>NC_039368.1:125458740-126704247 GCF_003573695.1 Papaver somniferum | reverse complement strand
TCTGAATATATACATCATTTTTTATTTTTATTATTTTTTTTTAACAAGCAATACTTTTGATACATATACAAAAGGAAACAAAAAAATTACATGACTCTTAGCAAGAGGTAGCCCTTTTTGATGCACCCAGTTAAATTCAATGGTTGTTTTCTTAATGTAACCTCCACCTTCTATCCAAACCAACCAAAGAACAAGCTAGTCAAGTTTCGTTCAGTATTCTAAAGTTATTGGCAACTAAAACTTCCGATAGAACACCTCAAGGATGAGGCTATACATGTATTGGTAGATCGTGCGCGTGCAAATTTCTTATCACTATGTGAATTGTGCTAGAATCAGGGTGCCTAAATATCTAGACTAAGACTCCTAAAAATTACATATTTGCACAAGAGTCAACATTTCAAGGTAAATGAGCTCCATTTTTATGTTTTTTTTTATCATTTTTTATTTTTTTTTTGGAATTTTTAAATTTTTTTCAAAAAGAAGGAGTTCTTGTTTTCAATTATGGCATATTATCAAAGTATCTACTTTTCACCCCCAAACCTAAACTAAACATTGTCCTCAATGTTTCAAAATATGAACAAAATTATAATACAACATATGAAGAGGATCATGTTGAGTAGAGAAAAAGGAAAGAGAATACCCGATTTTGGCGAAAGCAATATTAGAACTCCGTTATTCAAGGCAAGAATCCAACATATGTCAGCCGAGATCATATTGGATTAACAAAATATATACAAAAGGAACAAAAGGATTTTTAAAATTTTTATCTACTGGATTATATACAAAAAATTCACCATACACTAACAATCTAAAGAGTTGAGGATCAACCCAAAAGACGGAGTGCAGACATTTCAACAGCTTCACACAATAATAATAGGAAAGAAATGCAAGTGAGGCTGTGAAACGAAATGAGCTACCCCCAAACCTGGATTTTTCAACAGATATAATTTTGGGTACAAAATCTCGCAGTTTTGGGGGTTCATCATGCACAAGGTCTAGCTCGAAATGAACTTTGCTAGGGACGGGCAAACATGCTAATTCCAACTGTGGCTCCTCAAAGCTATTATACTTAGATGCAAAATAGTCCAAAAGGACTTGGGAAGCACACAGTTCCAAACCTAGGTTGGGCATTCTCAGAAAAATTGGTTTGACAATATCGGTACAAACCAAATCTAGGTTGGGTGGAAGGCCATCAGATTGTGACTTATGTAGGACGATAGGCACATCATTATTAATCACATCAACATCTCCTAAGTCTTATACAAGTGTCACAACATGCTCACCATGCTCACACAAATCAGAATCATCAACATCATCAGAAGAATTATTCTCATGCACCGGCAAATCAGTGGAAACATCACAACGTGACCCAGGTAGAGAATCAGACACAACAATTATATTTTCATGCATATTAGTGTCAAAAGAAGATTCTATATTACCTAAATCATTTTCATAGGACAGATGCACATGCTCAAAATCAGTATCAACATCACATGTACATGGAATACTAGAAGAAACATCATTCATGAAGGTCGAGGCAGAGAAGCCTAATGTATTTGAACCCAAAGGTTCCATAACATTTTCAGTATAGACATGTTCTTCTAACATAACATCATAATCATCATCATCATCATGATAGGGATTTTGCAATCTAGGATAATTTTCAATCCTAAGGTCGGAGCTATCACAAGAATAAGACTCTAACTCATGGGGGTGACTCATACCATGTGGTGTTGTCCCTGTTTCCCTAACAAATTCCCATTGATGGGTTTTCTCTGCAATCTCAGCTAAAAATTTCCATGCATCATCCACAGATTTATCAAGAAATTTACCATTACACATAGACTCAACCATGGTTCGAGATTTAAAGTCTAGTCCCTCATAGAGGATGACGACAAGTCTCCACTTCTCAAATCCATGGTGCGGATATTCTCTCAACAAATCATTAAAACGTTCAAAATAGTGAAAAACGGTTTCCTCATCCAATTGGACAAAACAATTGATACTTTGACGAATAGCGATGGTCCTATGATGTGGAAAGAATTTTTTGAAAAATAGATCTGTGAGTTGGTCCCAAGTGTTG
The DNA here is from genome assembly GCF_003573695.1 of Papaver somniferum. Lineage (NCBI taxonomy): Eukaryota > Viridiplantae > Streptophyta > Magnoliopsida > Ranunculales > Papaveraceae > Papaver > Papaver somniferum. The sequence goes on along the minus strand of NC_039368.1, from coordinate 126,702,164 downwards.
ATTGATTGTGGTCTCAAACCGTAAAACCATGTTTTGGCCCTTTCCTTTAGAGAAAATGTAAACAAACACAATTTCAGAGAGTCTTCGGTCATATGATCAGGTTGCATAGTCCGACAAATTTGTTCAAACTCTCTTACATGAGTATAGGGGTTCTCGGAATCGAACCCTCGAAATAAAGGAAGTATTTGTATCATGCTTGCATTTATTTTAAAAGGGTTATTGGTTTGAGGTAAGACAATACATGATAATGGAATTGTTATTGTGGGATACATGTATTCATGGAGAGCACGAGGTTGGCCCATATTGAAAAGACACAAAGCCCACTATTTGGTTTTAATGGGTTTGGATTTTTGGGAAAAATTTGGTTTTGATGGGAAACATTTGGTTTTTAAAGAGGTAGAAAAATTTGGTTTTTAATTGGGAGCAAAAATTTTGGTTTTAGTATTGGGAGCAATAATTTTGGTTTCAGTGTTGGGAGCAAGCCCACATTGGTGGGAGAAATTGCTTTGCCAAGGGAAGGTGAACTAAGCCCACAATGTGTATGCAAACTGAATCCCAATGTAGCTTTTGAAATAGCCCAACTGTTTCTTGTTTGGTCTGAGGCCCAGTTGGGCTTTCAAAAGTTCAGTTTTTCTAATTTAAAACTACAGGCCCAAATCAATCTAACACCACAAGCCCACAAGCAATTAAACAAACAAGCCCACAAGTAATTAAGATTACAAGCCCAATAGAAAAATGGAAAAAATTATTACAAGCCCACAAATTAAAAATGGAAGCCCACAGGTTGGGTTCTCTTAATGGGTTTAGGCTTACTTGCTTAAGCACAGCCCAGCTGCTCAGTTTGGTTGCAAAAGCCCAGTTGGACTTTGGATCATCCTAAGCTTTGGCTTCAACACTCAAGGCCCAGTTGGGCTTTGTTCCTTCTTTTTTGGCTTGTATTACAGACTAGTTTGGCTTGGGTTCTAGCTGCAGCTTTGGTTCAGCAGGTTTCAGCCTTAGCAGCACAACATCAAGCCCAGCAGCTCACAGGCTTCAAATTCAGCTAGAACAGCAGGCAACAAGGGTAGCAGGCAGCAAGGGAAGCAAGGGAAGCAAGGGGAAGCAGCTCAGCAGCACCACAAGTTCAGCAGCACCACAAGCAGTAGCTGAACAGGGCAATGTTGCAGGCTTGGCAGCAGTAGCTCTACAGGTTCAGCACAGAAGCAAGTTGCACAGGCCAGCAGCACAGGGAAGAGGAAGAAAGTAACAGCAAGTGGCGGGCCCAGCTGCACCTCAATCAGCAGCAACAGCAAGGGCTCAGCCAAGCAAAACAGAGTCACAACAGCACAGCAACAGGAGCAATTCAGCAGCAACAGGCTGCAACAGCAGCACCACAAGCACCTGGCAACTCAGAGAAGAGGTTCATTTCCCAGAATGATGCAGTTGAAGCAAAGGAGAAGAGATTATGCAAATGATGCAGATGTTTATGCTTACAGCTAAAGATGAACTAAGTTACACTACACTAAGTTACAGGTGCAGATGCAGCAGCAGCACCAGAGGCTGGCTAAGTTACACTAATATGCAGCACCAGAGGCTGGCTAAGATGCAAACTAAGATATGCAAGATGCAGATGCACTAAGTTACAGCTAAGATGCAATATGCTGATGCAATACAAAACAGTAAGATGCACAGCAAGTTATGCAAAAACATCAAACTAAGATACAAGAAAAACTTCAACAAAACAGCAGCCAAGTCCCCGGCAGCGGCGCCAAAAACTTGGTAGGCGAATATAGATGTGAAAATAAGAGAATAAATGGATACCTACAGTGATACCGCAAGTGCACGGTGTTGTTGCAGTGAGTGCACAAGTACGGGTCGAATCCACAGAGACTAGGTGCATGTGATAGAGTTGATGCTTCTAATGGTCTTTTACTAACTGATTCTATGTGACAAAGTGACAGATAATGATTTTTGTGTTGTGTTGAAACACAACTGAGCTGTTTTGGTGTAACTGAACTAGTGACAGAAAGTGTAACTAAACAACAGAGAGAAAATGTTACTAAGGTATTGAATCCACCAATAACCTATGCTAAGGCAATCTCAATTTCAATATCACTCTTGTCCCTGGTGTAGATATTAGTGAGCTTCTAGGCTTGCTGACTATCTAGATGGCAGTGAAGGTTCAAGCCTGCTGCTCATCAAAGGGTTGTTTCAGGAGGATGGTTTAGTATCACTAAGATAATTATCTAATCCTAGTATTAGCTGTCCTCTCACAAAACAAACTAACCGCAGATCAATCACTTAGATGAGTAAGCAATCCTGAAGGATAATTTATCCTAAACAGTTCTAGCACAACAAGAACAATATCTATGATTTAAACTAACTAGCAGTGGCATTGGTTTCATCTCAACCTTAGCAATTAAACTAGAACATGATGAATTTTACTGAACAACTGAAGCTTAAACTGAACATTAACTGAATTATGAACTTGAATTGAAATTGAACAGAATTTAACAGTAGATTGAGAAGTGATAGTAGAGAGCACTGGCTAGTCCAGGCCTTTAATGGGTTGTGCTCTGGCTAATCCAGGCATATCTTCTACATCCCTAACACTTCCCTTTTATAATATTACAAAATACCCCAAATTTTCAGAAACCCTAAATTGGAAACCCTAATTTTTAAATTGTAAATTAAACTCACTGATTCTCTGAATTTGTCTCCCCTGTGCTCGACCCATGCTTCCTTCTCGTCCTCTCCTTCTTCTCCCATACTCTCTGATGCTCTTGTCGACTGGTACTCAAACCCTAGCTCTCTTAGATTTATCTCATAGGATGAATGAGATAGAGGTGAGAGAGATAGAGTTTAGAGTGATGGGTATTGGTTTCTGGGATGTCGGGTGAAGGTGGAAGTGGTGAAGCTCGAGGTGGAGGCATAGAGCAGTTCTGCCATGGTCGGGGAAGAATTTGTAGTGGGAGAAGAAGATGAAATTTGGGGAGAAGAGAGCTCGATGGATAATGAGATTAGGGTCTGTTTGTTTGGGGTGTACGTGTTCGGTTGCTAGGGTGTGAAGCGGGAATAGCGAACTTTGATGAACATCGAGTAAAGAGCGTTGGATGATCCCATATAGATTGAATCGAACGGCTACGATGGAGAGGTATGTAGCGACCGTTGGATTATGAGATACAACAAAATTGACGGCTTCAGATGGAGTTAGGTACTATGGTGTTTCACAGGATCTTCGGATTTTGATGCACAATGATGAGGCGACCGTTGGATGACAAGATGGATCCAATCTGACGGCTCTCATGGAAATGGGTATGGATAATGGAAATGGATCTGGGTAAGGGTTTTGGGCCTTGGGTATCCCAAGCCCATATCTTCTTTAAGAACAATTCTTCCTCTTCAAGCCCACTTCTAGTTGATCCGGCTCTTGCAAACATCATTCTTCGCTTCCTCCTAGCGAGAGTCTTTGCCGTTCCTTTGCTCTTTTCGCTCCGTGAGATAACCAGGCTTTATTTAGTACCTAAAAATGCAAAATTAATTAAGAAAAATATTTATTCTTGAAAACAATGAAAATACAGAATATGGGATAAAATGTAGAATTAATGCACAAAAGATGAGTTAAATGCCAATAAAAATATATAGAAATATGCACTTTTTAGCACTCATCATCTTGTATCTTAAAACTCCTTGATGAATGCATTTAGCTTCGGCTTTATGACTGCATCTAGATTAAGTTGGTATGTATTTTTTATTTTAGTCTATGAAATGTCTCTTGTGGAAATTTCATTATGATCCCGTTCTTTTACCTTTGCCAATTTTATTGACAAAAAGGGGGAGAAATAATGTAGTTCACACTACAAATACATATGGTTTTCGGATCATTGTGTAAGGGGGAGTGGTTTCCATGATCGATATGGAGTATTGACTAAGGGGGAGTGATACATATCACCATAGTATTATTGTTAAAGTCGTGATGCAATTGGACTTTGATGTTACATAATGATACTATGACACTGTATAATAATGATCGAGAATCTCGATTTCTCTCATTGTCATAGCTACGGATCTTCAACAACGGTGGTGCTAAACTTACAACCTTTGGGATCATTGGAGTACTTGGAAGGACGAAGATTTCAAGGAACGTTGAAGATTAGACTATGGAATAGGAGCCACTAAAGTTTATCTTTTTTGTATTCCATATGTATTAATAGTTTTGTCACTAAAATTGACAAAGGGGGAATAGCTCGGTCGATCTCGCATGCGTTTCTATATCAAGCATGTTTGCCAATGTTAGTGATCAAAACTATGAGTCTTGATTTCTAGTCTATTATAGCTAAGTCTCGGACTAGGATAGAAAAGTGTAGTTGAGCTTAAGGACTTCATAGCGATTCATCATACAACGACGAAGATTTACTCAAGGAACCATGGAACTTCATCAACAAAAAGGTATGTGGAGACTTGAACTTATCTATCACTCAAAAGTCTATCTATTCTATCTCCTACTTCTTATGAGATAAAAAGTCGTATGTTATATAGACTGGATCATACACATTTGACATTTCGAACTGAGTATTCACTACTTATCTTTTTCTCGAAATCGTGTGTTGGTAAAGCGTTTCGCTTTGATCAAGTTTAACTTCACCTAGTGATGAAAGTCATGAAAAGTTTCAATTACTTTGAGAATTGCTCTGACGTGAAACGGTATGTGAATAACGGCTATATAACGTCCTCTGAGAATGTCTCAATGATTGGAATGAAAGTTTATATTACATAACCATGTTTTCCTTAATCCGAAGTTTTCGAACTTTGTTGATTGAGAGAAACCGGAGGAATTGGCTTTGCCAAATCCGCGAACTCAGATTGCGAACTCAGTCCGCGAACTGACTGAAGTTCTCTTGCCGAGAATTTCTGCTGGGATTTTCCAAAAAATCGTTTGTGTGTTTAGTCCGGGAACTCAGTCCGCGAATCTAGTCCGCGAACTGGAGGAAGTCTCTTTGCCGAGATTTTCTGCTGAGTTTGGAAAACTCTGCCGGTTTCCTTAAGTCTGCGAACTTGTTAGTGAGTTTAAGTGGTTATGATCTAAAGATGTGCTCCGAACATGAAACTTAAATTACTAAGGAATACTTTATGCAAACAGTGGCTATATAGTTCATGAGTCGATTCATCGAATCGAATCATCTTTGTTTCAATTGTGTATTGTGTAGTTACATAAGATCTCATAGCAATTGAACAACTCTCTAACTAGTTCATTTGAGTCAATTGAACTAGTTATGGTGAATAAGAACTAGGTTAATATGAATTGCTCATATGGTTAACCTTTTGGGTTACTATGTTGAACCAACATACACGTAGACTTTTGGGCAAGGTTTTCACAAACACAGTAAACGTCTTCCCAAGTGTATGCGACAAGCTAAGTTTTCTATCTAACGGTTGAGAAATATTAGCTTGAATCTCAATCAGGTTTTCATCTAACGGTGAATATGGATTGCTTTGTAACTAAGGAAAAACCCTGATTTAAAGGCTATATAAAGGAGACATCTAGCATTGTGCAAAACTAATCCCCACACGTCTGTGTGATACTAGTGCGCTCGCTAGAGTCGATTCTCCTTTAACCTTTGGTTTTCTTCTCTAAAACCAGGTTAACGACTTAAAGACTTCATTGGGATTGTGAAGCCAGACCGATACTACTTTTATCGTAGTTGTGTGATCTGACCTTGCATCTTCTATCGTACGAGTACAATCTATTGATTGTCTTGAGATCGTGAGAGTTCTCCGATACGCAAGATAAAGAAGTCACAAACATCTTCGTCTCACTATTTGTGATTCCTCGACATACCGCTTGTGTAGTCAAGAAGGATTGTTGATAGGTGATTGATTAATCTAGGATGTTCTTCGGGAATATAAGACCGAATTATCAATTGGTTCCTGTTCACCTTGATTTTATATCTTAAGACAGAACAAAAACCTAGGGTTTTCTGTGGGAGACAGATTTATCCTTTGATAGACTTTTCTATATGAGACAGATTTGCTTATTATCAAGTCTGTGATTTTGGGTTGCAGCAACTCTTAGTTGTGGGTAAGATCAGCTAAGGAAATCAAGTGCGCAGTATCCTGCTGGTATCAGAGGCGTAGGAGTACAACTGTACCTTGAATTAGTGGGAGACTGATTTGGGTTCAACTATAGTCCAGTCCGAAGTTAGCTTGTAGTAGGCTAGTGTCTGTAGCGGCTTAATACAGTGTGTATTCAATCTGGACTAGGTCCCGGGATTTTTCTGCATTTGCGGTTTCCTCTTTAACAAAACTTATGGTGTATGTGTTATTTCTTTTCCGCATTATATTTTATATAATTGAAATAATACAGGTTGTGCGTTAAGATCATCAATTGGAAATCCAACCTTTGGTTGTTGATTGATATTGATTGATCCTTGGATATTGGTCTTTGGTACCGTCCAAGTTATTCCTTGTATTTGATAAAGACTCGCTATTGTTTTTAGCTTGAGTAAAAATCAAATAAAGAGAGACATATTAACTCCTTGAGATACTTCAATATAGATTGAGTCTGACTGTCTAGTTGATTCTCTAGCAAAGTATTTCGGAGTTAGTCCATACAGATTTCTAAGCGAAATATTGGGTGGTGTTGTTAGACCCCTATTTTTTCATTATAGTTTTGATCACTAACATTGACTAACATGATTGAGATAGAAACGCATGCGAGATTGACCGAGCAGTGCTCTAACAATCTCCCCCTTTGTCAATTTTAATGACAAAATTATCAATACATATGGAATACAAAAAAGATAATGAAACTTTAGTAGCTCATATTCCACATGTCTAATCTTCAACATTCCTCGAAATCATCGTCACTTCCAAGTACTCCAATGATCCCAAAGGTTGTAAGTTTAGCATCACCGTTGTTGAAGATCCGTAGCTATAAAAATGAGAAAGCATCGGTCTCGATCATTGTTATACAGTGTCATAGTATTATTATACAGTGTCAAAGTCCAATTGTATCACAAATTCAACAATAATACTATGGTGATATGTATCATTCCCCTTTAGTCAATACTCCATCCCACATGAAAACCACTCCCCCTTACACAATGATCCGAAAACCATATGTATTTGTAGTGTGAACTACATATTAATTCTCGCCCTTTTTGTCAATAAAATTGGCAAAGGTACAAGAAAGGGATCATAATGAAATTTCCGTAAGAGACATTTCATGACTGAGAGAAAGAAACATACATCATCTTATTTAGATGCAATCATATAGCCGAAGCTCACATCATTCATCAAGGAGTTTAAAGATACAAGATAACCCCTCTAAAATTTCACAGCTGCACACCCCTCAAGATATGACCATTAAGCACAAGTTCAAAAGAACTCTCCCCCATTTGATGTCATTCCCAAGGGAACAACAACGAGCGACCTTAATTTCAAGAGAAACGAAGGATTTTATTGGACACCAAAACCATGAGAATGATTTTTATATCCAACACTCAATCAAATTATTCATAAGTAAACCCATGAATAATCTAATCGGAATACATAATCAAATTAAAAGTGATCAATTTAAGTCATTGTGCTTAACATAAGTAAACTTACGGAGCAACGACTAACATAACCATTAGAAAATGATTAAGATAGCCGTTTATATACTCAACACAAGAAAAACTCATGGAATATATGAAAACTGAAGTAGACTAATTACAAGAGATCCCATAATTAATCTAATTGGAATACACAATTAAACTAATCACAAATGTAATCAATTTAATTGTAATTTGTTTTGCTCTACATAAGAGAACTTACAGAGCAATAACTAAATAACCAAACAAGATGATTAATTTAGTTCTAAAATGCTCAACATAATGTACCTTACGGAACAACCAACAAAGCTAATCAAGAATAATCAACTTAGTTGTATCGTGCTCAACATAAGACACATCACAGAGCCTCACGGTAATACAAAAAGATGGATCAATGAAGATCTATACCGTGGAATACACAAGGATTCATTCTTTTGTACAAGCATATACAATATCAATAATCCTTGGATACAAAAGATTTTAACCTATCTTCCGTCAAGGGTTGACAATATAGGCTTAAATTTTGTATATGTCAAAAGTCTATTCATTATTAAACCAATACATGAATACGGATCGTGAACGACTTTACTTTTGACAAAAAATATGGGACAACAAAGTTCACGGACGTAAACACAAATATCCCATAACAAGTTGCAATATAACAAAATCAAAAATATTGCAAAAAATCATCCTCCAAATAGTTTTAGAATTTTAAACCAATAAATCTAAAAACATGAAGATGAAACCGTTGGACATTGCAATGTGAAATCACAAAAAAGGCTATTCCAAACTCTAGTAATCCTCCTCAAAAATAAGAATAAATTCCCATAAAAAGTTTCCTAGGAAACAAGACAAACTCGTAATGGACATACAAGATGATTTGTCCTTAGAGGGTAGAATCAATCTTTTTCGCCCGGATTTATACCAAGAATAGCTACCAAAGGTGTATAAAAAGATTTTCTTAACAACGAAGAACATACAAAGTCAATAACGACCATGCACCATAGTTCACATAGGATGATTGTGAACATTCAAGAAATCCATAGCAATGAATACTACTGCCTGTTCTTGAACTCCCTTCTTTGTGATTCACCAACAAAATTCTTGTAAAAGCTACAAATTATCTTAGAAGAGTAGTACTCTAAGAATCCAAGTGCCCAATTCCAAGACAAGTGGAACAAGTGACGAAATGAAGCAAAACACTCAAAAACAAGAGATATGACAAATACCAATCTTAACTCATCCAAATTCAAGGTTTCTCATCTCCATTTGGAACAGAATTCAAAGAATAAGAGAGTTCAAAAAGAATGAGGTCAATCCGAGTTCGTACGAAGAAGTTACGACCAAAACAAGTTTACCGAATATCGGCGTCAAGTATGCATACGGGTTTGCAAACGAATTTCCGTATCCTGAAGCAGTATGCAGACGGGGTTTTCGAACTTAAACTCCGGGATTTTGGTTTTAAATGATGTTATGCATACTTGGTATGTGTACCATAAAGTCCAAATATCCCGAACTAATGTTTTCAAACCTAAACATTTAAGAACCTTAAACACAGATCAAGTTAGGTAGAAATGAACGATAAGCAAGGTACATGGATCATTATAAGTACTCAAACAAGTAATAAAAACATAGAACTTTCTCAAGTTTATAGACATACCTTTTTAGAAAAGTCAAATTGAATTCTACCGCCTTACCGAACATAATCTGTGTGCCCCAATTCTCGTGTTTCCCTCACAATATACATAATAGGGCATATTCCTTGGTGAGGATGCACTTACAACACAATCAAGTTGCGTTGGGGTGAACAATATCTTGCTCACCACAAGTTACCTTTGGATTATCGTGAAAGAGATCGCTTTTAGAACCTTTCACATCCAATTCCATTTTTCCAAAAAACTTGTTAAGTTCCAACATCATGGATATTGCCTTCTCCATAGTCATGGAATTTTCTGGAACATCATTCCTTTTCACACTCAAAGCATCATTGGTTTTCTTTGGTACCCACTTCTGCGTGCGTTTAGGAACAACCGGAACCTTCTTCCCATTACTCTCTTCAAGATTTTTCGGAAGTGAATTGGATTGACTATTCTTTTGCAAGTTAGTCTTTCTCCAATTGGGAGCATCGGATCTTGTCTTCGTCTTTACAAAGTTATTCTTTCGATAATCATTACAATTGTGAAAAGACTTCGTATGACGTTTATAGGCAAATCTAGGATTATCACAACACTGATTCCTTTGCCTAAAGGTTGGACGTTTACAACCCGTAATGTCAAGAGTGTTAGACTTAACATATGATCCCGGATTAATAACTTCTTTTGACAACCAAACAAGAATATCATGAAGTTTTTCATTCCTTATACGAAAACGACATCTCCTTTCCAGGTGACCTTTGTTTCCACAATAATGACAAATATAAGGAACGTTCTTACCCGGATTCATGTGTGCTGGTTTTGGAGGTTGATATACTTTGGTCTTTTGAACCTTAACTGCCGGTGAAGGTTTTTAACTTTTTCCATCAGTGGAAACCTTTTGTTGAGAAGAATCACTAACCTTGACAAATTTTACCTCTTTGCTAATACTTGGAGCATCTATTCCATTATATCTCAATCCCCGTGTATCGCGATGACTTTTACTTGCTCCTAGCATACTGGTTAATTTGCTTGAACTAGTATTGAACTTTTTCAAGTCATATTCCAACATCTTGATTTTATCAAGAGCAGCAGCTAAATCAGCCTCAAGGCATTTTTCTCGAGCGAGATAAGCGCTTTATTTATCATGAAAACTTGTTTGCTGAGAGTTAAACCTTGCTTCAGATTCTGCAAGTTTCTCTTCCAACGAAAAGTAACTTAGATAAAGATTATCACACTCAAGTGACTTCATACGTAGGTTTTCCTTAGAATCCTTGAGGATCGATTCGCAAGAACGATTCGAAAAATAAACACCTGTGTAACATCTTCTCAATTTCTTGTTTTCTCGACAGAGAGGAGTCATAAAAGGTGTGACATGAGAAGTTGTAATCTTCTTCATTTTCCACGAATCCAAAAACTTAACGTACTCTGAGACTTCCTCATCAACATCTCTATAAATATCTGAATCACCATCATCAAAAGGTTCATCCAACTGTTCTTCTAGGAGTGTTTCCCAATCAACAATTTTTAGATCAAGAGAATGTTTAGATATTAACTTAGATGTGACAGTTTTCTCAGGTGAAACGAAGCTTTCAGAATTATATGGTGATTTCTGAATTGGTACGTTATTAGAGATAGACTCGTCCATAATCAGATCGCTACAAACACAGACTTATAAGGTCTTTAATGTGTTTTCCTTCTCTGATACCAATTGAAAGAGCGGGGTCTAACAACAACACCCAATATTTCGCTTAGCAATCTGTATGGACTAACTATGAAACACTTTCTAGAGAATCAACTAGACATTCAGACTCAATCTAGGTAAAAGTATCTCAAGGAGTTAATATCTCTCTCTCTTGTTTTGATTCACTCAAGCTAATAGAAATCAGCGAATCATAATCAAACACAAGGAATAACTTGGACGGTACCAAAGACCAATGTCCAAGGATCAATCAACAACCAAAGGTCGGATTTCCAATTGATTGATTCAAACGAACAACCTGTATTATTTCAATTATATAAACAAATATAATGCGGAAATAGAAATAACACAAACACCAGAATTTTGTTAACGAGGAAACCTCAAATGCTGAAAAACCCCGGGACCTAGTCCAGATTGAGTACACACTGTATTAAGCCGCTACATACACTAGCCTACTCCAAGCTAACTTCAGACTGGACTATAGTTGAACCCCAATCAGTCTCCCACTGATCCAAGGTACAATTGTACTCCCTATGCCTCTGATCCCAGCAGGATACAACGCACTTGATTCCCTTAGCTGATCTCACCCACAACTAAGAGTTGCTACGACCCAAAATCACAGGCTTTAACAATAAACAAATCTGTCTCACACAGACAAGTCTATCAAAGGATCAATCTGTCTCCCAAAGAAAACCCTAAAAGTTTTTGTTCCGTCTTTTGATAATAATCAAGGTGAACAGGAACCAATTGATAATACAGTCTTATATTCCCGAAGAACAGTCTAGATTAATCAATCACCTCACAACAATCTTAATCATATGGTAGCGAACAAGATGTCGTGGAATCACAAACGATGAGACGAAGGTGTTTGTGATTACTTTTTATATCTTGCCTATCGGATAACTCTCATGATCTCAAGCCAATCAATATGATTGTACTGTTACGATAGAAGATGCAAGATCAGATCACACAACTACGATAAAAGTAGTATCGGTCTGGCTTCACAATCCCAATGAAGTCTTTAAGTCGTTAGCCTAGTTTTTGAAGAAGAAAACCAAAGTTTAAAGGAGAAACGACTCTAGCACGCAAACTAGTATCACACGTAAGGTGTGGGGATTGGTTTTGCACAATACTAGATGTCTCCTTTATATAGCCTTTCAAATCAGGGTTTTGCCTTGGTTACAAAGCAATCAATATTCACCGTTAGATGAAAACCTGATTTAGATTCAAGTTAATATTTCTCAACTGTTAGATAAAAAACTTAGCTTGTCATACAAAAATGACTGTATGCTTCTAGGTTTGTTAACCGCACACAAACGTGTACATTGTTGGTTCAACAGTAGTCTACCCAAAGAGGTTAACCATATGAGTGTTTCATACCAACCATGTTCTTCTTCACCATAACTAGTTCAATTGACTCAAATGAACTAGTTAAGAGAGTTGTTCAATTGCAACGAAATCTGATGTAACTACACAAGACACAATTAAAGCAAAGATGATTTGATTCACTCGAATCGGTTCATGAAATTTAATAGCCACGGTTTGCAAATGCATTCCTTAGTCTTTTAAGATTAAGTTTAGAAATCATCTTTAGATATATAACCTTCTCAAGTTCGCAGACTAGGTTCGCGGACTTATGACACTGGATAGAGTTTACAAACTCCAGCAGAAATTCTCGGGTTCTAGAACTATGCCGGTTCGCGGACTTGGCTTACGCAAGTAGTTTGTCAACTCCAGCAGAAATTCTCGGGTTTGAGAACTTCGGCAGTTCGCGGACTTGGCACTTGCCATATTTCCGGTTCTCTTGATCAACAAAGTTCCAAAACTTCGGTTCAAGGAATCCATTGGTTATGTAATCTAAACTCTCATTCCAATCATTGAAACATTCTTAGAGGACGTTATATAGTTGTTACACTATTTCTCGTCAAAGCAATTTTCAAGGTGATTGAAGCATTCATGACTTTCGTCACTAGGTAAAGATAAACTTAGATAAAGCGAAAAACTTACCAACACATATTTCGAGATATAGATAGGCGAGGTGTACTCGGCTCGAAATACCAAATGTGTATGATCTAGTCTATATATATAACATTCGACTTTTGTCTCAAAGAGTAGGAGATAGAATAGATAGACTTTGAGTGACAGATAAGTTCAAGTCTCCACATACCTTTTTTGTCGAGAAGTTCCACCGGTTCCTTGAGTAGATCTTCTACTTGTATGATGAATCTCCATGAAGTCCTTGAGCTCAACTACGCTTACCATCCTAGTCCGAGACTTAGCTATAAGAGACTAGAAATCAAGGCTTATAGTTTTGATCACTAACATTGACAAACATGCTTGAGATAACAACGCATGCGAGTTTGACCGAGCAGTGCTCTAACAGTACCTAAACGTGTACACCATGTTGGTTCACAAATAGTTAACCGAGGTTATTCATATGATTACTCTCATATCAATCTTATTCATATTAAACATAACTAGTTAAAATGACTCAAATGAAACTAGTTAAAGAGTTTTTCAATTGATATATTCTCATAGAATTATAGAAGAACACAATTGAAGCAAAATCGGTTTGATTCACTCGAATCAATCATGAACATTATAGCCACGGTTTGCAAAGATTGCATTCCTTATTATATAAATGTTTATGTTCATGTTCATAACCGATTTTAGAACCTTAACCTTCAAGTATGCAAACGGGTACGCTACTTGAAATACCCGGACTAAGATTGGGTTTTGCCAGTACATAAACGGGTACGCGAACTTTCAATCCCAGCAGAAATTCTCGGACATGAACCTGCACGCCAGTACGCAAACGGGTACCCATACTTAGCTTCCCGGATTTCTCAAACCAACATCTACGCAAACGGGTGCGCATACTATAGTTCCCGGACATGGATTACATATGTGCAAGAGTGCACAACATGACATATCCAATAACGGTTAAGTGTTCTAAACTCTTATTTCAATCATTAAAACTTTCTTAGAGGATGACAATAGTCGTTTTTCACATACAATTAGCATCAAAGAGATTTTAAAGTTATTGAAATAATCATATCGATACATTCCAAGACAATACCAAATGACTGTATCACAGAAACCATATAAGATGTTACTCGGCAATTTTGACATGATATAAGATGAACTTGGTCGAAGCGAAAGCTTTCCAACACATATTTAGAGAAATATGTAAGAGAGATAAACTCAGCTCGAAATCTCAAATCTGTATATAGAAAACTATATTGTAATACGACTTATGTCTCAATATAGGAGATAGAGTAGAAATAGACTTTCCAAGTGATGGACGAGTTTAAGTCTCCACATACTTTTTGTCGATGAAGTTCCACAAGCTCCTTTTAGTACGTAGTTCTTCGTCTTCAAATGATGAACGTCGTGAAAACTAAGCTCCACTACACAATCTATGTCCTAGTCCGAGACATCTATAAATAGGCTGGAAATCAAGACTTATAGTTTTAATCACTAACATTGACAAACATGCTCGAGATATCAACGCATGCGAGTTCGACCGATCAGTGCTCTAACATAAATGAGATTTGTGGTTACAATATTAAGTGGTACAATACTCGGTGTACGTTCATACTCATCATAGCGATGGCACAATACAAATATTATTTTGAGACTAGAAAAACAAGCCAAAAATATAACCATCTAAATTATGATTACTCATCTAACCCCGCTTTTACTGTTTGTACCCATAAATATTTCCAAGCATAGAACACGATTGATTTGATGATGATGATATTAGTTAGGTTTAATAAAACATGAACTAACGTGGTTCGACAACTTTTGCTTACACCTACGGATGAATTCTCGTATGGAGAAATATTTTATTGATGTATGAATTACAATGGTTTTTCGGATTCCTTTTAGGATTTGTTGGTGTATTTTCGTGTATCTCTAGGCATCCCTCTATTTTTTCATATATTCTTAGGGTTGAGATTCCCCTCTATTTAATTATATTGTTCAATATATGGGTTAAACCCTAATTTCGAGATGGACTTCATATGGAAACAACTTGGTCAGCAAGTCATCAAGAATCTTCTTCTAGGGTTTTTACACTGGATGGTTGAAACGGGCCAAAGAGACATGGGCTTTGAACAACGACATTGATTTTCACTGTCAAGGTTGACTCTTGCTGTTGACTGCAACCGTCAATCTTTGGCTGCCAGACTACCTTGACTGGAAACATGGCTGGAGACTGGATGGCTAGAAACTGGATGGATGTGCGACTGGCGAGATGGCTGACAACATGTTTAGAAAACTGGATATTAGATTGTCTCATCGTATGGCTATAATATTAACTATAAGCATACATGGATCGATCCGGGTGGATCGAGTCTACGAGCCGAGTTGGGTGAGTCGGGTCGGACGAACTGGACTGGTGAAGTAGGCCTGACAATATGGGCCGACGGACCAGGTTGGGAGAGCTGGGTCTTGACCACTTGATGTTGAATTTGACAATTGACCACTGGTTGACTTTGATCATTTATCAGTAGTTGACTTCATGGAACACCGGGCTGGCTGGATGAGCTACGTTGGTTGGATGGATGAAAGGCTTGGATGACAGTTAAATGGTGGGCCATACTATATTCTGCCCCGATATGTGGCAATTTTATTATGGTTCAAACACTTACATAAGCTGCTAATACAAAAGTTAAATTAGAGCATGTCCACTACTCAACTGCACTATAATCTTAAGAAGAGTTCACCCATAATTAAGATTAATGATTAATATCTTTCACAAAGTATATAGAATGAGTAGTGAAGGTGATTTTGTTTTTTTGATCTCGCAGTGCGAGTTCAAAAATGAATTCACAGCATTATAACCATTGGAAACACGAGATGTGACGTCATCCGACTGAGAACTTAACTACAGTTATATGTAGTTGGAACTTTAAATATACAGTCGTATCTTTAGAATATCTGATTTTGTTTGTCACCAGCTGAAAGAAAATCATGTAAACTACATTTTTTTTATTAAAAGATCTTAATCTTTACTATTTATCGAACACTAAATACATTTCTTGCAAGTTGTTTCATCTCCTGATTCTTCAGGCTTAAACTGGAAGTTAGGTATATCACGCAGAAGACTTTATGATTTCGAAATTGAGGAAATGGCCAGCCTCCTCAATTACTTGGACTCTGTGTCTTTAAACTCGTGATAAGATGATGATATTTTATGGCTTGGCAATAAAGATGGCCAAATCTCTTTCCATACAGCATACGAGCAGTGGTAACTCTTAAGGAAATGTGAGCTAAAAAAATGGAAAACAAAACGACATATAATTTAATAGCTTACAACAACCGAGTTTACATGTTTTACATGGATCGTCTCTTAGTTTCTTTTCTCTTCGCTTTGACAGGAGTAGACAATCAACATCTGTAGATATACATATTTCAGTGACCTTATGTATTCATTCATATACAGTCATTAACGCAATATTATTAACTTGATAAACTGATTGATTATCAGAAAACAAAACGTCAATGTAGATCATTTGCTCTAATGAAATCAAGATATATTTACAATCAATTGCTTGTAGTACCAGGTCTGGGAGACGCATTAAGAAGCTTATTTTTCCAAGCACGAGAACTTATTTCAGATTTTATAGGATAAAATTCCAGAAGAATAAGATATTTGGAAGATCCCCTCTTCGCGCCAAAAATAAAGATTGCATAGGAAATTCTGGTATTAGATTAGATACATGAGATATTCTAAAGATATATCGAAGTCAAACTATATAACTATAGCTAACTTCTTAGTTAGATGATGTCACATCTTGTATATTCCAATGATTACGATGCAGCGAATTCATTTTTGAAATCGCGCTGCGAGTTCAAATGTTTTTCCAGTGAAGGTTCCAATCTTATTAAGAGACCATCGTAAAATATCTTTTCCTTCGATGGGTAGTCGATATCTTCTTAACATCAGCTATTTGTGAATATCAGCAAGAGCTGAACCATCCAAAGAGTGGGAATCATGGTTGATGATGAGTGCTAAAAAGTGCATATTTCTATATATTTTTCTTGGCATTTAACTCATCTTTTGTGCATTAATTCTACATTTTATCCCATATTCTGTATTTTCATTGTTTTCAAGAATAAATATTTTTCTTAATTAATTTTGCATTTTTAGGTACTAAATAAAGCCTGGTTATCTCACGGAGCGAAAAGAGCAAAGGAACGGCAAAGACTCTCGCTAGGAGGAAGCGAAGAATGATGTTTGCAAGAGCCGGATCAACGAGAAGTGGGCTTGAAGAGGAAGAATTGTTCTTAAAGAAGATATGGGCTTGGCATACCCAAGGCCCAAAACCCTTACCCAAATCCATTTCCATTATCCATACCCATTTCCATGAGAGCCGTCAGATTGGATCCATCTTGTCATCCAACGGTCGCCTCATCATTGTGCATCAAACTCCGAAGCCCCCGCTTTACATCGCAACGCCCATCTCCATCTTGGGTCGTCCGTTTTGCTACATCCCTTCATCCGACGGTCGCTCCACGCTTACCTCCGTATCGCCGTTGGATCCACCTACCATCTTCCCATCCATCGCTCCTTGTCGCAGATCATCAAACCTCGCTGAACCCGCTCAACACCTAAGCATCAAACCCATCGACCCAAAACAAACACCCACTCTCTTCTTCCCCAAATACACTTCCCCCAAATTTCTCCTCTTCCCCCGACCATGGCAGACACTGCCATGTCTGCTCCGCCGTCTCCATCTCCACCACGACCACAAGGACACCACCACCATCGCCTACCTCTTCCCTAGTCGTGTCTGTCTTGTTCTTAGCATTGATTTTTGATGCTACCAAGAAGACAAACATAACCAGGGATTCACCACAGTGAAGAGAAGACAAAATTTGGGAGAAATTCGAGTAGAGGATTAGCAGAGGAGGAGAAGTACAAGCATGGGTCGAGTCTATTTGCATCAGAGGGTGAGTTAATTTTATTTATCGAAACCCTAATCCTGCTGATTTGGGGATTTTCAATTTAGGGTTTGTAGAAATTTAGGGTTTTGTAAAAACTATAAATTGATGTTATGGGTGTTGTAGAAATCATCTCTGGGCTAGCCAGTGAACAATATTTGCAATCAATTTTCATTTTCCAAATTCCATTTTAGCTACAGTTGATTGTGTGCAACCTGTGTGCATGTTGTATCTTAATTTAGCTTGTTTGATGAATGCTGTTGTTATACTCATGTCTAGCATGAGCTAATTCACTGAAACTAAGGCTCTGATGAAGCCTAGTGCACTGTCAAATGACAAGTTGCTCGGATAATTAACTCCTTGCCTTGTTTTGCTTGAGCAATGGGAAGAGGTTAATGCTCATAGTGCCTGTGATTGATTGTTCTGTCAAAAGACAGTCAATGCTAGGGGCAAACTAGTGAGCAAATTAGTTTTCCTCCCATTCTAGATGTATGCATAGGATTTTCAACTCAACCTAGAAATATGTTGTTTGATTAGGACACAAGGTGGATACTAAGCCTTAGCTTAGCCACAATCCCTTTTACAGTCACTTAAATTCAGTTCTGTTTTGCTTCCTGTTCAGTTTATTTCCTTGCCTGTTTTGCCTGTTTTTCTTGCATTTTGAAGTTGTTGTGCACTGAAGTCAGTGCACAAACTCACCCCTGCCCTTGGCTCACAGCCTTGGTTCATGCCATTTGCCCTCTTTGTTTCACTGCCACTATAACATTGTGATCTTGCATCTTGTTTTACATCATCTGCCAGCATAGTTTAACTTCTTGTATGCTCCCACTCCCTGTGGACTAACCCCTACTCATCCCTATACTATAAAGCTTGGCCTTGTATACTTGCAAGTTTTGTGTGCAACCCCGTTATCACACCAAGTTTTTGGCGCCGCTGCCGGGGAGCTGGCTGCCATATTTTTGAAGTTTTCATTGCTGTTATGTGGCCTTGTTGTGCTTGAAGCTGTCTCCTTGTTGTGGCCTTGCTGTGCTTGAAGCTGTTGTGGCCTTGATGTGCTTGAAGCTGTCTCCTGAGATCATTGCACTCTTGTTCACTTGCAGGTGCCACTGAGTTGCTGCTGCTGCTGCTGTTGCTGGAGCTGGTGAACCAAGCCTGCTGCTGCCAAGCCAAAGCAACTGGGCTGCCAACTGAAGCTGCTGGGCTCTGTCTTCTTTTGTTGATGGGCTCGTGGTCTTCTGTGAGCTGGGCTTCGTTGCTGCTGCTGCTGGGCTCTGTTCCACCTGTTGTTGCTGGGCTTGAGCGCGAAGCTGCTAAGGACGATCCTAAAGCCCAACTGGGCTGTGCAACTAAAAGGGGACCAAAAGCCTATTTTTGGGCTTCCCTCCAAAAATCAAGTAAGCCTAACCCATGAGTTAACCCACTTGGGCCTCATTTAAATTCAAATTCGGGCTTGTAATAATTAATTTAATTATTTAGTTGGGATTGTAATAATTTTTATTTTTCCTTTATTTTCTTTTTCTTTTTATTTTTCTTTGGGACTGTAATTATTTTTTGTCTTTATTTTTCTTTTATTTTTTCTTTTTCTTTTTCATTTTCTTTTATGGGCTTGTCTTAATTATTATTATTGTTTTTATTTTATTTTATGGGTTGTGCTAATTTATGCTAGGTTTAGTTCAAAAAATTTTCCAAAGCCCAATTTTAAACCAAAAAAACCAAAATCCCTTGTTAGTCCAACACCCATTCAAAACCAAAATATTGGGCCTTTTTGTCCAAAATTGTTTCCGATTGCTCTGACTAAAATGTTAGTTAAGGTACCTACTAGGACATGATTGTGACCTACAGAGACCAAACAAACAGACTTGTTAGAATTAACCCAGACGAACCTATCGAAATTCTAAGTTCTGAGGGAGACAGTCCAGATCAACCAGAAACAATGGGAGAACCCCGTACCCTCAAGGATTATATGTACCCAACTAGAGCCAGTCAACCTTCTTGTATTGTGCTACCCGAGGCTAATGGCCATTATGAGCTGAAATCAAGCACAATACAGATGCTTCCTATTTTTAGAGGTGTTGAGAATGAAAACCCTTACCACCACGTGAGAGAATTCGAGGAAATTTGTGGAACTCTGCGTTTCACTCAAATGTCCGTGAAACCCTAAAGTTAAGGCTCTTTCCTTTCTCCCTGAAAGATAAGGCAAAGGCCTGGCTTTATGCTTTACAGCCTCAATCCATCATGACATGGGATAACCTCATAAAGGAGTTTTTCAAAAAGTTTTTCCCGAATCACAAGACTGCGACAATTCGTCAAAGTCTGAATAGCTTTGTGCAATTAGAGGGTGAGACCTTAGCTAGATACTTGGAGAGATTCAATGAATTATTGCTCCAATGTCCCCATCATGGTTTTGAAAAATGGAGACTTGTGCAAATTTTGTATGAAGGTCTAGATGTGTCCACCCGAACAACGGTTGTGTCGATGTGTAATGGTCTATTCGTAGACAAAACTGTTGATGCGTCTTGGGAATTCTTTATTGAAGTAGCTGAAAAGACGCAACAGTGGGAATCCATCCGTGAACCCAGAAAGACTACATCCGAAGCTAAGGCTTTTAGGATTGAAGCAGATTTCGAGGGAAGAGCAAACATGGCATCAATAGTTAGGAGATTAGAAGAGTTAGAACTACATAAAAATTCAAAACCTTCCACCACTACTCTCCGAGAACATGTCGCTTCGTCTGTATGTGCCGCTTGTAACGATCCCAACCATCAATTCCAAAATTGTCCCGATTTGCTTGCAGTCCAGGAATCTAGGCTTGAACAGGCACATGCCATGTTTCAAAAACAAGAGCATAACCCCTATTCACAGACCTACAATCCAGGATGGAGAAACCACCCTAACTTTTCATGGTCAAAGGGACCCACTCAGGGAGGACCATCTCAACCCAATCAGAGCTATCAAAACAATCAGGGATCTCAGAATAATCAAGGTTATCAATATCATAGGAACCCTCAACAACAATCAAACTCTCAACAACAATCATATCCTCAACACAATACCGACAAGAGATTATCCGCCCTAGAGGAGATGGTCCAGAATCTGGTGCAAAGTCAGAAAAGTCTTGATCAAAAGATGGGTCAAATGTGTGATTCAATAAGTGAGAGAGAAAAGGGTAAACTTCCTAGCCAACCCCAACAAAATCCAAAGAGTGTATTTCAAACAGGCACAACATCCTGCACTGAAACCTCACCCGATCAAGTCCATGCCATTACCACCCTCCGAAGTGGTAAAGTCATCGAGAACAACGTGGGCGAACCTAATGAATCTGATACAAATTCCACGCTGTCTCCACAACCCCAGAAAACCAAAGAATCTGAGCAAGTTGGAAAGCCTGACAATTCTACTGCTGTGAATGTCCCTTTGCCAACTCATTCTCCTGTTGCCCCATTTCCTCAAAGATTGATCTATCAACAGAAAAGTACCCATTATAATGAGATGTTAGAGCTGTTCAAGAGAGTCAACATCAACATTCCTTTTCTTGAAGCAATCAAGCAAATCCCGGCATATGCTAAATTCCTCAAAGACTTGTATACTCAAAAGCGCAAGCTTAATGTGCATAAACGTGCTTTCTTAGCTGAACAGGTGAGTTCCATCATTCTGAACAAAACTCCACCCAATTTTAGGGATCCAGGATGTCCAACAATTTCTTGCACTATAGGAGAACACACGGTCAATAAAGCGTTATTAGACCTAGGTGCAAGTGTTAACCTTCTGCCATATTCTGTTTATGAGCAGTTAGGTCTTGGGGAGTTGAAGCCAACATCTATCACTCTACAACTGGCAGACCGATCTGTCAAGATTCCTCGTGGAGTGGTCGAAGACGTTTTGATCAAGGTTGACAAATTCTATTTTCCCGTAGACTTCATTGTCTTAGATACTCAACCTGTACAAAACCCAGACTTTCACATTCCTGTCATCTTAGGACGTCCTTTCTTGGCTACGTCCAACGCAATCATTAGTTGTCGTAATGGAGTGTTGAAACTGTCTTTTGGCAACATGACGGTAGAATTGAATGTGTTCGATATTAGTCAACAACCTGTGAATCTTGATGATGATGATGTGCATGAAGTTAATATGATTGAAGGATTAATACAAGATTCGTTGACTAACATTCTATCCGTCGACCCCTTTCAAGCATGTATGGAGAACTTTAACTCAGATTCCTATGATGATGCATACTGTAGTGACGTCCTATCTCTGCTCGAATCTGTACCTCAAATGGACGTCACTAAAAGGAAATATGAAGTGGAACCACCCTTACTCTCTGATTCCAAGCTCATTCCATCCATTGATGAGCCATCCAAGCTTGAATTGAAAACATTGCCTAGTACGTTGAAGTACGCATTCCTAGGTTCTTCTGATACTTTACCTGTCATTATTTCATCATGTTTAGACACGGAACAGGAAAGTAAGCTTTTAGAAGTACTTAAGGAACACAAAGAGGCCTTAGGATGGACCATCTCAGACCTCAAAGGAATAAGCCCCACCATTTGCATGCACCACATTAATCTCGAAGAGAATGCCAAACCATCTAGGGAAATGCAAAGGAGACTTAATCCTAACATGAGAGATGTAGTCAAAGGGGAAATCCTGAAACTACTTGATGCGGGTATCATATACCCAATACCAGATAGTAAATGGGTTAGTCCCATTCAAGTTGTGCCTAAGAAGTCAGGCATTACTGTAGTTCAGAACGACAAGAATGAGTTAGTCCCTTCACGTACAACCACAGGATGGCGAGTATGTATCGACTACAGAAAGTTGAACACAGTAACTAGGAAGGATCACCTCCCGCTCCCTTTCATAGACCAAATGCTAGAACGTGTGTCTGGACACAGTCACTACTGTTTTCTAGATGGCTTTTCCGGTTATAACCAAATTCACATTGCACCAGAAGATCAGGAAAAAACTACGTTCACGTGTCCCTTTGGGACATTTGCTTATAGACGCATGCCCTTTGGGTTGTGTAATGCACCTGCTACTTTTCAGCGATGCATGATGAGCATTTTTTATGACATGATAGATAGTTTTCTCGAGATCTTCATGGATGATTTCTCCGTGTTCGGTTATTCGTTTGATAAATGTTTAAGACATCTTACCCTTGTGCTGTCCAGATGTAAGAAAAGGAACCTTGTTCTAAATTGGGAAAAGTGCCATTTTATGGTGAATTCAGGAATAGTTCTAGGACACATCATCTCGGAAAAAGGCATTGAAGTAGATAAAGCTAAAGTAGACCTCATCCGACATTTACCAAAACCCCGCTCTGTGAGGGAAATTTGATCATTTTTAGGTCATGCTGGTTTTTACCGGCGATTCATCAAAGACTTTAGCAAAATCTCAAGACCTCTGTGTAGTCTACTCGCCAAATATGTTACCTTCAATTTCGATGATGCTTGTGTGAAAGCTTGGGAGGAATTAAAAACTCTTCTCACCGCCGCTCCTATAGTCCGACCACCCAACTGGGAACTACCGTTTGAACTCATGTGTGATGCCTCTGATTATGCTGTTGGTGCTGTTTTAGGACAGCGTGTTGATAGACTACCATACGTAATATACTACGCTAGCAAAACCCTTAATGATACTCAACTCAATTACACAACTACCGAGAAGGAATTGCTTGCTGTCGTTTTCGCATTAGACAAGTTTAGATCTTATCTCATAGGATCTAAGATCATCATATACACTGACCATGCGGCTTTGAAGTATCTTCTTTCCAAGAAGGATGCTAAAGCTCGCCTTATTCGATGGATACTCTTATTACAGGAATTCGATCTCGAAATCCGTGATAAGAAAGGTTGTGAGAATGTGGTTGCTGATCATTTGTCTAGATTAACCATTGAGTCTATTGATGAGTCCATGCTAATCAGAGAATCATTTCCTGATGAGCAATTGATGTCTGTGTCAAACCTTCCTTGGTTTGCCGACATCGTTAACTACCTTGCTGCAGGTAGGATGCCCTCACGTTGGTCGAGACAAGACCGCTATAAGTTCTTGGCTGAAGTTAAACATTTCCTTTGGGATGACCCATATTTGTTTAAGTACTGCCCGGACCAAATCATTAGGAGATGTGTCCCCAACACTGAACAGAAAGATGTGATATCTTTCTGTCATGACCAAGCATGTGGAGGCCATTTCAGTGCCAAGAAAACCGCTGCAAAGATCTTGCAGTGTGGATTCTATTGGCCATCATTGTTCAAGGATTGCCATGATTATTGTGTTGCTTGTGAACGCTGTCAAAAGCTAGGAAGCATTTCGAGGAGAAACATGATGCCATTGAACCCCATTTTGATTGTGGAGATTTTTGATGTTTGGGGGATCGACTTCATGGGTCCATTCCCTATTTCTGACGGTAGATTGTACATCCTAGTCGCAGTTGATTACGTTTCTAAGTGGGTAGAAGCCATAGCAACCAGAACAAATGACCACAAGGTGGTACTTTCATTTCTAAAGGAAAACATATTTGCACGTTTTGGTACCCCTAGAGCTATCATCAGTGACGGCGGTTCACATTTTCGTAACAAGTACTTTGAGTCTTTAGTACGCAAGTATGGCATAACTCACAAGGTTTCTACTCCGTACCACCCTCAGACTAGTGGACAAGTGGAAGTTTCTAATAGGGAGATTAAGCACATTCTGGAGAAGACGGTCAACCCGTCCAGGAAAGATTGGTCATTGAGATTGAATGATGCTTTGTGGGCCTATAGAACAGCTTATAAGACACCAATTGGCATGTCCCCCTATCGTCTAGTGTATGGAAAGCCGTGCCATCTACCTGTGGAATTAGAACATCGTGCCTACTGGGCAATCAAAGAGCTGAACTTCTCTCTGGACGAAGCTGGAATTCAAAGGAAACTTCAACTCAACGAGTTGGAAGAATTGAGAAATGAGGCTTATGACAGTGCCAAGTTATATAAGCAGAAGATGAAGATGTTTCATGATAAGCGTATTCTGCGCAAATCCTTCACTCCTAGTCAGAAAGTTTTGCTGTATGACTCCCGGTTACATCTTTTTCCGGGAAAACTGCGTTCCAGATGGAAGGGTCCGTTCATAGTACGCACAGTTTACCCTCATGGAGCTGTGGATCTAGAAGATGTCTCCAACAAGAACATTTTCAAAGTCAACGGGCAGAGATTGAAGCCATTCCTTGAACCATTCCCACCCGACATTGAAACAACCAACCTGGAGGACCCGGTCTATGTGGACTAAACTGGTCCACTCTTTCCCTAAATAACCAAAAAGTTTTCCAAATGTTTCCCTAAAAACCAAAATTTTTTCTTTTTCCCATCAAAACCAAATGTTTTTCTCCCATAAAAACCAAAGTTTTCCAAATGTTTCCCTAAAAACCAAAATTTTTCTTTTTCCCATCAAAACCAAATGTCTCCCGACAAAACCAAATTTTTCCCAAAAAGTCCAATCCCATTAAAAACCAAATTTTCTTGTAGATAATGTGTTAGTCGAATATTTTATTTCCTTGTGTATATATTTTGTGCTCATCCATTGTGACTCCTAATATGATGGATTTTTGCCTTGAATAACGGAGTTTTAATCGAGCTTTCGCCGTACAATCGGGTATTCTCTCTCCTTTTACTCTACTCAGCATGTTCCTCTTCATATATTGTTTTATAATTCTTTCCATGTTTTGAAACATTGAGGACAATGTTTAGTTTAGGTTTGGGGGTATAGAGTAGATACCACGATAATATGCCATAATTGAAAACAAAACTCCATCTTTTTGAAAAAAATTAAATTCCAAAAAAAAATTGAAAGAAAAAAAAAACATAAAAATGGAGCTCATTTACCTTGAAATGTTGACTCTTGTGCAAATATGTATTTTTATTAGGAGTCTTAGTCTAGATATTTAGGCACCCTGATTCTAGCACAATTCACATAGTGATAAGAAATTTGCACGCGCACGATCTACCAATACATGTATAGCCTCGATCTTCAAGGTGTTTGATAGGAAGTCACGATTGCCAATCACTTTAGAATACTGAACGAAACTTGACTAGCTTGTTCTTTGGTTGGTTGGGATAGAAGGTGGAGGTTACATTAAGAAAGACAACCATCGAATTTAACTGGGTGCATCAAAAAAGGCTACCTCTTGCAAAGTGTCATGTAATTTTTTGTTTCTTTTTGTTATGTATCAAAAGAGCTACCATATGTAAAAATCAATTTCAAGTTCTTTTCAAAAAAAAAAAAAAAAATCAGAAAAATACAAAAAAATCAAGTATTTATCAATTCCATCATCTCTTATTCCAAAAATAAAAAGAGAGTAGTCAATGTAAATAAGAGTCATGTAAATAGTCATTTTGTTGTTTCATTGTAATAAGCAAGGAGGGTGTATGCCATTGATGTACAACGCGAGTAATTGTGAAATACCTCCAACTCATTCACAATTCTCGTAAAGTCCGGACAGCTAGCTAGATTTCGACCTTGGTTCTTAGCCTGAGAAACTATCTCTTGGTGATTAATAGTCATAACATCCGATCTTTCTTTACATATGTGTAGATACACTTTACACTCTTATCACATGTCTTTATTTGTTATCAGTGCTAGGATTGTGCCTTCGATAGCTAGATTGACATCTCCATTTTGCTGTGAGCTTAAACTGACTTGCACATGTCACATTTGATGGAATCTGAGCTTATATTTTGACCTAGAACTTTGTAGGTACGTTCTAAGCAAACCTTCACGAGACTTCAACTCGTCCACTAGGGACACTTAGTGGTTTAAAAGGCTTAGTGCATACGCTAAATGCATTCGAGAGACCAGCGACAGTGGTATAGGTAGGATTTCCTTAGTTTTGTTTTACTTGAGGACAAGTAAAATTCAGGTTTGGGGGTATTTGATGAGTGCTAAAAAGTGCATATTTCTATATATTTTTCTTGGCATTTAACTCATCTTTTGTGCATTAATTCTACATTTTATCCCATATTCTGTATTTTCATTGTTTTCAAGAATAAATATTTTTCTTAATTAATTTTGCATTTTTAGGTACTAAATAAAGCCTGGTTATCTCACGGAGCGAAAAGAGCAAAGGAACGGCAAAGACTCTCGCTAGGAGGAAGCGAAGAATGATGTTTGCAAGAGCCGGATCAACGAGAAGTGGACTTGAAGAGGAAGAATTGTTCTTAAAGAATATATGGGCTTGGCATACCCAAGGCCCAAAACCCTTACCCAAATCCATTTCCATTATCCATACCCATTTCCATGAGAGCCGTCAGATTGGATCCATCTTGTCATCCAACGGTCGCCTCATCATTGTGCATCAAACTCCGAAGCCCCCGCTTTACATCGCAACGCCCATCTCCATCTTGGGTCGTCCGTTTTGCTACATCCCTGCATCCAACGGTCGCTCCTCGCTTCCTTCCATCTCACCGTTAGATCAATCCTTCATCTCCACATCCCACGGCTCACCGTCGCGAAACATCAAAACTTGATGTCCCCGCCTAACATCCTAGTACCTAAATCAGTATACCCAAAACAAACACTGCCTCTCCTCAAACCCATCGACCTCCATCTTTCTCCCCTACCCCCGACAGTTGCAGAACCACCACCAGCATACCCTGTCTCTGCAACTGCCACCACCTCACCTTCTGCGCCACCATCACCTCTTCCCCGACCATCGCAGACACCACCATCACACCCCCTACCTCTCTAGCCACTTATTACATCAACTTCTCAACCCTAGAACCCTAGTTTAGAAGTTGATGAAATAGGTGAGGTTAGAGATAGAAATTGAAGCATGAGAGAGGAGCAGGAAGGTCAGAAGAAGCATGGGTCGAGTTTATTTGCATCAGAGGGTGAGTTAATTTTATTATTTCTCGAAACCCTAATCCTGCTGATTTTGGGATTTTCAAATTAGGGTTTGTAGAAATTTAGGGTTTTGTAAAAACTATAAATTGATGTTATGGGTGTTGTAGAAAGCATCTCTGGGCTAGCCAGTGAACAATATTTGCAATCAATTTTCATTTTCCAAATTCCATTTTAGCTACAGTTGATTGTGTGCAACCTGTGTGCATGTTGTATCTTAATTTAGCTTGTTTGATGAATGCTGTTGTTATACTCATGTCTAGCATGAGCTAATTCACTGAAACTAAGGCTCTGATGAAGCCTAGTGCACTGTCAAATGACAAGTTGCTCGGATAATTAACTCCTTGCCTTGTTTTGCTTGAGCAATGGGAAGAGGTTAATGCTCATAGTGCCTGTGATTGATTGTTCTGTCAAAAGACAGTCAATGCTAGGGGCAAACTAGTGAGCAAATTAGTTTTCCTCCCATTCTAGATGTATGCATAGGATTTTCAACTCAACCTAGAAATATGTTGTTTGATTAGGACACAAGGTGGATACTAAGCCTTAGCTTAGCCACAATCCCTTTTACAGTCACTTAAATTCAGTTCTGTTTTGCTTCCTGTTCAGTTTATTTCCTTGCCTGTTTTGCCTGTTTTTCTTGCATTTTGAAGTTGTTGTGCACTGAAGTCAGTGCACAAACTCACCCCTGCCCTTGGCTCACAGCCTTGGTTCATGCCATTTGCCCTCTTTGTTTCACTGCCACTATAACATTGTGATCTTGCATCTTGTTTTACATCATCTGCCAGCATAGTTTAACTTCTTGTATGCTCCCACTCCCTGTGGACTAACCCCTACTCATCCCTATACTATAAAGCTTGGCCTTGTATACTTGCAAGTTTTGTGTGCAACCCCGTTATCACACCAGTTGATCAGTTGGATATTTCTCTAAACAACTGTGAAAATTTTGCATTACATTGCCTCCCTTCACGGAAGTCAACTCGGCCATCATGGCTCCTTTAATTTTTTTGTGTATATATATTAAGCCTATTGTTGGGCCACTGATAACTGTTGGATATTACTGTATAGTTGGGTATGCTTTGGGTATTGGTCAGCAACTTGATCGAGTTTCTTTTTTCATCACTGACTTGGTCGTGAATTTAACTTTTATCAATATACACGGAGATCCCCTCACACTTTTATTCTCACACTATCTCACATTGGACATCGTTTTTGTGAATAAAAATCAAACCATTATGAATTGGAATCTAATATTTCAGGTATATGTTCCTAATAGAAAGCTCTATATTCTCACCAAAAATGAGCAAATTCTGAAATGTATAACATCACCATCTGCTACTTTGAAAATGGGTCGTCGAAAATCAACATATTTTTCGCCATTGAAATTAAGATCGGTAGATAATGGTGTTATACATTCCAGAATGTGGTCATTTTTGATAGACATGCAGAGCTTTGCTAGAGGATCATGTCCCAAAAATCCTAACTTCAAATCCTGTATCATTTGGTTTTTATGCACAAAATAGGGTCCCAACATGTGAGATAGTGTGAGAATTAAAGTGTAAACGGATCCTTACTCATCAATATATTGCCCAATATTCTTGAGTAAAAAAAAAGTAGTTTGTTGTACAAACTAAATCAAAGATGATGGATTTTTCATTCTTTGTTTTCTTAACTATTTGTGCTTGTAAATAGCCGACCTCTTTTGAGGTTTATTAAACTTTAATATAAGTTTTGGTTTGACCCAATGTCTTTAAAAAAAGGAACAGTGTGTTGTAACTGATATTTTTGTGGGTTTTTCCTTAGATACAATTCCAAACAACTGGGAAGCAGTCATGAGAAAATTGAAACTTTAAAGTTCATTTTATTTTTGCTTTTTTGAAGCTCTACTATAATTGAGCTAGGTTTTGTTTTATTTTTTGTTTCAATCATCACTAACTTGGTGGTGAATTAAACTTATACCAATTTATAGCCCTTTTTTGTGTTTAAAAAATACAATTTCATCTTCTCTATATGAGTGCGCATATGGAGTTTGCCTAGACAGGTCGCAGAATTAGAACAAAATTTAGTCTAACAAGAAACAGAGTAATATGAAACGACCAATGGATAAAACAAATGTATATAACTGCATGCTAACTTTTGTCAAAACGAGTGAAGTCCTGAAACATTTTGTAAATGAATACGTGGAAAAAATTTGTAAATAAATAGATGACAAATGGAAGCTTAGTTTAGATATGTGGTTGAGAAAAAGGAACTGTGATGTCATAGTTCTTTTTCTATATAGATGGAAAAACTTTTTATAAACCGAAGAAGTCATAATTATATGTTTTTGTAAATGAATGCACTGAAAATGAAAGTAGTTGAGAAACCGAACAGTGAAATCGTCAATTTTTTTTATAAACGAATACATGGCAAATGGAAACTGAAAAAGCGGGGTCTAACAACACTACTCAATATTTCGATTAACAATCTGTATGGACTAACTCCGAAATACACTAGTCCAGAAGGGGTTGTTTATCACGTTTTTAAATGACATATTAGTTGCATGATTAGGGTATTACAAACAAATCATGTCATATAATACAAAAACATAGAGACCCATCATTTAACGCGAAAAAACTGTTATTCTTAAATGTGATAAATTTGTAGGTGCCTGATTTTTTAAAAACCATTAAATCACGAAATAAATCTGTTGGATTTCCTAAGTTTTAATACGCCCCGACTAGCATTCTGTTACACACCATAAAAATGGCTCACCACTAGCTTAGCATAGACACGGTTTACTTGTCATAAGTCTATAGAGCTACATCGGTTCCATTCTAGCAAACCCCAAAACCAAAAAAGACAAAACCCCAGAACCAAAAGAGAAGTTCTAAGTTCATCTCTTCACCCCGCAGTCCCCGCCGTCTGTTCTTTTCCCTTCGGAAACCTAACTACCCGAGGAGACTCTAACTTAGAAGAAGAAGAAGAAACGAGGATATTGAGTGAGTTTACATCCTACTGGTTTTTGTTCAAGTTTATATCTGGTCCCTAAAAAATTGATTTTGGAGACCAAAATTGAACATGTGATTTGATATATTGTTTAAGGTAGAAATTGGGAAGGAATAATTTTGATTAGTTTGATTACATGGAAGTGGTTTCCTAATTCACTTCTTCAAAACTTTCTCTCTGTTATTTTGCAAGACAAACCTAAGAGGAGATCGAAGAAGAAGAAGAAGATATCAAATTAAAGTAAGTCTCAAATCCCTTTTCATCTTTCATTCTGTTTTTTTTTCCTTAAGCTTCTGTCTGGTTAATTAAAAAGTTGATTTTTTGGAGACCAAAACATTGTCTAATAAGATCCAAATATTTTGGTTAATTTGATAAATTGATTAATGTAGAAATTGTAAAGGAATGAATTTGTTTATTTTTTTGCATGTGAATCGGAAGGGAATGATTTGGGTTTTTAAATCTCTATTAAGAATCGATAGTTGCTAAATTGGTTTGATTTTTACGGGAGAATTTGGATACTTTGGAAATCTTAAGTCATTCCAGTTCTATTTTTCCATTGGTCAGTAAGTGAATTTGTTTTCCTGATGTGTTTCTCTTAACTTTGTTGATATGAGATGGTCAGTTTTCTGAGGTTAGTTTATCAGTGAGAAATCAGTGTGCGGCCACTTAATTATTGATCTTAAGAAGTAAAAATCCGACATGGGAACTGGGGTTCTTGGTCTTGTTTCTGTGACACAACCTTTTGGCGAGGAGAGTGGGAACCGAAATGAGTACCCCCAAGATGCTCAGCGAGATTAGTAACAACTTAATTTCATCAATCTGAGGAGACCCTGCCCTTGTTCGCGATTAATTCTGTCTCTGACACTCGTTCTAGCTTTTTCAGCTCCTTTTCCACCCTTGGAGTTTCGAGCAAGAGTCACAAGCCCCTTTTTCTCGCAAGTGTATAGGATTAGTTGTTTGCATGCTTGCACTACCTATAACTAATTTTAAGAGGAGGGAGATAGATAATGGGAGCTAGTTGTTTTCGCTAGTGATTAGGAAAGAATATAGCCATATAGGGATGGGAGCTCTTTCTAATTAGCTAGTTATTGGCAAAGGAAATCGGAATAGGAGCTAGTGTCCTTGCTTTAAGATTTGTTGTTTTCTTAGCTAGCAATGAGCTGGGTTGTGCGGAATATTTAGAAGACAACTCGTAACCCGTGGTCTTAGGTGTGCGCAGGGGTACTCATACTGGCACCGGTTGGCATGCTTAGTTTTCCAAGAAAGAGCATTTCAAAGATACATGTTTAATATATTAGTGCTCTTTTCACATGATACGTGATAGAGATCTGATTTAAGGTGCCAAAGAAACTCTTATATATATACACAACTCAAAGTCTGGATTGTCTAACTTATGTATAGAAGTGATTATCTTGTATAACCAAAGTCAGAGTCCCTAACCCATTTTACATGAACAAACTTTCGGGGAAGAGTAAGTGTGTCCAGTAGTACAAGTCCACTTGTATGGACTGGATACAAGTTATGTTCCAAAGTATCTGTGCAACCCACTAATCAGGATAGGAAATGATAAAGTTGATGTTTGATTTTCTGACTTTATTGGCGAAAATTGGTATTTGTAATGATCTGACACCTTCGAATGTTTTCACTCGGGGTCTCTGCATTCTAAAACCGTTCTGTGACGGTTTCAAGGTTGAGCACAGACGTGTTTTCATGATTATGTGATCTGAGTTCTTTTGTTATTCTTTGGATTTCCCTTCCCTTGTTCCTTTGCTTCCCTAGTGGTCTGAAAGCTAAGAGTATGTTATTTTATTTTCTTAGACAATAGTTGTTGCAATCTGCTTGCTTCTTAATGAACCACCTTGTTGCTTTGCCTTGAGTTTTGGTTAGTAATAGGTATGTAGGAGAGCTTGCAAAAGTTATGAACGAAAATTTACTATTCAGAGATCCCCCTGTTTTATTCTCTTTAAAGGTGGTATGGTCACACCCGTAATTGATAATTACTTAATCTCATTTACATATATTTGAACTAACATCAATAGAGCTTTATGTTCTTATGTGATTACATATTTTCTTGGCTTTCTATAACCTTACCAAGTGCTGAAGAATGCTTACACTACATTATGTCGATATCGTAGTTCTGAGAGTATCCTTTTTTTTTGTAATTATGATCTAGCAAAAGCAAACAGTGCATCAAGAACCGAAAAATCAAAACAATGGAGATTGGTCAATGATGCTACAACTACGCAAGAAAAGAAAATGAAGTTGCCAACATACTATAAGAAAGAAGATTAGGAGAAGTTCATTGATAACAAAACTTCTGAAAAATTGCAGATAAAATCTGAACAGGCAGCTAAAGCACATCGGAAGTGAAGGCTCAGTATACAGGTGGTAGGAAAGGTGTACCTAGAAGGTGGCTTGAAATGTTAAATTCTTAACACTATATAGCATTTTTGAGCCATTATTCTTAACACTATCACTGGCAGCTGCAAAACTAGTAAGTTTTCCTGTTTTTTTTTAATGTTATTTATTGATATTGATGATGTCAGTTAGTCTCTGACTTTAGTTGGCTTCTGTTGATGTATAGACATTGGTGAAGGAGGCATATGATAAAGATCCTTTAGCACAAAAGTGTTTGAGCACCGATGCTGATACCAAGGTTAGTGGTCAATTTGTTGTTACATGAATTTTTTTACTTCTTGAATTTTCATATTGGATGGTGATAGTGATTACGTTGCTCTCTTGTAATCACATTAGCATAACTGCTACATATGTAGAACTGTCTTATTTATGTTTTAGTAGTAATTGCTGCTTTAAGTAGCCAGCACCAGCACCACTATGTAGATATCATTAGATTTAAAGTAGTAGTCTTGGAAATCACGATAACATATGCTTGAAGACATAGATGCTAGACTGTATTGGAAAAATTTGTTAATAACTGAGTTTCCCTTTATGTGTGTGTATACTGTTACTGCTTCCTTGTTAATTGTCGGTGACTTTCCAACTGCACAGTAGCTTAAAATATTCCTTTGTGTTACATTAATTGTTTAACTGAATTTTAATGAATTTGAATTGCTTCATTATATGGCTAGATATTTGGCGTCGATCGAAAGGGTTTACATATGCGGATTGGGTACAGGTGTCTAAATCTCAATTTCTTGCTCTTGAGTTTATGAGGGCCAAGTTGCAGGAAGAGAAGCACAATGTGGTGAAGAGAATCAGAAAAACAAAGCTTTGAAAGCACAGTTGGATGCTGAAAGACAGAAAAATAATACTGGAGTACATTATCAGATATCTAATAGCACTCTTACCAGCAGGTGACTTCTAATAGCTCTTAGTAATGTGTAGTCAGATATATACAATGCTGCTATCATGATTTCTTAAACTAACTTGGTCTTGTTTGTTACATATACAGGACATTGGGATGCCAGTAGTACCCTCGTCGTTTGGTCTTTGCTTTTTGAGGAACTTAAGGAAAAAGCCGGTTGCAGTTGCATATGTCGACACTAAGGTGTTGACTGATGACAAAGATGATGTTGTACTTCGGGATGTTTCAATAGGTGAGTGGCCAAAGGCCTATGTGACTCCCCAAGGAGAGAGGTCAAGTTAGAGTGGTAATGACAGTAGATTGATTACTTTCTTTTTTTGTAATTTTCAAAGGGTTGCAGGGATGTCTTCCGATTTGTATTCGAATATCTATTTTCTCTAATAATAAAGTTAATTTTAAATTGTGCTTGAAATTACATTTTTGTTTCACGTATTAATTAATTTCTATTTTATATTCTATTTTTTGACACACCAAATATAGGTGTATTTCAGACCCAAAATTTGAATACCAAAATCTGAATCAGTAACCAAAAAATGACGGAATATTCTCATTAGGATTTGTAATATTTTCTAATGAAAATACCTCCAATTATAACAGATGTGAACCATTACTTTATTTATCATATACATGAACCGTTATTATATTTCACATATAATAACCATGATTTTTTTATGGCATAAATCAGCCGTTATTGTATGTAACACATAATAAATGTGATATTTAACAACAGATTCTGTATGTGATTTTAAATCACAAATTTTAGTCGTCGTACTTAATGACGTTCTCAACTTGTCATTTGCAAAGAGTCACACCAAATAAATAACGGTTCAAATAACATATGAAAATCATGATAAATCATGTTTTATAACATACTTCATTCGTCATTTATAGCCCCTTCTGGACTAGTGACACTTACTAGAGAATCAACTAGACAGTCAGACTCAATCTAGATAAAAGTATCTCAAGGAGTTAATATCTCTCTCTTGTTTTGATTCACTCAAGCTAATAGAAATCAGCGAGTCTATAATCAAACACAAGGAATAACTTGGACGGTACCAAAGACCAATGTCCAAGGATCAATTAATATCAATCAACAACCAAAGGTCGGATTTCCAATTGATTGATTCAAACGCACAACCTGTATTATTTCAATTATATAAACAAATATAATGCGGAAATAGAAATAACACAAACACCGGAATTTTGTTAACGAGGAAACCGCAAATGCAGAAAAACCCCGGGACCTAGTCCAGATTGAATACACACTGTATTAAGCCGCTACAGACACTAGCCTACTCCAAGCTAACTTCGAACTGGACTATAGTTGAACCCCAATCAGTCTCCCACTGATCCAAGGTACAGTTGTACTCCCTACACCTCTGATCCCAACAGGATACTGCGCACTTGATTCCGTTAGCTGATCTCACCCACAACTAAGAGTTGCTACGACCCAAAATCGCAGGCTTTAACAATAAACAAATTTGTCTCACACAGACAAGTATATCAAAGGATCAATCTGTCTCCCACAGAAAAACCCTAAAAGTTTTTGTTCCGTTTTTTGATAATAATTAAGGTGAACAGGAACCAATTGGTAATCCGGTCTTATATTCCTGAAGAACAGCCTAGATTAATCAATCACCTCACAACAATCTTAATCGTATGGTAGCGAAACAAGATGTCGTGGAATCACAAACGATGAGACGAAGGTGTTTGTGATTACTTTTTATATCTTTCCTATCGGAGAACTCTCACGATCTCAAGCCAATCAATATGATTTTACTGTTACGATAGAATATGCAAGATAGATCACACAACTACGATAAAAATAGTATCGGTCTGGCTTCACAATCCCAATGAAGTCTTTAAGTCGTTAACGTGGTTTTAGAAGAAGAAAACAAAAGGTTAAAGGAGAATCGAATCTAGCACGCAAACTAGTATCACACGTAAAGTGTGGGGATTAGTTTTGCACGATACTAGATGTCTCCTTTATATAGCCTTTCAAATCAGGGTTTTGCCTTAGTTACAAAGCAATCAATATCCACCGTTAGATGAAAACCCGATTCAGATTCAAGCTAATATTTCTCAACCGTTAGATCGAAAACATATCTTGTCATACACAAATGACTATGCGCTTCTAGGTTTGTTAACCGCACCCAAACGTGTACATTGTTGGTTCAACAATAGTCTACCCAAAGAGGTTAACCATATGAGCGTTTCATACCAACCATGTTCTTCTTCACCATAATTAACTAGTTCAATTGACTCAAATGAACTAGTTAAGATAGTTGTTCAACTGAAAAAAAATCTTATGTAACTACACAAGACACAATTGAAGCAAAGATGATTTGATTCAGTCGAATCAGTTCATGAACTTTAATAGCCACGGTTCGCAAATAAATTCCTTAGTCTTTTAAGATTAAGTTCAGAAATCATCTTTAGATATATAACCTTCTCAAGTTCGCAAACTAGGTTCGCAGACTTAAGACACCGGATAGAGTTTACAAACTCCAGCAGAAATTCCCGGGTTTGAGAACTACGCCGGTTCGCGGACTGGGTTCGCGGACTTGGCTCACGCAAGTAGTTTGTTAACTCCAGCAGAAATTCTCGGGTTTGAGAACTTCGGCAGTTCGCGGACTGAGTTCGTGGACTTGGCACTTGCCATACTTCCGGTTCTCTTGATCAACAAAGTTCGAAAACTTCGGTTCAAGGAATCCATTGGTTATGTAATCTAAACTCTCATTCCAATCATTGAAACATTCTTAGAGGACGTTATATAGTTGTTACACTATTTCTCGTCAAAGCAATTTTCAAGGTGATTGAAACATTCATGACTTTCGTCACTAGGTAAAGATAAACTTGGTCGAAGCGAAAAGCTTACCAACACATATTTCGAGATATAGATAGGCGAGGTATACTCGGCTTGAAATACCAAATGTGATGATCTAGTCTATATATGTTGCATACGACTTTTGTCTCAAAGGGTAGGATATAGAATAGATAGACTTTTGAGTGATAGATAAGTTCAAGTATCCACATACCTTTTTGTCGAGAAGTTCCACCGGTTCCTTGAGTAAATCTTCTACTTGTATGATGAGTCGCCATGAAGTCCTTGAGCTCAACTACACTTACTATCCTAGTCCGAGACTTATCTATAAGAGACTAGAAATCAAGACTTATAGTTTTGATCACTAACATTGACATACATGCTTGAGATATCAACGCATGCGAGTTTGACCGAGCAGTGCTCTAACAGAAACTTAACTAGATTTGTGGTTGAGATACAAAATGATGATGTCATAATACATTTTGTAAATGACATTGTAAAACTTTTTTGTAAATGAATACGTGGAAAATGGAAGCTTAATTAGCTAAATATGTGGTTCAGAAACCGAACCGTGAAGTCGTAAAACATTTGTAAATGAATACATTATGAAACTTTTTGTAAATGAATATATGAAAAATGGAAGCTTAGATATGTATGTGGTTGAGAAACCGAATCGGTGCTCTCATAATGTTTGAGTGAAAGATATTTTTCCAAAAATTAACATTTTATATAACGATACCCAACTCTACCAAAATCTACAAGATTGACATGTGTTAATTTCAAAAATATGTTTAACATGCATTTCAAATGATCATTAAAAACTCTATATTAAAGCAGCCGATTTCAAAATAAAAACTTTCAAAAGATTTTGTTATCATACAGGGATTCATCCTCGTCTTTTTCCCGCTGCTTAAAAATCTAGAAATGTCTTTGATGCCTCCAAATTCTTATAACTCCCTGAGGGTTGTTGCACGACACTTTTAGTACTGCCTGTAGACATAATATCCAACAATGGTTGTATTTGGAGTGCATGAGTATGTGGTAGGTTTGCATATGACAATTGAATTTGCTCTCTAATCTCTTGAACAAATAAACCTTGACGATTATTATCTATGGCGTGTGTGATCATCTAATGAAAAAAAAACAAAAACGAGAAAAAAAAATAAGATATTGAAATTTGTATCCAATATTAGAGGAAAAGTACAAAGAAAAAAAAGAAAAGGAAAATTACCACTTTATAATCTAACATTAAAGGTAGTGGCTCTCCTCCAGGTACCCTCAATCCTCCTCCTCATCCCGACCGTATACAATTGTTGTACATCACAGTTGTATGTAGAGCTAGATATGTAGTATTTGTTATGTTTCTGATAAGCTTAGTATCAACCATTTGATTCAGGTAATCCCCACTTGGTCGTCATGATCTCCTTCATAAAAATCTGCAATTCGTTCTAAAATTTGTTGTTGAGTGGAGCCATTATAATTTGGTGCCTCTAACGAAAGCAAGGCGTGCAATATTATCTACAGTGAAAAAAAAAGTAGGAAATTAGAAAAATAATAATATTAGTATTGAAAAGTGGAAAAAAAACATTCAATTTACTAAATTACACGGGGACTTGTAAAGCAGGTCCTGGCCGCGATTGGTTGGGTGGGCCAGGAAACCCTGCTAGTTAAGCGGCCATGAGAGAGAGAGAGCCAGTGTAAACGTTTTTTCACGTTAGATCTCTGTCTGTGTGCCACTAAGAGACTGCTGCTACTGGTGCTTGCCAATTATGTGAAATTGTGATATCCTTTTATATGTAGTCCACTGTTTAACCAAGTCATATCATAGAGAAGTGTTATTCCATTATTTATTATTTCTTTGCAAGTAAATTGTTACTGTCTGTTGTAAGTTTCTCAAGTTGTATGTTATTAACACTTTTCAATAGTATTTTGTCATCTAGTTGCATTCATTTAATAAGCTATTGACAAACCGGTAGGTTGGTATGATTGTAGTGACAGATGGAAGTAGAATATTAGGTCTTGGAGATCTTAGAATTTCAATCGGGAAGCTAGATCTTGATGTCAATGCTGTTGGGATAAATCCTCAGAGAGTAAACCTCATACCCTTTTGCTTTACATGTATATGTACCACTATTCTCATAATACCTATGAACTTCCAGAAAAAGAATAAGATGAAACCTGTTTTGTTGTTGATTCCTAGCACAAGACCTTTCCTTTTAAAATTCAAGTTTGTTCCATATTGATTCTGGTAGATTAGGCTCTATTTTTATGAGTAAACTCTTCATTTAATTATTCTTAAGTTATTTTTTTAGTTTCCATTACTTATCTATTTTTTTTTATTTAGGCTCATACAAGTTTGTTTTGGTATTGGGTTAAACCCTGAAGCTGACTAGCTAGTGATTTAGGCTTATATAAGTTTCTTAATTATCCAGGTTAGGTGCGAGAAGCTTTTTCCGAAACTTATTTTTCATTATTATCTCCATCCCACACTCAACTTGTAATACATTAATAGACACTATCTTATATCTGATTTCCAGCTGATCTCAAAATCAAAATTTCAATTTTCCCAGTTATCAACAACATCAGTGTTCTATCGTCATCCTCCTCATGCATCTAGAAATTCTTTATATGCCTTATATGACTCCAAATTCTTATACCTTGAAGTGGGGCAAGTAATGGTCTAATTTGTTTTGTGTCTTTGTATTATGGGTTAGCCTTATTTTTGAAACTCATTTTTCATTGAAGAAAAACCAGTTCGACAGAAGTTTTCTGTCCACCTGAGGTTAAATAAAGTGATGTAGTTCTACTACTATCCTTTTACTACACTATGTTGATTTTCTTCACAGTTTGCAAACCTTGGTTGGTGAACGTTTTTGGAAATCCTTCTTTCTTTTCGTGGGTCACGGTTCTTGAATGGGTCCAAGCCCATCAATGGGTATATAAGAGTTCATGTACGCATACGAGTACTCCTCGTATTCTTCCTTTTGTCCGATTTCGTGAGCAAGGTATTTTCTAGAGTTCACGAGTTTACTCCATTAATTTACTTGTGGAGGTCAATAAGGGACAAAAGCTTATCATCGTACTCAAGGAGCATTTCAAGTAAGATTTTCTCTTTCTTATTCTCTCAATTTTAGGGTTCATGGGGAAAATTAATCATGATGATAAGGATTCTAAGAAGATGTCAAAAATTCATGATTCTTCTAGCATGATCATACCTAAGGACCAAGATTCTATTAGAATTAGATTTGTTAATGATTCTAGTAGTAAGACCTTTGAAAGAATTTCTTCTAATGGTTTCATTCTAGAAAATAAATTGGATTTGGTTAGTGGTCATAAAGAAGATTTGATTTGTTTTGAAAAATATGATCTTGGAAACATCTTTAATGGTTTTGGTGAAGGATTTGACACCCTTACAAGAATCTTCTATGCCAACATCCATGATGTTGATCTTAATAATATGGAATTCTAGACCATGATAAATAGAAAAAGGATTCTTGTTGATAGAGATTTGATTTCAAGGGTTACCAAAATTCCATTGGGTAACATTCGTCTTCCAAGACCAAGGAAAGAAATACCATCATATGAAACCATTTCTCATGGTCTTTGTGGAAAGACTGTTGATTGGATTGAAGGGAAATTTCCTACTAATTATCTTAGTCTTTCCTTGATGTCTTTCGGAAAACTGGGTATTTCTAATCTTTGTCCCTCCACAATTCAGAATTCTCGATGGATTCGTGAGTTTGCGGAGTTGGTTTATTTCCTTGAATTGGGTACTCCTTTTCTTGATATTTGTGGATTTATCATTATTCAAATGGCCTCGATGACATCATCCAACAAGAAGTTAGGCTTTCCTTGCTTAATCGAGCAAATTTGTCATGCACATTCCATAGCTCCCATTGGCAACTCTCTTGGAACTCCCAAACTTGTTCGTCCTTGTACTTTCAAACGTATGAAGGAGAATGCTTGCAAAAGATAAAGATGTGATTCCCTTGACGGTTCTTGTGATCCTACCACCTTGAGTCTTCTTCATCAAATTCACAAGGGTGTGCGTAAGATCAATGCAAAGGTAAAATGTGTGAAAAAACAAATACTTGTGATTGCTACAAAGGTTCCCGAAATCAAGGAAGAAATGGAAAAAGTTAAAGCATCTTGGATGAATTCGGATGATGAAGATGATGATTAACTTCTCTCTCTTATCATGTCTTAATGTCTAGGAAACTTCTTATGAGAATTTATTCTTGTGTTTTAAGAAGGATAACTAGGGTTTGGAATAACAATTATTGTGAGTACACATAGCTATTGCCAACGTTTTTCATCTTGCAGTGTTTTTAGATTTATTTATTTAAAATCTAAAGTTTATTTGGAAGATGATTTAGCAATATTAATCTTTATTGGTTTCATATATTGCAAAAATTGTTATGGGATATGTGTGTTTGCGTCCGTGAACTATGATTGTCCCATATATGTCAAAAGTTAAGCCTATTGTGTCATTATGCAAATATTGATGGAAGATAGGATGAACTTTTGATTACAAAGATTAAGTCTATGATATCATTATGAAAATACTGATTAAAAAATATAGAAAGAATCTTTGAATATTCCGCAGTATTGATCTTTCCCTGATCCACTTCTATGTGAATGTATTGTGCGGCTCCGTAAGTTCTCTTATGTTGAGCATTTCCGATTAAATTAATCATGGGTTCTCTTGTGGTTAATTTAATTGAGTTTTCTGGATAAAAATTCATGCTTCATGTAATTTGTTAATGTCCAAAGAAATCCTTTTTTTCTTGTAAAAGTAAGGTGTCTCTTGTTGTTCTTTCGGGAATGACATTTTATGGGGGAGAGTTATTAATTGAACTTGTGCTTAATTGCCAAATATTTGTGGGGAGTGCGGCTGTGGAATATTGTAGGAGTTTTCTTGTATCCTTATAAACTCCTTGACGAATAAACTAAGTGTCGACTATGTGAAATCATCGAAACAAAGTTGATATGTTTTCTTTTAGTCATGAAGAATTTCTTTATGATCCCACTAGTTTTCCTAACTTTTCCAATTTATATTGACCAAAAGGGGGAGAATTAATGTGTAGTTCACACTACAAATACATATGGTTTACATATCATTATGTAAGGGGGATTGGTTTTCATATGAGATGAAGTATTGACTAAGGGTGAGTGATGCATATCACCATAGTATTGTTGTCAAAGTTGTGATACAATTGGACTTTGATGTTGTGTGATAATAATATGACACTGTATAACAATACGAAAACATCTTGTTTTTATATATTGTTATAGCTACGTATCTTCAACAACTATGATGCGGAGTTAAACACGTTCAGAATCACCGGAGTACTTGGAAGTGACGAAGATTTCGAGTAATGTTGAAGAACCAAGGAAATCAAGCATTTGGATGAGAATCGACAAATTTTATTTATTTTGTAATCCATATGTATTGATAGTTTTGTCACTAAAATTGACAAAGGGGAAGATTTTTAGAGCACAGCTCGGTCGAACTCGCAAGCGTTTCTATCTCAAGATTGTTGTCAAGTTTAGTTGCCAAAACTACAAGTCTTGATTTCTAGTCTACTTATAGCTAAGTCTCGGATTAGGATAGTAAGTGTAGTTGAGCATTAGACTTCACGACGTTCATCGATTGAAGGCAAAGAACTACTAAGGGGAGCTTGTGGAACTTCATTAACAAAGGGTATGTGGAGACTTTAACTCATCTATCACTCAAAAGTCTATCTACTCTATCTCCTATTTTAGACAAAAGTCGTATAGCTATATAGATTTCGATTATACACATTTGATATTTCGAGGTGAGTTTAACTCGCTTACATATTTCTCGAAATATGTGTTGGTAAGCTTTCTCTTTAACCAAGTTCATCTTATATTTTTGACGAAAGTCAAAAGATGATCATGTGAAAATCCTCTGGTAACATCTTACATGATTTGTGTGAGACAGTCATTTGATGTAGACTCGGAATGTTTCTTATTGATCATTCGACCACTTGAAAATTGCTTTGGAGCTAATTTTTTGTGTGAGGAAGCTATTGTCGTCTTCTAAGAATGTTTCAATGATTGAAATGGGAGTTTAGAAAAATTAACCATGATTGGATATAGCACAATATGCGTACATGTATGCTAACTGTTGCATGTTATTCTAAGTCTGGGAACTATAGTATGCATACCCGTATGCGTACTATATTCTCTAAGATTTTCTCGAGATTTAATCTCTGATAGGCAAGATAAAAAGTAGTCACAAACATCTTCATCTCATCGTTTGTGATTCGACATATCTTGTTTCACTACCATACGATTAAGCTTATCGTGAGGTGATTGATATTACTAGGATGTTCTTCGGGAATATAAGTCCGGCGTATCAATTGGTTCATGTTCACCTTGATTTATCAAAAGATGGAACAAAACTCATAGGTATTTCTGTGGGAGAAAAATTTATCTATTCAATAGACTTTTCTATGTGAGAAAGATTGGTTTATCAAGTCTTCGACTTTAGGTCGTAGCAACTCTTAGTTGTGGGTGAGATCATCTAAGGGAATTAAGTGCGCAGATTCCTGCTGGGATTCAGAGGCGTAAGGAACGCGACTGTACCTTGATCAGTGTGATATTGGTTAGGGCTCAACTACATTCCAGTCTGAAGTTAATTTGGAGTAGGCTAGTGTTTGTAGCGGCTTAATACAGTGTGATGTTAAAACCTGGACTAGGTCCCGAGGTTTTTCTGCATTTGCGGTTTCCTCGTTAACAAAATCTATGGTGTCTGTGTTATTTCTTTTCCGCATTACATTTGTTTATATAATTGAAATATCACAGGTTGTGCGTAGTTCAATCAATTAGATAATCCAACCTTTGGTTGTTGGTACCATCCAAGTTATTTCTCATATTAATCCGGCTCACATATATCTATCTGTTCGATTGCAGATTGATTTGATAAATTGAGATAGAACTCTTGGATATATTTCCATTGATTGAGTCTGACTTTTAATTGATTCTCTTGGAATTATATTGGAGTTTGTCCATACAAATTTCCTAAACGAAATATTGGGTGAGGTTGTTAGACCCCCGCTTTTTCAATTCAATCAAAATCGGTTTACGTTTACCTACATAAAAACCGTTACTTCCAGTTCTCCTGGGTTACAATTTCATAATCGGGTTTTACAAGTACACCATATACACCGATTCTGGAAATTTCACTTCATGTTCAGTAAGTGTCCAGAATCGATTTATACAGATATAATCAAAGATTGATTCAAAAAAACAAAAAAACAGAGAATTTTGACAACCTTCAGAATGGGTATATGTAGTGAAACATGTAATCCGATTCTTGTAAGGAAAAGTGACACTTTTTATGTATCTTTTTTTGACAAGAATCAGATTACATGTGCAATATTAAAAACCGATTGCAGCGAGGCATATTTGATATGATTTTGCTAGGAAAAAATCAATCTATGTGGACATTCCTAAAAACCGATTGTGTGAATTGATTTCAAAAAAATAGCCGCCAAGTCTTTATCTAAATAAGGACAACCTCTTTGATCGAGCCGTTCCTACATCACACATTGAGCCTAAAAAATGGAATGGGATCCGGAAGAAGATATGCAACTCGTAAAATCGTTCGTTCCTGCCTTCCATGAACATCCCAACGAACTATATTCAATGTTTTGGAAGAGAGTGAAAGAATTCTACTATGAGCGCACCACGAATCCAGAAAACAGTAGATG
This sequence comes from Papaver somniferum, assembly GCF_003573695.1. Classification (NCBI taxonomy): domain Eukaryota; kingdom Viridiplantae; phylum Streptophyta; class Magnoliopsida; order Ranunculales; family Papaveraceae; genus Papaver; species Papaver somniferum. The sequence continues at coordinate 126,657,569 of NC_039368.1, read as the reverse complement.
GAGAGACTTATCTTTTTGATTCGCTTACATAAAAAATGCAATGCGAGAGTATGTTAAAGTTAGAAGAATGGTGTATGACCATCATCCACAAGCTCCTCTAAGCGAGATACCCATGTTATCGTTTAATGTCTGCATACTAACGTGTAACTCATTTAATTGCAGATGGAACGGTTCAACGACCTGTGGAGAATTTGTAATGGGGAAAAGAAGTTCATTCACCACAAGGAATATGTGATGTTGTACCGTCGTGATCAGATGTTCATTGACGATGTATTGATGTGCGAGATTCAAAAATTTGCATACTAAATTGTCATATATATATAATGTGCTAATTTCCTAAACTATGTAATGAATATTTTGTTTTTGAATTTATGGCATAATCGGGTCATGTGGACATTTATAAACTCCGTTTTTTTAGAATTAGTTTATGTGTACATTAATAACAAACCGATTCTGGGTGTTCTTCGTCAATTGAAAAAACTCAACCTAGAATCGGTCTGTTATTGCACTATCATCAACCGATTCTGGGTTGACTTTTTTCAATAAAAATAAAAAAGATTCAAATTTTGATGATGAATTAATAGTTTTTGATTTCAGGGTTAACTTGATTAAACATCACTTAATCACTCAAATTAGTACTAATTAATCAGGAGTAATTCATCCATTAAGTAAAATGGTTGGATTAGGGGTTTTCCATTTTACTTCAAAATGTCTTTTTTTGTCTTATAGTGCTAGTCCTCAAATAATATGCCTAGACCTCAAATTAGAAAGGAAAATAGACTATTTTGCTTCTAAAAGTCATTCCAAAAATTATTTTGCTTTTAAAAGTTGAAAAACAACTTCATAGAGTGTATCAAAAAACCATCTAAATTCTAGAGTACAGACTCGATCAGTTGACCTCAAGAATGAGATGTTACATTTTTTTTTATCGGACTCGTCTATATCTGATTCTAATCACCTGATTCATGTGGATCTAATCCAATGTGTTTATTTTTTTTTATGTCAGACCTGACTCAACTAACTCAAAAATATGCGAGACAGTGATTGGTCGCATGAGTCAAGGAATAAAAAAAAATGTTCTCGACTCAAAATGATTTGAGTCACGAGTCAGACCCGACTCAAAATAAAAAAACAAACGGTTTGACATCTAACTCGTGCCAAGTCAGGGACGAGTAAGATCCGCTGAGCTCGACATTGAAAGTCAGGCTCCCCAAGCCCAAGTTGGTTTAGCTGATAAAAGTTGCGGACCGGATGGGCCGTGCCATTTAAGCACCATATGCACTACCCATGAGTTGAGAACCGTCTAAAGGCTAAAGGCATTCATTCACCGGAGTAGACTAGACTAGAGAGGGAAGAAATGAAAATTCTCAAATTCTTTGTTTTCCAGAAACCCTAATTCCTCCGTAAGAATAAGATAATTAGCAGAAATGTGATTTCTTACAGGATGAGGTAATTTACGAATTTTGGTTCTTTTTTGTTACTTGAATTGATTTTTAGCTGTTATCTGTAGTTGTGTCTTGTTACTGTTTGTTATAATGTCCCTGTGAAATGTTGGGTTTTGAAATTCAGTTACAAGCATGTCTAACTTAAACTTCTTGAATCTTATAGAAAAACTGAAGTTCAGAAAATGCAAACTTCAGATTGATAGTTTGAGGAGAAGGAGGCAATATATGGGACAATCGCGCAATTGTCAGTGAGTATCCAAACTGAAGTCTGTCTGTTTTGAAACCAAATTATCAATATGAAATCCAAGTTACAGTATGAAATGTTACATGTTGCACCAATTTTTATGTACTTAGCTGCATGTTCCACATTCTCCCAACACCTTACATCCTCTTGCGTACGCTTGGCACATAATATTTCGGTATTCTTCTTTCACTACTGACTTCCATTACTCCTTTTCGTTGTGTCGGTATTGGGTATGTCATGTTGTGGAACTTTGTGGTAATGTAAAAAACATTCTGAGTTTGTTCATATTTGATTTATGTAACAATTTTTCAGTTCTCAGAAGATAACCAATGTGCCAAAATATCTAACTCTTAAAGAAAATTAGGTGTATTAAATAGGTCCGATTGGAACAGCAGGCTGATAAATGAGTGGTTAGGCAACAAGGGCCAATATATCAGAGCAATCGACTGTGGGTCACAATTTCATCGACTGTGGTCAGGCTGATAATGCAGTTCACATGGGTTATATAGGTATGATCTCCCTGCATCAGTCCCTACAAAAAAAAATTTATCAGGAAATTGAGTTGTTCTTGAGTTAGCTTAGTTGCTTGGTTGTGGGACTCTTCTCTGTTCCTTTTTTTTTTTGTTAATAGAAAAAAGTAAGGGTGAAAACCTTACTGAGGAGTTACATGAATCAGGGCCTGATGGCCCTGAGAGGTTTCAACTGGTAACTTTAAAATGAGAGTCAGGCTCCTGGTCTACTAGGCTAGCCCCAGTCGGTTGAAGTGGATAGACGGACCTCAAGAATAAAAGTCAACTTAGTCTAGTTAACAAAAGTTATGGACCGGATGAGCCGTGCCATTTTAGTAAGAAGAAGATAATTAGCCAGAAATTTGGATTTGTGAATTGTGAGTCTGTATTGATTTTATGCTGTTAGGAATTCTTGAAAGTAACCTCTTCTTCTTTTAAAGTGGTTGGGAATTTGGATCCTCTTTATGAATTGTACGTACTATAGCAAGTTGAGGGTGGTGTTATATAATAAACCAGACAGAAGCTTAACTAGTTATGATTCCATGGCTACCCAACATAAAGAAGATGAAGAAGATCAGAAGCTTCATATTGTTATGATTCCTTGGTCAGCTTTTGGTCATTTGATACCATTTCTTGAGCTCTCTGACTCCTTGGCTAAGTTGGGTCATCGTATCTCTTTTATATCTACCCCTCGAAATCTTGAAAGACTCGTTCAAATTCAGTCTTCTCCCTCCTTATTCATCAACTTCGTTTCTTTTCCATTACCCAAAGTTGAAAACTTACGTGACCAAGCGGAGTCCACCACTATGGCCAGTGTTGCTCTGGATAGGGTAACACTACCTCAAAGGAAAAACATACGGAGTACAGAAAAATACATAACACTACCTCCGTTTCTGGAAAAAAGGTATTATCACTTTTTCATTTTAACCTAAAAATAGGCCAAATTGAAAAAGTGATAGTAACTGTTTTTCAGAAATGGAGTAATGAAAAGAGGGCGGATCCATTCACACTTTTATTCTCCATTACTAACTATACCTATAACAAGATAACACAAGATAAACTAGAAAAGTTACTGGCTAATTTGGCGAGGTCCGTCTATGTTCCCTGAGATATTGCGAAAATCTGTCAACATATCCATCATTTAGTGACTTATTACCAAACACTTGTTTCAATTCTCTAGCTTTAAATCTGTATTTTTCACCATCTTCACCTACCATTACTGTCCTCAATGACTTAGCAACTGACTCTCTGCTAAAAGTCCCATCTTGTTCATTTCTTTCAATCTCTAACCCAATCTCTTTCCACACCAGTGTTCTTGCATGTAATGGCTGGTCATTTATCATCGGCAACAAGATTAAAGGACAACCGAACCCAAGTGCTTCAATCACAGAACTCCAACCACAGTGATTCAAGAAACATCCTATTGATGGGTGTTCCAATATTCTCATTTGAGGTGCCCAACTGAACCACATAAATCCATTTCCTCTACTCCTTTCCGCAAATCCTACCGGTAACATCTCCTCGGTCGATCTTAGTACCCAGAAAAATGCTAACTTGGATAACTCTAAACCAAGAGCTAACTCAGTTATTTCTGATTGACTTAATGTTGCTTCACTTCCCAGTGCTATATAAACCACTGATTTTTGCTCTTGTCTGTCAAGCCATCCCTTCATCCTCATCCACTCTTCATGATTAGTGTCATTTACGTCGTCTGGTGATGGAGGAGGAGCGAGTAAGCCTACTGGGATGATTGGTTTTTCGCAAAGCTTTTCGAGAAGACACAGGTGCTCGGATTCGAATTCCATACAAGTTCGAATAGCCACGACTTGACAGCCTTGTATGCTACTTCCAAGTCGACGTAGGTCCGAGACTCCCGACCCGTTTACTTCAACATTGCTGAAGAGTTTACGGATTTCATGGACACGAAAAGCCAAATTAGTTGGAAAAGGGATCCAATCGGGAGAAACAGTGAAATCCTCCAGTGTCGTCCTAGTGACAGAATCATTACTCTCTGTATAACCCGATGGACGCCCGAAGAAACAGTGGACGGATGCGATGAACATGCTAAAGAAGCAACAAGGAATGCCTAGCCTTGACGCGATGGGTGGCACCCAGTGAGGAGCGAAGTCGTAAATAATCCAATCTGGTCTTGAAGTTTGCAAGAATATGGACACCGGACCTTCCAAACTGTCATAAGCTTTCTTCAAGTACGGAACTTCATCTACAGGAAGGTCTAAATAAATGTTACCTTACAAAAACTTTCCCTAGGCCAGTCACAGTTTTATCTCTTGGGAACTTTTACATTGCTACTTGAAATTAAGCAAGCATTTTTTTTTCTGCTGAAGCATTAAATTTTCAGTGTGCCAAAATACCCAACTCTTAAAGAAGATTAGGTGTGGTAAATATGTCAGACAGGGGCAGTAGGCTGATAAATGAGTGGTTAGTTAGACAGCAAAGGCTGGTATATAAGAACAATCAATGTGGGTCGTAGTTTCATCCCAATCCAAGCAAATGCAATTCACATGGGTCATGTAAGAATAATCTTCCTCTTCCATTTCTCTGCACAAAAAGATATCAAGTAGTTGAGTTAGCCTAGTTGCTGCCTGCTGGGGAGGGGGGCTGACTCTATTAATTGAGATCAAGGCCGGAATCCCCAAGTTTGCCTAGTAGCTGGGTTGAAAGATTGAATAGAGATCAAACTCGAAATTCCACACATTAATTTCCCACTTCTGTTTAGAAGCATGTCTAACTTATTGAATCTTATACTAGCAAAAGCGAAGTGCAGCAAATGCAAACTCAGATCCATGCAGGCAGTATATGGATGAACGGCAATTATGGGTGCGTATCATAACTGAACTTTGTTTACTTGATACTGTACAAAACTACCAATATGAAATCCAAGTTACTGTATAAAATGTTACATGTTGCACCAATTTGTTATGTATTCAGCTGCATGTTTCACCTTAAATTAAGCGCGTGCTTGTCACAGTAGTACATGATATTTAGGTGAATTCAGAGTGCACTGTAAAACACATGATAAAAACTTGTGCATATCGAAATGAGGAAGAGCCATGTATTTAAAACATTTCATCCAAGTTTAGGTGTGGTCAAAAAAGAGGATGCATCATATGCATGAGACGAATTCATGCGGAAACAGTTGGACAACATAATACATTCAAATGTTAGACTGTATGCATGGGTTGTGCGTGTTTCAATTCTTTTTTATACTAGATTAAGAAAATCCAAGTTATGATATTCCAAATCTAAGTTAGGGTGAACTACCCAATTTCATGCTTTATTAACCCACTCTTGTCACTTGTATCTGCTTCTATCTCTCTCTACAACATTACTCGCAGTCAGGGACATTTTATTCATTGACTCAAACGGATCCGAGTCAGGTCGCGAGTCAAATCTGACTCAAACTACAAAACAAACGGTGACCTCCGACTCATGTCAACTTAGGAACGAGTTAGATCCAAAGTCAGGTAAGCAAAAAACAAACACCATGTGAGGCTCCTAGCCTATTAGGACAACTAGTTAGCTTAGTTGTTATTTGATCCTACAGTAAACTAGAGCGGAGACTCATCCGTTAACCTCGGGCTCCGGGTTAAATAGTTTACCCCAAGTTGGTTTACGAACTGGATGGGCCGTGCAATATAAGCACCATATACACTATCACTGGAGTAGAGACTAGAGACTAGAGAGTGAAGAAATGAAAATCCCCAATTCCCTTTTTGCAAAACCCTAGATCCTATCTAAGAAGAAGATAATTAGCATAACTTAAGTTTCGTACAAGAAATTCAATAGGTAATTTACCAATTTTGTTCTGTTTTATTACTTGAATTGATTTTGTGTTGTTATCTGTAGTTGAATCTTGATACTGTTTGTTATAATGTCTCTATAAAATGTTGGTTTTTGAATCTCTGTTAGAAGTATGTCTAACTTAATGAAATCTTATAGAAAAAGTGAAGTTCAGCAAATGGAAACTCAGATTGATGATTTGAGGAGCAGGCAGTATATGGGATGATCGGCACTTGTTGGTAAGTATCATAACTGAACTCTGTTTACTTGATACAAGAATTACCAATATGAAATCCAAGTTACAGTAATACAATGTGAAATGTTATTGGACCGATCTTTATGTATTCATCTGCATGTTTCACATTCACCCAACACCTTACATTAAGCGTGTGCTTGCCCCACTAGTACATGACATTTAGGTGAGTTTAGAGTACATTGTAAAACGCATGACAAATACTTTGTGCATATTGAAGTAGGCAAGGGTCATGTATTTAAAACAATTCATCCAAGTTTAGGTGTGCTCAAAAAAGAGTGAGCATGAAACGAATTCATGCAGAATCGGTGTTACGACTTGGACAGCATGATGCATTCAAATGTTAGACTGCATGCATGAGTTTTTCCTGTATAACTTGGATTAAGAAAATCTAAGTTAGGTTCAACTACACAATTTCATGCCTTATTAAGCCACTTGTGTCACTTCTGTTCTGTCTCCTCTTTCTATATCGAATATTACAATGGCGAAAGTAGGGTTTGGAGTTTGTTTTATTTTAATTTCCTTCGCGTCTTCTGCTTTCTCTAGAGTAATTTTACCTGAATCCACAATTCTTGATGTCTACGCTTCAATTCAGAAAACTATTGACGTTCTCTCGTTTAATCCTGATCTTCTCCAAGAAGAACAAGAGCAAGATAACGAAAAAGAATGGAGTTATTCTGATTTCTCATCATCATCTTCTTTCAGTGTCAAACTTCAATCTAGAGATACTCTTCTGAAACCAACACATAAAAATTATAGAGCCTTAACCATAGATAGACTCGAACGTGACTCAGCCCGAGTTAAATCAATCATTTCAAAATTGAACCTTGACTCCCTTCATGGAATTTTAAAACCTCGACAAGATGAAGATATAGCAGGTCCAGTTAGTTCAGGGGTGAAGCATGGAAGCGGTGAATATTTCGCCCGAGTTGGAGTCGGTCGTCCTCCTAAACCTCAATACTTAATTCTTGATACAGCTAGTGATATCTCTTGGTTACAGTGTGCACCTTGTATGCAGTGTTATAACCAAACAGGCCCGATATTTGAACCATCTTATTCTTCGTCTTTCTCGTATATCTCTTGTGGGACGCAACTATGTAGGTCACTTGGTGATTCTGGCGGGTTGGCGGGTTGTAGTAACAAAACGTGTCGCTATCTAGCATTTTATGGTGATGGTTCTTATACGGTTGGTGAATTCGTGACAGAAACACTAACGTTTGATACCTCGCATACCAGTCTTGAAAACATCTATATAGGTTGTGGTCATGATAATAGAGGTCTATTTACTGGTGCAGCTGGTTTGTTAGCTCTTGGACGCGGCTCACTTTCATTTCCTTCTCAAGTAAATGCAGTGGCATTTTCTTATTGTTTAGTCGATCGCGATTCTACTTTTTCTTCAGATTTACAATTCGGCTCAGGGGCAGAACCAGCTGATGCAATTACTGCCCCGTTACTTAGTCACCCACTGTATCCTACTTTTTATTACGTGAATTTAACTGGTATTAGCGTCGGAGGTCAACTGTTGAATCTACCCCAGTCAGTTTTCGAAATAAATCCGAGTATACCCAGTGGAGTTATTGTTGATACGGGAACAGGAATAACTCGGTTACGAGCCGACGTATACCTTGCACTACGCGATGCTTTTGTCAAAGCCACGTATAACTTAACATCTGCTGGCGGATTCGCTCTGTTTGATACTTGCTATGATCTATCACTAGAAACTTCAGTTTCTGTTCCATCTGTTGCATTTTGGTTTCCCGGTGGAAAATCCTTGGTTTTACCAGCCAAGAATCTTTTGGTACCTGTTGATGACAAGAAAACGTTCTGTTTCGCTTTTGCAGCATCTAATTCTGAAGTGTCTATCATAGGTAATCTGCAACAGCAAGGGATTCGTGTCAGCTTTAATACTGCAACTTCTGTTGTTGGGTTTTCGCCTAATAGATGCTAGCACGGCGAAGTTATCTGCAAGTGCACTGATCCGCGACGCTGCCGCCATCACAGGTATAAGCTTCTTTTACAGTGACTACGGAGTAGAAGAACTTGAGACATTGGGCCTTGAAGAAGGACAAATTTTGCCAATGACAACAAGTCAACAACATTCTTATGAAAATGGGCCTTGCTGAAGGATAATTAGCTAGAACTTCATTGTCATTAACTACTAATTAAGAACTGTAATTAGTACAATAATTGATAAATCTTAATGTACCTCTCAACTACACCTAATGTGGGTAGTATTAGGTGTAACAATTAGTTGATAATTAAGAGTACAAATTTATTTATGACAATCAAAAAGTTGTTAATAATTAATATTATGGTTGATTATTTATTAAGTTTAGTGGTCAAGTCTCTTTTACTTTTCTGAAATTTTCTGTACTTGTTCATACTTATAAAGAAAAAGGAATAATATTTATTCTCTCTGAGAAATCTTATCAATGATGATCAAGTAGCACACAGTATCTATCACAAAGTTTTGCATACTCATTGCTTGCTGATTATCTACTAATACATTAATAACAACACTTTTGAGTTTTTAATAGTTGTAATTCCTTTGGTTAGCCAAATTTAGAACTGCTTTTGAATACTATAATGTTGATCACAAGGAGGGTGTCAAATTCTAAAGAAGAAATGAATGGGCGCTTCATGGTTGTTAGCTGCTCTCCCAAACTGAGTTTGATGATACATGTGTTAGTAGTTATTATTTGAATAAAGTAGCAAACAAGAGAACCAAATGAAGCAATTCCACTAATGAAACTTCAACCCAACTACCAAGAGTTTGAACAGACTTGTACCTTGTTTGTTTGGGAGTGATTCGGGATCTATTATAATTGGATCAGAGTGATCAAACCCTAAGTGATTCGCGAATGTATCCGAACTGACCGAATCCGAATGATATTTCCGAGCTATTTGAACTCTGAACCTAGTTCCCGGATTATATGGACCTCACGAATGATTCGCGAACGTATCCGAATTGACCGATGATATTTCCGAACTAGAACTCCCACAGGTAACTCTTAGACCATAGTTCTGTTGATTGGTTTTTGTTTGATTTTGTATATACTTTATATTTAAATATAATTATTCAGTTAAAATTTTGTACCGGTAGTTGTTTAACCGGTGTTTTATGTGTTGATTTTTGTTAAAAGTCTATAAACTCGTTTTATAATACATTTATGCGAGTAAATTGTTTACTTCTTGTTAAATAATCACGCTAAAATGTTTTTTTCCATCTTATAAATCATATATGAATAAAATTAGTCTCGTAATAAGGTCATAATACTTATCATATATGTAAGCCGAATTTTAAATGCCGAACTTACATTTATAAAACGAATATGCACGTACGTATGCCATTCCGAATTACTGTCCGAATAACGAACCGTTGACCGGATTTTTGACCGAATCCGACCTATCTGAATCCGTATAATTCCCGTACGTATGTCGTCCCGAACTACTATTCGTTCCCCGAATTGCTAACTAGGGATCAAACTCAGATCGTTTATTTTTCTTTTCCTCATTTTCTCAATGTCTGATTCGAGGTCAGACCCAAAAAAAACAGAGATAAAATAAATTTTTGGGAGCTAAACACAAAAAGCGAGGAGCTAAATAGAAGGTTTTTACGCAATTATGAAGATTTTAACGGGGTAGAGCCAGGGTTAGTCAATCATTAGCTTCTCCTCTGTCTAACTCGGTTTACACATCCGAGTTAGAAGCATTTGGATCAGATTGAGTCACATATCTGAATGGATTCAAAAGATTACAAAATTAAGGTGTAACTTTTTTAACTCCTGATTCGGTACAATTCAGTCAGATCGTTTGTTTTTTCATTTTTCAGTTGTGTGGATGGGTTCGTGCATCTGACTCAGGTACAGTTTAACTGATTTAAAAAGCTTTCTGTAACCCTGATATTGTGTGGTCGATGTAATTTCCTCTTTCTTCCAGATTGATTCTTATGGCATGTTCTGAAATGAAGGTGAAATTGTGATAGATGTCAACAGTCCCACGGAATAATGAGATTGAAACCCAAAAAAAGAAATGGTACTAGTTGGGATTTTATTATTCAATCTCCTCTCCTCCATTATATACATTTGTTAGAAGAGAATCGCATGCTCATCTTTGAGACCATGTGAGTAGGTCCGATTTCATTCTAACAGAAATTAAAAGAAAAAGAAAAGATACTTTTTTCTTCTTCATCAAATTCTTCAACAGAAATCATCATCATTATATCATCAACAATCAACCCAACTCTCACATGTTAACACATGATGATGATGCACTCAAATTCATTCATTCCATTCATTCATACTTCTTTTACCAATTAATTTAATCCACTATTTTAATTACATTCTTAATTATTATAGCTAATTAAGCCAAAATCCAACTACTATTCTTACAAAAAATATGCACACTTGTACTATAAAACTAAAGAAAGAAGAGCTAGGAATATTCAGATTAAACAACAAAGAAAAGTTGAAGAATATATCATAAAACTGATTAACTACTTTAATTAACTGATTACATAAACAAGTATATTTGGACTGAATAGTTGACTACAATCTGTCTCTCTATAATAAGGTATTTCACACAAACTCTTTTTTACATGCATACATTTATTGTTTACTATACACTTCTATATATTATCCTATTTTGCTGTAACTGAACTTCAGAACAAGCTGTCATCAACTATATCACCTGTAATGATAGTTATGAAGATTGTTCATGAAGAGTTGTCATCGATTCCGAAAACGACCAAAGCCGCAAAGCTTCACTAGCACTTGCTCCAAGTTTTGAAGGTGAAGCTTCGTTACAGTCTGAGAAATATTTCCCGGATACACCTAGTACTCTCGGATGTGTAGCTACATAACAAGTTGTAGCTGCAGCTTGAGGAATTGTTTTTAATAGTTTTGAAGCCAAGAAAAATGCAAGATCGGTAACAATTCCTTCTCTATCTCTAGTAAGTCTAGTTCTTACTATCCCTGGATGTACACAGTTTACACTCACATTTGCTTCCATCTTCTGCGAAAAATAAAACAAAATGTTAAGATTCAAGCTAGCAAAAGCCAGAACAAAATTTGTATTTTCCTTGGTTAATCCTATCTTGATTATGCGCGACAAATGAAGATAATGATCGACTCGTTCGTTTGTTTAATTATACCTTTAATCTCTGTGCAAGTTCCTTAGTGTGTAAGACATTAGCGAGCTTCGAGAGCGCATATGCACGTGTGGCGTCGTAATGGCTGTAACAGATTCAGACAAATTTACTGATTAAAGTTAAGTATTATCATAATAATCTTCAGATTAATTCATCATTCCAGACAAAAATTATAAAGATCTACGCAATCCTAAATTATAATTATCTAATATCTTCATGTTACTTCATGTATTCCTGTTTTTCAGAACACTGCGAGGGAATAATAAACTCTGTATCTACGACCTTTCCTTGCAGATCAGTTTTTAGACGGAAGTTTCTGCAGTATTTTATTACCTCTTATTTTTAGTGATGAGTTCGAGATATCCAAGTCCATCCCCAGAGAACCAACTATGAATACTCGAAGAAACGTTCACTATCCGTCCTTGTACCCCGGTTTCTTTTGTCGTTTCGATCATCTTGTTCAGCAAGAGATTGGTTAACAGAAAATGACCTGTAATCAAAGTAGAAAACAAGAAAAATATTAAGAGTTTTAGTTTTGGAGATAATAATAACCAAGTTCTTAATTATAATTAGTGGTGAAGTTTACCTAAATAATTTGTAGCGAACGTCATTTCGATACCATCTTCAGTGATTCCATAATCATGTGAGAATTTTCCAGCGTTGTTTCTGAAGAACATAGCCAAAAAATAATAATTAATCCACTGAGAATATCAACATGTAATTAGAAAGAGGAAATGAACGAACGATAAGTTAACTGATGAGTACTTACATGAGAAGATTGAGAGGTAAATTAAGAGATTCAAAGTCGGAAACAAAATTTCTAACAGAAGACTGAGAACTAAGATCAAGAGACATAACAATAATCTCAGAATCAGGAACCTCCATTAATATACGAGCTCTAGTTTCTTCAGCAGTTTTAATACTCCGTGCTGGTATAACTATTCTCGCTCCTCTCTTTGCTAATATATGAGCAGTCTCCGCTCCGATACCTGACGTAGCACCTATCATAGAAAAAAACACAGACCATTAGAAAACACTCATATTTTCTATCCTTCTGTTTCAAGCCGGTTTTAAAAGAGAGTTAGGTTCATGCGTGCTTTAACATAATCATTACCTGTGATAATAGCCGTAATGGAACGAAGATCAGGACAAGCACTAGTGACTTGTTCAGCTGTGGACCTTGAACCGAAACCACTTGCTCCAACTGAGCCAACAAGGTATTTTACTGTTTCAAGCATTTTGGAAACCGGAGTACAACAACAATAATAATAGTACTGTTGTTTGTGGTTTTGCAAATTTGGTGCTATGAGTTTGTGTTTTTGTTCTCTTCTTGTAGATGATGTTGATGCTGCAGCAGCAGTACTGTGTTTGTTGAAGCTTTATTAAAGAGAAGCAGCCAAAGAAGGAAAGGGAAGTATGGGGAGAAGTATTGACAAAACACAGAGATGATGCTGAAACAGAAAGTTAAAGGTATTTTAGAAGAAGAAGAGAAAAGAAGCTGCTTTTGTCAGGAGGTTGCAGACACTTGCAGTATGGTTTGATGCACGACTGCTACAATATCTTAGATAGAGAGAGAGATGGTGGGATTGTGTGTTTTTGAATTGGTGGTTCTGAGGGAAAGATGGGTGTGAGAGAGAGATAGGGAAAAAAAAGTAAGTTTGGAGGTGGTGATGATGATGAAGAGAAGAGTGGGGATTCAATATAAAGGGGAAGAAGAAAGAAGAGAGAACCAAAAAATAAGACAATTTTTTATTTTATTTTTTATAATTATTTTATTAATTTGAATGAGAAGTTACAAAAATAATCTCATTGCTAATCCTGACAAATTGTGTTCTTAATTACGCGTTAAAACAACTAATGTAATGAGTTGATAAACATTGCTCTCATGGCATCTTCCAACTCAAAAAACAACCCCCTATTCCCAACTAGAAATAGAAATTGCTAGATCCCTTTATAGACAAATGCTATTAATCTCACACGAAAGTTATGAGATTACGGACACCAGATTTTAACTATCAACCTTTAATTTTAATCATGAAATTTTCCCTGGCGAACTATCAACCTCTAACTTTAACCATGAGATGTTCCCTGGCGAAGTAGAATTGGTGCTCAAAAATAGACATATGTATATGGTTATGTTGCAGAGTTTCCGAATATCCAACTTAAAACAACAAATTGTTGCGTGCTTTAATTGATCCAAATTATATCGGTGGTTTTAATGTTCATGTGTAATTATTATTAACAAATCATTCACAAAAGCGATGCATTATATTTGAACCAATGTGGAAACGAAATGAACCGGATGCATACAAATTAATCTGCTCTAAAACCATATCAAAATAGCTAATTATTTTATTTATTTTACTACGCCCACAAATACCAGCAACAAGGAAGTTTCCAAATTATACATAGGTTTAACTTCATAGTCCATATGCCAATTGAGACCGGTGATTCCAATGGAATTTGGTAACTTAATAGCTCTGTTTTTCATAAAAACCTTGCTTAATTGCCAATTAAAATGCCAATATTAACTAAAAAGAAGTTCATGACAAGATAGATGAAGGCTAGCTTAAGAGGATTCATTCAAGCCTTTAGACTAAAAAGTGAATCAGAAAGTAGGATATGTACATCATGAACGATTAAAGCCTGAAAAAGGCAGTTTATTCATTCATTTCATTCTTCATCCCTATCTATTAAAAATTTCCCCTTTTTCTCTATTAAAAAAGAATCCACCTTTCCATTAATCATACAGTAGTAGGACCTTACCCCTCACGATCCCCCTTTCATTATCTTCATTCTTCATGTACGGTCAGTCACTTGCTCCTCATCCCGTTTCCGCAAAGACGTACAATATTGCGACAATTAAATAATTTCGAACTCAAATTATGTATATCATCGAAATTAATCAGTTTGTCGATTGTTTTTTTACACATTATCTGTTTACTATCATTTTCAGCACAATATTGTTTATCTCAACAAACAAGAAATGGATGGTTGAGCTAGGACTGTGACCAACTTTTGGATTGTCCTGTGACCAACTTTATGGATCACAATGTTTACATTTTACCGGTGTATTCTTTATTCTTTTACTATATTATCTATATATATCTTTATTTTTGCCAATCAAAAAAAAACAAAGAAATTGATGGTTGAGCTAGGACTAGAATCTTGCGGTAACATAAGCCAAAAACCCTTTGAAGTGCACAGTAGTGCAGTACCAAAATGGTCCATGTAATGAGCCAAAGAGTGTTGTATATGAAGTAACAAAAGAAAAGACTTAAAGTACGACAAATTGTTTATACGATCAAATTGGCAAAGCAGAAAAATATAACAAATCATTTTTCTAAAAAGATAAAGAAATAAAATCATCCCAGGAGGGGTAATAAGGAAGTCGGCGATTAGTTAATCAAAGGGGGGTGTTTAAGGGTGGCGGGCAACTGTCATCAAGGTGGTTCCGGTACTATTATTAGTGTTGCATTTTTAATAAACAAATAACTCAAACTATAATACTATTACCAGTACATTGTATCGTCCTTGAGAAGGAAATTTGCACGTGAGGTCTCGGGCTATACAGTAGTTTGGTCAATCCGACCGTTTCCTCGAATTATGCGACATCCCTTGCCGGAATTTGGATAAACAAGTGCCATAAATTTGCACCATAAGGCCAAGGCATTAGTAACGCGGTGAAATCAGTATTTGCATTTAAAAAGGAATTGCACTTCCCAAGCATCATGTGAAACATAAAAATATTTGAAATTTGATCTATGAGCATAATACCCGGTGTCAACAAGTTATCTATGTGCCATACTGTTCGATTTTTTTTATGTGATCTAGATGTATCGCAACCAAGTGTCAACAAGTTTTCTCTCTTACCATACCATGGCTTATTTGCAGGATGGTTGGGTTAAATTATGCAGTTTACTGGGTAGATGTTTTGATGTGTGAACGATGTTTTCTAGTGCACCACAATACCCAAACATTTACTTAGGAAATTGCAACAACCAACAAGATCTGCAATCAAGAACCCATTTTCAATTCCAACATGGTAAGATTGTTTGGATATATGCTCTCAAAAGTCCTAACTGTATTAATGAACTCATACTGTTCCTAGCTAGCAATACTCTAGGGTTTCTGAAGCTTCTTTTCACACCACCACAAAGTAGCTAGAGAGACTCCTAGAGTGAAGTAATTGTCGCCATTTTTTTTCTGTCATTTTCCCAAGAAATGAAGAAAATCGAGATGAATGAATTCCATCCATGATTCAGTCTCTGACTCTCTCTGGTCTTCCTGTTTCCGTTTCACAGCACATAATATATGGCTAGTCAATATATAGCACCTTTCTAGACTCTAGCCTCTATATAGTCTAGCTAGTGTTCTGTTTTCTTTATTTGTTGTTTGGGGCTCTCGAGGAAGAAGATATGCAAAGACCAACATAAGTCAGCTTTTAATATTTCAGCATTCAGTTTGACCATTTTGAGTTGGAACTATAAACTAGGAGTTAATGTATTTAGCAAGCTTGGCCAGTAAGTCCATCTTCAACTCTCAACATTCTAAACCTCTTGGGAGTGGAAACTACTTGAAACTATCGACTATAGGAAGCATTGAGTAATTAACTTAGGTTATGGTCATTTCGATTCAAGCTCAAAAGCCTTGCCGAAAGTGTAAATTCATGTTATGTATCAACCATCTGAAACGTGAAGTTGGAATGAACTTCCCAATGCCAACAATTTGGCGCAGGAAAATTTCACTTTTGTGCCAAACCATTAGGCATAGAGAATCTAAGCAATCACATTGACACATCTGTACTAATGATCCAATCCGAATTTACATTTTGGTGCCCGTAAAAGACTTAACTCCTAATCAGGCTTGAACATCATCCACAGTAAGGATTTGCTTTACAAGGGGTTATCAAATTCTACAACCATCACTACCAAGTAAAAAGATCGTATATGAAATTGTATATGTTTTCTTTAACAGATATGTTTCAGATCTGGTAGATTTCTTTTTTAGTAGAATGATACTCTTTTGAAATCGTATATGTCTTGCAAATAGTCTCGTTAACCTGTTGTGACGATGACAAAAATTGTGTGCATTATATTTAGCGATTGAAGAAAAAAAAGAAGAAATCCCCTAACGAGATTCGAACATGTACATGCACATGTACAAGTAGTGGCCCACCAAACGAGATGTGCTTAATTTAATTGGTCAAATATTATCAATCATCCGTGATTTGATGATCAAAACCATCATCTCTACCTGGAGTATTGATATAGAATCCATTGGATGAGTTGGTCAAATTAAGCTGGTGAGTAACCATCAAATATTCTCTATAAAAATCGTTATTACTCAGAGGAATTAGTTAAGAGCACACCCCACTATTAGCCATGATTTAATTTATTTTGGAGCTCCTTGGAGATCAATAATGTGATTATAACATGGGTCGTTGCCAGTTGGGTACAGATTCAAGTTGGCGCCTTGGTGGTAATACTCGTGCCCTGCTTAGTATGCAAGAGTTGGGGAAAATTCGTTAACATTATTGGTGGCTCAAAAAGTCGGCTAAGCGCGTGGCATTCTTGTATTATAACATATAGGCAGGAAACTTATCCTTCTCTATGAGTTTATGCAGACGACTGTTTAGCAACTTTAAATTTACCAAGCAATTACGAATTTAGTGGATGCAAAACAAAATTCCAATATTTCAGTGATTATATAACATAATGTGTGTTTCCATCTCGTATGTAGTGTTTGAAGCTTTCTCTCTGTAGTGCATGTCTAAAATGATTTAACAACCGGAGCTTATTGAAGTTCTCTCCCGTTAGCGCATGTCTAAACTGTTTTAGCAACCGGAGATTGACTGATCTTGTTATTATCACCGGATGTATTTGAGTTTACAAATAAATTTGCACATGCAAAACCGTTGACTAGCATGATAGGAACTAAGATGTTCAACATGTACAACTACTTTGAATCATGTGATGATCATTATCCTTTGATTACTTTTTTTTCTCCTCTTAAATATTAGTAATTTATAAGAATCATTAGTTAATTATTGATGATTGATTGAATATTTATTTATTGGTAACTTATAAAAAACACAACCTCCTCCTATCCTATTCTTAAAGCAATATTAGTGATCTACTCTTCTTTCTCTTACTAATTATTGGTTGATTAGCTTTTGAAGTTAAATTTAGATTTTAATCTTGTTGAAAAGGATGGAAATCTAACTAAACTATAAATCTCATTCCCTCTCACTCTCCCTAGCTTTACTACTCTTTTTCACTAGTCACTGAAACCAATCAACAAAATCAGCATATATTATTTGGTTTTTAACCTTGTTGGTGAAAAGGGTGGAAACCAGTATTTAACTATCAACATTCCCCGGAGACTCTGGTCAATAGTAGAGGACCAGTTTGTTACCGTATTTAGCATAAATTGGTCCATAACCTACTTTAAGAACTTTGGGACAGGTTTATACATATATCGAAAGTGTTGTAGCTTAGAATTAGGTTTCCCGATTCTTGTCCAACTAGCCAGTAGGAATTACATGCATGCATAAATATATATATGTTCAACCTCGATTATTCTATCCTAATACATATATATTCAGGGTACTTAAAAAAATTCGTGTTTTACTATGCGGCTGCTAGGTAAAAGAAAACGTGAAACAAGAAGAAGTAAGAAAGAAAATTACTCAAAAAAATAAAAAACCTTGAAACCCCCCATCTTGATGACAAGTTGGTGCATGATATACCTATCAACCTTCCTTTCAAGTCTCTTATGCGGTTTAAGTGTGTATCTAGAGGTGTAAAACGTGCCGCCCGGCACAGTCCGGCACACGAAGTCGCGTGCTTCACGTGTCATGTGTTGTGTTGTGCTGTGCCAACGATTTAAACGTGTTGTGCCGTGCGGTGCTTTACTAGTGAAAAGCTAGGTACAACGCTGTCCACGGGCACAACACACGAATAAACGTGCTGGGCCGTGCTGGCACACATGTTGTAAATAATTTGAAATCACTTAATGGTATACATTAAGTCGGACATTATCACGAGAATCTAAATAGACAACATATCATTTGAAATTATTTCAAGTAAAATTAACAAGTTTATTCAATAAAAAGAAATAACCCATCAATATAACATTAGATCATTGTCATGTAAATTAGCGTTCTAGTCAAATATACGTAACGACATTATAACAACGATATTGAAATATATTTTCCAATTATTTAGGTATTATATTGTGTTGTTATAAAAATAAGTTAGCATAAAATGTCAAAATGA
The DNA here is from genome assembly GCF_003573695.1 of Papaver somniferum. NCBI lineage: Eukaryota > Viridiplantae > Streptophyta > Magnoliopsida > Ranunculales > Papaveraceae > Papaver > Papaver somniferum. The sequence goes on along the minus strand of NC_039368.1, from coordinate 126,638,888 downwards.
AATATATTTTCTAAATATTTAGGTGTTATATGTGTTGTTAAAAAAATAAGCTAGAATAAAATGTCAAAAACTAGCTAGAATACTGACTCTTATGTGAAATTTACACACAATGTGATGTATTATGTTTTCTTTTTTGGTGTACTTGTGCATGTTATGACGTGCTTTCTTAACGTGTTGTGCTCGACTGGGCCATGTACTTATCCGTGCCACGTGATGTGCTGTGCTATTGTGCCGATTAGGCTAACCCAGCACAACCCATGAGACTAACGTGCTGGGCTGGGCTGGGTTGGGCTCAGGTTTTAGCGTGGGCTGGGTTGTGCTCGTGCTAGCGCAGCCCAATTTACACCTCTGTGTGTATCCAAGAGGTGGCAGTCGCTTATTCAGGAACCGTTTTTCGTTAAGTTACACAATAATCGATCAAAAAGACATCCTAAACTCCTCATCACGACTAGCGGCAACGATGGTTCATTATTAATCTTATCACCAGAGGATGAGTTTAAAGGTGGAGTAGCAGTGTAGCACGTCTTAAATTGACGATTCCATCTGAAGCTACACGTATGTTAAACCCTATCAATGGGTTATTTTGTTTTGTTAATATAAGAAAAGGTTTATCTCGTATATATAACTTCAGCACCCGACAAGTGAGTCCATGGGTGCGTACATCACTTCCGTTAATGGAGAATGCTAATCCATGTCCAAATTATGCATTTGGTTTTGATCCTTTTACTGGTAAACACAAAGTATTGTGCATGTGGGAGATATCCCGATATGCTCCTGGGGATGGAAATGGAATGGTGCATGTGAAAGTTGATATTAGTTGTGAAGTTTTTACTGTTGGTGAAAATAAATGGAGGAAACTAGATGATGTGCCGCCCGTGGTTAGGTTACATGGACGTCCTGTTTATGCAAACGGCTCCATCTATATAAGGAATTCTAGTTTGAGTTATTTTGCCCCTCCGGATAATGAACTCATTCTGGCATTTGATGTTGGAACTGAAAAGTTTAGAGTAATTGAGATCCCCAAATTCATCGTTAATTATTCTGGGACTTCAAGAGAAAGTTGTAGTTTTCTGGCAGAATATTTATTACAAGTAGATGGATACATGGCTCTATTGGATAGAGTAGACGAGCATGTTGTCAAATTATGGATATCTGATGATAGTTACAATGAGAAGAAGAGGACTACAAAGCGGACCGAGGAAACCATATCGCTTCCTTTTTCGTGGGAAAGAGGGTGTACTCTTGCAGTCGAAGGAACAAATCACCTAATCATAAAAACAACTGTTCCAAGGGGTGAGACTCTTCCTAGAGCATTTGTGAGTGTCTATATTTATGACCGGGTTATGAAGAGTTCTCAGAAGATTGACATCACTGGCATATCAATAACACGTCAATATGGTTACGACATGTTTATTTATCACGAAAGTCTTCTACCTGTTCACCAAAAGCCAGCTGCAGAAGAGATGCCCGATCAATCTACCAGCTACACCACTGGTTTAAAAATGGAAGAAGACACCTCACAAATAGTTGACCAAATGGAAATCGATTAGGCACTAATTTGGATTAAGTTACGCGTTAGAATTTCTTGGATACTGATCTGACTATATATATGCTTATTTTCTGTTTGTTTAGTGCGTCTTTTGAGTCTTTGACAATATATTTGCGCTAGCTAGCTCGTTTTTATCACGATGCCAAGATTGTAAGCAGACATGGCGCTGGTTAACAGCTTAATCATATCAGTTAATCAATTTACTACTAATTAATACCTTTCGTTTCCGCAGAAATTCTACTATCACTTTTCATTCTAGACTAAAATGCAGAAACATAGATAATACTGTTTACTTTTCTGTGGTGGATTATTTTGGTTCTTACTAACTTCATTTGACTACCAAGTTAATTACAAACATGGTCACATCTGTCCCACTCCTAATAATAATACAGGTTTGATCAGGATGAATAATGTAATCAATGGAGTTCAATTAGTGGTAATAATACTAATTTCGATTTAGTTAAGCTCCAATGATTGTATTCTTCTGCATAAGTATATATGTGAGCTTTCCAATCCAATCCAGTCGCATGCATCAATATATTAATTAGGGTGTTGGGGTTCTCCAGCTCTCTAATCCCTTCTGTTAATTTTGGATTTCCTTCCTCATTATAATTATTTTAATTGGGTAGATGAAACCTATAATCATCTTCCACTAATTCTTATTATTATAGGGACTTCATTTCACTCGTATTCACTGGGCTGCTGGATTGTGAAAGGTCTTGGCATTTATCGACTGAAATTATGGAACTGCAAACTTTAATAGTATAAGAAGAAGAAGAAGCTCCTTTCAAAGGTAGAAAATCATCAATTATTGGTTGGATTATCAGAAAATCAACTATTTCTAAGACTAAAAGGTTTGCACAATTATGCAATGAAGCTTATCGGAAAAAAGAAAAAGTGACCGTCAACAGCAGGGTTCGAACCTGCGCGGGCGAAGCCCAACAGATTTCAAGTCTGTCTCCTTAACCACTCGGACATATTGACAACGGATGTACAAGAAGCTAAATTTTCTATATCTCAATCATTGTAATGCTAGCAGGCAATGAGACTACTCTCACAGCATCACTGCCCCTGGTCGTTTCTTTAATTTTATTGGACACAAAGTTGTCAATTTTATTGATAAGCAGTGCGTCGTCATTGAGGTTTTAATCAGAACTACCGCGGCTTAGTTTATCAATAGGTTTCGTTGGCTAAGTGCACAATAAGAAACTCAAAAAGAAACAAGTCGTGTTTATCTGTTATTAGGCTCCTAAAAATGGAGTTAAACTTGTTTAAGAAATCATTTTAATGAATCAATAAATGGAATATGCAGTACTAATCATATGAGGTATGTAGTGATGTGAGCTAATCCTACTCTTAGCCATATTTATAATGATTAGTCTATAATTTGAGGAGAGTAGCATCAACTTTCTAATCATTGTCATTAGCCTCCATAATCTAGTTGAAACTAGGTATTAAGGGATAGCTAAACAACATAAAAAGTAGTACTTAATCATGTTTAATCAACCAAATTTACCTAATCTTCTTTTTGCCAAATACAAAAAGAAGCCTCCAAAGTTGAAGGATCACCTCACTAGTCCTCGCATCCCCCAGTTAATGGGTTATATGTGTCACTGACTTAATGGAGAGATGCGAGAAATAAGTATTAAGGACATTCGGTTAGGTACTGGGAAAGAGATATTTTCTAGCCTCTCTGAAAAATCATTTTATGCGTGGATTTTTTATAACTTAGACTTCACAAATCCATTGAATCAAACTAGGTTAACTAATTATTTTTCCCAAGCATTTGCAGTGGTCATTTCTGTCCCACTTAACAATAACTGATTAGTTAATGGTCAATTAACTAGGCTTCAATCATTGTATTCTTCTTTTCCATGGCATGCAAAGGAAGGAACTTTCCTTCCGTTCCAATCCAGTCGCATGCATCAAAAATTTAAAAGTAATTAGGGTGGATCTTTAATAATCCTTCATTTAGTTTTGGTTTTCGTCTTCTTTTCAAAATGGGTAGATGAAACTAATCATCATCTTCCACTAATTCTTATTCTATTTTTTATTTTTGACAGGTCTAATTCTTATTCTAATGAAGTTCATTTTTATTACATAATAATTGCATTTCACTCGTATTTCACAAGCATTCTCTGGCTGCTAGATTGTGAGAGGCCTTGGCATTATTCTGAAATTATGGGACTACAAACTCTTCTAATATTATAAAAAAGAAGCTCCTTCCTAAGGTGTATCAATCAAGAAAAAGAAGCATTACCCGAAAATCAAGCCAGAAGGAAAAGATTTTGAATGGTATAAAAAAATGTGATCGTCATGGGTTAGAAACCTGCACCGGCGAAGCCAAACAGATTTCATTTCAAGTCTGTCTCCTTAACCACTCGGACATATTGAGAGACACGCACAAGTTGCACCACCATCTATTCTGAAGTTGTTGTTGGGGTTTCTCTCTAGTAACGGTCGACTACTTACATCTGGTGCAATGTAATCGATCTCGGATTCCGGTTTGTCTCGGTCGGGACCGAGACACTGGTATAACGTTATCTCGGGGAGATTCCGTTTTCAAATCTCGGTTCCAACTTTTATATATATAATTAAACCATGGTCCCAAAAAAGTTCTCAATGTTTTCAGATACCTGTTGATGCCTTCTAATTAAAAAGTATGGTTGCTTTTCATCATCAACCCCTTTTGATTGAAGGATATACTAGTAGAACATGTACATGTATACAAGAGAAAGTTAGAGAATCTCTAGTCGCAGAAGTTACGTGATATTGAGTGTATGTAGATAACGGTGTCGATGAATGACTGACAGAGTCCCCATAAAATGATGATAAGATGGTGTTGCTGTTGGTTTAGTCGGTGGTTGGGTTACCTATTGAGTCCAAGACGGCGAACAAATGAACCAGAAGAGATAAAAAGGTGGCGTTAAGAGTGAAAGATCGTCTTTTACCTGTTAACTCTAACAACTTTTTTTCTTTCTCCCTGTGTATGATCTCGGCCAAAATTCCGGTTCATTTTGTCCAATCTCGACCGGAATTTCGATTACTTCCCGGGTATTTTTCGTCTCGGCGGAAAATTGCATTTCGTGTTACGTTGGTCCGAAAACGGAATTTCCGAAGGAATTCCGGCCGAGATGGCCGAAATTGACTACATTGATCTGGTGCTCTATCAAACATACATACGAACAACCCAAATATAGATATGGCAAGCAAACAAGCATTAAAGAGTAAACAATAAAAGCATACCATGACACGAGATTTATAGTGGTTCGGCAATGCGCCTATGTCCACTTGGCGATGATCTTTTTCACTATTATGAAAACCTCCCAAGAACAAATACAAAAACACTTTGTGTGTCAGCCACCTATGTCTCTCTAACATTACAACCATATCTAGAAGACAACCTTGACCCAACCCATATCTTGTTATCTAGCATCGCAGTCCCATTGATGTGATCCCGTACAACACTTGAAGAACACTCCTCTTGTTGTAACCCTACGCTAGACACAAGAATCATTCATCATGATAGCCTTACCTTTCTATCTTGATCTTCACCAACGATGTATCTTAAGTGCTCAAGAAGAAACCTTAAACTCACCATGAAAACTCTTCATAAGATAACCACCCCAAGAGGTGGGATGGAATCTCTCACAACTCCATTGTCGATTCCATTTTAAGCTCTCCAAATCAGCTCGCGTCTATATGTACTCGATTAATACTTGGAGGTCAAGTATAATACTTGGTCACCAAGTTTCAACCAGTTTCCTAAATAAATATGGAATACTGTACTACGGGTTTCCTAAGTGTCGAATACTTGGTTTCCAAGACTTACTCCGTTAAGTCCTACTCCCTCGGAGACCAAGGAAATATTATTGATTATCGATAAATTATCTTCACAAATCTCCACCTTTGTTGATAATCCTTTACCCCTTCTTTGTTCTTCCTTTCACGTGCATCATCGCCACCACCTTGTACCTTTCAGTACCCTCCTATAGAAGTGCAAACCATGTTTGAACTTAATCCTTGGTGCCACCTTTGTAGGCGTTCCCGTGAGATTATTCATCCAGTAAGTCTTCCATAATGAAAACTCTCCACCGTAGATAACAAGTCACACAAAATGTAACTGAACATCCATATGTTTTAGTATTCCGTGAAGATCTTCATGATTCCGAAAGATCTACAACACTTAGACAACCACAACGCACATCTATGCATTCTTGTTTGACTCCAACGTATCCAATCAAGCACTGAAGCCTAGTTGCTTCCTTCACAGCCTCATTTACCTATATCAATTCAGACGTTCCATTGTTAAATTGAGCTGCAACTGATTGTAAAGGCGACCTCTAGCTTATTGGACGACAAGCCACTACCACCGTAAAGACATATCCAGTTTGTAGATCTAAAACAATCCAGATCACCCCATCATCGGTATCTACATGCCCACAAAATTATGGCATTCTTCATTGGTACACCAATCCATTTCTACTGTACCATTTAGATACCTTATATTCTTCATCTTAAGCTTTACACTCAATTGAGACTCCACTTTCTTAATATCGACCATGCTCTTTGCAGCAATAAATATGTAATCCATTAATAGAAGAATCACCACATGTTAGTTTATATTTAGCTAACCCCTCATGTCTGATTTTAAGAATCTAACCGTCATGTATATTCAAAGTATCTTGAGCATGACTCTTATTATGCACCAAACACAATTAATCCATGCATGGATCATTGCCATTTGTGCAAAAAATCTTGAGCCCATGTCTACCGTGAGTCTTGCTTTACCGGAGTCCATCTAACCTTGAGGAATGATTTACGATCATCTTCTCTCAAGTCTTACTCATTTTAAAGATCATCATACTGTGAACCATCTCCTATACGATAATTTCATTACCTTGATACAATTCCTTCATTTTTGCAGCAACAACACCACCTTTGAGCTTAATTTATCTTACTCCATAACTAAGTACCATACAAGAAGTTGTCTTCGACTTGTGCACAGCCACAGACCACCACCATAGCCAACAAGGTATGGATTTATGTATTCTTACCACCGGAGAGAGCCATTAGAAGCAATACCTTCCTCGTGCATAACCCTTGACTATCAATCTTCTTAACTACGCCATACGCCTTTCGTACTCGGAGTTTCTTCCTTTCATATGAGCACCCTTCAACCTTCTACTGCAAACTTCTCCAACTGTAATGGAGACCTTACGTCATTGGGCTTCCGTTGTTCATCAGGAAATTTTCTTCTCATTGTTGTTGAGATTCATCAATTTGAACCTCCACCTGATATATATATATATATATATATAATTAAGATACAAATCACTTGTGGAATAAATTCCCACATACACGTTTTACCAATCCTCCCCCAAGTTGAAATTTCTATGTTACGTGATAAACAAAAACCTCTTCTAGATTTCTTCAACTTGACGATGACATTATTGGTAAGCCGATAATTGAGACGACGCACCATTTCTACACCAGCTCACAAAACCTTAATTACCTAAAAAAAATATTTTAGGCAACATGCATCGTGTCTTCTCCCACCTTGAGATTTCTTTATCACTGCAACCCCAATGCTTTACTATGCATGAACCTGACAAAATTTCTTTATAGACTCAACACACATTGAATCCCACAGTTAATCAACTTAACTCGTCCTTGTCAGACTGGGTCTTCATCACCATAGTCTCTTGCACTTTCTTTTCACAACTCTACCAATCATCATGGCGTACAACCACACTCTCCTTGATAAGTCGCCATATAGTACGATAAAGAATCTCCATGAATACTTTCGAAAAGTATTCCCACAAATTCGAATGAATGCACCATACGTCCTTCCAGAACGCACCCCCACCATACTTACCGTTTAATGAAAACCTTGCCAAACTCCTTTCCATAAACCCAACGTTCATAGACTTCAAGTTTTGCAAACTACATGTCTAGCTTCTTCTCACTTATATGCCCTAGACATATTCAGGTCTTGAAGAACTTAACCACATTTTAGATTAACACACAAGCTCCACCTACTACTTTACCACAACATAAGAAGCACAAATTTATTTGTCTCTTATCTTGGTCACCAACTTTGAGTCTGTCTTCAGAATTTGCAAATCCTCCTTCCGCTACATTACTGTAACCTTTGGATTCCAAAAAATTCCAAGTGATGTCAAATACTTCTTCTACTCGGTAATATGCCCATAGGATTTACTTTACCCCTTGATTATTGATTTTCAATTATTCTTATCCCAACTATACTACAAGTATAATTACTACCGAACGATACAGTACCACCTCCTACAGACTCGTAAGAAGTAACCCAGCCCCAATTGGGACTCATACGAAAAGAACAATTAAATTAAAGAACCACACTTCGCAGTGCTCACCACATGTGACCTCCCACATATTCCCAGTAACAGAAGCTTCTACAACTCCGTACTTGCTCACTATAACTCCGTACTTGGTCACAATTCCCTTTGGCTTTAAGCTTCGAAAAATCTTTCTTTAGTGTCTTCCAAGTGACACATTCACACCCCTCCTTGGAAAATCTCTGATATCCAGATTTCCCGTTGTTTTAGATATATACAACCCTTCAACCCGATCACATTAATTGTATCGGCATATCACATATATATATATATCCATAAAACAACATAGTAGTAACATAGCTTGCTGTTTGCCCTTAACAACTTCTCCCGCATCCATTAAGTCACTCATTGACTTGCTGAAATTTTTAAGAAGTACGTTAACAGACTACCTTCTCTGAATCGAAAACGATGAAACCTGTCGCTTCTAAAGAAACAACACTCCTACAAATCACTTTCTTCCCAATCAACTTCCTTCCAAAATCTCTACGGTATTCCCCTTTCAATGTCTTGTCGAAGGACCACAGTGAATCACCATATTCAATTGAATTTAAGAGTTCAAAGAATCTGAGTTTTGTTAATCTCCTTCATCGAAATATTGTTCGCAATTTTTGCTTGTTCTAGTGCTATCTCTAACTTCACATGATCAAACACTTTAATCATCGATTCTTCCAAGTCGACCATACCGAGCCAACCATGGCTCTGATACCAATTGTTGGGGTTTCTCTCTGGTAACGGTCGACTACTTACGTCTGGTGTTCTATCAAACATACATACGAACAGCCCAAATATAGATATAGCAAGAAAACAATCATTAAAGAGTAAACAATAAAAGCATACCATGACACGAGATTTATAGTGGTTCGGCAATGCGCCTACGTCCACTTGCGATGATGATACTTTTCACTATTATGAAAACCTCCGAAGAACAAATACAAAAACACTTTGTGTGTCAGCCACCTATGTCTCTCTAGCATTACAACCATATCTAGAAGACAACCTTGACCCAACCCAGATCTTGTTATCTAGCATCGGAAACCCATTGATGCGATCCCGTACAACACTTGAAGAACACTCCTCTTGTTGTAACCCTATGCTAGACACAAGAATCATTCATCATGATAGCCTCACCTTTCTCTCTTGATCTTCACCAACGATGTATCTTAAGTGCTCAAGAAGAAACCTTAGACTCACCATGAAAACTCTGCATAAGATAACCACCCCAAGAGGTGGGATGGAATCTCTCACAACTCCATTGTATTTTAAGCTCTCCAAATCAGCTCACGTCTATATATACTCGATTAATACTTGGAGGTCAAGTATAATACTTGGTGACCAAGTTTCTACCAATTTCCTAAATGAATATGGAATACTGTACTACGGGTTTCCTAAGTGTCGAATACTTGGTTGCCAAGACTTAATCCGTTAAGTCCTACTCCCTTGGAGACCAAGGAAATATTATTGATTATCGACAAATTATCTTCACAAATCTCCACATTTGTTGATAATCCGTTACCCCTTATTTGTTCTTCCTTTCACGTGCATCATCGCCACTACCTTGTACCTTTCAGTACCCTCTTGTAGAAGTGAAAACCATGTTTGTACTTAATCCTTGGTGCCACCTTTGCAGGCATTCCTGTGAGATTATTCTTCCTGTAAGTCTTCCATAATTAAAACTCTCCATCGTAGATAACAAGTCACACAAAATGTAACTGAACATCCATATGTTTTACTCTTCCGTGAAGATCTTGATGATTCTGAAAAATCTACATCACTTAGACAACCACAACGCACATCTATGCATTATTGTTTGACTCCAACGTATCCAATCAAGCACTGAAGCCTAGTTGCTTCCTTCACGGCCTCAATTACCCATATCAATTCACAAAATCATCTCCACCTTGGCGAGAATACACACCACCTCGCCACCTCCGTATGCTACCAGTCGGACAATGATTACCGCCATCTGATGCTCTTGGAACACTACTCGTACTTTGAGCTTCCTGGCTCCACCTGCGACCTTCCGACTACCGGCATTCCATAACCACTCTTCAGCCCGACTACCGGTAGCTCCACCTTGCGCTGATACCATTTTGTAGGACCCCTATAGACAGCCGCACCCTCTTCGGCATGTGGGGTTTTATCCAAAAGGCCTCGGTGTTATGTAGGGAGATTGGTTTTCTTATATATCACCATATGGAACTTGTTCTCCTCCATGTGGGACTATTTTGGCTATCCCATGTGTGACTCACATGTGTGTATTGAGCCACACAACTCCTTCTTCTAGTATTTTATCAACTGTTAACTTAGGTTAATGGAGGTTATGGAGACCGGAAAAAAGTTACATAAAACACATTTTCCAGTTCTATCGATCACAACTTTTTTTAGTGTTTTCATTGTAGCACCGAAACTCAAAACAAGAAGCCAAGTCCTGCATTTCATTTATGTCCTAAACTCCTACAAAAATAAAAGGAAAAACTGTTCTAATTTTGGAGAATTTTGTTGGAGAAAATGAATTATTTAATAAATGATTTTTTTGGTCTTGGTGTGGTTTGATTTCATGACCTAAGGGTCTAAGGATACTCACTCATTTTAGAGTGAATGAAATGAAACCTTTAGTCCCACACTGTGGAAAACTAAAGAGGTGCTCCACTATATTACCATGTTCTCATGGATATGTTGTAAAACAATGTGGGTGGAACGCGTGGGCCGAAAAATACATGTTTTGACCCATGTCCATGCGCGTGTACCAAGCACCAAGTCCGTGTCTATTTGAAATTATTTTTTGCAAGTTTTTTAACTTGATAAATAATTTATTTAAGAGTTTTATTTATGGAAAAAATTCCTTTTTTGTGTTTAATTGTTTTACAAGAAACAAAACTCGTTTTATAAGAAAAAACCTAAACCTAACTTGATTTGCAAGTTAATTTTCCTATAAATACAACTCGAAAATCTCTTTTCAAAACACACAAGCAGCGACCATCTCTAGGTATACTTTTCATCATCTTCTTGCTTTTATTTTCGTGCGGCGTTTTACTTCCATCCCCGTTGCTGAGTTTAAGAATGGGTAACTTGTATTGTGCTAACACAAGTTATATCGGGCAGTCTTATCCTGGACACATCTTCGCATGTTGGGGTTTAGCATTACTTTAGAGTATACCCGCGAACTAATGTGTTAAGGACAGCTTGTTGAACCTGTGATTCTGCCCTCATCAATTTGTTCGTGGTAGAGTTGTTTGATACGGTTCTTTATATTTATTGTTTGATACATCAAATGTTTCTTCTATTGTTTCAAGATTCCAACAAATCTACGAGTAGAATATGAAGATTCCTTCAACGGTACTAACTGAATAACAATTTAGCAACTGTAGCTAAATTATATGAGGTATGTAATGATTTGACATACATCCACTAGCAGATCATACTCTTAGCTAGATTAGTCTAATTTGATGAGTATTATATATCAACTTTCTAATCATTGTCATTATTTGTCCATAATCTAGTCAAAACTAGGTATAAAGTTATAGCTATAGATAACATAAAAAGGTAGTCTTAATCATGATTAATCAAATCTACTTACCTAATCTTCTTTTAGGGTTTTTTTGGCACGATATTTTTTGACGAAATTACTTGGCAATATATACGATATTTTTTTGACGAAATTACTTGGAAATATATATATTTCTGGTTAAGGGTTAATTTGATTAACTATCCATTGTCGACTTTGGTCTCGTATTTAGCGTAAACTTTGTTATAACCACCAATTTATATGGAAAGTGGTGTAGTTTGGAAGGAATTTCCTAATCATTCTCTAGAATAACATGTATTGATGTACTATATAAATACATACATACATACACGTATGTTCAACCTCGATCAGTTCTTGAAGCTAGCTAAGAGGGCTTCTAGTCAGAAAAGGAACGTGAAAGAAAGAAAACAGAAGTGAGAAAACTAATTACGTACTCAAACAATATGATAATAACACTTCCAACCCATCTTATCAACCTTCCCATCAAGTCACTTATGCGGTTTAAGTGTGTATCCAAGGCTTGTCAATCGCTTATTCAAGATTCATCTTTTTTAGAGTTACGTCGCGCTCGATCAAAAAAACATCCTCCACTTCTCATCCAGATTTACGACCGTGATTATTTCAAAATTATCCTTTAACCCGAAGATGGCTTTAATGGTGGAGTGGCTCTTCATAAACTGAAAATCCCATGGGGTAAACATGCTGGTATGTTAAAACAGTCTATCGACGGGTTGTTCTGTTTTGTTGACAACTCAAATTGTCGAAGTTGCATATACAACCCCGACACTGGACAAGTTACTCCATGGGCACAAATGATAGACACATTTATGTGTCTAATTTGTCCTCAATGTTTCGTATTGTTAGTACTCGTTCTCGTCGTTATTATGGTGTTTTGTTTTGTAGGTATTTTTTGGAAATAAATATTGTTGGAAAATTCAGCTCGAAAAGTTGCTCGGAGCACCCGAGGACAATTGCTATACGCACCCCCACTTTTGATATGTGTCACCCACGTTTATGTGTAGCCCATTTGTCCACAGCACCCATTTGTTATTCGGCACCCATGACGTTGGATAAGGGCTAACCATCTTCTTCATTTCAAAAATTATGTTTTGGCGGGAAATATTTGGTTTCAATTGCAGAACTAGGGTTGCGAATTTGAGCTTGTTTCAGCGAGACTAAAGAGCTGGAATTGTTTGGGTATCTTCCTTTGAGCCTAACAGGATTGTTTTGGGTCTTTGGTACGATGGATTTTGGATAGAACTCGAGTTAAAAGAAATCATGGAGTAAAGCTTGCTAAATTAGGGTTGGAGTTTTTACGCAACTCAGTGAGACTCAACGGCTCAGATTGATTGGGTTTGTTCCTCTGGTGTTAACAAGCGTGGTATGGTTGATATTTTCGGTTCAAATTGGCTAGATTCTCGGTGGGAAGAAAAAAGACGTGCGTGTGCAAGGTAGGAGATATTCACGGGATTCGCATGAGTTGGAGAGAGTTTGCGCATGCTAGGAAGATTCTACCAACCATTTGGATCGTAACATAGATAACTAAGCAGATTTTGCAGCTGTATAACGCATGCAGGAGTAGAAAAGGGAAAGAATATTATTCGGTGTATGGCAGAATTATTGAGAATTATCCTGCAGTTATGACAACGATTCTTAGGCTCTGTGGAGTATATAAAGAGTGTTCGGAGGTCAGAGAATGGTGACGGAGAGTTTGGGAGATTACAGAGCATCATAGAGTCGGAAAATCAAGTCGCAGGAAAATTCTTTTCTGCTGCTGCATATCTGAAGAACACGAAGAACAGACCATCCAAGACAGTCGTTTTCCAATAGTGAGAACGACACAGAGGCGGGGATCGTAGAGCTACAGTGTCTGTGACAGTTATCATTTATTGTTCTCTGTAACAGTTCAGTTTGTAACAAATATAAGTGTTACAAACCCGATTTTTAATAGTTTTTCTCCATTTCATCATTTGTACACCTCCTTTGAGCAATAAAAAAGAATTTTGAGCGTGTTTCCAACATGATAATGAGCTAATTCTCACGTGACCAAGGCAATGAGGAAGCTATTTATGCATGAATAGTTGGTAATTATTTATTTTCTCTAATTTATAATTTATAACTCACTCAATCACTGCCTTTGTAGAGTTTTTAATTGTTTGCATAATTTTCTTCATTAGTTGTGATTCAATTAGATAGATTATACTTTTTTTTAGATAATCTATGCTTAGGGGATACAATTAATATTTGGTAATTTGCCTGATTATATGTGAATTAAGAAATAAGAGACTTAAAAGATAATTAGAGTTTTGGATTATTTATCATAATTTATTCATGTGTAATAGTGGAATCAGTGTCTTGGTTATTCCTAATATCTTGAAATCAAATTTTGATCTAAGTTTTCTTTACTTTTAAGTTTTATTAAGTCTAGAATATTTTGCTTTCACAAGCCTCAACAAACCTATTACTACAACATCATTGAAATCACATCAATTTTTGGCGCCGCCGACGCGGGCTTGTTTTTAGGATAGAGTTTGTAGATTTTTTTTTTCTTTTTTAGGTTTTATTTGTTTTTATTTTGTTCTTCTTTACGTTTTTGGGTTTTTGTCTTTTCCTTACAGAATTTGGAATTTGGAGCGAAAGAAAATTTTGCCAAAGCTTTTGGTGAATAGTTAAAGACTTGGAGTAAAAGGCAAAGCAAAAGGAGTGAAAGAAGAAGATTTTTTTTTATATAAAAAAAAGAGAGGAAAAGAAAAAGAGACATTTTTATTTTTTAGATTTTTTTAGACTTTCCTTTTTTTTTGCACTTTATTTTTGGACTTTGGACTTGGACATTATTTTTACTTTTTTTTAAAACCTACGGAAGGGTAGTTTAAATATAAACTGTGTGTAGAGAAGGACGACGATTACGATATCGTCTCGACCCCTCGGGTTCGTACATGACGTAGGAGTCGTGGCCCGAGTCGACTACAACGGTTCATCCCCCGTCTGGAACGGGAGGTAAGTTTGTCGAAACACTCGCGAATCCCCTGTCAACGAGTTACTGTCTTCCTTCGTGTGAATATATGTCGAGGAACTGAAAATGGATGCTTTAATTTCATAGTAAAGGGCAAGGACTGGCCATACAAGATAAGGGTTCGGATTTCATCACCGTTCTCTTCTAGCCCGCGTTAGGAAAACGATACCAAACGCGAACCTAAGATTAAAATACTGACTAGAACGAGACCGATAGGGTAACGAGCTTAATAGGTAAGTCATTCGAAAAATATTGGTTACTCTTTTAAGTATACTTCGAAGTTCGTGATGGTTTCTGTGAGTTGAATGCGTGACTGCGCCTCCTTGTAATGCCGGTGAAGCCTTGGGTATCAAAGCTCCATGCAGCTTCCCTCGTCTCTATTCAACTTACTTTAACTCGGATTGATTCCAGAGGGGTTTGCTCAGATTGTAATGAACTCCTTTTAGAAAGAATAGAAGATGCTCTAGAAACAATCTAAGTGGAGCAATCATGTTTTTTGTTTGCTAGATAAAATAGGATTGTTGTGGTCGAGTCAGCCTTCTTTGTGCTTGTTTAGAATTCCCTTGCAGTTAGGATGTCAAACTGGTATTATAATAGCCAATACAATGAGTATCCGAATGAGCATCTTGGACACTATCCTTTTTATGACCATAGTGTGAATAGTGATTGGGAACGCGAAACTTTTGAAGGTTATGGTCCATACCATTGTGAGCCCAATTACTATCCACATACCCACAGGTCATACGAGCAAAACAATCATTCTATTTATCTAGAAGAGTCTCTCAAGAGTTTCAATGAGTCAACACAGAAATTTCAATTATTTATGAAAGAGACTTATAATATTCCGCTCCAGAAGAGTCCGTAGAGCAGTCAACTAAGATGTCTCTAAAAGAGTCCCTCAAGCAATTTACTGAGAGTACAAATAGGATTGTAGAAAAATTTGCTCAAGATAGTCTTAAATACCAATATAGTGTTCCCAATACCACCCTTGAAAATAAGGATAGTTTTTATTCACATAATCAAGATGACGAGGTTAGAATTGGTAATACTACTTATTTAAATAGGGTTCGATCATTTTCATGTTATTATAATGATTATAATGAGGATGGTATTGATGAAGAACATAAAATATGTAGGCATAGTGATCAGGAATTTGTCACTCCGATTGAGCTTTATAATGATAGTGTTGTTTCTAGTACAAATCCAAATAATTTTAATAATTATTCACCTATTCAAAAGGACGAGGATTTGACTAGAAATACCCCCGTTTTAGACGATGTGGTATTTCCTTTTCACGAAGCCAACGAAGGTTTAGAGGAACGAGTTTATTTTGAGTCTAGAGATTTATAAACAATAGTTTTAGACAAAGAAAGTGAACTCGTAGAGATGAGTGAGGGTGAATCTGACTTAGAAGAATCAATTGACCATTTCCAGGAATCTGATGACCTAGAAATTAGGAAAGTTGTGACTAGTCTTTCTAGAGACACTGAAAACTCTAAGTTTGTGGGTGATTATCATTTTCCATGTGCTTTAACTCTTAGAAAGGTCCCTCACTTGGGACTTGATATATGTGCCTCAACCATTGTGTCAGATTACCTTCATACTAGATCCCCCGAACCTAATAATGTCCAGGAAGAAGTTCAGTTATTAGAAACCCATCCTCTGGTTGATGTGGTTTACCTAGGCGATAGTACCCAAATTAACTTTGTTTTCCCACCAAATATTTTTCAACCAATTGTGGGAACGTATAAGTTTCAGATGTGTCAATTATTAAGTTTTGAGACTAAACCTAATTATTTTAGGAGATTAGGGTCGACACATTTGATTAAGGAATACCACTACTTTCATCGTGGTCAATTGTGTGAGTCAAAACTGATTGACTTAAAGGATCCGCAATTATTTAGGTTGTTATTATGTGCTTCCAAGTTTTTACTTGAGTTTTACCGACTCTAATACCTGAACCGGACCTTAGCTACGAGGAAATGCAGTGCATGAAAATATTTTATCTAGACCCAGTTATAAAACCTGAACCTGAACTACAGCTAGATGTAGTTGTCTTAAACAGGAAACTAGACAAGGGCGTACTTTATTCGTTAATTTTCTTGGCATGTTGCAGATTCCTTTTACTTGTGATAGCCCTATTTGGTTTTGGTGATCCGCAGTTATTCCGGCTATTACTTTATAATTCTATAAGGTGACTAATCCTTTCTTAGTATGGCTGAAGACTTTAAACTTTGCATTTTTTGGGAGGTAACCCAATATTCATGCGACACGGTAATATCTTTCCTTATCTCTTTTGCTTCAATTGGTAACAGTTTCTCCTTGTTCATGCTTTTAATTTCATCTTTAGAACATTGAGGACAATGTTAGATTTAAGTTTGGGGGTGGGGAAGAACTTTTTAGTCGCATTTTTGAAACTTCTAGCGTCACATAGTATCCGGTTAGCTAAGTTCACATACTGTTTCTCACCGAAAAGATAGAAATTGGAATGGTAGAGATAACAATCTTTTGAGACATTAGAGAAAAAGACATTGAGATCTTTGAAATTCGGGAGAGAACTTGTTCCTTTTAGAAGGTAACCGTGATGGACCTAACCATCCATGATGGAAAGGCAAGTAGGTCAGGAAATACCAGAAAGACAAAGCAACCTCACAATGTAGTCTTAGTTACTGGATTACGACTCTCTCTCAGTAGAAACTTATCATCATCAACAAGCGGAGCGACATCAAAATCTATGAAGAAAGTTGAAGACGTTTAAGGTTTAGAAGCAACAATAGAAAAGAATAATTCAAAAATCAAAGTTGAAGACTTAGTTACAAGAAGTTATAAGAGCAAATGATATAAGTTGTAGGAATTCATGATACCAAGACATCACAAGTTGCGAAGATCCAAGTTTTTAAAGTCCTTCTCTCATGGCCATGTAAATTTTTGTCTTGTAATTTTTGTTCCAAAAAAAAAATGAAGAAAATGAAAAATAAATAAATCATCATTACGTTATTTTTGTTCTATAATTAGTTTTTTGTTCAATAAGGCCATAAGGGAAGTAGAAAATTTTAAGTCAAGCAAGAAATCGAAGAGATGAGTTAATTTAATTTTCAAGGTTCTATGAGGTTCGATAGTTTATCATCAACAGTTGAAGACTGAAGAAGACGTTGTTTCTACTGAGCATTATGAGAAAGTCGAAGAAAGATACATTTTGGTTGCTTTGTTAGTCCGCTTTCTATCTGGCACAAGATCTTTCTAGCACTGGTTCAACTCATCACACGTAATTAGTCCATCTGTGTAGTAGATGTCCCTCTCATCTTTAACTCTCTCCTAATCTTATCCAGTTGTAAATCAGCTGACGCATCTTACAATGTTTATCTAGTTGTGTAGCGGATATCTCTTTATCTAGTAGTGTTGCAGATGTATCTCCCCTTTCCTTTAGTCAGCTTTAGAGCTGGCACCTTTAATTTCTCTGGCATTCTAGTTACTTGGAGATCGTTTAAGAATATGTATGTCCTCATAGCTCTTTGGATACTTGTGACCAATTAGAAGTCATGGTTTTGTGGGTATACCTATGGTAAACCCTCCCGAGATTAAATCGGTTTTATTTTTATTTTTTATTAGTTTTGCTCGAGGACTAGCAAATAATAAATTTGGGGGTATTTGATAGACGCATTTATGTGTCTAATTTGTCCTCAGTGTTTCTTTGTTAGTACTTGTTTTCGTCCTTATTATGGTGTTTTCTGTGTTTGTAGGTATTTTTTGGAAATAAATATAGTTGGAAATTTCGGCTCGAAAAGTTGCTCGGAGCACCCCCGAGGGCATTTGCTATACGGACCCCCACTTTTACTATGTGTCACCCACGGCTATGTGTAGCCCATTTGTCCACAACACCCATTTGTTATTCGGCATCCAAGACGTTGGATAAGGACTGACCATCTTCTTCATTTCAAAAATTATGTTTTGGCGGGAAATATTTGGTTTCAATGACAAAACTAGGGTTGCGAATTTGAGCTTGTTTCAGCTAGACTAAAGAGATGGAATTGTTTGGGTATCTTCCTTTGAGCCTAACAGGATTGTTTTGGGTCTTTGGTTTGATGGATTTTGGATAGAACTCGAGTTAGAAGAAATCAGGGAGTAAAGCTGGCTAAATTAGGGTTGGAGTTTTTACGCAACTGAGTGAGACTCAACGACTCAGATTGATTGGGTTTGTTCCTCTGGTGTTAACAGGCGTGGTATGGTTGATATTTTCGGTTCAAATTGGCTAGATTCTCGGTAGGAAGAAAACAGACGTGTGTGTGCAAGGGAGGAGATATTCACGGGATGCGCATGAGTTGGAGAGAGTTTGGCATGTTAGGAAGATTCTACCAACCATTTGGATCGTGACAGAGATAACTAAGGATATTTTGCAGCTGTATAACGCATGCAGGAGTAGAAAAGGGAAAGAATATTATTCCGTGTCTAGCAGAATTATTGAGAATTATCCTGCAGTTATGACAGCGATTCTTAGGCTCTGTGGAGTATATAAAGAGTGTTCGGAGGTCAGAGAATGGTGACGGAGAGTTTGGGAGATTACAGAGCATCACAGAGTCAAAAAATCAAGTTGCGGGAAAATTCTTTTCTGCTGCTGCATATCTGAAGAACACGAAGAACAGACCATCCAAGACAGTCGTTTTCCAACAGTGAGAACGACACAGAGGCGGGGGTCGTAGAGCTACAGTGTCTGTGACAGTTATCATTTATTGTTCTCTGTAACAGTTCAGTTTGTAAAAAATATAAGTGTTACAAACCCGGTTTTTAATAGTTTTTCTCCATTCATCATTTGTACACCTCCTTTGAGCAATAAAAATGAATTTTGAGCGTGTTTCCAACATGATAATGAGCTAATTCTCACGTGACCAAGGCAATGAGGAAGCTATTTATGCATGAATAGTTGGTAATTATTTATTTTCTCTAATTTATAATTTATAACTCACTCAATCACTGCCTTTGTAGAGTTTTTAATTGTTTGCATAATTTTCTTCGTTAGTTGTGATTCAATTAGATAGGTTATACTTTTTTTAGATAATCTATGCTTAGGAGATACAATTAATATTTGAGAATTTCCCTGATTATATGTGAATTAAGAAATAAGAGACTTAAAAGATAATTAGAGTTTTGGATTATTTATCATAATTTATTCATGTGTAATAGTGGAATCAGTGTCTTGGTTATTCCTAATATCTTGAAATCAAATTTTGATCTAAGTTTTCTTTACTTTTAAGTTTTATTAAGTCTAGAATCTTTTACTTTCACAAGCCTCAACGAACCTATTACTACAACATCATTGAAATCACATTAACAAACATCAGTAAACATCGGCATCCAGCTGATTCAGGCGCGTTCCGTCTGAGGGAAGGCTGTTTTACTCAGCAACCGACTTATGGAGTTGGTTTTGATCCTTTGACTAACAACTACAAAGTGTTATGTATTTGGCCAGGGCCGGCCCTGACGTTATGCTGCCCCAAAGAACACCCAAAAAATGTTGCCCCTTTTCGTAGATTAGGAGCATAAAGTGGCCTGTATATTCTCACTGTGCTCCAATTTACTGGATCAAAAATGTCTCTATCTCTAAACTCAGCGCCTTCATTCTCACTCTTCACATCATAGACATCATTCCCATTGATAATTTGAGATCATTCATATCATTAGCAACATTTCCATAATTCTCATTATCATTAAAACCATTATCAAAAGCACCAACATAGACATTCCCTGAATCCCATCACTAAAACCATTATTAGCAACACCATCATCCACATTCCCCTCGTCAATAATACCATTAGCAGCATCCATCATCATTCCCATTCCCCTCATTCATGGCATTATCAACTGTAGCATCATCTTCATTGGCAGCAATTTCGACTATTGGTTGATTCCTAACCAAAAACTTATCAAAAAAATCTGCTAGAGATTTAGTAGATGCCCATCTATTTTTTTTTTTTTTTTTGTTCTTCTTATTTTGACATCCAGAAGCTTGTTTTCTTTTAAGAACCATACCTGCAATTGATCCAACAAAGAAAAAAGCTCAACAAACAAGAACAACAAACAAAATTTTTTTCTTCAAAATAACTCTGAATTATAACTCTACAATCAAAAAACTATCTGGATCATGTAACTACCAGATATGTGCATGATTATTAGACTTTATTGAGAATATATTGTAGAGCATGAATTGGCTGAACTGGGGTTTAACATTTTTTGCCCTAAAAAATACAATTCAGTAACACAAACAGAAAATCAAAATCAAAAGATTGGATATAAAATCAATCATAGAATTTATACATGATAATCTGTTCTTTGGATTGGGGTTTAAAATTTGTTGCCTTAAAAATACAATCAAGTAATACAATTAACTGAAAATCAAAGACTAGATTTAAAATCAATCGTATTGATTTGGGGGTTTAATTTCACTTACAATGGCTATGGAGATGGTGGCTCAAGTGGAAGTAGTGGTGTAGGAAAGGAACCAGAAGAAGAAGACGAGAGTCTGATGAGAAACCGATAGAAAAAAAATGGCCTCTGTGTAGTATATGAAATTTGTCATATATTCACCTATAAGCCCTGAAAATCAGTTCTTATTTACAATATTACCTATAATCACGATTTAAACCTTCATTTTTCTATCTAACACCAACCACCCCCGAAGAAAATTCTATTTTTGTTGCCCCGTTGCGGTGATGCCCCAAAGTCAACCTTCGTTGACTTTGCCTCAGGGCCGGCACTGTATTTGGCAGATATCTAGGCCTACTAATGTTGGGTGGTATAGTACGTATGATGCCTACTAATGTTTGGGAGCATGCTTGTGAAGTTTTTACTGTTGCAGAAAATCAATGGAGAAGGATAGATGAGGTACCCCCGTGGATAAGTTAGATGAATGTACTTGTATTTATGCAAACGGTTCGATTTACTATAGGAATCATTCTGGTACGAGTTTTTCCCAATCTCCAGACACTGAACTCATTGTTGCATTTGATGTTGGGACTGAAAAGTTTAGAGTAATGGAGATCCCGGACTTTATCTTCAATAATTCTCTTGGAACTGCAAGAAATAGCTCCAGGCGAAGTCCTCTTGGGGGAGGGTATTTATTACAAATAGATGGACATATTGGTTTGGTAGATATCATAGACGTGGCTAGAGAAAATGAGCATGTGGTAAAAATATGGATATTTGATGATGATATTCACAACAAGGACAAGAAGAAGATGATGAAAACAAACTGGACTGAGGAAACCATATTGCTTCCGTTCTCATATGCAGTAGGGCGTTTTCTTTATCCAGTTGAAGGAACAACTGAATTTGTCATAAAAATACCTGATAATTTGTCGTCCCTCCGTGAGAGAAGTCTGACATCAGGATGTGTAAGTGTAAGTCTTTATATTTATGAGCGGATTACGAAGAATTTTCGGAAGATTGACATCACCGGTATACCGCCACCACTGATGACTCGGCTTAATTCCCAGCTGTTTATGTAATTATTATGCATTAGAATTTGTTGGATATATAATTTCTTCCGTTCCTATAGAAGAGGGACGTTCTGATACTTGTCCAACAAGGTACCTCATAACTGACTTTTGGATTAGGTTTCCCAATACTTGTCCAACAAGGTACGTATATATTCGCAACATAAAAAACTACAGTTCCATCATGTTCAACCTCGATCATTCTTAGCAACGTAAAAAAAGTTATTATGATTCTACAAGATCATCTTCCAACCCGTTGTCTTGATGACAATTCTGTAGAAGAGATACTAATCAAACTTCCTGTCAAGACTCACATGCGGTTTAAGTGTGTATCCAAAAGATGGCAGTCTCTTATTCAGGATCCATTCTTCGTTAAGTCGTACCATACTCGATCAAAAAAAAACACAACCTCCTCAACTCGTCATCTCTACAAACTCGACTTATCCCTTTGTTTCCAAAATATTCTATTCACCGAAGAATGAGTTTGAAGGTGGAGTGGCTGTTCATAAGGCAACAATTCCTTGTACTGAATTAGGTCAGATGTTAAAGCCTATTGATGGGTTGTTCTGTTGTTTTAACGACACTTATGGTGTTACTTGCATATTCAACCTCGGAACTCGACAGATAACTCCATGGGCACAATCATCTATACCATTACGAAGGGGTCATCAGTTCGTTAGGCAGAAGCCGGTTTATGGATTTGGTTTTGATCCTTCAACTAACAATTACAAAGTGTTACGTGTTTGGACGATATCTTCAAGGCATGGTAGTTATGAGTATCCAATGGAACGAGTTAACCATGTTTGTGAAGTTTTTACAGTGGGAGGAGAAAATCATTGGAGGAAAATAGATGAGGTGCCACCGGTTAGTTTATATGGAGGATCCGACGGCGTTTATGCAAACGGTTCTATTTACTGGAAGAATGCTAAGGGTATAACTGGTTTCGGACTTCCAGATATTGAAGTTATTGTGGCGTTTAATGATGGAACCGAAAAGTTTAGAGTAATTCCAATCCCAAACTCCATACTTGGTTCTCCTGGGACTGCCATTAAATATTATAGTTGGTTGACAAGAGAAATATTACAGATAGATGGACACATGGCTTTAATGGACACATTAGGCGTCCATGCAGTAAAATTGTGGATATCTGATGATGATAGTTACCAGGAGAAGAAGATGACAACAAATTGGACAGAGGAAACTAATAGAAGATACTCTACCTTATTTACGGTCACAGGATATTCTCCTTAATTGACCAAAATAATAATAATATATATGGCCATTATCTCTCAAAAGAGGGTAAGGCATTATACCAAAAACTCTAATATGGTATCGACCTAATAGCCGATCCTCTTCTTCTTCTTCACCTACTTCACCAAAATCAACAATGGCAGGAGATAAAAAGACAATCCATCCGGCGTTTGCTATCAACAACATCAAAACCCTAATCCCTATTATCCTAGACATCAAACAGGATGAATACTCATCTTGGGTTTTTCTGTTTGAACTCCATCTTCAGGCTCATCGCCTTCTTTTTCTCATCAATGAAGACAAACCCCCTGCAGATGTTGACGCCGACACCGTGCTCCAACTCGACGCTCTCTGTCGACAGTGGATGTTCTCCACCATGGCCAAGGATTTAATGCTTACCGTCCTCAAATCTGGCAAAACTGCTAAAGAGCTTAATGCAGATGGTACATTGCAGCGATACAAAGCCCGTCTTGTTGCCAATGGTAAATCGCAACAGGTTGGGGTTGATTGTTTTGAGACTTTCAGTCCGGTTGTTAAGCCTGCCACCATTCGTACCGTTCTCAGCATTGCCACATCAAAATCTTGGCCGATTCACCAATTGGACGTTAAGAATGCTTTCCTACATGGGGACTTATCTGAGACAGTTTATATGCATCAACCTCCGGGATTTGTTGACCCTGCTCGACCTGATTATGTTTTTCGTCTTCGCTGCTCTCTTTATGGTCTCAAACAGTCGCCTCGGGCATGGTTCCAGAGGTTTGCGACTTTCATCACAGGTTGTGGTTTTCGGGGTAGTGTTTGTGATCCATCTCTATTTATCTACCGGTCCGGCCGGGAAACTGCATACTTATTACTATATGTTGATGATATCATACTCACTGCCTCTACTGATGCTCTCCTAGCCCGGCTTATCGACCTGATGAAACTGGAATTTTCTATGACTGATCTTGGCCCGTTACATCATTTTTTGGGTATTACTGCTTCTCGTTCTTCCTCATGGTTGTTTTTATCTCAGTCACTCTACACAAAGGACATCATTGCTCGTGCATCCATGACGAACTGCAAACCAGTAGCAACTCCGGTTGACACGCACTCTAAGCTCAGTGCTACTTCTGGACCAGCACTTTCGGATCCTACTTTATGTCGTAGTCTGGCCGGAGCGTTACAATATCTCACTTTCACTCGACCGGATATCTCTTATGCGGTTCAGCAGGTATGTTTATTTATGCATAACCCTCGGGAGCCACACATGCAAGCCATTAAGCGCATTATTCGATACCTACAGGGCACTATTGATCATGGTTTGTCTCTCTCGGTTTCGAACATCTCTGGCCTCACCGCCTATTCTGATGCTGATTGGGCGGGTTGTCCTGAGGAGTGTGAAAATTAAGCGCAATAAAAATGCGGGCCTACAGTAATACCGCAAGTGCACGGTCGTCAGTTGTAGCTCGTGCAAGTACGGGTCGATCCACAGAGACTGGGTGTGTTTGGAGTGTTTAGCTATTTTGGGTTTCTAAATTGCTATTGGGCTATGAATAATCAGTGGGCTTTTGAGTCCTAATGGGTTATGAATACCCTTGGAATCAGTTGGGCTTTCAGTGGTTTTGATGGCTGAACTTGGGTTCAGTTGGTTTCTGATGTGAATTGAACTGGGCTTGAAATGAACTGAGCCTTGGGCTCAGTTGGCTAGGTGCTGAAATGATCTAGGCTTGGTAGTATTTTGATGTGAACTGGGCCTTTGGGCCTTTGAGGGACTGAACTTCAAATGTAGCAGTGAACCGAGCTTGGCTTTTGAATGAGTCCACAGTGAACTGGACTGGGCTTTGAGAGGAAGCAGCAGCAGCAGTGGTGGCAGACAGCTGCAAGAGAAGTGGAGTGGCAGCAACAGCTGCAGAAACTCAAATGCAGGAGGCAGCAGCAAGGGAGAACTGGCAGCACCAGGTAGCAGGCCTAGGAGCACCAAGTAGCAGTAGCAGTACTGCACAGCAGGGGAAAGAAAGCAGCAGCAGCAGCAGCAAGGAAAAGGCAGCAAGCCAAGGGGAAGAAACAGTGGAAAATTAGAGCAAAAACAATGACCAATGGCCAAAGGCAGTGGGAAATGATGGCACAAAGGCAGTTAGCCTAAGGCAAGAGTAAAGAAAGAACAAGATACAAAAATAAAATGGCAAGATCCTAGACATACAAATGGAATGGGAGGAGGAGAAGCTTGTCCACTGTTTTGCTCCTAGAATTGACTGTCTTTTAACAGCACAGTCAATCACAAGCAACATTGGACACTAAATTCCCCCCATTTCTCAATGAGCTCAACTTCCATGGATTCTAAACTAAACTTCTACCACTAACAGTGAACAAAACATGTCATTTGAACATTGTAAACCTAAAACTAACAGTCACTTGCATTATACTAACAGACATTAAAACTAAACAGACATTAAATCCACACTGAAAGACTAAACAGACATCAAGCACTAAAACTAAAACTTGCATTATACTAACAGACATCAAACACTAAAATTAACAGACATTGAGCATGAAATTGGAATTGAAATGAAATGCAATGAACATGAAATTAACATCAGGTAAATTGAACTAACATCAAAGCAAAAAAAAATTGAAATTGAATTAAATTAAGAACCCTAAAATTTTAACAGTTGAAATTGAAATTGGAATTAAACCAAAATTGAAATTAAACCTAATTGGTAACTTGGCTAGTCCAAGAACACCCCTAACAGTGATACCCAACCCTCAATTTATACCCAAACATTAAAATTAGGGTTTCCCCCAAATCCCAAAAATTAGGGTTCCCAAAATAAAATTTACCCAATTCGACGCTGACCCATGCTCTGCAATTGTTCCCTATGCTCCTCTCCATTCTTCTGATGCCCTAAATCGAGGTGTTGCATCAAACCCACATCTAGGTCAGTGAGATGCGTGTGGGTTAGATACAACAGCTAGGCTTAGGGGGATAGGATGCTGCTGTTGTCGGGTGGCGCTACTGAAGATCAGGGTGTTGTCGGATGGTTGTGGTGGTGGTGTGGTTCGAGAAGAAGGTGTAGCTGGTGGAGGTGATGGAGTTGCAGAGCAGCTCTCTGTTGTTTGGGAAGAAGAGAGGAAGAACCCGATGGAGAAGAAGGGTCTGTTTGTTTTGGGGTAATAGGGTTCGGTTGCTACGGTGTTGAGCGGGTGTAGAGAGTTTTGATGAACAGCAAGTAAAGAGCGTTGGATGATCCCATATAGATTGAATCGAACGGCTACGATGAAGAGGTATGTGGCGACCGTTGGATTATGAGATACAACAAAATTGACGACACCAGATGGAGTTAGGTGTTGTAGTGTTAAGCGGAAGTATCGAGGTTTGATGCGCAGGCAAAGAAGCGACCGTAGGATCTAAATGTGATCTAATCCGAAGGCTTGGAATTTAGGTACTATGGTGTTTTGCAGGGACTTCAGATTTTGATGAACGATGAAGAAGCGACCATTGGATGATGAAATGGATCCGATCTAACGGCTGAGAATGGAGGCGGGTATGGATATAGAAAATGGGTTTGGGTAAGGGTTTTGGGCCTTGGGTATGCCAAGCCCATATCTTCTTTAAGAACAATTCTTCCTTCTTGAGCCCATTTCTACCCTTTTGGTCTTGTGCACAACATTCTTCGCGGCTTCCTTGTGTAATTCCTCCCGGCTTTTCACTACTTTTCTGCTCTTTTCCGCTCTGCTATTCATCCAAACTTTATTTATTACCTAAAAATGCAAAATTAAGTAAGAAAAATATTTATTCTTGAAAACAATGAAAATACAGAATATGGGATAAAATGTAGAATTACTGCACAAAAGATGAGTTAAATGCCAACAAAAAGGGATAAATATATACATTATTTGGCACTCATCAAATACCCCCAAACCTGAATTTTACTTGTCCTCAAGTAAAACAAAACTAAGGAAATCCTACCTATACCACTGTCGCTGGTCTCTCGAATGCATTTAGCGTATGCACTAAGCCTTTTAAACCACTAAGTGTCCCTAGTGGACGAGTTGAAGTCTCGTGAAGGTTTACCAGAGGTGTACCTACAAAACCTAAGGACAAATATGAGCTCAGATTCCATCAAATGTGACATGTGCAAGTCAGTTAAGCTCACAGCAAAATGGAGATGTCAATCTAGCTATCGAAGGCACAATCCTAGCACTGATAACAAAAAAAGACATGTGATAAGAGTGTAAAGTGTATCTACACATGTGTAAAGAAAGATCTGAAGTTATGACTACTAATCACCAAGAGATAGTTTCTCAGGCTAAGAACCAAGGTCGAAATCTAGCTAGCTGTCCGGACTTTACGAGAATTGTGAATGAGTTGGAGGTATTTCACAATTACTCGCGTTGTACATCAATGGCATACACCCTCCTTGCTTATTACAATGAAACAACAAAATGACTCTTTACATGACTCTTATTTACATTGACTACTCTCTTTTATTTTTGGAACAAGAGAGAATGGAATTGATAAATACTTGATTTTTTTTATTTTTCTGATATATATTTTTTTTTTTTTTCTGAATATACACATCTTTTTTTTTTTTTTTTTTTGAAAAGAAACACTTTTGATACAAATACAAAAGGAAACAAAAGATTACATGACACTTTGCAAGAGGTAGCCCTTTTTGATGCACCCAGTTAAATTCGATGGTTGTCTTTCTTAATGTAACCTCCACCTTCTATCCCAACCAACCAAGAACAAGCTAGTCAAGTTTCGTTCAGTATTCTAAAGTGATTGGCAATCGTAACTTCCTATCAAACACCTTGAAGATCGAGGCCATACATGTATTGGTAGATCGTGCGCGTGCAAATTTCTTATCACTATGTGAATTGTGCTAGAATCAGGGTGCCTAAATATCTAGACTAAGACTCCTAATAATTACATATTTGCACAAGAGTCAACATTTCAAGGTAAATGAGCTCCATTTTTATGATTTTTTAATTTTAATTTTATTTTGATTTTTCAATTTTTTTTTTTTTTTTTTTTTGGAATTTTTCAATTTTTTCAAAAAGAGGAGTTTTGTTTTCAATTATGGCATATTATCGTGGTATCTACTCTATACCCCCAAACCTAAACTAAACATTGTCCTCAATGTTTCAAAATATGGAAAGAATTAAAATGCAACATATGGAAAGGGACATGCTGAGTAGAGTAAAAGGAGAGAGAATACCCGATTTCGGCGAAAGCAGAATTAAAACTCCGTTATTCAAGGAAAAATCCAACATATTTCAGCCGAGATCATATTGGATTAGCAAAATATATACAAAAGGAACAAAAGGGTTTTTAAGAAATTTTATCTACTGGATTATATACAAAAATTCACCATACACTAACAATCTAAAGAGTTGAGGATCAACCCAAAAGACAAAGTGTAGAGGTTTCAACAGCTTCACACAAATATAACAGGAAATAAACGCAAGTGAAACTGTGAAACAAAATGAGCTACCCCCAAACCTGGATTTTCAACGGATAAAATTTTGGAAACAAAATCTCGCAGTTTGGGGGTTCATCATGCACAAGGTCTAGCTCAAATGAACTGTGCTAGGGACGGGCAAACATGCTAATTCCAACTGTGGTTCCTCAAATGTATTATACTTAGAAGCAAAATAGTCCAAGAGGACTTGGGAAGCACACAGTTCCAAACCTAGGTTGGGCATTCTCAGAAAAATTGGTTTTACAATATTGGTACAAACCAAATCTAGGTTGGGTGGAAGGCCACAGATTGTGACTGTAGGAGAATAGGTGCGTCATTATTAATCAAATCAAAATCTCCTAAATCATCTACACATGTCACATCATGCTCACAATCATCAATCATTAGCAAGATCACATCAGAATCATCAACATCATCAACAAATTTATTCTCATGCATCGGCAAATCAGGAGAAATATCACAATGTGACCTAGGTAGAGAATCAGACACATCAAATATATTTTCATGCATATTAGTGTCTACAGAAGATTCAACTATTCCTATGTCATGCTCATCTTCACAGAATAATTGTACGAATCCCATGTCAATATCAAAATCATATGAATTACAATGAGTATTAGAAAGAACAACATTCATGAAGGTCGAGGGCGAGAAGCCATATGTTATTGAACCAACAGGTTCCACAATATTTTCATGTTCTCTAACATATCATCATAATCATCATCATGGTAGCATGCATATTGGTCCTCATTAACAGTGGTGGTGTCATTAGTCGATTCATGTTCCTCTAAATTAGGTTCGTATTCAACATATTTACATGAATGGGACTAGACACTTCATTAGGGACAACATACATTTCCTCATGAATTTCCTCCTTTTGTAGGTGAAGCAAAATCTGATCTAAATGTGCATGAATTCGTGATGTAGATCTATCATAGTCTTGCTTGCAGAGTCTTAAAGCTTCTGTGGTGGAGTCTAAATTCATGGGAGTACAAAATTCTTCATGTTCAAATTGTGGTGAATGGTACATGTGTGCATGGTCATTAGGGTTTACAAAATATTGATCGCAACCCTCAAAGGATTGATTATGGTCCCAATGACTACCATTCTCACAATTTATGGGCATTTCATACCTTGGATTTTCTCTAGATTGCCTAAAATTATGCAAAATATGACAATTCTCAACAGGGTGGTCTAAACTACCACATGCGGGACATGCATAGATTTCAGGTTGCCTAAGAAAATTAGATGTGACAGATTCCTCATGTGATTGCATTTCTAAAGCTGTGATTCGAGCTTCTATTTGATCCATAAGTGATGATTGTGTGAGTGAGGCACTAGCAAAATGTTCATTTTCACGTTGCGATGAATGATGCATGTATGAATAGTCATTAGGGTTCATGTATTGCGGCTCGGGACTTTGAAAATGTCCATAATAATTCCTATGACTATTGACATCATGGTCCGTGGAAGGTTCATAACGTGGTACATGCCCATAAGCAAGTTCTCTAAGAGTTTTATTTCCATCCCCAGGAGCAGACCAAAATCCAGACATGATTGGCTCAAAAGCTAAGTAACTATGTTACAAAGCCCAAAATTTGGTTTTTTAAAGGGTTTGGATTTTTGGGAAAAATTTGGTTTTGGTGGGAGACATTTGAAAATTTGGTTTTGAAATGGGAGTAAAATAAAACTTTTGGTTTAAGATGGGATAAAGAAGAAAAAATTTGGTTTAAAATGGGAGCAAGTAAAATTTGGTTTTTGAATGGGAGAAAAGTAAAAATTTTGGGTTTTTTTTTTTTTTTTTTAAAAGAAAATAAAATTTGGTTTTTGAATGGGAGCGCCCACTGTTGGTTTTGTTTTGCTTTGGCTCCGCTTGGTTGAAAACTTTTGGTGGAACTGAGTCCAAAATCTCGGCCTAGAATTTGGGTACTCGGCCCACTAACGAGTTCAACTAGCGTGATCGGTTACAAGCTCAGCTGGGTTTAAAAACCCAGAATACAAAATACAAGTCCAAATTAAACAAGCTCACAAAAATTAAATACAAGCCCATAAATTAAACAAACAAGCCCACAAAAAATTATTACAAACCCAACAGAAAATAAGAGAAGCCCAAAAATTGGCTTTAATATTACAAGCCCACAATTAAAAAATTGGAAGCCCACAATTCGGGTTCTCTTAAATGGGTTACCTTTTAAGCACAGCCCAGCTGCTCTGATATTGTTGCAAAAACCCAGTTGGGTTTGGTTCTTTTCCTTGGTGGCGTCCCAGCAGAGGAAAAACAGGTTCAGAACAGCAGGTCCAACAGCAAATGAAGTGAAGCAGATGCAGATGCAAATGCTATGCAGTGAAATGCAAAAATAGCTAATAAAAAACACAGACCCAATCCCCGGCAGCGGCGCCAAAAACTTGGTGGGCCCGGAGGAGTGTGAAAATTAAGCGCAATAAAAACGCGGGCCTACAGTAATACCGCAAGTGCACGGTCGTCAGTTGTAGCTCGTGCAAGTACGGGTCGATCCACAGAGACTGGGTGTGTTTGGAGTGTTTAGCTATTTTGGGTTTCTAAATTGCTATTGGGCTATGAATAATCAGTGGGCTTTTGAGTCCTAATGGGTTATGAATACCCTTGGAATCAGTTGGGCTTTCAGTGGTTTTGATGGCTGAACTTGGGTTCAGTTGGTTTCTGATGTGAATTGAACTGGGCTTGAAATGAACTGAGCCTTGGGCTCAGTTGGCTAGGTGCTGAAATGATCTAGGCTTGGTAGTATTTTGATGTGAACTGGGCCTTTGGGCCTTTGAGGGACTGAACTTCAAATGTAGCAGTGAACCGAGCTTGGCTTTTGAATGAGTCCACAGTGAACTGGACTGGGCTTTGAGAGGAAGCAGCAGCAGCAGTGGTGGCAGACAGCTGCAAGAGAAGTGGAGTGGCAGCAACAGCTGCAGAAACTCAGATGCAGGAGGCAGCA
The DNA here is from genome assembly GCF_003573695.1 of Papaver somniferum. Lineage (NCBI taxonomy): Eukaryota > Viridiplantae > Streptophyta > Magnoliopsida > Ranunculales > Papaveraceae > Papaver > Papaver somniferum. The sequence continues at coordinate 126,607,254 of NC_039368.1, read as the reverse complement.
GCAAGGGAGAACTGGCAGCACCAGGTAGCAGGCCTAGGAGCACCAGCAGCAGTAGCAGTACTGCACAGCAGGGGAAAGAAAGCAGCAGCAGCAGCAGCAAGGAAAAGGCAGCAAGCCAAGGGGAAGAAAACAGTGGAAAATTAGAGCAAAAACAATGACCAATGGCCAAAGGCAGTGGGAAATGATGGCACAAAGGCAGTTAGCCTAAGGCAAAGAGTAAAGAAAGAACAAGATACAAAAATAAAATGGCAAGATCCTAGACATACAAATGGAATGGGAGGAGGAGAAGCTTGTCCACTGTTTTGCTCCTAGAATTGACTGTCTTTTAACAGCACAGTCAATCACAAGCAACATTGGACACTAAATTCCCCCCATTTCTCAATGAGCTCAACTTCCATGGATTCTAAACTAAACTTCTACCACTAACAGTGAACAAAACATGTCATTTGAACATTGTAAACCTAAAACTAACAGTCACTTGCATTATACTAACAGACATTAAAACTAAACAGACATTAAATCCACACTGAAAGACTAAACAGACATCAAGCACTAAAACTAAAACTTGCATTATACTAACAGACATCAAACACTAAAATTAACAGACATTGAGCATGAAATTGGAATTGAAATGAAATGCAATGAACATGAAATTAACATCAGGTAAATTGAACTAACAGCAAAGCAAAAAAAAATTGAAATTGAATTAAATTAAGAACCCTAAAATTTTAACAGTTGAAATTGAAATTGGAATTAAACCAAAAATTGAAATTAAACCTAATTGGTAACTTGGCTAGTCCAAGAACACCCCTAACAGTGATACCCAACCCTCAATTTATACCCAAACATTAAAATTAGGGTTTCCCCCAAATCCCAAAAATTAGGGTTCCCAAAATAAAATTTACCCAATTCGACGCTGACCCATGCTCTGCAATTGTTCCCTATGCTCCTCTCCATTCTTCTGATGCCCTAAATCGAGGTGTTGCATCAAACCCACATCTAGGTCAGTGAGATGCGTGTGGGTTAGATACAACAGCTAGGCTTAGGGGGATAGGATGCTGCTGTTGTCGGGTGGCGCTACTGGAGATCAGGGTGTTGTCGGATGGTTGTGGTGGTGGTGTGGTTCGAGAAGAAGGTGTAGATGGTGGAGGTGATGGAGTTGCAGAGCAGCTCTCTGTTGTTTGGGAAGAAGAGAGGAAGAACCCGATGGAGAAGAAGGGTCCGTTTGTTTTGGGGTAATAGGGTTCGGTTGCTAGGGTGTTGAGCGGGTGTAGAGAGTTTTGATGAACAACAAGTAAAGAGCGTTGGATGATCCCATATAGATTTAATCGAACGGCTACGATGGAGAGGTATGTGGCGACCGTTGGATTATGAGATACAACAAAATTGACGACACCAGATGGAGTTAGGTGTTGTAGTGTTAAGCGGAAGTATCGAGGTTTGATGCGCAGGCAAAGAAGCGACCGTAGGATCTAAATGTGATCTAATCCGAAGGCTTGGAATTTAGGTACTATGGTGTTTTGCAGGGACTTCAGATTTTGATGAACGATGAAGAAGCGACCATTGGATGATGAAATGGATCCGATCTAACGGCTGAGAATGGAGGCGGGTATGGATATAGAAAATGGGTTTGGGTAAGGGTTTTGGGCCTTGGGTATGCCAAGCCCATATCTTCTTTAAGAACAATTCTTCCTTCTTGAGCCCATTTCTACCCTTTTGGTCTTGTGCACAACATTCTTCGCGGCTTCCTTGTGTAATTCCTCCCGGCTTTTCACTACTTTTCTGCTCTTTTCCGCTCTGCTATTCATCCAAACTTTATTTATTACCTAAAAATGCAAAATTAAGTAAGAAAAATATTTATTCTTGAAAACAATGAAAATACAGAATATGGGATAAAATGTAGAATTACTGCACAAAAGATGAGTTAAATGCCAACAAAAAGGGATAAATATATACATTATTTGGCACTCATCACCTTCCAGCCGCGGTTCCTTCCACGGCCGTGGCCGTTCTGGTCAGTCACGCGGTCGAACATCTGGCGTTGGACGTGCACAGGCATACCTTACTCCATCCACGGAATATCTTCAACCAAGTGACATTGCCGAAGCATACAGCTCCATGAGTTTATACTCACCTGACGATGCTTTCTATATGGATACCGGTGCTACATCGCATCTCACTGCGGATTCAGGTACTTTGAATACTGTTTTTAACACTAGTAATATTCATTCCATCTTAGTTGGAAATGGTCACAGTATTCCAGTCACTGCCTCCGGTACCAAGTTCATAGATATTCCGTCCCGCACCCTAAAACTCAAAGATACTCTTGTTGCTCCCGACATAATCAAGAACTTGGTTTCTGTTCGTAAATTCACCACTGATAATCATGTGTCTGTTGAATTTGATCCGTCTGGTTTTTCTGTGAAGGATTTGAATTCGAGGAAGATTCTCCTTCGATGTAACAGTTCTGGGGAGCTTTATCCTATTACTGCCTCTGCCGTATCACCTTCAACATCGTCTCTGTCTCATCCTATATCCCTTGCCGTGTGCTCTCATGACATTTGGCACAGCCGTCTCGGCCACCCAGGGAAAGCTATCTTAGATAATTTACGTGCAAACTCTTCCATTCAATGTAATAAAACTCAGTCTACCAAACTTTGTCATTCTTGTCAAGTTAGTAAACATGTTCGTCTGCCATTTTTTGAATCAAATTCTGTTACTTTTACTCCTTTTGATATCATTCATAGCGACTTATGGACCTCACCATTACATGTTGAGACCGGTTTTAATTACTATCTTATCTTGTTAGATGACTTCACAAATTATCTATGGATCTTTCCTCTCAAATTAAAATCCCAAGTTTATACCAAGTTCTTGGAATTTCGTTCCTTCGTCAAAACTCAGTTCGAACGTGAAATCAAATCTTTTCAATGTGACATGGGTCGTGAATTCGGCAACTCATCGTTTCATGAATTTGCTCACAAACATGGGTTAGTTTTCCGTTTCTCATGCCCTCATACCTCCTCTCAAAACGGCAAAGCTGAGCGAATGATTCGTCGTGTCAATGACATCACTCGCACACTTATGTCTCATGCATCTATCCCTCCCAAATATTGGGCCGACTCCTTACACATGGCCGTCTACCTCCACAACATTCTTCCTTCCAAAATCCTAAATTTCTCTTCTCCGGTGTCCATTCTCTATCAACGTCAACCAACCTACTCTCATATCCGTACTTTTGGTTGTCTTTGCTACCCCAATCTTTCCGCTACCACTACTCATAAGCTTTCTCCTCGTTCTACTAAGTGTGTTTTTCTTGGGTTTCCAACCCATCACCGTGGCTATCGATGTATCGACTTAGCCACTAACAAAATCATCTTGTCTCGTCATGTGACCTTTGATGAAAACGTGTTTCCATTCAAGAACACTGTCTCTACTTCATCAAACTGTCAAGAATCTTCCTCTACACCATCTTCCACTCTCCTTCCCTTTCGTTTCTGTTACCCAACATCTTCTAATACTACTGTCCAGCCTCCTTCCGCTGCTACATCAATTCCTTCCTCTACTGCACAGCAACGCCCTAACGTTGCTCCATCATCTTCCGCCACTACACATACTCCGTCTCCTGCAATACAGCTCTACACACCTCCTCATCGTCGTTCTACTACAGCACCTCATCTCCACATTCCCCCACAGCAGCAGTCAGCTCCCACAGCTCCTGACAGCAACACTTCAGCACCTGCAACAGCGCCTGACTGCACTACTTCAGCGCCTGTCTGCACCTCTTCAACACCTGCAACAGCGTCTGACTGCACCACTTCAGCACCTGACTGCACTATCCAGGCAGTCACGCCTTCATCTTCTGCTCAGCCTGGCACTTCAGCCAACTCCTCTCGTCCTGTCACTCGTGCATCTCGTGGAATCTTCCGTCCCATTCACAGATTGAACCTCAATGTTCAGACACAACAGCACATCTCCAACTTGCCAAAATCTCACCTTTATGCTCTTAGGGATCCCAACTGGACCAAGGCCATGCTAGATGAGTTTATTGCTATGTTAAAAACTAACACTTGGGATCTAGTACCACGACCTATTGGATCTCATGTTATTCATTCCATGTGGTTATTTCGTCACAAGTTTAATGCAGATGGTACATTGCAGCGATACAAAGCCCGTCTTGTTGCCAATGGTAAATCGCAACAGGTTGGGGTTGATTGTTTTGAGACTTTCAGTCCGGTTGTTAAGCCTGCCACCATTCGTACCGTTCTCAGCATTGCCACATCAAAATCTTGGCCGATTCACCAATTGGACGTTAAGAATGCTTTCCTACATGGGGACTTATCTGAGACAGTTTATATGCATCAACCTCCGGGATTTGTTGACCCTGCTCGACCTGATTATGTTTGTCGTCTTCGCCTTTCTCTTTATGGTCTCGAACAGTCGCCTCGGGCGTGGTTCCAGAGGTTTGCGACTTTCATCACAGGTTGTGGTTTTCGGGGTAGTGTTTGTGATCCATCTCTATTTATCTACCGGTCCGGCCGGGAAACTGCATACTTATTACTATATGTTGATGATATCATACTCACTGCCTCTACTGATGCTCTCCTAGCCCGGTTTATCGACCTGATGAAACTGGAATTTTCTATGACTGATCTTGGCCCGTTACATCATTTTTTGGGTATTACTGCTTCTCGGTCTTCCTCATGGTTGTTTTTATCTCAGTCACTCTACACAAAGGACATCATTGCTCGTGCATCCATGACGAACTGCAAACCAGTAGCAACTCCGGTTGACACGCACTCTAAGCTCAGTGCTACTTCTGGACCAGCACTTTCGGATCCTACTTTATGTCGTAGTCTGGCCGGAGCGTTACAATATCTCACTTTCACTCGACCGGATATCTCTTATGCGGTTCAGCAGGTATGTTTATTTATGCATGACCCTCGGGAGCCACACATGCAAGCCATTAAGCGCATTATTCGATACCTACAGGGCACTATTGATCATGGTTTGTCTCTCTCGGTTTCGAACATCTCTGGCCTCACCGCCTATTCTGATGCTGATTGGGCGGGTTGTCCTGACTCACGCCGATCAACATCCGGTTACTGCATTTTCCTTGGAGACAATCTTGTCTCTTGGTCTTCCAAACGTCAAGCAACGGTGTCTCGCTCAAGTGCTGAAGCAGAATACAGGGGTGTCGCTAATGCTGTGGCTGAAACGACCTGGCTCCGGAATTTACTTCTTGAGTTACATATGCCGTTACAACGGGCCACTCTAGTGTATTGTGACAATGTGAGTGCTGTCTACATGTCTGGTGATCCGGTCCAACATCAACGTACAAAACATGTGGAGATTGACATCCATTTTGTTCGTGAACGGGTTCGTATTGGTGATATTCGTGTCTTACACATTCCTTCCGAACATCAATACGTTGATATCTTCACCAAGGGTTTTCCAAGACAATTGTTTATTAATTTTCGTTCTAGTCTTAGCGTTTTTTCCTCTCCCGCTCAGACTAAGGGGTTAATAAAGATACTCTACCTTATTTTACGGTCACAGGATATTCTCCTTAATTGACCAAAATAAACTAATATATATGGCCATTATTTCTCAAAGGGTAAGTTATAACCAAAAACTCTACATTGGAACCTTGTCCGTATCCTACAGCCCTCCGACAACACATTGGCAGCAATCTTCCAGACGCGGTTCCTTCCATGCCGTGGCCGTTCTGGTCAGTCACGCGGTCGAACATCTGGCGTTGGACGTGCACAGGCATACCTTACTCCATCCACGAATATCTTCACCAAGTGACATTGCCGAAGCATACAGCTCCATGAGTTTTACTACTCACCTGACGATGCTTTCTATATGGATACCGGTGCTACATCGCATCTCACTGCGGATTCAGGTACTTTGAATACTGTTTTTAATACACTAGTAATATTCATTCCATCTTAGTTGGCAATGGTCACAGTATTCCAGTCACTGCCTCCGTACCAAGTTCATAGATATTCCGTCCCGCACCCTAAAACTCAAAGATACTCTTGTTGCTCCCGACATAATCAAAACTTGGTTTCTGTTCGTAAATTCACCACTGATAATGTGTGTCTGTTGAATTTGATCCGTCTGGTTTTTCTGTGAAGGATTTGAATTCGAGGAAGATTCTCCTTCGATGTAACAGTTCCGGGAGCTTTATCCTATTACTTACTTACTACTGCCTCTGCCGTATCACCTTCAACATCGTCTCTGTCTCATCCTATATCCCTTGCCGTGTGCTCTCATGACATTTGGCACAGCCGTCTCGGCCACCCAGGGAAAGCTATCTTAGATAATTTACGTGCAAACTCTTCCATTCAATGTAATAAAACTCAGTCTACCAAACTTTGTCATTCTTGTCAAGTTAGTAAACATGTTCGTCTGCCATTTTTTGAATCAAATTCTGTTACTTTTGCTCCTTTTGATATCATTCATAGCGACTTATGGACCTCACCATTACATGTTGAGACCGGTTTTAATTACTATCTTATCTGTTAGATGACTTCACAAATTATCTATGGATCTTTCCTCTCAAATTAAAATCCCAAGTTTATACCAAGTTCTTGGAATTTCGTTCCTTCGTCAAAACTCAGTTCGAACGTGAAATCAAATCTTTTCAAGTGACATGGGTCGTGAATTCGACAACTCATCGTTTCATGATTTTCTCACAAACATGGGTTAGTTTTCCGTTTCTCATGCCCTCATACCTCCTCTCAAAACGGCAAAGCTGAGCGAATGATTCGTCGTGTCAATGACATCACTCGCACACTTATGTCTCATGCATCTATCCCTCCCAAATATTGGGCCGACTCCTTACACATGGCCGTCTACCTCCACAACATTCTTCCTTCCAAAATCCTAAATTTCTCTTCTCCGGTGTCCATTCTCTATCAACGTCAACCAACCTACTCTCATATCCGTACTTTTGGTTGTCTTTGCTACCCCAATCTTTCCGCTACCACTACTCATAAGCTTTCTCCTCGTTCTACTAAGTGTGTTTTTCTTGGGTTTCCAACCCATCACCGTGGCTATCGATGTCTCGACTTAGCCACTAACAAAATCATCTTGTCTCGTCATGTGACCTTTGATGAAAACGTGTTTCCATTCAAGAACACTGTCTCTACTTCATCAAACTGTCAAGACTCTTCCTCTACACCATCTTCCACTCTCCTTCCCTTTCGTTTCTGTTACCCAACATCTCTAATCCTACTGTCCAGCCTCCTTCCGCTGCTACAGTTCCTTCCTCTACTGCACAGCAACGCCCTGACGTTGCTCCACCATCTTCCGCCACTACACATACTCCGTCTCCTGCAATACCTCTACACACCTCCTCATCGTCGTTCCACTACAGCACCTCACTCCACATTCCCCCACAGCAGCAGTCAGCTCCCACAGCTCCTGACAGCAACACTTCAGCACCTGCAACAGCGCCTGACTGCACTACTTCAGCGCCTGTCTGCACCTTTCACACCTGCAACAGCGTCTGACTGCACCACTTCAGCGCCTGACTGCACTATCCAGGCAGTCACGCCTCATCTTCTCGCTCAGCCTGGCACTTCAGCCAACTCCTCTCGTCCTGTCACTCGTGCATCTCGTGGAATCTTCCGTCCCATTCACAGATTGAACCTCAATGTTCAGACACAACAGCACATCTCCAACTTGCCAAAATCTCACCTTTATGCTCTTAGGGATCCCAACTGGACCAAGGCCATGCTAGATGAGTTTATTGCTATGTTAAAAACTAACACTTGGGATCTAGTACCACGACCTATTGGATCTCATGTTATTCGTTCTTCCATGTGGTTATTTCGTCACAAGTTTAATGCAGATGGTACATTGCAGCGATACAAAGCCCGTCTTGTTGCCAATGGTAAATCGCAACAGGTTGGGGTTGATTGTTTTGAGACTTTCAGTCCGGTTGTTAAGCCTGCCACCATTCGTACCGTTCTCAGCATTGCCACATCAAAATCTTGGCCGATTCACCAATTGGACGTTAAGAATGCTTTCCTACATGGGGACTTATCTGAGACAGTTTATATGCATCAACCTCCGGGATTTGTTGACCCTGCTCGACCTGATTATGTTTGTCGTCTTCGCCGTTCTCTTTATGGTCTCAAACAGGCGCCTCGGGCGTGGTTCCAGAGGTTTGCGACTTTCATCACAGGTTGTGGTTTTCGGGGTAGTGTTTGTGATCCATCTCTATTTATCTACCGGTCCGGCCGGGAAACTGCATACTTATTACTATATGTTGATGATATCATACTCACTGCCTCTACTACTGATGCTCTCCTAGCCCGGTTTATCGACCTGATGAAACTGGAATTTTCTATGACTGATCTTGGCCCGTTACATCATTTTTTGGGTATTACTGCTTCTCGTTCTTCCTCATGGTTGTTTTTATCTCAGTCACTCTACACAAAGGACATCATTGCTCGTGCATCCATGACGAACTGCAAACCAGTAGCAACTCCGGTTGACACGCACTCTAAGCTCAGTGCTACTTCTGGACCAGCACTTTCGGATCCTACTTTATGTCGTAGTCTGGCCGGAGCGTTACAATATCTCACTTTCACTCGACCGGATATCTCTTATGCGGTTCAGCAGGTATGTTTATTTATGCATGACCCTCGGGAGCCACACATGCAAGCCATTAAGCGCATTATTCGATACCTACAGGGAACTATTGATCATGGTTTGTCTCTCTCGGTTTCGAACATCTCTGGCCTCACCGCCTATTCTGATGCTGATTGGGCGGGTTGTCCTGACTCACGCCGATCAACATCTGGTTACTGCATTTTCCTTGGAGACAATCTTGTCTCTTGGTCTTCCAAACGTCAAGCAACGGTGTCTCGCTCAAGTGCTGAAGCAGAATACAGGGGTGTCGCTAATGTTGTGGCTGAAACGACCTGGCTCCGGAATTTACTTCTTGAGTTACATATGCCATTACAACGGGCCACTCTAGTGTATTGTGACAATGTGAGTGCTGTCTACATGTCTGGTGATCCGGTCCAACATCAACTTACAAAACATGTGGAGATTGACATTCATTTTTTTCGTGAACGGGTTCGTATTGGTGATATTCGTGTCTTACACATTCCTTCCGAACATCAATACGTTGATATCTTCACCAAGGGTTTTCCAAGACAATTGTTTATTAATTTTCGTTCTAGTCTTAGCGTTTTTTCCTCTCCCGCTCAGACTAAGGGGGTGTAATAGAAGATACTCTACCTTATTTACGGTCACAGGATATTCTCCTTAATTGACCAAAATAATAATAATATATATGGCCATTATTTCTCAAAAGAGGGTAAGGCATTATACCAAAAACTCTAACATTGGAACCTTGTCCGTATCCTACAGCACCTCCGACAACACATTGGCAGCAATCTTCCAGACGCGGTTCCTTCCACGGCCGTGGCCGTTCTGGTCAGTCACGCGGTCGAACATCTGGCGTTGGACGTGCACAGGCATACCTTACTCCATCCACGGAATATCTTCAACCAAGTGACATTGCCGAAGCATACAGCTCCATGAGTTTATACTCACCTGACGATGCTTTCTATATGGATACCGGTGCTACATCGCATCTCACTGCGGATTCAGGTACTTTGAATACTGTTTTTAACACTAGTAATATTCATTCCATCTTAGTTGGAAATGGTCACAGTATTCCAGTCACTGCCTCCGGTACCAAGTTCATAGATATTCCGTCCCGCACCCTAAAACTCAAAGATACTCTTGTTGCTCCCGACATAATCAAAAACTTGGTTTCTGTTCGTAAATTCACCACTGATAATCATGTGTCTGTTGAATTTGATCCGTCTGGTTTTTCTGTGAAGGATTTGAATTCGAGGAAGATTCTCCTTCGATGTAACAGTTCCGGGGAGCTTTATCCTATTACTGCCTCTGCCGTATCACCTTCAACATCGTCTCTGTCTCATCCTATATCCCTTGCCGTGTGCTCTCATGACATTTGGCACAGCCGTCTCGGCCACCCAGGGAAAGCTATCTTAGATAATTTACGTGCAAACTCTTCCATTCAATGTAATAAAACTCAGTCTACCAAACTTTGTCATTTTTGTCAAGTTAGTAAACATGTTCGTCTGCCATTTTTTGAATCAAATTCTGTTACTTTTGCTCCTTTTGATATCATTCATAGCGACTTATGGACCTCACCATTACATGTTGAGACCGGTTTTAATTACTATCTTATCTTGTTAGATGACTTCACAAATTATCTATGGATCTTTCCTCTCAAATTAAAATCCCAAGTTTATACCAAGTTCTTGGAATTTCGTTCCTTCGTCAAAACTCAGTTCGAACGTGAAATCAAATCTTTTCAACGTGACATGGGTCGTGAATTCGGCAACTCATCGTTTCATGAATTTTCTCACAAAAATGGGTTAGTTTTCCGTTTCTCATGCCCTCATACCTCCTCTCAAAACGGCAAAGCTGAGCGAATGATTCGTCGTGTCAATGACATCACTCGCACACTTATGTCTCATGCATCTATCCTTCCCAAATATTGGGCCGACTCCTTACACATGGCCGTCTACCTCCACAACATTCTTCCTTCCAAAATCCTAAATTTCTCTTCTCCGGTGTCCATTCTCTATCAACGTCAACCAACCTACTCTCATATCCGTACTTTTGGTTGTCTTTGCTACCCCAATCTTTCCGCTACCATTACTCATAAGCTTTCTCCTCGTTCTACTAAGTGTGTTTTTCTTGGGTTTCCAACCCATCACCGTGGCTATCGATGTCTCGACTTAGCCACTAACAAAATCATCTTGTCTCGTCATGTGACCTTTGATGAAAACGTGTTTCCATTCAAGAACACTGTCTCTACTTCATCAAACTGTCAAGACTCTTCCTCTACACCATCTTCCACTCTCCTTCCCTTTCGTTTCTGTTACCCAACATCTTCTAATCCTACTGTCCAGCCTCCTTCCGCTGCTACATCAATTCCTTCCTCTACTGCACAGCAACGCCCTGACGTTGCTCCACCATCTTCCGCCACTACACATACTCCGTCTCCTGCAATATAGCTCTACACATCTCCTCATCGTCGTTCTACTACAGCACCTCATCTCCACATTCCCCCACAGAAGCAGTCAGCTCCCACAGCTCCTGACAGCAACACTTCAGCACCTGCAACAGCGCCTGACTGCACTACTTCAGCGCCTGTCTGCACCTTTTCAACACCTGTAACAGCGTCTGACTGCACCACTTCAGCACCTGATTGCACTATCCAGGCAGTCACGCCTTCATCTTCTGCTCAGCCTGGCACTTCAGCCAACTCCTCTCGTCCTGTCACTCGTGCATCTCGTGGAATCTTCCGTCCCATTCACAGATTGAACCTCAATGTTCAGACACAACAGCACATCTCCAACTTGCCAAAATCTCACCTTTATGCTCTTAGGGATCCCAACTGGACCAAGGCCATGCTAGATGAGTTTATTGCTATGTTAAAAACAAACACTTGGGATCTAGTACCACGACCTATTGGATCTCATGTTATTCATTCCATGTGGTTATTTCGTCACAAGTTTAATGCAGATAGTACATTGCAGCGATACAAAGCCCGTCTTGTTGCCAATGGTAAATCGCAACAGGTTTGGGTTGATTGTTTTGAGACTTTCAGTCCGGTTGTTAAGCCTGCCACCATTCGTACCGTTCTCAGCATTGCCACATCAAAATCTTGGCCGATTCACCAATTGGACGTTAAGAATGCTTTCCTACATGGGGACTTATCTGAGACAGTTTATATGCATCAACCTCCGGGATTTGTTGACCCTGCTCGACCTGATTATGTTTGTCGTCTTCGCCGTTCTATTTATGGTCTCAAACAGGCGCCTCGGGCGTGGTTCCAGAGGTTTGCGACTTTCATCACAGGTTGTGGTTTTCGGGGTAGTGTTTGTGATCCATCTCTATTTATCTACCGGTCCGGCCGGGAAACTGCATACTTATTACTATATGTTGATGATATCATACTCACTGCCTCTACTGATGCTCTCCTAGCCCGGTTTATCGACCTGATGAAACTGGAATTTTCTATGACTGATCTTGGCCCGTTACATCATTTTTTGGGTATTACTGCTTCTCGTTCTTCCACAGGGTTGTTTTTATCTCAGTCACTCTACACAAAGAACATCATTGCTCGTGCATCCATGACGAACTGCAAACCAGTAGCAACTCCGGTTGACACGCACTCTAAGCTCAGTGCTACTTCTGGACCAGCACTTTCGGATCCTACTTTATATCGTAGTCTGGCCGGAGCGTTACAATATCTCACTTTCACTCGACCGGATATCTCTTATGCGGTTCAGCAGGTATGTTTATTTATGCATGACCCTCGGGAGCCACACATGCAAGCCAGTAAGCGCATTATTCGATACCTACAGGGCACTATTGATCATGGTTTGTCTCTCTCGGTTTCGAACATCTCTGGCCTCACCGCCTATTCTGATGCTGATTGGGCGGGTTGTCCTGACTCACGCCGATCAACATCTGGTTACTGCATTTTCCTTGGAGACAATCTTGTCTCTTGGTCTTCCAAACGTCAAGCAACGGTGTCTCGCTCAAGTGCTGAAGCAGAATACAGGGGTGTCGCTAATGTTGTGGCTGAAACGACTGGCTCCGGAATTTACTTCTTGAGTTACATATGCCATTACAACGGGCCACTCTAGTGTATTGTGACAATGTGAGTGCTGTCTACATGTCTGGTGATCCGGTCCAACATCAACGCACAAAACATGTGGAGATTGACATTCATTTTGTTCGTGAACGGTTTCGTATTGGTGATATTCGTGTCTTACACATTCCTTCCGAACATCAATACGATGATATCTTCACCAAGGGTCTTCCAAGACAATTGTTTATTAATTTTCGTTCTAGTCTTAGCGTTTGTTCCTCTCCCGCTCTGACTAAGGGGTGTAATAGAAGATACTCTACCTTATTTACGGTCACAATCTTCATGAGATAGACGGCCATGTGTAAGGAGTCGGCCCGTTTCATGAATTTGCTCACAAACATGGGTTAGTTTCATGAGAATATCACGTGACCGTAAATAAGGTAGAGTATCTTCTATTAGATACCTCATGAAGATTGTTGGGGCGCCTGGTTTGAATTGAGCATGCAGTAATATTACCGATTTCGCGGTTAGCCAGAGTCATTGTGTGCGTTTTGGTACCTGGTCTCGAGTTCTAATACACTCGTTGATGCCAATATTGTTAGCAGACATGGCGCTGCTAGATTAAGTGCTTAATCTTAGTTAAGTTAATATCAATCAACTGTTAATATTAATACTTAGTATTATTGTCGACTGAAATTATGCAACTCTATAAATTTGAATATATGAAACTCATTTCAAAGCTATTAATCAATCATTTATTGGTTGGAGTGTTGAAAATTTAATCAACCATTTCTATCAATTTTGGTTTGCATAATTACTATCTAATGGGATTGAAAAAGTAAGCATTACCAAAAAATTAATCCAAAAGAAATGGCAAAAATGTGAACGTCAAATACACGCAAATACATTCCATCTCGATCACTCTCTCAACAATACATAATTACATATAGAGGAGGGTTCAGGATGCTTGGAAAAAAATTTGTGTTGTACTGTAATTCTAATTATAGTTCAATTAATAGGAATCTGAGGTCTGAACTAATGTAGTAGTACCTATTGGACCTCACCTGGTTGGTGAAAGCAAATTTTCTTTTCAATAATTGTTAGGCTGATAGCCCATGTAGGACTATAAGGTGGGCATCCAAACCATCGCTGGCTGGCAAACCTCACCTGGTTGGGCTTACTAATTTCTTGCAGTACTCTTTATCCAAATCCAATAATAAAAGAATGATTTTTTGGGGACCATGGTTTTATTGGAGGACCATGGTTTTATTTTGGGTAAAGGCATTAGAAGTAATTTTAGGTCACTCCATATTTAGTTATTTATTTAATACCTAATCTACCCTCTTAATTAATTTTAATGAATGATTTAGTTAAAAACAATTAGTGAGATTAAATTAAAAGATGGGTTTATTATTAGTTGAGTAGAATTATTGAGAGAGTAGAGTTAGAGAAGATGAAGGAGAAAAACATGGAAAATAATTTTTTTTTCTCCAATTCACTAAGTTTGAATATTCAAATGATGAAAACTCATCTGATTCTTCATCTCCATCCTCTCCTAGAATATTTGTTAATCTTCAAAATGATCCGGATTTGAACTGGATTTTGAACAGTTCGGTTACTTTATATGAAGAACAAGTAACCGAACTCATCTGAAGCTGTAGTTCGGTTGCCCCGTGAGACGAACAAGTAACCGAACTCATCTGAAAGTGTAGTTCGGTTACTTGTTCCAAACACGCAGGTTACCGAACTCTCAAATAATAGAATTTCTAGGAGTTACAACGTTATGTTCGGTTAGTTCTCAACTAACCGAACATTGGTGTACAAAGTTCGGTTGGTTCGCAAACTGCATGCACTTTTGATCTAACCGAACTTTACGTAATATAAGAGTATATAAGTTTACAAAGTTCGGTTCTTTCGCAAACTTGAACCTAACATCTAACCAACCGAACTCTGAGTTCGGTTTCTGCGATAAAATTGTGAAGTTACCGAACTTAACAAACAAAAAAAATGTCAAGTTCCAGCGTCTATTGGCTAAGTTCGATTACTTTGTAGTTTTAAAAGTTTTTGCGAACAAACCGAACTCCATTGGCTAAGTTCGGTTATTTTGGAACTCAACATAGTGGCCACAACAACACAGTTCGGTTAGACTGGATTTGTTTTTTTTTTGTTCTAAGGGTGGAGTTCGGTTACTTTGTAGTTTTAAAATTTTTTGCGAAACAACCGAACAGAGAGTTCGGTGACTTAGTTTTAAATCCAATAGAACCGAACTGTTCTTCGTGTTCTTCATTTTCAAGAAGTTCGGTTAGTAAACTAGGGTTTTTTGGAAAATCGTCCTAACCGAACATGGCTCTGTAACTCCTATTCAAACCCTATTTTGATGATTTCTATTCGATTGAAGCAATCAAAATCAAATTGAAGTGAAGGGTTTGTTGGAAAATACCTCCAGAGTGGTCCCATGGCAGAATCAGGTTGCGGCTGGCGTCTTTTATACTCGATAAATTTATTATGTAACCGAACTTAATTGTGATTGCATTGATGTTGTTACATTTCTTAAATAGGCGCTGGTGGTGGTGGTGGGAGGAGGTGGTTGGTGGTGGTAATAATCGGAGGTGGTGGTGGTGGTAATCAGCGATGGTGGGCGGCGGCGGTGGTGGTGGTAATCGGTGGTTGGTGGTGGTGATAATCGGAGATGGTGATAATCGGCGGTGGTGGGCGGTGGTGGTGGGAGGAGGTGGTGGTTATATATATAGGTGGTTATTAGGTTGGTTTTAAATTAGATTAAGGGTATGTTAGTCATTTCAACGTTTTAGAACACCCCTTGTCACTTTATGGAAGGTGGCCTAATAAAACCATGGTCCCTCTAATAAAATCCTTTTTTAGCGAACTCGTGGAGGCATGCACGTGTTTCCATGATGTCCGCGTCTCTGTACTGAGAGTTTCAGTATTTTCTGATGCGCATTTGAACAATATCGTGAATTTTCAGAAGAGTTTCATCTTGACTGAGAATTCTCGATTTTTTGGTGGAATGAGCATGTATGCTCAATTCATCAATATTTTAAAAATATTAAAATAAAAATGTTTTAATATTTAAAATTGCCGTGAGAGACTAGTCTTCCGTGTGACCATATTGCCTTTTGGTTTTTTGTGATTCGAGCAATATTTGAGAAAATATGGAGAAATCAAAAAATTTTCTCAAACCCAGGAGTTTCATGAATTTGAGGAAAATAATAATTATGATAAATTAGGGATTGCAAGGTGTGGGACCAACCACAGCTAGGGCATGGCCGGCTAGCCATGTTGCCCGGTCCCGCACACCTTTTCCTATTTTATTATTATTTTTCATGAATCCTTGAAGTTATGGAGAGTCCTTGAAGATATGGAGAATCCTTGAAGATATGGAGAATCCATGAGTTTGTTGAAACAAGGAGTTTTGGGAATAATAATTATAAAAGCTAAGGATTGTGAGGTGTGGGACCGGCTTGGGCGTGACCGGCCGGCTGGGTGGACCGGTGCCACACATCTCTCCTTATTTTATAATATTATTTGGTGAATCCACCAAGTTATGGAGAACTCACGAGTTTTGCACAAATCAGGAATTTTTGCCAAGACGGAGAAGTCTTCATGAATTCATGAAAACAACGAAAATAAGGAAAAATAATGGAGGAAGCGTGGAACCGTCCATGGATAGGGCACGACCGGCCGGCCGGCGGGCCCGGCCCATGGGCGCTTCTCCATTATTTTATTATTATTATTTTCTCTCTCCTGTTTTGTGTAGGATTCCCCATTGTTTCATGTTTTTGGATGCTCGTTTGTGCATCCGGGTGCTCAGTCGTGCATCATTGTCGAGTACACTTGCATCATTTTTGTGGGGCTTACTCAGTGATGGTCCAGATGCCCAGTTGTTGAGTATTTATTACTAATTTATGAGATTCATTGGAGAATAATTCATGAAACTGAGTAATAAAAGTAAATAGATGTTCATTATTAATTCATAGGATCAGTTGTGGATTCGACTACGAATTCAGAATAATAAAACAAGCATTACCATCCCATGGGATAACACGATTCGACCATAGAATCAGAGTAATTAAGATTATCTATTACCATTTCATGAGATCAGTGGATTCAATCATGAAATCGGAGTAATGAGATAACACAATTGTTTTATTGCCATTCTATGAGATCAAGCCGTGTATTCGATCATAGAATCGGAGCGATTGTTATTGTCATTCCATGGGATCATGTCGTGGATTCAACCATGGAATAGGAGCAATGTTATTGCCATTCCATGGGATCAGGCCAGGGATTCGACCATGGAATATGAGCAATTGTTATTGCCATTCCATGGGATCAGTCCGGGGATTCGACCATGGAATAGGAGCAATTGTTATTGCCATTCCATGGGATCAGCCCGTGGATTCGACCATGGAATAGGAGCAATAATAGATTATTCTGGGAATTCAGTAGTGAATGTCACGGCAGAAGTAATCTATTTCAGAAAAGATATTAGCCAGTTAAAGAGTCACATCCATTCTGAATGGTGCACAGTCAGGGAGTAACGATGTTGTTTACGACCTGAAGGCGTTAGTGTTCTCAATCTACGGGGAACCGCCTGAATCTATGCACTCTCTCCACATAATCAGGGAACGGTGAGTGTCACCGACGTCCTGAAGGCATCCTCCGCCCAACTATTCTTCTATGTGGAGGTGGGTCTCTCTCCTGCAGTCAGGGAACAGTGAGTATCACCGACGTCCTGAAGGCGTTAAGTTTTCAATCTACGGAAAACCGCCCAAATATGTTATTCTGCGTAGAGAGCACGAAGAAATGCCAGGATCGAACGCTCAGCTAGTGGATGCTTTTCGAAAACATATTCATCGCGGCTTCGTAAAATATGAATCGTTGCATGCCTGAAAGCCGTGTCAAAAACATGCCTCATGATTTTACGGTTTTGCCCTTTGTTGAAAATCCACCATCTACATTAAGTCCCCTGCTTAGTGAGGAACAATCATGTTCCGCAGTATGCATTAAATGGTGATTTTCAGTCGACGAGATCAGTGGTTGAACTCAGTCTGCAAAGGTAGTTTCAGAATCCTCGATTTACCCCAGTGATGTCATGTACGGGAAAATGCACAGGTGAGGACCCTGATAGTAAGATGGAGTGTCATCTCGTGAGCATGGAGAGATGAGGTACTGCTGATTTGAGTGTTGAGAAGCCTAGATATGGTCGGTTTAGGATTTACGGGCCCGAACCCAAAAAAGGAAACCCATGTTTTATTAGGTTTTGGAAATAAATTTGATATAAAAGGGAATAACCCTAATATTCTTTTTTTTTTATTGACCGGCCACTCTTCTCTTCATCGCCTCACGAGCTTAGTAGGGAGGAAAATTTTTTTGCCGGAAAACCAGCGCCGACCATCGCCGCCGATCAACATTCGGCCAACTTCCGGCCGGCGACAGGTCAGTCCAATTTTTTTTTATTCACGTGAGTTTATTAACTCACGAATTTTTTTTTAACTTATTCACGCTTTATTAGATAGAAATTGAGTTTTGAAAATACACAATTTATGAATTCGGTGAATTCACAGGGTATGTGTGAATTTAGTGATTTTATAGCGTATGTACACGTAAAAATCAGCGAGTGCTCACATAGAGGGTTATGTGAGTTACTCATAGTTTCTCGAAAAGTCAGTGTTGACTCTTGAATAATATGTTTTATGCTCGATTTTGCAGGTTTGAAAGAACGAGCAAGTTTTGGGGGTTTTTTACGTTGTTATCACTAAGTTCGTGAAACCGTAAATAGGTAAGAGTTGAGGGTTACCATTTTCGCAGACATTGATTGTCTCGTTGCTTTAATTCCATTGTGTTGATGAAACTCATGTATGTATGTTGCAGCAACTTTGGAAAATGACTGAGTCCCATAGCGCTTTTGAAGATGATGTTTCTTCGAGAGAAGATGTTTCTACAGACGCCTCTTTCAGAGATGACAGCTCTTCCGGAAATGATGATTCTGGAATTTCTAAGGAGAAAGAGGGAAGTCCCAAGACTAAGAACATTTCAATTGCTGAGGAAAAATTCTTCGTGTATCTGTATAGACCTGAAAAGCGTCCCTTAGGCTCCTCATTTCGGTTGCTAATAAATCCCAGTAGCACTACTCAGAATAATTTGGTGTCTCCTCAAGCAGTAATTCGGTTTTGTTTGCAAGGGAAACATTTTTCGGCTTCTCATGTGGAGTTCAAGCTTTCACAAAACCCTCTGATGCATTTCTCTGGATGGGAAAGACACATGATGGGCCATAGCCGTGTGAGGATCATATTGGATAGTGCACAGGTGACACGAGCCATCCAAGCTGCTGGAGATTTAATCATCAACCATGATTTACCAGGTATGGTAGCCTTGTTCTCCCGTTGGTGTGTTCCTACTCACACATTTATATGCAGATGGGGAGAATTCACCATTACTCTAGAAGATGTAGTTGCTTTGTTGCATCTTCCAATTACTGGTAATTTCCCTGAAGATCTTTCGTCAGAGGAAAAGGAGATATCCAACATATTAGAGGCAAAGATGCACGAATTCAATGAGTCTCCCAAATCCTGCTATGCTCAGTGGTTATCGTATTGGTGGCCAAGAGACGGAATTCCTAAAAAACCGGTTGATGGCACTTTAACAAATGCTGCTTTCTTATGCTTGTGGCTCTCCAGGGATATCCTTGAAGATTGTGGACACTTGTTGAAGCCGTTTGTGATTCGCTTTGCGATAAAGATGGCAAAAGGTGAGAAAATTCCCATTGGAAGTCTATTCTTGGGTTCATTGTTCGCCAATTTAGACTCTTTAGTTGTAGTCTCCAGCATTTATAATGGCTTCATGAAAGTCGAGACATATGCCAATACTATGTTTCTCCAAGCCTTGATGTGGGAGCATCTCGAGAGTTACACCCTAATTCCCCGTAGCATTTTGCAAGGACCCAAGGTTGACAGTCGTCACTCTTTCCTCGAGAAGAATAATGCCAGGATTATGCGCTGGTCTAGAAAGCAACCATAATATAAGATATGCATTACTGACATTTTGGACATTGAATCTGAATTCAACTTTCGCCCCTGGGTGTCGGTTCCTTCTCTCTTCTCACAGCTGATCACTTTTAATACTGCTGAAGAGAATATCACGTTGAGTACTGGTGCTGGTCTGAGCGAAGGAGAGAGATCTTTTTTCTTGAGTTGTACTCCTGGTTTCTTGATATCGGTAATGAATGGGGAATTCCAGGAAGAAGAATACAACATTGATAGAGCAGCTAGACAGATGGGTCTAGATCAGTGTATTCCGGGTCATCGGACAAATAAGCCAGAGATTGAGTACCTGAAGGCTCACTTAGACTGCACACATGTGGAAGGAAGCGATTATTTGTTTCCATGTTCTGACCGAGAGACTTTCTTAACCCCTGGTTACATAGACTTTTGGCGTCAGCAACTTGAGCGTGTGTACCAGTTTGCAATGGATGTTCAGTCCACAGTTCGAGAATTCCCTTCCTCTGACATGATTTCTGATAGACCCAGGCTGAGATACCTTTCCAGTGGCGACAAGAGGAAAACGTCTCCAAGTGCGACACATGTAAGTCCCTTTTTTGCGATTTCAGCCAAAGTATGTCAATCACACTTTCAATTGTATTGTTGACCTTGTGATAGGATGGTCGTGTTGTGAGACCTAGAATTGATGTAAACTCTCCAAACCTTCAAGAAAGTCCTCAAGGAGGAGAAGGCAGGAGCAAGGTATCTCATAGGATGATACAGAACAACATACAGTCCCCTGCCGCTTCTTTGGTGAGTTGTTAGCGCCTTATTTGCTATTGTGAATTTCTCGTCCATATAATTAGGATATTGAAAGAATATTGTCAATTCGTTCCAGAATTTTTCTCCATCGGTTATTGATGGTCTTCGTTTTTCTCCTGGTCGAATAATTCAGGGATCCAACACTGAAGAAGTCGAAAGTATTCTCTTTTCGCGCTAATCATTGTAACATGCCCTTGGACGAACTAGTGATGATTGTTGTTGATGTATTCAGGAGGAAATCATTACGGACAAGCAGCATATTGATGAAGCACACTCTTCTTTGAGTCATGGAGATATGGAGAGTTCCCGAAATCCCGAACCGGATGAAGATAACGGAGTTTCCAACGGAGATTTTAACGTTGCCGAGCCTTCAAATGGTTTAACGACTATCCTAGTAAGTATACCTCATGTGACCTCTTCATAGATATATGATATTGCTGATTTATGAATGAATGAGAGAAAATCCATGTGAATATACGAGTAATTTTGCCGAAATATGTCACCAGAAAATTTCAGACTTCAGTCTTTTAGTAAAAATTCTGTAGAATCCTCGTTTGGAGTCGGATTTTAGATATCTGCATATGCATCTTCAAGCCCAGAAAATTTCCAAGCTTTATTCTTAGAAGATTTTTGACTTTTAAGCATGTTTAGGGCCTGAAAAAGGCGAAACAGTAAAGTTCCAGGAGACTTTCAGGATTTTCCCAGATTGCATGTTGCCCAATGTTTTGGCCATATCTCTTCGCTCGTTCCTCCGATTATTATGAAATGTTGACATGTTGTAGAGGACTTCCATACGAAGAGAATGGTGTATAACTCAACTCTAGATTCCTTACTAATTGCTCCCAGTTCGTCATTGAATACAGGGCAGTGTAAACTTTTTCCAGCTGAGCTTGTTTTGAAAACGTGTTTCATAACTTTCGCACTACTTGTACATGTATTAGATGCATAATAAGGAACTTAGATGATGTTAGTTCAATTAATTTCTTAATTTATGGTCGTATTGGGTTTCCATGCTCGAACCATTCTAATCCCATGTAATCTTCACATTAGGTACCAAATGCCGAAGTTGGGAATAACGGATCCAATGGTGATGGTTTGGGAAATCCTGGAGCTTTCAGTGATGAGACTTCCATCCCTGCACCTCAGGGTCATGAAGTGCTAGTTTTTGATTCCGTGGAGGTGACGAAAACCCCAATTGTTCCTGAGACCGTGGAATCCGAATCAAGAATGGTAGAAGCTACTCCAACTGAAGTTGTCCCCATGATTGTTGACACTGCTCCAGTAACTGAAAACCGTATGATAATACACGATTATCCCACTTCGGGGATTTCTTTTTCTCCTCAATTTGGTGAGTTGCTCCCATATCACCAGTTTGTTAGCGGATTTGGCGTTCCCGTCGGATATGCTACCATGTACGAGAAACTGTGGGAAATGTATGGACACATCGTTGTTATGCAGGATCCAGGACGCAATTATTTCTTGACGAGGCAAGTAGCTGCCATCTTGCGTGTTATAAATGACATCCGGATCACAGCCAGAAATGTTGTTATCCGAGATGTACTCTCTGATTGGGAGTACAACTTGAAAAATGCTGAAGAACTTGGCTTCAATCTGAAGTGGCTTCGTCAAAAGTTTGAGGCTATCAGGAAAGAGGTAGAGGGTGATGCTCCTTTCTCCACTAGTGATGTTGTGTTGAGGAAGATGAACGAAGTTGCTGAACTAACCAAGAAGCTAGAGGCGGAAAAGGCAGCCTTGAAAGTTTTGGAGGAGGCAGAGGAGCAGAAATATTTCTTTGCTGACTTCCTTTAGTTTTCCTTTGACAATCTTCTGAGAGACGTGAGGTTTTATTGATTGGTTCTGAATTTATGAGGGTCTGAGGATTTTCTTTTGGATTTTGGATTTGATAGAGATTTTCTTAAATAAAATACTTTGATAGATTGATGAATTTCAAATACTGAGTGCAAGTATGCACATGTTTAGGAGGAATTGAAAAATACAAGTAAAATAAAATCCTAAGGTGTGAACGCCAGATACTTTGAGCGTTTGCCTTGGATATAAAACATCCAATGTTGAATGCTTCATGCGTCGAAAATCTTGAGCCAATTCTCATGAATCACTGGTACACTTGTCTTGCCTTTGATGTCAGCCAATTTGTAGTATCCTCCAGCAACTGACTTAGCAATCATAAAAGGTCATTCCCAGTTAGAACTCTTTGTGGAGTGCAAATTGCGTCTGGTTTCCTTAAGAACCAAATCTCCTTCATGAAATTTGTTAGGCTTGGTTGTACGTGCTTTGAATATCTTCTGCTGGTTTGGAATTCCTCGTGGATTTGGTGGAGCTTTCCAGTTTTTCGGCACATGTGGACACTCATGCAAAGGAGAATACTTAGGATATTGATTGTGAAATTCAGTCATTATCCTAGAAATGACCGTGTTAGTGAGATGATGAATTTGGAGGGACTGTGCGTCTAACCATTTGGTGAAGTATTGCTGAGGTGAGACTAACCACTCATAGCGTTTGGTGATGGATAGGTTTTGAGCGAGTCCCCATATCAAAGTAGCATATTTGAAAGTTGGTAACACATATGCATCATGAGGAATAAGACTTGTCTGATTGTGAAACCTTCCGACAAACTCGTTGGCGTTCTCCTCAGGTTTTTGTGCGAGCTCCATTAAGGCTTTGATTTTTCCCAAATGCTCGAAAGGTTGATCGCCTACCGAGTCAGAGCTTTCTTCGACGGAGAATTGTTCAACCGAAGATGATGAGGATAGCGCAACAACTTTTCCATCATGAATCCATACTCGCCCAAGAACCATGTCATATCCCGGATCCTCCTTAATTATGAAGAATTTAGTTTCGGTCCAGGCTGAATCATTTCTTATGTTGAGAATGATGTAACCATAAGCCTCCATGGAGGTTCCCTCATGATCTCGGATTGAAATAGGGGCATGAGTTGCTTCTTGTCGAGTAATTCCAGCAGCTCTGAGGGTTTTCAAAGGGATGATGTTAACAGCAGGGCCAACATCGACCAATGCTCGTTTGAATTCATTTCCCTTGAGATGCACCATAGTGAGAAGTCCTTATTCGTACATCTCTTTTTTCGTCACTGGCGGTTCAGGGAGTGTCTCCTGAATTGTCAGTCGTTTTCCTGACACAATATGGTTCAGTGCAGCAAACATATCATCTCTTTGAGCCTTTGACAAGTACAACAACTCGCAGACGTGCTCAATTAAGGATTGAACTGCTTCTTTGACTGGCTGCTCGGAGATTGTGAATGTTCTGATTGGGAGAGGATTTTTGTGCACTCCTTTAGTCTCTAGTTCTCCTGAGTCAGCCTTCTCTTTGAAAATGAGCTTTAAATTTCTGCAATCACTTGTTGGATGACTGACATACCTATGGAAATGACAGTATCGTGCATTTTCCATTTTTTCCGCAGTTGGTTCCTTTTTGACATGAG
Source organism: Papaver somniferum (assembly GCF_003573695.1). NCBI lineage: Eukaryota > Viridiplantae > Streptophyta > Magnoliopsida > Ranunculales > Papaveraceae > Papaver > Papaver somniferum. The sequence continues at coordinate 126,583,307 of NC_039368.1, read as the reverse complement.
GTAGTTTGATTGCACCATCTTGGATCCAGACTTCTAATAGTTCGATCACTTCTTCAATGGGAAAAGGGAAGTCAGGAATTTCTTGATCATTCTGCTGAGGTTGTGCATTTCTAGTCTGGTTGTCCTTCCTTGGAGCTTCCGGAGGGTGAGACATCGGAGAAGCATTCTTATGTTGTTGTGCCTCGGCTTTTCTCTTGATCCCTTCAGAAACATTCATGGAAGTTTCGACGTTGTACTGCTTGTTGATCAGACGCCGGGAGGTGCTGCTTCGATTGTCTTTCGATTCCTCTACTTTGACAGTTTTAGTTCTTTCCAGCAAGGCTGGAGCAGTAGTCGTCGATCGCTTGGCCGCTTCATGAAGTTCTGAGAAGGTATGGAAACGAATATTGTAGGATCAGAATCTCGCAATGACAATATTTCGGCGAAATTATCAACAACACAATACAACAACGTCGCCGAACAATTTCAGCAAGAATATAATAAATGACGTCAGCTAAGATCACGAGAAAGATGTGATAGTCCTGCGAAAATTAGAGAGCTTGCGAAATTAATATTTTTAAGGTTGCGAGAATGTCGCAGATCATACCCGAAAATAAAGGAAAGATTAGCTGTCATCCACTATGTATTTCCCTATAAATAGTCGTTCAAGTTGTAAAGAAAGGGAGATAGATATTTGTTGAGTAAAAAACAAGTAAATAGGAGATAGAAAGTCTAGAGCAGAGATCATTCTTGATTTCTTTATCTTTTCTTGTAAGAACATTCAAAGATTAATCAATAAAATTAAGAGTGTAAACCTAAAAATGAGTTGATTAATAATGAAATCATATGAGGGGTGTAGTGTAGGATTTCCTGCAACTACATAATGGCACTAGAAACAGGGAGATTGAAGATTGAAAGTTGAAGATTGTTGTTGAGAATATTCAAATCAAGAAAGTGATTAAATAAATCAGTGAACCAGTTAAAAGAAAGATGAATAGAATTAATGAAGATGACAAAAGATTGGAGTGTAATATGATAAGAAAAACGATGGTTAATGAATTCCATGAAAACATCAAAGGAAGAATACATAAACGAAATTTTGAAGGAAGGAAAGTTATGGCGGTAGAAAAGACATCACCCTTGAAAGATTGGGAAAAGCAAAAAATTATATTCATGGCGGCAGAAATACCAAAAGAAAATTTGAACCACACATCTCCATTGGTTATCACAGTGCCTATTACGCGAAAAGAGAATGAGACAACGACAAAATCCACAGGAGAATGGATATTGAACAGAACTTTAATCGATACATGAAGTTCAGTGGATATAATATTTTATCACGCATTCCGGGGAATGGGATTTAAAGATGAAGAAATGTCCAGTTCAACATATTTTTTTCACGGCTTTGGAAAATCCACAACAAAACCTAAAGGAGAGATAGTGGTACGAATTCCACTTGGAGAAATCGAAACACATGTAACGTTGTGCGTAGTGGATATGGAATCGCCACATAATATGTTATTAGGAAGACCATGGATACATGTGATAAAAGCTGTAGTATCAACGTTTCATCAATGTATTAAATTCCCCACACCAAATGGAGTAGGTGAAATCAGAGGAGATGTTGACAATGCGAAATTATGTCATCAAATTGAAGTAAAGCATTATGAAGGACAAGTAAAAAAGAAACAATTTCGCAGAAAGTTGACAAAGGAAGCAAAGAAAGAAGAAGAATTTAGAGTATATATGATAAGGGAAAAAGAAGGCAAAGGAATACCCAGCAAAATTTCGGAAGAAGGAGAAGGACCTATGAAAACAATAAAAGAACCAACACCAATGGGAGGAGCTAAACCCAGTTACACTGCCGCAGAACCAACAAAAGAAATAAACGTTGGGACTATAGAAGAACCTTTAATATTGAGAATTGGAACCAAAATGGATGTGGAAGAAGAAGAAAGAATTGTTAACTTGTTGCGAGAATATAAAGATGTTTTCGCAGGAAGCATGGATGAGATACCGGGAATAGATCCATCAACTGCATGCCACAAGTTGGAGATTAACAAAAATGTGAGACCATTTAAACAGAGAATAATAAAAATTGCAACAACTTATCATTCCCAAATAGAAGAAGAACTACAAAAAATGCTTGACGCGGGAATCATAAGAGAAGCTAAATACCCAGAATGGATAGAGAATATGGTCATTGTCCCAAAGAAAAACAAAGGAATCAGGATTTGCATAGATTTCACGGATTTAAACAAATCTTGCCCAAAGATAGTTTTATGTTACCAGATATTCCTCAAATGGTGGAATCTGCAGCGGGAAACGATAGAGTATCGTCTTTAGATGGGTACAAAGGGTATAACCAAATCCCTCTCGCTGAAGAAGATCAAGAACATACTGCTTTCTTTTCCCCTAGAGGTTTATATTGTTACACGAAAATGCCATTTGGTTTGCGAAATGCGGGAGCGACATACCAAAGGATAGTAGAGAAGGTGTTCGCAAAATGGATACACAAAACATTAGAAGTATACGTGAATGACATGTTAGTAAAGAGTAAAGAAGCTAAAGACCATGTACAAGACCTGAGGGAGATTTTTGAACAAATGCGGCAGTATAACATTAAATTGAATCCTGAGAAGTGTACTATTGGAGTTGCATCGGGAAAATTTTTAGGCTACATTGTATCAAAGGAAGGAATACAGGTTGATCCAGAAAAAGTGCAAGCAGTTCGTGACATGCCAACACCAGCAACAATAAAAGATGTACAAAGTTGAATGGGCTTCTAGCTTCGCTGGGGAGATTCATTTCGCGATCATCAGACAAATGCAAATATTTTTTCGATATACTCAAGAAGGGTGCGAAATTTAAATGGACTGATGAATGTGAAAAAGCTTTTCAAGGATCAAAGAACATCTTATGAATACAACTATTTTACAAAAAGCAGAATCAGGAGAAGAATTATTGATCTATCTTGCGACGATCGCATGCATTAAGTGTTGTGTTATTGCGAGTAGACGCAGGAGTGGAGAAACCCATTTATTACATTAGCAAAACTTTTAATACTGCCGAGAAGAATTACTCAAAGATTGAGAAGTTAATCTTAGCATTAGTTTATGCATCATTTAAGCTCCGCATATACTTTCAAGCGCACAAGATAAAGGTATTAACAAAAGTACCAATTGAATCAGTGATGAAGAATTCTAAAAGATCAGGAAGAGTGGAGAGATGGAATGCACAAGTAGGCCACTTTGATATTAAATATGAAATTTTGTCTTCACCAAAATCACAAGTTGTTGCAGATTTCTTGGCAGAATTTCCTTTAGAAGAAGATGAAGTAGTAGAAGAAATGATGGATGTAGAAGAAGAACATGGAGATCCAAAAGATTTATTAACAGAACCAAATAGATGGGAGATATTGGTAGATGGATCATCAAATGGAGAAGGAAATGGAGTTGGAATTGTTTTAATTTCGCCAGAAGGAATAAAGATGGCTTTTTCATTCAGATTGGAATTTGCATCCACTAATAATGAAACGAATATGAAGCTGTGATACATGCCTTAAAATTCGCAATAGAAATGAAACTAGAAAATGCCAGGATCACTAGTGATTCGCAGCTAGTTATTCGCCAAATAAAGGGAGAGTATACTACAAATGAACCATCCTTGAAGAAATACAAGAAGCTGGTTGAAGAATTGTCAGCGAAAATCCCAAAAATAAAATGGAGGCACATTTCAAGAAAGGATAACAGACTCGCAGACGCTTTTGCTTTCATCTCAAGCATGATGACAGATCCAACTGCGAGATGCATAAAAATACAAACACTTCTGTCACCATCAATCAATAAAGAAGAAGAAGACGTGGATGTGATGATAATAGACAATGAAGAAGAAGAACAAATGAACAATATCGCAGACTGGAGAATGGAACTTCATGCATATTTGGCGAAAGGAGAAACACCAAGAAATAGATTGGAAACACACAAGTTAAAAAGCCGTGCAACGAATTATGAATTAAGAGATGGGTTGCTATACCGAAAATCCTTTAAGGACCATCACTCAGATGTTTGACACGAGAGGAAGGAGAAAAGTGCTAAAAATGTTACATAGTGGGGATGCTGGCAATCATAGCGGAGGAAGATCTTTGGCACATAGAGCAAAACAAGGTTATTACTGGCCATACATGCACGAAGATGCAAAACAAATATCAAGACGTTGCGAAGATTGTCAGCGGCATGGAAAGAAAATACATGCACCTGGAGCACCATCATCTTCAACCAGTGTGTGGCCTTTTGGAAAGTGGGGCTTAGATATTGTGGGGCCATTTTTACCAGGTTCTGGACAAAGAAGATATTAATAGTCGCAACAGATTATTTCACAAAATGGACAGAAGTGAAGGCAGTACAACATATTCGCGACAAAGATATCTTTACATTCATATTCGAAAATATCATTTGCAGATTCGGAATTCCTGCACAGTTGGTATCTGATAATGGGAAACAATTTGAAGGACAGAATATAGAAATGCTACTTAATGCATTCAAGATAAAATGTGGAAAGTCTACTCCTTTGTATCCACAAGCTAATGGGCAGTAGAAGCAACAAACAAAATTGCAGATATATTAAAGAAGAAATTGGAAGGACATCACAGAGCATGGTGCGAACAAGTACATAATGCAGTATGGGCTTATAATACAACTAGAAGAGAAGCTACTGGAATGTCACCTTTTTGTTTAACATACGGAGTTGAAGCGGTGTTACCAACAGAAGTTGTTATTCCGACAACAAAAAGAGAAGCTTGGGAGAAAAATCTTAGTGCGGGCTTGATTTTAAATAAACTTGATGAATTAGAAGAAAGAAGAGAAAAAGCTTTACAACATATGGAGAATTATCAGCGAAGATTAGCCCGAGAATATAATAAACGTGTCAAAATACGCGAATTTCAACCAGGAGATTTAGTTCTGCGAGAAACACCAATATATCAGCGAGAAAATGGTGGAAAATTAGCGAAAAAATGGGATGGACCTTACATCATTAAGGAGATAGTTGGAACAAGCTTATAGATTAATGGATCCAGAAGGAAGAGATGTTGGTCATAGATTAGACAGACCATGGAACAGGTTGTACTTAAAAAGATATTATCCGTAAGAAGCTTTGAGAAGTTATGGATTCTGAAAGAATAATTGCAAGATTACTCATATCAAAACAAGATCATGATGTGCGAAATTTTCGCAGAGATAATCACAGAACAATGACATAAAAGAAAGGGGCGAACCTTTATGGCGTACACCCTAGTTCGCGAATAAAATTTCGCAAGAGGCAAATGTAAGACCTAAAGTACGTCATATTAGGGGGTACCTGTTGCATGGCTCAGGGAAAGGCTACACCGCCACCGGAACCTGAGTCATGGAGATTTGGGGTCAATAAAGCCCATCCGGGAGAGGCACCTTGGATTCTCAGCTTAAGCATATGACTTGGGTTGGGAGACTAAGGTAATAAGGACTCTCCCAAGGAGTGCAGATCTGATCAAGGCGCCGAGGTACACGGTTGAGTCAAGAGTGCCAGGGACGTTTGAAGCGTACCTTGTCATTCTTGACAAGTCTTGGCTTATACTGCACTCGGCCCGAAGAAAACCCCACTTAGGGTGCAGTCTCATAACCATAAACCTTATAGGTAAAAGGGATAAGAGGCTGTGAAAACAACTGGTTGTTGTTAAGACTGGATGGGAGGAGCTAACCTTGTATGGTAGAAGTACGCCTCCTTGAAGGGGCAACCAGGGGGAAGATAAGGGAGGCACCTTCCATTAGGGAGCTGATAAGTGTCTTAAGACGCAAATGTCATGAGGCTTTCTATTCGCAAGAATATTAAGGCTTGTCATATTTTTGCAACAATCCTGAAGAGACAGTAATACAAAAGAAAAAGATAAGACGAGATCAATGGGTTTTCGTATGAAAGTGCGAAGACGTCCTGCGATTTCGTCTCAAGAAGGCAATGTCATGGGGCTTTATTTTTGCAAGAATATTTAGGCATGTCATATTGTCGCAACATTCCTGAAGAGGCCATAATACAAAAGAAAAAGTTAAGGCAAGATCAATGGGTTTTTGCATGAAAGTGCAAGGACGTCCTGCGATTTTGTCGCAATGACAAGAGGTGGCATAATAAGACCTTTAATTAGGAAGGCAAAATAAGACCACATAATAAAACAAAATATTTAGAAGTATTCATAACAGATTATTTTTTGCAAGAAAGATAATGAGAGGCAAGTATGGGAATCAATACACAAGAAGCATTATCTTTCTCATCAACAAAATATTAAAAGGAAAAGTTGATTCCAAAGTTGGTTGAAAAATGTAACTCGCAAAAGTGATAAAAATAAGACAGTTCAAGAATACAAAGCTAGATAAGAAGCTCAAGCTTCAATATTAATTTCAGTAGCAGGAGATAACAGAAATTCTTCGCCAATATTCTCGCAAGCCTCTCCTTCATTTCGGTTTTGATATTCGCCTTGACTAGCATCTTGATTATCGCCAACAATTACTTCTTCAGGAGAAATTTCTTTCTCATTTTGATTAACACCAGCAGATGCTTCTTTAGAAGGAATGCCTTCTTCATCTTCCAAGAAATTATCCTCTGCATCGCTTTCGTAATCATAATCACTATCAGCAGGACGAGGAACTTCATCATCATTTACTTCTAAAGGATCAATTGATGTAGGAGGAAGAGATTTTGACAATAAAATGTCATTTACAAGGACTTCAGCCCGGAGATGAACTTGACGAAGAAGTGCTCTCTGATGATTCCTATCTTGAATATCCTTAAAATAAGCAAGATAATCAAGTATTCTTTCTGCTCGGTTGCGAGAACCATTAAGGGCAGAGACGAGCAATGCATTTTCTTTGCGAATTTTGGAATATTTAGCCTCCAAAACAGAAATGGAAGAGTAAAGATTCTTCTCAGACTCTGCGAAAGATAGAATACAAAATTTCATTAAAATAAAGAATTTAGAAAGATATGACAAAGAAAAGATAATTAACGCAGTCAAACTATTATGACTACCTTCCTTTTGCGAAATAAGATGTTGAATCAAGGACAGACAACTATTCTCCCAACAGTCCATTGCGTCATCAAATTTATCTCCAACTAAACCTTTAAGTCGAGACTGAAGATTTTTCTCTTTAGAAATAAGAAAGGCATTTTTCTTCGCAAGAGAAGAATAAGATTCTTCTAATTTGGAATATTGTTCTTTAAGCTGATTCGCCTTTACACTTAAAGCTATTCTACCTTGAATGAGCGTATCTCTTTCAGCGGTAGATGACTCTGTTACTTCTTTAAGTTCATTTCTCAAAGAGCGAAGAGATTGCTCTTGGTCATCACATACTTTTTGAAGAATACTAAGTTGTTGCGAAGATATCGCCATCTTGTTTAAATAAGTTCGCTTCTCTTGAGATAAGGTTTTATTCTCATCTGATAAAGTTTTCATCCCTAAATTAGCTTTAGTTAAAGAATACGAAAGACGAGATACTTCATTACTTAATAAATCTTGTCTTTGAACTAGTTGGGTATTTTCGTTGGTAAGATTATTTATATGATCAAGAGAATATGAATAGAGGTTATCTAATTGGTTATATTGATCCATCAAGATTTCTTTATCAACACGGTCTTCTTCAATAGCAGATTCAAATTGATATCTCTCCATTATTCGTTTCTGGCTTAAAGCTTAATATGTGAAAGAGGGATTTCAAGGATAATTAAATATGGGAAGCATAAAACCATTAAAAAGGCAAATTAAAGACACATATAAGAAAATCATACCTCTCAATTCATCATTCTTCTTGCGAAGATTGTAACGATCCAGCAAAACATTCTGAAACTTCTGATTTTCGAGACGAAGAGCATTACATTCTTTTTCCAAAGCTGTCTGCGAAGCAGCTCTGTCAGAACCCAAATGCTTTCTCAGAATTTCGCAAAAATTAGACTTGATAGGATCATAGAATACTTCTTAACATCATCCAGAACTTCAGATAAAACTTTGAAGGCAATATCTCTCCCTTCCACAGTTTCTTTCGAAAGAGGAAGAGACTTAGGTAGAGAACTGGTAGAGATAGAAGGTTGAGAAACATTCTCAATGGAAGAGAAGAGGTTTCATTCGCAGAAGGATCAACAAGGGGGGTTTCTATCATTGAAAGGTCAGCTGAAGAAATGAAGTCTGAGGCAGCTTTTTCGCGAATTGGAGATAAAGGTTTATCTTGCGAAGATATCGCAGGAGATTTAGAAGAGATGAGTAAGTGGAAGGGAACAAAAGTTGGAACAGTTTTAAGGTGGCGAGATTTATTGAGAGGTTTATTAACATCTTTATCACCCTGCGAATTACAATCCAGATAAGAAACAGAGGCAACAATATTGTTATTAGAAAAGGATAGTGTTTCTTACTACCTTCTCATTCGCAGACTTTCTTTTATGCGCAACAACCTTATGCTGCGATTTGGGAATGTTAGGGTTCTGAACTGTAAATCTAGTGTTGGAGGCGCTTTTGCTGAAATAACAATAGTATGGGAATCACATAAACAACATCAAATAAGGAAATAAACAAGATCAATTTCAGCAAAACTCATAAAGTAGAAAAAGAAAACTAACCTTGATGAATCCATGGAAAGCAATAATAGGGAGATTGTTTTGAAGAAAATTACGAACTATGAAGATCTGGAGAAGAAATAGTATGAAGATGAAGAAGAACTTAAAAATATTGAAGAAGAAAGAAGAAAAGTTGCAATAATGGAATTTTCAGAAGAACGATGAAGTTGCAGAGAAAATAAAAAGAAAGAAAAAGAGAGTGAGAAGGAATATATATAGAGGGAATTTTTTTCTCGAGAAAATAAACACGATTAATACGGAAAGATATAAGCGGTTAAAAAGCAACGATTACAAAAGACGTGTCGAGAAATAGATGGAAGAAAGAATACGTGTGAAAAATGCAGAATATGAAGAGGAGAATAGCTGCGGCATTTCTCACATCATTCTCTACTTCGCAAAAAAGATATGAGAAGAGGCAAGATGTAGGATCAGAATCTCGCAACGACAATATTTCAGCGAAATTATCAACAACAAAATACAACAACGTCGCAGAACAATTTCAGGAAGAATATAATAAATGACGTCAGCTAAGATCACGAGAAAGATGTGATAGTCCTGCGAAAATTAGAGAGCTTGCGAAATTAATATTTGTAAGGTTGCGAGAATGTCGCAGATCATGCCCGAAAATAAAGGACAGATTAGCTATCATCCACTATGTATTTCCCTATAAATAGTCGTTCAAGTTGTAAAGAAAGGGAGAGAGATCTTTTTTGAGTAAGAAACAAGTAAATAGGAGAGAGAAAGTCTAGAGCAGAGATCATTCTTGATTTATTTATCTTTTCTTGTAAGAAAATTCAAAGATTGATCAATAAAATTAAGAGTGTAAACCTAAAAATGAGTTGATTAATAATGAAATCATATGAGGGTTGTAGTGTAGGATTTCCTGCAACTACAAAGATTTTCCATCAAAGCTCTGTAGACTGGAATCATCCCATTGATGCACAAGTCCACCAATAGTTGTTCAGTGACGTTGGGATCATGACAGTCCAAAGCTTGAACTCGAAACCTCTTCACATAATCATTCGGATTTTCGGCATCTTTCTGAGCCATCCTTCCCAAGTCAGAAAGAGTAATTTGCTCAGAAACAAAGAAATACTTCCTGTAGAAATCATTAATCATTTCACCCCAATTAGCTATGCTCTCTAGTGCGATGTTGTTGTACCAAGTATACGCTCGACCGGTCAGGGATTTTGAAAATTCCTTCAAACGAACGACATGGTTGTGTTCATGCTCTCCAAATGCTTCCAGGAATCGAGAAACGTGTTCTCGAGCATTCACCGTTCCATTGTAGAGTGTGAATGTTGGAGAAGTGTAACCCTTTGGGAGAGGGATCCTTTGTGTGGCTGCAGGGTATGAAGGCTGATGACGGTGCACGGTCGTTGTACGACCCCTTCCTCGATTCTCCATAAAACGTTCCAGGTCTTCACGGGTGATGAAACTGGCGGGTTCAGGTTTTGCAGCTTTGCGGGTTTCATCATCGTCAGGGACTGGAATAACTTCGGGATCAGCAGTTGGAGATGTTTCCTTGTCTTTTCCTTTCTCTTTAGTTTTGTCTGACATCTTGTCTGTGAGAGATTTGAGATAGTTAAATAGTTTCTTCTGAGTAGCATCCATGTCAGTTTGATTCTTGGCGAGAACTTTTTGGACCTTCATGAGATCGCCTATGGTAGGCGGATTTTCTCTGATTTCTTCTGGATGCCGCCCGAAGATAGGATGATTTTCGACATTGGTGTGAGGAGGAGTAATGTCACCACCATCATTAGAAGCAACAATGGTTTCCGGAGAACCACAACTGTTGTTGCTGGTGCTAGCATTGTTGGTGTTGGGATTTGTAACTGAACCTGACCTAAGATCGACCATCTTGTGAAAAAATGAGAGATTGCAACCGAGAGATTGCAAACGAGAAATTAATCTCCCACTGTGGTCGCCAATCTGTGGATGGGGAAAATGGGTCGCCGGTTTTTCGGAAAAGTGGAGAGTCGAGCGTGCTATCGAGACTCCTCAGTCGGGCAAAATGTTAATCCTCACACAGATGCACCCCTGCAAAGGGGGTGCTTAGATTCGAGAGATCAATCTGTATGACCCATGCCTAAACCAAGACACTGGCCGTTCCAGAGTCAATTCGGTCGCAAAGAGGGATATGGGTTGATCTGTAGGAGGGAAGTTGATAAGTGTGTGGGATCAGTGATGATCGAGGATTGTGGGTGTGTTGAAGGTTTCTGCAGTATTGGCGAACTGTTGAGTTCTGATAAGTTCTGAGTGATTGATGAATTCTTGAGAGTAGTTACTCGAGAAATTCTATGTGGATGATTACTGATGTTGTAATTCGTTGTCTTCAATCGTGAATTCAGAGACTTATTTATACTGTTAGAGTGCTGAACACCTTGATCCCAGTAAGTGTGACGGTTTCTTGAGTGAAAGAGTGGGAAAGTGGGAGATCGTGGTAAAGTCAGTTCCACGTCGTGTGGAGACTTCTGATCGTGCACCCACTACTTTACTAACTCCTTCAACCGTTTACACGACTTACGCACATTTGCCGTTGTGGATGAATCCACGTGTCGTAGACCGCCAGACCAAAACCCTAAGTGATATCCCCCCATTTGTGACGTGATTGATGTCTCACAAGTCGTGGAGTCTACTGGGTAGACGTGTTTTGATTAGTCAATTGTTGACTGATTAGACAATGAGTCTAAGTTTTGGTGAATCGAGCATGAATGGTGAATGCTCAGTGATTCATGGATCGTACATGTAGCTATTTGAAGGGACGTCAGTATTGTAGTATTGTTGATTCATTGATGAATTACTGACTAGTTCAACGATTGAGCAAGTATTGCTCAATTCTGTGAATTACAAGAATTTAATGAGCAACTGAGCAAGTATTGCTCAATTCTGCAAATTACTGGATATTAAAAATTTGATGGGCAACTGAGCAAGTATTGCTCAATTCACCAAATTAATGATTTTGATAATCTGACGTGCAACTGAGCAAGTATTGCTCAATTCGATAAATTATCGATGAATTGCCGAATATTGATTATATTCGGGCAATCGAGCAAGTGTTGCTCGATTATTATTTACTGGTGATGTAACCCAGTAAAATATCAATTAAAATATTTATGTTGATTAGTGAATCAACATAAATTTTATTAGTGTTCTAACAGTGTTCAGAATGATGGTTTCAGTTCATTCAAAAACCCTAATTTTTTGGTCAATCCTCCATCAATTGGAGAGTTGCTGAAAATTGATCATGAATCAAGAGGGACCGACCACATGGGATGAGGAGTGTCCATGTGGTGCCCAGTGCTCGAGTGAGCACGCACCAGGATTCTCAGAGAGTTGGTGAGAAATCATGAATAAATGGTGGGTTCGCCATTACTGAAAATATTGCTGGGTTCAGCATTAGGTGTAAAACCTAGGTATGAGAGATGGGGACCGACCAAGAGGGCATGAGACCGGGTCTAGGAGGTCATGTGACCAGTTGTTGGTCGTTTGGAGGATTCTCCAGTTGGTTGGAGATATTTCGGGCCCAATATGAGCAATTGAGGAAATTAGGTCAGAATTGCGAAAATGTGTGGGACCGGCTTCGTGCAAGACCTAGGAACGACCTGATTGGTCGTAGAGGCATGCACGTGTTGCCATGATGTCTGTGTCTCCATAGTGAGAGTTTCAGTATTTTCTGATGCGCATTTGAGCAATATCGTGAATATTCAGAAGAGTTTCATCTTGACTGAGAATTCTCGATTTTTTGGTGGAATGAGCATGTATGCTCAATTCATCAATATTTTAAAAATATTAAAATAAAAATGTTTTAGTATTTAAAATTGACGTGAGAGGCTAGCCGGCCGTGTGACCATGTTGGCTTTTGGTTTTTTGTGATTCGAGCAATATTTGAGAAAATGTGGAGAAATCACAAATTTTTCTCAAACCCAGGAGTTTCATGAATTTGAAGAAAATAATAATTATGATAAATTAGGGATTGCAAGGTGTGGGACCGACCACGTCTAGGGCATGGTCGTCCAACCATGTTGCCCGGTCCCGCACACCTTTCCCTATTTTATTATTATTGCCATTTCATGGGATCAGGGCGTGGATTCGACCATGGAATAGGAGCAATGTTATTGCCATTCCATGGGATCAGGCTAGGGATTCGACCATGGAATATGAGCAATTGTTATTGCCATTCCATGGGATCAGGCCGGGGATTCGACCATGGAATAGGAGCAATTGTTATTGTCATTCCCTGGGATCATGCCGTGGATTCGACCATGGAATATGAGCAATAATAGATTATTCTGAGAATTCAGTAGTGAATGTCACGACAAAAGTAATCTATTTCAGAAAAGATATTAGCCATTTAAAGCATCACATCTATTATGAATGGTGCAAAGTCAGTGAGTCACGATGTTGTTTACAACCTGAAGGCGTTAGTGTTCTCAATCTACGGAGAACCGCCTGAATCTATGCACTCTCTCCACATAATCAGGGAACGGGGAGTGTCGCCGACGTCCTGAAGGCGTCCGCCTCCCAACTATTCTTCTATTTGGATGTGGGTCTCTCTCCTGTAGTCAGGGAACAGTGAGTATCGCCGACGTCCTGAAGGCGTTAAGTTCTCAATCTACGGAGAACCGCCCAAATACGTTATTCTGCATAGAGGGCACGACGAAATGCCAGGGATCGAACACTCATCTACTGGAGGCTTTTCGAAAACATATTCATTACGGCTTCGTAAAATATGAATCGTTGCATGCCTGAAAGCCGTGTCAAAAACATGCCTCATGATTTTACGGTTTTGCCCTTTGTTGAAAATCCACCATCTACATATGTGTGTATAACAAGCTAAGTTTTCGATCTAACGGTTGAGAAATATTAGCTTGAATCTAAATCAGGTTTCATCTAACGGTGAATATTTATTGCTTTGTTACCAAGGCAAAACCCTGATTTGAAAGGCTATATAAGGGGACATCTAGCAACTCTGCAAAACTAATCCCCACACCTTACCTGTGATACTAGTTTGCGTGCTAGAGTCGGTTCTCCTTTAACCTTTGGTTTTCTTCTTCTAAAACCAGGTTAAACGATTTGAAAACTTCATTGGGATTGTGAAGCCAGACCGATACTACTTTTATCGTAGTTGTGTGATCTGATCTTGCATCTTCTATCGTACGAGTACAATCATATTGATTGGCTTGATATTGATATCTCCGATAGGCAAGATATAAAAAGTAATCACAAACATCTTCGTCTCATCGTTTGTGATTCCTCGACATCTTGTTTCGCTACCATACGATTAAGATTGTTGTGAGGTGATTGATCAATCTAGGCTGTTCTTCGGGATTATAAGACCGGATTATCAATTGGTTCCTGTTCACCTTGATTATTATCAAAAAACGGAACAAAAACTTTAGGGTTTTTCTGTGGGAGACAAATTGATCCTTTGATAGACTTGTCTGTGTGAGACAGATTTGTTTATTGTCAAAGCCTGCGATTTTGGGTTGTAGCAACTCTTAGTTGTGGGTGAGATCAGCTAAGGGAATCAAGTGCGCAGTATCCTGCAGGGATCATAGGCGTAGGGAGTACAACTGTACCTTGGATCAGTGGGAGACTGATTGGGTTCAACTATAGTCCAGTCCGAAGTTAGCTTGGAGTAGGCTAGTGTTTGTAGCGGCTTCATACAGTGTGTATTCAATCTGGACTAGGTCCCGGAGTTTTTCTGCATTTGCGGTTTCCTCGTTAACAAAATTTCTGGTGTTTGTGTTATTTCAGTTTCCGCATTACATTGATTTATCTTTATAATTGAAATAATATAGGTTGTGCGTTTAGATCATCAATCAGTATAATCCAACCTTTGGTTGTTTATTAACATTGATTGATCCTTGGACATTGGTCTTTGGTACCGTCCAAGTTATTCCTTGTGTTTGATTAAAGATTCGCTGATTTATATTAGCTTGAGTAAATCAAAACAAGAGAGAGATATTAACTCCTTGAGATACTTTTACCTAGACTGAGTCTGACTGTCTAGTTGATTCTCTATAAAGTGTTTCGGAGTTAGTCCATACAGATTGCTAAGAGAAATATTGGGTGATGTTGTTAGACCCCCGCTTTTTCAACTACATCAGCAAGTCACTCAGTTCAGCGGAGCGTAACTATACCAAGGTGGTGCAGCTCATATATGCCTTAGTAGTGGAAACACAGAAACTAAGGATATATTTCGACGCACATACCATCCGAGTCTTCACAAAAGCAAGGATAAGTCAAATCCTTGAAAACACGGAGAAAATCGGAAGGGTGGCGAAATGGAGTGCCATGATCAAACAGTTTCACATAATCTTCGAAACAAAGAAAGCTGAGAAATCACAAATCTTAGCGGACTTCCTAGCGACTTACCTCTCAACGATGAAGCAGAAATAGATGACATCCCAGGAATGTAGGAGGATAAGCCGGAACCAGAAGACCTTTTGGAACCATAAAATTTATGAAGGTGGGAGATATTCGTAGATGGCTCCTCCAACGGAGAAGGCGCAGGCATAGGGATTGTGATAACAACCCCTACTGGAGATCGACTCATCTATGCATTCAGGTTAGAATTCGAGAAAAACACTAAAAATATCACGGAGTACGAGGCGGTCATACACGGTCTATGCTTGGCACATGATCTAGGCTTATCAGACGTTCGTCTGACTAGTAACTCACAACTGGTCATTAGACAAATCGAGCTCAAATATCAAACTTTAGATCCGGTATTGTCTTCATATCTAAAGTTAGCACAGGAGAATGCGTCAAAAATCGACAAAATCACATTCAGACATGTCTGTCGGAAAGACAATAGGCACGCAGATGCCTTAGCATTCATATCATCAATGCTAAGGGACAGAAATACCACCTCTGTGCAAATTGGGAAGATATATGAACCTTCGATAGAAGGACCAATCTCAGGAGTTGAAGAATCCTTGGTCGTCCAAACTCAGTCCATGAGGGAAGCAGAAAAGGAGAAAGAAGACGAAAGAGTAGAAGAACCAGATAAAGAAGCCGACGAGTCTGACAAAGCTTTGTAACTCAATACACTAAGTTGCAGAACAACTAATGTATATAATAAAACCTTATAATCAAACTTCGCATGTTATTTTTTAAATGAATAAGACTGTAAACAAGATAGAAAATCAACAATCATTCAACAATTATTTCGACCATATCCTTTCACCTTCAAGACCTATGACTGCCATGGATTTATGATCCCTTAAATGCTTTCCTAATTGGTGTGAATTAATTAACAAACTATCTAAACACGTAAAATCCGCATCCTAGAGACTGCTATTCCATCTTAGATATCGCTGCACTCTCAATTCACTCCAAAATCTCAAAAAGTATTAAACTCCGAAAGTAAAGTTGTAAGTAAATAAAATGTCTCACAGAATCTCTAAAACCGAAGAACTAAACGAGCTAGGTTTTCTAATTTATATGCATTAAAAGGTTGCAAAATGAATGAGTAATGTGGCTAATAAAAAATTATGAGTTTATTTTTTCGGTTAACACAAAACCTATAAGTAATGTGGTAGATACAAAATTTCAAAGAAAAAAAAACAAAGTAATCTGCAAAGTAATTCTAGGTGTTTGCCTATAATTTAAGAGTTTACTTTTCATCTTAATTAAGCTGAAAACCTAGAAATTAGTTCGGAAATATAATTTCAGAAGCAAGTCGTTTTCGTTTAAGACTTAGGGGATTTGACTTCATCTTCTGGAGAAATAAAAGCACTTCTGCTTCTGGTATCCAAACACTAATACTAATTATAGGTTCGAACTTTAGATATACCTTAAAAAGTTACTTTTAGATTACCAAAAGCAAAAAATCCAGAAGTTAATACGATGACACAATTTCAAAATGATTTCTGAAAGAAAAAAAAGATAACTTTTCAAAATCTTTATATTTATGAGTTTTGGGGGTTAAATTATGCTTTTAATATCCAAACATGCTACTGCATAAAGAAATTTATTTCCAAGTCAGATGAATGTTCACCTGAGAAGTGAATGATTTAGAAGGAATAAGTAAGAATTGAGACGACTCTTTCTTGAACTATTCCATAAACAAATCTTCCTCTCTCGCCAATCATGAGTTTTTCTCTATTCCTCTCGTATATCGTCATTAGCCGTTAATGATAGATTTTGAAAAAGACTTTTCATGTTATTCCCATTTACGTTCGATCCGAATCCCTCTGTTATTTCCTTCTCCCACCGAACCTTTTCCTCTAAATGATAAAGAGGATAGTACACTGGAATTATATTATTTAAGTGCTTATTGTTTGCCAAAAATCCTACTTCTACAATGGTAGGTCGCCGAGTTATTCAAATAAACCGTGTTTTCCGTGGTTTTCATATGTTGCAACTTCTGTGCCAACTCGATCGATCCAGAATGGATCGACCAAATATTCTATTAGGGAGCCCGGTCTCAACTCTTCTACGTGGTATTCATTCTCGTTCGGCTCTTGGAATTACATCTATCAGTGGTTGGAACAGCTCGCAAAATTCAACGGCATCACCTATTTCATTACCCTTAACTGTTTCATGTACTTCTATTGAAATAAAATGGTTTCATGTTCCTTCATCGATTGGTTATTCCTTTCTTTTCGTCTCTCTTTTTCTCATTTTGGTTTCGATTTTTTCAAAATATTGAAGAGCCTTTTTATAGAAGAGATTTCATACCTTTCACTCATGCTTTGCTCTTCTGTTATGAGCCTGATCGTGCTGTTAAAGCAGCTGCCATCAGCCGATCTCCTTGTGGCGAAAGCAATGCCGTTGAAGTAGCTGCCATTGGCCGATCTCCTTGTGGCGAAAGCAGCACCGTTGAAGCAGCTGCCATCGGCCGATCTCCTTGTGGCGAAAGCAATTGATTCAGTTTCTTTGTAACCAATAGGCTAAGCAAGTGAGTCATACCTAGTTGATTCCGATTTAACCGAGTCAAAGCAAACCCGACCATAGGCCCGAGTTAGGATAAAAGAGGGGCACCGCTTTCATCATTTCTCACTTGGTCCTAAAAAACCAAAGCCTCTCCCCCGTCTCGAGGACGACGAGGAGCTTCATCTTCTTCATCTCCATTAGGGTTTTACTGAGTGGAAATCATCATCTAAAGATATGGTGGAAGTAGCGAGTAGAGTAGTATATGATGTATTGGGTCCTCGAGCTGAAGATCTTGATAAACCAATTATAGATTACATAATCAATGTCTTAGCTGATGAAGATTTTGATTTCGGTATCGAAGGCGAAGGTGCTTTTGATGCTATTGGTGAATTACTTGTTGATTCTGGTGCTGTTGAAGATGATTCTGAAGGTCGCGAGGTATGTAAACACTCTAATTAGGGTTTTACCTTATTGTATACCTGTATCTGTATTCTATCTTAGTGAAATTTAGGGTTTAGGAAACTGAGAATTACATTGCAGGTTCACGTTTGCTTGTTTCCCTGTGTTGTTTTCAAGCATAGATTAGTATTATATAAGATTGTTTTAGAGATAATGCTATTTGTACCGTGTTTTCCCCATCGTTGAGCAAGGGAGGGATGGGATTCTACATTTAGAACTCAGTTTGAGTTACTACCTCGCATTTTAGGATCTCATCTCTCTGTTTTCCCATATTGGTTGAAGGGAGCTGGTGCAAATTGAGTGAATAGGAAAGAGGGAATTTATGTTACTACAATGTTGTGTGCTTAATTCGTGGTCCTGTCATAGTGATATTTAAGGTGTAGGAAACTAAAATTTAGTGAGTGTTCATTACAGGTTCACAGTAATTCATTTCCTTGTATTGTTTCAAGTACAAGTATAAATTACTATTGTATACATTTGTTTTGAAGTTATGCTACTACTTGTACTGTGTTTGCGCCAGCATCGGGCAAGGGAGGGATGAGATTCTATGTTTGGGAGATACTTCGCATTACTACCTCGCGTTTTAGGATCTCATCACTCTGTTTGCTCGTTTATGGTTGAAGGGAGCTGGTGCAAATTGAGTGAACAAGAAAGAGGGAATGCTATATTACTACCATGTTGTGTGCGTTATTCGTGGTCCTGTCGTAGTGATATTTAAGGTTTAGGAAAGAAACTCTAATTCAGTGATTCACGGTAATATGTTTCCTTGTATTGTTTCAAGCATAAAATAGTACTGTGTACACTTGTTTAGAAGTTATGATACTACTTGTACTGTGTTTGCGCCAGCATCGGGCAAGGGAAGGATGAGATTCTATGTTTAGGAGTTACTTTGCATTACTACCTCGCATTTTAGGATCTCATCACTCTGTTTGCTCGTATATGGTTGAAGGGAGCTGGTGCAAATGGAATAAATAAGAAATGTATACTACTACTACTACTTTACCTTATTCTTTATCAGTATTCTTCGTGTTCTATCTTAGTGACCGAAAGTTACTGAAAATTATAGTGAGTGTTCATTACTGATTCACGTTTCCTTGTGTTAAGCATGAATTACTGCCGTATGTGATTGTTTTAGGACTCACTTTTAGGACTACCTTTGGGTTACTACCTCGAGTTTTCTCTGTTTGCCCATGTGGTTGAAGGGAGCTGATGCAAATTGAGTAAATAGGATAGAGGGAATGTTATATTACTACTGTGTTGCGTGCATTATTCGTGGTCTTGTCATAGTGATATTTAAGGTTTAGGAAACTGAAATTTAGTGAGTGTTCACTACTGATTCAAGTTAATTCGTTTCCTTGTATCGTTTCAAGCATAAATTAGTATTGTATACATTTGTTTGGAAGTTATGATACTACTTGTACTGTGTTTGCACCCGCATCGGGCAAGGGAATGATGAGATTCTACATTTAGGAGTTACTACTTTGCATTACTACCTAGCATTTTAGGATCTCATCTCTCTGTTTTCTCGTATATGGTTGAAGGGAGCTGGTGCAAATGGAGTAAATAAGAAATGTATATGACATCTATGTTACCTTATTCTTTATCAGTGTTCGTCGTGTTCTATCTTAGTGACTGAAAGTTACTGAAAATTATAGTGAGCGTTCATGACTGATTCACGTCTCCTTGTATTGTTTTAAGCATGGATTAGTACTGTATACGATTGTTTTCGAGATAATGCTATTTGTATCGTGTTTGCCCCATCGTTGGGCAAGGGAGGGATGAGATTCTACTTTTAGGACTCACTTTGGGTTAGTACCTCGAGTTTTAGAATCTCATCTCTGTTTGCCATATGTGGTTGAAGGTAGCTGGTGCAAATTGAGTAAATAGGAAAGAGGGAATGTTCTATTACTACCGTGTTGTGTGCGTTATACGTGGTCCTGTCATAGTGATATTTAAGGTTTAAGAAACTGTAATTTAGTGAGTGTTCATCACAGATTCACTTGTATTGTTTGAAGTATAAATTAGTATTGCATACATTTGTTTAAAAGTTATGATACTACTTATACTGTGTTTGCACCAGCATTGGGCAACGGAAGGATGAGATTCTACATTTAGGACTCACTTTGAGTTTTACTACCTCGGATTTTAGAATCTCATCTCTCTGTTTGCCCACATGTGGTTAAAGGGAGTTGGTGCAAATTGAGTGAATAGGAAAGAGGGAATTTATATTACTACCATGTTGTGTGCGTTATTCGTTGTCCTGCATAGTGATATTTAAAGTTTAGGAAACTGAAATTTAGTGAGTGTTCATTACAGATTCATGTTAATTCGTTTCCTTGTACTGGTTCAAGCATAAGTTAGTATTGTATACATTTATTTAGAAGTTATGATATTACTTGTACTGTGTTTGCGCCAGCATCGGGCGAGGGAAGGATGGGATTCTATGTTTAGGAGTCACTTTGCATTACTAAATTGCATTTTAGGATATCATCTCTCTGTTTGCTCGTATTTGGTTGAAGGGAGCTGGCGCAGATGGAGTGAATAAGAAATGTATATTACTACTATATTACCTTATCCTTTATCAGTATTCTTCGTGTTCTATCTTAGTGACTGAAAGTTAGTGAAAATTGTAGAGAGTGTTCATTGCATTTTAACAATTGTATACAGTTCTAATTCATGCTTGAAACAATACAAGTCATTCACGTTTCCATGTATTGTTTCAAGCATGAATTGGAACTGTATACAATTGTTAAAAGTTTTGATGATACTGTTTATACCCTGTTTGCGTCATCTTTGGCCAAGGGAGGGATGAGATTCTACATTTAGGAGTTAAATACTTTGCTTACTCGGGTTTTAGGATGTCAACTCTCTGTTTGCCCTACATTGTTGATGAAAGCTGGTGCAAATGAAGTAAATAGGAAATGTGTATTACTACTATGTTACCTTAATCTTAATCCGTGTTATTCATGTTCTATGTTAGTGATATTTAGGGTTTTAGCTACTTGTAGAAATGGTCTTTGGAAACTGAAACATAGGGGTAATTGTGGTTAGGGTTCTTTACTAACTCATGTTTGAGGCTCTTTAGACATACTTCTTGGTTTTTGGCTTTTGTGTGTATTTTATCCAGTATGGATTAGTAATGTGAACGATCTTTTCTTCAAGATAATACTGTTTTTGAACTAGTCTTGGGTATGGGAGGGATGGGATTGTACATTTAGGACTCACTATAATGCATTTTAAGGTCTCATCTCTTTGTTCGGTAATTCTGGTTGACGGGCTGTTGCAAATGGAATACTACTATTGTGGTTGAAGGTCATTTTGTTGTCGGGAAAAAAAGGATATAGGTTGTTTAGTAGGACGTAAATATCGTGGTACTCCTTAAAACCCACTGGTTTAAAATTTTTATTGTCAACTCCATTCCCTTGAAAATGTACATTTGATTCTTTTTCATGTGGGGGAAGCCAATTGTAGTTTTATTTTCCACCATTCCAGATGTCAACCAAATCACCACATTTTAGTCGGGGTTTTGCATCTCTTAATCTGTATTTTTCATGCTCTATCTTAGTGAAATTACAGTGAGTGTTCATTACAGATTCACGTTATTCATTTCCTTGTACTGTTCCAAGCAAGAATTAGTATTGGATACAATTACTTAAAAGTAATGATACTATTTGTACCCTGTTTGCACCAGCGCTGGGCGAGAGTGATGGGTGAGATTCTACATTTAGGAGTTACTTTGTGCTACTACCTCCGTACCTCGCTTTGTAGGATCTCATCTCTCTTTTTGCCCGATATAATTGAGGGAAATTTGAATTATCACTATATTATGTTATTCTTAATCCGTGTTATTCATGTTCTGTTTTAGTGATATTTAGGCTTTAACTACTTGTAGAAATGGTCTTTGGAAACTGAAACATAGGGGAAGTTGTGGTTTGGGGTCTTTAGAGATTCATGTTTGAGGCTGTTTAGACATCCTTCTTGGTTTTGTGTGTATTGTTTCAAGCATGGATTAGTAGTGTATACAAATTGTTCTGTAAGATAATGCTGTATGTACCATGTTTGCACTAGTGTTGGGTATGGGAGGGACGAGATTGTAGGACTCACTATATCGCATTTTGGGGTCTCATCTCTTTGTTTGTTAGTTCTGGTTGAAGGGCTGCTACAAATGGAGTACATAATATGCTTTCTAGTTGTTAAAGGTCATTTTGTAGTTGGAAAAAACATGATATAGGTTTTTTGATATGGAAGCCTTAGGTGTGGATAATGTTTTGTTTACTTCAATCAAAATATACCTTTGATTCCTTTTCATGTGGGGAAACCAATTTTGCTTTACCTGCCGTCATTCAAGATGTCGCCAATATAAGACGTACACGTAATTTGCTTGCTATGTTATGTTTAGGACTCTTTTTATTACCTTGCATGTTATTTTATTTCATTGAAGGTTATTGAATGATTAGTTCTCAATATAGGTCTGTATCAAGCTATCTGATAAGTTTGGAAAGCATGGATTGGTTAAACCTAAGTTAGCTGTGCGAAGTCTTGCAACACCCTTGCGGATGTTTGATGGAATGGACCAGGATGCAGTTCCAAAGAAACAACCTGTGGAGTTGCAAGAAGGTCCTACTTTGACTGAACGTGATAGGGCAAAGCTTGAAAGGAAAAAGAGGAAGGATGAGCGTCAAAGAGAGGTGAGACGACATTTAAATTGAACACCCAATTATTTAGACTTGGTTTTAAGGGAACATGGTGTAGGAGTCAGTTATGATATCCATTTTGTTTTGTCCTCTGTCATGACACAGGCACAATATCTGATGCATTTGGCGGAAATGGAAGCAGCTAAAGAAGGGATGCCAGTTGTGTCAGTTAACCACGATAACAACGTCGAGGGTCCTGCTGTGAAAGATATCCATATGGAGAACTTTAGTGTTTCAATCGGAGGTCGTGAACTCATTCAGGATGGGTCTGTCACACTCTCTTTTGGGAGGCATTATGGTAATTCAATTTTTTTATCTGTCTCTCTGAGACTTGTATTTTTGCTCAGTTGTTATTTATAAAAAATGCGAGAGTATCATGGAAGGATTTGTTTCTGGTTGCAATCTCTGTGAGGAGTGGTTTCCAGGTGTTCCTTAATCGGGTATTATTACTTTTATCAGCTGTTTTGATGACTGTTTTCCAAAATGCTCTCATGTAGGTCTTGTTGGAAGAAATGGTACAGGGAAGACTACTTTCCTCAGGTATATGGCAATGCATGCTATTGATGGTATTCCTAAGAACTGCCAGATTTTACACGTGGAGCAAGAAGTTGTTGGTGATGATACATCGGCTTTGCAATGTGTTCTTAATGCGGATGTTGAGAGATTTCAACTCCTGAAAGAAGAAGCTCGTCTAACTGCACTTCAGGTATACCAGTAACTTAGATTTTGTCTTTCCAGATTGAAGCAATTCATTGCTTTTCGCATAATCATACTCTGTTAGTTGTTGCTACCATCTATTGTGTCTGCATTTCATTACATTATGAGCAAATGACTAAGGCTACTGAAACTATTTCGTCCTGCAGAGAGATTTGGAGTTCGAGACTGCAACAGAAAAGAGCAACGCGAAGCCCGGTGAAGCATTGGACAAAGATGCTATTTCACAAAAGCTGGAACAAGTATATAAAAGGCTTGAGTTCATTGATGCAGATTCAGCAGAATCACGGGCAGCTTCCATTCTTGCGGTTAGTTCTGAAACTTTCATGCTATTGGACTGGATACTTCTTATACTTTTAGTATCTGTTTAAATGGACAATTCATATCGACGAATCAAATAAAAACCATCTTACTTTTGTTATCTTCATCATATTGTTTGGAGTAATTATTTAAGAGGCTAAAAGGACACTACCATTCAGGCTAGTTAGCTACTGGCTATCCAATAATGTGCACAATAGGAGTCCCCCTGCATATGAAATTATGGGTTCCTTTTATTTTTATTTTGTTGTTTAAAATTCCTTATTAGTTTAGAGGTCTTTGAGGGGTGCAATGCAGTGAGGGCATGTCATAAAAGGCCAGCTTTAGGGGGTGGATGTCAAAAAATTTAGAATCAAAGAACAATGTTCATGCAAATTAGGAGGGGGCACGGTACTGAGTATACAATTCAAGCCAGTAAAATTTAATATGGGTCACAAGTTATTCATGTGTGCAGTGCAGAACCTGGTAACTTCGACATCTCTAATGCAAACTTTCTGAATCATAAGCATTAAATATTGGGAAATTTCAAACTCTCAATTTTCTTTTTATTTAAAGAGATTGATTAAAATATACAGCATCCAATTCATCCACAAAGTAAGTACACATCCATTGAAGACCTTGCCTCTCATTCCTACACTTAATTCACTACATGCACATTTTCTGATCACAACATAAAATCGAGTATATTACCTTGCACATAAGTTCACACCTGGACTATTGAACTGTTACTTTTCACTCTTTCTTGTTGCAATTAAACTCATCATAAACGTTCCTTATAAGCAGAAGTACTGGGTGTATATATCCTGTATAGGTTGTCACATATTTGCTGCTACCATCTATTCCTGTGTCTAATTTTGCCAAGTGTTCTAGAAACATTTTAGTATTATACCACAGTATCATACTGATCGAAACTAAGACATTGATGTATTCTCGTATCTCAAATTTGTAAGCCGTAATGACACTTCCGCGTTTTTATATATTGGTAGCTCAGAGTTGCTCATTTATGATTAGTAACCTGTTGACTTTAAATGATGTCCAGGGACTTAGTTTCACTCCAGAAATGCAGCGGAAGGCCACCAAAACCTTTTCCGGAGGATGGAGAATGCGAATTGCTCTTGCTCGTGCACTCTTTATAGAGCCTGATTTGTTACTTCTTGACGAGCCTACAGTATGTCCGCTGCGTGTAATGTGTCATCAAGATCTATGTTTTCTTTCAAGGAATTAAACTAAACACATTTCATCGCAGAATCATCTTGATCTTCATGCTGTTCTATGGCTGGAGACATACCTCGTTAAATGGCCGAAAACATTTATAGTTGTTTCTCATGCTAGGGAGTTCTTGAACACTGTAAGGATTTTCTCACTCTTTTGACTTTTTTTTGGTTTTGATGTGCTACTTATATTTTGGTCACTGATTCATCTACGATACTTTCTTCAGGTGGTTACCGATATTCTTCATCTACAAGCACAGAAACTGACAGCCTACAAGGGGGACTATGATACATTTGAAAGGACACGCGAGGAGCAGATGAAGAACCAGCAGAAGGCCTTTGATTCGAGTGAAAAAGCCAAAGCTCATATGCAGGTTCACTTCTGCTTACTAACCAAATGAATGAGGATGCAATCGTTTCTTTTTCCCTGTATTATTTAATCATTTGAAACTAATTGGTGAGATCAGAAAAGTTGGTGAAACTTTATTAGTTTCTAACCATTGCTTTTGCAGGCTTTCGTTGATAAGTTCCGTTACAACGCAAAGAGGGCATCATTAGTTCAATCAAGAATTAAGGTAATTTTTACCGTTCGCTTTATATAGTATTAGAACCTATTTAAAACCTATGTTATTGCCATTTGAGTTAGTTCTCTTGAACCAATTTGGCAGCTGTGAGCACTGGATCTTTTTATCTCATGTATTTGTTCAGTAGTTGGATTAGTTTTGGGCATAGAGCGTTTTAAATGTTTGTTTTGAGATTTTGTATTCTAAGGCCTCTATGGGATAATTTTCTTTCTTATGGTTGCTTGTGCGTGATTTCTCCAGGCAATTGAGCGATTGGGCACTGTGGATGAAGTCATAAATGACCCTGAGTATGCACTAGTTCTATTGATCCTTATTAAAAATCTAGAACTTATAAACAACAAGACTTCGGATATTGTCAGTCACTTGTTTGCTTCTCTTGGTTTTCTATATTTACTCGACTCCATTGGTTAACTTCCTAATATATGTTGTTATGCAGCTACAAGTTTGAGTTCCCCACACCGGATGACAGACCAGGGGCTCCTATTATAAGTTTCAGGTTTGTCGCACAGTTCCACTAAGAAAGCTTTTTGTGTAACTTATTTCCGTATTGTTGCTCCATCTTGTTGTTTGATATATATGTTTCCACTATGAGTTTATGACAAAAACCCAGAAGTATAGTATTTAGAAAACATTCTGATGCTTAGTGATAAGTTTCCGTGTTAAATTCTGTTGGATTGTCGAAAAGGAGTTCATATGGACGTCTGAGTTGTCTTTGTAGCTCTGGTGCCACTATTCCAGCTTACACTATTTATCGCTAAAAACTGTGAATATTCAACGGCCAATCTGACCAGATTTAGAAATTTGTATAATTCTTATTTTCTTATATTAATCATCTATTCTTTTCATCGAGCACTCACACAAAGTTGTTGCCTTCTTAAGTTCTTATTATGTTTCACCTTCTATCACAGCGACGCATCATTTGGTTACCCTGGTGGACCTTTACTGTTTAAGAATTTGAACTTCGGTATTGATCTTGACAGTCGTGTTGCAAGTAAGGATCAACCTATTATCTTCACCTTTCCTGTATTATGGGGAAAAATTTGTGATATACTGCTGAATGAGTTTTTTAATTTAGTTCTTCTTTGTTACAATTTTCTGAATACTGAAATTGCTTTGCAGTGGTCGGTCCCAATGGAATAGGAAAGTCAACAATTCTCAAATTGATTTCAGGGGAGCTACAACCGAGCTCTGGAACTGTTTTCCGATCAGCTAAGGTATAGCTCAAGATCCCATATACCCATATGTGATATTTCATGTTTCGTACATGCCAACAAGAAAGGGTGGAGAAGAATAAAAAATCTTGGGTGCTTTAGATGTTGTTTCTGCTTTTGCAAACCTTTAGGCTTGCTTGAACTATTTGAGTTTATTAACCTGATTATATGTGTTCTCATGTGCTTAAAAAGCTTAAAAAGTCTTGGCTATTTGTTTACTCTATGATTTAGTTAACGCTTTTCTTGCTATGCACGTTCCCTTTACTTATCTGAATGCATAACTTCTGATCCGTTCTTCCACCGAAATGTTCCTTTATTGCTAATTTTTGTATATTCTGCAGGTTCGTATTGCTGTCTTTAGTCAGCATCATGTAGATGGGCTCGATTTAACTTCAAATCCCCTTCTGTACATGATGCGTTGCTATCCTGTAAGTTACTGATCTGTTGCTTACTTGCTTTATACTGATGAATTCTTTCATATTCTACCCGATATATTGAACAGTACACAAACCCAGACCCAGACACACACATCAGAATCACTGACTTCTGTCTTTTTCTCTTTCCAGGGAGTCCCTGAACAGAAACTTCGATCTCACTTGGGTTCTTTGGGTGTCACTGGAAATCTTGCACTTCAACCTATGTACACTTTGTCAGGTATATCTCTCCTTCAATGCCCATCTTTGGTTAACAAAATGTCTGGATCATGTCTAGTATATCCAGATGGGTAAGTTTAAAGAGCATGTTGGGACCTATCACCTAGTTCTTAAGTAGTTTGAGAACTGGCGAAATGTAGAAGGAACTATCAGTAGAAAACAAGATATGTGCTGTAGCCATGAAAATTTGGTCGGTCTGCTTCTATCATGTAGTTGAGAGCTGCTTAGTTGACGTGATATATCGATTTCATTGTCAAACTCAAATGCTTAAAACAAGAATGAGCTGATATGTAAGCATATAAATTGTAACAACCCAGTATTTTTCAATGACTGTCGACTGGATTGCTGAACGTAATGATATCCAGGTGGTCAGAAGAGCAGGGTTGCTTTTGCAAAGATAACATTCAAGAAGCCACACATTATTCTGCTGGACGAGCCATCCAATCATCTTGTAAGTCTGTTCCCATGTGTGAAAGTTGCGCTTCTGCTTAAAATCACCAGGGATAATTTTTTGTCAAATATCACTGGAAATTCATTGACAAGTGCTGTTTTGCTTGTCTCACTGTTGTGTTTCCATGTTGGCAGGATTTGGATGCTGTGGAGGCGCTCATCCAAGGTCTTGTTCTCTTCCAAGGAGGAGTTCTCATGGTACGTACACAAGCTTCTCGAAGTCTCATCTTCTTTCTCTCTACTAATTTTATTGTTTGAACTTGCATTTCTAATCAAATTGCTATATCTCCCTCCTTGCTTGCAGGTAAGTCACGACGAGCATTTGATATCTGGAAGTGTCGGAGAGCTGTGGGCGGTATCAGATGGCAAGATTGCACCATTTGCTGGAGATTTCCAAGATTACAAGAAAATGCTCAAGTCATCCACTTAACCAAGTTTCTAGAGCATGCGCAGGATATGCTTGCATGTGCTGATCCAGAATACCTGCATTATGTGTAGCTTATCTTTTGAGAGAGAGTATTTTTGTAACAGTGTTTAAAAACTAACAATACTTGTACCAGACAATGAAGCTCTATATAATAGATAGATCTGTTGGTATTTCAGCTGATCTTCATAGATTCTCATGTTTGTGTTCGACTTTTCTTGCATTACTGTTCTCGCATGCCCTCGAGATGCATCTTTCTACACCATCTGCATCTTATATATGGTTGCTGGATTCAGGATCTTGATTCTTGGTTCTTGTAGCATTACATCAAGAGAGAGAAATGCTTGTTTCCTTTCCACTTCTCTTGGCATGTCCAAATGGGCTTTCAGTCTCTGGGCCAGAACATTTCATTTTTCAGAGTCGCAGGGACCGATAAGACAACTTTTTGTTTTACTAGAATGGGAAAATCGGTTTTGACGCAACAAACCGATATTACAAATTCAAAACATTTCCCAAAAGTTTAGCGAGGGTACAAATATTATTTTGTTGGTACACAACCACCTCTCTTTTTCTCTTATTCTTAAGATAGAAATGTTTGCATTTCTCTTTTACAATTTTGCAGAAAAAGAGCATTAGATTTTTTTTTTATTGAACAGAAAAAAGAAAAAGAGATGAATAATTCAAGCTTCATATCTTGTGAAAAACTGGATCAAATGATGAATTGGGTTGGAACTAGCGTGGCATCGACATTTTTCGCCTCCCTTGAGAGGTGCTCATGCATTAATCTTAGCACTTGTGATCTTGATGATGAGGAGGTTGAAGAAGCCAATGACCGTCCTCTCATTTTCACAACATCGAGTTCTTTCATGAGTCATGAAGATGATGGCAATGACACCAAGAATCTACCTGTTTGAATGAAGTCTGATTCGGGGTTTGTTGATTGTCATCCATGGCCTCATTTTCCTATAAATTTATGTGTATGTTTTTCTTTTGATGTTTTCTTTTTTCATTTGGTGCTAACGTGTTATTGTTTATTGAGGAGGGATCAATGTTTGATGGAACCAGATTTTTGGAGGTAATGTGGTTCTAAATTAGAACCATTTTGTGTTTATCTTATATTCTTATTAGTAATGAAATCCTCTTCTTTATATGTAATTTTGGATCTATTTTGTATATATTTTGTTTCTTCAAAGAAGAATGAATTTGTAATTTAGACATAAATTTCTTCTAGTTTATTCTTATATTAGACGAGTTGAACAAAATTTTTTGAGGAGATAAAATCATTTTAACCTTGAAGATAAGCCGAAATTTTTAATTAATATTTCGCCCGATTTTCTTGACCTTCTTGCTATCGAAACTTTCAGAGGTGTATCTGTCTTTCATTTTTTATCTTTGTTGAAACCAAATCATCGAACAATTTCGAATTCTAATCATACATATTTGCGATTTTTTTTCTTCGGATACCATCATGCTTTTGTCTTAGAGATAAACGATAACCATATTTAGATAATCATAAATTGATAAATGAATTTGATATAATCATTTTTAACAAGTTTAGTTTAATAATCAAAAAGTATAGGAATGTCTAAATTACAAACTTTTGGTTGGCAACCTAGCAACAAGCTGGGCTCAAACTCCTTTTTGAATAGCAATATCTAATATATGAAAAATAAAGCTACCAAAACCACTACTAGCATCATTACTAACTAAGCGATTCTTCAGACGCTTGAAGAAACATAAAGTATCCTCACCAAGTTCCCCTAAGGTAGAGAAGGCTAGAACACCCAGACCATAATCATGTGATACACACTTTTCCAAGTATTTAGTGCGTTTTCGTGAAAGAACACTAGAGATAGCTTTGCCAGGAACAAAAGAGCGAGTACCTGAGACCCCTGTAACATCCATGCAAACATCTTGACCATTTTCCCAGTTAAGAACGAGGATATCTGCAGGCCGCAAGTCTTTGTCATCGTCTAACAGAAACCCAAGAGAAACTTCCTCGCGCGTAGACACACCAGCTTTGTAATAAATGTTAAAGATTATATCACGTACATAATCATGTCGAAACTTAGTTCCAACATCCTTAGCACAACTTGAGCATAAACCATTCTCAACAAACAATGGGATACCTAGGCGGTAGGAAAGGACAGCTCTAAACTATCTCAGCCCGAGGCATTTATACTTATACTTATTAGTAATGAAATCCTCTTCTTTATATGTAATTTTGGATCTATTTTGTATATATCTTCAAAGAAGAATGAATTTGTAATTTAGACATAAAATTCTTCTTGTTTATTCTTAAATTAGAAAAGTTTAACATAATTTTTTGGTGAGATAAAATCATTTTAATCTTGAAGATAAGCTGAAAATTTTAATTAATATTTTGCTCCATTCTCTTGGCTTTCTTGCTCTCCAAAATTTCAGAGGTGTATTTGTTTTTCATTCTTTTATCTTGTCTAAGTTCGTTTCATTAAAAGAAAATTTCTAAGGTGGACAAATTGCTTTCAATCTTTCCCAAAGACATTTAATAAAATTTGAGGACGATTGGATTAGTGGAATTACTCTACCGTCAACCATTATATAGGGCTTAAAATAAAATAGCTTATCTTATTCTTATTATATGAGATTAGATGAGATTTTCGATTACCATAAAACTTCGAAAATTAATAGTTTTGGGACCAAAACAAATTACTATCTTAGTGAAGTTATTAATTCATCGGGTTATATATTCATCGGGTTATATATGGTAAACTTTGCTTCTATTTTGAGCTCATTTGCTGGTAACCCATAAAAATTATTTACAAGATATGTTTGTTTTTTGCTATTTCAGTTCACTCCAAAATCTCAAAACCCATAGGCTGCCTCTCTAGACCAAAAAATAAAGCTATAGATAAATGTCCCCAAAAGAAAAGAAAGACACAAACTAATTAGGTTCTCTAATTTATGGGCATAAAGGCGATGCAAAATATGATTAACAAAAAACTTGTGAGTCTCATGACTTAATTCTTATCAAAAAGGGGACTCAACTCGAATGAAGAAACTGTGTCATACCTAGTCAATTGAGTCCTAGTTGATTCAGAATAACACAAGTCAAAACCACAAAAATAACTGACTTAAAACACAAATTATAGTGGCAACAAGAACCATACCTCGCTTGCTCTTGAAAAATTGTCTTTTGTTCAACTTCTATCCAACTGACATCGATTCCAACAAGTAAATGCAAAAACTAAAAAAGGAAAAACTTAGACCCGAATTGGATTATAGAAGTACAACACTTGCGGTTAGTTTACAAAATTTGGGCAACATTGAAAAATGCGAAACCGGTCGTTGTTAAGATCTATCTTCTTCGTCACCACAAATCCAAAGATTCCAAAGAACAGCCGCTATCAAACATTTTTCATACATCAAGTGGCTGGCAATTGTACAAGATCGATAGCCAATATACTCAACATAATTCTTGATACAACGTTGGAGGGACGACCATACTTTTGTTAGACGTATACGTATTTATGTTTTCTTTATTTGTGTAACTAAGGTGTTATTATCAACTCCTCTTTATCTTTTACTTTCACTGTTTTAGGGTTTAGTTTATTTACTGCTTTCCTATGTTTTACTGAGTTGTTCCTTTATATAGAACAACAGACTCTCTACTCTTCACGTTTAATGAATCACTTATTGTCTTCACCTTTGATGGTATTTCAAAAGTGATTGTAGTTGTAGTGGTAAAACTGGGTCTTTTCAGACTTGTGAAGAAAATAATTTTTTTAGATTTAATTTAAAAAGAAAAATAAATAAAATAATTCAATTTTAGATAAAATTACCAAGACTAGGATTCCACCACTGACCAAATAAATAGTAAACTCTAAATAGTTTTTATGCAATTCTATCTTTAAAATCAATTCTAATATTTGCCTCAAATATGTTTTTGAAGTAATAATTGTAATCAAAAAGTATAAAACATCAAAAGTTATTAAAACCCAGCATGCTTCATCAAATGAATTCACAACTATTCAATAAAAACTAATATTTCGATTTTAATCCCATGCAAATAATCAAATAATAATATTGCAAATAAATAGTAAAATTAGAATTATACCAATTAATGTGGAACAATGGATTCCTTCGTCGCCTTGGCTAATGGGTTTAGCTCCTCATCCCAAAAACACACTCACAAGATAAATTCATGGCTAAAATAGGTGTTTTTATTGATGTATATAAGATGAAACAGAAATTAGCAACGCTGTAGAAGTGTTACAGCGTCACTGTTACAAAGGGTCTATTGAAGACTGATGTAAACGATAAGCCTTTACTGCTGTAAAAGAACGACACTGGTATTGTTATTTAAGACTGCTGAAGAAAGAATGACTATGTGAGTCTGTTCTTCGTGTTCTTGAAGCTCTTCAATGGCAGCAGCAGCAGCAGCACTGTCTTCTCTGTAATCTCTTCTCCTCGGCTCTCCTGGACTCTAAACTCTCTCCTCAGCTTTTCTAACCCTTCTATGATGAAAACACAGCTATTTATAGCTATCCAACTCCCTAAAAACTCGATCAAATCCGAGAATAATCTCATTATTCTTCTCGGGCAGTTTGGAGAAAAATCACTTTCCTGTTGATTCACGTGGTTCTGTTGGCTATTCTCTCGTATCCAAACTATTCTCTGACTTGGAATGAACTGAATTGGTATATATCCACGAAAGAATATCCCATAAATATCTCTGACCATTCCCAAACCCTAAACAGAGAAGCCGTATCCTGCTGGGACTTTGATCAATTATTCCGACTTATCCAGCCCAATTGGATGGGTCTAGACGATTGCATTAGGCCTTTTATGTCTTCTAGAGTCCGTAGGTACCAAATACACCCGTTTAATCTCCTCATAACTCTCTAAGAATTCAACTCCAAAACTGTTGTCGCTCAGCCAATTCTTCCCGCCAATTTCTGTTTTGAATTTTGAAGATGACCTCCCCCTATCCAGTTCAGGGGTACGAATAGTAAGTTGGGCTGAAATATAATTCCTGGGGTGGAAATAACCAAATCTTGGGTGCCTTTAGTAATTTTCTGGGATGTTTTCCGGACTTTTTCAGGCTTCCTCCGGGGTATTTCTGGGGTACTTCCGGTATACTGTCAACGGAGCTCCAAACACCATATTTTAGCCAATTTCGCCGCAAAAGCTTATTTCTCCAAAAACACCTACAAAGACATAAAATAACCAAATAAGTACGAAATCGAGCACTAAAAATATATACAATTGGGACAAGTTAGACACATAAATGCGTCTATCAAATACCCACAAACTTATTTGCTAGTCCCGAGCAAATCAAAACTACAAAATAAAATCCTAACTCACTATCGCAGGCATCGTCAATTGCATTTAGCGTATGCAATAAGCCTTTAAACCCCTAGGTGTCCCTAGTGGCCGAGTTATAGTCTCGGGAGGGCTTACAAGAGATATACCCACAAAACCTTAATACTCCAGACCCTAGCTATCTACAACGAACCTTGGAAGGCACTAAAGAATCTCCTTGGTTGGCATACTTATTGACTACAAGAGGAAGTACCCTGATGCGAAATTCCAATTGACGTACACGAGTTTGCACTCAAGCATACTAAAATTCATATATAAGTGACAGATCTCTACTCAGATAGTTGCACTATGGACATCATATTCGGAGTCAAACTAATCACATGGAAAGATTAAGAGATGGATATAGAAAAACATAGATGGTTTTGATGTTTACGAAGTGAACGGCGTTTCCCATATCTGTCTGAAGGCCTCCGCCAAAATGAACCTATCCTAATGGATTGAGATACTAGTCTGACTAATATCAACACAACTGGCATATACAATGGAACCAGTGATTGATAATCCTAACTCTAGGTCAACACAGCTGGTATATACAAGGGTACCAGTGGTCGACTTTATTGAATTTATTCCTTTTGGTCAAATGGTCTCGTCTCAAATTTTTTTTTTTTCTTTTTTTCTCAACTTTTTTTTTCAACTTTTTGTTTTTTTTGGTATCTCAATCACTCTAATTCACCCTAGCATTGGTAACATAGTTTAAAAACAAAATAAAATAAAAATAGAAGTGAAAAGGACTCAACCAGATATGGTGAAACTATCATGTTATTTCTAACACCTGAGCTCTGTGCTTTTATGAATAGACTCTTCTAGATGTTTCCATCTAATCAGATTGGTTCCTCAACTCCTACAACCAAAATGCTTTCATCCACTTAGGTTGGTTAGTGTTATCCTTAATATGCATAAATTTCTAGGCTCTGGAGTTTATTTAAAACAAAAAGTTTCTACCCCACCCCCAAACTTAAATCTAACGTTGTCCTTAATGTTTCGCATGAAAGAACAGTACCAAAAATATAAGTAACATGAGGAAATAGTAAAGATAGAGTTTGGAAAGATAGTACCTGAGTGAAGTGAAACCAAAAACTGACAAAAAAAATTATACAACATACAAATCGCCTCGATGGTCAATCAATGGTAAACAGGGTCCTCCAGAGGGACCTCCTCAACATCACCTGTAGGAAAAGGCTCTAAAAAGGGCTTCAATCTCTGACCGTTAACCTTTGAAGAACTAGTACCATATGATGTCTCAATCTCAATAGCGCCATGAGGAAAAACAGCACGGACCACAAAAGGACCGGTCCACCGAGAGCGCAGTTTCCCGGGGAATAGATGCAAACGAGTGTCATACAGAAGAACTTTTTGACCTGGAGAAAATGACTTCCGTAATATGTTTCTATCATGCACAAGTTTCATTTTGTTCTTATACTCCTTCGCACTATCGTAAGCATCTATACGAATCTCGTCCAACTCATTGAGATGGAGTTTCCTATGGGCTCCTGCCTCGTCAAGTGAAAAATTTAGCTGCTTAACAGCCCAATAAGCTCTATGTTCTAACTCAACAGGTAAGTGACATGCCTTGCCATAAACAAGCCGATAAGGCGACATTCCAATGGGGGTCTTAAACGCAGTATGGTAATCCCATAAGGCATCAGTAAGCCTAGACGACCAGTCTTTCCGATTAGGATTAACTTTTTTCTCTAATATACGTTTTGTCTCCCTATTGGAAACCTCTACCTGACCACTAGTCTGTGGATGATACGGGGTAGCTACCTTATGTGTAATACCATATTTCTTCATCAGAAGCCTAAAAGTCCCATTACAAAAGTGCGACCCTCCATCACTAATTATAGCTCGCGATGTACCAAAACGTGTAAGTATATTATTTTGCAAGAACTCAATCACAACCCTATGGTCATTGGTTTTACACGCAACCGCCTCAATCCACTTAGAGACATAGTCTACGGCGACAAGGATGTATAGGTTACCAAAAGAATTAGGAAACGGACCACACATCAAAGACATCAACAATTAAAATAGGGTTCAAGGGCATCATGTTCCTACGGGAAATGGTTCCTAATTTCTGGCATCGTTCACAAGTAACGCAGTAACTGTGGGAGTCTTTAAACAACGAAGGCCAATAGAATCCACACTGCAATATCTTAGCAGCGGTTTTCTTAGCACTAAATTGACCCCCACAAGCATGATCATGACAAAAGAAAATAATACTGGACTGGTCACTCTCAGGTATACATCTCCTAATAATCTGGTCTGGACAATACTTAAACAAATAAGGATCATCCCAAAAGAAGTGCTTAACCTCAGCTAAAAATCTAGAACGATCTTGTTTACCCCAATGTTGGGGCATTCGACCAGTAACAAGATAGTTCACTATATTCGCATACCAAGGTAATTTGGTAACAAAGAACAATTGTTCATCAGGAAAGCTATCCCTTATAGGAAGGGAATCATCTGGGGAACTAACAACTAGCCTAGACAAGTGATCTGCTACAACATTTTCGGCACCCTTTTTGTCTCTAATGTCTGGAGAAAACTCTTGCAACAACAGAATCCACCTAATTAATCTAGGTTTAGTATCTTTCTTAGACAAAAGGTATTTCAAAGTAGCATGATCAGTATATATTACGATCTTAGAACCTCAGAGATATGGTCTAAACTTGTCTAGATCAAACACGATGGCTAAAAGTTCTTTCTCGGTAGTGGTATAGTTCAACTGGGCATCATTCAGAGTTTTGTTAGCATAGTAAATCACATGAAGTAACTTATTTTCTCGCTGACCTAGCACAACACCAATAGCATAATCTGAAGCATCACACATGATCTCAAAGGGTAGGTTCCAGTTTGGTGCCTGGACTATGGGGGCGGTAGTGAGTAATGACTTAAGCTTCTCAAAAGCCTCTAAACAAGCATCATCAAAGACAAACTTAACATCTTTTGCAAGCAAATTGCAAAGAGGTCTAGAAATTAAGCTAAAATCCTTAATGAATCGACGATAAAAACCTGCATGCCCTAAGAATGACCTAATATCTCTTACGGTTTTTGGGACCTGTAAAGTCTTAATAAGATCAACTTTGGCTTTATCTACCTCTATACCCTTAGAAGATACGATATGCCCTAAAACAATTCATGAACGAACCATGAAGTGACATTTCTCCCAATTAAGCACTAAATTTTTCTCCTTACACCTAGTCAAAACTAATGACAAATGATGCAAGCACTCATTGAAAGACGAACCAAACACTGAAAAATCATCCATAAAGACCTCTAAGAACCGTTCTACCATGTCAGAAAATATGCTCATCATGCAACGCTGAAAAGTCGCAGGGGCATTACATAGCCCCAAAGGCATGCGTCTATACGCAAAGGTACCAAAGGGACAGGTAAAAGTAGTTTTCTCCTGGTCTTCTGGAGCAATAACGATCTGATTATATCTAGAGTAGCCATCTAAAAAGCAGTAGTGACTATGTCCAGCTAATCTCTCTAGCATCTGGTCGATGAAGGGATGGGGAAAGTGGTCCTTCCTAGTGACCTTGTTCAATTTTATATAGTCAATACAAACACGCCAACCCGTGGTCACTCGGGTCGGGATTAACTCATTGTTATCATTCTGGACTACAGTAATACCAGATTTCTTGGGAACAACCTGAACGGGGCTGACCCACTTACTGTCTGAAATAGGGTAGATAATGCCTGCATCTAATAGCTTAAGAACCTCAGTTCGAACTACTTCTTTCATATTGGGGTTTAGTCGACGTTGCATCTCCCTAGAAGGTTTGGTGTCTTCCTCTAAATAGATCTGATGCATACAAACAGTAAGACTTATACCCTTAATGTCTGCTATGGTCCACCCTAAATCTTCCTTGTTGTTTTGAATGACGGTTACTAGCCTACTTTCCTGATCTCTATCCAAGTCGGAAGAAACAATCACAGGTAAAGTCTCAAACGGGCCTAAAAACACATAATTCAGGGTATCTGGCAATGGTTTTAGGTCCAACTTAGGAGGCTCTTCTAAAGAAGGAACTAGGGTAGACTTAGAAACGGTAGTGGTTCGAACTTAGGTTTCCATCCATTACTAGTATCTAACAAAGGGGTTGAATCTAACAAAGCATTCACCTCATTAATCACATTATCATCATCAAAATCAACCCCAAAGTGAGCTAGGCATTTTTCTAATGGATCTTCTAACAAAGTGTTTGGTAATGACTCCTCGACTAATGTTCCTATCATGTTCACCTCTTCTATATTCGAGTCATCTAGTTCAGAGTGTAGCTTACTAATATTAAAAATGTTCAGCTCAATAGTCATATTACCAAAAGACAAATTCATAATACCATTTCGACAGTTAATGATCGCATTGGATGTAGCTAAAAACGGGCGACCTAAAATCACTGGTATTTGGTTCTCTGGGTCAGGTACAAGTTGGGTATCTAGGATAACAAAATCCACTGGATAAATAAACTTGTCGACCTCAATAAGAACATCCTCGATCACACCACGAGGAATTTTAACGGACCTATCAGCTAACTGAAGTGTCATCTGGATAGGTTTCATCTCACCAAGTCCTAGCTTAAGGTACACATGATATGGAAGTAAATTCACACTGTCTCCTAAGTCAAGCAAAGCTTTCTCAACATGGTACTTACCTATTGTACAAGCAATGGTAGGGGACCCTGGGTCTTTATACTTAGGAGTAGTGGTATTCTGAATAATAGAACTCACATGACTAGCTATGAAGGCTTTCTTCTGGACACTGAGCTTACGCTTTCGCGTACACAAGTCCTTAAGGAACTTGGCATAAGAAGGAATCTACCTAATTGCATCTAATAATGGAAGGTTGATATTAACCTGCTTAAAAACCTTCAATATATCATTAAAGTTGGACTCCCTTTTAGTCGGAACTAGCAGTTGGCGAAACGGGGCTCTGGGAACCGAGCTAGGCTCATCAGTACCCTCATTGGTGTCTTTGGAGACTCTATCAGTCTCTTCATTCCCTGGCTCAGCAGGGTGAACTACAACATGTTCACTATCAGGCATGGCAACCTTGTTGTCAACCTTATTTCCACTCCTCAGGGTTGTAACAGCATTCACATGATTGTACGATTTCTCTCCTTTGGGGTTAGGATCAGTATGACTAAGGAACCTTCCATTTTCTCTCTCACTTATAAACTTAGCTATTTGTCCTACTTGAAGTTCTAATTTGGAACGACTCTGGGAATTATTCTTCAACTCTTTCCTAGTTTCTTGTTGAAATCTAAGGTGGTTTTTTGATAGCATGTCATGGTTATTTGCTAACATAGTGAGAGTTTCTTCTAAGGTAGAGATCTTTTTCTCAGAAGTGTTCTGAAACTGGGTTTGACATGAAGAGTTCTTAAAAGAAAAACCTGGGGGAGGCTGAGAATTGCTAGACTGGCCTTGACTCTAGCCCTTAGACCAAGAGAAATTAGGATGGTTTCTCCAACCAGGGTTGTAGGTTTCTGAGTATGGGTCAAACTTCTGACGGTTCTCAAACCTAGCGTTGTTATAGACAGCATGGGCTTGTTCTTCACTAACCTGACCTTCCCAAAATGAATTATCGGGCTCTATTCCACAACTAGAGACTTGAGAGGCTCTATTAGGTTCAACAAGGGACCTATTTTTAGACTGACCCATTTCCAAAGCTTCTAACCTTCTGGGAAAAGCAGCCAACTTAGCATCTGACGCAAAACTCGTATCTACCATATTGGTGCTACTTCTATTGACCAAGAGTCTTTTAGGGGGTTCAACACAAGATTCCCACTGTTGGGATTTTTCAGCGATAACTCCTAACAAGGTAAAAGCATCATCATCATTTTTACTAGTGAATTCACCAGCGCACATAGACTCAACCATGGCTTTGGTCGAATAGTCTAAAACATCATAAATAATTTGTACAAGTTTCATATTATCAAATCCATGGTGAGGACACTGAGATAGGAGATCATTGAATCGCTCTAAAAACCTA
Organism: Papaver somniferum; assembly: GCF_003573695.1. Taxonomy (NCBI): domain Eukaryota; kingdom Viridiplantae; phylum Streptophyta; class Magnoliopsida; order Ranunculales; family Papaveraceae; genus Papaver; species Papaver somniferum. The sequence continues at coordinate 126,543,737 of NC_039368.1, read as the reverse complement.
TAAAGAGACTCTCCCTCTTGTTGCACACTAGCACTAATTTTCTGCCTAACAGCTGCAGTTTTATGCTTAGGGTAGAATTTCATATAGAAAGCAACAATAAGTTCCTGCCATGTTTCAATGGATTCAGATGGTAGGTTGTTCAGCCAGGTCTTGGCTTTATCTCTCAAGGAAAAGGGAAACATCTTAAGTTTCAAGACTTCATCAGTAAGGTCTTTTATTCTAATTGTCCCACAGATTTCCTCAAAGTCCCTAATATGGAAATAAGGGTTCTCATCATCTTTTCCTAAGAATATAGGAATCATCTGAAGAATACTAGGTTTTATCTCGAAATTATCCGTAGTGGCTGGCAATTTAATGCACGAAGATCGGTTGGTCCTAGTTGGGAACATGTAATCTTTCAAAGTTTCCATCGCTGGCACCACAAAAGTACCAGGGGTACTTTCCTCACGAAGAGACAGATTCTCAAAACTGAAGTTTCCAAAAACAGGGCTCTCCAAAGAAGAGTCTTCGAGCTCCCTACTTAAATCAGAAGAACTACTAGGTTTTTCGCTAATCAATCGACCTAGAGTATCTCTTTTCCAAGCCCTATTAACAAAATCGGGGATACACTAAAAAAGAATTCAAAAAGAAATAAAAATCCTACCATGAAGGTTCTAGCAATCACACAGCAGGCTGACTCGACTTTACCACAACAAACCTAAAGATTTCTAGCAAACAACAAGCATGATGGCTCCACTTAGATTGTTTCTAGACCAGCTTCTAATCCTTCGAAAGGGAATTCGTTACAATTTAAGCAAACCCCTCTGGAATCAATCCGAGTTAAAGTAAGTTGAATAGAGGCGAGGGAAGATCAGTGGAGCTTTGATACCCAAAACCTCACAGATCCAATGTGGCGCAGTCACGCATTCAACTCGCAGAAACCGTCAAGAACTTTGAGGTGTGCTTAAAAGAGTAACCAATATTTTTCGAATGATTGTCCTATTAAGCTCGATACCCTATAGGTCTCTTTTTAATCAGATTTTAAAGCTTGGGTTCACGTTAGGTTTTGTTTTCCTAAGGCGGGCAAGAAGGGAGCGGTGATGAAATCCGAACCCTTATCTTGTTTAGGCAGGGCCTTGCCCTTTACTAGAAATATAAAAACAGTCTGGTTCGTCCTCAAACAATTATCACCTTAAGGAATACAGTAACCCGCTTGAAGGAGATTCACGAGTGTTTCGATTGGACTTACCTCCCGTACCAGACGGGCGATGAACCGTTGAAGTCGACTCGGGCCACTGACTCCGTTGTCAGTGTGCGAACCCGAGGGGCCGAGACGATATCGTAATCGTCGTCCTTCCCTGCAAACAGTTTGTATTTAAACTACCCTTTCGTAGGGTATAAAATAAAAATAAAAATGTCCAAAGTTTAAAGTCCACAGTCCACAAAAATAAAGTGCAAAAACAAAAAGTAAATTACAAAATATTTCCTAATACAATTCTAAAAAATAATAATAATAAAACTAAATCCCAAAAAAAATTCTTCTTTTTTGTCTTCTCTTTACGCTTTAAGCTTTTTTTTCTCCAAGTCCTTAGTGTTCACTTCAAACCTGTAAATCAAAGACAAAAAGAAACGTAAAAAGGAACAAATAAAAATAAACAAGAAAAATAAAAATAAATAATAAATCTAAAAAAATGCTACCTAAACACAAATCCGCGTCGGCGACGCCAAAAATTTGATGGTATTTCAAAAGTGATTGTAGTTGTAGTGGTAAAACTGGGTCTTTTCAGACTTGTGAAGAAAACAATTTTTTTAGATTTAATTTAAAAAGAAAAATAAATAAAATAATTCAATTTTAGAGAAAATTACCAAGACTAGGATTCCACCACTGACCAAATAAATAGTAAACTCTAAATAGTTTTTATGCAATTCTATCTTTGAAATCAATTCTAATATTTGCCTAAAATATGTTTTTGGAGTAATAATTTTAATCAAAAAGTATAAACATCAAAAGTTATTAAAACCCAGCATGCATCAAATTAATTCACAACTATTCAATAAAAACTAATATTTCAATTTCAATTCCATGCAAATAATCAAATAATAATATTGCAAATAAATAGTAAAATTAGAATTATACCAATTAATGTGGAACAATGGATTCCTCCGTCGCCTTGGCTAATGGGTTTAGCTCCTCATCCCAAAAACACACTCACAAGATAAATTCATGGCTAAAATAGGTGTTTTTACTGATGTATATAAGATGAAACAGGAATTAGCAATGCTGTATAAGTGTTACAGCGTCACTGTTACAAAGGGGCTATTGAAGACTGTTGTAAACGATAAGCCTTTACTGCTGTAAAAGAACGACACTGGTATTGTTATTTAAGACTGCTGAAGAACGAATGACTATGTGAGTCTGTTCTTCGTGTTCTTGAAGCTCTTCAATGGCAGCAGCAGCAGCAGCACTGTCTTCTCTGTAATCTCTTCTCCTCGGCTCTCCTGGACTCTAAACTCTCTCCTCAGCTTTTCTAACCCTTCTATGATGAAAACACAGCTATTTATAGCTATCCAACTCCCTAAAAACTCGATCAAATCCGAGAATAATCTCATTATTCTTCTAGGGCAGTTTGGAGAAAAATCACTTTCATGTTGATTCACGTGGTTCTGTTGGCTATTCTCTCGTATCCAAACTATTCTCTGACTTGGAATGAACTGAATTGGTATATATCCACGAAAGAATATCCCATAAATATCTCTGACCATTCCCAAACCCTAAACAGAGAAGCCGTATCCTGCTGGGACTTTGATCAATTATTCCGACTTATCCAGCCCAATTGGATGGGTCTAGACGATTGCATTAGGCCTTTTATGTCTTCTAGAGTCCGTAGGTACCAAATACACCCGTTTAATCTCCTCATAACTCTCTAAGAATTCAACTCCAAAACTGTTGTCGCTGCAGCCAATTCTTCCCGCCAATTTCTGTTTTGAATTTTGAAGATGATCTCCCCCTATCCAGTTCAGGGGTATGAATAGTAAGTTGGGATGAAATATAATTCCTGGGGTGGAATTAACCAAATCTTGGGTGCCTTTAGTAATTTTTCTGGGATGATTTCCGGACTTTTTCGGGCTTCCTCCGGGGTATTTCTGGGGTACTTCCGGTATACTGTCAACAGAGCTCCAAACGCCATATTTTAGTCAATTTCGCCGCAAAAGCTTATTTCTCCAAAAACACCTACAAAGACATAAAATAACCAAATAAGTACAAAATCGAGCACTAACAATATATACAATTGGGAAAAATTAGACACATAAATGCGTCTATCAACCTTAAACTCTGTCATGGTATCACGAGGGTGTTGATCCTCTTGAAAAAACTACTCTAGGGTTTTTTGTTCTTGATCATAGCTTCCGTCGCCACCATAGATTTACACTTCACGTTATCTCATTATCATACGTTACTGCTACTACAACCACTTATTCAACATCTCATTAAGAACCACACACTCAACATCTGATTACATCTTATCGTCCTTCTTCATCTACTTTTATCATAACACAGCGGTATAAAATGATTAAAATCGGTAATGTTGACCAGGATTTAATTTTGAGGGGGAAGAATTTTTTAAATTAATTATGATGATTCTTACTGGAAAAAACACTTGATAAGTAAAAGAAAATTAAATTAATTAAACGTATTCATATTTCCCGATGCTTGGTTGTGATGATACAAGATTAAAAATGCTCAGATAGAGCACAAAAAATACTTTTCCCAATCCTAAATTCTAATTTTTCGATATATCTATGTCGATTTTTTTTACTCTTATCTTAAATGCTAGTCGAGTGAATTCTTGTTGGATCAAGTTCACACGAGTCAAAAGAAAAACAAACAAAACCCTAGACACGAGTTGGTATTAAAGTGGGCACCACATTATCATTTCTATCATTTCTCAGTTCATTTGTTGGGCCTTTGACGTGCAGAAATCAGAAGCAATTAAACTGAGCCGTTTCTACGAAGTGGTGTTTTGGATTGTGGTCAAAGATATGGTAAACTTTGCTTCTATTTTGAGCTCATTTGCTGGTAACCCATGAAAATTATTTACAAGATATGTTTGTTTTTTGCTATTTCAGTTCACTCCAAAATCTCAAAACCTATAGGCTGCCTCTAGACCACAAAATAAAGCTCTAGATAAATGTCCTCAAAATAAAAGAAAGACCCAAACGAATTAGGTTCTCTAATTTATGGGCATAAAGGCGATGCAAAATATGATTAACACAAAACTTGTGAGTCTCATGACTTAATTCTTATCAAAAAGGGGACTCAACTCGAATGAAGAAAGTGTGTCATACCTAGTTGATTGAGTCCTAGTTGATTCAGAATAACACAAGTCAAAACCACAAAAACAACTGAGTTAAAACACAAATTATAGTGGCAACAAGAACCATACCTCGTTTGATCCTGAAAACTGTCTTTTGTTCAACTTCTATCCAACTGACATCGATTCCAACAAGTAAATGCAAAAACTAAAAAATGAAAAACTTAGACCCGAATTGGATTATAGAAGTTCAACACTTGCGGTTAGTTTACAAAATTTGGGCAACATTGAAAATTGCGAAACCGGTCATTGTTAAGATCTATCTTCTTCGTCACCACAAATCCAAAGATTCCAAAGAACAACCGCTATCGAAAATTTTTCATACATCAAGTGGATGGCAATTGTACAAGATCGATAGACAATATACTCAACATAATTCTTGATACAACGTTGGAGGGACGACCATACTTTTGTTAGACATATACGTCTTTATGTTTCCTTTATTTGTGTAACTAAGGTGTTATTATCAACTCCTCTTTATCTTTTACTTTCACTGTTTTAGGGTTTAGTTTATTTACTGCTTTCCTATGTTTTACTGAGTTGTTCCTTTACATAGAACAACAGACTCTGTACTCTAAAAATTTAATGAATCACTTATTGTTTTCACCTTAAACTCTGTCATGGTATCACGAGGGTGTTGATCCTCTTGAACAAACTACTCTGGGGTTTTTTGTTCTTGATCATAGCTTCCGTCGCCACCATAGATTTACACTTCACGTTATCTCATTATCATACGTTACTGCTACTACAACCACTTATTCTACATCTCATTAGGAACCACACACTCAACATCTGATTACATCATATCGTCCTTCTTCGTCTACTTTTATCAGTACTTCACAAACACTTATTACTAATATCTCACTTCATTATCTTCATCTCAGTACCTTATCAACAAATTTCTCTGTGATAATAATCTTACTTTCTCACCTTTCACATCTCAAAACTTCTTTTCAGTGATTCAGTCATGACTTCTGCATCACAACCTCACTATGAAACTGCTACAACCTTTCCGTTTACAAATATTACTCACTTTATTTCTATGAAACTTGATGAAACAAACTTTCTTGTCTGGATAAATCAGATTGGAATCTGTTCTTATCAGTACAGATCTATTTGGTTATGTTGATGGTACTATTAAGCCTCCACCTGCTATCATCAAAGAAGGTGAGAGTGTTAGTCCAAACCCATCTTTCTTTAAATGGAGAAAGTGGGATAGATTTGTAAACAACTGCCTGAACACAACGTTTTCCGATGGTTTATCTTGTTCTGTTCTGGGTTGTGCTACAGCTGAGGAAGTATGGACATATCTTAGAAAGGAGTTCTCAAATCATTTTTCATCTCATTAAAACTTTGACAAGGAAAAACTCAGTGGGACAAAACCTTGGTACACCTCTTCACATGTAGTACTTCACATGTTGTCTCGTATTTTACATGTAGTTCATCACATGCAATACGATCTTCAAAGGTTGACGAGTCTAACTTAATTGCCTCGTTAAAACTTCGTCAGGGAAACCCAAAGGGGACAAAACCTGAACTAAAGAAAAAGAGTACAATATTACGCAAACGTAGAACATAATTAGACTCGAATATGTTGCCTCATTAAAACCTTGACAAGGAAACCCAGTGGGGCAAAATCTTTACGAATGGGAAAGAGTATAACGTGACAGATGCAAGTAAAGGTGATCCGTTGCAGATGATCACTTTGCTTCGTTAAATTTGATTAGTTGCTTCACAACTTATTAGGCAGAAAATCCTTGTGGAAAGACAATTTCTTTAGTTGGGAAGTTAATTCCCGGTGTTTGTTGTTGTCTCATTAAAAACCTTGCTGAGAAACAAAACCCTGTGGAAAAAAGTAACCTCGGTGAAGGAAAAGAGTACAACACACCATTAGATGCTCCCCCTGATGTCAGACAATTTTCATTAGTCTAATGCAGTCAAAAGGAGTTTGTCACACATTACTTTGGTGACTTGAATGCTTATAAGACCTTGTTGTTGATTCTGGAAGTTACGTTGCTTAACGAACTATCGCGTTTCATTTCTATGATTCAGATATTTTCAGTAATATCAACGCGATCTTTATGTCTTCAACGTTCAACATACTTGATGTTTTTAGTGTTGTCTCGCTAAAAACCTTGTCGAGTAACAAAACCCTTTAGGAAAAACTATTCTCGATCGAAGGGAAAAAGAGTATAACACATCTTCAATTTCGAAGTAAAATATATCGGCATCATATCCTTAGATCCTCTCCCTGATGTCGGCATCTCCCCATGATTACTTTCAGAGTTGTTCCATACAGTTCCTTTAGTCATGTACTTTTCGGAATTGAATATCAGTAATGACTTAGAAAATAGTCTACCATATCTCACCCTGATCACTTTCGTTGGAGAAGAGATTATTGTTCCTTCATCAATAACCTTTGGATTGCAGTTTAACATTTATTTTCATGTCTTTGTAGGGATAAAATAAACTCATGTCAATGGTTACTTTTAAGTACATGATTACATTCATTGTACAATTTCAATGACGTTGCGTTGGCGTCGAGCTATATCTAGCTAATAAGTTCCCTGAGGATGCAAAATTTTATCGACTACATTATTATACTAAGTACAACAATGTGTTTATTGCACTTAGATATGGGAATTTCATCTCCCAACACATCTTCGTCATCTTCATTTAGACGAAATGGTCACTTACTTAAATTTGAACCTCGACTAATCATGGGAGTGCTAGCAAGATGCATGCCTTTGTTAAATTTCCTGAAACCTTTAAACAAATGCAAATTGATGGGATAATATACCACAAGCTCAGTATTCGGTCGAGCTTTTCCCATATTTTTCATCTCAAATTCGGATATCAAATAGCTTTTAAGGTATCTTATTACATCAAGAGTACCCGTCATGTCTGTACCATCGACATAGATGATGTAGTTTTTCAAGTGGTAAATAAAGTTCGTTCAAAAACTTGTAAAGATTTGATTTCAGACTTAATACTAAAAAGTATATACAAAAGATGTCACAAATATCGAGAGGTACTGAGAGTTAAGATTCCACCAATTCTCATATTCATGTGGTTCAACTATCGATTCCAGACAATTATAGCTCATAACATAATAAATATTGACTCTTTATTCTTTGCCAAGGTAGATTTTATAAAAGATTGACTGTAAATCACAAGCATGACGTATCAAAAATACTAAGACCAAGCATACTCCATCAAACAAAATCACAATCAATTAAGAAAAATCATGAATCAATTTAAAATAGTGCAAAAGTCATAAAGGAATTAAATAGATTTACCACACGCGTAGAGAATGTCTTCCTCCGTCATCCCAGTGTTGGGTTTTACCTCTTCATGGTGAAAACATGCTCAAAATATTTATTCATGGCTCCAAAGTGTTTGAATAGAGTGAAAATACAAGAAAAAGATAAAACAGATCAACTGCAACGTTTATAAGCGTTACAGACTGATTTTTATAAAGGACTACAGAGAATTTAAGACTGCCTTCTAAACGATACTTATTTGCTGCAGTAACTAAACTACACCTCTCTGCGACTGACTTAGGGCGTCAGTTCTTCTTCTTCTTCCCCCTCTTCCCTGAAAGTGCAGAAACGACTCTGCAACTTCACCCCCAAAGTCTCGACCCCTCTTCCAAGACTTGTACAAGCCTTTATATAGCTAACAGGTGCAAAACTATCCCGAGAAATATTTTTTTCTTCCAACGAAAGTCTCGGACTTTCTAACCTTTTCTTTCACCGGAATTCTCTCACACGTCTTATGTTTTGTGTCAATCATTCCCTTTGAATCGACAGCTCCAAATCTAACAGAATATATCTTCTTTCACCTCACGTAACTTCTTAATATAAATCAACCAAAATTCCGGAAACTTCCTCATGCCATGTTACATAAAGAATACATGTAAGCTGCTTTCTTTCCCATAGAAATCCGAGTACCAAGCCTGTTTCGATAAAACATGGTACCATCTGTACGTGCCAACTCGAATGATTCTCGTCCAAAACAAAACCATAAAGGACCGAGCATAATCCTCCTATGTTCTTCCCAAACTCGACTATATGGTCATTTTTAAACGAACCAAACACCCATGCTAACTCTTCTCAGCCTTAACAAGTCCAGCCCAATAAAAATCTACGATTCAATCTAATTAAAACTCCTTCAAAATCGGTCCAGAAATCTGCAGATGGACAAGGTTGTTTTCCCGCCAAAACCATTTCAAATGGGGAGGAAGATGGTGTCCCTTAACCTCTTATGGGATGCCTTTATCAGTTGGGTGCCCTGGGGTGCAAATAGCAAGTGGATGCCCCTTAATAAGTGAATGCCCCTTATCCAAATGAGGGTTTCCTTTAGCAACTGTCCTCCGGGATTGTCCACGCAACTTTTTGAGCCGATTTTTCCACACATGTTTATTTCTCCAAAAACACCTATAAAGACACAAAAATCCATAATAAATACAAAATCGAGCACTAACAATATATACAATTGAGATTATATCAGACACAAAAATGTGTCTATCAATAGATCGCGACAATTCCAAATCAGGAACTTTCTTGTGAATACGCAAGGAAAAATAACTTACTTGTCTATACCCTCCAAATCAAATAGTCACTTAGACGGGTACACCACATCCGCCTGATTGCTTCAATCTATAAGTGAGCATTATATCTAAATGTAAACGCACTCTGTGGTTTATAGTCACTTGATTTGGGTAACAAAAGGCTATCAAGTACTTTTTTAAATATATTCTATCTCTTGATTCTTTCAGAGATACGTAACAACCACATACATATGTTGCATTTCAAGTCCTTTTGAAATTACCAATCTAACTAAGTAGCTGAACACTATAAAGTTCATTACAAGAAAACAATTCCAGGGCTTTGTGAGCTCGCGCCACAAGGCCAGTCTTTATGCTTTAAGACTGCTTTCTTCTCATTATGCTTTGTGACAAATTAAACATGTATGTCCAATAGGCTTTACACTTGGTTGGTTAGCACTACCACGCCAAATACCTTTATATTTGTCAAAGAACCAAGTTCTACTTGGATTGTATATGCCAAATATGCTCTTCGTTGACATCAAGCAACAAGGAGCTTGGTTCCATCTCATCTTGTTTTATTTCCTTAAGCAAGTGTATATGAAATTAATCATCAATATGATCGAATGATCTTTCCATTGACTCATGCGCATTCTCATATTCCACTAGGGATGTCATTGTTCTCTGGAATCATTAAACTTCGGAGCATCCTCCAGTTTGATTCATGGACATATTCAGAGACAATCTTATGAGTTCTGATGATATAAATAAGTTGTGCATTACTCACTTAATTCCTTTCTAGGTGAGGGATGATCGAACCAAGTGGTCTCTCCAACTTCCTTTATGAAGCCACAGCCTCAACCACACTTCCATTGAGTGTAGTTGGAACACCTTAGTCTATGGTGTATATCCCTTATTGAGGATTTGTAACCTTGCAGGTAGGTTTACAGCTGGTATGTGTGATCTCATCACTTTAGCGACATCAGTGTACATTCTGAAAATCAATTATTCTTTGTCACTTCACATTTACATTTGTGGAGTATAAGAATCTATATGATACACAGTAGGAACACACCACGACAATTCCTGTCGTTCCCTTAGAAAATACTTTTTCTTATATCCCCCTAACGAAGGGAAGACTGTCTCATCAAAATGACAACCCGCAAATTTAGCGGTAAGAAATCTCCTGCCAAAGGTTTTAAAATGCGGATAATTGTTGGGAACTCATTTCCAACATAACTACTTAACAGTTTTGAAGACCCATCATAGTACGATGTGGAGTCGTAATGGCACATATATTGTGCAACCAAAAATGTGTAAGAACGTGAATGTCAGGCTTAAATCCAGTTACCAACTGGTACATATAAAAGGTTGACTAATATTGGGTTCTAAAAACGAATTAAGTAAAGATGCGTCAATATTGCATATTCCCCAAGCAGTTAAAGGTAGGTTTGTGCGCATAACCATGCCTTAGACACCATTTGTAACCTTTGATGACAGCCTTTGCGAGACCTTGGGGTATAGGATACTCTGCATTGATCCTATTAAACATGCAATAACCATCAAGTCCTTTTGATGTACACTCACTAGCATTTACAAGGGGTTGTGAGCCCTTACATGTAAAATATGTCCTAGTAGTTTTCCAAACGCAAATTTCTTGGAAACTATAATTAGTCCAAAATGTCAAAACATTCACCAGAGCCATAAGTCACTTTAATGGTCTGCACTCTGTATTAATATTTTTCTGAATTTCACCTTGTTTTCTTTGTAATATATAAATTTTACCATTTGCATCTTATGATGGTCTCGATCCTGTTTTACTGAAGACGTGGTAAAAATGAGTGGTAAGAAAGCATAATGGGAATGGGGGTTATGCATCTAGTACTTTAGAAAACGCTTATTAAGAGATATGTCGTCACTTCGCATTCTGTCAATCTTTTTTCCATTGTCTCGTCCACTCAAACACAGTGATGTACGTATGATTCCTTTCAAAATGAAACATCATGTCACAACAAAAGTGCCTTTATGGTTATGTCAAAGCCTGTATGAGTCAATTCCCAACATTTCATCGTCGGAGTCAATATGGATCTAATAATCCAAATATTATAGTGATTTACATTTCACTAGATTGACTCGTTAGTTTCTCTAAGATATTTCCTTCCCAATATATTAGAGATTATAAAAGATGTAATCAATTACATTCTCATCATTGTGAGTTTCTGTATGATATCCACTTGCATGAGTATCTTTGGAATTTAACAAGGTGATTATCTCTCGACACATATAGAGCTTTTGTGACTTTTAATCTTTGTTCCATCTTGAAAACAAAATTTGAGCATTTCTTCGCTCGATGATCCAATATCGTAGTCACATTATAAAGAATTAGTTCAAAAACTAGTGTATATTCCTTAAATTAATGGGAGAAAAATCACTATCATTTAGACATTGAATCTTCATATATTTAATAAGTGGTGTGGCCTTATTCGTAACAAAAGTGGGATTCAACTCAAGTACTTTAGAGTGAATATATGTTACGTTTCAGAGGAGATGATATATTTTACATCCAAATATCTCAAGTACATTAGAAAATTTATGTCTCGTGGGAATGATGTACTTTTCATTCCATAAGCGCATACATTGGATCTACTTCAATTGGTTGGCTAGGCAAAGTTCTTGTTGTCATTAAAGTTGATGTGAAAATTGGTTGCTACTATGATACGCACATTACATTGTATATACCAACACTTATGACCAGGTGAATTTCCAACTCTTTCATTTATGATAGGAGCTAGAATTACATTTTAGCTTTATCTCATAATCAATTGATACCTTTAGCTTAATTTGAGAAATTTCTTTATCTCAACAGGCCAAGAGAATCTCACTACAGGTTGAATAATAAGAGATGGTTCCATCTCTCTTATTTTCATACTTCAACATATGATGGTTCGTTAGTATAATGGATGAAGTAGAGAATGAAAATTTTATGACTCATCTTTGGGATACATGTACTTTTACTTGCAACTCATCTTTGTTGAAGCTTACTGACTTTTTAATGGCCGAGCGAGTGGATTGCATCCCACTACAGTTTACCAAGAATGTTTCAACAACTTTTCTTTAAAGCAATTCATAGTTTTTTAGAAAGTTTTCAAAAAAAAAATAAATAAAATAATTTGTGCTCAATGTGGAATGAGGACAATATGTTGCCTTAAGTACATCTAAATCCCCAAAACACACATCATTCATGAATATGGCCAATATCATATTCAAGGGAACAACATAATATTGAGTCCAAACTTCTTAATATTTAGAACAAAAACATAATTAGGCAAGTTCTAAAAATAATAGATATGCCAACAAACAACCACCCTTAAAACGCGTATTTATTAATTATATATACGTACTTAATTTGGTTCCCATCACTTATGGACAAAACCAGAACGACTCTGGTCATACACAGTCCGGAACAGGATAGCTAAAACCGGTTCAGAATAGGGTCGATGGATCCCATGGAACAGGGTCAATGGATCCCACTCGGGTTGGAACCTCCTACATTTTCTACCCGAGTCTTAGGCTGCCCTACCAAACAGCATCAATCATCTCCTCCGCCGTGCGGTGCGGTGCGGTGCGGACAAGAAGAACACCAGGGGAAGAAAAAAAAATCAATCACCGACCATCATCAACGTAACAACATACATAACAGACAAAAACTAAATATTCACCGAAAACTGTCCACGAAAGATGGTTAAGATATACACTTTTCCTTTTAATATGCTTATTAAATCAATCACCAACACGTGACTCCAAATCTTCATCATTGAAATATAGGCCACAAATACAGACGAAATACATGATATTATTATCTCCGTCCCACCATTAAGTGACCTAGTGTATAATTTTTTTAGTTATACACTAGGTCACTTAATGGTGGGACGAAGAAAGTAATATATAGATGTGTAGCACAAACTGACAAGCTATGCTATGCACTTGAATGGTTCATCAAATCGATGGATAAAGAACACATATAATCATGTCTTTACCAAGTACCAACAAGCAAAACAGGCGAATCATGTTCAAATTAAGCAATTAATATCTTTTTTCCTAAGTATATCAACCTTGGTATGGGATGGCATGGTTTAGTGGAGGGGCGGCATTCTAATAAGACAAAAAGGGTCATTACATGATCATTCAAGGTGTCCCTTATCAAAAAAAAATGGAAATGACAAATTAACCCTCATAATTGATAACCTAGTTTAGTGATGATAATCAAGTTTAATGTTATTGATTAAATTCACTTATATTAACTCAAAATCAAAACAAAATCAGATTTTATAGTTTAAAAAAAAAAAGTTTCGAGATGGTACAGAAGTTTTACCCAAAGTGAAGGTCAATCTCAATCAATTGAAGAAATTAACCAACAAAGTGAAAACTCAATGCCTGAAAATGACAAGGTATACTTCTAAATTAGTCCTAACTAGCTTTTTGTTGCTCAAATACGTAAAAAAAATCACTTTCTTACATTTTCAGAGCTAATTACGGTTGGCATTTCGCTTGTAACCAACCGTAATTCATAGTTACGGTTCGTAAAAGATGAACTACCAACCGTAACTGGTTAAATTTTGGGAAAAATCCAATTGTAAAACCAGTTATGGTTGGTAGCTAAATGCTCGATACCAACCATAACTGAAGAAAATTTTCAGATATAAGAACATACGGTTGGTAATTGAATTATTACCAACCCGTAACAACATCAAATTCTCCTGTTACGGTTCGTAATAGAGTTAAAATCAACCGTAACTCACATAAACCCAGAAATTTCAATTTCAATTTTCACCTAAAACCCTAATTTCTGATAGAAATTAAACTTAAATCGAACAAAATAAACTAAACCCTAACTGGGTTTTTCATAATATACCTCATATAAGTCATTACACTTGATTACTTTTGGAATCGTTGATTAATCGAAGACGATGAAATTTCCAGTTTTAATGGAGGTTACAGTTGATGGAGGAGAAGAGAAGATGAAGATGAAGATGAAAGAAAAACTGATTTGATTTTCTCTGATTCATTAGGTTTTAAAAAAAAATTGATTTGATTTTGGTTGATTTAAGGTGAAAAGGGTAATCTAGTCAATTTACATCCCCTTTACGACATCCCCTAACCAACTAAAGGGACATTACTATCACAGTGCCGTCCCTCTACTAAATCATGCCACCCATATACCAAGGTTAAAGTATATACATATGGGATCACATATCATAGTAACGTATTTTATTTATTTATTATTATGTATTAGATTTTTTTTTAATAAACCAGAGTAACGTATTCAAAAGAAATTGAAACAAAAACTGACATAAATATTGCCTGTAAAATAAAATCAGGGAATCGAGTAAAAAAGGATGTACATGTAATGTAGGAAATATCTATGGCAAACAGCTTTCACCAAATCATGTGCTACAGACAGAAAAGATAAATATAAAGAGGGTTTTGGGTATACCTTCAAACATACAGATCGTATGACAGAGAAAAATAAAAAGGGGAAAGTAGGCATTGAGACCAACTCCAATGAAACTTCCCGAAATGGTATTCACTAAAACAATGATGATCAGAAAAAAAAAAAAAAAAATCTTTGGAGCGACAGAGCTCGTGATTCCCAGGAGCGCAGTTGATCAAGAAAAATATAAAAATAGACTCGGCTGCTCGGTTAAACCATCGTGGCTGATAACGTTTTGTAGTAGAATATTAGGGAAAGAGAAAGATGTAGAGACAAAAAGGATAATATCTTATTGGAGAGATTAGAATAGATGCATTACACAATTTTCTTTATAATACAACCCTAGGAATCTAGTTGTATACGACTATTCTGCATTTCACATGGACCATCTTTCAGGGAAATATTGAAGGTTTACAAGAAAAGGATGTGGCCGCTAAATTTGGAATCCCGTGGGATGTTTGGTTCCTTCCTTCAAAGTTGCATGTTTTTCTACTGAAGCTCCATGTAACATCTATGGAATATCTGGGGCTATGAAAAATTATTGGCTCATAAGCTGTACTCCACGGACAAGTTACATTGAACAACTGGGAAAGCAGAGTTCTACCCTGTGAACTAATGATCATCATGCATTTCTTAAATGGAAGACGAGCTGAAGTCTCTGCAAGATATTCTATTTCAATCACCAGCCACAAGTTCACCTCCATAGAATACCAAGATTTGCGGTCTAGAATCACCAAGACAAGTCTATCAGGTTTGATATCTAACTATCTCTGTCTTTAATTTTGCTTAGCACTTGGTCTCTTCCAGAACTATTTGGTTATTTTGTCACCATGAATTGAAAAGAATCGGTCTTCTATTTAATAGTGTTCTATTTTGCTTTCCTTAGATCCACACTTCTGCTTTACGTTTTCATGTATCTTGATTCTAAGTGTCACCCTAAGTTGGATGGTTGAAACAATGCTGAATCAGTAGAGGTGCATGTGACATGTGATTCTTGGGCTTCATATATACCAAGTACTTTACGTTTGGTGCTTAAATCAATCTTTTTTCTCCTCTTAGTCTGAGTGTCAGATTCCACTCGATCTTAAATGACTTTTGTATTGATTTCTAAAAGTAAAGTTCTTCCATTGCAACTGTTAAATGGTGAGGCATTATTGTCAGCTGTCCGAATTGAGGTGAAAACCATTGTCTTCATGATTATTAAGTGCTCAGCTATGATTGACTAGACTTGCAGATAACAAATTTGTGATTTTATTTACACGGCATGATTGACTGGCTGCCTTGTTTTATTTTCTAGGCTCTCTCTTTATAGGTTTGTAATGTGTTCAATCCAGTTGTGAATTCAGATGTCAAATAATGTCTCACCCTCGAATTTTCTTTTTTCATGTAGGGAAGACACCAGGCGAACGTGACTGAAGGGTTCAAACAGATATTGTGCAGGGACGTCAGCTACCAGATCACTTTGTACGCTTTTGACATGAAGTGGAAACCACCCACCCATTTACAAGCTTCAGGACCACTCGCAGTGTTGGCGGAGATGAAGATAGAACCTGGTGAAGGTTTGGATGCACACAAATCCCCCAAGAAGGCTTGCATAAGAAAAGAATGTTAGTGATGCAGACAGTTCTGAGAATGAAGAAATCAGATAGATTAACCTTCCTGTACCACCATGTAACGGGATCATTCATGCGCAGTCCTTTTACGTAGAAGAGAAAGCCCCTTTAGAGGCTTCATTATTTACGTACCATTTGGCTATGACTTGTGTTTTACTCGGGTTGTAATTGACGATATATTCGATGATTTTAGAACTCTATTACAGAACATCTATGAATATGAGTAAGTTCTGCTGAATCAACTTTTCTTTTAAGCATCTTTTGAATCAGTGACAGTAGGAGGCCTTTGAATTGTATCCAAGGTCTAGCAAAGGCTTCAGATTGTGGGAAAAAATGGGAAATGACCAACTTTGCTTCACCTGAGTAACCCAACTCAATACATTACAAACATCAAGACAAGTGAATTCCAATACTTGAGATTAAATCTAAATCCAATTTTCATTGACCAACTGAGTAACTGACATAGTTTCAAAAAAAAGGAGTAACTGACATAGTTTGATATCAAAATCCTGAAAACTAAGAAGAGTAAAGAATCAAGAATGGCCCAATGAATCTGGGACTTACGGCGTAACAAAATAGTATCAATTGGAAAAATGTATCGAGTGTGATCCACTTCACATTGCTGGAAACTGGAACTCTGGGCGCCACGCCGCTTGTTACTTTACGAGAATATAATCAAATCTTGAGGAATTATTTACTTGGAAGTTATGGGTTTCAACTGTATTCTTTAGCTAAACTACTTTTGGGACACCTTCATCAATGCTCTTCAACTGCCCTGAAAAAGTATAAACAGAATAAAATTAGAAAAGGATATCAAAAGGCATTTAGGGAAGCAGAAGCATTGAGACAGATAAAAAAAAAAAAGGCACCACAAACATGTACCTGTTTTCAGGCTCTACGAATTGGTTGAATAATGAAAGTGAAATTGTCAGGCAGCTCGATTAATGGTCCATCATCGCAAAGACTTCTTACAGCAAGTGACAAAGCATACCCCAGGGCTTTGGCAACTGGGATTGCCACTGCATTCCCTACTTGCGTATATCTGAAAATGAATGAAAAAAATCTGTAAAAGCAAAGCTTCATATTAACTGCATTACAAAAGAATACAAAAGTCTGAAGAATCCCTGCAGACATGCACAAAAATGTCCCATCTAAGTCGAGAGTTGCATTCAGTGCTTACATATGATAGATAACATGAACTCCAACAAATATGAGGGAAATAAGATAACAAAACTAAGCAGTTCTTAACACTGTGTTGTATCAGTACTTCAAATACTTACTTTTCTCTCACTTCTCCACAAAGTTGATAGTAGTCGAAGAATCCCTGAAGACGTGCGTTTTCTCGGACTGATAGTACTCTGTCTTGAATTGGATGAATCATGGCCTATCAAAAGATATAGTTTTCAAGGTTAGACTTTGAGCTACAACCTTTGTCTCATCTGAATTCGTAGACGAAAGAATGCATGATTACCTGGTTATGTGGCTCCGCTCGGGTCACCACCGTAGACACTGTTTCATCCCACCATAAGCGCGCGAAGGGTCTGCAATATTCAGAGATCATTAGAAGATATTTAGAAGCAAAATCAATGAAAAATGTAAGAACTCATGTGTTGTTGATATGAATTGTCTTACTTGTCTGACTTTCCACCGTTGAAAGTCAATGCATAATCTGGGACCTACAAAAGGCACACCCAGAAATACATAAATTCAAGAGTCAAATCAGAGTTCCTACTTATCGAAGTCATGCTCAACATGTGAAGTCCAAGTATCAGAACACCATACAGCAAGACAATAGTAGGTTTTACCAGAGGTTTCCCGGGAGCCAAATATTCGCGTGGTCTATTTGGATCCCAATGCCACTTATCATCTGCACCCTTAATGACTCCACCAAGATGGAAAAAGAAGGCCCCCTATCAATCATAAAAAAGTAATGATTAATCTAGGAATACAAATAAGTATATTATTTGTACATAATGTAGACAGAGATTACCTTTTCTCTTGGTACTCTACACACCCGTTGATAATCATACGGGTTCAGTTCCAAAGGAATATGGTCATAGAGACTTGCATTCAATCCTTCCCCTGTTTCATAAGTGCCATTTCACAGAAAAACATTGTGGTGAACAGAATATAGAATGGCACATAGGAGCAGAAGTAAAAGATGATAACAACAAAGTTAACGTATGAGCAATAACACCACATATAGGCAATTGCTAGGAGGAATTTCTTTACTGACCTGTTCTACTCATCCGGATATACCGTTGAAAATCATTTTCAGGAACCAATACGTAATCCATTGTATCGCGGTTCTCACCATTTTCAACCTGAAAATTATGAATTATCGTTTGGAATCATTGAAGGAATTATTGCACATTACACAGAAACAAAAGATGACTAAACAAAGGAAGAGAATAATTAAACAAACCCCTGGAAGGTCTCTAAGTGCATCAACAAGAAACAAAGGTTTCTTCAGATGATCAAGGGTTACACTTTCATCATAAGCAACAAGGCACCTTTCGAACTCAGTTGGAACACCATATCTAACAACGCACTCATGTGTTGGTAGTGGATATGGTGGAAGCTTCTGCAGCGATATTAATGAACCAAAATGTAATTATACAAATTAGGAAGAAAAGAAATGGCCGGACAGAATAAATACCCATAACCAATAGTTGAAGCTACCTTTCCAACTTGCGCACCCCATAAGAAAACTCGCTGCCGAAACTGTGGAAGCCCGAATGACCCTGCGGCCATTATCCCTAATCTCGCTTGATAACCCATGGAAACTAAACGGCTCAACGCGTATCGGGCAAGAAATCCTTGAGAGAATTGCAGGAGGTCCACAACGTTTTCCATTAAAATGTACGACGGCTTCAAGAATTCAATAATATCTAAATAAACCACCATCTGATAATTCTTCTCATCAGCCAATGGATTCTCTACATTTCGGTGTTGATTAAATCCACTTATGCCCTGGCATGGGGGGCCGCCACAGATGACATCAACATCTCCCTACACCATAAAATGCTAGTTAAAAAAAACAGATGATTTCCAATTGAACATGGTATGGAGAGACAAGATACTTGATACACATAAAAGAACAGACAACAGTGAGCATGAAATACTTACAGGAAGGGGCAAAAAATTTGACTGATACCCTGTAGTCACAAACTTGCGGATCTTCTGTTCACAATTGCTGGACAATAGAAACAATAAGAATAAGTAAAGCTGATCTTGAAACTTCAACTTACTTATAAAGCAGTTCTTATTACGCCCCAACACCTTAAAAACACATTTCAACCTGAAAACAACCCATCATCTACCATGTAATACATTTTTTACACACATACCTCAAATTTCTACGAGGTTCCCAAGTATCTTCGCTAGAATCGAACCCCTTCCAGTGTACCTAAATTGTTGAATATGGAAACATACGAATACAGGAACACATATCAGCAAAGCGGAACAGGAACCTTGAATACGGTGAGCAACTAATAACAAGATATGTATGAGTTAGATATGAGTTAGATACCTTAAAGTAGAGTTCAGTTCCTTTGGGAATTGTAACACCCTTCTTAGACCCCTTGCCTTTTGATTTCTTAGCTTTTGCAAGCTCAGTTGGGTCCCCGAAACTGATACCAATTATTTCATCCACCTCCAGCTCGTCCGGTGAAAGCACCTCACTATCTTTCCTATGTTCAGAATCATCTTCAACATAATCGCTGGATGCTCCTCCCACTAGAGAATACTGCTGACACAACTTTTCCCATTCACGGAGCAAAGAGAGAAAATTCTCTCCACAATCATTAGTAACCTTCGTCTCTGGGTGGTTTAATGAAAGACTTTGGCAAGCACTTTCATTTAGATCAAGTGCCCACCGCTGTTACAAAAAGTAAAAGATCAGCAATTTCCTACATATCTCATAACGAATTTACTACATATATCGTTTTCTGCGCATACAAGAAGATCACTTACTGTCACAAGGTTTACATCACCCACTTTGGCCCCAAGACAAAGGCCTGTGGACATAGCTCCACAACCAGCATAAAGGTCTAACAATGATAGCTCAGTCTTCGATGACTGTCCAAGTGTAATTGAGCTGTTGCTGCCCATCTTTCCCCCACCTGTTGCACTATCAATATCAGATGAAAGTCCTGAAGAGGCATCTCTCCCATCACTTGTTGCTTCTGCAGTGTACCCTACGTAAATGTAAAAGAGGAACTTCAATACCACACAAAAGATGTCCAGAGAACTTAATTCCCCTATAAAGATAATAACCACTTCTAACAGGAAACAATCAACATAACATATGTATGGGAATATCTATTGAAATGCCACTTGGATGGACATCAACATATGGGAGTATTTATTGATGCTCAAACATAAGGAATCTTACCAGGAGGAATGCTGATGAATCCACAGTAAGGTAACTTGTAAAACATATCAGTATAGTAATCAGAACTGGCAATTATTTCCTCCTTTGTTGCTAGCTCTACCTGTTGAAATTCATACCGCTTTAGTATCCTTTCAACAAGGAATGATCAAAGTAACAAAAAGATGCAATAACTGAAAAGGCTATAATATAGAGTTGATAAGCTTACATTTTGAGGAATTATTGCTATGTTTGCCTTCCCAACCAGGCACTCCAAGGGGTTATCGTTCTTTACATCGGAAAAGAATACACATTTCTGTCGTATAAGATCAGACTGTTTAGGACCAGCACCCATAACCTACAACACCACAAAGAAAATTATTTATTGTCATATGATAAAATAAATTTTTGTAATAAAAAAAAGGAAAGATTTTGAAATTCACTCCCAAATAGAGTGTTATCTTACGGTGTCAGACGGCCTATAGAACCACTGAGCTGTGAAGTATACATGACCTTCTTTCGTACGAAAGAACTCCACAATTCTGCATATGTAGGGAGTTTCCTCCTTGTCGCTCTGAAACGGCAATAGCTTTCATTTAGTAACATTTAACACCCAAGACAAAACAAGAACAACAAGACTACTGACCACAAAATTGAATTCAAAGAACCAGTGCACGCATCGGAAAAACGATAACGTATACTACTAGCAAAAAAAAGCAATTGAATGAAACAAGGTTCTATCTAAATGAACTGAAACAAAGACTAGAAGTTTACCTTCACAAGTGCGTTTTCATATAGGTTGTAAGTAATCTCATCTACCTCAGCTGACAAATAATGACTCTCAACCATCAGAACTTCTTCATCAATTTTCTGAGAATCAAACCACACAATCAACACACAAACACTAAAAATTGAAAGAAAACAAACATCAAAACAATACCAAAGAGTAACAGTTAGATGAAACAAACCTTTTCAGCAAGCTTTTTCGCAATCAACTGGCACAAGACAACAACAACAACAAATCAAAACCTAAAAAAAAAAAAAACAAAATCAAAAATTAGGGTTATAGAAATAGAATCAAACAAACCTCTTCATCATATCTGTCCGGCCATCTAGTCCTGGCCTCCTCTTCCGGTACCGGTTCTCCCATGAGCTTACAAAACTCGGTTTCTTCTGCTATCATCTCCACAATCTCCTCTTTCTTCTTCTTTCCTCCTGTACTACAAGTCCTCTGCCTCTTATTACCTTGTGCTGACGTTGATCCCTCCTCCATCTTCATCTTCCCTTTTCTTTTTCGTTTAAGACCGTCGTTTATTAGTTCCTCCGCCCTTTCTATCTCTTCCTGTTTCAGTACTGGCTTCGGCTCTCTTTTACTCCGTCTAGGTTCCATTTCTGTGTGATTCTCTGAAATCTCAGTATCTTAAATCAGATTCGTTCTTCTCCTTTCTATCAATTTCTGTGAAATCAGAAATTGATTTTGAAACCCTAGATTGGAAAAGGGGGGAGTTTAGAGAGAGAGTGTGAAAATCTGAAGCGGGAGGATTTTGAAATGAAAATGTTTTGAGGAGAAAATGAAATAATATAATAATACACGGTTACCTTTTTTGTTTTCCAGATCCGAAAATTTTGCCCACTAATTTAGTGGTGAAAAAGATTTGGTAAAAATATCCCAGTAATTGTAGGTATTTTTGAAGATACTACCTCTGTTTCAAAAAAAATAGGCTGGTTTGTGTGCAAATTTACACACAAACCAACCTATTATTTAGAAACGGAGGGAGTAGGGGAAAATTTGGGAAGTCAGATGAGTCGTGGTTAAATTCGTTAACAACGTGTTTATCTTATGAAAAGTGTGTTCAAAAACACCCTACAAAAATGATCGCATCGAAACATGTTCATGAACAATGTTGTTTGAAAATCAGTCATTTGTATATGTATTCTTATTTATTATAAAACAAAATACTAAAATGTTGATATCATTTGACAGTTCTCATTTATAATTATCAGAGTGTTGGGTATAAGTTTGGTTTTAGTTCACTTTATGTTTTTATGATTCTTAAAATCGTTAATCTGGAAATTGATTCCTCATTTAGGTTATAATCCTATTAGCTAGCAGGTTTAGTAATTGGGGTGTCACAAGTTGGTATCAGAGCTCACTATTAGGTCTTACATGGGCAATAACGAAATAGGCAGTGCCAATTAGTGGACGAGATTAATTTAGAATTGAATTGGGTCGTGAGATAAATCTTAATCACTAAAAGCTATCAAGAACTAAAAGATTTATTTGATTGAATGATTCGTTTTCTTTGTTGTGTATATGTATGATGAGGTAAAAAAAATTGTTGGTTAAACCAGTTGAGTTATAGATTAGAAGATGATAGAAAACTGGAAACTAATTAGTCTGAATTAAGAAGACGTAGACAATACGATACTAGAAGAATAGTGATATTAGTATATTTGATAGATCCCGAAAGTCATACAAGAACTTATTGAGTGCCTTAACTTATACGTTGAGTCATCAATTTTTGAGATAGAAAATGAGTGTGAAGAACTTAGACTAATTTATTTATTACTGTTCAAATCAGTGTAGCTGAGACTGATAATTTCGATTGATAGATTACAGATTCATATAGAAACTTTATGATAGAGTACTAGAACCAGTTATCTATTGAAATAGAAATTAGTCTACTGAACCTAAAGTTATAAATTTTAGATTCTAGTTGTAAAAGGCAATCTTGATTTGTGTTTCATTTCTTGTTGCTTAGAATTCAATTAAAAATGAGTCGTATTTTCGCGCGCTGGTGAGTATGAAGGATACTTGCGCTTGGATGAGAGATAGTTTTTCTCTATAAGGTGGAGAGTTTTTTTTTGAAGACCTGAAGGGCGGTTCGATTTTCGAGGACGAAAATGTATAAGGTGGAGAGAATGTAAGGACCCTCAAGTTCGACAACGCTATTAGACTAGTCAAGAGACGGTTTATCCGCTAATGACTCGACTAATTAAATACGAATGTTAATTTGTAGGATTTAATCTAACGATATAGATACGAAACTAGTATCACTCAATAGGTCTCGAATAGTTATGTGAATTAGACTACTCGAACGCGTCATTCGGATATCGGACGAAGAAGACACCATCAGTGAATTGGGAGGGAAAAAATAGGCTTTTTTTATAAGTAAACCGACCTGGGCTGCTCTTATCATTCTGGACGTGTGTCTTATCATTTCCCTTTGGCTTTATCACAAAACCAGATCGAAGAGAATTCACTTTCTCTTATCTTTTTCTTTCTTCTCTTCCCTTCTTCTTCTCCGTGTTCTCGTCATTTGAGTGATTTGAGAGGTAAAAGGGGTGTTTTGGGATCAAGGAGAGCAGTGAAAGATCGAGGGTTAGTTGATGGTGGTAGTATAGGTTGATCGGGTGAAATCAAAACCCAGCAGAAAAGGTAAACAACGAATTTTATTAGGATTCTTAATCTGTTATTGTTTATTTATGAAATTGAGTTTGTTTTGGTGAAATAGTTCATGGGTTTATTATTAACTAAGGTAGAACGGGTTGTATAAGGTTTAATTTTGGTTTCTTTAGGAGTTTTGAGATTCAGTTAGGAGGGTTTAAATGAATTGAAGATGAGGATTAGGGTTTCTGAGTTGGGAATCTACAGATGAAGAAGATGAATTGAAGAGTGGTGATTCGAAGAACAGTTGATGTTATTACAAGCTAGAGTTAGTGACTGAATTGGGTCATTGATTTAGGTTTATATTGATCTACAGGGGTTAGTAAATGTTGGGAATGAAGCAGAAATGAGTTTTAGAAGTAGTATTGGTGTTAACTATATAGAACTGTGTTGGATTGCAGTCTAGTGAGAAGAACTGGTGGTAATTGAAGTGTTTCAAGACTTAGGTGATGATGTTGATGCTACATGGGATGAGATGTGTAGGATGGTGGTTGTGTAATTGTTGATGACGTTTAAGGGATTGTATTAGTGGTGGTACTATTAGCTGAAGTGGAAGGGGGTAATGATATGTAATAGACTGGTTGTGTCAGTGGCGAATTTGAGTGGAAATCCATGAGAGTGTGGTGATGCTGCTGAGATGTGAAGATGGATTGCTAGTATTGTAATGTATTTGATCTGAGCTGAAGTTTTAGGTAAGTGATGGGTTTAATAAAGAACAAGATGAACTGAGAAAGGTTGGTGGTGATGCAATGAGAGCTGTAGTTAGGCTACAGATGTTATACAAAGAAGGACTAATATGAATTTCAATCTAAGTGGTGCATGTCTGGATGTTGGTGTTGTTGTTGAGAGTGGAGTGAATATGTAATGTATGTTATACGAAGTAGTACTGGCAGAGGTGGAGATTCAGGTTGGAGTTGAATGTACAAGGGAACTTTTAGTGAGAAGAGATGTGTTGTGTTTATATGAAGGGTTTCACATGGAGCTGAACCATGGTTCCAGGGTTAGTGGGGAAGTATATGTGTTTGGAGCCGTAATTGCTTAGTCTTGCAAAGGAAATTAGGAAGTATGAATATGAAGAGGAGGTTGGTTGGGAACTGGTATTGCAGGTGTCATGAGTTGAGTTAATGGTGAACAACAATTGTTATAGGTGGGTTGATATTGAATTACGGACGAGAGTGTTATGTATGGGATGTAAGTATTGATGGTGAAATTGATATTGTTGTGGATTGGATGGTGTTAATGGACTTCATTGAGAATCAAGTACGAGGAATGGAGGTTGTAATTTAGTTAAGTTGTTGGGTTGCTTTTAAAGTTAAAAATGCATGTTAGATATAAATCTGTGGTGTGTTGCACCTTGAAGGCACAACAGAGTCTTTTGCCTCTGCAGTGACTCAAGCCAGAATCAGTCATATGTCTAACTGGTTTTGTTTAGCTGACTTAGTCCTTCTGACTGAGCTGAATCGTGTAGACTCACCAAGTTCCCTATCTTGACCTGAGTTGACTCAGTTGACCGATTTGGATAGTTGACCAGTCATCTTGACTTAACCTTGACTAGTTAACCCTGGACTTGACTTGGACTAGACGTTGACTGTTAGTTTGACTCATTTGACTGTTAGTGACCGTTAGTTGACTCTTAAGGACTGGACCTTAGTTTAACGGGCCGGTTTATTGGGCTTGGACTTAGAGCCAGTATCCCCATTGAACATGAATTGGACCCTTATGGTCCGAATTGGCCTTTGGTTCTTTTTACAAAGTTGTACATATTTTTAAGACATATTTGATGGAATATAAAATCAATCTAATTGAATTAGTAAACCTTTAGATGTGGTAAAGATAGATAATGAAAAGGTGTAGAACTATAAATGAGCTTAGATTCATTAGATAGTTCACTTAGCTTATAACTAGTTGTATGAGGTTATGTTATGAGCATTGTGTGAGCCTATTGGCTAAATTCTTAGAGTGTTTATGTGATTAACAGTTAGTTTATATTAACAACGATCGATCCAAAGGATGAACCAGTGGATTGAGGATCTCGAGGTAGGCGAGGCTTGTCATCCAATCAGGTGGGAACTCTGTAACCTTCTTGTAATCATTAAGCTTTCTTTTATCTGCGAGCATGATGAGTCTTTACTATTTGAGTGCATGATAGCGTATATTGTGATGTTCTATTTCCTGTATCTTGAGTATGACGTATATGTTGCATCTATATGTACGGTGTTGCTATGATGTGTTGTGTTGATATGCATTGTGAGATTTCCCTGCGAGGAGTGTCTGTGTTCCCCACGGCTCTTAGGTAAGTTAAGTAAGGCGGTAATTCATTCGCCGACAATATTATATAGTATGGCGGTAATTCATCCGTTTAAATATTATTATAGTAGGGCGATAATTCATCCCTTATAATATTATGCTTATTAATATAGTAGGGCAGTAGCTCATCCGTTTGAATATTACAGTAGTAGGGAGGTAATTCATTTGTTATGATATTATATATACTATTTTATTTGAGGGAAATCACTCGTGTGCATATTATACTTGTTTGTCTAAATTTCTGATCTTGATGGTAATATTCTGAATCATGGTTTATATGAGCCCTCTGTGCGGACGATGTTATTATTATTGATTAGGGTTGCTTTCGCGTCTTCTTCTCCAATGAGTTTGGAGAGGTTAGAGTGACACTTGCTTCGTAATGCATAAATTGTTTTATGATTAGTTTATTTTTGTTTTCTTTCAATTTATATTCTTTTAGAACTGTGAAGTATGTTAGTGATTACCTGAGAGTTACATGTTTTCATTGAGCACCCTTTTGGATGATGTGATCACTCGTTCTCACTTCAGTTTCAGTTACCAGAAAGAATGATGCAATGAAGATACTTGTTTTCGTAGTTTAAAGCATTACCGAACTGTGTTACATTTATGTACCTCGTATATGTGTATTCTTATTTATTATAAAACAACATACTAAAATATTAATATCATTTGACAGTTCTCATTTATAAATGTCAGAGTGTTGGGTATAAGTTTGGTTTTAGTTCACTTTATGTTTTTATGATTCTTAAAAGGGATAATTGGTGTTTAGTACTCATATTTTGACCAACACTAGGCTTTGGTCTAACATTTGTCCAACGTTAGGGCTTGATACTTGGACCAAACGTTGACCCGAATTGACCATGTTAAGTCGTGACGTGTCTAAAATTTCAGTTAATTAATAGGTATTTACAAAAATATGTTTACTTAAGAGATCTAACATGTGTCCTCAACAGATCTAACATGTGGACTGTCAACGTTTGATCTCCACATACTTAAGAGATTTGCGGCTTAGATTTCAGTACCTGTTTCGTTTATTAATCTTTCAAAATTCAGACTAACAGGAAACCCATCTGCATCTCCTTCTTCTTCTTGGAATCCACACACACAGAAACCCCAAATCAATAGTACAATAAAATCCCAACTTTACATCAATATGTGCTCTCATTTCCCAAAATAAAAAAAAAACCCAGCTTTATTCTTCAAGTGATTTAAAATATTCCATCACGACTCAAAACCTGTTTTATTTTCCAATCAACAATTCTACGCTCACCATGACTTACACCAAGGAATTTCTCGAGGAGAATTGTAAGGGTTATCTAGGAATGACTATAGCTTTGTGATGGTTAAATTTTTAGTGGGGCTTATTTTTCCTTTGGGCTAGATCTGAGTAAGGATTTTATTTTTGTTGTTGATGGTGTCTATGGACACATTTCTTCGTTGTTTGGGCGATTTTCTCTTTGTCTTTTGGACGATTTTCTCTTCGCTTTAATAGCGATTTTTTCAAATCTCCATGGTGTTTCTTGACTTGCTATTCTCGATTCATCAAGAACATCAACGATCCTGCTCGGCGTCGCTTTGGATTCGTCTTCAACAAGAGGGAGTTAGAGCACCCAGATTCGTTTAGATCTACAAGATTTTGGGAAAAATACTCCATTTCATTTGGAACATCTCTTATTGAAGAAGATAATTATTTTAAATGGTCGGAGTTGTTTCCAGTTCACACCATCATTCATCACTACTACATTTACAAAAATTGGATGTCTTTACGGTTCATGGCTCTTTCTCTTTGCGATGTACTTGCAATTGGTGTCATCATTTATATTTGGGTTTTGATTATCTTGTATTTTGGTGTGTTTTGATAATCTTGTACGCAATCATGTAATCACCACTTTGGTTTGAATGAATTGAAATGTGATTTTTAAAAAAAAAAAAAAACTAAAATATGCGACGAGGTCTGAATTTTGGCACCATTCAGATTCCAATGTCGATTACATGACCTAAGATACGCAAAATTCCGGAGTGAGCCGAGTGTTATTCCGACCTCGATGGGATTCAAAACACGCTAATCCACATTTACCTAATTTGTGTTTTTGTTTTTCTGATAAAGCCAGACCCTTACCCAAATCCATCCAATTGGACTAGCCCTACTGTCAGACCCAACCCCGCTAAACCCCTCTATACAACTAGTTTAAATACAAACCTCTATGATGGCGATTGATCCGATACCACTTACCAGATTGATCTCTTAAAAAGTTCGGTTTTACCTAGCACAGTCACAGTAAAAAATCCATCGTAAGACATGCCATGAAATGAACGGTTAGATGTGGAAGGACATCAAAATAAGCAGCCCAAAGAAAATCAAAAAAATCCATCATAAGACATGCCATCACACAAAAGATGAACCGTCAGATTTGCATGGACATCAAAGTAAGCAGAACAAAGAAAATTCACGTGCCCTACTTGATCCCATCATCCATAGACACACTTCGGTTTGCCCTAAAAACTGAAACTTTATTTTTTTTCTCTCTCCCCACTCTCTCCTGAGCTTCTTTTTCTTCTTCACTCTGTGATCATCAAATCAATCAATGGCGGAAGGTTACTGGAGATACAATGATGGTAGACAACCTGCACCATTACCACCTTCTCTTTCTGGAAAACGCCCTCGTCCTGATTATGGTAAAAAACCCTATTACCATCTCTCACATTAATTTCTGTATTTCCTACTTGAAATTAGTGTTTTTCATGTAATTGATGTTAGTTTAAGGGTTATTGAGCTTAGTCTAACAAAGGGTCTCGATAAAAATTGGATCTTTATGGATGTAGAAACAATTTTTTTGTGTCCTGGTATAAAATTAGGTTTTTGCTCAGTGTTCTTGAGCTTATTCGAGCTCATACTTGTGTTTTTTGTAGATTGGGGGTTGATGTTTTTGTATATTTTAAGCTTTTATTGTTCATGGAGATTTCTGTATGGATTGATGAATTGGTACAGTTTTCTAATTTTTTATGCTGTGGTGATTTGTAGATATTCCACCTGGTCATGAATTGCCTGGTTACTATCCCCGTGAGGATGAAAGAGGTGGTCGAGTCGCTAGAGATACTGAATCCATTGGCTCAGCTTATGATCGTTACCTGCGCAGTGGAGGAGTAAGTGAAATTACATTACAATAAGAGTGTTTTTTGGATAGTTGGTACGGTATGTATCTTATATTGTATGGTTTTGAATTTCGTTCAGCAAGCTCCGCCCTTTAGTGGTGGAGAATCTGGTAGATCTTTAGGTGGTGGAGGAATGCTCGGTCATCAGGTAGATGATCCACGTATGCTTGGTCTTCGTAGCTTTGATCCAGGCATGGTTCCTCCTAAGAGCAGGGATATGGGACTTCCAAGCATCAAACAAGAGATTCCCCTTCCTCCAGATGCATCCAACACTTTATTTGTGGAAGGGTTGCCTGCAAATTGTACACGACGCGAAGTGTCTCGTATCCTTTATCAGCTTCATGTCTTACTTTGTTTATTGAGAACTTCTTCTCCTGTCGACGTTCTTTTTTCATTTTTTCTTCAGTTGTTAGACCTTCACTTGGGCTTGCAGATATCTTCCGTCCTTTTGTAGGTTTTAAAGAAGTGAGACTTGTGAGCAAGGAATCTCGTCATGTAAGTTAATCCATTATTCTTGCACGTAGTTATTTTTATCTTCCTATTCATGGTCTCAGGCTAATTTTGTTTTTTGCAGTCTGGAGGAGATCCACTTGTCCTGTGTTTTGTTGATTTTATCAATCCTGCGCAGGCAGCAACGGCGTTGGACGCCTTACAAGGTGAACAAAAAAAGCTTACTCTTCTTCTTTCTCCACTTTGTGTGAAAGTTAGCTCCATTTGTATACACAAATTCATTTTACCTTGTCTCCTTGCTACTTCTTATCATGCTACAATAAGCAGTACATATACTGGATTCATGCCTAAATTATTTTATATACCATTTACATTAAACAACCTATTTGCATTATGGCCTATATCACGTCGGCAGTTGTTATTTATAAGAAAAGGGTGCAATTGTGCAAACTTATCCTCTGGTAGATGTGTTTTTCTAAAAGTTGAGGTATAAAGAAGGAAACAGAAAAAACACACAGATAGTGATGATGTTAATACCTTATACTCGTGGAGTCCTTGACCAAGATACATGTTCTAAAAACGTTTTCTCTTCGAATTTGCTGATATATCACGCTGGGTAACCTGAATTGCCCTGTAACTGGAAAACCCTTTTGCACGAGTATGGGGACTGTGTCCTGTGAACACTTAGGTTTATGCAGTGGTCACTGACCAC
The DNA here is from genome assembly GCF_003573695.1 of Papaver somniferum. Taxonomy (NCBI): domain Eukaryota; kingdom Viridiplantae; phylum Streptophyta; class Magnoliopsida; order Ranunculales; family Papaveraceae; genus Papaver; species Papaver somniferum. The sequence continues at coordinate 126,513,290 of NC_039368.1, read as the reverse complement.
ATCATGGTTTGCCTTTGTTTAACAATTTCATTGCCTCTTAATTTCCTACCGGGGTGCCCTCCTTTCCGATTAACTGTCAGTCGCATTCTTTAACGCTGGACCTCATTTTTCGCGATAAGTCACAGAGCAATTCATTTAACGGAGATGTTGTAGTTGTACAAAATTCCTTAATTAGTTGGTCTACCTAAGGACGAGTGACTGATTTTGTTGAGGTAATAAGCAGAGTAGTTTTAGTATTTTAGTCGTATACAGTAGAGGTGCATTGGAATCTTGTTTAAGCAGGTACTTAATTCTGGTGTATAATTGCGCTTATCGAATCAGCATGACTAGATGCATCATAATACACTTCGATTAGAGCGACCTAACACGCGCAAGGTAAAACCACTCGATTCGATTTTGCAGGTTATAAATTCGACGAGCACGACCGTGAATCAGCCATTTTAAGGTTACAATTTGCTCGCTATCCTGGTCCCAGATCAGGTGGTGGGTCTCGTGGTGGCAGGCGTTGATTAGAGTGAGTTTGCGTACGTTCGATCCTTTTCTGGTTTACTACAGTGCGGAGTGAAGAGTGACGCTGTAACCATTAAATGCCGTATTTTTTCTGTAGGGCCGAGTCTCAGGGTGAGGAGCGAATGGTAGATTTTTTGCGCTGCCTGTCCTTCTCGCTAGAATGCTGCATATATAGGAACTAGAGACGCTAGTTCAGGCCTTATCTGTTTATGGAGTTTGTTAGAATTTGTTATGTGCTAATGTTGTCTCTAGATGGACCTATATAAGTATGTGAAGGTTGTTGTTATCTGCATATCGTTTACAATCTGTATCATCAAATTCTGTTTCATGTCGTTCAGTAGAACGCAATAGCTTTATTTAGTGCCGCTTAATCCTTCTGGCCTTTCTTGACTTCTCCGTTCACTGGTCTCCATGTCCGCTGTAGTTATAATTTGGCCAGTTTCAATCTGATAGTGAAGTGTTCTGGCCAGAGAAATGTAATATGTTTTCTGTTGCATAGGTCTTGGTTGTTACTCCATCTGTTTCATTAAAAGTGATACTTTCACTTTTTCCAATGTGGCCTATTTTTAGGCAAAAGCGAAAAAGTGAAAGTATCACTTTTACTGAAACAAGACAATTGATACTTACACTTTTCCGATCTGGCCTATTTTTAGGCAAAAATTAAAAAGTGAAAAGTATCATTTTTACTGAAAACGGAGGTAGTATATGAATCTTTATTTTGATAAGAAAAAGAGACCACTTTAGCAACAAAAAGCTGCTAGAATTCATAACACAAATTGTTCACACCTATTTTACATTCACTAAAAGCCCACAAAATACAAAGAAAGAATGCAAGAACAACCGGAATTAAAGTCACACCACACAGACTGATGAATTTACAGTGCAAACGATGGCGAGTTTCCTGTAATGAAATGCCTTACCTTTACCATCATAGCCCCAGTGACATTTTGCACTCTTTTAGCAATTCCAAACAATTGATCTTCAGACATCTTCTCAGCAGATGAAACCAAAACCACCTGATTTCCAATCAACTCATCATAAATCCTTTCAAACTCCTCCAAAACTTCATTTACCATCCAGACTTTATTCTTCTTCACCAACATCTTCACCACCATGACCACATGTTTCTGAAACTTTCCCTTCACCGCTATTTCCTTAACCACCTCACCTTTAATCTTGTCATCCATCAATGGATCCAGCAACATCATCCGAACATCTTTGTACTGAAGATATCTCTTGAATCTCCTTACATCTTTTTCAACTACATCCAGCGTGTTGTCGCAACGGGATATATCGAGCAACGCAGCAGCATACCCAGTACTTGCGTTCTCGTGAACAACTTCTTTGGTGACCTGTTTTGGTTTATTGATTGGTGATGATGAGGTTTGGGTTGTATGGTTAAAAGATGAAGAAGTGATGAAATTGGTGTTGCTGCGAAACGGAGAGCTGTGTCTGCTAGATTTTGACCCTGGTTTATTTGAAAGGTGAAATTGTTGAGTTGTTGTTTGAATAGGCTTGAATTGGTAATGAAGTTCTCGAGGTGTTGCTGAAGAATAACCAGGGATTTGAAGGTTTGTGCTGACAGAAGAAGATAAGGTATCCATTGATATGATGCTGCAAGGAGAGACCACCGCGCGCGGCTGCGTTTCTCCTCCTCTTCCTTCTCAAGGATGGTAGCTCCAAATCTCTGTTACTAATTCGAGTTTGATGGAAGAAAAAAAGATAAGGAGTATGAAGATTTCTATCCACAGACAGGAAGTTTTCTATGTCATTTGTTAAAGTCAAACAAGTTACACCAGCCATGAAGTTTCATTGGTTGGATATTTACACCCAAGTCAACATTTACTTTGACTTTCTTTTGTGGGTAAAATTTGCAGATTGTAGGAAGAGTTTAGAGGTATATTCTTGGGTGGGAATAATCTTTTTTTTTTTTGGGTACCTAACTTTCTTGTTACTTCATTTGGAGTGGCAGTTTCATAAGAAAGGCATTTCAGCTCTCACAATCAATCTTCATTCCATCTATAGTGATATTCTTCAACCTTCCAGTCCACCCCTTTCAATTATGGCAGACAACAGTTCGTTCCCAACGGTATGTTTTTCAGTTCAGTACTCTTCGTTCTTTATCTTTCTTCTGTCTAAAACACTTCAATCTCAACCTTAATCAGTTATTTCTGTTTATTATAGTTCAAACTCAAAACGTTGAAATATGTAAAGAATTCGTTGTGCATTTCACCATTACGGGACTTGTGATAAAAGTAGAAGAGTACTAAAAAGAGAGAGAGTAGAGTACCTTGATGTTTTTATGTTGACTGCCTCCTTTTCTCTTCCCAAATGACAACTTATTAGTTTTTTTTTAATAGGTAGGAGAAGTACCTGTTTCACCTCCTTGTCTTATGAAGGCCAAGGTTTCATGGATGTCCACAGTGAGGGGTAATCTTTCACACGAAGAACGTATATTGAGAAGGGTTAGAGGTATATTGAACAAGCTGACAGTGGAGAAGTACACAATTTTGAGAACCCAACTCATTGATTCAGGGATCACAACCCTGCACATTTTACAAGGCGCTGTGTCTCTGATATTGAACAAGGCTTTTGCGGAACCAATGTTTTGTCCTCTGTACGCTTTTCTATGTCATGAACTGTCATGCAGCTGGCTCTTGGATCCTCCAGATGGGCTCCCATCATTTTGTTCGGATAAGCGTTTGGGTAAAGAAATCACATTTAAGCGTATCCTTGTGAATAAATGCCAGAAAGCGTTTGAGCTTGAAAATATGAAGGTAGCAGAGACCAGGCAGCAGATTGTGACAGGGGTCTCTTCAGATGATAGATACAAAGAGAGAAGACGAAATCTTGGGGACATACAATTTATTTGTGAGCTCTTGAAGCAAAAAATTTCAATTCTGCCAGTTTTTATTGTACATAGGATCCTTGGGCAGTTGTTGGATCCAAATGATGCCGAGGTGAATGTCGAGGCAGTGTGTTTGTTACTGAGTACAGTTGGTAAGGAGCTGGATGAGTGGTGCACCTGGGTATCAAAGAGGAAAGAGCTTTCGAATGAGTCCCCAAATGAGTATCACAGGTGGCATGAAACTTACTTCGGTTGGCTAAAAGACGTGCTGGCAACACATCCCCAAATGGAAACACGGTTGAAGTTCATGATTCGCAATCTTCTGGATCTCCGGGCAAACAAATGGGTCGATCTGAGACATAATAACGTCAAAGATAAGACAATTCCTGAATTAATCAGTGCTTCAGAGGAAAGTGCAAGTAGTACCATAAATACGAGGAATCGTAGGGCAGTACAATTTCATCCCAAGAACCAACCTGACCCCCACAGTTGGTGATGCAATGATGACGTGGAGTTTCCTTACCAGTGGCAGCTATCTATGTGTGCGTGTGTGTTTGTTTGGATTCCTTTTTTATTACAATGATCTTGTAGAAAGTCTACTTGTATATATTAGTGGTGGTGGTGGTTGTGCACATCTTTTTCAATATCGAGCAGCGCAGTACTGCTTGCATTCTTGTGAATGACTTCTTCAGTGGCGTGTTTGGCTTCTTGATTGGGTGAGGTTTGGGGTGTTGGATTAAAAGATGAAGAAGTAGTGAAGTTGGTGTTGTGGCTTTGACAAGGAGAGCTGTGTTGACCTTGGTTTATTGGAAATGTTAGGACTTGGAGGAAGTTGTAACCAGGGATTTGGAGGCCTATTACACCAGCCATGATGTTTCACTGATGGGGTTTTATGCATTTCCCTGTGACTTGGATACTTACACCCAAGTTATTCCTTACTTTTGAGTTTTCTTTTCTTTTCCCAGATGGTACCTACCTTTCTTGTCATCACTTTACTTTGTAATGAGAAACATTTTCAACTCTCACTTTTATTCTTCATTATATCTTCGGTGATCTTCTTCATCCTCCCAATCCACCACCCCCTTCGGTTATGGCAGACACCAGTTCTACCCCAGAGGTACGTTTTCCAGTTCAGCACTCTTTCTTTATCTTTATCTTTGTTCTGATTGTTTGTTTTTCTCTGAAACATCAAATTTCAGATTTAATCAGTTGTTTGTGTTTATTATAGCTCAAACTCAAAACATTGAAATTTATTTCATTATGTGTTTCACCTTTGCTAGACTTATAGGGAGTTGTGTAGAGTACCTTTAAGGGTTCTTGATCCATGAGTTAATGACACTGTTAAAGATTCCTGTGTGACACTCTACTTCGATGTTTTTATTTTGAGTGCCTCTTTTTTTCTTTTCCAAAATGGCAACTTATTTCTTTGTCTTTGTAGGTGGGAGAAGGATCTGCTCTTCCTCCTTGTCTTATGAAGGCTGAGGTTTCATGGATGTCCACCGTGAGGGGTAATCTGTCCTATGAAGAACGTATATTGAGAAGAGTTAGAGGTATACTAAACAAACTGACAGTGAAGAAATACACACTTCTGAGAAACCAACTTATTGATTAGGGGATCAAAACCCTGCACATCTTACAGGTGTTGCATGTCTGATATTTCACAAGGCTTTGGCGGAGCCAATGTTTTGTCCTCTCTACGCTTTTCTATGTCATGAACTGTCACTTCCTCCACATGGGCTCCCATCATTTCCTTTTGAGTGCGGGTGGCAAGAAATCACATTCGAGCGTCTCTTCGTGAGTAGATGCCAGGAAGCCTTTGAAAGTGAGAACAGGAAGTTAGCAGAAACCAGGCAGCAGATTGTGACAGGGGTCTCTTCAGATGTTAGATATAAAGAGAGAAGACGAAATCTTGGAGACCTGCAATTTATTTGTGAGCTCATGAAGCAAATTAGTTATCCAATTCTGCAGATATCTCTTGCACATCAAATTCTTTATCAGTTATTGGATCCGAATGATGTCGAGGTGAATGTTGAGGCAATATGCTTTTTTTTAAACACAGTTGGTAAGGAGGTGGACGAGTTATCCAGCAAGGCACGTACTAACAACGATGTTCACTTTAAGTCGTCTGGAAGACGTGCTGACAACACATCCCCAGTTGGAAACACGGCTAAAGTTCATGATTCACAATCTTATGGATGTGAAGATGACTTGGCTTAAACTATATCAAATGATAAACTAACATGTGAAGGGTATAATCGTCATGCAACTTAAACATAACATGTCTCATAAATAATACGTAAGAATTCGACAAATTTTATATATTTGGAAAGCTTTTTGAAAGACCTACACAACGAGCGTAAATACAACTATCAAATTTTCATTTCATGAAATTTTTTATTCTTTAAATAATTTTTAAAATTTTCTTCATATTTTATAGTGTGCAGACAATATGCACACTAATTTTATGTGCAGGAAATATACATACTGATTTTTGTACATAAATTTTTAATTTTTCTTCATATTTTATAGTGTGCAGGCAATATGCACACTGATTTTTGTAAATTGTCTTTATATTTTGTAGTGTGCAGGTAATATGCACACTGATTTTATGTGCATGCAATATATGCACACCGATTATTTTGTTAATCCTACTTCTCTAGGACCACTGGAATAATTTGCAAATTTTATTAAATAACCTTGGGGCCAAAAGAGTAATACCCATAATTTCCAGGGTCATAAGAATAAATTTCTCTATATTCAACTTTCTTCTTTTTTTCTCTTTCAGCCGACAACACAACCGTCTAAACTTTAACCCTAATATAAAGTTAGTTGGCTGTAAGAAGAACCTCTCCAAGTGCAAAACATTCACACATCAGAAAAGAGGCAGCAATTACTTTATATTTTTCCTTTGCCCCGTTCTTTTCTCCCATTTATTTTCTTATACTTTTAGCTTCCTCCTAATGGAGTCTGAGATGATACAAGTTTAGGAAAAGTTGGAGTGCACGTCGATAACTGAAAGACTTAAAGCTTTGATAAAACCAGAACTGTCATCAGAAGATTTTCTACAAGGTGCATCTCAGTTCAAGTTTAGTTTTTTGGGTAAGGTTTACTCTACAAAAGTTTATACAGTAGGTGAACTAGAAAATGAACTTAGAAAGTTATGGCCAAAAAGTAAAGATATCTTTATCGAAAAGCAGGATAATGACCGTTATCTAATCAATTTCCATACTCAAGATGAATATGATGTCGTCTTCAAGTTTAAACCATGGTTTCTAGAAGGAGATTTACTATTCTGGCCGCGTCTTTATAACATGCAACCAGGTTTTGCTAATCCAACTATTGTCAAAGGAATCGCTGAAGCAATGGGGGAAGTTAGAGATTTAGATCCTCCAGATTGTATTGTACCAAAAGGAAATGTGCAAAAGGTTCTAGTTTTAATAGATGTTAGAGATCCTCTCCGTAGGGGGTTTTGGATGAAAAATGCAGTTGGAGAAGAAGTTTGGATTCGAATGTTCTATGAAAAGCAACCATTTAACTTATGTGTTTACTGTTATACTATTGATCATAATGAACTTGAACATGAGACAATAACAACTTATCTCCTTCAACAACAAAGGGGTTACCTTTCATCCACTTCAATCCTGGATCCACCTTCATGGAAAAATCAAGATATGAGAAGATTTACAAAATTATCCATATTCACCGGTAGATGAAAACCTGATTTATATTCAAGCTAATATTTCTCAACAGTTAGATTGAAAACTTAGCTTGTCACACACACTTGGGTAGACATTTACTGGGTTTGTGAAAACCATGCCCAAACGTGTACGTGTATGTTGGTTCAACATAGTAACCCAAAAGGTTAACCATATCAGCATTTCATATTAACCATGTTCTTCTTCAACATAACTAGTTCAATTGACTCAAATGAACTAGTTAAAGAGTTTTTCAATTGCTATGAGATCTTATGTAACTACACAAGACACAATTGAAACAAAAATGATTCGATTCGATTGAATCGGCTCATGAACTTTATAGCCACGGTTTGCATAAAACATTCCTTAGTAATTTAAGTTTCATGTTCAGAGCACATCTTTAGATCATAACCACTTAAGCTCAAAAACAAGTTCGCGGACTTAAGACAACTGGTGGAGTTTTCCAAACTCAGTAGAAAATCTAGGCAAGGAGACTTTCGCCAGTTCGCGGACTTACACAGAAACGAGTTTTTGGAAAATCCCAGCAGAAATTCTCGGTACAAGAACTTCCATCAGTTCGCGGATTGAGTTCGCGGACTGGGTTTGCAGACTTGGCAAAGCCAATTCCTCCGATTTCTCTCAATTAACAAAGTTCGAAAACTTCGGATTAAGGAATACATGGTTATGTAATCTAAACTCTCATTCCAATCATTGAGACATTCTCAGAGGACGTTATATAGCCGTTATTCACAAACCGTTTCGCGTCAAAGTAATTGAAACTTTTCATGACTTTCGTCACTAGGTGAAGATAAACTTGATCAAAGCGAAACGCTTTACCAACACATGATTTCGAGATATAGATAGGCGAGATATACTCGGCTCGAAATATCAAATGTGTATGATCCAGTCTATATAGCATACGAATTTTGTCTCACAAGAAGTAAGAGATAGAAGATATAGACTTTTGAGTGATAGGTAAGTTCAAGTCTCCACATACCTTTTTGTTGATGAAGTTTCACGGTTCCTTGAGTAGATCTTCGTCGTTGTATGATGAATCGCCATGAAGTCCTTGAGCTCAACTACACTTTTCTATCCTAGTCCAAGACTTAGCTATGTAGGCTAGAAATCAAGACTCATAGTTTTGATCACTAACATTGACAAACATACTTGAGATAGCAACACATGCGAGGTCGACCGAGCTATGCTCTAACAAATTCCAACTTTTATTAGTCAAATTATTTACCATGACTCCGTAGGTACTATATACCCGAGTCAGTTTGTAACTTAATCATTTTCTTTAATAAATTACAAATCAGAAAGACTATCTTCTGATAAGAAATTAATCGGAAGCCTAGCAACAAGCTGATCTCCTGCACCTTTTTGAATAACTACACCTAACCTATGAAAAAGAATTTCTCCGACTCGAACATTGGCATCATGGCTAGCAATATAGTTGCGCAAGCATTTCAGAAAGTCTATAATACCATCACCCAACTCACCTAAGGTGGTAAAAGCAAGTGTCCCAAAACCATAACCATGAGACGTGCACTTTTCTAAATATTTAGCATTTTTGCGAGTAACAACATTCTTAATGGAAAGGCCTGAGGAAAAAGTACGAACTCCACCACCAGTAAAAGGCGAAACACCAGTCACGTCCATGCACACATCACGTCCATTCTCCAAGTTATGCACAAGTATGTCAGCCGGTCTCAAAGCAGTGCCATTATTCGCAAGTATTCCCAAGTCAACTTCCTTTCTAGCTGGCACACCAGCACGGTAACACATGTCAACAATAATATCCCTCGCCAAATCATGTTTGAATTTAAGCCCAACTTCATCCGCACAATGCAGAGCATGATCACCAAAAACATCCATATCTCTTTTGCAAAAGGGACAAGTGTCATCTACTTCGAAGAGATGGATCCCTAACATGTATCGGAGAATTGCACTGAACTTGCTAGCTCCAATATGTTGATTAAGCCCATCAATTAGAATCGCCATCAGAAAATCCCAGGCATGTTTTGGTTTGTTGCAGTGCCATATAACAGAATCACACTCCGTCAAATCATAGCTGATGAGTATGTTTTCCTTCACTGCGTCAAAATAAGTAATTGCCAAGGAGTTCATAGAATGGGTGGCAAAATTACTAGAGCAAAGAGGAGAAATAATAGCACACACTGAGTTGAAGGAAAAAGAAAAAAAATGGATGGTAGATTAAAATTTTGAATGAGCGGCAAAGTTATCATATTTTAATAAAATGGATGCTTCACAAAAAAAAGAAAAATAAAAAAGAGCAAAATAAATTAAAATTTTGTATTTACAAAAGCTCAACACCAAATTCTTTAGCTATCAAACATAAAAAACAGAAAACAGAATTTAAACCATGTTGGCTACAACCGCGGATATGAGGTCAGTCCGGCAAAGAGGACAGGTAGTTTTCGAAATAAACCAAGTACCAACACAACGAGGATGGTAGAAATGCTTGCATGGCAATAATGTCAGCTTATCTCCACCCCTAAACTCGATTAAACAGATGGCACACTCTTTCTTTTCTGTTCCTGCTGCTGTATGATGATTCTTCTTCTGAGAATCCGAGTAGACCAATACTGGGAACATTTGTAGCGCAACAGCTGATTGATTTAGTCCTTGGGCGGTGGCCGCAGCAACAGCAACATCATTATTACGTCTATCAAGGTAGCATTGGACTTTGAAGATGAAAAACAAAAGTAGCAAACATGCCAAGGATAAACCCAACATAGTCTCGACGGGCAAAACAAAGTCGTGTATAGTAATTTTGTTGTCTGCAGGTGCACGACCATCAGTATCGCTTTGTGCACAATTGTATGGTGGTGTTAATAGGACTAGGATGAGTACTAAGTTGATACTCTTTGTGAACATCATGATGATGATTTTCTTCCTATGATTATCTTCTTTAGGCAAATTGAATGAGAGTTCATGCTTAACAGATCAAGCAAAGATGGAGATGGAGATGGAGATGGAGATGCGTTACTGAGAGTTTCAGTTTTATCGGTTAGGAATTTGCATTAGCAAAAAAGAGTCCGGTTAGGAAAGGAGAATTTCTTTTAGTATGTAAAACAAAGTCGTGCAATTTTGGTTTGATAGGAACTCGGAAATTTTATTTTAACTACTGGATACTAAGCGAGAGCATTAGGGTCAGAATTAGAGGGGCTTGGTTACTGTTGTCAGCCCAGGTAAATAATTTGTGCCCGTTACGTGGATATAACTTAGAAAAGCTTTCAAAATATGGATTTTTTCTTAAAATTCAGATCTGTATTTTAAAAAACGCGAAAATTTAAAGGATTTCACGGCCAAACGAAAGTTTTGAATAATTCTGCGCTCACCAAGAAGCAGCACAAATTTTACTTGTAAAACTTGTTTGTAAAAATCATGGTGTTAAGTTGGTTGTGCATGCTTTTTTGTTCGGATTTGAGTCAGGATTTGAATCTGCCTCTAGTAGAACTGAGTTAGATGTCAGATTCTAATGTCTGATCTGATTCAACTAATATATCTTATCTGACTCAGAGTTACTTGGATCATGTACAAAATCACATATACCACCCATGAGAAGCTAGAACTGTGATGTCTGATTGGAGATCTGATCCGGCTCACATATCTGATCCGACTCGGAGTAGGACACATATTTTTGGGTTGAAATAAGTAAACTCCATTCTATTCTCTCATTTTTGAGCTTCGTTCTGCTGGGGAAGAGGAAGGATTCTAACAAAATTTCTAGGGTTTAAGGTTTTTGAAATTTCCCAATCATCATCGATTCATCATGCTTTAATCCAATTCCAGATCTATCATTCCACAATCATCACCATCATGTTTACTCTCCGTAGAGCTTCAAATCATTTTAGAACCAGACTACATTGTTTAAGAGCAGCAGCTCCTCCCCAAACATATCAATCGAAATCAAACATTCTTCATCAAATTTCACAAAATCAACCAATTAATCTTCATCAGACCCAACCACATCATCGAAATTTCTTCACATCACAATCAGATGCAAAGAGTAACGGGGAAGAACAACAACGACAACAAGAAGATGAAGGTGAAAATCTGGAAGATGGGATCGATGAGCTCGGTGATTCTTCTACTAAGGAAGAAGATGCAGTACCCAAGGCTGAGGAAAAGGAGGAGGTAAGAACTGTTCCATTCAGTCTATTTAATGTAGTAGCCAGTGCACCTTCAAGGGATGTTTATGCAGCACTTGATAAGTCTATGGAAGAAATTAAGGAAGTGGAGCATGTTAAGATCAGGGAAGTGTTACATAATCTTAGGAAATGCAAAATGTATGAATTTGCATATCAATTATCAAACTGGTTAGAATCAAAACACTTGTTTATCTGTGAAGAGGAGAAAGATTATGCGACTCGCCTCGATTTGATTGCTAAGAGACGCGGAATGGCATTGGCTGAGAAGTATATGAACAATTCGATTCCGGAGACGTGTAAGGGGGAGACGGTGTATGGGACTATGTTGTGTAATTATGTTAGTGTTGGTGATGTGAAGAATGCTGAACAAGTGTTTGAGAAAATGAGGGAGTTGGGGTTTCCGGTGAGTGGTTTTGTTTGTCAACAGATGATATTGTTGTATAAGAAATTTGATAAGAGAAAGATAAAGAGTGTATTGTTGTTAATGGAGGAAAATGATGTGAAGCCGACTCGGTTCACTTACCTGCTGTTGATTGATTTGAAAGGGGAGGCTAATGATATAGCAGGGATGGAAGAGTTGGTTGAAGCCCTGAAGAGTGATGGTTTGGAGTTAGATAACTATATCCGTGCCGTTTTGGCTAGACACTATATTGGTGCAGGGTTCGGTGAGAAGGCAGGGGAGATTTTGAAGGAGATGGAAGGGGAAGGTTTGGAGGTAAATCATGGTGCGTGTAAGAATTTACTTCCTCTTTATGCGGCTCTTGGTAAGGCCGATGAGGTTGGAAGGATATGGAAGGTTTGTGAAGCAGACGGTCGTGCTCATGACTGCTTGGCTGCCATCAGTGCTTTTGGCAAAGTGGGAAGAGTAGAAAAGGCAGAAGAAATATTTGAAAAAAGGATCAAGTCAGGGAGGAATATCTCATCGAAGGTTTATACAGCTCTCATGGATGTTTATGTAGACCATAAGCTACTTGCAAAAGGTGAAGATTTGGTAAAAAGAATGGCAAGTTCTGGTTGTCCTATAAATCGGTTTCTTTGGGACTCTCTTGTGAAGCTCTACATAGATGCTGGGGAGGTTGAAAAAGCGGATGCAGTTTTGCAGAAGGCTCTGCAGCAATGGGATAAACGAAAGAAGCCACCATTGTATAAGTCTTTCCATGTGATAATGGATCAATATTCAAGAAGAGGTGATATTCATAACACTGAGAAGATCTTTCACCATTTAAAGCAATCGGGTTATGTGAGTAAAATTTGGGATTACCAATCTCTTCTCCAGGCTTATATAAAAGCCAAAGTCCGGCTTATGGGTTAAGAGAGAGGATGGATGGCTGTATAATTTAAACCCGACACAACTTTGTTGCTGGACAATTGGCACAGGTCGACCCTTTCAAATACGGGCAATATCTGATTTTCGATTGATAGAGAGCATCCTAATAGTAAAAAAATCAACAATCCATTTGCATAAAGGCCTTTTAATCTTTTAATTTCTCTTTAAGTATATTTCGGAATTTATTTTTAAATTTAGTTTTATCCTTTCTTATTCATTTACATCAATTGCTAAAACGTATACAATTAGCTAACTAGATTGCCCCTATCTCAAAGGCTTATTCAGATAACACGCACACCAGGCAGACCACAAAGAAGAAAAAAATATTTTGGCTCTCGCGAGACCAGTAGAATACACTAAACTTGTCGTCATGTTTGCTCATCCTCCTCTAAACCCACCTTCTGAACCCTCTGGTGCTCTAAAGCTTTTATTTGTAATTGTAGACAACCTTCTGTATGCTATTAGCTGCAAGGATGGAAAAGTAAAAATAGATGGATTTTTAATGACTACTTGGTGTTTCTTTTCAGCATCAGCAACATGGGATTAATCCTATAGCTACCTATGTGCTTCTGAGTTTTTGCTCACAATGAATAACTTTAGTTTCATACCTTACAAAGTTTTAGTTCAGTATGTTTTCTTTTTCCTTTTTTTTTTTTTTTTGTGGTTGTTTGATTCTGTGAATTCCAAACCTAAGCTGCCTTTCTTTTCGTACGTCAAAGTTTGATTTCAGATCGTTTCAGAGTTTTAGATACTCAGAAGCATAAAGGCTGCAGTTTTCACTCTGGGACTTGCCAATCTGTTGAATCAAATGACAATCCTGAGCACTTTCGTTTATTGCTAGTTTGGTGATCTTATATCCTTATAGCGACACTATTAAATCCTTATGTCACTTTGTTTGTTGTCAGACTACAGTGGTAGAAAGCCTACTTGTATATATTGTGGTTGTGGTAGGTTGTGCACATCTTTTTTAACTGCATATGTTGTTGCAACATGATATATCAAGCAGGGCAGCAGCATACCCACTACTTGCATTCTTGTGAACGACTTCTTTTATGGCATGTTTGATAGGGTGAGGTTTGGGGTGTGGGTTTAAAATTATAAAGAAGTAATGGTGTCGGTATTTTAAAGGAGAGCTGTGTCTGTTAGATTTCGACCTTGATTTATTGGAAATGTAAGAACTTGGAGGAAGTTTTGTTGCTGTTGTTGCTTGAATTTGTACTGAAGTTCATGAGGTGTTGCTGAAGAATAACCAAGGATTTAGAGGCCTGTTACACCAGCCATGATGTTTCACTGTCCGGGATTTCACTATGACTTGGATATTTACACCAAAGTCATCACATACTTGGGCTTTTCTATTCTTTTCCCAGACAGCATTTAAAGATTCTAGTTTCCTAGATGGTACCCAACTTTCTTATCACTTTATTTTGAGTGGCAATATAATAAGAAGAACATTTCAACTTTTACTATTAATCTTCATTATATCTTCAGTGATCTTCTTCATCCTCCCAATCCACCCCTTTTAGTTATGGCAGACAACAGTTCTGTCCCAGAGGTAAGTTTTTCAGTTCAACACTTTTTCTTTATCTTTGTCATTGTTTGATTTTTCTCTTAAACAATAAATCTCAAACTCAATCAGTTGTTTCTATTTATTATAGTGCAAACTCAAAAATTGAAATATGTAAAGACTTGCAAGGAATAGTGTAAAATACCTTTATGGGTTCATTATCCATGAGTTAGAGACACTGCTAAAAATCTTGTTTGACACTCTGCTTGTGATAGAAGTAGGTAGAACTATAGTTAAAAAGAAGGAGAGATTAAAGTACCTTGATGTTTTGTTTTTTTTTGACTGCCTCCTTTTCTCTTCCCAATTGACAACATATTTCATCTTCTTTATAGGTAGGAGAAGGACCTGCTCTTCCTCCATGTCTTATGAAGGCCGAGGTCTCATGGATGTCCACCGTGAGGGGTAATCTGTCATAGGAAGAACGTATATTGAGAAGAGTTAGAGGTATAGTAAACAAACTGACAGTGGAGAAATACACACGGCTGAAGTTCATGATCTGCGATCTTCTGGATCTTCGGGAAAACAAATGGGTCGGTCCTCAGAGCCATAAGGTCAAAGATAAGACGATTGCTGAATTAATCATTGCTTCACAGGCAGAGCTTCTTTCCAGCCTGCATCTAAGTGCAAGTATTACCACGAGTACGAGGAATCGTCGGGCAGTACAACTCCGTCACATGAATCGACATCACCCCGACTGCTGGTAAAGCAATGTTGATTCGGAATGAAAACTTGCAGTTGGCGATTAATCAACCTTGTACAGCTATCTATGTGTTTGTGTTTGTTTGGGACCTTTACGATGAACAATTTTTGCATTGTGATGATCTGGTAGAATGCCCACTTGTATATATTACTGGTTGTGAAGATGCAATATCCGAAGTTATTATCATTATCCGCCGGAGGTATTACTCGCATAGTTCATTGTAACTTTCACAGGTATATGTCCGCCGGAGGTATTACTCGCAGTCCGCCGGAGGTCGGCACATACCGAGAAGGCTCATTTTAGCCCCCAGTTAAAATAATATTTGGGTGGAAATAAGTCCCCGTTTGATCTCTCATTTTGAACTTGTACCGGGGAAAACTGAGAGGCTCTAAAATAAACAAAATTTCTAGGGTTTAAGGTTTTTTCATTTTCCCCAAATTATCATCGATTCATCATGCTTAAATTCAATTCCATCTCTGGGATTTGATCATCACCATCATGTTTGCACTTCTTAGAGCTTCAAATCCTCTCAGATCCAGAGTACATTACAGTTGCTAAGGCTGAGGAGGAAGAGGTAAGAACTGTTCCTTTCGATCTATTTAGTGTTGTAGCCAGCTGTGGACCTCCAAAGAAAGTTTCTGCAGCACTTGATAAGTTCATGGAAGAAATTAAGGCATTAGAGCATGTTAAGATCAGGGAAGTGTTACATAATCTTAGGAAATGCAAAATGTATGGATTTGCATATGAATTATTAAACTGGTTAGAGTTGAAACAAATGTTTGTTTGCCAAGAGGAGAGTAATTATGTGGCTCGGCTTGGTTCGATTGCGAAAAGACGCGGAATCGCATTGGCTGAGAAGTATGTGAAGGCGATTCCAGAGACGTATAGGGGGGTAAAGGTGTATGAAACTCTCTTGAGTAATTATGTTACTGTTGGTAATGTGAAGAAAGCTGAACAAGTCACTACAAGAAAACTTGGTTTGAGCAACCAAAATCTTAGCAAGAGCCCAAAATTTTGGTCGCTTTAACAGTCAAGCAACCAAAATTCCGACTACCATAAGTTTTAGCGGTTGCTAACTTGTTACCGCTACTTCTTAGCTACCAAATAATGTTTTTGGTTGTTCAAGTACTTTTTCCAAGTTCTGTATAGCGAGTGCCATAGTAGGTTAGTAGCTATTTACGTCAAGCGACCACAGACTAGCAAGTCAAAATAAATTTTGGTCGGTCAAACCTGTCTCAGCAACCAAGTTTAGAATCACCAAATCAGAAGAGATCACGAGCATGTAGCTAGCTTATCTCATTGGTTGGACAGTTTACTAATCATCCTGCATAAGGGTTCGAAAAAAACAATGAATTTAATCCAATAGATATACACCCAATCGTAATTCAAATTCTCCCCTAAACAATTGTTTGTGTCAAGTTACACTTGATCCAACTTACAGCTGAATTCAATCGACACTTATGTTCAAAATCTGAGAAACACTAATAAAAACTCAAAATTCACACTAGTACAAGTCATTTATTCTATCACTCAACACACTGCCAGATTTGTGTAGATAATGACTTGCTTGCAAGCATTATTGCTTCTCCCCACTTTCTTCTCCTCCAACAGCTTTTTGTAGCTCCGTTTGAAACTGCTCATATTAATGCAAAACAGAACGACAAGGGTCATTACGCATACATCAAGTTAAAATATGAAAACACAACAGATAACAAAAGCAGAAATAAGAACTTGGAGAGAGTGACACACCTCAAGTTGGTCGGAAGGCTTTTTTTAAGCTCTCGCTGCAATTGAATTACTTCTGATTCAGGTCCAGACCTTTAAGCAGAAATGAATACTAGTTATGCCTTGTGAGTATATACAGATTATGCAAGATGGTGACTATAACAAGATTCGTAAAATGGGTATGCGCATATACTAGTGACAAGCAAGGTGCTGAGAAGACCGCAGGTTTTGCCAATCAAGAAAGAAAATAAAAAGAAAAAGAAATGTCAGTCTGCAGAAATGATCTAGCAGAACCAATCTTCCAACTTTTGTAAAGACCCGACATTAGATTCATGGTTTACGGCAACTAGGTGAATACAGAACACTTATGATTGAACTCCTTGTCTTGTTAAATAGGTTGTATTTTAAAGATGAATCAATATGAGTATTTACCATGAACTGAAGTTACACATGTTCTTATGAGTTCCCTGTTAGTCGCCAAATTGATATTCCTGAATAACTAACCAAACAATCATTATGCAAGGTTAAAAGAGATATGCATGACTTACTTCTTTGATGGCTTGATTTGTTTTTCAGGTGTTGCATTCGTGTTTGTAAACTCTGAAATGAAGGACCTTTTATCTGCAGAATTATAAGAAAACAGTGACTACTTATGATGGACAAACTATGATAAAAAAAAAACATAGAGGGGAATTGCCTAAGTAAATGTCAAGATAGGTGTAAAATTATCATGGCTATTTCTTCGAATGGCACCGGTCACATCAGCTTACATAGTACATGTACAAAGAAAGGACAAAATGATATCCCTATATAAGAATTTGTACAATTCAATTGTATACTCTGAAGCACTCTAAATGGACATTTGTACACAGCTCAAAGGTAGGACTTACATGGATATTGACTGAGATGAACCTAGCAGGTAATGCATGTGTAACTCAAACCCGTAAAACAGAAGTTTTCTTACCGTTCCAATGGAGGGCTTCTCCTTGCTATCCTCTGTTAGAAGTAACCCACCAGCAGTTTCCTTCTCGGCCTCCTCAACCTGAACACGATCATGTGTAAGAACCACTATTAAATAGGCAATCACTCAAATATGTAATCACAAATTATCCTACAACCAAAATAATGCAACGAGTAACAACCCCAACCTAAAATATTGCCTGCTTAGGTAAAAGAAACCATGTTCACATGAACCCAATACTACTATGGTGCATCATAGTGCAAGGTCCAACCCTCCCCTGTAAAATTTACGTGCAATTGTTTTTCCAATTTATTACTCTCCCAAGCCATTCTTTACTTATATCGACACCTTAAATTTCTCTAGATTTATGAAGAATCTGACTATGTAAAGTGGGAACAGACGTTAATTAACACGCGTTCGCTCAGGGGCTTAAAATCCTTGACATCTTCGGTCTCGATAATACCAACAATGCCATCGTCATTCAATAAAAGATGGCTTACTCCATTCAAGTCCACTTCAGTTCCGGCATATTTGGAGTAAATGATTTGAGCACCAGTCTACCAACAAATCAGCTTACAATTGTTAATGTCAATTCAAAACCATAGACACACAGAAGATAAATACCCTTAGCTGAGTTAATCATTACCTTCACACTAACATCGACTTGGGCCTTTCCGACGGTCTTACCCTTCTCAATAGCAAGGATCTCACTTCCATAAAAGGGCAATGCCTCCAGAGATACCCCTAGAAGGACTAATCCAACAGTTAGGGTAGTTGAATCTCTTGAGATATTGACCCATTTTTACAGAGTCATTTTTGGTTTCACTAAGAAAAATGACATCAGGATTTTGGCCTCTAATTTGGTTCCATAAACTGGTCCTAGTATCAGGGTTGCCAAAGCCTTCGCAGTTCTACGACAAAATTCTCATTATAGAGAAGAAAGTGCACAAACCAATGTGGTTACATGAATTAAAGAGAATAGCACAATTAGAGAAGCTATAATTGTAACAATTGCAAATGAGGGACTCTAAGCTACAAGCAAAAGAACTGGAAAAGACAATCAAATAGTCATTAACCACGCTAAGGCTATTGAAGTAATGCTTAAGGGACATAGCAAAACAATGGGGAATATGCTTGAAATTGGCTAGAAATAAGTAATTAACACAGAATTTGGTACTTATGAAAGAACTACTACTACTGATATGCAAGTCACAGAAGAAAAAACTAAAATTTAGGGATAAAGGAAAAAAGCTAGGGTTTTGTTTACGTACCTGATTAAGAGATGCATAGTTTCCATTGTGATTCCATGCCGCAGCCACAGTGTGTTCAGATTCCGCGCTATCAAATGCCATTGAGTGATTATCATTCATTGAATTAGATTGGTATTCCATCCTATTTCCAGCAGTGAGATCATTATAATCAATCATTTCTTCAGCTCCATTGATTGCACCATGGTAAATAGGATTGTTATGGATTGATGGGGAATTGAGGTTATGGGTAAGCTCGATGTTGAGATGGGGATTAATTTTGGATCCTTCTTCTCTGATTCGCTTGTTCTTCCTCTGCTCTGAATCTTCGATTTCCAAATTTATATTGTCTTCATTATGAACAATGACTGACGGAGTAGTTGAAGTAGAAGCAATATTTGCACCCACGGATGATTCCGCCCCCGTATCCATTATATTATCATCCTCACTAGTGATATAGGCAGCTAATTTTTTTTTACCCTCCTCAGTTTGGCTCCAGATTGCATATTCACTTTATGTCATGGCTTCCACCTTTTGTTCCATTGAAAGCTTCTTACATTGTGAATCTATGTGATCAAAAACCCAGCACTTTTTGCAAATCTCATAAGGCTGCATTTCGAAGTGGTAAATAATCCATTGTTTTTGACCAGTTGGAGTTATGTACCAACCATTCCTTCTGAGAGGTTCAGTGAGCTTGACTTCCACATAGACAGTGCTAGTAACACTGCCTCTCGGTTGTCTTCTTCTTCCCTTTGGTGTGACTTTTTTCCCAATATCCTTACAGATCTCAGAGACCAGCCTGTCATTAAGGATGGTATTTCCAAGATTTATTAGTTTAACGATCCAAGTATGATGCTCAAACTTGTGGTCTTTGGTATTTATGTCGGGATCAAACTGAACTAGAGAGTAAATAACCCATGATGTCCCAGGTTTTTGAACTTACTCCCTTGAAAGCATCCTCTCTCTGAAATCTGAAAAGAAACATATTTGTGCCTTTGGTGATGATTTCATATTTGCGATAGCTTTTCCAACGATCGTTGATCTCCTTTTTAATATCTTCATGATCCAATGGTTTATTGAAGATAATTTTTCCAAGCAGATTGAAAGAGAAATCATCAGTATTTTCAACAGGAGCCACAACAGACGCGACTATTCTTCTAATTGGTCTAATAGTAGAAGGACCAGCACCAGTCATTTGCATATTGTTGGAATTCATGATTTGGTTGTTGTTAGTAGCTGACATTGTTTCACAGTCATTTTTACTCGTGAGATTGAAGCTTATAATTGTTTAGGGTTTTAGGGTTATGCTTATAAGATGGATATCTTATTGGTTTATGGAAATATCTGTATTGATGAGTATCTTTCTGTTTCCATATTTGTCAGGGGTGGAGCAATATATCCGGCTTATTTTCTTTGACTAGAAATTTGAATTTGAAAAGAGAATAAACTTTCCCTCTGAATAAGCTAAAATCTCTGCTAAAGTAAGCAACCGAGTCAACTGAGTTAACTGTTATGGAAAGGGTTTTAGCTATGATGGAATGGCGTGCAATCATGATGAAGTTTGGAGACTGAAAAGAAAATCCTTGTTGATGATATGTTGGGGATATGAAAACCAGAATCAAGACGACTTGTTGATTCCGCACAAGAAGCGATGATATCACAATAATACCACTGTTATTTGAAGGAAAACACCACTGTGACAAACAACAGAGATCTGAACTAGTATAATCACGACTGATTACCACCACTGGGAGCGACACGGAAAGACAATGGAAACCTGCAAGAACAGGTTAAAACAACATGATACTAGAACAACGAATGATTTGTAAAATATAGAGAGATGTAAAAACTTAAGACAACAAAACCTTCAAAACCTTCAACACCTTCTACAAGCCTGTATGAAGTTGAACTTGACTAGAATGAAATAATGCATTACGAAATTAAAAGAAATACATAAATCAAAAGAAAATAATCAATTGTAAGAGGATCTGAATAGAGAAATCATTTAAGATTCATGAACAAAAAAAAAAAAAACAAGAACTGAGTTGACTCAGTTTAGTCGCCCGATTTGCAGAGCCTCTCCCATTTTTATCTAGTCACGCGTGTAATAATACTCGGCAGGAAAAGGTTGTATTTAAAAGAGGAAAAAAGTATGTACAGAGAGATGAATCAAAAGACTCCCAAAGATAGAGTACAAGCTAACTATTACAAAATTACTACATCTTCCCAGTGTTGTAAGATTTGAGTCATCGAATAACCCTTGAAAATCTCCGTAGTCGAGCAGATGTCTAACATAACAGCATGGATAAGTTCTTCCTTTGTCTTACTTCTGCCTCCATGGTTCCTGTTGTTTCTCTCCAGCCATAACTCCCATAATATTGCATAAGGAAGCATCTGCCATATCGTTTTCCTTCTTTCCCTGCCATCAACTAAACTCCAGCTTTTCATTAACATAATGAACTCATTCGGCATAACCCAGCAAACTTGCAGAGACTTAATGAAGAAATTTCAGAGATGCTTAGCCCAGTCGCAATTAAGAAACAAGTGATCTAAGTTTTCCACGGTTGTGCCGCATAATAAGCATAGATTAGTCGTAATAGTGATACCACGGCTAGCTAACATCTCTCTGGTTGGCACTGAATAGTGCATTGCAGCCCACATTATGAAACAAACCTTCGGAGGAATCAACTTATAGTATGAAATCTTGTGGAGCTCACAATCTTCCTCTGCACCTGACAACGCCTTGTAAAAACCTTTTGCTGAGAAATTTCCGTCCACAACATGACCATTGCTTATGTCCAAAACCACATTTCTTAGCTCAAACTTCAACTCCAGCAAGTCTATACCCTCTGCGGGATTAAGGTCTTTTGAGAATTGAAAATTCCAGCTTCTGTTTTTCATTTCTGCCACCATGTGTTAACAACAAAAAGAATCATTGTTATTGTTATAAAAAAACAGGTGGTCTTTGACAATGTGTTATAATAAAAAATAGTGGTGTTTGTCTCCTTGATCCAAGAGTCAAATAATGGACAGGATTTATCAAAAATTATCATCTGGCGGGATTTCAAAGACTTTACCGAATCAATTAAAGTCCAACTATTGATGGAAGGCCTTGCAACTCCTTGAGTTTGATCCAAGTCCGACTGTGGAAGGAAGTCAACGTACAGATTGATGCAAGATCGAAGATATATGTTATGGATTGATTGCAATCCTCGCAGTGGTTTTCCAAAACAGTGGACTTGGAGTAAGTTTATATTTCCCCTTCAAATATGAACTAATGCGTCTTGATTTCGTCTTTTGAATCTAAAGACTTAAAAGCCTAGACAAATAAAGCTCCCACGTTAAACGGTGAGGAAATCCTCTCTTCCTATTGGCCGAAATAAGTCTTTTTTGAGTTTTGTGAAACGAGTGTTTTGGTGAGGACACTTGGCAACGTATGATTGATTTAAAAACAATAGGAAAAAATTAAAAAAAGGAAACCAAATTCAATTTGGAATTCTTGAAGTGATAATATTTATGTGAGGACACTTGACAATGTATGATTGGTTCAAAAATTACAAACTTAAATGGAAACCATAACTATATTAGGACTATTTTTTCCAAATTAATATATAAATGGGAAAAAAACCATATATTTTCTGCGAAGATAAAAAGAAAAAAATAAATAAAATCTGCACATATCTTCCACCTGTACAATGTATTTTTCCCGCCACGCCAAATCCGAAAATACATCTCTACGGGGCGGGGAAAAGCCCCGCGCACACCAAATCAAAAATGCATTGTCACGGGACAGGGCGAAGCCCCGTGCACACCAAATTAAAAGGAATAAACAAATAAAATCTGCACATATTTTCCACCTATTCAATGTAGTTGCCCCGCCACACCGAATCAAAAATACACCTCCATGGGGAGGGGCAAAGCCCCGCGCACACCAAATCAAAAATACATCGTCACGGGGCGGGGCGAACCCACCTGCTCGCCCAATCAAAAATACATTGTCACGGGGTTGGGCGAAGCCCCGCACACACTAAATCAAAAATACATTGCCACGGGGTTGGGCAAAGCCCCGCGCTCGCCAAATCAAAATACGGGGCGAGACGAAGCCCCACGTACACCAAATCAAAAATACATCGTCACGGGGAGGGGCGAACCCCCGCGCTCGCCCAATCAAAATTACATTGCCACGAGGCTGGACGAAGCCCCGCACATACTAGATCAAAAATACATTGCCACGGGGCGGGGCAAAGCCCCGCGCTCGCCAAATCAAAATACGTCGCCACGGGGCGAGACGAAGCGCCGCGCACAACAAATTACAAGAAAAAAATGCTCGGTGCGTAGCACGGGCACAAATCTAGTCTAAGTTATTTCTAGATCAATAATTATTGTTCAAGGGGTTTGCTATAGAAAAGATGTTGATTTGAGGGTATCTTTTGGTAGGTAAGCCTTAAAGGGAACACTTAATCTATTTCAATGTGTTCCTCAAATTCCAGCCACCAAATATTCTATAAGTTTGTTCATGTTCAAGTGAATCTACAAAGCACAAAGGGATCAATTGAAAATTAATTCAGTTCCATATCATGTCTATAATACTTTGATATGTTTATTCTGGCAATTAACTTGTTGTTTCTGTTTTTCTTTAAGGAATTTCACATGATTTATCTTTGATTTTGGACCATCCATAAGACATCATTCCATTTTATTTCGATGTAGATACATAATTTTTGCGATATGTTTTTGGAAGATCATAAGTGGCTTCTTCAGCAAATTCATTCTTAATAGGCACGAATTGAATTTTGTCAAAGTAATACTTTTTGAAAATACTTATGCACATATTTTTTGCATAATCCTCCTTCTCCTTGTCTCATGAAGGCTGAGATTCCATGGACATCTGCTTGAGGAATGGAAATCCAATATATGAAGAATGTTGGTCTCTTCGGATTTAGTTGGATGAGTTTCTTGTATAAAACTTTTAACTGCTCAAGAAAAATCTACAGGCCTAGCCTTTTGAGTAATTCATTTCAATCTCAGAATCTCGAGATTCAGTAAGGTTGTCGTCTCTCACTTGCTGTATAGGCTAAAACATTCTGCCTGCAATGGTAATTTTGAACAACTGCAATATAACCTTGTGCATATCACTAATATCAGATATCTTG
This sequence comes from Papaver somniferum, assembly GCF_003573695.1. Classification (NCBI taxonomy): domain Eukaryota; kingdom Viridiplantae; phylum Streptophyta; class Magnoliopsida; order Ranunculales; family Papaveraceae; genus Papaver; species Papaver somniferum. Next base: position 126,489,385 of record NC_039368.1, on the reverse strand, counting down.
ATCTCTTTTGACCAGTATGATCTCTATCTCAATTTTTCTTCCAGGAAAGGTTATGCATCTTCAATTCTCTGTTCATTTTCTTCCTTCAAATCAATTCTCATTGTTAGACATTTACGCTCGTCACCAACATAGCTTCTATTTTCCCCCCTCCATGGAAACCGCTGGTATGATTGTCACCAACATTTACGAAGATGAAGATGATGGTGAAGATCTGAAAGATGGATTATCTGAGCTCAATGATACTTCTGCTGAGGAAGAAGATAGAGTTGCTAAGGCTGAGGAGGAAGAGGTAAGAACTGTGCGTTTTGATCTATTTAGTGTAGTAGCAAATTCACCAAGGAATGTTTATGCAACACTTGATAAGTTTATGGAAGAAATTAAGGCATTAGATCATGCACAGATCAGTCTGGTATTACACAATCTTAGCCGGTGTAAAATGTATGAATTGGCACTTCAATTATCAAACTGGTTAGAATTGAAAAATATGTTTAATTTTGAAGAGGAGAGGGATTACGCAACTCGGCTTAATTTGATTGCTAAAAGACGTGGAATGGCATTGGCTGAGAAGTATCTGAAACAGTCAATTCCGGAGACGTTTAAGGGGGTAACAGTGTATGTGACTATGCTGTGTAATTATGTTAGCGTTGGTGATGCGAAGAAAACTGAACAAGTATTTGAGAAAATGAGGGATTTGGGGTTCCCGCTGAGTGGGTTTGCTTGTCAACAGATGATATTGTTGTATAAGAAATTTGATAGGAAGAAGATAGAGAGTGTGTTATCGTTAATGAGGGAAAATGATGTGAAGCTGACTCGGTTTACTTACCTGCTGTTGATTGATTTAAAAGGGGAGGCTAATGATATGGCAGGGATGGAGGAGTTGGTTGAAGCTATGAGAATTGATGGTCTGGAGATAGATAACTATATCCGAGGCGAGTTGGCTAGACACTATATTCTTGCAGGTCTCAATGAGAAGGCAGGGAAAGTTTTGAAGGAGATGGAAGGGGAAGATTTGGAGGAAAACCATGGTGCCTGCAAGCAATTACTTCCTCTTTACGCGTCTCTTGGTAAGGCTGATGAGGTTGAAAGGATATGGAAAGTTTGTGAATCAGATGGTCGTGTTGATGACTACTTGGCTGCGATCAGTGCTTTCGGCAAAGTAGGAAGAGTAGATAAGGCAGAGGACATATTTGAAAAGAGGATTAAGTCTGGGAAGACTATCTCATCGAAGGGTTATGCAGCTCTCTTGAATGTTTATGGTGACCATAAGCTACTTGCAAAAGGTAAAGATTTGGTAAAAAGAATGGCAAGTGCTAGTCAACCTATCAATCGGTTTGTGTGGGACACTCTTGTGAAGCTCTTCGTAGACGCTGGGGAGGTTGAAAAAGCGGATTTAGTTTTGCAAAAGGCTATGCAGCAAGGGGGTAAACAAATGGAGCCACCATTATATAACTCTTTCCATGTGATGATGGATCAGTACTCAATAAGAGGTGATATTCATAACACTGAGAAGATCTTTCACCAGTTAAGGCAATCGGGTTATGTGATTAAAATTTGGGATTACCAATCTCTTCTTCAGGCTTATATCAAAGCCAAAGTTCCGGCTTATGGGTTAAGAGAGAGGATGAGGGTTGACAATTTAATCCCGAACAAGTTTGTTGCTGAACAATTGGCACAGATGGACTCTTTCAAGTTTGTTGCTGAACACTTGGCGCAGATCGACTCTTTCAAGAACAATTGGCAACATCTGATTTGGTCGATTGAGAGAGCACATCCTTGTAGGTAAAACAATCAACAATGCATTTGCATAAAGGCTTTTTAATTCTCTTTAAGTAAGATGTTAGATTTCCTTTCTTATTGATTTACTTCAATTGCTAAAAACATACACAATTTGCTAACTAGATTGACCATATCTCAGAGGCTAGTCAGATAACACACGCACACACGTAGGCCATACACAAAAGAGAAAAAAAGAAAAACATTTCGACTCTCGCTAGACCTGTAGACTATCACAAACTTGTCTTCATGTTTCTCATCCACCTCTAAACCCACTTGCTGAACCCTCTGGTGCTCGAAAGATTTTCTTGTAATCGTAGACAACCTTCTGTATGCTATTAGTTGTAAGGATGGAAAATTAAAAATAGATTGGATTTTTAATGATGTCTTGGTGTTTCTTATCACGATCAGCAACACTAGACTAATCCTATAACTACCTATGTGCTTGTGGTTTTTTTTCTTTCGATGAACAACTTTAGTATTCGTTCCTTCCAAAGTTTTATTTCAATATGTTTTCTTTTTCCTGTTTTGTGACCGTTTGATTCTGTGAATTTTAAACCTAAGCTGCCTTTCTTTTTTATACCTCAAGGTTTGATTTGATAGTGTGAGAGTTTTAGATTCTCATAAGCATAAAGGCTGCAACTGCTGCACCTTTTTCTCTGGAACTTGCCAATCTGTTGAATCAAATGACAATCCTGACCACTTTTGTTTATTTGTGGTCTTGTGGTGATCTTATAGGGATATAGTATAACAGTAGTTTCTTTATCCGCCAGTTAGTGACACTGTTAATCCTTGTGCCTTGTAAACTAGCCAGCCTTTCGATGGTCTTAGTCCTGTGTCTTCGCTAAAGTTCTGTTTAGTAACCAGCTTATTGAGTTCACCCTCTCTAGACTTTTGTGATACGGAGTAGTTGTTTTCCTTAGTTCCAAGATCCATCTTTAAGACTGCAGAAAACAGTCATTCAGTTTACTTTATAAACAAACAAAAAAAGAAAAGAAACCATCTTCAAGTAGAATAAGTGCAGTTAGGTTCAGTCCTAATACCTGCATGGTGATTAGCTTGAAAAGGGACATGTTATTGAGTTTCTTAAATGTGGATCCCTTCTTCAGTTGATTGCTTTTCTATGTTCTGAATTGTCTGGGCACCTCCCATCATTATTTCTTTGTTTGAGACTTGAGAGGAAAATATGAATACTGCAGCAGATTGCCACCGGCCTCTTCAAAGTATATATATGATTATAAAGAGAGAAGGCGAAATCTTTGAAATTTACATCTGTGAGTTTTGGAAGCAGAAAAGACTACTAGTTCTGACAAAATATGTACTACTAGTTGGATGAGTTTCCAGTATGAAACTTTCAACTGCATCCATCGTGTTGTTGCAACATGATATATTGAGCAATGCAGCAGTATAACCTGTATTACTTGCATTCTTATGGACGACTTCTTCGGTGGCGTGTTTGGCTTCTTGATTGGGTGACGTTTGGGGTGTGGGGTTAAAAGATGAAAAAGTAATGAAGTTGGAGCTGGTGTCGGTGTTGTTGCTTCGAGCTATGTCTGTTAAATTTTGACCTTGGTTATTGGAACGTAAGAACTTGGAGGAAGTTGTGTTGTTGTTGGTGTTTGAATAGGCTTGAATTTGTAAATAAGTTCACGAGGTGTTGCTGAAGAATAACCAGGGATTTGGTGGCCTGTTATACCAGCTATGATGTTTCACTGGTGGGGTTTTATGCATTTTCCTATGACTTGGATATTTACACCCAAGTCATCACTTGCGTGGACTTTTTTTCCCAGATGGTACCTAACCTTCTTGTCACTTTACTTTGAGTGGCAATATAATAAGAAAACATTTCAACTCTCACTATTAAGTTTTATTATATTGTCAGTGATCTTCTTCAGTCCCAATCCACCCCTTTCAGTTATGGTAGACACCAGTTCTATCCCTTAGGTACGTTTATCAGTTCAGCACTCTTTCTTTATCTTTGTCCTGATTGTTTGATTTTTCCGTAAAACACTAAATCTCAAACTTAATCAGCTGTTTTTGCTTAATATAATTCAAATTCAAAACACTGAAATATGTAAAGCATTCATTATGTGTTTCCCCTTTGCGAGACCTATAAGGAATAGTGTGGAATACCTTTATCCATGAGTTAGGGACACTGTTAAAAATCTCGTTTGACACTCTACTTGCGATAGAAGTAGGAGAGAGTTTAGTACCTTGTTTTTGTTTTGAGTGCCTCCATTTCTCTTCCAAATGACTACTTATTTCTTTTTTTGTAGGTTAGAGAAGGACCTGTTCCTCCTCCTTGTCTTATTTCATGGATGTCCACCGTTAGGGGTAACTTGTCATATGAAGAACATATATTGAGAAGAGTTAGAGGTATACTTAACAAACTGACAGTGGAGAAATACACACTTCTGAGAAATCAACTTATTGATTCGGGGATCACAACCCCGCACATCTTACTGGGCGTTGCATTTCTGATACATAACAAGGCTTTGGCGGAGCCAATGTTTCTTCCTTTGTACGCTTTTCTATGTCATGAACTGTGTTGCAGGTGGCTCTTAGATCCTCCAGATGGGCTCCCATCATTTCCTTCTCTTGTTGGAGAAGAATTTACGTTCCAGCGTATCCTCGTAAAAAAATGCCAGCAAGCATTTGAGCTTGAAAATATAAAAGTAGCAGAAACCAGGCAGCTGATTGTGACGGGGGTCTCTTTGGGTGATAGATATAAAGAGAGAAGACGAAATCTTGGAGAGATCCAATTTATGTGTGAGCTCATGAAGCGAAGATATCCAGCTGTGCGGGGATATCATTTATGTGATTAAGATTTTCTTGTAAGGAAGCAATATCTGAAGTTATTAACTTATTATTATTGTGATCTTGTGTTCAAGAGGACTTCATTTCCCCCAACTTGTTTGTATTAATCTAAATCTGACTCAAATGTATGGCCGAGTCAGATGTCAGATTTTTATTTTTTTGAAGACTGACTCGAGATCAACTCGGCTCCCATCTGACTTATATTATGTACTTTTTTTTTTTGCTACGGAACACACCTTTCACTAACAAACCAGAGAATTACAAACATTGTTCAGGTTATCGTTCCTAATAAGAGAGTTCAGAAAAGAAGGAACAAAAAACCAACGACTCTTAAGACTATGTTTCCTAGCCCAACGTGCAAGCCGATTATCTAGAAGAATATTCAGACGCTTAATGCACACCACTTTAAAAGAAACAGAACAAGAAACTAAACTCCGACATTGTTCTAAGAGATCACCAGATCTCCAAGCAACGTTTGAACTGACACCATTAACAAATTGCATTAGCTGAAGACAACCACTGATGAAAACGACTTTGGAGAGATTCATCTCTTCTGCCCAAGAGATGGCCAAAATAAGAGCAGCAGCTACAGTACCTACTGCATCAGAAATCAATCCATAGTCCGAACGAGAACTTGTTACATTTCCTGCAATGTCACACCAAATAACATTCATACCCATAGTAAAACTTTTGAAAGAACCATCAACAAACATAAAGTGATCCACCTGAACTCTATGTATCTTTACATTACTAAGAAAACACATGATTATGATGCTGTGGAGAGATATAAGTATTGATCGTCCTCTTTGTATCCAAGATGACCTTACTCAGATCAATAGAAGCATTACATAAGATTACACCACATCTCAACTTCCTGATACACCAAAGAACAATAGCACCAACACTAGGCCACGAGACATTAAAAGGAGAAATACCCACAACAGAGTTATGCCAAAACAGAAAGTAATCATCAATCCAATCCAAATCAAAGGAAATCATATGTTGTACGGAAACTCCAGACCATATTCGCTTCGCAATTGGACAGTTTATAAACTGATGCATAACAGATTCTTCATGATTCCGACAAAGAGGGCAAATAACATCAACAACAGGATTATAACTCTGAAGCAAAGAATTAACTGGCAGCATATAAGAAAAAAATTTCTACAAAAATAACTTAATTTTAGGCAAATAGTCAACTCCCCAAACTTTTCTCCAAAAAGCAGCATCAGCAGGAGAGGAGACATCATTCTTATAAACACGATATGCAGATTTAATTGTAAACTTAGCATTCCTAGTATGACAGTTCCTTCAGTTGCTAGTTCATTTACTAGGGTGCCTAGCTAAGATGTTCTCAGGTCTGGAAGCGTAGGGATCATTCTTCAGATTTAGTCCAATTGTCCTAATCCTAGTTACTTCATCTGGCGTGAACAAATCCGATAAAAGTGTGACATTCCAACCACCATTCTGAATATCAGTAAGTTCACTTACAAACACATAATTAACATTAGAAGGATGACTAGACACCGGAGGAGTCGAACACCCAGGAATCCAATTATCATGCCAAATCCTAGTAGAAGCCCCATTATTTATGTTCACCACAGAGTTAGCTTTTATAAATTTTAACCCATTCACTATACCTTTCCAAATCCACGAGGAAGTATTAGCTTCCTTATTAATTTCAAGCAAATTCTGATTGGGGAAGTACTTGTCTTTCAAAAAAAGGGAAAGTAAGCTATAAGGATTATTTATAATTCTCCAACCAAGTTTACAGACGAAGACTCTATTAGTAACATCATTGTTCCTAATACCCAATTCCCCATTAAGTTTAGACTTTCCTAAATCATCCCAGGATCTAAAGTAAGCATCCCTCTTTGGATTCTTTTTAGACCACCAGGAAATTCTCTGAATAGAATCTAACTTAGAAGTTACAGTTTTCGGAAGAGGGAAGTAAGCCATATGATAGACTGCTAAGCTAGACAAAACATGCTTAGTAACCACTGTTCTCCCAGCAACATTAAGATTGTTTTTTTTTTTTTGAAGAACCCAACCTAGCATACATGTTGTCAATAAGAAATTTAAAAGATGTAGTTTTATTCTTTCCTATAAAGAGGGGGTTCCCAAGTATTTCTCAGCATTACCAAGAAACTTCATCTTAAGAGTCCTAGCTAAAATTTTTATATGTTTATGATGCATCTTCCCACTAGTAATAAAACCAGATTTTTCTAAGTTAATCTCCTGACCTGAAGGCTTCGCAAAAACATTAATGATGTTGAGTAGATTCCTAGCATAAGAGACAGAGGCCTTAGCAAACAACATACAATCGTCAGCGAAAAAAGATGAGAAATAGAAGGACTATTCTTTTTAAACTTAAAACCTCAAATCAACTTATCGTCTTCATCTTTTAAGAGCAATTGAGACAAAACTTCCATACAAATAATAAATATATAAGTTGACATGTAATCCCCTTGCCTGATGCCACGAGAAGGGTAAAAAGTTTCCCCAGGAGAACCATTCACCAGAACCGAATAAGAGAATGTAATAATACACTGCAAAATCATTTGACACCACTCTTCAGAGAATCCTAGCTTTTTAAAGACAGCAATAATAAAATACCACTCCATCCTATCGAAAGCTGTAGAGAGATCAAGTTTAATAGCAAGGTAGCCATTTTTTGAGTTCTTCTTTTTCTTTTTAAAAGAGTGCAGAATTTCATGAGTGATGACCACATTGTCATGAATCTGTCGATTAGAAACAGGAACGGACTGAAAAGGAGAAACCAAAGAGTCCATAAGAGGCTTCAATCGGTTAGTCAAAATTTTCGAAATTATTTTATAGACAGAGTTTGATAAACTAATGGGACTAAAGCCATGAGGAGAAGAAGCATTCTTGATTTTGGGGATTAAAGAAATAAAAGAGAAGTTAATTTGTTTCAAGAGGAATCTATTAGTGAAGAAACTCTGAACATGAGAAACCACTTCAGATTGAACTATATCCCAATTGTCCTGAAAAAAACCGCCTGAAACCCATCAGGCCCCGGAGAACTCCAAGAAGCTAAATTATTAACCGTATCTCTAATTTCCTGAGCAGTGGGAATGGCAATCAAGATGGAGTTATCTTCATCAGATATTTTGGGGTTAACAAACCTTAAGGCTTCCTCAATGTCAATATTACTAGGGGTAGAAGAAGTGTAAATCCTCTTAAAATGTTTAGAAAGCAACTGAGCAACTTGTTCTCTATTTTCTAACCAATTACCTTTCTCATCCCTAATCGTATGAATGGTATTGTACATATTTATAAGTTTAACCGTATTATGGAAAAAACTAGTATTCCTATCATACTGAGTAAAGTAATTTATTCTAGACTTCTGCTTATAGAAACTATGTTCAATTTCATACCAATAGTCAAGTTTCTTAGAATAGTTCAAGATATACTCCCCAATTTGAGGCGAGTAAGGCATCACTTGAAGTTTTCTAGTTCAGTATTAAGCCTGCCAATAGTAGTTTTAATATGACCAAAGGAGTTTATGTTCCATTTACTCAGATCACATTTTACATTCTTAAGCTTATTAACAACTACAAAAGTAGGGGAACCAATAACCCTCTTAGACCAAGAATTATTCAAAATGTCTTTGAATTAAGGGTTCAGCTGCCAACATTTGAATAATTTATAAGGAATATTAATGTTCCGTTCCCAGTGAAAACATTTAACCAAAACATGACTGTGATCAGAGAAAATTCTTCCTAGATTAGTAACTCTAGTTTGAGGAAGGACAGTGACCCATTTATCATTCATAAAATCCCTATCTAACTTTTCAAAGATCAACTCACTCGGATTTTTAAACCTTATGTTTCACCAAGTAAAAGGATTACCATAAGAGAAAAATTCATTCATATTCATCTTTAAAAGCTTTTCTCTAACAAAATTAGGAGCAAAGGAACTATTAGGGTTACCGCCTTGTTTTTCCGAGTTATGCAAAATGAAGTTAAAATCTCCTAGTAAAAGCCAAGGATTGTTGTTGTTGTCATTCATATCACTAAGAAAATTCCACTGAATTTTGATGCCAGTCAAATTTAAAGAGCCATAAATAAAGGAGACCACACAATTTTAGATAACAGGCGAGACATCACACAAAATATGAGTCATGTTCAATGAATAATCTAACACTTCAATATTCGATTTTTCAAAGTACCCAAAGGCCAAACCCCCAGACTTACCAACAACAGGAATGATAATCCATGAGTCGGAAGGTAGATGATATCTTCTAACAGTGTCAGCATCAACCATTGTTTCAAATAAGCAGATACTATCTAATTTAAACTTCCTAAAAAGGATAAATAAATGCCTCCATTTCTTATCTGAACAACACCCATTAATGTTCCAACTTAAAAACTTCATATTGAAAAGCGAAAGCAGTAATTAATAGGGTCAAATTAACAAACCAGAAAGAACAGCCGGGAAAAGAAAAGAAATCAAAGAGAAAGAGAAATATGACTAATTAACAAAGATAACTTACATAAGTTCTACTAAAATTAAGCAGAGGAGAAAAAAGACTTACAGGGTCATGAGCATTAGAGGCGTCTGCGGCCATAGGGTCTGAGTCCAACATCATAAGATCGATTTCCCTCTCAAATTCTTCATCAGAGACTACTGGTTCAGGCGGAAGAGCAGCTAAAGGCATCGGCTCAAGGATAATAGCATCATTAAATCCAATATTAAGGTCATTCTCACATATATTGTCATTGTCAGGTAAAAAGGAGCCAAAGGAAGCAGAGACGAAACTCAATTCAGAAGCATAACTAAAAGAGAAACCCGAAGACGACACCACAGTCTGTGAAAAGGAAGAGCAAGAAGAGGACCAGAAAACATTCCCTTTTGAAGCACCCATCGAGGAAGATTCTCCAACATACCCCACATTGAACGATACATCAGATGGAAGAGTAAAAGGAGGCACAGAAGACACATGGGGCCAACGGGGTGTAGGCATGAAAACAAAAGGATTAGTTTCAAATTCAGTCCTTGGTCTCTTACCTTTTTTATCAAAAGGAGAAAAGATGGGAAAATCAGGTAAAGGAGAAGGACGACGAGAAGAAAGCCCAGTGCTAGATGGTTCTCTAATTGTTAAAGGTGAGACTAAAGGTATGACAGAAGCAAAAACGAGAGAGGAGGGAGCCGAGCTTCTATTACCTAATGCCCCCGAAGGTTGAAGACTTACAGAGAATGCAAAAGGTTTTGATTCTGTACTAGAAGCAGCAGCAACAACAGATGCATGAGTAACTCTGACATTTGCAGCACGCGAAACATCAGAACGGTTCATTCTCGGATTAGTGACTGCAACATGAGTAGATCTAGCAGTAGGGTCCGGCAGAGCTCTGACAAAGATCCGAGATTGAATTTCTCGACATCTAATTTCATCATGGATAAGCACAAAACAACGCTTGCAAGCACGACATGGAAACCTTGGATAAAATGCAGACATATAAAAGGTCTTACTAGTAGTGTTGATAACTACCTTCCTAGTTAAAGGAGAATTGAATGGAACCATCAACTTGACTTCAAACCTGTTATCAACAGCAGATTCGGCATTGACAAGGTCATCAATCTGATCCATAACTTCTCGCGCCCTTCCTTTATTGAACAAATCTGAAGGAATAGTAACTTGGACTGGCATAAGAGTTTTTTCCCACACCCAGATCAAAGATATCCTCCAGCTTGTTTAAGGGTTGCACTGCAAAAAGCTGACAAAACAGTAAAGTAGGACGAGCAGAAAAATCAATATCCCTATCCTTACTACTTTTAAACATGACTGCAAATAGATTCTAATATGGCATGCCTTGCATAAATGGCTTAGCAAGCTTAAAATCAACCGAGTTAATGGGCAAGATTCTATTCAGATGATGTTTCACAGAGGTCTTGTAGTATCTTCGAGTGTTATCACATATAAGTGCAGCAAAAATATGAGGGAACTCTCCAACATCTTCATCTAGGTCTAAAACTTTTACTTGTTCAACAACAAAAGCCATTTCAGAGAAGATAAGTTAAGAGCAAGAAGATATTCAGAAAGTTAAGAGTTGCATAATGAAAAACTTGGGAAACCAAAGCATATATAGATGAAAGACTATATGAGACACTGCATTAAGACACTTCCTGGAATTGAAAGATGAAAGGCGTGCCATAATGACAACCATCACGCTCAACATGAAATAACCACATAAATCAGGAAGTGAAGAGACAACAGTGAATAATCACAAAGCACAGAGAATCAAAGAGTAACTGAACTGGTTAACCAAATTTGCCAAGTGTAAAAATATATTTGAGGAAGCCACCCAGACCCATTAAGAATTAGTGCACAGAGTAAAATATAACTAATCTCTCTTAATATAAAATTATCTCTAAATGGGGGAATAAGCATTTCACGACTTTTAATGAAGAGTAGCAGTACTTTAGATAACCACAAGTAATTACAGGGAATAACTACAGAGAGAAAAACTTCAAAACAATCCAACATCTCTCTAATACCATCATTAAGAAGAGACTACACCTTACTAAAGCAGATTTAACACAACAGTAAGTGAGAGAGACTAAAGAACTTCAATTGAATAGATAGATAACACTTTATTATTCATTATTCATCATAGACATAATCTAATCCCTACTAAGAGTAGGATCTCAAAACCCCTAATACTTTGAATGACAGAACTTCAATATATACAGGAAGAATGCTTAAACAAGATACATCAGACAATACCCAATTACCAGACCCATCTCTGCCAATATCTCTTAATTAATCGAATCTTATGATGTTTTACAGAGAACCCTATGGCTGCGCCTCCATTAGCTCATGACCTAATAAGAAAAAGGAAGAAAAAACTCGTGAAAAGCAACAATATTGCGGATATAAGGATAACAAAGAAGAGTCAATCAATTAAGTTTATGCATCAAGGATTAATGAGAAAGATTGCAAAAAGGAATAAAAGTTGTTAATTGAAAAATTAGGGCAAAAAAACGTGAAAAGAGACCTAAAACATAAGGAGAAGAATTTCAATAAAACAGAGAAAAAGGAGAGTCAATCACCAGTAGAACATGAAATCAGAAGCATATCATAAATTAGAGTTTCAGAATTAATCAAGAGATTGAAGACAGGATCGAAGTTGACTAGGTCAACATAGCAAGAAAAATCGCCTTGACTTTCGCCTTGAAGAACAACTCAAGATACTCAACAAAACTAAATTCAGGATCTATTATGTACTTGAGCCTGGTGTAAAATTGTAACATGCCAGTCTGACTCAGCTCATGAAGACTCGATGGACATTTGGGTGGAAACAAATTCTCTTGTAATCTTTCTCATTTTGAGTCCCTCTCCAAGAAAACTTCTAGGGTTTAACGAAGGATTTCATTTTCCCAATCAAATCAAATTTAATCCAATTCCAGCCCTAGTATTTCACAATCATCATCATGTTTACACTCCGTAGAGCTTCAATTTCTCTCAGAACAAGACTGCATTCTCTAAGAGCAGTAGCAGGAGCAGCAGCAGCTCCTCCCCAATCATATCATACAAAATCAAACAATCTTCATCAAATTTCACCAGAAGAATCAAATAATCTTCACCAGGACCCATCAAATCATCGAAATCTCTTGAAAATTCTTGGTGTTGACAGGAAAGAAGATAAAGAAGAAGATGATGTTGGTGAAGATCTGAGAGATGGATTCTCTGAGCTCGAAAATCCTCCTAAGGATGAGGAAGATCCAGAGAAGGTAAGAAGTCCTCGTTTTAATCTGTTTTATCTAATTGCGAGTGCTCATCCAAGGAATCTTTATGCATCACTTAATAAGTTTATCCCAGAAATTAAGGCATTAGGGAATTCAAAGATTAGGAAAGTATTCCACAGGCTTAGCGGAAACCAAATGTATGAACTGGCATATCAATTATCAAACTGGTTGGAAATAAAGAATTTGGTTACTTTTGAAGAGGAGAGGGATTATGCGACTCGGCTTGATTTGATTGCCAAAGTAAGTGGATTGCCATTTGCTGAGAAGTATCTGGATGAGTCGATCCCGGAGATGTTTAAAGGGGAAAAAGTGTATAAGACTCTCTTGTATAATCATATTAAGGCTGGTAATGCCAAGAGAGCTGAACAAGTGTTTGAGAAAATGAGGAATTTGGGGTTCCCGGTAAGTGGTTATGCTTGTGAGCAGATGATAGCGTTGTATAGGAAATTTGATAAGAAGAAGATAGCTAATGTGTTGTTGTTAATGGATGAAAATGATGTGAAGCCGACTCGGTTTACTTACCAGATCTTGATAGATGTGAAAGGGAAGTCTAATGATACACCAGGGATGGAGGAGTTGGTTCAAGATATGAAAAATGATGGTTTGGAGTTGGATGACCATATCCGCTCTGTGTTGGCTAGACACTATATTTATGCAGGGTTCGACATGAAGGCAGGGGAGATTTTGAAGGAGATGGAAACGGAAGATTTGGAGGTAAAATTTGGGGAGTGTAACCATTTACTTCCTCTTTACGCGGCTCTTGGTAAGGCTGATCAAGTTGAAAGGATATGGAAGCTTTGTGAATCAGATGGCCGTGTTGATGACGACGTGGCTGGGATCAGTGCATTTGGCAAAGTAGGAAGAGTAGAAAAGGCAGAAGAAATATTTGAAAAAAGTGTTAAGTCATCATCGAAGGGTTATATAGCTCTCTTGAATGTTTATGTAGACCATAAGCTAGTTGCAAAATGTGAAGATTTGGTAAAAAGAATGACAAGTGCTAGGCTTCCTATAGATCCGATCCTTTGTTACTCTCTTGTGAAGTTCTATGTAGATGCTGGGGAAGTTGAGAAAGCGGACTCAGTTTTGCAAAACGCTTTGCAGCAAGGGGATAGACGACTGAAGCCATCATATAAGTCTTTCCAGCTTATGATGAATCAGTATTCAACAAGAGGTGATATTCATAACACCGAGAAGATTTTTCACCATTTAAAGCAAACGGGTTATGTGAGTAACATCGGGGATTACCAATCTCTTCTTCAGGCTTATATAAATGGCAAAGTTCCGGCTTATGGGTTTAGAGAGAGGATAATGGCTGATAATTTAATCCCGGACAAGTTTTTTGACGTACAATTGGCAGACGTCCACCCTTTCAAGAAGACGGCAATGTCTTCCGATTTGCTCGATTTAGAGAACATCCTTAGGTAAAATAATCATCTTATGCTATATGTCGACTATACTCCGTAATAATCAGCACTGCTGTTTAAGCTGTTTGTTTAGTTCTCTTTAAGTATATTTGAAATATTAGATTTTAGATTTTATGTCTAGTATTTCTTAGAGGCTTTGTCAGATAACACACACACACACACGTACACAAATGAGAAAGCTGATAAACATGTCGACTCCCACTTGACCAGTAGACTATCACTAAACTTGTCTTCATGTTTCTCATCCTTCTCTAAGACCACCTGCTAAACCCTCTGATGCTCCAAATGTATTCTTGTAATGGCAGACTACCTTTTATTTGCTATTAGTTGTAAGGATAAAAAATAAACATAGATGGGATTTTGTAATGTCCAATTGGTGTTTCTTATCATCAGCGGCAACATAGGACTAATCCTATAGGAATAATCTGGCTGTTGTTCGACTTACTAGTCATGGTAGAGGTACATTGTTTAATTGTGGTACTGAGAAATGGGCTGATATTATGATTCAAATAGTTTAGAGGTTATTTGTTAAGCACTATGATTATCTTTTCCATTATTTCTTTTCAGATTTGGCATGTCGAAATGTTGAACTTTTAACTGATTTCAACATCTATGATCATTTTAGATTTCTGGTTGTTTAACTGAAGTTGGGTTTTTCTTTCATTTTTTCATCTTGTGTTTTCGTTATATGTGGAATTTGTAGCTGAAGCATGCCCAGCCCTGCTTGCTTGCGTAGTAACATCGAGAAGATTTGTTATCCTATGCTCGGGGGGTGAATATTGGAAAAAGGGTTGCTGACTTTGATGGTTTACTTAAATCTTCGCCAATGGAGAGAATGGATAAGCCACAGGTGAGTGGGAACTCTGATAAAATTAGCCCAGTGATGATAATGCATGTCAACTGCTACTATTTTTTACATCTTGAAATCTATTTACGCCTGCATTGATGTCTCCATGCCTTTTTGCTGTTAAAACTTAGTGTTACTTGCAAAGTCATCCTTATTTTACCTGCCAATATACAACATTGTCTGACCAGGATAATATTTTTTGCCGGGCTTTCAGTATACATTCCTCCATTGTCGTGTGGGAGTGTGTTAGTTATTCTTTGCTGGTTGAACTACTAAAATATGCCAGTGAAATTTGGTAATTCTTTTTTCTTTATTATTTGTATGTGGTGGTTTGCACTTGGCGACATTCTTCAGTTTCCCACTTTCCCCTCTTTATATTTCTCTCTTTGAACCGGAAACGACGGCGGCGGTTGCTAATCTGGAGCTGCATCTGTAGAAGGAATATAGTGTATCTAGCTCCTCTTTTAAGTACCCATGCTTCTTGCCCGTGATTTAGTAAGATGTTTTAGTATCCACAGATATGTTCCCCTTGCTGTTACTTCGTTTAACCTCATATTTTCAAGCAATCATTGCACAGTGAAGTTAAGTATCATAGCAGCTGATTCTTCTCGAAAGATAATATAGTTCAAGTAGTTTTACCTACTTGGGCTATCTTTGTGATGCACCAAGACATGAAAAAAACGGATACACGAGTCCACTGCCTTAGAACGTACTTCCCTTCGAGCTTGTGGTTTGATGTGACACAGCATCCGTTTCAAACTCTTGATGATATATCTGAGCACGGACCAGTAGCTTCTGTGGAAAATCTGATTTTTCTTTTTTTCTTGCTTGGTTTAATTTACACCATGAAGTAATTTGTTTTTTTCCCCTGTTCGACAAAGATGAACCTTTTGAGACTTTTTCAGTAAGGACAATAGGAATACCTATCTGTGGTCGAGAATACACCCTTTTCTCCCTGCAAGTTTCGTAGCGTAAATTCAATTCCGCACATAGATTCCATAATTAGTATCCGATATTTTTTTTATCTTGTTTGTTAGTTTTCTGCCATACTGTGTGTATTAAAAACCATGTCTCTCCTTTAATGCAGGATCTGAATTACGGTTACAAACTCAATGGTGAGGTTAAGAAGATGGGGCATACTGTTCTGATGCCAAAACATGTTGATAGTGCCTTTAAGGGATGCTTTACACAACCTGGAACTTTGTTTCAGCAGCTTGTTGGAATTTCTGGCATGGACGGAATCAGGTCATTTTGACAGAAAGATGCAATATGTAAGCTCTGATATCAAATCTTCTCTCTGTACTTTGGGGTCAACTTTTTACAAGAAATTCGTAATCAACAGTCAATTTTGTAAATGTCTCCAAAGTTGGAGCCTAGGTTCATATTACTGTGAGCAAATGACAAACCTAAACTTGCGTTTATCTCATGGGTCTCAGCAAGTTTAGATTTAGGTTTATCTGATTGGGGTTAGTTTCATTTTCATAAAGGCTCAAGTTTTAGATTCCAGAAGCATAAAGGCTGCACGTTTTTCTCTGGGACTTGCCAATCTGTTCAATCAAATGACAGTCCTGAACACTTTTTTTTTTGTTTTTTTTTTGTTTATTTGGTAGTATGGTGGTCTTATAGGAATAGAGTGATTTATCCGCCAGTTAGTGACATTATTAATCCTTGTGCCCTGTAAACTAGCCCCGCGTCTTTGCTATTGTTCTAAAGTTCTGTTTAGTAGCCAGATACGTCCAGGGCTCCTAACACCTGCATGTGAATAGCTTGTACTTCTGAATCCCATTCTTTACATTTGACTCAAAAATTACAAATAATAAAGTTATAGTTTTTTTTTTTTTTTTTTTTTTTTTTTTTTTTTTTTTTTTTTTTTCAGGTCAGATATGTGCCCAACGAGTCAATTGCAAAATTATACCTAATTCAAATAGTTCCGAGTCAGATGCATAAGTCAAATTAGACCTCGATTCAAATATCTAAATTTTATCTGCCTGTTAGTGACACTGTTAATCCTTGTGCCACTGTATTTGTAGTCAGACTACAGTTGTAAAATGAAAGTAAGGTTCCCTATAAATTGGCCAGCCTTTTCCATGGTCTTAGTCCCGTGTATTTGCTATCGTCCTAGAGTTATGTTTAGTAGCTTGCTTTTCTAATTTTTTTCCTAGATGTATTGAGTACTCAATGTAGAATAGATGCGACCCCTAACATGACAGGTACTCCTAGCTAGCTGTCTCATTGTGTCTGCTTATTGAGTTCATCCTCTTTAGCCTTCTGTAATACAAAGAAGTAGTTGCTTTCCTTGGTTCCAAAATCCAGCTTTAAGACTGCAGGAAACAGTCATTCAGTTTACTTTACAAAAGAGAAAAAAAAACTATCTTCAAGTAGAGTGCAGGAGCTTAGACATTCACGTCAATCCCCAAACCCTTGAGCCACTGGGGTTTTCTTATATCACGCTAAACATGTTATCAAGTTTTGTAATTGCAGATCCCTTCTTCAGTTGTTTTCTTAAATAAACTTAGATAGATAGAGGTTCATATTAGAAAAGTAATTTGAAACCTTTTGAAAATAGAGCAATTCGTTTTTTTTAAGTTGTCAATATGTATGTTTAGCGCTGCATTATCTCTTCTCGGATGGCAACTCATTTATTTTCTTGTTTACAGCTTGGGATTCCAGGACTTTTGTATGTTTAGAGGATTTAGAGTTATACAGAAGAAGCTGACAGTGGAAAAATACAGTCTTCTGATAGACTGACATTTTGTTCGTTTTTTTTTTTTTGCTTCCTGTGTTCTGAATTGCCTGGGGACCTTCCAACGTTATTCCTCTGTATGGGACTTCAGAGGAAAATATGAAGGCAGCAGCAGATTGTGACCACCGGCCTCTTCAGAGTAATGATTATAAAGAGGGAAGGCGAAATCTTTGAAATTTTACTCTGTGAGTTTGACAAACCATGATGGATGAGTTTCCTGTATGAAACTTTTAACTGCTCAAAACCTGTCTATAACTAATTATGATATTAATTCGTGTCGAATTTATGTATGTAAAACTAATTATACGCAGATGATGCCCGTTCCAATAAGCCGAATTGCTAACTAGAATTGGGATACATGGGGTGTGTGTTTTTATTATTTTGCAAAAGTTGTACAGCGGTATAGCCAAATTCACTATTGGTAATTGATGTCTGATTATGAAGTTTTGTGTGTTTAGTAGTCACTGGTGACGACATTTTTGTACCTGTATCAAGAAGACGCAACAACAAAATTATTAGCATCAGCATTTTTCTCTTCTGAACCTGTCCTGTCGTAGAAATCAGTACCCACAAAGATAAATAAAAAAAATGTATGGACACAAAATGCAAAATAATGATGCATACGGCCCCAGACGATTCACAGCCTTATTTTGCACGGTAACCACGTGCTTCTTTCTTTATCACATTTTAAGTCATTTTATGGAGACGTAGTATATTATATTTTATTTCTAACTTTTAAGGAAAATTATTCCCACATCAGAAAAGAATACTAGTAATATTTATTTCCAATCCAAACCAATAAGTACAAAAATGAACCAACTAAATACATGTTCTTTCTCTGAGCATCAAGCTCTTATAATTTAATCTTCCCATCGGAAAGAAAAGCTCTTATGGCTCAGAGAAAAGCAACTGCAAAATTTGTAAGTTGAATAACATCCCCTTTCCAATTACAAATGAATTATACAGCTAGCTGTCAAGTTAACAATTTTATAAGGGGTTGCGAAAAATCTAAGCAGTATACATAGGTGTGGAGCCGAGATTTGTAAGTTGGGGGTACACAAATTTTCTTCCGATACAATTTTTTTTTAGAGGTGAGAAATAGCAAAAATTAGACTTGTAGATAATATTTCGTCTTTAATTGGGTCCAAAATAGGCTTTGGAGCCAGCTGGACAGGGGGTGTAAGCACTGGGCTGGATTCGCCCCTGCGTATACAACACAATTCACAATTCGATCGACAACCAATTAAATGGGCTACAATTTTGAATTTCCTACGTACTATTGAACTTTTATTTTGTTACTACCAAAATAAAGAACAAGTGTTATGAACAAAAAAACTGTATGCATAAAGCAAAGCAATTGAGATGGCACCATTTTACTACAACCTTTTTTTTTCTTTTTTGAAAGAAAAGCACACATATATTTATTAAAAGCCAGAAACGGTAAGAGAATTACATCCTAACTTTTTCAGCTTCAAACTTGACTCTAACAGACGCAGGGAGATCCGTACTCCATTTCCTACTACAATTGTTTGTCCAAGTAAACTTGGCCAGAAGACCTGCCACTTAATTACACTTCCTATTTCTAAAGCAAACAACAACATTACCTAAACAACTAACAAGGTGTTTACACTCTTTGATAATAGTACCATCTTCCCAGGGAGAGACATTACACAGGCCATTGATGTTATCCATGACTTTCTTGTTATCACCTTCCACAATGACATTCTGTATTTGGAGTTGAATGATCCATTGGAGAGCTTTAAGCGCTGCAACAGCTTCAGCCTGAGTTATATCCCTGACTCTCTCTACCATTGTCCATGCCTCCACCAATTGACATGTAAAATCTCTTATTATTAGAGCAATTCCAGCATAATTGTTACCATGCAAAACATGAGCATTTATGTTAACTTTCAGTCTTCCCCTTAGAGGAGGAGACCATCTATTTATGTGATCTCTTCTATTTTCCATATTATTGCTCCTGGGACTTAAGACCTGCATACGCGTCAATTGATTGTTAGTTTGAATTTTATTTTCATTGCAATAAGTGTAAACCCTGGCTTTCAGACTGTTAATGGAGCAATTTTTTCCTTCAAAAACTAGCTCACATCTAGATTTCCATATTAACCACATTGTGATCACAATGAGATTCACATTGACATGTCTCCAAAAATTAATGCTAGAGTCTCTATTGTCCCAGGTTTTTATCCAATGCTGAACATCTTCAATGTTACTGAGATCTTGAGTCATATCTGGGAAAATAACATTCTAGATGCTTCTTGCATAGTTGCAATGAATAAGCATATGAGTAGTGCTCTCCTCTGATTCTTGACATCTTGTGCATATTCCATCATGATCTTGATTGTATTTGTTAAGCCTTTGATTGACTGGAAGAATGTTTTGAGCAATTTTCCACAGGAACAAATGACATTTATGAGGAATTTGGAGATGCCATAAGCCTAGCCAGAATTTAGCTTCTTCTTATTTGTTTATGAGATTTTGGTTGTTGTAGCAGAGGATGGCTTTGTAGGTGGAATTCACTGAGAACACACCATTGGTTGTTAAAGACCAGTTCATCTTATCTTCTTGTTGAATTAGAGGAATAATATTCATAATTTCTTCCACTTGGTCTTGAGTGAAGTATTCTTGCAGGAGACCAATATTCCAAAATCTAGTGTTCAAATCAATGAATTCAGCAACTTTCATGTGATAAGGAATGTCTTCACTATTTTTGAAATTTTCTTGGATATGTTGAGCAGTGTACCCTTTGATCCAATTTTCTCTGAAGGCATAAACTGATTTACCATCTCCAATTAACCAAATATGAAACTTTTTGATCTATTCTATGCCTTTACTGATGCTTTTCCAAATAGCAGTTCCTCTCTCAGATATGTTTTCATGAAGAATGTTCTCATTTCTGAAATGGTTTGCTTCTAGAATGGTGGCCCATTTTTTATCCTTTTCATTAATTAATCTCCATCCAATTTGGTGATCATTGCTTCATTGAAGATCTTCAGATTTTTGAATCCAAGTCCTCCCCATCTTTTAAGAATTGAAACTGCACCCCAAGAGATGAAATAGTAACCTCTTCCATTGTTCTTGTTCCACCAGTATTTTCTTTGTGAAGCTTCAAGCTGATTTATGGTCTGTTGAGGAAGAATAAAACACCCCATCTGAAATTGAGCCGTGGAATTAGTGATAGCCTGAATTTGAGTACTTCTGCCTGCTTGATTCACCATACCAGCCTTCCATTGTTGAATTCTTGTCTTCATCTTATCATGGATGTTTTTAAAACACTTATTTCTCCCTTTGCTCATGAACAAGTTAATTCCCAGGTACTTTTCATCCAAAGGCATAGTTTTCATTCCCATTATGTTGCAGATGTCAATCTTGATGCCCTCATTTAATCTCTTGCTAAAGTGTATGCTGGATTGTTGAGATTGATCATTTTTCCTGAAGCTTCAAAAAATTTATAGATGACTTTTTGCAGATTTTTTATAGAAGATCTTTTAGCTGAGGCAAATAATATGCAGTCATCTGCAAAGAATAAGTGAGAAACTGGAGGATCATATCCTGCAGGGTAAATGGGAATAATGGCCTTGTTTTCCACTTCAGCTTGGATCATCCTACTGAATCCTTCGATACATATGATGAAGAGATATGGAGATAAGCTATCTCCCTGTCTTAGTCCTCTTGTGGGAATTAAGGCTTGTATTGGAGAACTATTTAGCAGAATTGAGATTGTAGTAGTTGAAATGCATTGGTTAACCAGCTGGCACCATCTTTCACAGAATCCAAGTTTCAACAGAATTTCATTGATGAAGCTCCATTCCATCATGTCAAAGGCTTTTGACATGTCCAGTTTAACAGCAACAGAACCATAATAAGATTTTGTGTTCTTCATGTATTGAACAATTTCATGAGCTATGATGGTATTGTCCAATATATTTCTACCTGGAACATATGCAGCTTGCCATGGGGAGATGATTTTATGGAGAATTGGTTTTAATCTATTGGTCATGATTTTTGAGATGATTTTGTATGAGATGTTGCATAAGCTTATGGGTCTGAAATCTGAAGGAGTTTGAACACAATTATGCTTTGGGATGAGGGTTTGAAAAGTATGATTTAATTCCTTGAGAAGTTTACCAGTTTTAAAGAACTCCTGCACCATCTGAATAACATCTTTGTTAATAGTCTCCCAATTTTGTTGATAAAACCCTGCTTGAAAGCCATCTGGTCCTGGAGCAGACCAAGACTTTATTTGGAACACATTTTTTCTAATTTCCTGTGAGGTTGGAACTTCAGTAAGTTTACTGTTTTCTTCTGCAGTGATACATGGACTTATGAGCTTCATGATCTCCTCACTCTTTTCGGGATTAGAAGTAGTAGTTATTTCTTGAAAGTGCTCCAACAGAATTTGAGTGATTTCTGCTCTTGTATTTTTCCACTCACCCTCAGCATTTTTTAGGGAATGAATCTGATTTGTTCTCCTTCTATAGTTGGCTTGAGAATGAAAGATCTTTGAATTTCTGTCTTGATATCTTATGGTTTGTTCTCTTGATTGTTGGTACGCAGTTCTGTTCTTCACTTCATATGAGGATTTAAGTTGTTGTTGACATCTTTGTTGATCCTCCATATTAATCTGAGGCTGAGTGATTATTGCTTGGAGTTGTTCTTGAGCTTCTTTTATTTATGTATCAGTGTCTCCATACTCCTTAATTCTCCATATCTTCAAGCCATTCTTAACTCCTCTTAACTTATTTGTGAATTTAAAATCTTCAGTACCCTTCTTTGAGCAGACCCAATGTTTCTTGATTTCTTCTTTACAGGTGTTGTTTGTGAGCCAGTGTTCATAAAATCTGAATGGTTTGCTGAGACTTTCATTTTGTGGATTTGTGTGTAATAAGATGGGAGCATGATCTGAACCACAGGGGATAAGGTTGTTAAGAATTGCATTTGGAAAATTTGTCATCCAGCTGGGTAAACAAAGAACTCTGTTTAGTCTGGTTCTGACTTGATTGATTTGATCTCTATGGTTTGACCATGTGAAATGGCTACCAGTAAATGGGATATCAATGAGACCAAGTTCTGAGATTGTGTTGGTTATATAATTGGGTGTGATTGAGTAGCTTTGTTTCTCATGGCTATATAGAGTTGAATTGAAATCTCCTATAATGACCCAAGGAAGATTCATATTTTCACCCATTTCATGAATAAATTGCCATTGCACCTGTCTTTCATTGTCATAAGAAGAACTATACAAGCAAGTAAGAAACCATTCAACATTAGAGTAATTATTCTTGACAATGAGGTTGACCATATATGTTGAAAAGTGAATGAACTCAAACTCTGTACCATCTTTCCATAACAAAGCTAGACTACCAACTATAACTCTATCTTCATTACACCATATATTTGGATAATTCATTTGTTTTAGAAGGTAACTAGATTTCTTTTCGGTTGATTTTGTTTCAGCTAAAAATATAATATCTGGGCTATAGTTAAATATGCAGTTCTTGAGGTGATCCCTAGTGAGTTTATTTCCTAGCCCTTGAAGATTCCAGCTAAGAATTCTCATATTTGTATTATGTAGGAATACATTAGTGATTTCAATTCTATTGAGAAACTGAAGATAAGTAGAGAGATGAGAGTTAATAATATTTACCATTGAGTTTTCTTGCCCTGCCTCAGCTCCTTGATAGCGTTCTATGTGTTTGTCCCAATCACCAACTCCTTGATTGTTCATCTGTTGCTCATTCTCTTCTTCCTCTTCAATAGGTTCAGTGATGTTATTAGAGTTTTTCCTAGAGCTCTCAGCTTCTCTGGTCCTCTTAAACCTTCTTATACCACCTCTTCTGCTACTATGTCCCCTCTGACTTGTAGAAAAAGCTGAAGAGCTTTCTCCTTCCTAAGCTTATTCAGGATAAAAAGAGTTGCAATATGACTATCCTCTGGCTTGACAAAAGGGATCAAATTTGCTCTCCTACTTCTATTGTTCTTCTTTGGGGAGACTCTTGTAGGAGCCTCATCAAGATTCCAGAACTCATTAGTTGTCATGCTGTAAGGAATCTTATCCAAAAATCTAATGATTTTCTGAGATAAATCTCTGACATCTTTAGCTTTATTCTTGCAGTCATCCCTATCATGAACAATAATGAAGCATGAAGGGCATAGTTGATGAGGTTGTTTCTGGTAGAAGAATGTAATCCATTGGGTACAGTCAGCAGCATTCTGGCTTAAAACTCCTCTGTACAGCGGCTTCGAGATTTGAATTTCAATTAGTGCAGCAACATCATTATTCTCCACTGGTTTGGCATCTTTTGTATCTAATTCCAAAACATTTCCGACAATCTTCCCCATTTCATTTGCAACATACACATTCATAAATTCTTGAGGAAGATCTTTGAAGACAACCAAAATTGTTGTTTGTCGAAAGTCATATCTCTGCAATTTTGGGTTGGGTTCCATGGTTTGATAATCCACAGGAATCCATCAAGACTCCATGGCGCTTCGGATAAGAACCATTTACATTCTTCTCTAGTTTCAAACTTGACAGTAAATAAATTTTTGTTTTTCTTCCTTAATTCAAAGTAACCAACTTGATTACCCCATAAAAGTTTAGCAAAATTTTCAGTAGAGCCTCGACTCATATTTTCACTGGAGCTGACTTTGCCAATAATGATATTGTCTTGCCCTTGTAAACACAGAGTTGGATCAATTTGAGAGACATTAATGACTTCCCTGATATCATCAGTGGAATCAATTGAAGCTGAGTCGAATTGATTTGCAAGGTTTTTGATGTCTTCTGAAGCCACTGAAGTTATAGGTTGTAAGAAAATATTCTTTGTCTGATGTATTGGGTGCTGATGATGAAAACTAACCAGAACCACTTCCAATTTATAGTACGAAATTTAAATCTTCTTTCTCTACGTGTTTGAATTGGATTGAAACGTGTATACCTTGTCATAACGGTGCTGCAATTTTTCTTCAAACAATGAGCTTTCATGGTGAGGTGGTTCTGTATCTCGTTTGATCTAGGAGACGGAGTAATCGAATTTGCAGTAGACTTGAGAAAACTCTCTTGGACCGGGACAAACGTCATTGAAACCAACAAAGTCTTAAACAAGGCAAGAAAACTCAGGTAAAATTAAAGCCTGCAAGACATTCAGACAGAGACAGGTGAGAAAAGGTTTGAGGGGAACGAGATGAATCTAAAAAAAAAACACTAAAAAACAACAACAAGCATTCAATTATCATTGGAGATTTGTTTATGATGCATTAATGATTCATAAAGGTTAGTAGAAGTGTAGGATCTAGACATGCAATGCTAGTTGGAAGACATTAATGTCGAAATCGTGAACTAAGTTGTTCGCCGAGTTGCAGAGCAAGGAACAGAGAGATAACATATCTAGTCCTATAAATGATTACCGAATTTTTTCCTTAGTGCACCCGCAATGTTGTAATCCTTTAAATCCAGAAACAAATGATACCAAGAATTTGATGATACAGCTTTTGACTTTTTTGGTAGGTTAATAGAGAATTTTAGATGATGATTTACTTTTTAACAAAGAAAGTTATATTGAAAGAAAAATATTTACAAAGCTGTTCAGAAACAACAATACACTCTCAAGTTTAAAGAAAAACATTCGCAATGCATATATCTACTTATTCTAGCAGCATCACAATTAATTATTATTAATTTATCAAGTAGACTAGCACAAGTAATTCTTTTTGAACGCGCAATTGGGTATATAAAAAACAATAGGGGGATATAGCAAAAGGACAAAACCGGAATCCAAATATTAAATCAGGGTCACCCCTTATCTAAGTATTTTAAGTAATTCCTAATCTACCCCTCACTAATCAGGATTAATGATTAATAATAATTAGTAAAATTTTAAGATTATTTGGTAAATGATTGGTGTGTGTATTATTATTTGTGTTTGGTTGAGTGATGTGAGAGTAGAAGGAGGGAAAGAAAATTTGAGAGGGAAATTATTTTGGTGAAAATGGAGGATGATTGTGAAGAGGGAATTGTTGCTAAGAGGTTGAACTTTTGATTTTTTTTCTTTGAATCCACCATTTTTGCAGCTGAAAAAGCTCGGTACCGGCATGGACGTGGTATGAATACCATGCCGGAAGCAGCCATACCGGCATGGTATTCATACCACGTCCATGGCGGCACCAAGCTTATCCAGGGGGTCTGGGGGGGGGGGGGTGGTCCGGGGGGGCGTAGCCCCTCCTGGTAGAATCTTTTTCTGGTTTTGAAATTCAAAACCTATTCCGTTTTGAATTTTTTCTGGTTTTCATCACTTCCAGCACAGTTAGTTAATTCTCGAGCATGCTGGCACCGTTTTCCGGCATAGTATGTTGCTTAAATTTCTATGCCAGCATACGATGTAAAGTATCCAGAGAATTGAATTTTTTTCACTTGACTACCGGCATTGATAGACTTCTATCGAGCATACCGACATCTAGTTACGATATTGAATGTTAGTTACCAAGCATGCCGGCATGGTTTTCATCAATTCCGGCATGGTCTTCATCACTTCCGACGATGCAAAAAATTTATTTCCGGCATGGGCTTCATCACTACCGACATGGTCTTCATCACTATCGGCATGGTCTTCATCACTTCCGACATGGTATTCATCAATTCCGGTATGGTCTTCATCACTACCGACATGGTTTTCATCACTTCCCAATGTAAAAATAAATAAATATAGTTTTCAAAGTGAGGAGCCGACAGAGATGGAGAAGAGAATTTGAAATGGAGTGGGGAAAATTTAGTATTTGAAAGGGATGGGGAATATTTGGGTTTCAAAACCCTAAC
The DNA here is from genome assembly GCF_003573695.1 of Papaver somniferum. Lineage (NCBI taxonomy): Eukaryota > Viridiplantae > Streptophyta > Magnoliopsida > Ranunculales > Papaveraceae > Papaver > Papaver somniferum. The sequence goes on along the minus strand of NC_039368.1, from coordinate 126,463,178 downwards.
CCTAAAAGAGATTAATAAGAAGTGAAGATGGAAATGGGGGATATGATTTTGTTTTTTGATATTAAGTTTTTAGATTTTTATTTTGAGGGAAGGGTATTTTAGTATTTTCATACCCAAAAATCACCCCTTAACAAACACTACTGGTTGGGAGAAGTAATCTATATCCTAGTTCAATGCTTTTAGTCTTTAAATCCAAACATATACGGGTAATACTAAGAATCTAACAATATAAATTTTAATTATTTTTTCTTATTTTGATATAGGCTAATTAGAAATTTGGGTGATGATTGACTTTTGAATCAGGTGTTCATTTTCACCTTTTAGTCTATTGAAAGAAAAATGTTTTGAAAGTCATTCAGAAACAACATCAAGCTCCTATAACTCAAAAAAGCAATTACAAATGAATAACACCCTCTTCCCAATAATTTTAAAGGCTGCAAAAAATCTAAGCCATATAGAAGACAATCATAATCCAACCAAGAAAAGATTAAATGGGCTAGAATTTTGAGTTTAGTTTTGGACATACTATTTAATTTTCATTCAGTTATTACCAAAACGAAGAACATGTATCTGAACCAATGTAGTTAATATCAGATATCGGTTCATCTCGGCCGAGATCGATACACTGATACGATTTTATATCGGAGATATTATCGTTGAAATATCGGTATAATATCCGTTCCAGATTTAGAGACTATAATTTTATATTAAACATTTTTTCCACACATTTTCGGATAAGATATAATAGATAACATCAATTTTATCAAAAATACAAAAGAGTAACTTTAGTAACTTGCTTCGAGAGCTACATGCACCTCTACTACCACTTGGAAGACTTTCTTCGCCAAAATTACCCTTAAACTTTATAGAAAACGACCAATACCGTCTCATATCGGGAAATGTAGGAAAATTTCGTATCGACCGATACGGCCGATGTTTGACCGAAACGGCCGATATTCGACCGATACGGCCGATATTATCGGGCGAATATCGTATCCCCGATATCCTTCTTATCGTATCGTTCTAGGCCGATATCCAAAATATCCCCAATATATCAGCGGGATATTGACTACATTGATCTGAACCAAGAAACTCATATTCTTGAATCGAAGAAACTTGGGATGCGATCATACTACTGCAGTTATACTTACTTTTAATTGTGACCAAATCTTTTTCCTCGTTCACCCACAATATTGTAGTCTTTTGAATCCACGTGGAGATGATACCAAGAATCTGATAATATAGTTTTTAATTTTTGTTTTTGTTTTTTATTTGGTCGGGTGGTAGAAACTTTGGGTGATTACATACTTTTTTATTTATTGTTAACAAAGGAAAATTATATTGAAAGAAAAATATCTAGAAACTGGTCAGAAACAACAACAAACTCTCATATTCAAACAAAAGCAATTACAATGAATAACACCGTTCTAGTTAAAAATGAATTACAACAAGATGTCAATCTACCAAATTTATAAGGTTGCCAAAAATTTAAGTCATATGTAACACTATTCACAATCCAACCGATAAAAAATAATTAATGTGGGGTCGTGAGTTTTGAAAAAAAGATAATCAATGTACAGTTTTGAGTTTGAACTTTGAAGATACTACTTAATTTTCTTTTAATTATTGTAGCGTAAAGATAATTGAAGAATAAATATTGAACCGAAAAATCCATATGCTCGCTTGAAGCAAAGCAACATAGGATGCAATAACTCTACTGTAATTGTTCTTTTTTGTTTGGTTTAAAGTAACCATCAGGGATTAACCCAGTTGGCCAGGAGCCTGATTCTCAAATAGGAGGTCAGCGGTTTGAGTCTCCCCCCAAGTATAAATTAACCTTAACATGGGTTCAAGAGGGCCGAGTTTGCTCAATGGGGAGTAAGCCGGTGGCTACGCTGCCAGGGGCAGGATGGGCCTATGCCTAGCATAAAAAAAAACAAAAAAAGAACAAGCATCTTGAACCAGAAAATCTAGAAGTAAATCTAGGTCACCCCTTATCTAGATATTTATATTAATACCTAATCTACCCTCTTAATTAATTTTATGTTATGATTAGTGAGTAGTTTAGTTAAAAATAATTAGTGAGATTAAATTAAAAGATGGGTTTATTATTAGTTGAGTAGAATTATTAAGAGAGTAGAGTTAGAGAAGATGAAGGAGAAAAACATGGAAAATAGATTTTTTTTCCAATTCACTAAGTTTGAGTATTCAAATGATGAAAACTCATCTGATTCTTCATCTCCATCCTCTCCTAGAATATTTGTTAACTTTCAAAATGATCCGGATTTGAACTGGATTTTGAACAGTTCGGTTACTTTATATGAAGAACAAGTAACCGAACTCATCTGAAGCTGTAGTTCAGTTACTTTATATGAAGACCAAGTAACCGAACTCATCTGAAGTTGTAGTTCGGTTGCCTCGTGAGATGAACAAGTAACCGAATCTAGGTCACCCCTTATCTAGATATTTATATTAATACCTAATCTACCCTCTTAATTAATTTTATGTTATGATTAGTGAATGATTTAGTTAAAAATAATTAGTGAGATTAAATTAAAAGATGGGTTTATTATTAGTCGAGTAGAATTATTAAGAGAGTAGAGTTAGAGAAGATAAAGGAGAAAAACATGGAAAATAGATTTTTTTTTCCAATTCACTAAGTTTGAGTATTCAAATGATGAAAACTCATCTGATTCTTCATCTCCATCTTCTCCTAGAATATTTGTTAATCTTCAAAATGATCCGGATTTGAACTGGATTTTGAACAGTTCGGTTACTTTATATGAAGAACAAGTAACCGAACTCATCTGAAGTTGTAGTTCAGTTACTTTATATGAAGACCAAGTAACCGAACTCATCTGAAGTTGTATTTCGGTTGCCTCGTGAGATGAACAAGTAACCGAACTCATATGAAAGTGTAGTTCGGTTACTTGTTCCAAACACGCAGGTTACCGAACTCTCTAATAATAGAATTTCTAGGAGTTACAGCGTTATGTTCGGTTGGTTCTCAACTAACCGAATTTTGGTGTACAAAGTTCGGTTGGTTCGCAAACTGCATGCACTTTTGATCTAACCGAACTTTACGTAATATAAGAGTATATAAGTTTACAAAGTTCGGTTCTTTCGCAAACTTGAACCTAACAACAAACCAACCGAACTTTGAGTTCGGTTTCTGAGATAAAATTGTGAAGTTACCGAACTTAACAAACCAAAAAAATGTGAAGTTCCAGCGTCTATTGGCTAAGTTCGGTTACTTTGTAGTTTTAAAATTTTTTGCGAAAAAACCGAACTCTATTGGCTAAGTTCGATTATTTTGGAACTCAACATAGTGGCCACAACAACACAGTTCGGTTAGACTGGATTTTTTTTTCGGTTCTAAGGGTGGAGTTCGGTTACTTTGTAGTTTTAATTTTTTTTGCGAAACAACCGAACAGAGAGTTCGGTGACTTTGTTTTAAATCTAATAGAACCGAACTGTTCTTCGTGTTCTTCATTTTCAAGAAGTTCGGTTAGTAAACTAGGGTTTTTTGGAAAATCGTCCTAACCGAACATGGCTCTGTAACTCCTACTAAAACCCTATTTTGATGATTTCTATTCGATTGAAGCAATCAAAATCAAATTAAAGTGAAGGGTTTGTTGGAAAATACCTCCGGAGTGGTCCCATGGCAGAATCAGGTTACAGCTGGCGTCTTTTATACTCGATAAAATTATCATGTAAAAGAACTTAATTGTGATTGCATTGATGTTGTTACATTTCTTAAATAGGCGGTGGTGGTGGCGGTGGTGGTGGCAGGAGGTGGTGGTGGTAATCGACGGTGGTGGGCGGTGGTGGTGGTAATCGGTGGTGGTGGTGGTGATAATCGGAGGTGGTGGTGGTGGTAACCGGTGGTGGTGGGAGGAGGTGGTGATTATATATATAGGTGGTTATTAGGTTGGTTTTAAATTAAATTAGGTTAAAAATAGGTTAGTCATTTCAATTAGTCATTTCAACGTTTTAGGACACCCCTTATCATTATAGGAAAGTTGGCTTAATAAAATCATGATCCTCAAAAAAAAAAAAAAAAAAACAATGGTCTCTAAAAAATCACTCGTATAAAATCCAAATTTCATTAAACGGTCTCCACGTTGTAATTGCTTCCAACAATGCTTATCCCTGTAGAGGTTCTGGACTACCATTCTCCAACCTCTAGTCTAGATTTTTCTAATATATATATTATATGCCTAATCTCTCAAGTCCAACCCAATTATAGTGACTTCACATCAACTCCCCTTCGTCATCTTCAGTACTGTCTCAGGATTCCCTTAAATTTCCCTAACATGTCCAAAAATATATATGTAGAAAAACCAAAACCTATTCAATTCTACTTACTTACTAGTACTAGTAATAAGAAAAGGACATACTAATGGAGGAAATAATCTCTTATCATCATCATCATCATCATCTTCTGCAGCTTCAATCTTTTCATCATCCATTAATTCTAATCAAGAAACAACAACAACAATCTTCAGCAAAAACTTCTATGTTTACTTCGAAGTACTCAAGACTGGTGGACTTGTGTCATTTTCCGGAGAAAAACTTATTCAGATAACAACAGTACGTAGTGGATTGGTTTTAGCTTGGGGTGATGGCCATGCATCTTCTCTGTTTTCATCATTTTGTTCCTTTTGCTTCAGTGTATGAATATTAAGAAGACTTCTACTAACTTATATATGCAGATGCAACCGTTATTCAAAAATTTTATGTGTTCCGATCCGACCAACCTTTCCAAGCTAGCGGCGGAATTGCTACTGACGACATATTTTTGTACCTGCCAACGAAGAAGACGATATCAGCTTTAAGGAGTAGTACAATGCCGTAACAACAAAATTATTACTATCAGCTTTATGAACCTGTCCTGTCACTGTCATATAAAGAAATCATATGAAAATGTATGGACGACACATAATGTAAAATAAATACAATACTAATGTGATGGACCCTGGAAGACAATTCACAGCCTTAATTTGCACGGTAACCATGTGCTCCTTTCTTTATCGCATTCATATTTTATTTCTAACTTTTTAAGGAAAATTATTCACATATGTTCATTTTATTAGAAAAAACAATAATATAATCACCAATCTAAACGGATTTATACAAAAATGAACCAGCTACATGTATGTATGTAAGCATGATTCTTTGTCTTTCGACCCCTATTTTGCATCTCAGCTGCACAGTGATGGACCCAGGAAGGATAAATTACCTTTTAAGGCCGAGCTAGAAATCTTGGTCGAGCAAATTTTTCTTTTTTAACTTGTCTGTCGGTGCTGAGGTCCTGACTAAAACCCCTTTAGCTCAGCTGAGGTCCGTCGGTGCAGCTGCACCACTCTGAGCATTCTTGATTTGATTTAGTTGCATCTCATTTCATTATTACATTCTTAATTACAAGCTTTCGGGTTCAATTTTCAAAGAAAAATCAATTACAAACTAATAACAATGTTCCAGTTAAAAATGAATTAATATATAACAAGTTGGCAACCTACCAATTTTATAAGGTTGCCAAGAATCCTAGCCATAAGCAACACCATTCACGATCCAACCGACAAAAGATTTTTAATTTACAATTTTGAGTTTTGAAGATACTATTTAATTTTTATTTAATATACCTAAAGATAATTAAAGAACAAATGTTTCAACAAGAAATTCATACGCTTGTTTCAAGGGAAGCAACCTGGGATGCAATGATTATACCGCAATTATTCTTTTTTATTTGGTTTAAATTAGAAAAGAACAAGCATCTGGAACAAGAAAATTAAAAGATGAACTAACCGTAAAAATAATTTTGCTTACCTAAGAAAGGTAAGGTTATATTAAAAGAAAAGTATTTTCAAAATTGTTTAGAAACAACATCAGACTCACATGGCTCACAGAAAAACAATTACAAATAAATTACAACAAGGTGTCAGCTTACCAATTTTACAAATATCTAAGCCATAAATTAAAAGACAACCAACCATTAAATAATTTTGCTTCCTTGGCTTTTCACTATAGATTTTCTTCTTTTCTTCTGGGATATACTGTGGATGGTGCATTACAGGAATTTCACTACTTCGGGACATCAAATTCTTAGGGCCGGCTGAAAGTGTATATTCCCTCTCTATTATTACATAAAACATGTTCTAAAGTTGATAAAATAATCTCCACGTTGTAATTGCTTCCAACAATGCTTATCACTGTGTAGAGACAGACTCTGGACCACCACTCTAGCTTTCTATATATTATGCCCACATGCCCTATATCTCACAAATCTTACCCAATAATAGTGACTTCACATCAACTCCCCTTCATCATCTTCAGTACTGTCTCTTCACTAAAGGATTCCCTTAAATTTCACTAACATGTTCTTGCCAAAATACAGATACCACCATTCACTCACTGACTCACTCAACATAACTCCTCCCCTTGTGTCTTGTCTTTGCTAGTATAGCTAGACAAACCAAACCCTATTCATTTCTCTACTTACTTGTATTAACAAAAAAAAAAAAAAGACATATAATGGAGGAAATAATCTCATCATCTTCTGCTGCTGCTTCAATATTTTCATCATCAAATCAAGAAACAACTGCTATCCATAATAATAATAATAATCTTCAGCAGAAACTTCAGTGTTTACTTCAAAGTACTCAAGAATGGTGGACTTATGCAATTTTCTGGAGAAAAACTTATGGTTCAGATAGCAACAACAGTGGTGGATTGGTTTTAGCTTGGGGTGATGGTCATCTACAAGGAACTAAAGATAATACCATTAACAGACAGATGAACAACAATTCCTACAAACAATTACAGCAATATCATCAATGGTTTGTTTTGGATAGTAGGAAAAAAGATCAGTCTCTGGAAGGAATGGTTACAGATGCTGAATGGTTTTATATGGTATCGTTAACTCGATCGTTCGGTGACCGTGACGGTAGTATCCCCAGTCGAGCTTATAGTTCCGGCAATACTATATGGTTAAGTGGTTCTCAAGATCTTCAATCATTTGGAAGGAACTGTGAAAGGACTAAAGAAGCTGAAATGCTTGGGATTAAAACTTTAGTTTGTATACCTACTTCTGCTGGTGTTGTTGAGTTGGGTTCTTCGGATGTTATTATTCAGCAAGATTGGAGTTTGGTCCGACAAGCTAAATCGTTGTTCGGATCTGATGATATGACGGCACCGGGCTTGGTAATTTCAAAACAGCAGCAGCAACAACCTAATAATGGATTGATTTCATTTCTTGATGATAGATCGCTTTCGTTAACCGATCATGATATCGGTTTAATCGCCTCCTTACAAGATGAAATTAGTCCTCATGCTACTGACCTTCATCATCATCATCAACAGCAAAAACAGCTGCTAGACTTTGAGATGTCGCCAAAGCAGAAGGTGATATCTACCAATGGTACTCAAAGCTCATCGGTGGATTCAGAACATTCAGATTCCGATGGTGGTTTATTCACGATCACTCCGGTATTAGATAAAAGAAGGCAACCGAAAAAAAGAGGTCGGAAGCCTGGTAATGGAAGAGAAAATCCATTAAATCATGTTGAAGCTGAACGGCAAAGACGTGAAAAGCTTAACCACCGGTTTTACGCGCTTCGAGCAGTGGTTCCAAATGTTTCAAGAATGGACAAAGCTTCATTGCTTGCTGATGCAGTGTCTTATATCAATCAACTCAAAGCAAAAGTGAACGAATACGAATCATCGCAAGCTCAAATTGACTACAAGAAGAAGAAAGTAAAGATTGAAACTCATGAAAATGGATTAACAAGTAGAGGAGATGGAGATTCAACTTCTACTACTACTAATTCTTTTTCTAATGATCAAGAGGATGTCAAACTGGAAACTGAAGTTAAGATATTGGGTTGTGATGCAATGATTCGAGTTCAATCAGAGAATTTGAACCATCCATCCGCGAGATTAATGAATGCGCTTCGAGATCTAAAGTGTCAAGTTCATCATGCAAGTGTTTCAAGTGTGAAAGATTTAACGTTACAGGATGTTGTTGTGCGGATTCCTGATGAACTGAAGAATGAAAATACTTTAGAAGCTGCTTTACTTAGTAGATTCAGAACTAGTACTTAGTAATATTAATTTCAATCTACTTATCAGTTTAGTTTTGCTTTGATGTAACAATCTACTTAGTAGATTCATTATGTTTTAATTCTTATCAGTTTAGTTTTGCTTTGATGTAACAATAAATGGCTACTCATGCCTAAAAGTGTATTCTAAAGTGTAACTCGTCTAAATTAGGTTGTTAAAATTGTGGGTGAAAATGAAATGCCTTTATATTTTTCTTTCTCTTCTGCAATTGAAAATGTTAATGTTTCTTGACAGGGCCATGTTTGTAGGAAGGGGTGCAAACTGCAAACATTTTGCTTACCCATGCCACAAGTTGGATTGATGGTGCAAAATGGGCTTGGGAGCCCATTTTAAGACAAAATAATAATAATAATGTCAAAAAAAAAAAAAAAATACAAAAGGGGCTTAGGAGCCGGCTAGGTTGGGTGTGCAACTGCATATATACCTATATAAGTTGGCTCTGCCCCTGGTTTCTTGCATCAATCAACACTATAGTTAGCAGGTTATGAGCCTTAAATTTATATATTTATCATCTTCTGTAAAATTGCTCATCACGGATTGATATTATTCCTTAAAAGAAGTTTCTTGGCACTTAATCTTGTAGTTTTATGATTTTATAGAGGTTTAGATGTGAACTAGCTAGGGGTGAAATAACTTCGCTGATGTGTGTTCGGCTGCAGCAAGGTGTTGAGGCTATCAGTTGCTCAAGTGCAAACTATGCGATTTATCAGAAGCCAGTGGAAGTCTGCAATTAGAGATGCATACAAGAAGAAGATGTATTTGCGGTTGGATTGATGGGCCAAACAAAACTTGTGCACTGAATGCCCGACTAAGCATTAACTACATTTTTTTATTTCTTTGTACGAGATTTGAGGAAAATACGAAGGCAAAAGGTTGTGACCGGTCTCTTCAGAGTGTGGGATATAAAGAGAGATGACCAAAAATCTTAGAAATTCACAATTTATGGTAAGTATGTTTTCAAAATAGAGGATGACAAATGGTTTTGACGATTTCCCATTTCATTCTCAAGCAAGCATTTGGAGGAAGAAAATAGGTTTATTGCTTAAAACACAGTTTTGGAATCCGTTGGATAGACCAGAATTCTGCAGGTATATACTTGAGTTTTTGCTGGCTGGCGCTGCTTTTGCCAATTTGCTTCCAATCCTGAACTTTATTTTAGGCATGTGGTTCATCTTTGAGACCGACATATTTGAATACATTCACGTGTTGTCGAAACTTGAGTTCGCTTGTGCATATTTGAAACCCTGAACTTTTTTGATCGTCAATTCAGACTGCACGTAATGAGATTGTTTTCTAAGGTTTAACATTGAGTGAACTTTTTATTGATGTTAACTGCAGGCTCAGAGTATAGGTTTAGACCATATGGATGTGGAGGGTTTGAAGAGGCTTAACAAGAACAAGAAATTGGTCAAGAAGCTTGCTAAGAAATACCATGCTTTCCTTGCATCTGAAGCCGTAATTAAGCAAATTCCCCGTCTTCTTGGACCTGGTCTCATATCTTGTTTGACTGTTTGCTTTTTCATGACTTGTTTGACTGTTTGCTTTGTCCTCTTTCGCGATTACAACCATGTATTTGGCTGGGTTTTTGTCTCCTATCTTTGTAGAATCATCTGACACACATGAAATGTCCTAGATAAGAAGGATTGTTTTTCAATCATCATATGAGTTCATAATTTTGTCATGTTCTTAAAGTCCTCTGCAATTCCTCCTGTATTAGGAGTATAATAGAAGCTATAAGCAGTGATTGTTTTTTCTAATATAAGTGTTATGTAGGAATTTATATGATCTGCAGTTTTATTATTTCAAGTTATTGTGGTTTCAGATACTAAGTACTTCGTTTTGCAATGAAAATACAGTTAAGGTGCTTGTACCTGAAGAGCACAATGGGAAAGGTGAACCGTGTCTTTTAGTGGAGTCGGGAAGTAACAAGAACTCCATCAGCAATATTATTAAGTTTTCTCTTTTGGGATAACCTTTCTAGCCATTGAATTTAGTTTTGGTTATTATCTGTCTGTCAAACCATTAATGTAAAAAAGTTAAAAAAAAAAAAAAAAAAAAAACCAATAGGCTCCAGGGCAATGTTTTAGCAGCACTTGTGTATAGGTTATAGCTTCGACTAACTTCGTTCACCAGAATTTATTAAAAGATCAAAATTGTTAATCAACAAAGCAATCACCAAAAATTTACAAAAGAAAGCCTTTAATCAGGACAAAACAAACACTCCAACATCACCTGAACCTATAGGACTGGGAAGGGTTCTCAAGACCTGACAGAAAAACAGGTCTCACTCTTCTTTATCTCTCGTTAAGTCGGAAAATTACTGAAAACGGCCATTCAACTGCATCAAGAAACAAAGGCCTGCGAATCTAACTCTCCAATTCCTCTTGCTGCAGCGTACAACCTCGCTTGGCCATCTCATCTGCTGCAAAGTTGATATCACGGTACACATGTTCGAAATTCATGCACACATAATAGGCCTTAACTGTTAACCAACGCTGCCGCACCATCCAGAGCACTGAGTTTTGCCAAGAAAGCCTGCACCGTGCTTTTAGAGTCAGACCTAACACGGACATTTCCAAATACAAACTGCTTGGCCTATTCCAGTCCTCTTAACAATTGCTTCCATCTCCGCCATAAAATTGGTTTGTAATGCCTAGTCAAGTGCAGACTGCTCCAGTGACTGCACAACTTCCACTTCTAGCGATTATACCGGAGCCACCTGGATTTCCAGCGGAGGCCCCATCACAGCAAATCAAGATTTCATCACAATCAGGGGGTCTCCAATGACATTCTTTTGGGATAATTAGCTTGACTGACCTGTGAGCCACCTTGAAATACCTTAAAATACGTAATTCTATTCTCTATCCTTGCCATGAACCCATTTCAAGCTGTAAGCATCAAGAAGGCAGTGCCAAATTGCAGAGGAGAAAGGGCAGTGTATCAGAAGATGTGCCACAGAGTCTTCTTCTTGTTGACAGAGAGCATATCTTGTGTTGAGGATCACACAACCTCTTCTAGTTAGGTTATCAATTGTAGGCAAAGCATTTTGCACAACTAGCTAGCTGCATGAAGAATTGTACTTTACTTGGCACATGCTTAACACAAACACTTGTATCATGGGAATGGCTGTGCCTGTTGAGAGAGTAAATGGTCAATATAAGAAAGGGTAACCTTTCTTGTTTTCTGCCATGTCAGTTTCTTCACATTTTCTCTGAGAATTTAAGCCATGATATCAGTAGGCGCATACTATCAAAGTAGGAAGAAAAAACTGAGTTGCGTCTCAGCAGTTTTTGTTTTTTAAAGTTGCATCATTTTGGTGAATCTCTCCTTCTAACTCAACTAGGCCTTTGATAACACAACCCTTCTTGGTCTTCTGATGTCTCCACTATTGCACTTGGAATTGGTGCATCCACAGCTGCAATCACTCTTGGTAGTACTAGTGGCACCAAAGGGAAACACACATGCAGATAATGCTCCTTCATCAATCTCTTGCCTTGGTGGTGCTGGCAGATGAGGAAATGAAGGCCAAAGAAATTATGCACAAGAATAATAATAAAATCACCAGAATTATTTTCAAATTCACTGGCGGGAGTTTTCAACAAGTTCACAAAAATACTGATAGGGATCGCTGCATGTTTCCTGCGGAAGCAGTCGAATTTGGAATCATCGATGGGTGTCCTGACAATAACCAAAGAATATTCAAATTTCAAAATAACGTTTACCTAACATGGATACAAATTTACAAGAGTTTGTTTTTTTTGATTCCACAAGAAGCATTAAACAAAAGCCGAAACAGTATTTCCTTTTGAGTGCCTTGGACTGTATAATAATTCCTTCGTAAAGAGCATGTCTGTTATCTGGTTTATTTGGCAGCTTGTAGAGCAACAAGAGCCACGCTTCCTGATACAGCAAAAACCGTAATCAATCCTACAGAATTCTCCATTGTTTCTTGATATGATATCTCCATTGTGCTGAAGACGTGTGAAATTTCTTCTGGAATGAACTTTGTAGTTTGCCAACGAAGACGATAGGTAGCTCACCGAAACACAACAAGGTCATTGTAGTATAGTGGTAAGTATTCCCGCCTGTCATGCGGGTGACCCGTGTTCGGCAGCGGGGTCTTTTTTTAGCTGTCTAAATGGTGCGCCACCCAGAAGAAAGCCGGTGCGAGGTATTCTGGCTTTTGCATTTTAGTTCTTTTCTTTTCAATTTGAAGCAGGCAGCAGAGAGCATTTTAGTTCTTTTAATTTCAATTTGAAGCAAGCAGCAGCTCAGCTCAGTGTACGACAAATATTTCAATACAACAAGACCAGACCACTATTTCAAGGATGTAGTGCTCAGAGAGTGAACTGAGACAATTTTGAAATAGTTGTATATTTACTGAAGAATTAAAGCTAAGACCCGCAACACAGTGAACTTATATATATATATATATATATATATATATATATATAATTCATCTTAGTATGCAACTCAGGATATTCCTTCTGTTTCTTAAAAGTCTGTTTGATCCTTGAATTGTTAGTCTGTTGGTGATGCGCCCTGCTTGCTCAGCCCTCGTCTTGCTTCATAGCACGCTAGTTTGATTATTGGATCTGAAAATCTGGTATAATGCTGCTCCAAGGTGCAGTTGCAGTTTCTACGTGGTCTTATGGTAGTATAGCATCACTGCAATGTGCCACATGGTCCATTGCAGTTCCCTTTTTGGGTTCGTTCATGACAACTTATCTTGTACTGCGTATCATGTCCTTGATGTGAAGTCCTAGCTAGCTTTTATCACAGCCTTTTGGCGATCATATTTGTTTTGCACAACTAGCCGCATGAAGAATTGTACTTGACACATGTTTTACCCAAACGGGAATGGCTTTACCTGTTGAGAGAGTAAATGTTGACCGCACGTCCACGAATAAGTCCTTAGCCGAGAACTCATGGCAAACCTAACTAAGTTTAGCTTAAACCTTTGTACGTATGAACAAAAATCATGAGCCCAACTTAACTAATAAGTTTAATAAGTAGTTGAATCCCACGAAGGAAGAACCGTTTGCCTATCGAGATTATTAGTCCGGCGAAGTTTAAAGTCCCTCAATTTATAAGTCTTGGTGTAAACCTAACCTTGTAAGCTAGTTTTGGATATTAGTTAGTCCCGTAGACTTCAATAATGATCCTGCTGGACTATAGATCCTATGGGTTCATGGTTGAATTTATTACAACTTTTCCTCTGGGATCAAGTCCAACTCTGCACATTAAACCAACGGTTAACTATAAATAAACTAGGTTTTTCCTTTATTTTTTATTATCCCCGCCAAAAAAAAAAAAAAGAAAAAAAGTAGGGTCTTTAAAAATGACCAACCTAAGAGCAATAGGAAGATACATCACGATTGACCAATCCATCTCTTACTATCCTATATATATATACATATTCTTGGTCTCTAGAAACTAAAAGATATGAGAGGTGTTAGAAGAGAATCAAAATTGTTTGTTAATGAAGACCCTCAGAGTATCATACACACTAAGAGAAGAAAAAAAACAAACAGATAGGTTTGAAGTGGGTTGTATAATCATCGATACGAGGGGACTCGGAAATTCAGAAGACATCAATAAAATCCGTTGGATTGTGGTCGTGGTCATATAAACAGCACCACCGAATTGCAACTATGGCCCAACTGACGAAGAGCATACCCCAGAAACTTGAAGAAGAAAGAGACAAAACAATAGGCAGAAGAAGAACGTTTTCATAGTAATTTATTTTGGAAGGTGTATGAATACTCGATGTAATTGGTATGATTGGGTAATATTAGTGTAATGTAATTTTCATATCTTCTTTTAGGCTGGGATAGAGAGGAGTTCCAACTAAAGTCATCAGCCTTGTCAGTTCTTGCAACTCGTACATATTGAATGGTCTTTTATGCAGCATATCCTTAATCTTCAAACCCACACATCAGACATCACTCTCATAGCCATAGGCACTTCCTTGTAGGCAATATACAAGTAGTGGTTTTCCCAGTACCAGGTAAACAATAGCAGAGAATTTATAACAACTCATACAAGTACAACTATACATTTCTTAGACCGCATTGCCTGCTTTCAAGACAAGGCAGAACAAGTCATTCTTGGTTAGAAATAGGAATTGAGAATTTCTCTGACAATATAGTTGGAACCCCCAGGTAATGCAACAATGCGAGATCTGAATTAACACCAGCGTATTGTGTGGCAACTTCTTGTTAATACCCTGCCCATTCCATGCCCTAGCACTGCAGGACCCCAAAACGGGAAACGACAAGATATGGCTAACAATAGCCACACCAGATAAGGAAAAAGGCACGCGGAGATTCCTCACCCGATTCAGTCTGAACAGAAATAACAAGAGTTGAGAACCAATCCAGTAACCTATTCTGAAGCTATCCTGAGAATAAAAAAGACCTTCAGAGAGACTGAACCTATGCAGATAGGCAGTACAACCTAGAGTACTACTGCATTGGACGAAGTGCTAAAAGACCCATTTTCCTTAAGACTGCACACGGATAACACCTGCTCAGTTCGACAACAAGACTCACTAAATCCATATCCTAAGTTTAGAAAGACCTTAAGGAGCACTAAGGAATGAGGATGGATCAGGTTAGTGAGCATAGCAAAAGATTAAGAACTGAAGAAGGGATTTAGATAAGGTGCAAGGTTGCCGATAGGCCAATCCAATAGAAAACCCGAATTAGCCCAACAATACCAAACTTAGTAGACTTCCTAGTTCTATTAATCCTAGCACAAGACCTCAAACTAAACAAAGGAAAAGGTTGACTACTAGAAGCAGTGTGGGCATAGATGACAAGAACCCCCCAATCTTTGTAAGCTTCCTAAAAAATAAAAAGACAACCCTTTCCTATTTGAAATTGAACTGCTTCAGATAACCGAATACAACATCCATAGACTTCCTGCTTAGTACTAAAAAAGAAACTACAATCCTTAATTCTATCATGTTGCCGTTGCCGAAATGTTTTGTTTTCACTTGTACGCACTTGAAACCAACTTATAGCTTCCCCATTCCTATTCGTGATAGTCCACTGCACTTTTACTACTCATTATCCAGGTTGGGCCAATACTTGATAACATATATGCAAATTCCAGGAAAGAAGCTGCAGGTAAAAGAAGGTTGAAAGATTTATACCTGAGCTGCAGAGAAGTGAAGTCTGCATGATGAGATGAGGGTTCATCCGCTTGAACATCTTCAGAGCCATAACCAATTTCCACTGACGCTTCAACTAGTGTAGCCAAATTTGCAGTCACAGAAGTGCCTGTCACAAACAACTACTACTAAATTTTTTTCTGATGAACATGAGGATAGCAAACTGGAAACTGAAGTTAAGATATTGGGTTGTGATGAGATGATTCGAGTTCAATTGGAGAATTTAAACCATCCGTCTGCGAGATTAATGAATGCGCTTCGACATCTGAAGTGTCAAGTTCATCATGCAAGTGTTTCAAGTGTTAAATATTTAATGTTACAAGATGTTGTTGTGAGGATTCCTGATGAACTAAAGAATGAAAATACTTTAAAAACTTACTAGTCATTCCTTTTCTACAATTTTAGATCCATGTCTTGCCAATCTGGAAATTGACAGAAACAATGTAAATGTTTAGTTGAGTTTTAATAAATTTATCCTTTCCTATCAAAAAAAAAAAAAAAAAATCTTTTAGGAAATTTCAATCTACTTATCATTAGTTTAAATGCCTTATCAGTTTAGTTTTGCTTTGATGTAATAATAAAAGGCTACTCATGCCTAAAATACAAGTATTCTAGTTTAAGGCTTCAAATCTGTGTAACTCTTCAAAATTGGGTTCTTAAATTTGTTGGTGGAAATGAAAATGACGAAGCATTTGAGATACCTTCAATTTTTCTTTCTCTTATGCGATTGGAAATGTTAATGTTTCTTCACAGGGCCAGGTTTGTGCAAACATTTTGCTTACCCATGCCACAAGATAGGTTGATGGTACATAATGGGCTTGAGAGCCCATTTTTTTGACTCAAAAATAATAGTGTCGAAATAGATATAGCTAGGGGTGAGCATTTCAACCGTAATCCACGGATTTAACCGGGACAAACCGTATATTCGCTAGTGGGTTGGATGCGGATGAGATTTTTGAAATCCAACGGATTATGGATTGGGTCCGAATGCAACCTTGAAAATCCGTTAGACATCCATAACCGTTAGGTTAAGGGAATTTACATAGTTTTTAGTAAATATATAGATAGTTTAGGAATTCTTGAAATGTTTGCTTAGAGTGTTGTACATGACACTTATATATTCATATACATATAAAAAATGTGTTGGTTCTATGAGACGTCGTCTATGTTGGTTTTATATTTTCATTATAAATTTTAACTAAAACAAATCCGTTGGATTACCCGTATCCAATCCGTTTATCCGTGCATCCATTGGATGCAAATCCGTTGGATATTGGATTGGATGCGGATTCAAAATTTGAAATCCGTAATTAATTGGATTGGATGCGGATGAGCAAAAACCGACCCATGCTCACCCCCAGATATAGCGAGGTTATGGAGCTAGCTGGGCTAGGTGTGCAGCTGGATGCTCATACTTTAAGTTGGCTCTGTTCATGGTTTCTTGCTTCGATAATCTCTACAATTAGTAGGTTATGAGCCTTAAAGTTATAATTTATCATCTTCTGTACAATTGCTACACCTTAAAGAAGTTTTTTGTGACATTGATTCTTGTGGTTTTAGGATTTTAAAGAGATTTAGATATGTACTAGCTAGGGGTGAAATAACTTTGCTAATATGTGTTTGGGCTGCAGTAAGGTGCTGAGACTACCAATTGCTCAAGTGCAAACTAGGCGATTTATCAGAAGCTAGTAGAAGTCTGCACTTTAGAGATGCATACAAGAACGAGAGGTTTTTGCGGTTGGATTGGTAGGACAAGCAAGACTTGTGCACTGCTTGCCCCACTAAACATTAACTACACTTTTTACTTCTTTGTACGAGACTTGAGGAAAATATGAAGCCAATAAACTGTGACCCGTTTCTTTGAGTCCTGATCCGGATATAAATAGATATGTCAAAAAATCTTAGAAATTCACAATTTGTGGTCAATTAGTTTTCGAAATAGAGGATGATAGGTAGTTTTGGAAATCTCCCATTTCATTCTCAAGCAAGCAGTTGGAGGGAAAAAGTAGGTTTATTCCTTAAACCACAATTTTGGAATCCGTTGGACGTGATTTTTGTGTGAAACTTTTAATTGCTCAAAATCTTCATGAGTTGTAGCTTTTAGTAATTCACTCTCAGAATCTCGGAATTCAGTCGGTCTCTGCTTACTTGCTGCATATAAAATCTTACTGAATTCATGCCAGGGGTTTCAAATATTATCCTAAATTTTTTTTGAGGTTTTGAGAGTTTTAAAAATGTGGGATTGAGTTGGTTCTAAAAAAATATATATATCCATTATTAAGAGGAAAATGGTTTTAGAAAGTGATATTGAATCAGACTAAAAGAAGAAGAGTGAATCAGGAAGGGATATTGAGTTATTCAGCAATGATACAAGGAAATGGAGTTTCAACCAAAAAGAGTAGCAGTCATATAATACTGAAATAAAAGGTCAAGAAAACAAAGTTTGCAGCTGTAATTTCAACTTGGTGATAAAACAAAATTGCTATAAGGAGAAATGGTGTATGCGAGTATAATTAACTCTCAATTATGCTTCGAAAAAAAAAAAAAAAAACTCTCAATCAACCATGACACCACCCCAAATATGATGTGCACATATTTTTGATACTGATAAAATTAGGGAGTTGGTGTAATGTTTTTACCATTTCACGTTTGGAATCTGGTTCAATACTCTTATAGTTTTACGCTTATAAAAGACATGCACCCTTGCTTTTAAGGGTACATGTTATATCTGCGGAGAAATAAAATAAGTTATGTGATATAAACTTTACTAGACACAATTTTCATGGTTTAAACTAAGTCTATACACAACTATGTGCACCTAAAAGATGTATGACACTATTGATTGGCCTCTTTTACACCCTGATCGCAACATGTGTTTTCGGCCATACAAAAATATATATACCTGTTTACGACTAATGACCCTTTATCTAAGAGAAATCAACAATTTTTTCATTAATTAAATGTTTATTAGTCTTAGAATTAGAGTATCCAATTGTCTAAAAAGTTCCTAATCCATAATATATTTCTTTCCCAAAAGTAAAACGTAGGGTTATTTTAGAATTTCCGAAACAACTATAGATTCCATTCAAATATATAGAAAATGATGGCACTATTTTGTTTATTCCTATGCATGTTCCAAATACTCATGTCTTATGATTCTTCTTTTCTTAAGATCATTTTAAAATAAATAAATAAATAAATGCCATTGATTTTTTGAAATTTTCTTCCCGATAATTGAAAAACTCGAATTTTTCTTTTGAAACACATGTTAATCTTGCAAATATTGACGGACTTTATAACTGTTATATGAAAATGCTAATTTTGATGAGCATTATTTTGTTAGTCGTAAGAAGGCATTACAAAGAAAAGAAATGGAGGAATTGATACTTTTTTATTAGATTTGTCAGTTATCTTAGAGATCATGGTAAGGGTAGACATTTTTGGGAGTAATTGAAACATTTAAAGATAACCTCAAGGAGCATATAGGTTCAAGTTCTTTTAGTTGATTTATGTTTATAATTATTGTGGTTATATAAATTGCTAATTCTAATATATTTAATTGTACTTGTTTCAGAGTTTTCAACCAAGGAGAAGAGTTTATGGTCAGAAGCCGTATTTAAATATGCCATTTTTAAAATGGAAGATGAGAATGTGTATTCGATCAACCAAAAGGTGAAGCCTAAACAGAAGTCATCCAAGAAAATCATGTCAAAAGCAATTTCCACCCTAACCAAGTTATCTACTGAGAAACAAGAAGTTTTGCTACAAATGAAAGCGTTAAAGAATTCTGTAAAAGCACTCACATAAAAATTCTTCTAAAGTGAATCATATATATATATATATATATACGAAAAAAAAATAATCATTGCTCACTTTGCTATTACCTATATTATTCTTATTTCGATATATATTTTATCAATTTCTGTTTGAACTTTGAGTTAAAACTGAAAATTTGATATATTTATATGATAAATAAAGTAGTTGCATGCACATATACGTTGCGTATTAAGCAAAATAAGTTTTAATCAATAACCAAATGAAGGTGATTAGAGGATGATCCAACTTGAGATTGAGATGGAGGTGAGTCATAGTCGAGTTTGTGTGGTGTTTGATACCAAAAGAATGGACTAGTGGTGTTGTCGGGTAATGGGATATAAGCTGTTGTTGATGATTATTCTAGAGAACTGGTTGAATTGGTGATGCATTGGAGAGATGTGGTTGTTCTAGATTGTTGTGAATCTAGAATTGACGGTGAGATATTGGAGACATGGAATGAATGCAGGTGAGATATTGAAGTGCAGAGTACTTGCAACTACAGTTTCTGGTGAAAATAGGCAGTGGAGGATGAGGTTATGATGCTGAGGCAGTGCTACATAAAATGGTATTGGTGGTGATGTATACAGAAAGAGAAGGTTTGGAGGCAACAGAGAAGAATGCTGATGTTCATGGATTTGTGAATGTTTCCAATGTAAAGATGCATTGAATGTTTGTAATCAACTTCTGCCTGGAAATTGTCCTAAAAACAAAGAAATATAAAAGAAAATTACAGTTTCGTAGTTAACATGTGGATGTTCATGGATTTGTGAATGTTTGCAATGTAAAGATGCAGTGAATGTTTGTAATCAATTTCTGCTAGGAAATTGTCGTAAAAACAAAAAAATATAAAAGAAAATTATTGTTCGCCTCTGGTTGGGATCTTCAGGAGGAAGTGGTAGCCGTCCAGCAGGTGGTCTTTCAGGTGGTTTTCCATCGGTCATCTGAAAAGTAAGATTTAAATCAAATTGTGAGTGATTTTCTTACCTGAGTAATAAGATAATAATAATAATAATAATAATAATAATAATAAGAATAAGAAAATGAAGATAAATTGATCTTCCTGCCTAAATAAAATAAGAAGAAGGTAAATTGCTTAGTAAGATGAGAAGAAGATGATGATTTCCTTAACTTGATTGACGAGTTTTCTGTTCTAGATCGAAATTCACGATCTAGAACTTATTTCCTTAACTTGAATATTTGAATTTCTCGAAGAGTTTTCTCTGGGTAGACATTTTGGGGAATTAAAGTTCCCTATAATGCACATTTGATTAGATTCGTCACTTATCTTAGAGATCATGGTAAAGGTAGACATTTTGGGGATTAATTGAAACATTTAAAGATAATCTCCAGGAGCATATAGGTTGAAGTTCTTTTGGTTGATTTATGTTTATAATTATTGTAGTTATGTAAATTTCTAATTCTAATATATTTAATTGTACTTGTTTTAGAGTTTTCAACCAATGAGAAGAGTTTATGGTCAGAAGTCGTATTTAAATATGTCATTCTCAAAAGGGAAGATGAGAATGTGTATTTGATCAACCAAAAGGTGAAGCCTAAAGTGAAGTCATCCAAGAAAATTGTGTCAGAAGCAATTGTCACCATAACCAAGTTATCTACTGTGAAACAAGAAGTTTTAATACAGATGAAAGTGTTAATGAATTCCGTAAAAGAAATCACATAAAAATTATGCTAAAATGAATCATATATATATATATATATAACATTGCTCACTTTGCTATTACCTATATTATTCATATTCCGGTATATATTTTATCATTTTTTGAACTTTGAGTTAAAAATGAAAAATTGATATATTTATATGATAAATAAAGTAGTTGCATGCACATATATATTAAGAAAAATAAGTTATAATAAATAAACAAATATAAGTTACCGCTCATTGGGCCAATCCAAAAAGTAAGTATTTTCAAAATCCTTGGAAAAAATTTCTTTTAATTTGGTTTTATTAGTTATTATTCTATCCTGCATTTCACATGGACTTAATGAATAAGAAAAAAGTAAAAAGAAAACGACCAAAAAAGGGAATCATTTAGAAAAAAGAGAATAAAGATGAATGATGCAAATTTTACGAAGCTGAACCAACAAATGATCTGATTTTTTCGACAAGAATATGAAGATAAAGTACTCACAAACTCAGTCTTAGGTGTAGCTTCAACTCCTGGTGTCTGAGATGAAGGTGATTAGAGGATGATCCAATAATTGATTTTGCGGAATTGTACCAGGTGTAACTTGACTTGAATTCTATGCATCCATTTGAAAACAATCAAAAAACATTGAACCTTCAGAATCCATAATCATAAGATTCAAAATTGAAATAAAACAAACAATCAAGAAACATTTAAATAAAACAAACAATCGCCATTTCTTGTAACTGCATGTGTCAGTCTAACAAGGAAAAAACACAACAAACGTTGAAGTAACATATATCACAGCAGTAATACTACATTATGTGAAGTACAATAAATAATTATCAAACATTGAAGTGCGGCAAACAATCAGCAGACTCTGAACTTAAAAAAAAAGGACTTCAAAGGAGAGAAAGGTTTAAAGAAACAACATCAAATTTTCTATTCCAACCTATGGAGGAAAATCATAAATTTATAACTATAATATCTGAATAAAAGATGATCAAATATATATTAGCGGAGTTTTTTTGGCAACGGGAATAAAGGCTGAAACCGATAATTAACCATTCACAACTATGTGATATAGACCATACTAGACACAATTCCATGGTCCAAACTAAGTCTACACACAACTATGTACATCTAAAAGATGTCTGACACAATTGATTGGTCTCTTTTGTACCCTAATGAAAACAAGTGCTTTCAGTGAAATAAAAAACGGACACCCTTTTTTACGACTAATAACCCTTTATCTAAGATATTTCAACAATCTCTTCATTAATTAAATGTTCATTAGTCTTAGGATTAGAATATGCAATTGCCTAAAAAGTTCTCGATGAACTAAAGAATGAATATATTTTTGAAGTTGCATTACTTAGTAAGTTTAAAACTAGTAGTTAGTGTTTTTTTAACTAGCTAATATCAATCAGCATATATTTTTATTTCTTCCTTATCAGTTTAGTTTCTCTTTGAAGTAATAATAAATGGATACTCATGCCTAAAAACGCATTCTAATTTATGTCTTAAAATCTGTGTAAGTCGTCTAAATTAGGTTGTTAAAAATTGTTGGTGAAAATGAACAATGTTCAAAGCATTTGACCTATCTTCAATTTTCCTTTCTCTTCAGTTAGAGCATTTCTCGGTTGAACCCACGAGCGTTGGTATGCCAAGTTAGTTGTCAAATTTAGTTTCCAAAACACATTCTTGATTTAGTATACTGAAGTTAGTTTCAGACTAGATTAGGTCTAGAAAGTAGAATCGAAGCTATCCTTGAAGGATAAAGACCGAAGACTACAAGAAAATATCAACAAGTACTTCATCAACAAAGGTATGCGGTGATTGATTTCATTTGGATTCTTGTTTAATTCTACCTTTCTAGTCTATCGAAACAAATGCTCACTCTATGGAACAATTCCTATAACGGTAAAAGTACATTTATGTACATATACTCGAGGTTATTTGAGCCACGACTTTTGTGACAATAACCTTTATCCCTGGAAAGGTTCTCATGTTATAGTGAATGAGGTTTACGAATTCAACGAGCCAAGAATCACTCAATTCCGAGTTATACGATGAAGTGGTGAGTGATTTATTGAAGCAACAGTTACAAGTGTTGTTGTTACTGTTGCAGTTCGTTAATAGGAAACAATCGACGAACTGTTTGTAACAGTTCACATACTTGAGCGCAAATACGTGACTAGATGCTTTTTTGTCAAGTTTTTGATGTTTCCTTATCTAGGCAAGATGTCTATTACTCCAAACATATTTGATTTCCATATTAAAGTGTTTGTGATAGTTTAGAATTCCTTCCTAAGTTAAATTATAATTTATTCACATAAATACAATATATGATTATTTAGGCAAGAGTTGTAACTTAGGAAAGACTCCCAAAATAAGGTTGTTTTCCATATTTACTGTTCTTCGTAAACAAGAGTGCGATAAAAGTCTTTGCCTTGGGGATTGAAAATCCGTGTTGATAATAATATTCGTGATTGTTGCACAACTTGTAATCCAGGTTTTTCACCTCTTGTCTATTATAAGGTCTTCTCTTCTGATATAACACCATTCAAAAGTTGTTGATCATAAACCCTAGGTTTTGATAGATTTCAGTTCTCGATCGTATACCAACACTTGTTAGTCGAAATCGGAACTAGAAAGAAAACTTCCATTAAGGTATCTCGTAAAAATACTTTCTTAACCTGGAAATTGATCTTTGGAATCGCCCAAGTTCACTTAAGAAAATCAGGTTCACGGACTCCTTGTGTGTACACATACTGATTGTAAGTTGAAACCCTAATCTACAAGTTTGTTTTGGTATTTCTACTTTTCTGTAGTTTTTCGAAACAAACACAAGATTTCCAAAACCTTTATCCACATCTAAAGGGAAATCAAACTGCTGTTTGTGAAAGCAAAAGATCAGAAAGTGTCAACCGTGTTTTTGCATCTTCTAAAGAGAACTAACATTCTTCTAGAAGATTTTTGAAGAGAACTTGGTTCTGCCAAAAGATTTTCGAGAATAACTTCTAAAGAGAATTTGTGTTATGCTAGAAAATTTACGAGAAGAATTCCTAAAGATAATCAGTGTTCTGCTAGGAGTTCTACAAGTGCTTGAATACAGCTGAAGCAGGAATTACATCTAATATGAATAGGTAGTAGGAAATTGGTGTACAACTTATAATCAATTGGTGTTTATTCTGGAAAAGGTCCCGAGGTTTTTCTACATTTGCGGTTTCCTCGTTAACAAAATTTCTGGTATACATGTTATTTCTTTTCCGCATTATATTTATTGTTTATCTTTATAATTGTAATATCACAGGTTGCGCGTTAATCAATCATTGTTGGTAAATCTGTTCTTATTTGGTAGTGAGGCTATCAATTGTACAATGTGATTTATCAGAAGTTGGCAGAAATGTGCACTTTATTGTGCATAAAGAATTGTTTTTGGATTCATAAAAGAAAAAAGACTCGTGCGATGCTGCCTAATCATCAAAATGCATCTTTTATTCCTTTGTACGATGAGACTTAAGGAAAATGACAAATTGAGTATATGTACTTTATCTGCGGTGTAGTATTAGGGTGTATATATATTCCTTCAGAAGTTACATTCCTATTTAATTAAGTCGAAAAGCTAAAAGTTAATTTAGCGACACCATTTCTAGAAACGAAAAGTTTAACTTTTTGTGAAGCAAAACCTTTTCGCTATTAATTTTTGTGGATGGGTTCCGCATCGGAAATATACATATCCATAAAAGAGTTACTCGATTCCTCACAAGGTTCTGCTTCGAGTATCCAAACATGCCAAAACACAAAGAGAAAGTTTCCAATTTCCTACACCCGTGAAAATATGAGAAGTTAAGAAGGATATTGGGGTAGAAATAACAACCAATTTCCCAATTTTACTCTCTTGCATTTTGAGTAGTTTCTCTCATCCTGGGACTGGAAAATGGGTGAGCAGTTTCCAACAAAATTGGATACCCCTCAAAAATTTCCATTTTTTCCCCCAGGGTATGTACTACCCCCTTTCATCCATAGTATGGGCGGGAGGTACGAGATCAATTCCTACTATGGAAGGTTGGAACCCCCTTTCTTACCTATTTCCTCTACGGATAGAGGTGAGATTGAGTTTTGTTGGTTGGGTGGCGGTTGGATTAACAGTGAGGCTAGTCCATCCTGCTATGTTTGCTTAGGGGGTGGGCTGGAAAAAAAAACTCGACAATGCAGTCTGCTTATGTATAATTACTTCTAATCTAATTGTTTACTAGGATTTAAGGAAGGATTTTATTTTCAAATCAAATCATATCATAATCATGATTTAATCCAATTCCAAAATGAAGAAAAAATAATAAAAACACATATATACTAAAGGTGCATCATTTGAAGGCCAAATATGCACCACACTGAAAAACGGCTCAACTTGGGCCAAGCTGCAAGATTTCGGCCTTGGTGAATGTCAGTGGGAAACAGTTAATGGTGCCAACATGTAAAATGTGGGTGTGAAGATAACAATCCCATTCTCATATCCAAAGAAACCCCAATCTTCTTACGCTGCTTCTCTCTCAATCAATTTTAGATTTTCTCAGACTGCTCTTAGACTTGAAGTATCCAATTCAATTTCCAGAACTTAATTTCTTGTTTGTAGGGTTAAATCATGGTGATGTTTTTGAGAAGTCATGCTAAAAGAGAAGAAGAAGCAGAAAGGAAAAAAGATTACTTCAAGTTTCTAGCGCTGGAGATTATATTGGAGATCTTAACCCGCTTGCCAGTGGAATCAGTTCTCAATTCCAAATTAGTATGCACTAATTGGAGATTTGTTGTTGGTCATTCATCATTTTCCATGATGCACGTTCATCATCATCTCAATCATTCCGCTGCTGAATCTGCTGGTAAGTTGGCTTTTTCTTGCATACAGTTCTAGTTCTAATTGGACGCATTATAGGTTACACTATTTTGAATATAATGAGAATCGTGATGAGTCAACAACACCCATTCAGAGAATTACAAGGGTTAATTTGAGATCTCCGTTTGATAATTTTAGTTTTAGGTTTGCTGGTTCCATCAATGGGTTGATTTGTCTTCAATCCCCTTACAACCCCCAATCTGTTTGTATATGTAACCCTATCACAAGAGAATATCATAATTACCAGGAGATCTGTTTTGGTTATGTTGCTTCAACCAATGAATACAAACTTGTAGGATTTTATAAGTCCAAGACCTATTTAGAAGTCCATATTTACACTCTAGGCAGTGGCAATGGATGGAGAAACCTTGGGAAGTTCAGTTGTGGATCCAGCCTAGATTTGAGACAATATGTTTTCTTTGCCAATGAAGCTCTTTATTGGCTGGACGATGAATTAGAAATGATTCGTACCTTCGACTTGGCTGAGGAAAAGTCTACTGAACATCTTTCACTGCCTCCTTTGCCACCAGACAATTATATGTTGAGTTGTAGTTTAGGTGTTTTGAATGGGTTTTTGTTCTTTGCCTACAAAGAAGACGAATTTTATGACATATGGCTACTCAAAAAGAAGAATCATAGTCATGACAAGGAAGAGGGAGAGGAACATCAGTCATTGGGTTGGAATAAAGAGTTTAGGATTGACATTATTGAGTCAACACGCTTTTTAGCCGTTACGAAGAGAGGTGGTGTTTTAAATTACGATTATGAACATTATATCGACGTTTACGACACAAAAACTTCAACCTCGGAAAGCCTTGTGAACTGTCGTAGTTACATTCATCAAGTATCCCCTCACAAAAACACCTTAATTTCATTGAGAGAATTAGGGGAAGAAGATATAAAAGTAATGGAGTCGGCTGATATCAAGGAGGCAGATGCGGACCCGGAATACATATTCATATAAACTGGTAATTTTTGTCGAGTTTGATTTTGAATTTGGAGAACAAGTAACATTTCGTGTGAACATAAATGCCGTCTTACTTAGTAGTAATATGTGGAGACTGCTGTTATTTTTTCTTTATATCATCCATCCAACTTTATGGGATTTTTTTTTTCACTTTCTCATTTTAAGCTATATATACTGCTTTGTTTACTTTGCATTTTGTTAGTGACTTGACCTTATATGAATGGGAGAGCATAATTGATGTATACTGATTTTCATATATGGGACTCGAATAAGTAAATGCAGGCACTTTTCAGTAGTATGAGGGAATATATTGTCATGTTTCTTCTTGACATTATTTGATAGACAATTTAGGGGTCCAATTCAGTGTTGTTTATATCTATATCTAGTGTTTTGATACTGCAACAACGCGTAGTGGTTTGAATGTTGAGTCTTCATTCATTAATAAAATATTACAAGAACAATACTCAATTAGGCATAATTCTCTGTGATGACTAACATCAATTAACAAGGTACTTTGCCGTTGCAGACTACTGCCAGCATTTAGAACAATGATTTCTTCAGTTAGATCCCAAACTGCACCATTGATGGTTTATAGTATCCTGCTCTTGTATTTTCATTTGGAGAGTATTCGTGAAGAAGAGGTTCTATCTACTCCCTACTTCCACTAAACACAACTAGAACTCTAGAAGACACATTTCTTAGGGTTCCAACAATCATGACTTACATTTCCTCATTATGTCATTAACCACAACCAACCTGATTGGTATGTCTACAAATAATGATACCTTTCCATCTCCATGGGAAGGATTGGTTAACAAGATACATTGCAATTTTATTTTGGGTCAATGTGGCTAGTGATGGCTAGAACTTAGAACAGGTTGGTGCAGGTCATTCTTTCTAGAACTTAGAACAGGTTGGTGCAATTGGAAGGGAAATCCAGAAGTTGGCTATGTGTATGTTTAGCACTGTGTTATCTCTTCTCGGATGGCGACTCATTTTTTTTTTTCTTGTTTATAGGTAAGAGCACCCGATCCCCTCCTTGTATCATTGGGGCTGAGATTCCATGGATGTCTGCTGCAAGAAAGCGCGAGGAAGGGAAATCCAATATATGAAAAATGCCTGTTGAGAAGATTTAGATTTGTATAAAACAAGCTGACAGTGGAAAAATATAACACCAACATTTTGTCCTTTGTTCGTTTCTATGTTCTGAATTGTCTAGACAGCTCCTATCATTATTCCTTTGTAATGTATGGCGCTTGAGGAAAATTTGAAGGCAGCAGATTGTGACCAGCCTCTTCGGAGTATGAATATAAAGAGAGAAGGAAGAATCTTGGAAATTTACAGGTTTATTTGTGAGTTTTCAAAGCAGAGAAATACTGGTTTGGCAATTTTATTGCTTAAACTACAGTCTGTAAGCAGTTGGATGAGTTTCTTGTGTGAAACTTGTAACTGCTCAAATTCTTCAGTTGCAGTTTTTGAGTAATTCATTCTCAGAGTCTTGAAATTCAGTAAAATTGTTTCGTTGTACATATGCTTCCAGCTCCTCTCTGCTTACTTGCTGCATAGGCTCACATTCTTCTGCCTTCAATGCTAGTTTGAACAACTGTATTGAAACTTTGTGCATGTCACTAATTTCAGATATCCAAGTCCAATATTACTATATCAGAAAAATCAGGCATTGTCCTGATGGTGTCAATTACATCCTGGCAATACTACAGGTGCAGTCATGTATGATGGGGTTGGACTTGGACTCATTGAAAGAAAGTTTGGGTGGAATAAGTAATTTCCCTTGTGATATTTTTTTAATATTTTCTTATCAGTTTACTTTGACTGAGAGTAGAAAAAGAGGAGAGAGGGAGGAGAAAAATCCAATCAAAGCATTTTCAATCAATCTTCTGTTCATCTTCCTTCAAATCCACCACCACTTGAATCAACCCTCTGAAGCTCTGGATCTTCTCCAGTAATGGCAGACACCAATTCTATCTCAAATGTAAGTCTTCTTTTTCTTCTTCTTCTTCTTAATTCTTCAGTTTTTTTTCTAATTGTTTTAATTTCTGTAAAGCTCAAGTTTATGTTGTCTTTGTCTTCAAACATAGAATTTTAATTTTGTTCTATTAGACTCTGAGATTTCTTTGGTGGGACTTGCCATACTGTTGAAATTTTTTGATTTACTTTTCTTTGTTGTTTGACAATGTGTTTATTGTAATAATGTGTGATCTGATTTTGGAATTGAGTAGACTGTAGAGTACTTTTAGAGGTTGCTTCATCCCCCCTAGAGGGTTTCATTGTCTAGTAACCTTGACTGTAGTCCACCACCACCTGTGGTCTGTGGTGGTCAGTGGTGGGTGGAAACTTTCAAGTTAGAAATTCTATACATTAGCTCAAACTTCAGTGATCCTAATTGAACACTATGCAGAGTGGGATTTGCTAGTGGATGGTAGATGGTGTTGGTGGGGGTGGGGTGGAGCTTTCAAGTCATAATTTGTTCTCAATCTGAAAGGATTGCTCCTTGGTTCTGAGCTTACCAGTCACCAACTTGCATACCTTAAAGACACCGAGGATTACTTAAGCTCCTGCTACCTACATAGTGAAAGTGTTGAGTTTGAAGAACCCTGCATGTTGTGTAGACTAAAGAATGTCTTTTTTAAGTTTTCTGGATGCAGTTCCGCAGTATCAGTCAGATGTTTATATTGTTTACCACAAAATTGCATTGCTAAGTGAGCTACTCATCTCTTTTCTTATAGGAAGAAGTTGTACATGTTCCTACGCCTCCTTGTCTTAGCAAGGCTGAGCATCCGTGGATGCTCACAATGGGAAAGGAATGTCTGTCATATGAAGAATGTGTCTTGAGAAAAGTTAGAGGTATATTGAACAAGCTGACGGTGGAGAAATACAAACTTCTAAGAGGCCAGCTTATTCGTTCAGGGATCACAACCCCGTGCCTCTTACGGCAGGTTGCGTCTTTGATATTTGACAGGGCCGTGAGTGAGCCGACGTTTTGTCCATTGTATGCTTTTCTGTGTTCCGAGTTGTGTCAGTACCTCCCATCATTTCCTCCGGATGAGTCTGGAGGAAAAGAAGTCAGGTTCATGCGTATCCTCATGAAATATTGCCAGGAAGCTTTTGAAGGTGAAAATATGATGGCAGCAGAGATCAGGCAGCATGATATGGCTGGTGCATCTAATCAAGATTTTGAGTGTAGATATAAAGAGAGAAGACGAAATCTTGGAAATATACAATTCATTTGTGAGCTTTCGAAACAGAAAAGAGTGTTCCTGAGGATTGTGCATTTCATGCTTAAGCATTTGGTGGAACGAAGTGATGGTTGTGGGGTAAATATTGAGGCAGTATGTTTATTACTAAATACAGTTGGTAAGCAGTTGGATGAGTTCTCTAACGAGTCTCATGTAGTGAATGATACTTACTTTGGATGTCTGGAAGAGATGCTTAATACGCACACCCAATTCGAAAGTCGGCTGAAGTACATGCTCCGTGATGTTCTGGATCTCCGGGCAAACAATTGGGTGCATCCAAGACATAAGGTGAAAGATAAGACCATTAGTGAGTTAATCCGTTGTTCAACGGCTGAAGTTCTTGCCCGCCTCCGTCTAGGTGCAACTACTACCACGAATACGAGAATCCTGGTGCGGGACGATTCAGCTCCATGAGTTGACCAAGATTTCACCATTTCTGAAAATAAATGTTGCTGGATTCAATGATGGTGACTTGAAGTTCCTTTTGTCATCAGTGGCAACAGGTGATTAGTTCTATAGCTACCTATGTGTGTCCGAATCTTTGCTTACTATGTTCTTTTGTTACTTAGTGGTGGTGGAAGGACTGCAGTTGGATTGAACCTAATGCATATTCAGTTCAACTGCAGTTGAGATGATTAGCCTCCTTTTGAATGTGCATTATGTAATCTGATGCAGGTGAAATGATTAATATTTATACAAAATTTCCAGAAATTTTCGATTCGTTTTACCCCCTCTTATATTCAATCATGGGTTTGACACTGATAGACACACAGTCCTGCTAAAGATGAGGTTGGAAGTATGTTTTGGGTGGAAATAAACTATTCCTTTGTCTTTATTCTTGAGATTGAGAATCCATTTCTTGTCGGTTTAAGTGAGAGTGAAACTGTGGAAGCATAAGGATATCTGATTTTTTTTTCAATTCCCACTAGACACCCCTTACTCTCTCTTCATCTTCCTTCAAATCAACCTCTTAAACCCTCTGAAGCTTGAAATTTTATCTGGTAATGGCAGACAACAGTACTGCTGCTTGGAAGGTATGTGTTTTAGCTCAGTTTTCTTTTCATTACTTCTTCTGATTGTTTTGATTTCTATATTTGTTTCTTAGAGTTCAGAGTTTTGATAGTGGTATAGGGGAAACCTCGAATGAATAAAGGTTCTAATTTTGTGGTAATTATGACTATATTTGTTTATTTATCGAGTAGTCTGCACGTTAGGTGTTTGTAGTGTGGTTCTACTGCAGGTTGCCACCTTGAATAGATTAAGCCACTCGGGGTTCTTAAGCGGCTGCCAAACCGAGTTAATTAGTCAGATGTATCTGAAAAATCATGTTAAGTAACTTGGAAAGGGAAATTTTGTTAAGATTTTGGATGCAAATCTGGTTTTGGTGTTTTATTTTTTGGTGTTTTGAATATAGATGTTTATATTCAAGGAACAATTGAAAGAATCGATAATATTAAGTTTATACAGTTTTTCGAGTTTTAATTAAGTTTATACAGTGAATAGATCCCTCATTTTCTCTTCTAGAGTGGCAACTCATCATCTCTTTTGTCATAGGTACCTCTCGGACCTGTTCCTCCTCCTCCCCCTGGTCTCATGAAGGCTAAGGTTCCATGGATGTCCACTGTGAGGAAGGGAAACCTGCCATACGAAGAACTTGTGTTGAGGAAAGTTAGAACTATAATGAACAAACTGACAGTGGAGAAATACTATATTCTGAGAACCCAGCTCATTGATTCAGGGATCACAACCCCATCTATCTTACAAGGTGTTACGTCTCTGATATTCAGCAAGGCTGTGATGGAGCCAACATTTTGCCCGCTGTACGCTTTTCTGTGCTCGGAACTTTCTGTTTATTTCCCATCATTTCCTCCAGATGAGCCGCAAGGAAAACAAATCACTTTCATGCGTATCCTCTTGGATATTTGCCAGGCAACTTATGAATCAGCAAATATGAAGGCAGGAGAGACAAGGCAGCAGACTATGACTGTTGCGCCTAATCAAGATTTGGAGTATGGATACAAAGAGAGAAGACAAAATCTTGGAAATATAAGATTCATTTGTGAGCTTTCAAAGCAGAGAAGAGCTGTTCTGACGATTGTTAGTCTCATTCTTAAGCATTTGGTGGAACAAGATGATGTTGAGGTGAATGTGGAGGCAATATGTTTATTACTGAGCACAGTTGGTAGGCAGTTGGATGAGTCCTCCAGCAAGTCACGTGTTACAAATGATGTTTACTTCGATCGTCTGAAAGACCTGCTAACAATACATCCTCAACTGGCAACACGGCTTAAGTTCATGATTTATGATATTCTGGATCTTCGAGCTAACAATTGGGTCAACCCAAGGCACCCAAATCAGGTGAAAGACAAGGCCATCAATGAATTAATCCGTCCTTTGGAAGTACAAAAGAAACTTGGCCGCATCCGCTTTGCAGAAGGTACTACAGATTGGAAGAAATCTATATTCACAGAGATTTCACCCCGTTAACCGACCTTGCACCACCATCAGCGGTACAATAGAGATTGGGGAAAAGGAAACCAGGATTGACAATAACGGCTTAAGAATTTCCTTGCAGTCAGTGGCAACTAGTGATGCTGTTTCTGTTTGTTTTTTCATTTACTGTTGTTTAGTTTTGATGAAGAAATTTCTACTGCGTCCTTCCTGTAGAATTTCTTCTTCTATACCTAGTGACTGTTGTTGGATGTGCACTTGTTAAGTTGTTTTATGATATGGTTGTGGTAGTTCAATCAAGTCTGGTTCACACTTTTGTTGGTCATCTGAAAAATGTAACAAAATGAGAGATCTGACGAGAAGAAATTTCTGTATATGCTCCTCAACTGAAATTCAAATCCTTTCTTCTTCATCTGGTATTCACTCTGGTATGGTTAATGTTCTTCATCTTTGTCTCATCGCTCTGCTCTCTCAGGAACCCAGGTAATCTCATCTTCTTTTCATGAAAATTGGTAAAGGGATTCTTCTGCTATTGTTGTACTTTCTTGACATTAGGCAATTACGACTGTTTGGTAGATAGGCTGCATATTGATGAATGTATGATTATGATCCCACCCCACCTCACACAACAAAACTGTCATATTGATTGAATGATCAAAATCTGCTGGTGCACTAGTGTGATTTGAGAAGAATTTTTAAGTTTGAACACATAATTTTTACCTGTCTCCAGAAGTTCTCTATTAGGCTGGCTCTAATGGTAATCCAGGATTCAAGGTTTTTCTTGGATCCACGTCACCAAAATACATCGACCGGGTTTAACGGGTATCCGAGATTCCTAGTGGAACCGCGTTTTGAACCTGCACAACACGCATTTTCTAACCGCGTTTCATTGGTAAACTCAAATGCGCAGTTTCTAACAGCGTATTGACCTTGTTGACCGGTCAATCCGCGGTTTCAAACTGCGTGGCCAGGAGAACCCTAAATGTTACAAACGCCGCACTCTTCTTCTCTTTTGTTATTTTCTCTCTTCCTCCTCAACCTAAATCCGTAGAACCTCACTTCCCATGAGTTGATCGAAGATGATTTCGTGTTTTC
Organism: Papaver somniferum; assembly: GCF_003573695.1. Lineage (NCBI taxonomy): Eukaryota > Viridiplantae > Streptophyta > Magnoliopsida > Ranunculales > Papaveraceae > Papaver > Papaver somniferum. Next base: position 126,429,754 of record NC_039368.1, on the reverse strand, counting down.
TAGCCTAAAATCTTTCAAGGGTTTGTTCTAGAAGCGGTGGGGAATCTATTGGTGGTATTTTTTGGAGATTTCATCAACAAATCAACACAAGGTATGAAATTTTAATTTTCATTGATTTTGTTGATTTCGGGTTTTTGAATTTAGTTATAAAGGATTGAATTTGATCCTCTCCTATGTAAAAACTTGATTATGTTGTTATTGAGCAGTAGTGAAATTTTTGAATTGATTTGAAAAAATGGAATGTTAACTTAGGATTTTGGCAATTTGGATTCTTTTAGGTGAAACAAAAATTGATTGCTTGATTCATTAATTCATGATTGTTGATGAATGATTAAACTGTTATTATATGGATGGTGGAATGTATTTGTCATTTGTAATTTGAAAAGCATGTCAAAAAATTTATATTGAGCATTTTGCAATGAGTTTGAGGATAAACTCATTTGTTGTTTTGAGTTGATGTTGAGATGAATATATGGGTGACATTGATGTGGTCAATATGATTTTGATGGAGGTTTTCATTAGAGCATTTTGCAACTAGTTTTAGGATGAACTCATGTATTGTTTTGAGTTGATGTTTAGATGATTAGAGTGGTGGAATTGATGTTGTTAATATCATTTTGATTGAGGTTTTCATATGAGCATTGTGCATACCTCAATGTGATGTGAATTTGATTGTTTGTTATTCACGTGTTGATTGTGCTTCTCTTCACTCTTTGCTTTTTTAAATAATGGATCATGTCGATTGGTCTAGGTATGAGAAGTTATCCCAACTATCTCGAGGTGTCGGACCACCACAATTGGTCTAGTTACTACCGATGTGGTTGACAACGCAGATGAATACCCAGCTAATGATGATAACTTTTATGAGAACGGAGAGTAGGATGCAGTTATTTTTCTTTCTTAAGACTTTTTCCGCACTTCTTTCCTTTCGTATGACTTTTTCTGCACTTGTTTCTTAAGACTTGTTGTGTATTTTTAATTTTAATTATTTTCTATGGCATTTTAAGATTTATATTAGTAGAATGAAATTTCACTTTCAATTTTCACCTAGTAAAATTAATTTTGGATTACATTGGTGTTTTTATTATAAATGTTGGTTAGACGATCACATGTCTACGGTTTCACTACAAACATCCCTTTATCATTCACCGTATCCAATTGTGATGATAGAGCCTATGTATAGTTAGTAATCAACACACGTGTTAAACAGTGAACGACCAAAACTTTTTGGAAAGAGTATTTTCACTATTTACAAATGACCCGTTTTTAAACGTCCTTTGCTGTTCATACGCGTCCCTTTTGCATCTGACTAACACTATAAAAACGTCGGTAAGGTTTCCTTTCAATATCACTCCCACAAAGTATCTTACATCTTTAAAAAAAAAACAATATTGTTTGAAACACAATCATCTGCAATGAGTTATAATCGCAAGTGAAAACAAATTGTTTCAACATATTAAGTTCTTGCGAATAAACCAACCCACTAATCTAACGTGTCAGAGAAACTATTACATAATTTCAATTACCTATGCAATGCGCTTCAGTGGCGAAGAGGATTTAGGAGTTGTTGGAGCATGGATTGCGGTAACAAATCAAGGTCCACCTCGGGGTGTTGAAGATGATCAAAAACTGTTCTGGAGCCGTGTTTTTCAAAACTTTGAAGATCTTACCGTAAACGAGAACGACAGAACTAAATCCTCGCTAAAAAAAAGATTTGGTCTGATAACGACGGATGTTGATGCTTTTGTTGCATGTCTGCTTCATGTAAACATAAGCCATCCTACCCTATCATACGAGGCTCGGGTTAGTAAACATATCCTTCCATAAACACCGAGTTTTAGCACTCTTATTATAAATACTAACCGAATAATTTTATTTATATTTTATTTACTTTTACAGAAAACAAGAGCCAGGATAGATTTTCGTGCAGATTCAAAGAGGCCTTTCATGTATGTAGGAATGAACGATGAAAGTGCGGTTCCAAAAAGAAAATGACATTAAATTTGAGTTTTATGAATACTACCTTTTGTTGAAGGACGTCGTGGATGACTTCAACCCATTGATAATAGCACGGCGCATGGGGTAATGTAACATCACCGTTCTTATTGATTTTGTGGGTATACCTCTTGTAAACCCTCCCGAGAGACCACTCGGCCGCTGGGGACACCTACCGGTTTAAAGGCTTGTTGTCCGTTTATTAACGTTGACCTTTTATATCGTTTCGTCGTACGTGTACTAATTTCAAATTAATGAAGTAAATCATATTATGTTTCAAAGCGATTTAATTCTTACTATACATTGTATCCAAAAAATATGTTTGGGGATAAACAACACAGTCATCATTTAAAATCTTCCAATTATTTTATCCTGAATTACTTTTTCAGACAAGGTTAACTGTGTAGGATAAAATAAAGGAAAAGATTTAAAGTGTCTGACATCTGGGTGGTTTTTATCGGGTTTGTCACCCCAATTGCAATACAAGATAAGCCCTACACATCATTGCTACATGAAAGGACGGTTACAGAAGGTCCTCTATAAAATAACTTCTTCTCCGTGCTAAATAATAGTGCAAAACATAAGATATTATAATCCATCTGGTTACATCTTCTCCCCGAATATTATTGCTTCTCGTCCATTTTATCCGGCAACTACACAACCCGAACAATAACTAGGTATACCGTCGAAGAGGATGTTGCAATCACAAATGCGTGGGTAAGTGTTGTTACCCTTCCCGAGGTTGACCATCACATGGTTCCGGTTAATACGGTTTGGAGCCTCGTATTCGAAAATTACACACAACAGTTCACAAATATTCATCAAAGAACAGATTTTTCTATAAAGGGTAGGCTTGGAGTAATAAAAAAGGGGGTGAGGGTTTTCGTTTGTTACCGGAAAGAAATTTATATTTCCCATAACCGATCTCCACTACGGACAGTTGAGAGGCTTGTAAGCATTATATCTTTTTACTCAGACCACTTGGTTATATTTTTCAATAAAAACACTTACCAACTTATGATTTTTTTATTTTTGGTGTAGGAGCGATATGCAAATGGGAAATATGCTCGGGATACAGGAAAAGAATTCATGTTTTATCAATGCTACCTAATCATGAAGGCTAACATCCCGGAACTTAACACGATACAACCACCACCAAATCATCCTCAAGATGGAGCGGAAGATTAAAAAAACCGCATCAACGACATGATAGTAATAGTTTTGTGGGCATACCTCTATGTAAACCCTCACGAGACAAAACTCGTCCGTTATTGCCACATAACGGTTTAAATGCTTGACGCACCTACTATGTATTGCCTAGCATTCGCCGAAATTTATTTAAGAATAAGATTCAATAATCGTTTAGAGGCCTTTATTCATTCAATACATGTAGCCCTTAGGTTAATATCAAATTATTTATAATGGTGTATGTTTAGCCAACACTCACCCTGATAGAAAGTATACGGACATAACTTGTCATATAACCTGCGAGTGTAAACTGGGTGTAGAAAAAAAAGGTCAAACAAATATATATCCAGCGCGCAAGTTGTAACCGCGTACGGGAAATACGCAGTTTGAATAAGCGTGGCACGCTGTTTGCAACCGCGTGCGGAAGAATATTTCCAAAGAATATTCTTTTATACGCGGTTAGGAACTGCATTTGGTGCTTTTTCCACACGCAGTTTCAAATCGCGTCCCCGGGTTACTTCCATCTTGGATCCAAGCCACACGCAGTACTCTCTGGGAAGCAAGGCTACTATTCATCCATAAACCACACTTCTACAGGGAAAAATCTTGGATCCTGGATCCCATTAGAGCCAGCCTTAGACAGGCACAATCCTGCAGTAATTTTGGATGGAAATAAATTATCCCCTAGTTCTAGTTTTGGTATGTTTCCTAGTTTAGATGATTTTCTTTTCCTAGCCCTAGTACTATTTGAAAGCTTATATAAGGAGGCCGTATTGTCGAGATGCTCTATTATTTTTTATTGCTTTTGTGAATCTATTATATCAACCCCTTAAACCCTCTGAAGCTCAAAATCTTCTACAATGATGGCACTCAACAGACCCTATGTTCCAACAGTATGTGTTTTATCCTTCTTCTTATTGTTCTGATTATTTTGATTTCGATATTTGTTTTTCGTGGTGTTGTGATCATATATATATATATATATATATATATATATATATATATATATAGACACACACACACACGATAGAGTCAGTACCATTATTAGTCTGCACTTTTAAGGGTTTTGTAGTGCAGGTTGCTGCTTGGCCCATAGGTCAGCACTTTCGAATACATAATCTTGGAAACGGAAATTTTGTTACGATTTTTGGATGTATAGATGTTTTTTTGTGCTAAGTGACACAACTGATCATATCTTTTCTCATAGGTACATGGCGGACCTGTTCCTCCTCCCGGTATCATGAAGGCTGAGTCTCCGTGGATGTCCACTATGAAGGAGAAAAGTCGGCCACATGAACACGAAGAAGAACGTGTGTTGAGAAAAGTTAGAGGGATATTGAACAACCTGACAGAGGACAAGTATGAAATTATGAAACCAAACTTATTGATACAGGGATCACAACCCTGGCCATCTTGCAAGGCGTTGCGTCTCTGATTATTAACAAGGCTGCGATGGAGCCAACATTCTGTCCTTTGTATGCTATATTATGTTCTGAACTTGGCGACTCAAGTGATAGAGTAACATTGAAGATGATACAAAGTAACATTAAATAATCTGTCACCGAATCTGTCACCTGAGAATGAGATTGGCACTTCTTAATACAAAGAAGTGAAGAACCATATGGTTTCCATCTACCCCATTAACAAGAACAAGAACGAGGATATCAAAGACCCTCTGCTTTTTTTTTTTTTTGTAGGAATTACTGTTTAATCCATTTTTTCATGACCCAGTTAATGGCTAGTCCATCCGTGAAAAACATTTACTCCCTAGTCCAAAAACATGTTTTTGGACCAGATTATTTACTCGCTAGTCCAAAATTTTTGTGGAGATTATAAAGTGTGTTTTCTAAATGCCTAAAACACCCTTCCAGATCTACTTAGTATTAACACATGTAAATGTTACTAGTAGTATCAATATGGTGATACTACATATTAATATGTACTATACTAGTAGTAACAAAAATATGTTACTAGTAAATTAGGTAACTACTTTACTAGTATACTAGTAAAGTAAACTAGTTTACTAGTAGTAACTTGTATACTAGTATACTAGTAGTAAGATGTAGTATCTATATGTAGTAACTAGTATGTAGTAACTAGTATACTACTAGTAGTAGTATGTAGTAGTAATATGTAGTATACGTATGTAGTAACTAGTAGTAATATGTAGTAACTAGTATACTAGTAATAACTAGTAATAATATGTAGTATCAATATGTAGTAACTAGTATGTAGTAACTAGTATGTAGTAACTAGTAGTAATATGTAGTATCAATATGTAGTTACTAGTATACTACTAGTTACTAGTATACTAGTAGTAACTAGTACTTTACTAGTAGTAACATATGTAATATAACATAACAATATTAATATGTTTTATTTTTGAAGCATAATATTTATTAATCTATTAGAGGGCTATTACAAGAGAGTATTCAATACCCGAAAATTCAGAAACAGTTGCGTCGGAATGCCAAAAAGTTACAAATACATGATAATGAAGCAAAATCTGAGTATGAATCTCCGTATTAAAATTGCAGCGGGGATAAATGTTGGAGTTGGCGGGGTGGATATGGATGAGGTTGTCGAGGGTACGAATGCCTTCGACGAATGCCTTCGACAAGAAAAGCTGTATATTTGACGGAAATTGCTGAGTCCATAAGAAATTGGATGTTTGTGATGCGTTTCGATGCAATTGATCAGAGATGTATCCAGATATTGCGGAGTGTTGCCCAATCGATATTTGTCTACCTCCTTGTTTTCCAGCGTTATCCATAACTTTAACCTTTGACGGTGACTTAGAATCCTATCTCTGCCCTTGAAGGATGTAGGTTAAAATGCTACTAGTGCTATTACAAAGACTACTAAAACTGAAATCGAAATACATGCAAAATTACAACTATTACAACTAATTAAGAGATACTACAAGATACTAAACTGAAAAGGTACAGAAAAAGAAATACAGATTACACCTACACTAAATTTTGCCGAGAAGGTAAAATACAAAGAAACTGACGACAACTATTAAGTAAAGGCGTCGATTCATCGACCCATTCGCATACCAAATAATTTTTGTGTTTGTTGTTGTGATACAAAGAAACGTTGAAGCTGCGATTTTCCTAGGATTGTAACTTAAAGTTCCAACATGTGGAGATGTTGATGTTATGATGTTTGAAGTGACAGAAATGTCACCTTGGTCAAGACTCACAGTTGATCTAATATTCTAATAGAGAACCAGGTAATTGAGTCACCAAGCAGGCTTGTTGATGAATGCCAAATATTGTATATATTTATCCCTTTTTGTTGGCATTTAACTCATCTTTTGTGCAGTAATTCTACATTTTATCCCATATTCTGTATTTTCATTGTTTTCAAGAATAAATATTTTTCTTACTTAATTTTATATTTTTAGGTAATAAATAAAGTCTGGATAACTTGCGGAGCGGAAAAGAGTTGAAGAGTAGTGAAAAGCCGGAAGAAATTACGCAAGGAAGCCGCAAAGAATGGAGCGCACGTCCAAAAAGCTAGGAATGGGCTCAAGAAGGAAGAATTGTTCTTAAAGAAGATATGGGATTGGCATACCCAAGACCCAAAACCCTTACCCAAACCCATTTTCTATATCCATACCCGCCTCCATTCTCAGCCGTTAGATCGGATCCATCTCATCATCCGATGGTCGCTCCTTCATAGCGCATCAAAATCTGAAGCTCCTGTAAAACACCATAGTGCCTAAATTCCAAGCCTTCAGATTAGATCACATTTAGATCCTACGGTCGCTTCTTTGCCTGCGCATCAAACCTCGATACTTACGCTTAACACTACAACACCTAACTCCATCTGGCGCCGTTAATTTCGTTGTATATCTGCATCCAACGGTCGCTGCCAGCATCTTCACTTTTATCCGTTAGATCAATCTTCATCTCCACACCCCACGGCTCAGCATCGCAAGACATCGAAATCTGATGAGCCCGCCTCACACTCGAACAACCTAATCTACCCATCAAACCAAACAGACCCTATCCCTAAAACTATCGTCTTCCCCTTCCTTCTCCCCCATCTCCTCATTTCTCTGCAACTGCTCCACCCCCATACCCTTCCTTCGCCACCACCTCCACTGTCTTCCCCTGCCACAACCATCCTATCTCACCATACCCCAAACCATCATTACCACCTAGCCCCCTATCCTCCTAGCCGAGTTGTTCCATCAATCTCACACTCTTCCTCTCTGAACCCTAGAGTGTGCAATTGATGACACAAATCAAGCTAGAAACGTAGCAGGAGCAGGAGGAAGAGAAGATAAAGCATGGGTCGACGATGTGGTGAAGACCTGTCAATCAAATTAGGTAAAAAATCAAACCCTAGGTCTGTAAAATTAGGGTTTTTAATTTAGGGTTCATAGGTCCCTTTTTGTATAAATTGAACACAAGGGTGTCGAATAGAGGGTGTTCTTGGACTAGCCAAGTTACCAATTAGGTTTAATTTCAATTTTTGGTTTAATTCCAATTTTAATTTCACTGTTAATTTTTAGGGTTCTTGTTTTGCAATTTTCATTCCCTGTTTAGTAGTTTAAATGTTGTGCTGTTCCTGTTAAATGTGTGATGTTCCTGTTAATGTGTGTTGTTTACATGTGTTGTTCCTGTTTTGACATCCTAAGTTGTTCTCGTTAAATGTGTTGTTCCTGTTAAATGTGTGTTGTTTAAATGTGTGTTGTTCCTGTTAATCAAGTTTAGTTTAGAATCCATGTAAGTTGAGCTCATTGAGAAATGGTGGGAATTTAGTGTCCAATGTTGCTTGTGATTGACTGTGCTGTTAAAAGACAGTCAATTCTAGGAGCAAAACAGTGGACAAGCTTCTTCTCCTCCCATTCCATTTGTATGTCTAGGATCTTGCCATTTTATTTTTGTATCTTGTTCTTTCTTTACACTTTGCCTTAGGCTAACTGCCTTTGTGCCATCCTTTCACACTCTTGCCTTTGGCTCACATCCATTGTTTAGCTCTAGTATCACTGTTTTTCTTCACATTTTCACACACTGTTTTCCACCATTTTTCTCACTGTCTTTCTTTTGCTGTTTAGTTTTTAGTCTGTTTAATCTTTGCTGTTTTTGCCATTCTTTTGTTCTCTGGTTTGCTTCCAATTTGGCCTAGAGCCACTGTTTACACTCCTCTTTTGCTACTAAGCCAGAAGCCCATAAGTCCAAAGCCTGGGTTTTTAACCATTGGCCCTTTACAAACCAAAGCCCAGGTCTAATCAAAAGACCATAGTCCACTGTTAGCTCAATCCCATTGAGCCCAAAAGCCCAGAGCACAACTTGGGCTCACCAGAAGACCAAAACAAGGTTTAAGACCTAAAGCCCATAGTCCACATTTCTGAGCCCAAGCTCAGTTCAATCCATTTCAAAATCATTCAAAGGCCCAAAACAGTTCTCATCATTACAAACAAACCCCCTAAGCCCAAAACCCAAAAAGGCTTCATAAGTTAACCAACGACAATTAGGAGCCCAAAATAGCTAGAACACTTCAAACACACCCAGTCTCTGTGGATCGACCCGTACTTGCACGAGCTACAACTGACGACCGTGCACTTGCGATATTACTGTAGGCCCGCGTTTTATTACGCTTAATTTTATACACATCTCCGGGCCCACCAAGTTTTTGGCGCCGCTGCCGGGGATTGGTGCTGTGTTTTTCTTGTAGTTTTCTTGGCTATTTTGCATTTCACTGCATAGCATTTGCATCTGCATCTGCTTCACTTCATTTGCTGTTGGACCTGCTGTTCTGAACCTGTTTTTCCTCTGCTGGGACGCCACCAAGGAAAAGAACCAAAACCCAACTGGGTTTTTGCAACAATATCAGAGCAGCTGGGCTGTGCTTAAAAGGTAACCATTTAAGAGAACCCGATTGTGGGCTTCCAATTTTTTAATTGTGGGCATGTAATATTAAAGCCAATTTTTGGGCTTCTCTTATTTTCTGTTGGGTTTGTAATAATTTATTTGTGGGCTTGTTTGTTTAATTTGTGGGCTTGTATTTAATTTTTGTGAGCTTGTTTAATTTGGACTTGTATTTTGTATTCTGGGTTTTTTTAAACCCAACTGAGCTTGTAACCGATCACGCTAGTTGAACTCGTTAGTGGGCCGAGTACCCAAATTCTAGGCCGAGATTTTGGACTCAGTTCCACCAAAAGTTTTCAACCAAGCGGAGCCAAAGCAAACACAGGACAAACAGTGGGCTTTCTCCCATTCAAAAAACCAAATTTTATTTTCTTTAAAAAAAAAAAAAAAAAAAAAAAATTCTTTTGCTCCCAATTTTAAACCAAATTTTCTTTTTCTTTTATATCCCATCAAAACCAAAATTTTCCCATAAAAAACCAAATTTTTGAAAACCCATTAAAACCAAATAGTGGGCTTTGTGTCATTTCAAAATGGGCCAACCTCGTGCTCTCCATGAATACATGTATCCGTCAATAAAAATTCCATTATCATGTATTGTATTACCTCAAACCAATAACCCTTTTAAAATAAATGCAAGCATGATACAAATACTTCCTATATTTCGAGGGTTCGATTCTGAGAACCCCTATACTCATGTAAGAGAGTTTGAACAAATTTGTCAGACTATGCAACCTGATCATATGTCCGAAGACTCTCTGAAATTGCATTTGTTTACATTTTCTTTAAAGGAAAGGGCCAAAACATGGTTTTACGGTTTGAGACCACAATCAATCAACACTTGGGACCAACTCACAGATCTATTTTTCAAAAAATTCTTTCCACATCATAGGACCATCGCTATTCGTCAAAGTATCAATTGTTTTGTCCAATTGGATAAGGAAACTGTTTTTCACTATTTTGAACGTTTTAATGATTTGTTGAGTGAATGTCCGCACCATGGAATTGAGAAGTGGAGACTTGTCGTCATCCTCTATGAGGGACTAGACTTTAAATCTCGAACCATGGTTGAGTCTATGTGTAATGGTGAGTTTATTGATAAATCTGTGGATGATGCATGGAATTTTTTAGCCGAGATTGCAGAGAAAACCCATCAATGGGAATCCGTTAGGGAAACATGAACAACACCACATGATATGAGTCACCCCCATGAATTAGAGTTTTATTCTTGTAATAGCTCCGACCTTAGGATTGAAAATTATCCTAGATTGCAAAATCCCTATCATGATGATGATGATGATTATGATGTTATGTTAGAAGAACATGTCTATACTGAAAATGTTATGGAACCTTTGGGTTCAAATACATTAGGCTTCTCTGCCCCGACCTTAATGCATGATATTTCTTCTAGTATTCCATGTGATGTTTCCCCTGATGTGCCGATACACGAGAATAAATCTGTTGATGATGTTTATAATTCTGATTGTGATCTTGCCAATTTGATTGATGATTGTGAGCATGATGTGACATGTGTAGATGAGTTAGAAGATTTTGATTTGATTGATAATGATATGCCTATTCTTCTACCTAAGTCACAATCTGATGGCCTTCCACCCAACCTAGATTTGGTTTGTAACAAAAATTTTAAACCAACTTTTCTGAAAATTCCTAATCTAGGATTGGAACTGTGTGCCTCCCAAGTCCTCTTGGACTATTTTGTTTCAAAATATAACACTTTTAAAGAGCCACAGTTGGAATGCATTTCTTTGCCCATCCCTAAAACAGTCTATTATGAGTTAGACCTTTTGAATCCTGAACCCCTAAAATTAAAAGATTTTGTGCTTAAAAGTGAACCTGTTGAAAAATTTTGGTTTAGGGGTGATTCATTCGGTTTTTCACTCTCACTCCCATTTAAGTCCAATTTTAGTGTTTTGAAACTTTCTATGTCTCTACACTTTTTCTTTTGGGTTGATCCTCAACTCTTTAGACTTTTGGTGTATGGTGAATTTTTGTATATAATCCAGTAGATAAAATTTCTTAAAAACCCTTTTGTTCCTTTTGTATATATTTTGCTAATCCAATATGACCTCGGCTGAAATATGTTGGATTTTTGCCTTGAATAACGGAGTTTTAATTCTGCTTTCGCCGAAATCGGGTATTCTCTCTCCTTTTACTCTACTCAGCATGTCCCTTTCCATATGTTGCATTTTAATTCTTTCCATATTTTGAAACATTGAGGACAATGTTTAGTTTAGGTTTGGGGGTATAGAGTAGATACCACGATAATATGCTATAATTGAAAACGAACTCCTTCTTCTTTTTGAAAAAATTGAAAAATTCCAAAAAAAATTGAAAACGAACTCCTTCTTCTTTTTGAAAAAATTGAAAAATTCCAAAAAAAATTGAAAAATAAAAATAAAAGAAATTTAAAAAACTAAAAAATCATAAAAATGGAGCTCATTTACCTTGAAATGTTGACTCTTGTGCAAATATGTAATTATTAGGAGTCTTGGTCTAGATATTTAGGCACCCTGATTCTAGCACAATTCACATAGTGATAAGAAATTTGCACGCGCACGATCTACCAATACATGTATGGCCTCGATCTTCAAGGTGTTTGATAGAAAGTTACGATTGCCAATCACTTTAGAATACTGAACGAAACTTGACTAGCTTGTTCTTTGGTTGGTTGGGATAGAAGGTGGAGGTTACATTAAGAAAGACAACCATCGAATTTAACTGGGTGCATTAAAAAGGGCTACCTCTTGCAAAGTGTCATGTAATTTTTGTTTCCTTTTGTATTTGTATCAAAAGTGTTTCACTGTTAAAAAAAAAAAAAAAAAAAGATGTATTTATTCAGAAAAAAAAAAAAAGAGAAAAAAATATCAGAAAAATACAAAAAAATCAAGTATTTATCAATTCCATCATCTCTTGTTCCAAAAATAAAAGAGAGTAGTCAATGTAAATAAGAGTCATGTAAGAGTCATCTTTTGTTGTTTCATTGTAATAAGCAAGGAGGGTGTATGCCATTGATGTACAACGCGAGTAATTGTGAAATACCTCCAACTCATTCACAATTCTCGTAAAGTCCGGACAGCTAGCTAGATTTCGACCTCAGTTCTTAGCCTGAGAAACTATCTCTTGGTGATTAGTAGTCATAACTTCAGATCTTTCTTTACACATGTGTAGATACACTTTACACTCTTATCACATGTCTTTTTTTTGTTATCAGTGCTAGGATTGTGCCTTCGATAGCTAGATTGACATCTCCATTTTGCTGTGAGCTTAAACTGTTTTGCACATGTCACATTTGATGGAATCTGAGCTTATATTTTGACCTAGAACTTTGTAGGTACGTTCTAAGCAAACCTTCACGAGACTTCAACTCGTCCACTAGGGACACTTAGTGGTTTAAAAGGCTTAGTGCATGCGCTAAATGCATTCGAGAGACCAGCGACAATGGTATAGTTAGGATTTCTTTAGTTTTGTTTTACTTGAGGACAAGTAAAATTCAGGTTTGGAGGTATTTGATGAATGCCAAATATTGTATATATTTATCCCTTTTTGTTGGCATTTAACTCATCTTTTGTGCAGTAATTCTACATTTTATCCCATATTCTGTATTTTCATTGTTTTCAAGAATAAATATTTTTCTTACTTAATTTTATATTTTTAGGTAATAAATAAAGTCTGGATAACTTGCTGAGCGGAAAAGAGTTGAAGAGTAGTGAAAAGCCGGAAGAAATTACGCAAGGAAGCCGCAAAGAATGGAGCGCACGTCCAAAAAGCTAGGAATGGGCTCAAGAAGGAAGAATTGTTCTTAAAGAAGATATGGGCTTAGCATACCCAAGACCCAAAACCCTTACCCAAACCCATTTTCTATATCCATACCCGCCTCCATTCTCAGCCGTTAGATTGGATCCATCTCATCATCCGATGGTCGCTCCTTCATAGCGCATCAAAATCTGAAGCTCCTGTAAAACACCATAGTGCCTAAATTCCAAGCCTTCAGATTAGATCACATTTAGATCCTACGGTCGCTTCTTTTCCTGCGCATCAAACCTCGATACTTCCGCTTAACACTACAACACCTAACTCCATCTGGCGCCGTTAATTTCGTTGTATATCTGCATCCAACGGTCGCTGCCAGCATCTTCACTTTTATCCGTTAGATCAATCTTCATCTCCACACCCCACGGCTAAGCATCGCAAGACATCGAAATCTGATGAGCCCGCCTCACACTCGAACAACCTAATCCTATACCCATCAAACCAAACAGACCCTATCCCTAAAACTATCGTCTTCCCCTTCCTTCTCCCCCATCTCCTCATTTCTCTGCAACTGCTCCACCCCCATACCCTTCCTTCGCCACCACCTCCACTGTCTTCCCCTGCCACAACCATCCTATCTCACCATACCCCAAACCATCATTACCACCTAGCCCCCTATCCTCCTAGCCGAGTTGTTCCATCAATCTCACACTCTTCCTCTCTGAACCCTAGAGTGTGCAATTGATGACACAAATCAAGCTAGAAACGTAGCAGGAGCAGGAGGAAGAGAAGATAAAGCATGGGTCGACGATGTGGTGAAGACCTGTCAATCAAATTAGGTAAAAAATCAAACCCTAGGTCTGTAAAATTAGGGTTTTTAATTTAGGGTTCATAGGTCCCTTTTTGTATAAATTGAACACAAGGGTGTCGAATAGAGGGTGTTCTTGGACTAGCCAAGTTACCAATTAGGTTTAATTTCAATTTTTGGTTTAATTCCAATTTTAATTTCACTGTTAATTTTTAGGGTTCTTGTTTTGCAATTTTCATTCCCTGTTTAGTAGTTTAAATGTTGTGTTGTTCCTGTTAAATGTGTGATGTTCCTGTTAATGTGTGTTGTTTACATGTGTTGTTCCTGTTTTGCCATCCTAAGTTGTTCCTGTTAAATGTGTTGTTCCTGTTAAATGTGTGTTGTTTAAATGTGTGTTGTTCCTGTTAATCAAGTTTAGTTTAGAATCCATGGAAGTTGAGCTCATTGAGAAATGAGGGGAATTTAGTGTCCAATGTTGCTTGTGATTGACTGTGCTGTTAAAAGACAGTCAATTCTAGGAGCAAAACAGTGGACAAGCTTCTTCTCCTCCCATTCCATTTGTATGTCTAGGATCTTGCCATTTTATTTTTGTATCTTGTTCTTTCTTTACACTTTGCCTTAGGCTAACTGCCTTTGTGCCATCCTTTCACACTCTTGCCTTTGGCTCACAGCCATTGTTTAGCTCTAGTATCACTGTTTTTCTTCACATTTTCACACACTGTTTTCCACCATTTTTCTCACTGTCTTTCTTTTGCTGTTTAGTTTTTAGTCTGTTTAATCTTTGCTGTTTTTGCCATTCTTTTGTTCTCTGGTTTGCTTCCAATTTGGCCTAGAGCCACTGTTTACACTCCTCTTTTGCTACTAAGCCAGAAGCCCATAAGTCCAAAGCCTGGGTTTTTAACCATTGGCCCTTTACAAACCAAAGCCCAGGTCTAATCAAAAGACCACAGTCCACTGTTAGCTCAATCCCATTGAGCCCAAAAGCCCAGAGCACAACTTGGGCTCACCAGAAGACAAAAACAAGGTTTAAGACCTAAAGCCCATAGTCCACATTTCTGATCCCAAGCTCAGTTCAATCCATTTCAAAATCATTCAAAGGCCCAAAACAGTTCTCATCATTACAAACAAACCCCCTAAGCCCAAAACCCAAAAAGGCTTCATAAGTTAACCAACGACAATTTAGGAGCCCAAAATAGCTAGAACACTTCAAACACACCCAGTCTCTGTGGATCGACCCGTACTTGCACGAGCTACAACTGACGACCGTGCACTTGCGGTATTACTGTAGGCCCGCGTTTTATTACGCTTAATTTTATACACATCTCCGGGCCCACCACTTGTAAAGTTTCGCTAGAAATGCACCAAGGATTAACAATTATCCAAATAGGTAAATGTGAGTATAGTTGTGAAGCTGCGGGTAAGAACCGCCAATCAAGATGAGGTTGAGGACTGAAATCCTTTGTTTGGATATCCTGATATTGGTGCAGATGAGGAACTATGCTGAGGATTAAATCAATAATGAATTTTCATTGGATGCCAAGGATAAAGCTTAAAATTGTTATCCCAGAGATATAAAGGTAAACCTAGTCAAAAATTAGCCACGAAATGACCTATCAAAATCAGAAAAGCTCTATAAGAAAGCTCAATTTCCTTGGACGAAAAGCCTAACGAATCAAAGGAGACAACTAAACCTTAGCAAGAAGAACTAAGATCATAAACACATTGCACAAAGCAACACAAATCTGAAAGACACAAGGCAGTGATAGGAAACACAAGAAAAGAAAAGATACCGCCAACACAACTAAGACAAAACTTAGAGCTGAAACTAACTGGTGGTTTTGAACAATTTCCTTACAACGTTCAGAAAAACAAAATTAAGAAAAACATTAGGAAAAAAAACCCCGGGAAAACCAGGGGGGGTTCACTAGCCCAAGGCAACTAAAAATAAAGGAACCAAACGAAATCTAGAACAGAAGAAAACCCACACAAGGAAGCAAACCAGGGAATTGAGAATCAAGGTTTAGTAAATTACTAAGATAATTTAGGCTGATTTTGAGAAATATGCATGGCAAACAAAAGGTTCCAAAGGATTTGAAGAAATCAGAAAGTGAGAAAGTAGTCTCTGGGAATAAGAGTTAACAATTCAAGCTTATAGCATAAATTTAACACCAATATATGAAGAAACGGAAAATCAGATTGCAGCCAAATCACGTTTCTTCTACTTCTCCGGAGTGAGATTTGAGAGATACCAACCTTAGATATTACCTCATATTGCAAAGATGGAGTGATTAAAGCAGCTTCTACCAAGGTTGGATACTGATGAAGACAGAAAACTCAGAAGAAAATTCAATCCCATCCATTAACATAAGTTGGAAAGTATTAAATCTTCAGGAAAAAAAAGGGTATCACAATAAACTGGCAAGCAATCAACCTAATTGGATTTGAAGGGCCGATGAATCGTGGATTTAGCCTATGAGGTCTGCTAAATCCATGGCGGCTAATTTAGGGTTTGATGATGAAGATTGAAGTTAGGTTTAGGGGTTTCTTTCCTGATTTCTTCTCTAGATTAATAAATCGAAACTACTATATGATTTTTAAAACTGGTAGTGCCCAGATCCAAGCGGATCTGAGCAGTTAACGTTGCCGGATTATTTTTTTTCTCCTCGCCAGAAATCGCCTACCTAGAGAGTAAGAGCGAGGAAAAGGTTTTCATCTTTGGTGTCGTGCAATAATACTATTAATATGTAGTATCAATACATAACATAACAATATTTATTTATATGCAGTACATAACATAATGATACTACATATTGATATGTAGTATCAATATGTTGACACAACATATTGATATGTAATATCAATATATAACATAACAATATTTATTGATATGTATTATCAATATGTCAATATTTATTGATAGTATCAATACATACTACTAGTAACATACTACTAGTATGTAGTAATATATGTAGTAACATACATAATGTTATATGTTAGGGTTAGTAGAGTAATTTTACTCTTTTCAAAACTTTTTTGGACTAACGAGTAAATATATTTTCCCACTGTACTAGCCATTAACCCGGGTCGGGTTTAGTGGACTAAACAACAAAGTTCTCTTTTTTTTAATGATCTGCGGTTAATCCGCATCCGGACCGTATTAACCGCTGATCCGCGGATATCTAATCCGCTGGTGATTGGGCCGGACACGGTTGGATTTTCCAAATCCGCAACTTTGACAGATTGGACGCGGGTGACCCCTAATCCGCATTCGTCCGTCCATTGTTCACCCCTACTAGACGTAAACAAATATGAAATTTGGTTCACATGTGTCCTAAAAATAATCTAACGAGCCCATATGTCTAACGGATTTTCAGGGTTCCACCGGGCCCAATCACTTGGATTTCAAGAATCCCAACTGCATTCAACCTATTTGTGAACGGCATGGGAACCCACACGCAAAAACCGGTTGGTTCGAATCGAATCCATAGATTCCAGGCCAAATGCTCACCCCTAGGGTGGGTAACTGCCACACCTTGCCATTGGATGACCCCGCCTTAAAGTATCCGTAAGCATTTGGGACCGAATCCAGAGATTCGACCCGGTCTGTTCGTTTATTTGTGGATGAATTTGTAATCGGTACATCAATGTACTGGATGTGGATGCAATTTGTGAATCCAAACAGATGTTAGATCGGATATGGTTGCTGTCTTCAAAATCCGTTGGACATCCGACTCGTTAACGTTAAATTCCACACACTAAAAAGATACTTTACAGTTTAGTACTACCTTATACAATTGCTATTTGATCCTATTTTACTGGGAAAAATATAAAGAGTTTTCTTAGATTAAAAATTTTCGTCTTTTAAGAATTTTCCTTTTTGAAGCGTATATTATACTCCTATGATCCACGCGAATTTTCATTCTGAACGAACCATATGATATGTTTTAGTTTTATCTTCAAAAACGGATTTTGCCCCCATTGAATTTTTTTCTCTGGATCCTAATCCGGACCATACTCACCCCTTGTTTAAAAAGGGAACTTGCATCGTGTATAACAAGTAAAACCAGGTAAAAGTGAAATTGGCTCACATCTTGCAACATGTTTGGATACCAAAATAACCTGCTTGAATGCACAAATTCGTGTAAGACGCTATTTAAAATAACTTCTTAAAATATAAATGTTAACAAATAAGACGCTTTGTCTTTTATTTGTGGAATTTACTTCTGCTTCTTTTATATCAAGTAGCCTCTTCAAAATTATAAACCAATCTAAATGAAAAGCACAATACAAAAACCTATTTCACTTCAGGAAAAGTTAATTTTCCGCTTAAAAGTAACTTTCGAGTGTGCCCCGGCCCCTACTTGCTGCCTGTCGTCTGAAATTTACCTTGAAAACACTTTCCGATGTATGTTTGGGTGGAAATAAAACAGTCATCATTCACTCAAAAAAAAAGAAGAAGAAAAGTCTAAAGGCAGACACTGAACCCAATGCAGCAGAATCCAGTTTTTTTCTCTGTCTAATCTTCTTCATCTTCTCCGTCATTATTGTTTCCTTTCTACAACTTCATCATCAGATCCTCATAATTAACCAGCATTCGTGTGTCTGTGGGATCTGTTTTCATCATCATCACCATCAGATCTCCAATCTCTTCCTCTTCCCCGACAAATTACAATCAACCAATCAATCAATGGGATCATTCAAAGGGCATTTATTACCAGGAACTCTATTCCTATTAGTAGGATTATGGCATATATGGAGTGCTATTATAAGATACGTATCAAACCCAAAATCATTTAGGGTTAAACCTTGGAGTCCAATTCCTGGTAGTGATGGTTCTAAATTAAGAAATCTGGAACTCTATGTCATAGCAATTGGATCTTTCATTGATTTGTGTGTTGAGCTGTTATATGCTCCTCATCTGAAATTCTTTGTCAATGGAGTCTTGAATCCTTCTCATATGAATAATTTTGAGCATTCTGGTATGCTTATCATGTTCTTCATCTTTGCTCTCATCGCTCTGCTATCTCAGGAAACCAGGTATTTTTTTTTCTTCTTGGAATCATGAAATTTTGGTAAAGGGATTTTTCTGTTGCTTTTTGTCAAACACGTGTTGTACTAGCTTGGGTATTATCATCATGACATTCAATTGTTTCAACAAAGAGTCTTTTTTATTCGTAAAGGGGGATGGATTATGATCCCCACTTCACACAACAAACTGTCATATTGATTGAATGAATGATGATAATCTACTGGTGCACTTAGTGTGATTTGGGAAGAATTTTGTAATTTTGAGCACATAATTTGTACTGTCTGGTGAAATTTTAGAGTTAAACTTCATTCAGACCATGTGGATTTGTAATAGGAACTGTATATGTTATATGCCAATATTTTCATCAAATTTGTAGAATTGTAGAGTCTGGGTCATTTTTAATTACTGTGTAAACTATGCTACTAGTCGCGTCGAATCCATGTTAAGATTAGTGATTGTAAGCAAGTATTCAAATCTCCAATGCCATGATACAGTCTCACTCACGTTATTATTTGGTGAAATCGGGTTTTGGACTCCTTCACTAGTATTTGTTTGTTTTCTTTACTTTTGGAGTAAACCCCACTAGAAAGAAAAAGGCATTTGTGATAGGAACTTTGTATGTCATATGCGAATAAAAACTCAATAATCAGATGGTTCGTCAAATTTGTAGTCGTAGAACATTGTGGTTACTGTGTAAACTGTGCTACTAGTTCGTGTCGAGACCATGTTACGCAGGGAGTTAATCAAATCTTTAATACAATGGTACAGTCTCGCTCACATTGTTATTTTATGAAATCGGGTTGTGGGATTCTTTTACTAGTATTTGTTTGTTCTCTTTACTTTTGGAGTAAACCCCACTGGAAAGAAAAAAGGCATCCCATGATTATGTTTAAAGAAGTAAAGAGAAAAACTTTTAAAATTAGCTTATAAAATGCACAAGTTTACTTTAAAATCAGTGTAAGTGTACGTCTAATGCATTAGATCCCATCAAAACTTATAATTTACCATGTTCACTCGAATCTTGATTCTAGATGCTTTATTTGTTTTGGTATGGTCAAGTAATTCTTTCCGGAAAATAATGTGAGTTTTGAATACGTTGGGGGGTTTCCTGAACAAGTTGAAAATCTCAAAGTATTGTTTCGTGTCTGTGGGTGAACCCATTAGTGTTATGCATCAGCCTTGTTGGCATTTTGACAATGTTTCTCTTTTGTTGCCCTGTAGGTTTTTTCCTCTACCGGATGAAGCATTGTGTTTGATTGCTGCAACAGCATTTAGTACAGAGTATTTCTTATTCTATTTTCATTCGACTAATCATAAAGGTCTTGAAGGCTACTACCATCTCATGTTAGTCATCCTCATTGGTCTCTGTATAATCTCAACAGTTGCTGGTGCTTTAATTCCAACTAGTTTCGCTCTTGATTTATCCTCTGGGATTTCCATTACTCTTCAAGGTCTTTGGTTTTACCAGACGGCTTTTACTCTTTACGGACCTATGATGCCAGAGGGTTGTTTGCTCAAGGGAGATAATATAGTGTGCAAGTCTCCCAGCAATCAAGTTCGAGGAGAATTGCTTGCTAATTTTCAGCTTTTCAGCTTAGTTTTTGGTGTTTTTGCTGGTGTTCTGGGTTTTTACGGTTTTGCTGCTTCAAGATATGGTCATTCAGATCTTAGGAGACTGGTCGGAGTTGATGATGATGGGTTTGACAGAGATTAGAAGGTTAAATACATTGCTCGATAACTATCAAGTACTTTTTTCATACAGAAAACCCGATTCCGTGCTCTCGTTATACACTACTCAACACCATCAACACTGCGACAGTAAGAAGTTCCGTAACTGAACAAAAAGGATGTAACTAACTGCGACACAGCATTAACCGGAAGTTTCAATTTCTCTGTTATTTTGTTTCTGGTTCTCCGGTAGCTTATTGCAGTACTACATATATCACCAATTCCCAGTCCAAGGGGTACTGAACAACCAGAGAAGAAACCTCTGAAGTACTACAATGTAAATAGCAGTTTCTGTGCCTTTTGTTCATTTAACAAAAATTATAGGGATTTCAAGCTAGCTAGCTTCTTTAGATGAGAGAACCTTTACATGATTTTTTTTTTTTTACTCTATTCTCTTTCGCAGTTATTCGATGTCTTTCTGGCCTTAAAAGCCTCCAGAAGTTTTTTCACATCACTATTCACAAAAGGTGAACCATTGTCGGAAATGATGCACATAGGGATTCCGAAACGACAAATAATATGCTCTTTGATGAAAGCCGAGATCACCTCCCCGGTGGTCCGTTTGAGAGATATAGCTTCTATCCACTTAGTGAAACACTCTGTTCCGGTGATGATATACTCGTGTTTTTTAGATGATTTTGGGTTAATTGGTCCAATGATGTCCAACCCCCAGCTGTGTAAGGGCCATGGGGTGCAGGTGTCTTGTAGCATAGTGTGTGGCGCATGGATTAGATTTTCATGGATTTGGCATTGCTCGCATTTTTGTACGTACGAAGTAATATCACTTTCCATTGTCGGCCAATAGTACCCTGCATCGTGGATTTGCACAAAGAGTTTTGCTTTGCCCTGGTGTTCTCCGTCATGATTTACCTCCATTATACGTGTAACGTGTTCTTTATCTACACATTTCAGTGTCTTTTGATTGAAGCTATCTCCAGTCGTCCTTGGTTTCAAAAATGACGTCTTCGAACCAAGTCGATGGTAGTACATTCTTGATCACTGTAATGGTTTCTTCCATCACGTTTAACATTTGTAGACTCGAGGCTAACGTGGCTAGAGCGTCAGCATGTCTGTTAGTCGTTCTGCCCGTATGCGCCAAAGAGACTGTCAAACTCGCCAATCAGTCTCTGGGCCTTGTCCCTATATGCGGCTAAGCTTAGTTCTTTGACACTGAACTCTCTTAACATTTGTTGTATTAGTAGATGAGAATCGCCTTTGACTTCAATGTTTCTGGCTCCGAGTTCCTTGGCAATTTTTAGTTCTAGAAGAAAAGCCTCATAGTCAGCGGAGTTGTTCGTGCAAGGGAAGTCCAATTTGAATGCGTTGGATATGAGTTCATCATTCGGGGTTATTAAGACTACCCCGACCCATTCGTTGGTTACATGGGATGATTCGTCAAAATAGAGGGACCATGGGTCTGCCATTGCTACTTCACCCGGTATGTCATCGTGGAGTATGGTGGTGTCACATCCCGGAAAATCCGCTAGTAAGTCCGCAGTGGCTTGGCCCAGGATTCCTTTTGGTTTCGCTGGTTGGTGGGAGAATTCAAAAAGCTGTACTGACCACCGGGACATTGTCCAGAGGGAATGGTTGTTGCAGAGAAGTAGGGATTTCCCGATGCTACGACATATGTTTGGTGCGCCAATAGGTAATGTCGTAATTTTTGCGCTGCTAGTACTAGCGGTAAGCATGCTTTTTCTGCTGGGGAGTACCGTAATTCCGCCTCTCTCAAAGCCTTGCTGATGTAATATATCGGGGACAAGTTGTCATTTCCCATGTCTTGGATTAGTACTACGCCTATCGCTTTGTTCGTGTTAGCGACATAGAGATATAGAGGTTCACCCGGGATAGGTGGTCGCATTACGTGTGGGTGAGTGAGGCATTCTTTGATTTTATCGAGTGTTTTCTGCTGTTCATCATCCCAGTGCCATTGAACTCCTTTCTTGAGTAGTGGAAGAAGACTCGCCATGCTGGTCCCTAAAACGGGAATGAAGCGACGAACATATGACACCTTTCCTATCAACGCCTGGAGTTCGTCCTTATCTTTCGATGCTGCTATTGTCATGATGGCATTTGCTTTATCCTCGTCCATTTCAATTCCTGCTTTAGTAACTTTGAAACCCAAAACTTTCCCGATGTTACCCCAAAAGTACATTTAGCTGGGTTCATTTTGAGGCCGTAACTTCGGCATCGAGACAAGACTCGTCCGACATTGGGTACAAGGTCAGCTCTCTTCTTTGATTTAATGATTATGTAATCCACGTACACTTCCATATCCTTGTGGTTAAGGTCATGAAAGATAAGGGTCATTGCTCGCTGATATCTGGCGTCTGCGTTCTTTAGATTAAAAGGCATTACCACATAATAGAAGTTTCCCGCTGGTGTCGAGAATGCTGTTTTC
The DNA here is from genome assembly GCF_003573695.1 of Papaver somniferum. Taxonomy (NCBI): domain Eukaryota; kingdom Viridiplantae; phylum Streptophyta; class Magnoliopsida; order Ranunculales; family Papaveraceae; genus Papaver; species Papaver somniferum. The sequence goes on along the minus strand of NC_039368.1, from coordinate 126,406,952 downwards.
GGTGCGTCAGACTCCATCTTGACTTGTTTATATCCGCTATAACCATCCAGAAAAGCTAGTATCTCATTGTCATCTGTTGAGTCGATTACGAGATCGATGAGGGGGAGCGGGAAATCATCCTTAGGACAAGCTCGATTAAGATCACGGAAATCAACGCAACATCGTATTTGACCATTCTTTTTTCTATTGGCACAATGTTTGCTAACCACGTCGGGTGGTGTATAGGTTTGATGTATCCCGCTTCCAGTAATTTTGACACCTCCTCCTTAATTTGTTTCTCAATTGCGTGAGAGAATTTCCGCCGGGGCTTTTTTACTATTCTGAACGTTGGTGAGATTTTGAGTTCATGTGAGACGAGAGCTGGGTTCAGCCCTGGGTTGTCTTCATATGTCCACGCGAATACATCTTGGAATTCCACCAGCAGGTTTTTTAGCTCCTCCCTTTCTTCCGAAGTCAGTCCACTGCCAATTTGGATTAGCTTCGGATTTTCCGAGGTCCCTAAGTTGAGTGAGATAGTTGGTTCTAGACTTCCGTACGATATCGGGGTCGTGTTTTCCCAATCATGCTCGGCTTCTTTAACAGTCAAGTTTTCCATTGCGTGCATAACTTAATTCCTCTTCTGCTATGGCATCTTCCTAAACGATATACCGATACACCTTCTTCCCATTGGGTTGGACACAACTTCGGAGATGCTCTTTTCGTTTGCTGGACTCCCCTTTGTGCTGTTCTTCTTTTCCAACTTCTCTTCTGGCATCATCCGTATTCCTTATATCGTAAAAGGCTGCCTCGGGGAAAAGGGTTTTTTCTTCGTTTGCGAACGGGTTCTTCGTTGCTGCCACACGCCACTCTTTACCCTGAAGTAAGAATTTAAGGCATTGATGGTTTGTGGATGACACTATCCCGTGTTTCCGTAGCCAAGGTTGCCCGAAGATGATGTGACACGTTAGATCTGTTTCAGTCACATGGAAAAGTTCGATATCCTTGAGCGGTCCAACAGTGATTTCCACTTGTATTGTTCCAATCGTTCTCTGCCGTGTTCCACTGAAGTCTTGCACTTTGGTATTGAAACGTATGATCGCTACTGTGGGTATGCGCAGACGACGAATGGTCTCTTGGGAGATTAAGTTCAGAGAAGCGCCCGTATCCACGAAAGCCCTGTTAAGACAGTTTTTTCCAACTCCGACTTGATAACGGATACACCTGATCAGCAGGAGAGTCCTATTCTTAGGCAAATATTTTCTATTCAGAGTTAGTTCCTATTATATAGCATCAGTCATATTTGTATGTATATATGCAAATCTCATTAAATGAAAACGTGAAGGACTTTACATTCTTTCATGGTATCAGATTACCAAAGTCCCTAATTCATTCTTTCGCTCCTTTTCTATGGCTAGTACTTCTACCACTTATGATATTCCAAACCTAGAAAAACAACTCCAGTTTATCACAGTCAAGCTAAATGATGAAAACTTCCTCATATGGAAGAAACAAATCAAATCTCTTCTTGCCTCTCTTGATATTGACAACTTCCTAGGTTCATCTGTTCCACCCCCTTCAACAGAAACTCTAAATGCTGAGACCCAAAACACCATTCCCAATCCTCAGTTTCTTTAATGGCGTAAAGCAGATAAAACTCTCCTCAAATTCCTTCAAGCAACCTTCTCTACAAATCTCCTTGCTCGAACTCCTACCTTTGACACTTCTCTTGAACTCTATCTTTACCTGGAAAAAGCATTCACCTCTCAAATCACTTCACGAACTCATCAGCTTCTTACACAACTTCAGCAAATTCAACGAGGCAGCAAAACAATCAATGAATATCTAGGAGATATCAAACAAATTTCTGATTCCCTTGCATATACTCCTACTCCTGTCACTGATCCCAGTCTTGTGCATCATACTCTACGTGGTTTAGGTCCTGAATATGCCCAGTTTGTTAATGCCATTGAAACAAGAGAAAAAGTTCCAAGTTTTGCTCAGCTGTATCCTCTTCTTATCAACCATGAACAATGTCTCATTCAATCTAATAATCTCACACTCCATTCTCAAACATCTTCACTTCTTGCTCGTACCCAAACTCAAGCCAACCCCTTCCCTTTACATACCACAAACCATTCCAACACATCCCGTTACCCCTCTGCCATGAACAACCAAACTAATTATTATTCTTATCGTGGTGGTAAAAATAGTGGTCGCGGTGGACGTAGTAATTATGGCCGTGGTAGTCGAGGAGGAGGTCGCAATCAAAGTCGAGGAACTTATGGAGGTCGATTCCAGCATCAATATGCCTATCCACAGCAGTAATCTATTCTTGGTGCGCCACCTACGTTTTCTACTTCAACTTTACCTTGTCAAGTATGCAACACCACTGGACATGCAGCTCTTCAATGTCCCCATCGTTTTGATCACTCCTATCAGGCAGCAGATCTTCCACAGACTTTTGCTGCAATGCAACTTAATGGCACACCATATGATCAACATTGGTATCCTGACTCCGGTGCCACACATCATATGACTGCAGATGATGTTCCAATGGTGAATCGGTCTCATTATCAGGGAACTGAACATGTTGCTGTCGGCAATGGTAATCTCCTTCCTATTCTACATACCGGTAACATTAACCTACAAACTCCATTGCATAAATTTTCTCTCCAGAATGTACTCCATGTTCCTCATATTCAGAAAAATCTCATATCTGTTTCCCAACTCACTAAAGATTCTAACTGTTCCATTACCTTTGATTGTGATGGTTTTGTTGTTCAGGACCGGGTAACAGGGAAAATACTGCTCCAAGGACCCAATAAGGCTGGTCTCTATCCACTTCCCATCAATAAATCATTTTCGAGTTGTCTTTCTTCTGTTAGTGCTAATGTAGGAGTGAAAACAACTGCTGATGTTTGGCATAAGCGACTGGGTCATCCTCATCTTCATATTCTCCAATCATTAGCATCCACTAAGTCTATTCCTTTAAGCAAACCTAAACTCTCAGGTATTTGCGAACAATGTATGCATGCCAAACATCACAGGCTATCCTTTGTTTTGAATGAAAATAAATCCAGTCAAATTCTGTTTAAGATTCACTCTGATCTTTGGGGACCTGCTCCTGTAACTTCAAATTCTGGTTTTCGTTATTTTTTGCTTCTTGTGGATGATTGCTCAAGTTTCACTTGGTTATATTTTCTGCATCAGAAATCTCAAGTTTATCAATGTTTCATAAATTTTAAGCTACTTGTTGAGAATCGGTTCAATGCATCCATTAAAATTTTGCAAAGTGATGGAGGTGGAGAGTATGTTTCTCACTGCCTTCGTGACTATTTGGTTTCAAATGGAATTTTCCATCAGTTTTCCTGTCCACATACACCACAACAAAATGGTGTTGCAGAATGCAAAATACGCCATATCGTAGAGACGGGTCTAACTTTACTTTATCAAAGCTCATTACCAAAACAGTTTTGGCCTGATGCTTTTAGCACTGCCGTGTACTTGATTAACAGAATGCCTACTAAAGTTCTAGCTGGTATTTCTCCCTATGCTAAACTCCATAATCGATCTCCTGATTACACTTTTTTGAAAGTTTTTGGGTGTCGCTGTTACCCATTCCTTGTTCCGTATCGTCAAAATAAGCTAGATTCAAAAACCAAGTCTTGTATCTTCTTAGGTTACAGTGATTTTCATAAAGGGTACAAGTGTTTTGAACCGATCTCTAATCAAGTTTACATATCATGTGCTCGGCTCCGTAACCACTTACTCGTCTTGATCGAAATAGTTTTCCAAGAACGACGACAAATAGCTTAATGTCTTTCTTTATAGCATATATTCGGTTTTCTAAACTAGTTTTGTCTCTATCATTTGGGTTACCTTTCGTTTTCTCGATAAATAATGGAATAATTCGATCCCAATATTTGGTTTTTCCTTGACCAACACCAACACTACCATCACCCGTTATTGCTATATGTGCTTCCTAAAGAGCTACATCTTCATCCGTAGTAAACTTAATTTGTTGCTTCCTACGAGCTTTTTGAGCTTTTTGGGTTGAAGTAGTCGGTGTTGGTGAAGAAGACATGGATGGAGAGTGTTGAATCGAAAGGAAGAAGAAAACTTCGAAACAAAAATGGTGTAGAATAAAGTTGAGTTGGAGTTGGAGTGGAATGAAGAGAAAAGAGTTGGGAGGTGTTGGTTTTATAGGCTGAAATGTACCCGTTAAGGAAAAAAAATTCAAACATAAAATGAGAGATTGTCTCCCGTTTGTTTCTTCAAAACCAACTAAACGGGGTACGGTACCGTAAAGGGAAAAAAAAACAGACGGGTGATTGTCCCCCGTCATAGCGTAAATTATTTTATAAACGGGAGACTGTTTTTTTTCTTGACGGGGATGGTCCCCCGTATAGTGAGACACTCCCAACCACTCGTTCAGATGAACGAGTATATGGAAGGAATTGGGGGAAAAGTGGGTCGAAGACTACCCATTGAAGACCCTAATTTGCTCAAATTGGTACCCATATGATTTGCTCTAAGACTCGCTCGTTTTTCTTGATAACCATTCCCATAATAAGTGGCTGTGCACTCCACAGAAAAACAAAGGAAAATTGAAATACTTAATCTAAAAAAAATAAATAGAATCACCCTCCTATTCAGCTAAACCACTGCATTGCTTCTTTATCCTCTCAGACTCGCCGTATATCACCGATGCACCAGTAACATGATTTTACTTTTGAACATCAACCCAACCTAGCTTATGATTGTCTATAACAGTGATTCTATGGAGTTTTAAGTCTTGTTACATTGTAGTCTTTTGATATCACTCTCCCTCTTATCTCCTCAGTTCCGATCTTTGTCCAAATGTAGTCACCCTCATCATAAGAATCTTGAACCCTTGTTAAGCATGGTTTCATTGAAACCACAAACCTCATCGACCAATCCTGCTACAGCAGAAGCCGCATTGTTCTCGTTATCCACATGATCATCTGATCTCTTTTCCTTCGTATCATCCGAAGGGAACATCTTAGCAGCTTCCTCCTCCAATTTCTGGAGCTCTACTAGCCCCTGCAAACATGTCTGCTGCTTCCTTCACTAGTCTCTCCGCTACTTCCACTGCCAATCTCTCAGCCTCATCATCTGCACAATCAGGAAGCTGTTTACTATCCCCTGCAAGCATGTTTGCTGTTTCCTTCGCTAGTCTCTCTGCTGCTTTTATTGCCAATCTCTTGGCCTCATCATATCTGGACCATTTCGCGTCAGAAGAATCGGTGTCTGTGTCTTCAGATCTCTTTTCCTTGGTGTCGCTTGCAGCAAACGTGTTATTAGCAGCTTCCTCCTCCGATCTCTCGACCTCATTTGCAGCAGCAGCATCAGGAATCTGTGTGCTAGTCCCTGCGAACATGTGTGCTACTTCCTTCTTTATTCTCCTTGCTTCTTTCCTCAAAAATCTATCCAACTCTGCCTTATATTTAGCAGCAGCATTACGTAACATAAAATCATATTCAGGAAAGTGTCTATCATTAATCCTCGCAAACTTGTGTGGCGATATCATGAATATTGTCTCTGCTGCTTCCATTGCCAATCTAGCGATCCCATCTGCACATCATCTGGAAGCTGTGTACTAGTCCCTGTATAGATCTTTGTTTTTTCCTTCAATAGTCTCGCTAATGTTTCTACTGCGAGTCTCTGGGTCTCTGCAGCGCCGCCGTTGCCAACTGCAGCAACAGGGATAATACCACCATTCGCTGTTCTTGTATTATAACTACTAGTCTTCAATGCTATAAAAGATGAACTGGGAGATAATAATCCAAATGAAACTCCTCCATTAGAGTACTTGAGTGATCTTTGCTGCCTAAAGAATGTACCACCACCGCCATGAACACGAATCTGAGCAGCTGCAGATGATAATGATGCCATTCTCTCTTAGCTAGGGTTTCTACGAAGAGATGAGAATATGACTCTTGCACATAACTTAAGGGCCGGCCTATGTAACTTTTATACGCCGTCTTAGCCCAGTCGGTCGGTACGACCGATATTGACCGCGTTTGAATTTGATTATGACTTTCGGTAACTTTGCGGTTGAATGAATGGCACACATATGCAGCAGTGTGGTAAAGCCGCTAAGGCTACAAGTGTCCAGGGCTATTATTGTTTTTGTTTATTTTTACAACGCCTTAACATAGTAAACTGCCTAAACTCTGGTCTTCATCAACCGGCAAATGTATTGCTGATGGTTGTGTATATATGAAAACAAATTAATGAAGACAGTAGGTTACCAGAATTATTCATGGTTCAAGATTTCATATAGGGGATGCTGAAGTGATTTAGTTGCATTTGTTAAAAACTGTAAGCAATTGTATATACGAAATGAAATCAAGCGAGAGATTCAATGAGAAGAAATACTTTCTACGACACTAATCTTAGAAGAAAAACAATCTCACAGAAAACATAGAAGTGGAGAATGACGTTCGCTGTTCTTCTGTTACAACTACTCTTCTTCAATGATAGAGAAAAGATATTAATGAACGTGGTGGTGGTAGTGATCCAAACGAAACCCCTCCGTTACAGTAGTTCAATGATCTTTGCTTAACGAATACGTTTCTTGAAGATGTGGCACTATCACCAAGAACACGAAAATTAAGGGCCGGGCTATATGTAACTTTTATATTGCGTCTTCGCCCACTGTCCTTTAGAACGTTATTAACCCCTGAGAGTGTCCACAATGGACGACTAAACCCAAATATTTGGTCCAAACACATGACGTAGAGGAAAAGAGTAAAGATCAAAAACCAGACTAAACCCAAATTCCAGACTATATTTGATCTGGGACCAAGACCAAAACCAAATTTGGTCGAGCGGAGATTAAAAATCCGTCTGGCGTGGGGCGTTGGTATAATAACCGTTTGGAGTGGGGCGTAAGTATAAAGTGCGCCTGATGGTTTCAAAATGGGAGGCGGACATTATATGTGAGTCTGATGGTGGGGATCACATTATATGTGATCCTGATGGTGGGGATCACATTATATGTGATCCTGAATAAAATGGGACGGACATTATATGTGAGCTTGATGGTGGGGCGGATATTATATGTGCGTCTGGATCAGGCGAGGGTATAATGTACGCTCGACTAAATTTTACTCGTACATCGTAGTGTAGCAATGCAGACTAAACCCAAAATTTAGTCCTTTTTTTTGGTATTTGATTTTTGGTTTTGATCGTACCACTGCAGTTGCTATGAGGGAGGTTATTATCATTCAATAGCTGCTCCGAGACTGAAGTTGTTGAAGTGATTTTGTTGCATTGTTTTGCCTGTGCACCATTTGGCCTCACACTGAGTCACCATAAAACAAAGAAAAGATAAGGGAAAAAGTTCCATCCACAGAAACTAAGTAGTCCACCACTAAGTACTTTGTCAGAAGATAATAGTCAACTTATTGACTCGTAATTTTCAGTGTCTTGACCCAGCCATTGTGTATGACTTTTTTTTTGTTGGTAGGACATTTCTCCTACATGTCGGATATTTACACCCCCTAAGAGCAATTGCGGTGGTGCGAGTATAACCAAAGACTAAAGAGGAAAAAAAAAACCAAATTTTGGGTTTAATATGGTGTGTGACTCTACGGTGGAAAAACTAAATTTGGTCAGACGGACATTATACCAACGCTTGGTGTGGGGCGTAGAATATACCAACACCTGGTGTGGGGCGGGGAGTATACGTTCGCCCGGTGTAGAAAAAAAAAATAAAAAATAAAAAGAAAAAAAGTGGGGCGGAGGTATTATGCCCGCCCCATGCACTTGAAGTTTGGAAAGAGTGGGGCGGAGGTATTAAGCCCGCCCCACACAAAAGATTAAAAAAAAAAAGACGGGCGTGCATTATACTTTCGCCTGGTGTGGGGCGTGTACTATACGTCCGTCTGGGGTGGGACGTGGACTATACGTCCGCCTGGTTATGGGGCGTGGACTATATAAACGCCCGACTATATTTGGGTTTGGTCTTGATCGCAGACCAAATTTGGTCTGGATTTTAGTCTTTGATCAAATTTTGATCGATGATCCGTCCCACTACGCCTATTAACTGGACACTATATTTGGGTTTAGTCGTCCATTGTGGACGCTCTAAGACTATTTTTTTCTCGATTATAGCGTATGAATTGCTCCATTCCCATAATAACTTCCCAACGCCAACGGTATGTTCCCAACTGCATAACTATGCTTTCAATTCATTAACTACTCCAACATGGCAACATTGTCTTCTGTTGCATTTCAAAAGACTCTATAATCTCTTTAAAATCGAAAGGACAAAAAATAACAAAATCAAATATCAGAATTATTTTTAGAAGCAAAAACTAAAAATCATAATAAGCAGGAAGAATTTATTTCTGAAATCTGATAACTATTTATCACAAAGAATTTTTGGTTCTGGTTGTCAAACATGCTATAAATTCTTAGCAAATGTCACACTTTTGTACAGAGGTAAAATGTTTTATTCGAGGGAAAAAGAAAATTTTGACTATATTAAAACATCAATTTTAAACATATCTGAGTTACGTAAGTGGTGGACAGTCACCTTATTATGTTGGATTACAAGTTTCCTCGTACCCCATGTTATTCTTTTTCTTTATCGGTTGGACAAAATGGGTGGAAATTAGAAAGAGAAGAGAACGCCGCTAATTCGATGTTGGGAAAATCTTTCTGCTTTTTGATTTCTAAAAAACAAAAATCAAACATTAAATTTTGAATTAAATTTCAAAATAATATCTAGACATAAAAAATTATATCGTATAAACCAAAAAGATTTTGCTCCCGAAAATCTTTTATTTTTGGTATTTAAACAATTAAAAAACTTATATTTTTCTTTATTGGTTTGGGCTCGGAGTTCAATAAATTGGGTGGAAACAAACAAAAGAAAAGACATGGTAGGACTCCACTAACACCCTTTGGCTCTATTATCGACGCGTAATTTCTTATCCCTTTGTGTTTTTTTTAACTTTTCACCATCATCTCTCTTCCTTGTTTTAAGTTTGTTCTCATAATCATCAGCAATCAAAACCCTCCTCCTCATAGTTTTTTCCTCTTTCAGAAACACCACCGGAAGATGCAAAATCAACTCACTCCGATTCACAATAAAACCTCATCACTTTCTTCAACAACTCCAAAACCCTCGCTCATTGATAATAACTATAATGAATCCCAAAATCCTACTAAAAAGCTTGAAATCTCTAACAATGGCAGCAGCAGCAGCAGCAGACAATTGTTTGATCTAAACGGTACATTCTAATTTTTTACTTATTTTATACTAATTGGTTAGATTTTAAGAAAACCCTTTTAACTGTTTTTTTGATTTTGATTTCAGAACCATGTTATATCTCATCTGAAGAAGAAAAAGAACAAGTGAAGGATAAATTAGTTGAAATTTCTCAAGATAAACATGTAATCAAGAACAAGATTGATGTTGAATCTATTAATAATAAACAAGTTGAGATTCCTAAACAAGAAGAAGAAGAAGATAAACCCATTATTAGTACTGGTAATAATAAGAAACAGAAAGAATATGAAGTGTTTGTTGGTGGGCTTGACAGAGATGCAGATGAAGATGATTTAATGGATGTTTTTAAAAGAGTTGGGGAAGTTATAGAAGTCAGATTGGTGAAGAGTAAATACTCTAATAAGAATAAGGGTTTTGCTTTTGTTAGATTTGCTTCTGTTGAATTAGCCAAGAAGGCTGCTGCTGAGCTCAATTACACTCTTGTAAGTTGTTTTTGTTCTTCGGGTTTGCGTTTTGAGTTTTTGGGAATGGAACATTGGTTTGAATTGAATTGTGATATGTGGTTGTGGTTGTTGTAGATAAGAGGTAAAGTCTGCGAAGTAACGAGAAACAATGACAATGAAACACTACATTTGGGTAACATTTGCATGACATGGACTAAAGATATGGTACTACATTTGCAAACTTCACTTCGACTGTCAGTTATGTTTTGTGAAATGTCTACAGTGTATTGATCCAACATTGTTTGTTTCGTCATCTTTTATGTGTAGCTTGTAGAAAAGTTGAAGTCATATGATCTAGAAAACCTTGAACAAGTTGATCTGATAGATGACCCAAATGAAAGTGGAAGAAATCGAGGCTATGCATTTCTTAGTTTCAGCACTCACATGGATGCTGTGGCTGCTTGTAGCAAACTGCATAAATTGAATCCACATTTTGGTAAAAGTGTGAGAGCAGATATTGCATTTGCAAAATCTGCTGTTGAACCGGATGAAGATGTTATGGCTCAGGTGGGATGATAGTCTCTACGTATTATGTTTCTTAAGCTCAGATTAGGTGTCTTTGCAGACATTTAGCATTTGAATCACAATGTTGAGTAACTTGATTTCATGTCAATTTTTTGTTGGTGTTGCAGGTCAAATCTGTTTTCTTGGATGGTTTGCCTGATGACTGGGATGAAACTACGGTTTACAACCATCTTAAGAAGTATGGTGAGATTGTAAATGTGACACTTGCTCACAGTATGCCTTCTGCCAAGCGCAAGGACTTCGGGTTTATCAACTTTAGTACCCGAGAGGCAGCGCTTGCTTGCATTGATGGTGTGAACAAAGATGGTGTAGGTGACGGTGCTAATAAGGTATTGTATAAACGATGAGCTTCTTCTTCTTCATGTGTAATTTTTATTTTTTAGAAATTTTGCTATCAAAAATGATGATGACCGAAAGGATTAGAATGCAATGACGAATATATGCTCTGTATGTTGGCAATGCAGCTTTTACTGAAGGCCTCTCTACGGAAGCCTCTGCGGAAGCGCACAATGGTGATGGGTGGGTGGAGAGGTAACTCAAGTAGAACAAGTTACGAACGTGGATTTGGTTCTTCTTACACAAGTAGACCAAGCAGAAGTATACAGTCACCAAGTCAGGATCGCGATCGTCGATTTGTAAGTAGGTACTCAAGGAGAGAAGAAGATTATGAAAGAGAAGCTTCCCCTCCTGCAGAGAGATCCAGTTCCCAGTTTAGAAGGGCGTCCGTGCGTCAAGTTCCCAGTAAGCTGATTTCTTTCCCCTAAAGCATTCCTCTTGTCCAAATCTTTCTTATTCGTGTCAATGCTTAAACTCTAAAGCTAAATTTCAGCACAAACGCATGCTCCCAGCAGATCTAGAGAAACATATTATGAGGGTCGTTCATCTAGTAGACGTTCGTCAGCAAATTATCAGGATCTTTCAACATCCTACTGTCAAATTCCTTCTCAGAGACGATATGCTGAAGATTTTTATGATACTCCACTAGAATATTATGAAGATGATGCAGTAGAAGAGTTTGATCATCCTACTCCATCTAGGTACAAGCGTCCGTATGCTTACGAGGTATGTACTGCAAAAGCAAGCTGTTTAACCTAACAGTAACACATGTCTGTCACTCTTTTATTTAACTTCAACTATTCTTTTTTAGGATGATGAGCGTCTGGTGTCGAGACCTCTTACAAGGAGTACCAGAGCTCGGTGGTCAGAATTGGAGGCAGATGATTATGCTGAACATGATGTCTCATCGTACGATGTATACTCAAGGTAATCTAATCTAGAAACATACAACCACCGTTTTAGGTCTTTAGGCAAAAATAAAAAAACTGAAAGTGTCACTTTTCCTGAAACGGATGGAGTATATGATAACCTGCAAAACCATCAAACTGATTCTGACCTTCAGTAATACTTTGTCAGGAACATGCCGGATGACCGCATTGTTTATGAAACTCGAGGCCGTGCTAGTCAGTATGTGCCTAGAAGTGGTGCCTCTCGATCATACTACTACTGAAGTTGTGAGCACTTGTTATTATTCAGCTTCCGAAAGTTACTTGACAAAGACAAAAAGAACCTGAACAACATCCATACCTTCTCTGCAATTTTCTGTTACATTGGTTCAAAATTTTGGAACTAGTATTCAGCCTTGATATTGTCAGGGTTTGATCATCTGGTTTGTGCTGTGAGCAATACTCACTGGACTAGCCACACTGCCTTCAAGTTGGTAACTGCACATGGTGAATTGAAGCTTCTGAAGTAACAAGAGGGTTCAATAACGTTGCCACGTCAAAATGTGGCACCAGTAGTTGGAAAATAAGCTGAGGATCCTTTATCACTATGTTTGACAAAGTTTTTTAGGTAGAGACTGCCGATTACTAAATACGCAAAAGCAAGATCTAGGAAACGTGAGTTGGAGCTATGTGCAGTTCCCTGGGTCAGGTTTGATCTCTCAAAGCTAATTTTGTCAATTGCTTTTTTATTCGTCGACTCTGAACCAGTAGAAGACAGTTTTATTGCCGAAAAGGCTTACACAACTTAGCTGTTGATACTTAATCTTCTTTTTAACATTTTGTTTGTTACTGGCTGGACTAAATAATACTTGTATAATCGGGGGGTTCTTTTTTTGACTCTAGACTTGCTAATATAACACCTGTTTCAGCAATCTTGAACATTATATCACCCACTATGGCTTTGGACAGTTGGTTTGTCAAACCATGTTGATTGATTTACCTCTTTATGTAAGGTTTCAGGTTTAGCCATCGTGCGTTTATTCCAAGTTCACTGTCTAACATTATAATTTTTCCTGAAAGCCAAGTACTTACATATTGCAAGTTAAGAGAGAATAAAATTAATGCTATTGTGGCTATTTTCTGTTAGATGTTTTTTTTTTTTTTTTTTTCTGTTAACGGCTGAATGTTGTGGTCCAGGCCCTTGTTGCCCCATTATTCCTACCATCAATTTTTAATGCTTGGAGTTAAGATCCGTCCCTTCTCAGAAATGCATGTTTTTCCTGCAAGCCTTTGTGGATCTTTTACTGTTCTCCTTCAGATTGGAACATAATGCCAGACAGCATTGCTCTTGTTTTGCACTTCTGTTTCTTTTGGCGCAGTTGCAGAACCCAATTCTTCTGGTTTTTTTTTTCTGGCGCAGAACCGATTTCTTTTGTTTTGGGGGTACACAATCAGGTGTCTCCTTTGATGCAGTTCCCAACTTTTTGAGTTCAACACTTTCTTTTGTTGGCACTCAATGGCACAAGAGATACATGTGTTGTTTCAGCCCACAACCCAACTCTATGAGCAGGGGTCAACGTTTCAGGTGAATGTCGCTACCTGCTGACATCCCAATGAAGCTATACCTGTAATGCCAATAGAACATATATGACTGAATGAACAACTTGCATGACCTGTACAAGAAAAGTATTTTTTCAGTGAAAGAAATCTACTAATTCAATATGATATTAAAAGAAATCTACTAATTCAATATGATATTACGGTTTTGAAATAATATTGATTCCAATTTTCTTTACTTCAGAAGCATGATATTACAGTTTTGAGTATAATATTGATTCCACGAGATCAACAAGAGGAGCAAGGGGAGACTGTCTTAAACTCGCTAATCTCCATATCAGCACCTGAAATTACATCAATCTTCGATCCATTCAGCACTACACCACCCTTGGGACCGGCGATTGTGCGATTTTCCTTATTATTGCCGCTGTAATTTGACAGTAATGCCTTCTTTGACACCACTCCATATATCTCTTCCAACACCTTAAAGAATGCACTCTCTACATTGTCTCCTTTCAGTGCTGAAGTCTCTGAAAAGAAGAGACCTTTCTGTTGAGCATATTCAACAGCATCTTCAGTTGGGACTTCCCTTCGATCGCTAAGATCAGCCTTGTTTCCAATCAACATAATGACGATCGATTTATCAGCGTGAGTCAGTATTTCATCCACCCATCTCGCTATGTTATCAAAGCTTTGCCTCTTGGTGATGTCATACACTAACATTGCACCCAGTGCACCTCTATAGTACGCACTTGTTACTGCTCTATACCTGTTAATCAAATTTAAACCAGCATTCACCTACCCAATCTTCGGTTTAACGAGTAATTTAATCGTCGTTAAGGCACAATTACGATAAGTTTAAGTAAATCTAGATGTATTTACATACCTTTCCTGGCCAGCAGTATCCCAGATCTGAGCCTTAATGACTTTGTCATTAATGGTGATTGTTCGTGTCTGGAACTCAACCCCAATGGTGGATTTGGAGTCGAAACAAAACTCATTCTTCACGAAACGAGAGAGAGTTTGAGTCTTACCAACTGCTGAATCCCCTATCACAATAATCTTGTACATGTAATCTATCTTCTGTTGATTATCATCATCAGTTACAACCCCAATAGCATTTCTACCCATCACTGAAGCTTCTCCACCACCACCACCATTGTGCACCTTCTTCTTCTCTTCAAAATTTTCTTCCATGATCAAGAACAGAGAAATCTTGAAGATGTAGAGTAGTTGGAGTAGTACAGCAGCAACATATATGTAGGAAGAGCAATAAATGTCGCATTAAAGCGGATTTAAATTTTTCTTAAACTTGAAATATGGAGGGGGACTGAACCTGAAATGGAGGAAGTGCTGCTGGCAAAAACATATATACTAGGTTGTAGGCGTTTCCGACCGCATTGTCATCGACCCATTTGCATCATAATTACATGATATTCACATATCTACAATGCGTACGTACCATTGCATTGAATTTGCCAGATAATATACAACTTGCAGGAGATGGGGTTGTTGGGGGTTCCAATCTCAAACAAAATTAATGATGATATTCGTATTAATTAACGTTTAGCGATATACGTACGGGTTGTCTTGTCGACCCTTCGTTCATTCCTTGGTGCAACAAAGTTGAGAATTGATTGAACAATACCAATCTGGATGGCCATTAATAGTTAATGCTCCAATTGTGGCATGCTCTTAACATCACCCACAATGCATTACTTTGTTTGCTTACCCACTTTTACTATAACTAAATGATTATAACTGAATTTTTTTACCACATATGTAAGAAAGAACACAAGAAAAAACTGGATCAAGCAGCTGAAGAATAACAAGGAAAAACACAATTCTGGTTGTTTTCTCTGATCCATTCCCGTTTGAAGAAAAAATGGAGATGTTTTACTATCTTGTTTTTGGGGTTCTTTCTTTTGTTGTTGCGAGCCTTGAGTTGAGCAAGACGAATAAAGATCGAATCAATACAACAACTGCATTCAACTCTTTCAAGAACAATTACCTGGTTGTGTACTCTCTCATGATGTGTACGTATTCCTAACTCAAACGCGTATGTCACCTTCGTTTATCACATAGCTAGATCAGATCGGTTGGAATATATAAATGCTTATTTGAGAATGTAAAACGTGTGGGGTTTCCTTAGATTTGTTGTCTGATTTTCTCTTCATATTTACAAGATATTCATTGGTTCGTACATTTTGAGTTGTTGGTATTTTTGGTGCGTATCAGTGAGTAAATTCGAATCAAATGTGAAGCTTTATGATCTGGCCTGTAATGGCGTATAAGCTATTTGTTTATTTGACTGATTTTTCTTAACGTGTTACACGTTTCATCCAGACTGATCATGCCATTTAGAGATTCATGTAGATAGTCGTCGTTCTTGCTAATGCTTTTTGGGTATGTTTGTGTGTGGTTTTAATTTGTATGAAATTTCTGTGGCAATAGCTGGGGATTGGATGCAGGGTCCTTATGTATACTACCTGTATAGCCAATATGGTTTCAGTAAGGGGGATATTGGCAGGCTTTTCATTGCTGGTTTTGGATCTTCTATGTTTTTCGGGACAATTGTCGGATCTTTGGCTGACAAACAGTGAGATGTTCATTCCAATTTCCAGTTTCATTTTTGAATCATCTAAATATGTACACTCAGTTACGTAGCTAATTAACTACTTGTCCATGCCAAATTAGGGGTCGGAAAAGAGCTTGTGTTACTTACTGCATTACTTACATACTGAGCTGTATCACAAAGCATTCTCCTCAGTACAAAGTATTGATGTTGGGTCGTATTTTGGGAGGAATCGCCACTTCTCTGTTGTTTTCAGCGTTCGAGTCATGGCTTGTTGCAGAACACAATAAGGTGAAGCAGCAGTGTCTTAATCTTCGTTTTTGTTTGATTCGAAAACTCGTTGGTTCATTTTTCTATTCTCTTATCTTTTGCAGAGAGGTTTTGAACAGCAATGGTTGTCACTAACATTCTCCAAGGCAATATTTCTTGGGAATGGTCTCTTTGCCATCCTATCTGGCCTATTTGCAAACTTATTAGCAGATAATCTGGGATTTGGACCTGTGGCTCCATTTGATGCTGCTGCATGCATCCTTGCGCTTGGCATGGCCATCATCTTATCTTCATGGCCTGAAAACTTTGGAGACCCTTCCGATAACAAGGATTTGCTTACCCAATTCAAGGGCGCTGCACTTGCGATTGCTGCAGATGAGAAAATCGCATTGTTGGGTGCAATACAATCCCTGTTTGAAGGTTCAATGTACACCTTCGTGTTCTTGTGGACTCCTGCTTTGAGCCCAAACGATGAAGATATCCCACATGGTTTCATTTTCGCAACATTCATGCTGTCTTCCATGTTGGGAAGCTCTATCGCGTCCCGAATGATGGCCCGTGCCTCTCTCAGAACTGAAAGTTACATGCAAATGGTGTTCGCTATTGCTGCCTTTACTCTACTCCTTCCAATCATTACCAGTGTACGTATGCCAGAATTCTCGAATTGACTTACTCTACCTATTGATTCAAATCAGCAAACTAAATGAAATTTCTTTATCCAACTTTTGACTGCTAAAATCGATCAGGTCCTCGTACCACCTTCAGGGGTGAAAGGTGGGAGCATCTCTTTTGCTGGGTGTATTCAACTCTTTGGTTTTTGTACCTTTGAAGCTTGTGTGGGGATATTTTGGCCATCGATAATGAAGATGAGGTCCCAGTACATACCTGAGGAGGCTCGAAGTACAATCATGAATTTCTTCCGTGTTCCTCTAAACATATTTGTGTGCGTCGTGCTTTACAATGTAAGGAGTTCCATTGATATGTAGCTAAATGATGCATTCCTTGTTTAGAAATAATACACAAGCCGTATATTAACAATTTGTTTGGTTGTTACTGATTTACGTAGGTAAATGCATTCCCGATCACCGTCATGTTTGGCATGTGCTCTATATTCCTGTTCATGGCATCAATCTTGCAAAGGCGGCTTATGGTTGTTTCAGAGAGAGAGATCCAAAAATCAAGTAAGCTATCTTGTCAAGTGAATGGTGAAATCTTTCGGAATTTTTTTGCGCAATGTGTTTGTAGATAACTTGTATGTGCATGCATCACATTCTTAATATCTTCTATATTGCTTGATATGCATTGTGCAGGGTCGCAAGATTGGACACCCATGAAGGAAAGAATTGAAGAGGAGCAACCACTAAAAGTCACCATTTAATTCAATTTTTCAAGAAGATAATCCTTAGCAAATTTGGAAATACTTATTCATTTCTTCTGGATAACGTACACCTAAATCTCAAACATTTTGGATGTATAAGAAATATATGCTTTTAGCTAGTAAAAAAAAGCATCAATGCAAGGGAATGGTGACCATCCTAGACCAAGGAAGGTGAAAGAATACTACAACATTTTGCAATTCAGTATTGATACTTTTTTTTAATAGCCCTTTTACAAACATAAGAGATTGCAGTATGCATGGACCGATATTATGTTTCAGTGGTTAATGCTTGTGGTTATTATCTTTGATTTTGTAAGAACATTATGTGCTATATATATGCACATACTTGCATGTTGTATAATTTTAACAACACAAATTTTGAGAAGATAACATTTTTTGTTTAATAATGCAAATCTTATATTCATGTTTATACACATTTTGTAGACGCTTAAAAGTGAATTAGTAATTCAAGTTGAATTAATCTCCGATCTTAAAAGTTTTTATTATTAATCAAGATTATACAATTATTTAATTTTTTTGTAAAAAACAGGCCCTAGAAAATCACAGCTACCGATGGATAATGCAATACCGATGGATAATGCAAGCGTTGATCCCTTGGAAGCTCTGACAGCATCGGGTCGCATTGGTGCACAACATTATTCCCCTACTAACTACATATGTGATGCTATCGTTCTCAACATTGATTTTGCACTACTTACCCACAAGATTCAATCCATTCTCCAAGATGCCTATCTCAATCACCAACCTCTACGTGACTGCTATTCCTCCAGTGCAGGTGCTCCTCATAATCCTAATACTATTACTACCAGACTTAGTCACGACCTCATTAGTCTTTCATGGTTTGCCGTCTCCGCTTTCTACAATCGCCTCAGGACTATTGCACAAGTCTATTGTCCATCTGCAGTTGCCAGTAAGATGAATGCGTTTCTTCCTCTATCTCGTGGAATTAAGTTTCCAACCTTCTTAAGTAATTTGCTGTCATCGATTGGCTCCATACGGATCAGCGCTGGTTTATGTGCTCCAAGATATCTTTTCATTATTTACGCCCCACATCATTCAGAGCAGTTCATCTGAAATGGTACATGCACATCCAGGACGTTATAATCGATTGATCGCCTATCTTGGTGCATGTGGTATTGGCCTCTCTCCTCTCGATTACAATAGCTTAGAAGGTTCATTGTGGACAACATGTCATCTTACTGAAGGTAGTAGTGAAAGTAGGATGATCAATGTTTATGGCACCGTACCTCCGATTCGGTATCTCAATGAAGACAGTGTTCGGTCAATGGCCTTGATGAATCCCGAACCTGCTTTAAATCCGTTTGAGGGCATCATTGGACTGACTATCAGATTTACAGACAATGGTGCCGTAGTAGCTGATGACTCTTTACCAACAACAAACGCCTCCTGCTCTCAAGGACATGGTCAAGACATATGATGTTAACACCTTCTGGTTTGAACCAGCTAATCCTAGAGGAGTAAACACTATTGGCAGAAGAGCAGGTAACAACAGTGTCTATACTTGTATCCTGGCTCGACGCATCACCCATGCTGAAGTTTGCGCTGTCCTTCTCCATCGTTTCCTGGCTCATGCACCACGATGCATTGTTGTTAGTGTCTCAGTAAATGCTTGTTTACTAGAAGTCCATGTAATTAGGAATACTTGTGAATTACTTGTTTGTTTGAATTTTTGTATCTTAATGGTTGTTTCTCAGCTCATGTTGGCTAGTATTACATATCCTAATTGTGGCGACAGATCGTAGAGCCAATTCCATAACAAGAAATAAAGAACACACTTTGCTGAGGATAAATAAACATTATATTGTATTTGTACCTTAATAATGTATAATCACGATCGATATTGGTGTTCGGTCTTAACTAGAAGCCAACACAATGAAAAAAACATCAAATATCGAAGTATTCCATGTTATGCCTTATATATTATTATTATTTTTTTTTTGATCCGTCAGAGAAAATTCACTCAAAAGAGAAGTACTTGAGAGGGGTATCTCAACCCAATGAATATAAGCGCGAACAAAAAGCAAAGGGCATTTCGACAACCCAAAATAACGAAAAACAGACTTACAAAGGCCGGAACAAAGAGTCCCACGATGCAATTACCATATTCGCCGTTAGACCTAACATCCTTATGTTCGATTCGGCCCAAAAGAATGCTTGTAGTTTAACATTTCTAATAAAGCTTACCAAATTTTTCTTTTTGTTTTCAAAGACTCTTGCATTTCACTCTCTCCATATGCACCACCATATTGCAACCGGAATGTTATTCCAAATTTGATTAAGTCTTTAATCACCCCAATTAAACTTCCGTGACTTCACATTTGTGCTGACATTGGAATTGTAAGTCCAATCAAAGCGGCATCCTTCCACAAAGTAATCCCAAATTCTCCGGGTTCTCCAACATTCATAGAACAAATGCGAACTAGTTTCATCGTCTTCATCACAAAAACAACATAAGCTAGAGACTTCCATACCCCTTCTTAAAAGCTTATCCGCCATCATTATCCTATCATGAGAAAGAAGTCAAAGAAAAAAGTTGATTTTGCAAGGATACTCCCGGCTCCATACAACATCGATTGGAAAATTTGACTCACCTTGATCTTCAAAGCTCCTAATACCATCCTTAACCGTATAGATACCATGATAATTTCCAACCCAAACTCGACTATCCAAAACACCTTCTTGAATTGAAATAGAAGAAAGAAGATTTGATATAGTTGTTACTTCACATGAAATGGATTGAGGGTATCTTTGCCTAGACATAAACCTCCCCCCTAAAGAACCTTCCTCAACTTCATACAACTAGCCACCAAAAACTCCTTGGTCCTTGAAGCTTCATATGCCAATGGAAACATATCACAAAGTCTTCCTTCACCTAGCCAAGAATCTTCCCAAAATCTAGTTTCCTTTCCCGCTCCAATCTTGAATCTAATACCTTTGTTGAAATCTTCAAGCCCTTTATAGATATCAAACCACAAGATACCACCTTTTGGTCCTTTGGGTTGAAGAGTTTCCCAAACGGTAAGTGTTTCACCAAATTTTCAACTATCATCTTCCTCCACAATGCATCTTTCTCTAAGCCAAAGCGCCACCACCATTTTTTTAGCAAAGCCAAGTTCACTTGTTTAGTTCTTCTAATACCAAGACCACCTTTTTCTTTTGGTTTTGAAGCCAATTTCCAACCAACATTGTGAATTCTTTTCCTATTTTCATCATCCCATAAGAAATTTCTCACAACTTTATCAATTTTCTTAGTTATGGAGCAAGGAGCAAGAAAGATAGAAAGATAATAAATGGGAAGACTAGATAAAACGCTTTTGATGAGAGTTAACTTACCTCCTCTTGCTATTGTTATTTTGTTCCAAGAAGTAACTCTTTGCCCACAAATTTCAAGCGTTTTTTCCCATTTTTGAGTCCCCCCACCTTGTCCCCCCAATGGGAGGCCAAGATATATACTAGGAAAACTGGCAAACTTACACCCTAACATGTTAGCATAATTTTCGACTTCCTCTTCAACCCCGACCCCGAATAGGCTACTTTTAGAGAAATTTATCTTTAAACCCGATGTTAGCTCGAAACAAAGAAGTAGGTAACGAAGGGCATCAACTTATTCACTCTTAGCATCAAGAAATATGATAGTATCATCGGCAAATTGCAAGTGATTAATTTTTGTCCCCCCTCCTTCACCGAAAAACCCGAGATTTGATCAAGTTCTTGTGCTTTACTCAACATAGAACTTAAGACTTCACCAACAATAGTAAAAAGAAATTCAGAAAGTGGGTCTCCTTGACGAAGTCCCTTTTCACAACCAAAGTAACCGAAAGACGACCCATTAACAAGAACCGAGAACTTGGAGAATGTTAAACAATTTCTAATCTAAGCCCTCCAAACACCACCAAACCCCATTTTGAATAAGACCTCATTTAAAAAATTCCAGTTCACATTATCAATCGCCTTTTCAAAATCAAGTTTGCAAACCAACCCCGGTACTTTTTGACGAAGCCTAGAGTCCACACACTCATTTGCTATCAATAGTCCATCAAGAATTTGTCTTCTTTTAATAAAACTAGATTGAGATGTTGACATTAGAGAAGGAAGGTATACCTTTAAACGCTCCGCCAAAACCTTTGAGATGATTTTGTACACACTACCAATGAGGCTAATTGGCCAAAAATCTTTTACTTCCTCAACATCCACCTTCTTAGGAATAAGCGAAATGAAATTGTTTTTCAAAGACGAATGAAGAACATTGTGGTCATGAAATTCTTCAAAAACCTTCATCAAATATTCTTTTAAGAAGCTCCAACAAAGAATAAAGAACTTCATAGGATATCCATTCGGACCCGGAGCACGATCAATTCCCAAATCTTTAATTGCATTCATAACTTCCTCTCCACTAAAAGGTCTCTCCAACCAAATACTTGCATTCTCATCAATACGCTTTAGACACATATTTTTGATTCTTGGACGGTTGTTTGAAATTTCTTTAAACGCTAACTCAAAATGATTTGCAATACCCATCTTTATTTCATCATTGTTTCCGGTCCAACGACCATTTATACGAAGGTTGTTGATGTTGTTGAAAGCTCCATGACCTTTCACCACTCGATGAAAATGTTTGGTGTTGCAATCTCCATCTCTAAAATATCTCATTCTTTACCTTTTTCTCAACATTATGTTTTGACGACGATAAGCCACCTCAAAATCCACTTTAGCCCTAACAAGCATGTCTTCTTCAACTTCTGTAAGACCTCTATCATCATCTAGATCGTCCAATTGTTTCAACTTGGTAAGAGCCATGTCTAAAGATCTATCAATACTCCCAAAGCGTCTTTATTCCACACCTTCAATTTCTCCTTCAAAGTGTTTAATTTCTTTGCAAAACAATCACCCGCCGTACCTACAAAAGAGAAAGACTCCCACCATTCTTTCATTAAAGGGATTATGTTAGTACCTTCAAGCTAAGCTAATTGAAATCGAAAAGGGAAAGCACCTCAATCCGAATCCAATGAGCTTAACTCAATAGGAAAATGATCGGAAAAAGGTCCTGCAAGGCGTTTGAAGATGATATTTGGAAAATGATCTTCCCAATCCGACGAGAAAAGAAAACGGTCAATCTTGATCTTCTTGTTGGGCGGTCTACTCCAAGTGTACTTCGCACCGGAAAGAGGAAAATCCACAAGATCAAGATCATTACATAATTTATCAAAGAGTTTCATTGAATTTAATGCTCTACGACAACCACTTCTCTCCACCATGTATCTTATCTCATTGAAATCTCCACCGAAGCACAAAGGTATTCCATTCCAATAACCGTGCACATAGTGGATGACATAAGAAATCGTTTTTTCTCATTCACAATGCAAGGACCATAGACCCCAATCAAAGACCAACGAAATTTATCTTCTAAATTACGGCAAGAAATACTTAGAGTAAAAATTCCTTCAAGAAAGTCATCAACTTCAATCATATCCGAGTTCCATATCAACAACATTCCGCCCGATCTTCCGTAAGAGTTTTGTAGTTATCATAACTCTGATAATTACATTCCACTATCACTCAATGAGTATTTAGGTAGTCATCTTCTTATTATAGGAAATGCAGATAGAATTACAAGGATTGATCAAACTATTACAATGATCTATTTTTCCTAGATTTACTTTCTCTCTCTATTTCTTGACCAAGACTCACTCTAGAACTCCCACAAGTAATGACCTCTCTCCTTTATATAGGACTTGGCATAGTGGATGACATCTAAGAAACCCATTATTTTAGGGATCACTATGCGACACATTCGCTCATATACAATCGCTCATCTTCGCATAGCGTACCTCTTCGCACAGTTCTTCACACTTTACTCGTGACTTTGCTGACATCATCTGGTGCGCCATCTCAACTTTGCTGTGTGCGATACTCTTCGCTTAGATTGTATTCTTTACTTTGCTTGATTAATAATGTGTGCGATATTTTACTCCTACACTTTGCATCTTCTCATTTCGCTTATTCTTCAGAGTGAGCGATATGACAAACTTCCATCTTATGTCATCGCACATATTAATCCCTTTATGTTTTATTTTACCGACAATATCCCTGATTTCAAGCTTTCTTTACGTACGCGTGTCCTTTTAACCACTCATCTTCCGACACATCCTTTTAACCGTATGTTTCTATCCGTTCAATTATTCGCATTAATGAGAATAAATCTCGAAAAACGGGTTGTGATTTCCTATATACTCTACCTTTTTCCTTATTCCTTTTATTTCTTTTATTCTTCTTCACCTTCTCTGCAAGTTTATACTTTTCATTCCCATTCTTCAATGGCTCCCGCTGGTAAAAAGATGGAGATTGAATTTAACAGATTAAAAACTGAATTCAATCAGAGGGGTTATGAACTTTCTCTTCCTCCTTCATATAATTTCGCATCAAAACTTAACCTTGATCTAATCAAATCTGATCAATGGAATAATCGAAAAATCATCGTTGCGTTAGGTCAACTTCAATTTCTACCAATTCCTTTATATAACCCTGAGATTCCTCTCTTCTATAGAATTCTTGCTGATGATAGATTCGCACGAGGAATATTTCAGTTGATTGGTGATGCTATTAGGATACCATTAGAGTATGCTCGTCGCGCAGTTGGTCTTGGAAATTCTTACCCTGATGAAGTGCGAAAAGAGGATCATCGTGATAAAATTATAGATCCCGCTGAGTATACCCTTGATAATTTCTTTAATAACTATTACGTCGTTGTTATGAAAAGTAACGTAACTAAATGGGCTGTTCGGATAAGAAGAGTAGATGGAAGCGTTGAAGGTAAGAAAATTATGCGAGATATTGAATGGAATTCAAATTCTAACCGAGGTTCTCGCAGATCCAATTATTCTAGTTGGATTAATTTGCCTGTCATCTTAGAAGGTTCTTTTGTATCTGGTAAAGCTGAGGATGGTTCTGACAATCCTCTGCCCGAAGATTTCCCTCTTTACCAACCTTGGGAGTTTAAATTACTCGAATATGAGGAAAAGAAAGTAGCGGTGTGTGATCTTCTTGACCCAATTTGTACTTCTCATAACCTTCCTTCTTATCTCTTATTTCTTTTCCTTCGCAGGCTGCCAAAAAGGTAAATACTTCGCGCAAGGTATCAACTTCGCAGAATAAGGAAGTAAGAAACACTCTTTCTATTCGTACCAATATTGTTGCCTCTGTTTCTTATCTTGATTATTCGCGTAGGTGAATCCTTTGAATGACAAAACTTTAGGCAAGGGAAAGAGCATTCCTAATAAACCCACCTCAAAATACGTATCCAAGATAACTTCGTTAAAAGATGATGTCTCTAGGGAGCGTGCGAGATATGATTCTTCCTCAAGTTCGAAATCTTCAGATGAAAATAGTTTTGTTTCTGATCTTTTTTCTGGAGATGCTTTTTCTACTCTTGAGGATGATGAAATGGATCGTGCCTTCAAGATGGTATCAAAGATCTGTACTGCTTCTAATTGGGAAGATCGATCTCTTCGTGGAGCTGGCTCTGCGATAAACCCAGATTTTCAATTTTCGATGAATGGCTTGGTAATATTCTGCAACATTTGTCTTTTATCTTTTCCTTAATATTTCTTCTTTTATTTATAATGCTTCTTTTATATTTTCACAGAATGCTCGCATATCTTATGCGATTTCTTTAGATAATGAAAGAAAGCTTCACAAGTTGCAAGATGAGAATGCCAAACTGGGACATGAGAAATCTAATCTTTCGGATGCGAATGCGAATCTTACAAGCGAGAATACAAAACTTAGAAATGAGAATTTAATTAATTCTCAATTAATTCTCAAAACCCGAGAAAGAAACAAGGAACTCATTGGTATGTAACTTATATTTTCTCACTCCTTTTATTTTATGCGATCATTCGCACTTCTTACTTAGTTATCTTCGCAGACCTGTATGACCTTTCAGATGAAGCGGCTAATCTTCCCGATGCTGAAATTCTTTTAGAGCACCTCAATTCCTCTTTAAATAATTATCCTACTCGAGGATTTGAAAACCTTAGCTTGGAATAGTTAAAATTAAAATATACTACCCTTAGACAATGCCATGGAAGTGCATTATCCTCTGCCAATAATTTTAAACGACGTTTTTATGAGAGGAGGGAAGCAATTCAAGTATTGGAGGCGAAGAAGAACAAACTTATTATTGAAAAAGATGAAATCGCTCTTAGGGGTGCGAAGGCACTAGAACATTTTCAAGAATCTATTATTGAAGTTAAAATAGAACGTAATCCAGCTTTTTGTGAGAGGGACATGCTTATCGAGGAAAGAACTTAATTCGATCTCAACTCCTTATAGAAAGTGAAGATGATTTTAATTGGGCTGCTAGAATTCTGAACGATGCTAGAAATAATTTAGGTGTAAATGTTAGTCTTCAAACTGAGCATCACACACAGATCGCAGACATTATTTCCAATTATGAAGGTCATTTGTTGTTCTTTGATCTTCGCTTATACTTTTAAGAATAATTTTCAGTTATTTTAACTCATTTGTTGATATTTCGCAGAGAAAGAGAAGGAATATCAAAAGAAAATTGCAGAGTTAGAAACTGGATTAGCTGCTAAAGAAGAAGAATCATCCGCTCGTAACTCCAAGTATCAGCAATTGAAGGAAAATTGGTTCAATTTAGTCCAAAACAACAGTAACGATGCTAATCGCTCTCGTGAGGCTGTTGTTAAAAGAGTTTGTCTGGAGAATGGTATTCCTTTGTCAAAGTACAGTTTTCCAATTATTCCTGAAAATGTACCCATTCCTGATATCCAAGTTACTGATGGAGAAGAAGACTCTGAAGAAGATTTTGAAGAAGAAACTAGTAATTCTGAAACTGAACGAAACGAGGAAGATGAAAATTGATCGCTTCTTCTTGTTGTAATTTTTTTGTTGTAAATTCTTGTAAACTCAGCTTTCATCTTTTTAATATAAATCTTCTTTTCTTCGCTTCGTATTTATGACCTCTTCATATGCATATAAGACTATCAAAATGGGGCAAATAACACTTCCTTTGCATTCCCATTCTTGCCTCTTGTTATTTGGCATATCTTGATAGACCATGTATGATTGTTATCCTCTATCATAAACTTCTCTTGGTGCGAGCACATGTGAAACTTCATGAATAATTTCTTTTCTTTTCTTGTATTATCTATGAGGTCTTATTTTTGCCTTCCTATGTAAAGGTCTTACGCTGCCTCTATTTATGTGCCACGAAATCGCAGGCAGTCTTTACACCGTAGTGTATTGACCCATTGATTTCATCTTATCATTGTCTTGTATTATTTCCTCTTCAGGTTAATTCGCATAAATATCACAAGTCTTAATACTCGTATGAGTTAAAAGTCTCATGACATTTACGACTTTTGACACAATTCAGCTCTCCCTAATGGAGGGTGTCGTCCTTATCTTCCCCCTGGTTGCCCCTTCAAGGAAGCTTACCTCTATCGGGTTAAGATTGTGGCTCTTCCCATCCAGTTTTTCAACAACCAGTTAATTTCGCAATATTGTAACCTTTCAGTTACAAGACTGCACCCTAAGTGGGGTTTCTTTGGACCGAGTGCATCATAGTCAGGAATTGTCAAGAGTGGCAAGGTACGCTCCAGACGTCCCGGGCACTCTTGATTCAACCGTGTACCTCGGCGCACTGATCGAGTTTCTACACTCCTTGGGAGAGCCTTTCTCACCTTAGGCTCTCAATCTAAGATTATTATCTTAGACTGAAAATTTAAGGTATCTCTCCCTGATGGGCATTATCGTTTTATTCTCACCCAAAATCTCCACAACTCATGTTCTAGGGTCGGTGTAGCCTTCCCTTGAGTCATTCCTTATAGGTTTCTCCAATTATGACGTGCGATAGGTGTTACTATATTGCCTCTTGCATATAAGCGAACTAGGGTGCACGCCACATTCCGATTCCTAGCCAATATGATAATAATATCATTTTCTGTAGCCTTTTATATAGGTCTTATTATAAAGATTTCTCTTTTTGTTTTCTTATTATGGATTTACCAAATGAAATTAAAATATCTCATTCCAATCTTTTAATTCATACAACTCTAGTACTAAATGCTTTTATCGAATCATCTTGTTCAAAGAAAATCAGATACACTTCATTCTACTCATTTGTCTTCTGCACTTTTTGAATCTTCTTAAGTTCGCGTATGTTTTCCAGAATATTCATTCGCATAACCATTCAGTTGGCTTTGTGCGAAAGTCATTGTTCCCTCCAATTTTTGATATTTTGCGTCTACGCTTTTTCTTTCCATAGAAACAATGTTGCTAATCTTGAATAACATTCTTTATTCGCAGAAGAATCTATTCCAACACTTCGCATACTTGTTTCCCCAACTTTGTACACCGCATCAACCATCAGTCTCTCTACTCTTTTACTATCTGCAGCATATGTTTTCCACTTTCATCGTTTGTATTCTCTTGCTTCGCATTTGTCAACATCAATTTCTTGGCAATTTTTACTTTCGACTGTATCTCCTCTTATAATGCCAACACCCTGAGGTAAAGGAAACTTGATGCATTGATGAAATGTTGATGCAACAACTAATATACTATACAGCCATGGTCTTCCAATGAGAGCACTATAAGGCGATTCGACATCCACTACACAGAATGTGATATCTGTTGGTAAATTTTGTAGAAGAATTCGCATAGTCACTTCTCCATTTGGTTTAGTCGCAGAACCATTAAAGCCATAGATTTTGTATGTTGAAGGGATTAACTTATCATCTCTTCCACCCATGGTTTTATATGTATGCTAAAACAGAATATATACAGAACTTTCAGTATCTATAAGTATTCTATTTATCGCCCATGTGTTTTTCTCATTTTCTTCCTCATCTTCTTCCAATGGCTTCGATTAATTCCCAATCACACCACCAGTGGACATTCATGTGATTCTCCTCCTCCTGGTGTTTCATCTGGGTTGAACGAGATTTTCTGCTTTTGCCATTCCTTCAAGGGTGATATTTTTGCCAGGTTAAGAATTTCTCTTCCTTCAATATCTCTTGCATATACTCGACTTAAGACATTATCATGAAAATCTTCAATGTTTTTGAACGAGTGTATGATCGAGTTAAAATATAAATTCTTTGCCTTCGCGCCCACTTCAATAACAAATGTATTCATGTCTTTCTCCTTTGCATATGTATTTCCTTGAGGTGGCGGTGGTGGTAAATTCCTTGGCTGTTTTAGTAAGAAATGGTCCAACTTTCCTTGCTCAATCATTCGCAATATAATCTTCCTTACATTTCTACAGTTGCTTATTGTGTGACCATGAAATCTATGATAGACACAAAATTCTTACTCCTCCTCCCTGGCGGTGGTTCTGGAATATCATCCATTAGGAGAGCGTCCTCCTATATTTTATCCACTATAGTATTCAACTTTGGAAAATTTATCTGTTCCCACACTATTCTTCCAGTTTTCTTGTTATAATGTGTTTGTTGTCCTGCAGAACTTCCTGGTTGAACTGTATTAGTACCTCCACGATTTTGAAGTTGCTTGTCTCTGTACTCTTTATCAAATTCTGCTTGATCTGCACTGCTCATAGCCACTAACTTTTGTTCCATCTCTGCATTATTCCTCCCCTGATTTCCCTGCGATGTACTCGCAACAACATTTATCAGCCTCGGAAGTAAACTTGTATTTCCACCTTTCGAATCAGATATTGCGACTGGGTAAGACTCCATATCTATTTGCTTTTCCTCAAGTGCTATATATTCTTCTTGAAATTCGCGCAGCTCCGACATTGTTATTGTATCCTTTATTCTGAAGATTTGGGTATATAATCTCTTACAAAAAAAAAAGTGTTTTCTCCCATCCGACGGTTCTGCCTGGACCTTTTACAGCGATCGATGACTCCCATTGCTCTCAAAATGCAAGAAAATGTAGGAGATAAATCATGGTTCAGAATTTACCCCCTTCTTACGCCTGCATCAATGTCCCAAATTTGAGTTCGCTGTCCCATAAATTTTCATGCGTTACGGGCATAATGACATTAAAGGTGGAGTTACCAAAGATAAGCTTCGTTATGATTCAATACATTACGAATTAAAATGAAATACCTATAAACTGCTCCATTATTTCCGCTATATCAATCCCTGGAGATGTTCAACTACAACACTACATAAACCTCAACGAGAGGTTGTCATACTTTGTCACGATTACTCGATCACTGCTATGTAAGTATGACTGTGTACGATTTTTATTTGCTATTTTTTCTTAAATTTCTATTTGATTTAGTTGTTAACAGTTGACAATTGTCTTTCTACAATTTTTGTTGGTAGATCCTAAGAGGTATGATCATTCCCAACTCTTGCAATACTTTTAAAATTCTCTACTTTCACTTTGCTATTACTTTTTCGCCATAGTAATCAGTGATGAAAAATCTCATCTCCACCATCTGGGAACTGGGATGCCATAGTATTCAGTAGGATTGAATTGATCAATATTCTATGAAGTGCATATATAGCATTATTAGGCTTACTGAAAAATATAGGAACTAGAGATTATGCAGGTGTCTACTTCTTTATATAAGTAGTTTGTATGATTGTTTCTTCAGTTATGTACATATATGTTTTGTTCCCGTTATGATTCATCTATTTGCGGATAGTTTGATTTTCCAAGGAAATGTTTGCTTTGGCACAAATATGTGAAAACAATTCTTGGTTTGAGGTTCGTAAGTAAGTGGTAATCAAGACCAGTGAATTTCGATTGCATGACATTTTGTGGCAATTATCCCTTGAAAATTGCACAAGCAATGACTGTTTGATAGATGTAATTTTATAACCCTGTAATCATTCATTACTAATCAGTTTACTATCATATATGTTCAAGTTGATTCTTCGTATTTTGGCTGCTTAAACAATGCAGTATTTCATAACCTTCATGCACGGTAGCTCAGGGTTCGAAGGCTAAGTATGCTCAGCGTTTATATATCAGTTGATGCATATAGATCACCACGCCGTATTACAATGCCTACGAGGAAAGGGAAATCGTATCATAACATCTATTAGAAATGGGATTCCACATGTATACTTGGTGAGTTTTGCAGTCCATTTCATATAGCGGCTGCTACCTAAATACTCATTGAAAATGGTTGGGGATATCTAGCCTGCGCTGCGTGTCATAAGAAAACTCTTGACCATAAGACGTGTTTTGAGGCACTTATTAACATGTGTTTTTATGAGCATGGTCATCATGTACCTTTATGGCTCCTTCCTCAATGTCTCTGATTTTGGCTTCCATCTTTCTTTGCAATATGGAAACCGAGAAAGATGATTTTAAACCCGTTTTTCTTTACATTGGGAAATAAGATGGAAAAAAAGACGCTCCTTACACTTTTGGGTATCTCCGCCTTTACCTTTCTTCTACATTTTTCTCTTTGGAATCTTATATAAATATGGATACTGTGCTACTGTGCTACCAAGAGGGAAGAGGTCGAAAGGTTTAGTGGACAAAAATTCCGATTTGGCTTAATTAGTGTGGAATCCTAGGTGTATATATATATGTATTCAGTAAAGCTAGCTGACATTTTTTTGGTTCTTTATCTCAAGTTACTTGATACATTTATGCCCACTCTCTCTTTTATTTTGATGAAATTTTATTTTCCGCAAGAGATTGCCATGACTATGGTGGGAACACAGATAGGTGTCTTATCTGAGGAATCAACAACTGTACTTTGCAGTTATGGACTTATCAAAAGCCCCGCTCCAGAATGGTTAAAAGCTAAGAGGTTTTAATTTATATGACTTATATCAATTGCGTGTTCTTAATGGTGGAAGCTCTAATACTTCAAAATGGAATTACGTGTATGATCAATTTCATTTTTAAGTATATATTACATTTTCTGCACCCTTTGTTTTTAACCGGTATCTTTATGGAGCAACAAGCTATATACCTTTAGATATGCAAGCTCATGTTCAGAGAACAGTTTATAAGTTTAAATTGGACATTTCTTATAGATTAGGGGTTATCATCCTTCATTTGAATTTAGGATTCTGACAACACGATGTTTTTTTTTAACGAGGTCAGAAAACTTGAAGTAGGTGAGCTCTTTTCAGGAGATATATCA
This sequence comes from Papaver somniferum, assembly GCF_003573695.1. NCBI lineage: Eukaryota > Viridiplantae > Streptophyta > Magnoliopsida > Ranunculales > Papaveraceae > Papaver > Papaver somniferum. Next base: position 126,375,525 of record NC_039368.1, on the reverse strand, counting down.
GATTCGATGACAAACTTGACCATTGGAGCATACAGACCATAATGCACCATAGTTATGTTCAAATGCAATTCGTGGTTAGTTATGGTTTTTAAGAAGTCAGTGGGTGTCCGGATGTCGTCACCTGAGCAGATAGACATTTATATGTCTTGGCTTCACGAAATTTTACGTTTTAAGTCTTAGTATGTTTCTAAAAAAAATTAGTTGAACAGATGATTTTTTGAAATTTTTTAAACACTAAAAAAGCCGTTATGACTTTTGTAATATTTTGTTGAACTGATTAAAATTTTGTGTTTAGTCTAGGGTGTATATAATGATGATTGGCATGGCAATCTAGATTCTAGATAACAAAGCTCCGATCTGCACTTTTGCACCTGCTTCATGAAATTGTTATTGCAACTGATGACATAGAAATTTGAACGATAGTGGATGGGAAGAGTATTCTTGATAATCCACATTCGTCATGTATTAATCTTGATGCGACGACTTAGATACTGCTTTTCAAAACATATAACCGACCCCGCACTTATGAATAACAGAATAATACATGACGTACAAATCAGTGTTCTTTAATGATAAGAAGGCCATATGTCAGCAAAGTTCTATGAAGTTAAAGCACTCCTAAGAAATAGATAAGATTGAAGTTCAAATACTTGGCCTAAATTCCAATTTTTAACAAAAAAAATTAGTGTCATTTTTTTGCGAACTCTTTACACTTGCAGGTGTCCCCAAAAAGGCAGCTTACTGCCATACCAAACGAAGGAGTCCCACATTTCCGTGTTGTGGTTATCATTTCAACGCCATTGCAGGTGATGCTAGAGATGAAAGTTGAAACAATCCTCCATCTACTCCAAGTCAAACTCGATGATTGCGGGTGCAGTACCATTTCCCCATTATCACCAATTTTCAAACATGAATTTGCCGTAACCTCGCTCACTTGCAGGCTCTCATAAACATTAAACCTTAGCTGTTTGTACCTTGAAGCCATTGTGAAGGTGACAGTAAATTAAATTAAAGCCATCGTATAGGAGGTGTAAGTAGCAACGTTGTGGGATCTGAAAACCAATTGGGGAAGACCATGACTTATGTTTATTCCGCTTTAAGCTAAGACGGATGAGGCACACATCATAGGAGTAAACATACCATCTCATTTTTCGTTAAGGAATCTCCATATGGACACAACCATCACCTGGGCCAAAATATATACCAGGATATTATCATCAAGAAGAAAATTGGAGGTTCCTGCTGGTGAACAGTTGGATAAAAATATAGCCCATATTCGTAATCTTCGTGAAAGAATAAGTTTTTTTTTTTTTCCTGTAATCTTGCTAGATTAGTGTAACCGAATGGCTTGAAACCTAGAAAATCCAACGGATGTCATGGATAGTTCACACGAATGTGTTTCGAAAACTGACGGTTCTATTTTAAATTTGAGATGGAAGCTTTGGTATTATGGTGGGAGGGTATTTCATCTAGGTGTTATGGTTGTTGATTTGTCATTCAAGAATTCAAAACAGGACTGCAATTTTAATTTGTGTCATCAAGCTACAATGATCATTGATTTAATTATGTGCTATCTTAATGTACGACACAGCTGGTTGTATTTTAGTATAACATGGTCATACAGAGATCATCTCTGAATATATTTGAGCAACAGTGAAAATAAGCTAGACAAAGTGCAAAGGTGGAAATAAGCCCTGTTTTTTTTTTTTTTTTTTTTTTTTTTTTTTTTGCTTTACTTCAGAATTGATACGTCAAGTGGCAAGCACCTAAGAGTCATGAAATATATTCACGACTCATATAAAGTGGCAATTGGCAAATACAAAAGAGTATGTACTATGAGGGGCCGATTATGCCTCATCACGTGAGTTAAAAAGGGTGTTCAGAAAGCCATCATTCATGAGTTAATAATGTCCCATTTTGTATTAACTCCAACACATTCCCGGGCCGTTACGGCACGGGTCATATTCTAGTAGATCTATTGCAAAGAGAGCATTAATGAATGCAAGAATAACATGTCGTTCATGCACCCGTCTTCCCATTTCACTACACATGGTTCTCCAACGTGTCGTTAGATGACGCAAACTCTCATTTATTCTTCTGCGAAGTCCGAATGTTGTCTCAATTCCCGGTCTGGATAGATTATTACTTATGTATTGCCCCAGAAAGACATTTTGCAAGTGATGAAACGAACCAATGGATTCTACAGGTAGTCCTTCAAACCACTTCAAAGCTTCACCTGCTAAACTTGCAGCAAAATATTTGCACATTACTGCATCATTATTTTCCCACTGCAATAAAGATCTTGCGTAAGCTTTCACATGTTGTATCGCACATGCACTTCCGTCAAATATACTTGTAAATGCCTGTAAACTGCACTTAGATGGTATCGGTGATCTCTGAATTTCCTTTGTAAATGGAGTTTTTTCAGCTTCCTCCACTGCTTCCTCTAGTTGTCTTCTTCCATCATTTCTTTTTGTAGTCATCATTTCTCTTAATTCTGCCATCTCCTAAAGAATTTCTTTGCTTAATGATTGATCCAAATCCTCTCGAATGGGTCTTTTTAATCTTGCTTGTCTCAATCTATTCTCATGATTGTTTTGGCGTATTGCTTCTTGTATCTCCTGTTGTTCAGTTTCTTCTCTTCTTCGCCTATGCCTTTCAGTATTCGCTTCAATTTGTACTCTATCATGTATTTCTTCGTTACCTGTGCGATCATATCGATATCTTGATATCTCTCTTTCTTGTGGTGTAACTCGACCTTGTTCTGTATCATTTATGTGATGACGCTCGCGTCTCCTACCTCGATCATCATAATCAATTTGACGCAATCCTCTTTGTAATTCTCTCTCTTCTAATTCTTCCCTTCTTCTCTGTCTATCTCTCGCACGTGGAGTCTCTCGTTCGTGCGCATATTCGTCTCTTAATATTTCTCTGCCATGTAATATCATCTGTCATTGCCTTGGATCCTCTTCTTCCCTTTCAAAATTAATATGTGCGCGACGAATAAGTTCACGTGGATGTTCGTACCGATTAGTTGCCAAGTCAACTATGCGTTCCTTTCCCTTTGATCTTCCAAATTTTTATTTTCTTTCGATTTTTCTTCAATGACTTCCATGTGTTGCCTTCGGCTATCATTTCCTCGATTATATTGACGCTGCCGAGAAGAACTTCTACTTGATCTTGACCTTGAGCGTGCAACACTCCTTGACCTTTGTTCTTGTAGTAAGATTCTCTTCTTGTAAATCATCATTTTAACGGATTAGATTCGCAAGCTCTTCTTCTTCTCTTCTTTGTTCAATTAGTAATCTTTGCCTAAGTTCTGCAATCGTCACATTTCCTTCACTCGCTAATTGGTCCTTCGTTCCCAATTCTCTGTCTTTCCTCTGTAGAATCCGTCATTTCGGTATAGGCACTCACCCTATCATAATCTATATCATTATTCTGTCGTTGTTCTCGCTGAGATTCAACTGGAATTTCTGTTCTTTGATGTTCGTCCACTCTTTCTTCTTGTTGCTCAAGATTTGTAATTCGTCTTCGTTCAGCAATTCTATTACTTCTTCTAGTTGTCATCCCTTGTTCAACAACAGATTCAATCCTTACCATTTCTAAGTTTTTAGATCTCACTTTTTTTTCCTCAAAATCTATGATATACTATCAGGAATTATCATCTAGAGTTGTTTCTGGCGCCAAAAATGTAGTTGTCATAAATCTGACAAATACATTCCACTATGACTCAATGAGAATTTAGGAAATCATCTTCCTATTATATGAAATGCAGATAGAATTACAAGGATTGATCAAACTATTACAATGATCTATTTTTCCCTAGATTTACTTTCTCTCTCTCTATTTCTTGACCAAGACTCACTCTGGAACTCCCACAAGTAATGACCTCTCTCCTTTATATAGGACTTTACATAGTGGATGACAGCTAAGAAACCCACTATTTTCGGGATCACTATGCGACACATTCGCTCATAGAAAATCGCTCATCTTCGCATAGAGTACCTCTTCGCACAGTTCTTCACACTTTACTCGTGACGTTGATGATATCATCTGGTGCGCCATCTCAACTTTGTTGTGTGCGATACTCTTCGCTTAGATTGTATTCTTTACTTCGCTTGATTACTAATGTGTGCGATATTTTACTCCTACAAGTTTAAAGCAATCCACCTACATGGAGTTACACCCCAACATTGACGCACAATATCATCGGTACAAGCATTAAGCTTCGTTTCTTGAATCATAAGGATAGTAGGTTTCCACCGTTTCACAAGTTTTTTTTTGAACTTAGAGCGCTTATCCGGGTCTCCAAGACCATGAACATTCCAAGATACTAATTTAAACATTTATAACTATGACAACCCGACTAGACCAACTACCAAATTTACCAACCCTTAATTTCCTAACACTATCCCCCGTGACAAGATATCTCTAAAGCCTTTTGCATGAGAAAGAACCGTGTTTGACGCAAAATTAATTTCGTTGTGTGAGAACTCAATCCCCGAGTAACTTCCGGATTTTTTACGTTTGTCGAAAAATACATTGAATTTATCATGAAAACCTTTTACCATCTCCATACTGTCACTATTATCAAGCCTTGTTTTTTTCTTACCATCACTTGTTTGCGATGCCGCATCATCACTATCACTAGCAACCTCTGTGTGTGATTTGTCTTTCCCAACACAGCTGTCCGGTGAGGTACCGTTTTCCCTCACCAATTCTCTGTTACCATTATTCTTGCTAGTGGAACTAGTCCCCCTCACCATCCCTCCGCTACCATCCTTTTTGCTTGACACGTTATGGAGCCCGAAACACTAGAGCTACGAGAGACTTGTTGAGATAATTTTCTCTTTAATTTCTGCTTTAAATTAAACTTCTTAATGAAGAGTGATCCAGAGAAACAGAGCTAGAAGCATGACCCCCTTTTCCCAATTCAACTTGTAATGTACATGGAGCACTGACTTCATTGTGTTCGTTTAAAACACCAACTTGGCCCAAAGGTGCAAGCCCATTATTCTTGGGCATTAACTGGCTTTCAGTATTTATGTTATTTGCCACCTCATTTTCCATATGAAAAATTTGAATTAAAGTTATCTCTCGTTGTCCAATCCAGGTGTCGTGAGCATATTTGGTGCTACAGCTCCTCGATGGACCCCTCCTGTTTCTTTTCCGTCTTTATTGCATGTGTGAGTGTGACCAGTAGGCAATGTCCTGTCACCACGTACGACTTTATCTTCTTCTCCATCGCCGGTGCCCTGTATCTTTCGCCGGTGCCAAAATTTATTGTAAATCCGATCATTATTGATAAAAATAGGTTTAAATTCAGCTTTTGATGTCTCAAGTGCTTCACCAATCAACCATTCTTCTACCCAAGTTTTAGTATGCAACAGGATCAAGTTCTCACACCAAACACCATTGCTCACTGGACCAATCACTTTCACTCTGATCTCAGATAGATCTGATGCCATTGATGTTTCTGGGCAAACCTCCACCAAACCCCCAAACTTATCTCCTATGGCTTTAAATGTAGAGTATTCCCATAGATTAAATGGAATCCCACGTACTCCAATCCACACTGTACTTATCTCCTTAGGATTTGGTCTGGGAATTGCATTAACCAAGGATAAATCCGAATTTATCCATCATCCAGATTCCAACTTCTTTCCAATCAAAATCTGTAGAAACCATTTCAACTACCATTGTTCTTTGCCAGAGGGATTGAGTTGATCGGAGTTGAGAGTTGTTTTTGCTTTACAAGAGGTAACTGCTGTTTTTGGTTAACAACTGACCAAGCATTAACGACCGGCTTAACCCACGGTATCTCCTTCTCCTTCTTTGTCTTTGCATCGGAAGTTCCAAACATCAACTCTTCTAAGAACATCCCTGAATCCCACCAACCAGCTCCATTAATTCCGGCAGGAAAATAAAGAGTAGATGGATACTCTGAGATACTTGTAAGCAAATAAACTCCCCATTTTCATTCTCTTTTCGGGTTGCCAACATCCATTCATCTCCTAGTCTGTATTTCCAATTCAAACATTTACCATCACCACCATTTGCCTCTTTCTTTAGTATCCGAAACAACCACGTTCCAGCTTTGAAGCTAAGCCAACAGAATCGCCTTTTAATACCTGACCAAATTGCTAGATGAATAATATCCCTCGATCCTTTTTTTCCCTTGGAACCGCCAATCATCTTTCTCTCCACCTTGATTGATTTTCCTACTCTTGACTGCTGATTTAATCTTTCACCACCATAGTCTTCACAACCCCTTGTCGAAAGTGAATTATACTCAGGAATTCTTGATCTCCTTCTTGTTGCCGTGATGAATCCCTCTCTATCCACTGCTCTACTGTAATTTACCATTTTCCGACGAAGAAGACGATTGAAAAGCAGACCCTTCCTCTTTCTTCGCCGTTTTATTCAATGGTTGCCTTATATATTACCAAGTGATGGGATATAGAAAATCATTGGATTGTCTCAACTTCTGTAGCGGTTATTGGAAGCCACAGTAAATCAGGAAACTTGGAATGAATAAAACCCTACTACTGGGGACTAGTAAAACATGGACGCTACAAATTCTCTTTTTTTTGCAACAAAATAGGTCGACCTGCGATAATTCAAAACCGTAACACGATGAGTCGGAATTCAGTTGATAATGCCGGCATGATAAAATTACTAGAAGACTTTGCTCCAGTTGATCAACAGTTGATAATAGATGAAGTCAATCGGAGCTACAGGGATGGTGAAACTCGTGAAGAATCAGTCAAGAAAGCTGAAAAAGCCATCAAAGAAGCTGAAGAAATTATTGAGAAAGCTGAAAATTTCGCTAAGGAAGCCGATCAAGCCGATAAGGAAGCTGAAGAAGCAATGAAGTATGTAATGGAAAGATCACGTAGAGAAGTACCGGTTCATTTGAATTATATGTTCATCTGCTTGCCTATTTTTTCAGGGAGGAAAATGTTAGTAGTTTTTATCTTACATGTCTGAACTCTGAAGCGTTGACACAGACACGGCCATGTTAGTTATCGAAGACTAATTATTATTTCCTAAAATTAGCCGTGGTTATTTAGGGAAAGGGTTTCCTAAACCGGCTAGGATTCTTGGTAGCCACGTTTGTAATCTATATAAATAGGTAATTAGGCCTTGTAGAATTGTATTGTGTAAAAAACGATTAAGAGATCGGTGAGAGATTTCTTGTATAACTTTTAGGGCTAAAGCTAGGGTTTCGTTGTGAGAGCATATTGGTGAGCAACAAGAGACAAGGTTATCGTCTCGAGTAATTGTTGCGGTGTAACCAAGGGTTTGATGGGATTCACACGACGTTGTAATCGTTTTTCTTCATAGTGGATTTGAGTTGGTGCGACTCAAAGTGGACGTAGACAATATATACAAGTTGTATGTATTGGTCGAACCACTATAAATCTTGTGCCTTGTGAGTTGATTTATCTTTCTCGTATTATTATAGTTGCTTGTGCTTGGTTTACTTATTATTCATCATAATATCTCAAGATCCGTTATTCCGCGGTTGTCAGTGATTCCATAAGAAAATCCTGACAACTGGTATCAGAGCTCGGGTTAGAGCTTTAGGGTTTATCGTAGTACGATTGGAGTGGGAGTTATGAGTGATAATAACAAAAGTACGGTAGCTAGGGTTAAAGTTTTTAATGGGAAGAACTTTGCGTTTTGGAAGTCTCAGATGGAAGACTACCTTTATGAGAAAGACCTTGCTAATCCATTGGGTGGAGTTGCGAAAAAGGGAGCACTCAAAGACGATGAATAGAAAACTGTTGATCACAAGTGTGTAACCGTGATCCGTAGATGTCTAACGGAGGAATTCTACAATAACGTACAAGAAGAAACTAGTACGAAGGATCTTATGGATAAACTTGAAAAATTGTATCAAAAGTCATCAGCCTCGGGGAAGATTATGTTGTGTGAACAATTATTTAATCTGAAGATGCAAGAAGGCGAAGCGATTTCAGCACATCTTGGGAAGTTTAAATCAATTATTTCTCAGTTTTCAAAAGTTAGTATTACTTTTGATGATGAAGTTAAAGCTTTACGGTTGTTGTCATCATTACCAAAGAGTTGGGAGACTGCAAGGACAACCATTAGCAATTCCTCAGGGAGCGAGAAGTTGAAGCTTGATGATGTGCAACAAAGGTTAATTGCTGAAGAGTAAAGAAGAATAGAACAAGGTTATGGTTCTAGTACTTCAAGCTCGGCCTTAAGTTTGCAGGAAGAAGATAGAGGCAGGAGTTCAAATCGGAACAACAACAACAAATCTAGATGGAAGTCAAGAGGGAAATCTAGGGGGAGATCTCAATCCCGGCCTAGAGGTGTTGTTGAGTGTTGGGCGTGTAAGAAAGTAGGACACTTCAAGCGCGACTGTACGTAAACCAAAGGTGCTAATAATGGTGGAAACAATGGTAATCAAGAAGAGGTCAACGTAGTTGCAGCTGCGGAACCGGTGAAGGTCCTTGTTAATAACAAGAACGTGATTACGGAAGGTTTTCTACTAGTCTCTGAGGACAAGCAAGATGAGTCTTGGATTATAGACTCGGGAGATTCTTTCCATGCAACGGGTGATAAGAGTATTATGATCTCTTATAAAGAAGTATACTATGGCCAAGTATTCTTAGGTGACGGTGAAGCATGCAACATCATTGGTTTGGGTGATGTGATCTTGAAAGTCAACGGTTCGACATGGAAATTGAAGGATGTACGACACGTTCCAAATTTGAAGAAGAACTTGGTGTCTATGGACCAAGTTTGTGATATTGACTGTGAAATTGTGTTAACGAAACACAATTGGAAAGTGAAGAAAGGAGCTATGGTATTAGCTCGTGGAGTTAGAGTCGGTGCTCTATACCGGACTTCAGATGGAACTACTTTAGCAGTGGCTAGTAGTGGTGAAGACACCAACTTATGGCATAGAAGATTAGGGCACATGAGTGAGAAGAACATGAAGATTCTATGTTCGGGTTGGTTTCATCAGAGGAGGAAGAGACTTGAGTAGTCCAAAACTTGATTTGGTTCACACGGATGTATGGGACCAATTGATGTTGCATCTCACAGCGAGTTCCAATAAATTATGTCAAATTTATTGATGATCACTCAAGGAAGGTGTGGCTTTACTTCATGAAGAATAAGTTCGAGGTTTATGAAGTGTTTAAGAAGTGGAAAGCTTTGGTTGAAACAGAAACTGGTCTGAAGTTGAAGTGTCTAAGGTCAGATAACGGCGGTGAGTATGCCAAAACAGAATTCTTACAGTTATGTGCTACAAATGGAATTAGTTTGGAGAGGAAAGTTCCAAGGACACCACAGGAGAGTGGAGTAGCAGAACGTATGAATTGGACGTGGAATGCACGTGCTAGGTGCATGAGGTTGCAGTCTGGTTTACCCGAGACCTTCTGGGCACATGCAACGGAGACGGCTTCTTATCCAATTAATAGGACACCTAGTAGTCCATTATATATGAAGATACCAGAGGAGGTTTGGACCGGCAAAAAGGTAAGTCTTTCGTATTTGAAAGTTTTTGGTTGTGTTGGTTATGTTCATCTTAGTCCCGGTGAGAGGTCTAAGATAGGTGCTCAAGCAAAGAAGTGTATATTTCTTGTGAGCTGTAACTGGATTATGGGGGTGTATAGATAAAGTGGGGTTGATATATCGACGACCACACTAAATTAGGAAATTTAGAATAAAGTTTTTAGGCCTATAAAAAAGGCTACAATAAAATTGCACTATTCATTCATGATTTTAGACCATAACTTAATTCCAAAGTAAATCTTAATAACAATATTAATTCCAAACCCTAACTTTTGCAAATTGGACGATGAATCCTCCTAATACTGTTGATAAATCTGGCATGATTTTGCAAAAACTGCTACAACTATTACGAGACATTGAAAGTATTGAAACCAACTATGCGTCCCTCAAGGCTGCTGATATTGAAGATTTCCTCGAGAAAGCAAAAAAAAAGTTGGAGAATACAAAAAGGAAAGGAAAAGGAAGCTGCAAAGGCCTTGGCAAAGGAAACCGATAGGGAAGCTGAAGAATCCATGAAGTTTGCAATGGAAAACTTTTATGGTATGATTTTGTCGATTCAGTTTTGACTAGGGTGAAATTGTATTTCTACGTACGTGGACACATATTTGGTTATGGGTTATTGTATTCAACCCAACCTTTACCCGTTGATTGTACACCTCATTCAACGTCGTGTGAGCATCTCTTGTCTCTCCTACCGACCTCTATGTGGGATGGTCCATGATACTGCATATCATTTAAAACTATATAATAATAAAACGTGGTGTGTTGTCGTTGTGTGGATACATTCTAGTCATTGACTTTGCACACTGATCCTTGTGATTGTTGTCGAGCTGTATTTTTTTCTATTAACACCACGATAGATCATTTATTTCATTACTTCACCCGATAATTCATTCTATAAGTAGATCTGATATCTCATGGTGTTCCAAACAAACTTATTTTCTCTTGTTCTCACTCTTTCTTCTTCCAATTCATCCTGCCCAGTTCTTTCTTGTTAGCACAAGAGTATGTCATTTTTTAGCGATCCTGAGTTGTATCTCGTATGGGGACGCACCATGGGTTTGAAGTTTCATATATTCAAGATTCAGGCGGAATTCGGTTCACCTCTTACATCAAAGTATTTTCACACCCACGAGGTATTAAAATTCTCTGAACATCTATCTCTGCCACATAACAAAGAGAGTGATTTTGATGATTTATTTGCTTACTTGACTAGAAATGATAAGTATGTGAATTGTAAAGGTCATGTCATCGACTGGTTAGCTCCAAACAATCAAAGTAGATCGTTTACTTATACCTGGTCAGATGAGTTGCTTAACTTGCCCAGCTATGGTATACATGCTAGTCCTCAGCAGGGAAATGAGTCTGCTGCAAGTGCAAAGATGGATCGTGCATCTATAAATGATCCAGATGTAGAGAAGGCTGACAAATTGGAAGCTCTTGAAAAAAAAGTATCCGGTCTACTCGAGCAACTGGATAGGGAGAAGAATGATAAGCAAGCTCTTGAGAAAAAGGTATCAGATCTGATTGAGCAATTCAACCAGGATAAGAAAGCTTTGGAGAAACAAGTTAATGAGTTAACATTGAAACTTGAACAGTGCTGTGGTAGTGCTAAAGGTGGATCGGCTGATGAGTAGTAGATCATGTTGATTCAAATCGACCATTTGGAGTACTTCTTAATTTACAGTACTCATTTGTTTCACGAAAAAAGCAAGATCGACATGGTAATCTGTTTTGAAGGCCCAAACCATCTTTGAGAGGATTCAACTGTAATCAATCTTTGCTAATTTGCTTTTGTTTATGTTGCATGGATGCTTTTTCATAAAGGGAGATTTTAATGTTGCAGTGAAGTGTGTTTTTTATGGCTCTCTCTGTTTCAGTATCAGTCGGCCGTTAAACTGTCCATCCATATTATGTGTAAGCGGCCAAACTACTTTGGTCAAACACACGCTTTGACCAGTCAATATATCGTCAGATAAGATAGGAATGCGAAATAAATCAACTATTTCGATCCCCTTTTGATGAGATTAAACACCCATAGGTTATCCACCAGTCTGATGGAAGATTTTTCTTTTCTTTTTTTTTCCTGATATTAAAACGTGTACTGTTGCGTTTCCAAGATGACTGACAGGCTGCCATTTTGATCAAAGCTGTACCATAGATATGGTTCTACACGAACCGCCAGAAACGATCAACGAGAAAACCGTTAGACACAGATTTTTTTCTTTTTTCTTTTGCGGGTCCCAATGGATCCCGTTTTTTGGGAGACAGGATGGTTTTGTATCGGGCGGTTTTCCCGTGGTTCATTCTTCACGGTTCGTGAAGAATTTTTGTTTTGACCTCTCTTCCACCCCGTCTCTTTCTTGGCTCCTTTCCAGATCCCTTGACCCCTATCTATATGTCCCCTCATTCCCTCCAACTGGGAGTCGACATTTGGCATCAATGCCTTCCATTATATTTACTTCGGGATATCTAGTTAGTTTTGGAAAGAATATCCGAATCATAAATTGGCTTCCTTTTCGCGGCATAAAACCAATAGGAAACCAACACCAGGGTGGGTATGGGCCGGTGTGGACCGGTTTTCTCCTCATCCGCATCCGATCCATTGCATTACGGATTTCAAATTTGGCAGTTGCATCCAATCCATATCCAACGGATTTGCATCCAATGGATGCACGGATGGACGGATTGGATGCGGATAATCCGATGGATTGATTTTAGTTAAAATTTATAGTAAAGAAAATAAACTGACACAAATGACTCCTTATAAAACTTACATATCTTATACATGTATACAAATATGAATATGTCATGTACACCAACCCAAGCAAACATCTTAAAAATTCCTAAATGGTCTATAATATTTTTTGAACTATATAAATGTCCTTAATTTAACGGATATGGATGTTCACCGGTTTTTTAAGATTGCATCAGGACCCGATTCCTTGTCCATTGGATTTCAAAAATTCCATCCACATCCAACCCATTAACGAACAGTCCGAGCATCCATCCGCAAATGAACGGTTGGTCTCGGTTAAATCCGCGGATTACGGCCAAATGCTCACCCCTAACCATCACATCCTTTTTAATCAAAGTTTATTATCCACAGAGTAAGTATTATCTTCCAACGGCTTGATGCACTCTATAATAAAACGATTTTAAAGCCTATATAATTTGTGGTTTTCTTGGATTTACAAATGGATGTGAATTATGTAGAAGACAATCACCATAGTTTCAATCATGCCGAAGGCAATCACGGATGTTTTAATTATGTTTTTGTTTACTGTACCTCACTATTTCATAGTAATTAGGGAAAGATGAACAACAACAGATGAAGGTTGGTAAGAATTTGTTGTTAAAATAAGTTGGGAAAATTTAACAGAAGTGGTAAGTTTTGAACTATATTTACTCAATTTGAAGCCTGTTTAATAATATTGAATTTAAGGTAACCAAATAAAAACACATGGCAAATTTACATTGGTGGGACATGAGGAGACATGGAACTAGGAGACATGGGATCCGGAGTCCTCTTTCATATACTCCCTTTTTTTTCTCTCTCCTTTCTCTCATTTCTTCTTCTTTTCCAACAAAATCAGCAAAAACAACCCCTCTCTTCTCAGATAGAGATCTGAGCAGATCTCTATATTTTTTTTTTGCTTTCTAGGTTAGTTCATAGTCTAGTTTAGTTTTTTATTATGTTTTCTACTTATCTACACCGTTTTGGTGGTTTTATCTACTCATTTGAGGTTTATTTTCGCTTTAATGGCGATTCTTGGTTATTGAGTTGGGTTATAAGATCAATAGTGATACTCTCCAATGACGAAATCTCCATCTTTGTTGTCTTCTGCGAACTTTTCATCGGAATCTATCCGGCGACGAAATCTTCATCGGTGGTCTTTTTGACACGAAAGCTTCATCACTAGTTACAAGAGATTTGAGCAAATCACTCCTACTTTGGGAGCATTTCTTTCTAAAGAAGAAAAACAAACTAAATGGTTGGAATTTAATTCCGAGTAAGACCATCCCCTTCTGATTTAATCGGATCTTATTCATACTTGTATTTGTCTTATTCCGGTAATCCTTCTCTTTCTGTTGTCAGATTTATCGGTAATGTACTCTTACGTTATGTTCTTGTTACTTTGTATTCTCTTATTTTCGATCTTAAACCCTGAACCTTGATATCCCATTAATGAAAAGTTTCCTTGTTTATCAAAAAAATAAATAAATTTGGTAGTGAACTCTACATGTCAAACAGTATGGCGTATTTTAAAAATCAATTTGTACGGGGGATTTTGAAAATCACTTTGTAAGGGGTACATAATGTGTCGTATAATGTTCAATCCTGCACTTTACCATAGTGGGTTCTGAGGATGTCTGTCATCCGACTGGGTCCTTTCTTGACACAAGTTTGTCGTAATGCTGGAGTTATGGAGAATGCATCTCATTGGTTCTCTCTTTCAAATGGGTAATCTCTCCTGCCAAGTGAAGTAGTAATTAATTCCAGATAAAAAAAATAGATAATTAGATATCATCTAATTTACTTTAGATATCAAGAATATATTTACTAGTAGTATGAATATCTAGAATAAATTTACTGGCAATAATTTGTGGTTTTGCAACTCCTTTCACAGATTAGATTATCATAAAGTAACTTATCTTTTGGCCGAAAAAAGAAACCAAGAAAGATGAAATTAGGTTTTGAATTTTATAATTTCTCCCCAAAACGGTACACTGGGTGGGTCTTAACATGCAAGTTATATTTGTATATTGATTCTTTCTTTTTTATTATTAGCGGTCCATGTTTCGAAACAATCATTCGGAGAAAGCTTCTTGATCTCATTCACATTGTAAAATTGAATATATGATTACCAAATATATCAAAGATGAGAAAAACAAAAACATATATCGTGTTTCACGGGGAAAATCGATATTTGAAAAACGTCTTTAGAAACAAAAAATTCAATTGAGATTTGTCTTCTTCAATAAGAGTATAATTTCCCAGAGGGGAGTAATATGCACATTTCATCATTATCACATTTTTCATAGCCATTGATCTTCAATGTATTGTAAAACCATGAGCACTTCCGAAAATTCGCCAGCAATGATACGTTGATAAGATTGTAACAATCTTACGAGGCGCCTTTAAGGCTATAACAAACATCTAATTGGCACACATAAGAAATCAATTGAAAATAAAATAAAGCATTATTTACAAACCCTAAAATCACTAGGAAAATGATTTTTATTTATTTAATAAATAGTGATATTTTTACCAAATCTGTCAAAAGATTTGAGGAATTCGGGTCAAGATCCCAAAGATTCTATAAAGATTGAATTACAAACAATTTTTTTTTTCCTTTTTTTTTCAGAGAGAGAATAAAGAGGAGTTGTTCTCGAGAGACTATCACTCTAAAGATTGAATTCCAATTTAAGCAAAATGATGAGTTACAGTATAATATCACTATAATAATATTATCACCACCTTAATTTGGAAACCCACCACATTGTCATCATCGTCGAACTGGAAACATGTCCATTGATGATAACCAATGTCAGTTTGATTGAGAGGATCAACGGTCACACTCAACTTAGTATTATTATAATCATATACCAACTATCAAGACGATGACTTGCATCGTCTTCTCAACTATGTATCAAGTTGGTGATGAACGGAAATTCCAAGTAACTTTATTTTCTATTCATGAACTGTTTTTTTTAATAAATATAAAATAAGAAAAACAAATAACCCTTCAAAATTACATTTGTATCCTCTTTGCTATTATTTTGCTTGTTCAAAACTTGTTGGTGGGTGCGGCATTGGAGGATCGAAGATGACAAGTGAATTGTTTTGTCGATTTACCAAGGAGAAAATAGATGCATATATTAAATCAAAATATATATAGAAGAGATCAGTGATTGTTTATTCCAAAACTTATTCTTCCTTTATTTTGATGTTTTTATTTTCTGAGCGTAGATTTATCTGTTGTTCTGAAACTTGTAAGATGAAGTAAAACAAATGATTAATATATATTAGGGTTCTGAGGAAAATTGTACAGTCTCAGCAGAAAACGAAAGAAGAATATTTGATTGATTTTGATAATAAAAGGTTTCAATGGATTCATGGACCGATGTGATAAAAGGAAGTGTTGATGACGTTTTTTTCTTCTGTTTTAGTGCTTATATGTAAGATCAGTAATTTAAATTTGCACTGAAGTTTTAGGTTTTCTTTTGTGTTGTTGTGATTGTGATTAATAGTAATAAGGGTGTTTATCTGGAATTTTCTTGATTCCAATATTCCATTAAGAATCTGTGATCAAATTATTTCTTTTAATACTTAATTATTTACTTTGTGCATATATATTCAATACTAATTTAATTATGAATTGTATCTCGGATGTTAAAAGTTTAATATATTGAAAACAAAATAAGAAGATTTAATTGAAAAAAATATTCATACTAACTTAATTATGAAAATGCATCTCATGTGTAATGTATTGATTTTGTGTATTAATACTAACTTAATTATGAAAATGCATCTCATGTGTAAAATTACAATGTATTGAAACATAATATTAAGAACCAATTTGATTAAAATAAAATAAAACAACCAACTGAGAAAATAATTCTTGATTTCTTTTTTAATCATTAGATGTGGATTAAAATTCGTAGGTGGGAAAAAGTGGAGTGATCTAGATGGTAGAGTGTCTATATATGAGAGCAGCTACGACTTTCTAGAGAGTTCGTCATGGAGTCCTCTCTGATGGGGTCTGAACATCGTACACATATCTCCATCTCTTATCCTTGCATTTTTTTTTCTTAATTAGTTAGTTGTATAAGAGAGAGGTTTATACCGGAGTTTTATATTTTTTTCCCCCTTGCCAGCTTTTTGATTATTATTATCTTTATTATTATTATTGCGTAATTTGTGTTCAATTCCTTTAATTCCCATTATTGTAGTGCTATATATTCATGTTTATCATAAAGGCATTGTTACTCAATTAGGGGGTTGAAAATCATGTTTATAGAGCCTACAATATTTGAAGTCGTAAGACTTTTGCAGGGAACAACACATTCAACTAAAAAATCAAAGTTAGTTAATGTCCATATGTTTTTCACATCTATGATTTCTCGTTACCAAATAATAATAAACACATTGCAATGTATCCTATTACATTGGTTATCAAACATACATATCAATCACCACATTAGAATGTCTAGAGTCTAGTTAAAACCTAACCCTCGTAAAACACTTGAATAAAAATCACCGATAATAAATAAGGAAAAGACATGCACAAGAGTTTGTGTGGAAATTACTAAGGTTCTTTAGTTAAAACCTAACCCTAGTAAAACACTTGAATAAAAATCACCGATAATAAATAAGGAAAAGACATGCACAAGAGTTTGTGTGGAAATTACTAAGGTTCTTTTATTAACAGACGAATATAGTAAAATATCATTAATACCAATACAAAGAAAGAGTATCGCTACATTAAATTTCTTTTATTTACACAAGTTGATTGGCTTTCAGGCAACGATATTCAGTACTTGCACATAAACTGCCTGATATATGCAAAAATTTGCAAATGAGTAAACACATATTTTAAAAAAATTTGTATGTAAACTCAAATTACTAGTTTCATATATGAATAAAGATAATTTTCTTATTAGCAATTATCACACCATATGTACGCCACATTTCAATGAGGTGAATTTGTAAACACAGTATGGCATAAATAAAAATTCGATCAAGTTGCTCTTAACCATGACCGCTTTCGGTCACTATTGAGAAAAGCGCTATCAGGTTTCATCGTGGTTTGCAATATCTACCGATGTTTGGTTGCATTGTGTCTAAAAAGGCATTCACTGAATGCATTCCTGAAGTTAGTTGAAATATGAAAAAGGAAACCAATAATTGTAATTGAAACCTAAATTAAACGGCTGATATCTCAAACCATTATAAGTAGAGTACATTTTTCAGCCAGAGAAGGAAAGATAGAAAGAAAACCCTAACCCTTAAACTAAACAACAACAGTTCCCTCATTATTTCTTTGATTATCATCACCTGACGACAACAACAACAAAATCATGGATAAACCAGTGGTGGTTTAATAGAGGTATCAACGACAAAAAGTAGTTGTTTGTGTAAGGACCCTATATAAGACTAGTCAAGAGCCGTTTTAGTCTCTAATGACTCGATTAGTTAATATAGATTTTAATTAATAGAAATTAATCTAACAACAAGATAGAGACGAAAGTAGAGCCACTAGATAGATCTCAAAAAGTTATGCGAAATGGACTACTCGAACGTGTCATTTGGGTGCTGGCTAATGCAGAAGGATCCATAAAAGCCGTCTTTCAAACGTTTATTTTATTGGACTAAATGAGAGTTATTAATGCGTTGAAGGGGTCTGTTATACCCCCATAGCACTTGAGATATCAGACGAAGAAGATATCATCAGATTGGAATGAAGGGCAAGATAGTAATTTTCTTTGGACCGACTTGGCTTCCCTTATCTGTTTCGTGGGTGTCTTCATAATTTTATTTGGTTTTATCCGAAACCATATCGAAGAGAATTCATTATTCTCTTATTTTCTTCTTTCTTCTACTCCTGCTCTTTTCGCTGTTCTTCTTCTCTGCAGAGTTTTTGTGTGATTCGATCGAGAAAGTCGATTGATGTAGCTGTATAAATGATTTTGAGGATTCCGTGGTTCTAATTTAAGAAGAAGAACAAATGACTACTGTGGTAGTTTCGTGATAAAGATGAGAAGATCGAAGTAGGGTTTAATATGAGTTTGAGAAGTGAATTGAGATGCTGATGGATGAAGAAAAGAAGGGTTTTCGTCAGATCGATGAAGTGAAACTGTTTTGATGCTGAATCGAAAGAAAAAGGTATATTAGGGTTTCGTTGAATTACATTAGTTTTGTGTGCAATTGTTTTTTAATTGGTTGTTTAATTGGATGGGTTTTGTGTTAATTTGTTGGATGAGGTAGAATTTTAGAAGAATTCTGGTTTAGGTGATGAGTTGATGAATTAGGGTTTATGTTATGTTCTTCCTCATTAGGGTTCATGAAGTGATTGAACATATACAGAAACTAGAAGAGATGAATCTGGCAACGATTAAACTTGAAACACATGAAAGAATTGGTTGAGATGGTGGTTAAGATTAAAAAGAAGACTAAACTGAGTTAAATGAATGACTTATGGTGTTTGTAAAATATAAGAGTTGGTTAGGTTGGATTGAAGACAACATGGATTGGTTACTGCAAGGAAATCTCAGGGCCGGCTTATGAGGTAGGAAGTATAGGCAGGGTGCCTAGAGCCCAAAATTATAGGGGCCCAAAATTTTTAATTTTTTTTTCTTATTATGGTTAGTTTGTAACACTGACTGTTAGTAAGGCGTCTTGTCACAGTTAATCACTTTACAGATAGTTGTAACAGCTATAAGTGTACCAAATACCATGAAACATCCATACCGCTACTAATTTCTTAATTTTGTGAAATCAATAACAAATTTTGGGGGTATTTTTTTGACTAAATACAAGCTTATTACTCAAATCAAACCGAAATTCAGAAAACAATTAAGCGGCCTTCGGCCGCATCGCCTGGTTCCAAGTTACTGCTTAATTTATCTCTCTCTGCAAAAAAAAAATCTAACTTTATCTCTAAATTAGTGACCTATAAAAAAAAACCCGTAGTTTTAGTTCGCCTAGGGTACGCCAATCATATAAGACGGCCCTGGAATCTGTATGAGTAGTGGTTAGATAATTGGATGTAATTGACTATGATATTGTGAGACAAGAAAAGGGGGTCTACTGTTGTGTTGTTGTTGAGTGGGATGTAAAGGAAGTGAAGCTACAATTTGTAGAGGAGAACTTGATGATATTTCAGAAAGCAGAGAAAGATGGCAGAGAAAGGAAGTTGTCTGTGTTGGTGATATCTGCAGGGAAGTGTTTGAGTTAGTTTATGCATGGGTGTGCAGCTGACCTAGTCTAACTTTTAGGTATGGTGTTGCTGGATTGAAGGCAGTATTGAGTATAATGAGTTGTTGTTCAGATGTTAGTGAAGTTTAGAAGAGTAATGTGTTGTTGTTGCTGTTGTGTTGGGTGTAGAAAAGATATTATTTTAGAATGGTGGGTTTGGTGGTTTGAATTGCATGGATGAATGGTAATTGGAGTTGTTCTAGTTGAAATAAGCAAGAAAGTAAAGGGAAGATAGTTTCGGGGTGAAATGCAATTAGTGGAATTGAACTGAGCTGAGTTGTATGAGAAGTATTGATTTTGTTGTTGTAGCTGACATGAAGATGTGAAGATTGTAGTTTTGAAGTTATTATGTATTCTTGGTAGATGATCTGCAACTAAGTAATAATTGTGCAAATTAACTAATATTGAGGGAACTGGGTTAGAATTGCATTTGTTGATGTATGTTAGTTAGAGAAAAAGGCTTTGCAGATGAGAATGGTTGGTGTAGATGAATTTGGTGGTGTGTCACAAGGGTTGTGACTGAAAGAAGTTGGGAATGAATGGATTGTATAACTGAGACAAGAACTGTTGGTTTTAGAGTAATGGTGAAATTGGTATGGTTGTGGACTGGTTGATGCTAATAGAATTTTTTGAGAATCACGAATAAGAAATGAGAGTTGTAATTTTAGGCTGAGGGGTTGCAATTGCAGTTAGAATTACATGTTTGGAATAGGTCTTTGTTGTGTAAGTTGTGTTTGATGTGTAGTATAAAAGTTTGGCTTAGGCATTTGGACTAATAATCTCCAGTCAGTCTAGCTGACACAATCAGTTTAGCTGACTTAGTGTATATGACTGAGTTAACTCCGTTGACCATTTGACTAGGACCTTGACTTGACTATTGACGTTGATTGTTCGCTGACCATGTTAGACTGGATGTTGACCGTTAGCGACCGTTATTTTACCCTGTTAGACCGGGCCTTGGATTGATGGACCGGGTTAGTGGACTTGGGCTTAGGTGTAGTTTTCCTATTTTGATAACTTGGACCTTAAGGTTCGAATTAACCTTTGATCCCTTATACAAAGTTGTATCTTTTCTTAAGACTATTCGAATGAACTATAGAATCAAACCAATTGAATTAATAAACCTTATATATGCTAAACATAGATAATAAAAAGGTGTGGAACCATAAATGGGCTTAGAACCATTAGATATAATTGTATGATTCTTGTGTGAGGCATTTTGGCTAGATTCTTAGAGTTCTTGTGTGATTAACAGTTAGTTTTATTAACAATGATCGATTATTCAAAGGATGAACCAGTGGATTGAGGATCTCAAGGTATGCGAGGATTGTTATCAAATCAGGTGGGAAATTTGTAACCTTACTATAATCATTAGCGTTTCTTTTTATCTGCGAGCATGATGTGCACTTACTTCTTGTGAGCATATGTGAACGTAATTGGATAGGTACATTGTGTGATATGCATGTGTGGTTTCCCGTGAGGAGTGCCAGTGGTTTCCCCACATTTCCTCGCTAAGATCTATTAGGCGAGAGGTTGTTGCGAATATTATTACTTTTATTATATATTAAATTTTTGTCTTTAATAGGACGGGAGACCGTTTAAGAATATTACCTTAATAGGACGGGAAACAGTTTGCGAATATTATCTATTAGGCGAGAGGTCGTTGCGAATATTATATTATATATTATCTGAGGAAATCATTCGTGTGCATATCATACTTGATTGTATTATGTTGATTGTTCCATCGAATGTTATCTTCCTATTTTCTTTCTTGAATGTTGTATTTCAATATTAAGTTTAGATTTGAGAGTGGAAGTGTCAATTGTTTTCCTTTACTGTTGTACTTTAATTATTCTATCTTTTAGTAGCATGTTACTGATTACTCTAGAGTTGTACATTTCCATTGGGCACCCCTTTGGGATGATGTGCTCACTCGTTCCCACTTCAGTTTCAGTAATCAGAAGAAATGGTGCACGTGAAGATATATGTTTTGTAGCGTAAAGTTTTAGCGAACGAAAGATGTTTATTTATCTTTTATATATGTATTCTTTCTCTGTAAACAACACATTATTATATACATATCACTCGAGAGACTTTCATTTATATAATATCAGAGAGTTCGGGTTATGTTATTAGCGTTTTATGTAATTATGATTCTTAAAATCGATAATCTAGATTTGATGTTTCAATTAGGTTGTAATCCCATTATCTAAGCAGGTGATTAGATTGGGGCGTCACAGTTCGCACTATGATTTTTCCTCTCAAAATGTTAATTTGTCGGGATCTTTCTCATGATGAACCTGTGTTGGTGAAGGTTTAACCAGGTAAATCCACTATTCATTTACATGTCCTCTATGATGACTTTTTCATAAAGGGAGATCTTAATATTGAAGTGTGTTTTTATTCAATGCTCTCTATTTCAATATGATACGCTTGTTTCTCTGATGTGAAAGTTTGGATATACTTTCCATCCATACCAAAATTTATATTGTCAGATAAGATATCGTAGGAATACGAAATTGATATGACACGTGTTTTGATCCTAGTGAATCAATCTTGATGAGATTAAATGCCCATAAATTAGCCATGAGTCTGATGGAAGAGAAAAAAATTAACCCACATTCAACTCACAAATCAAAGTTCGTTAATGCCTTATGCTTTTTTCACATAAATGATTGCCATTACTAAATAATATTAAACACATTGCAATGTATCGTGTTACATTCGTTACCAAACATATCTATAAACATTGGAATGTCTAGAGTCTAATTAAGAGAAGACATAATCCTTGTAGAACACTTGATTAAAAATCACAGACAAGGAATAAGGGAAAGGACATGCACAAGAATTTGTGTGGAAATTACTAATGTTTTATTAGTAAAAAGTAGGGCTGTACATGGGCGGGTTTGGGAAGGTATTAACTAAAACCAACCTCGCATCCATGGACTGCGGTTTTTTATTTTCATAACCAACTCCGCACCCACAAACAGTGGGCAGGTTTTGTTACCTGCCCGCTACGGGTTGGACGGGTTTGGGTTTAAACCCGCTTAAACTCGCATAATCCTGTCTTTTCTCTTACAAAAGCAAAATGATTAGACATTTCTTGTTATCCATATACTTCTACTGCAATCTCCGTTGTACATCTATCTAACGAAGATAGACTCAAGGAAGAAATTGAAAATGAAGATAACCCAATTGAGGAAATGAGAATACCCTTCAATTTTAAAACTTATATGTATCAGAAAGGTAATTATGTTAATGAAGCCCTAGAAAAGTCAATTACTGTTAAAAAACCAATTAAAATTCATGAAGCTATGAGATACTCTCTTCTCGCTGGCGGGAAACGGGTTCGTCATGTTCTTTGTATTGTTGCATGTGAATTAGTTGGAGGGGATGAATTGACCGCGATGCCATCTGCTTGTGCTGTTGAAATGATTCATATTATGTCGTTAATTCATGATGATCTTCCATGTATGGACAATGATGATTTAAGACGAGGAAGAAGATGAAATGAATAACTGAGGAGGCGCCTAACAGAGAGGAAAAGTCGAAGAGACTAGTACCACTAGGGAAAGAGGGTTATCTATCTTATCTACAATCTACTAGTACCACTAGGCTTTTGATAACGTACGGCTAGGATTGGTTTTATCAATGGTGTATATTTAGCGGGTTTGGGCGGGTATTAACTGAAACCAACCTCGCATTTATAGACACCATGTTTTTATTTTCATAACCAACCCCGCACCCACAACGAGCGGGTTCGGATTAAAAACCCACGAGTTTAGCGGGTACGGGCGGGTTTGGGTATGATGGGCGGGTCTTGTGCATCCCTAGTAAAAAGATAGTAAAATATCACGGAAACCAATACAAAAAAAGAGTATTGCTACATTGAAGTTCATTAATTTGCACAAGTCACTTAAATTCCAAGTGATGGTATTCATTACTTGCACATGTACTTCCTGATATATGCAAAACTTCGCAAATGAGTAAACGCATATGTTAAAAAGTGTTGTCTGTAAACTCAAATTCCTTTTTCTTTTTTGATAAACAAGGAACCTTTTCATTAATGGGATTTCAAGGTTACAATGAGTTTAAGATCGAAAATAAGAGAAAACAGATTAACAAGAACATACTCTAAGAGTACAATACCGAGAAATCCGACAAGAGAAAGAGAAGGATTACCGGAGTAAGACAAATATAAGTATGAATAAGATCCGATTAAATAGGAAGAAGGATGGTTTTTCTCGGAATTAAATTCCAACCATTTAGTTTATTTTTCTTCTTTAAAAAGAAATGCTCCAAAGTAGGAGTGATTTTCTCAAATCTCTTGTAACTAATAATGAAGCTTCCGTCGTCAAAAAAACCACTGATGAAGATTTCTCGCCGGATAAGTTGATGATGAAGATTCCGATGAAGAGTTCGTCGCTGGAGACAACAAAGATGGAGATTTCATTGTTGGAGAGCATTACTGTTGATCTTAAAACCCAGCCCAATAACCCAAAATCGTCATTAAAGCAAAGATAAACCTCAAAAGAGTAGATAAAACCACCAAAACGGTGGAGATAAGTAGAAAACAT
Source organism: Papaver somniferum (assembly GCF_003573695.1). Classification (NCBI taxonomy): domain Eukaryota; kingdom Viridiplantae; phylum Streptophyta; class Magnoliopsida; order Ranunculales; family Papaveraceae; genus Papaver; species Papaver somniferum. The sequence goes on along the minus strand of NC_039368.1, from coordinate 126,351,411 downwards.
AATAAAAACTAAACTAATCTACTTTTTTTTTACTCGGTCAACAACAAATAGAATAAAAAACGAAACTGTACAGGGACTAGGTCTTACTAGCGCATATCCAAGAGGCCATCGCAGGTAGAAAACCTATTTGAAACAAAAATAAACCTGTCCAGGCCATTCTACAGATAGAATGAAACCTGTCCTACCCTCATAAAAATCAAAAATATCTTCGTCCAACAAACAAGCTTGCTTGGCCAAAGCATCAGCTGAAAAATTAACTTCCCTATAGTTGTGGACATATCGTATATTGGAATAGAAACTCTTCGTCATTATCCATCTCTTCATTAGTTGCCAAGGCAACTCGCCTTTTTGAAAAGCTTGGATGCAACTCATCGAATCTGACCGAACACAAAGGTTTTTAACTTTCCATCTTTTAGCTAACATCGCACCATAAATAACCGCACACACCTCCGCATAAAAATTAGTCTGCCAGCCAAGTCCTACACTAAGAATGCCAAGCACTGCCGAGTTGGAATCACGGAAAGTAACACCAGAATCGGCTTGGCCTGGGTTACCAAGAGATGCACCATCACAACAAATCATAATTTCACCTGGGTTAGGAGTAGACCAACTAACCTCAACTGGATTGGAGATTTTACAAGCTCTATGCGTACCTTGAAATAGTTCAAAATGCGCAGGTCTTCTAAATTGTTATACATATGACCCTTCAGTTAAATTGAGTTGTCACGAATTACCTGATAAACTCTCCCTTTAAAACCGAGCCACTGAACCACAATATCTTCGTAATAAGCCTTATTGCGCAGCTTCCATAATTCCGTGATAATTGCAAGATTAGCAACAATCTACAGGTCCTTTATCATTTTGATGCGCCCCTTTGCAGCCTTATAAGAGGCCACAAGATCCTCGTTTGGTTGCAGTTAAAAAAATTCCGCCGCCCAAGCCCAAATCAAATGGCTTGCGAGCTGCATAAGTAGTTCCTTTATTCTCTGGATCCAATGTTTCTTCTTTGTCGGGAACCAGCTCGTCAACATTCACAACTACTATCACAAAAGAAACTAATAATGGTGATTTACACTAATTTCCACCAAAAAAAAAAAAGCTAAACGGGCTTTGTTACGAAATCGAGCCCAAATGACACGATTTAAACCCAGTGTAATAATACATTCCCAAAACAAACTAATGACAATGATTTTATGTAGGGCTGAGCAGAAAAACCGTAACCGCGGATTTCATCCGTATCCGTCCACAAATTTTCGGGTGAAAACCAATCCGCAAGAGTTATGGACCGGACACGGGTGCATTCTCAAATCCGCATGCGGTGCGGTTACGGTTGCGGTTGGGATTTGATAACCGCGGATTACCCCCACCGTAGGACAATTAGGGAATTTAGTAAAGTATTTAGGATAATATGGGAAGTTTTTGGACAGAATAGACCTCATCGTCTTTCTAATTTCTTCTTTTTCTTCTTCTTCATTCTTCTTCTTCTTCTCATTTCTTTCCTTCTATTTTTCTTCTTCTTTTTCTCTGTGTCGAATTCAATCAGAGGATTGAGTTAAGTGGAAGAGTGATTCATAGACTACTTGATAACGTGATGAATTGAAGAAGTAGGTGTCGTCTCTAGGTGTTAATCCGAGTTCTGGAAGAAGATAATCGGTAAGATGAATTAGGGTTTCATAATCGGTTTTGGATTTTGATTGAGATGAATTTAATTTGATTAAGGATTTGACGGGTTTGCTTTCGTTTAGGGTAGAGATGATTGCATGCAGTTTAAATATTGGTATCTTTAAGAAATTGAAGTCCACAGAGAAATTGGGTTTTCTGAATTTAGAGTTCGAGTAGAATTAATGTTGTTTGTGAGTTTCTGGTAGTTTTTGAAGGAAGTGGTGTTTATTAATTTAGTGATATGAAGATGTTCTGAAGATGAATTGAAGAATCAAAGAGTTAAGGTTTTCGTTCTTCCCTAAATTAAGAACTAGGGTTTCATAAGAAGTTCAAAGAAGAATTCGAAGATGGAATTGATGTCATAGAATGATGGTTAGGGATGGGTTTAGCCTGAATTAGAGTTTGAAGTTGAAGAATAGCTTGAAATTGTAGTTGAGGATTGATTCTATTTTAATGATTATTCAAATGCTTACCATCATCATCACCAATCATATTCTCAGATAGACAATACTCCTCCTATCCAACCACCATGAGTTTCCTCAGAAGCAGCAGCAGCTGTGGCTAGCCAAATTGCTTATTATACTCCTTACACTCAACCACATGATAACCCATCAACATCTTCTGATTATCCAGGTTTGAACCATGGTGCTGCCGCTGCTGTTGAGGCATTATCACAATTGACACACTTTGCTGGTAATATGGATGCAGCTGAGAGAGCAATGGCTGCTGGAGTGCAAGGCAGACATTGGAATCCTAAAAATGAACTAGGAGTTGGAGGAGGAGGAAGATGAGGAGGAATGTACAGTCAAATGCAAATGCCGCTTCAGCATGCTCCCTATCCGGTTCATTTTAGGGTATGTGGTTTTGTAACCGTTACTAGTTTTATTTGCATATGAATGTTAAGATCATTTATTGCCTGTATTTAATCAAACTACGCATATTTCTGAAATTGGATTGTTCTGTTGTGGTTTAATCAGTCTTAGGCTTGCTGATACCTCTTGATACATAGCATTTTCCCCCTTCCAGACGGCATCTAGTTACGGATTTCGCATGCCTAGTGACTTATGCTGCTTAGATGGCTGATAGGGAAACTTTTGGAGGATTCGCTTGCCTAGTGACTTATGCTGCTTAGCTGCTTAGATGATTTTTGTGATTAAATCCGCGGTTAATCCGCAACCGGCCCGCAAAATCCGTTGATCCGCAGAGGACAAATCCGCGGATGATTGGGCCGGTCACAGTTAAATTTTCCGAATCCGCAACTTTGACGGTTTGGTTGCGGGTGACCCCTAATCCGCATCCGTCCGTCCGTTGCTCACCCCTAATTTTACGTTAATTTTCCCCATCACTAAAAGAAGACAAGTGGGTTTCGTAAGAAATAGAGCCCATTCAAGAAGAACGATTTTTTGGGGACCATGTTTTATTTTGGGTAAAGACATTAGAAGTAAATTTAGGTCACCCCTTCTCTAGATATTTATATTAATACCTAAATTATCCTCCTGATTAATGTTGTGTGATGATTAGTGAATGATTTAGTTAAAAATAATTAGTGAGATTAAATTAAAAGATGGGTTTATTATTAGTTGAGTAGAATTATTGAGAGAGTAGAGTTACAGAAGATGAAGGAGAAAAACATGGAAAATAATTTTTTTTTCCAATTCACTAAGTTTGAGTATTCAAATGATGAAAACTCATCTGATTCTTCATCTCCATCCTCTCCTAGAATATTTGTTAATCTTCAAAATGATCCGGATTTGAACTGGATTTTCAACAGTTAGGTTACTTTATATGAAGAACAAGTAACCGAACTCATCTGAAGCTGTAGTTCGGTTGACCCGTGAGATGAACAAGTAACCGAACTCATCTGAAAGTGTAGTTCGGTTACTTGTTCCAAACACGCAGGTTACCGAACTCTCTAATAATAGAATTTCTAGGAGTTACAACGTTATGTTCGGTTGGTTCTCAACTAACCGAACTTTGATGTACAAAGTTCGGTTGGTTCGCAAACTGCATGCACTTTTGATATAACCGAACTTTACGTAATATAAGAGTATATAAGTTTACAAAGTTCGGTTCTTTCGCAAACTTGAACCTAACAGCTAACCAACCGAACTTTGAGTTCGGTTTCTGCGATAAAATTGTGAAGTTACCGAACTTAAAAAACAAAAAAAATGTGAAGTTCCAGCGTCTATTGTCAAGTTCGGTTACTTTGTAGTTTTAAAATTTTTTGCGAAAAAACCGAACTCTATTGGCTAAGTTCAGTTATTTTGGAACTCAAGATAGTGGCCACAATAACACAGTTCGGTTAGACTGGATTTGTTTTTTTTCGGTTCTAAGGGTGGAGTTCGGTTACTTTGTAGTTTTAAATTTTTTTGCGAAACAACCGAACAGAGAGTTCGGTGACTTAGTTTTAAATCCAATAGAACCGAACGGTTCTTCGTGTTCTTCATTTTCAAGAAGCTCGGTTAGTAAACTAGGATTTTTTGGAAAATCGGCCTAACCGAACATGGCTGTGTAACTCCTACTAAAACCCTATTTTGATGATTTATATTCGATTGAAGCAATCAAAATCAAATTAAAGTGAAGGGTTTGTTGGAAAATACCTCCGGAGTGATCCCATGGCAGAATCAGGCTGCGGCTGGCGTCTTTTATACTCGATAAAATTATCATGTAATAGAACTTAATTGTGATTGCATTGATGTTGTTACATTTCTTAAATAGGCGGTGGTGGTGGTGGTGGCAGGAGGTGGTGGTGGTAATCGGTGGTTGGTGGTGGTGATAATCGGAGGTGGTGGTGGTGGTAATCGGCGGTGGTGGGCGGTGGTGGTGGTAATCGGTGGTTGGTGGTGGTGATAATCGGAGGCGGTGGTGGTGGTAATCGGCGGTGGTGGGCGGTGGTGGTGGGAGGAGGTGGTGGTTATTAGGTTGGTTTTAAATTAAATTAGGTTAAGGGTAGGTTAGTCATTTCAACGTTTTAGGACACCCCTTATCACTATAGGGAAGATGGCCTAATAAAATCATGATCCCCTCAAAAAAACCATGGTCCCTGAAAAATCATTCATCAAGAAATGCCACCCATTTAATCCCACCGACCACCAATAGGCCCCATACTACATTCCTTAATGGAAAAGAAAGATGTTAGGCGTATAAAAAGCATAAGTCTACAAAATAAAAATTCTCTGGATCTTACTAACTATTGCAAAACGACGATGAATCCGAATACTGTAGTCGATAAATATGGAATGATTTTAGAACAACTCGAACAAGTATTACGAGATCTTACAAGTATAAAAACCAATTATGCGTGCCTCAGTGTAGCTGATATGCAAGATGTCATCAAGAACTCTAGAAAAGTCCTCGACGAAGCTCAAGAATACTTAAAGGAAAGAGAAGCTGAAGAAGCTATGAAGTTCGCAATGGAAAGATTAAACACCTGCATGAATGGTCTTCACGTTTAATATATGATAACGGGTAAACGATTCAGTCCACTTTGTGTTTATTTTTGGTGTTATCTTTGTTAACTAGGTCTAAGAAGATTGAATTCTTGATCATCATTAGTAGGAATATGCATTTGATTCATATAGCTACATCTTACTCGCGTTCAAGAAGATAATAACAAGCCTTTGAGGTGCAATAAAAAAACTTTATCCACGACTCCATGCCAATTTTTCTATCGGAGTATGAATTAAGTGCAATGAAACACATTGTTTGGTTTCTTTGATTCAGTTTTGTCTACCCACACGTTGATGTACACCCCATTTTTTTATTTTTTATTTTTGAAGCAATTGTACCCCTCATTGAACGTCCTGTGAGCATCTCTTGGGTCTCCTGCCGACCTCTTCAAGTTACCAGACAGGATCACTAAATTAAAAATGTATATGTAATAATAAAACGTGGTGTGGTGTCGTAGTGTGGATACATTCTAGTCATTGACTTTGCAGACTCATCGTTGGTTGTTGTTGAGCCGCATATTATTTTTCTATATATACACCCAAATAGATTATGATAATTATATATTTTCACACCCATGAGGTATTAAATTTCTCTGAGCATTTATCTCTGCCCCATAACAAAGAGAGTGATTTTGATGATTTATTTGCTTACTTGACTAGAAATGATAAGTATGTGAATTGTAAAGGTCATGTCATCGACTGGATAGCTCCAAACCAGCAAAGTAGATCATTTACTTATTCATGGTCACATGAGTTACTTAACTTGCCCAGCTATGGTGTACATGCTAGTCCTCAGGGAAATGAATCTGTTGCAACAATGGATCGTGTATCTATAAATGATCCAGTTCGAGAGAAGGCTGAAAAATTGCAAGCTCTTGAGAAGAGAGTATCGCATCTGCTCGAGCAACTGAATCAGGAGAAGAACGATAAGCAAGCTCTAGAGAAAAGAGTATCAGATCTAACTGAGCAATTCAACCAGGATAAGCAAGCTCTGAGAGACGAGTTAATGAGTTAACATTAAAATTTGAAGAGTGCTGCAGTGGTGCTAAAGGTGGATCGGCTAATGAGTAGTAGATCATGTTGATTCAAATCGACCAATTGGAGTACTTCCTGCGCTCATCTGTTTAAGAAAGAATGATTTTTTAGGGACCATGGTCTTATTAGGCCACCTTCCCTATAATTATAAGGGGTGTTCCAGAACATTGAAATGACTAACCTACTCTTAACCTAATTTAATTTAAAATCAACACAATAACCACCTCTCTCTCTATATATATAATCACCACCTACCGCCACCGCCGATTACCATCACCACCACCAACCACCGATTACCACCACCACCACCACCCACCACCGCCGATTACCACCACCACTGGTGTAATTTTGAAAGTGGTAAATAAGATTCGTTCGCTCGGACTTGTAAAGACTCGATTCTAGACTTAAAAATAAAGAAAATATATTCACAAGATTGTCACGATAACGAGAGATACTAGGACTTCGGATTCCACCAATTCTAATGTTCATGAGGTTCAACTAATTATTCTAGACATTTATAGCTCCAAAGTTAACTTTTTATAGACTCTTCTTCTTTGCCAAGGTGGATTTTTAAAAGATTAATTGTAAATCACAAGCATAACGCATCAAAAGTATTATACTAAGCATACATTATCAAACGAAATCACAACTAATTAGTGAAAATCATAAAACAATTAAATCAAGTGCAAAAAGTCATACAAGAAATAAGTAGAATTACCACATGCACGAAAAATAGCTTCCTCTTTTTTCCCAGTATTGGGGTTTAACTCCTCATTTATTCACATTCTCAAAATAGGTGTTCATAGCTCAAATAGGTGAAAAATAAGAGAAAACTTATAAAGCAAACAGTTTGCAACGCTGTATTGGCGTTACAAACAGCTGTTACAACGGGTGTTGAACTATTACAGAGAAAAGATGACAGCTTATGATATATGTGATCTATTGAACAACGATACTTCTGATGTGCTGTTTGAATACGACAGCCTTTGCGACTGTTCTCCAATGTTCTTCAGCTTCTCTTGTTCACCAGCAGCAGGTGAATATTCCTGCAACTTCACCCGCGCTTCTCTGCTCCGATTCTGACCCCCAAACTCTCCACCTCCTTCCTTGACCTCCCAACAACTTATATATAAAAAACAGAGCGATTTGATCTCCCCAAAACTCCTCGAAATATCTTCTTTCCTTCCTTGGCAGTTACAGCAATAATCTCTTCCCAAAATTGTTTCACGCGTTTCTGAGCTTTCCAACTTATCTCAAACTCTTCCTTAGATAGATATGTATCTTTGGGAAAGATATCCCTCTTTTAATCTCCCTAGAACTCCCAAAAATAGCTCCAACAGCAAACCGTGTATAACTTGACTTCTATTTCTTTTCCGGCTATTCTAGCCAATTTGGGTTCAAACAAAAGACTTCACCAGGCCTGTTTAGGCTAGGGAGTAAACCCAATAAATTTCAGCCATTGAATCGCTCTAGAACTCGATCGAATCATCACCCAAAAATCATGCAGACGTGATGAATATTTTCCCGCCAAAATTTTTTATTTGAATTTGGGAAGAAAGTGACCTCCCCCTTATCTGTGGATGGTCTCCCTTTAGCAGATGCCTGGAAATGGGTCACCCCTTAGTAATTAGGTTACCCCTTATCCAAAGTGAGAGTCCGTATAGTAATTTTCTCCACGAGCGCAAAAACCACTTTTTTAGCCAATTTCGCCGCAAAAACTTATTTCTTTAAAAATACCTACAGGGACATAAAAAGCCATAATAAATATAAAATCGAGCACTAATAATATATACAAATGAGATTATATAAGACACAAAAATGTGCCTATCAAATACCCCCAAACTTATTACTTGCTAGTCCTCGAGCAAATCAAATAGAAAATAAAATCCTAACTCACTGTCGCAGGAATCGTCGATTGCATTTAGCGTATGCAATAAGCCTTTAAACCCCTAGGTGGCCCAGTGGCCGAGTTGTAGTCTCGGGAGGGCTTACAAGAGATATACCCACAAAACCTTTACTCCAGACCCTAAATATCTACACAGAACCTTGGAAAGCACTAAAGAATCTCCTTGGTTGGCATACTTATTGACTACAGGAGGAAGTACCCTGATGCGAAATTCCAATTGCTGTACACGAGTTTGCACTCAAGCATACTAAAATTCATATAAAGTGACAGAGCTCTACTCAGATAGTCGCACTATGGACATCAATATCTGGAGTCAAAACTAATCACATGGATAGATCAAGAAGATGGATATAGAGAAAAACATAGATGGTTTTGATGTTTACTAAGTGAACGGCATTTCCCATATCTGTCTGAAGGCCTCCGCCAAAATGAACCTATCCTAATGGATTGAGGTACTAGTCTGACTAATATCAACACACTGGCATATACAAGGGCACCAGTGGTCGATAACCTAACTCTAGGTCAACACAACTGGCATATACAAGGGTACCAGTGGTCGACTTTACTGAATTTATTCCTTTTGGTCAAATGGTCTGGTCTCAATTTCTCTCTCTCTTTTTTTTTTTCTTTTTTTCTTTCATCTTTTTTTTTCAACTTTTTTTTTTTTTGGTATCTCAGTCACTCTAATTCACCCTTGCATTGGTAACAACTTGAATCGTGAGCCCCACCAAATCACTTAAAAACATATTAAAAATAAAAATAAAAACAGAAGTGAAAAGGACTCAACGAGATATGGCGAAACTACCATGTTATTTCTAACACCTGAGCTCTGTGCTTTTATGAATAGACTCTTTAGATGTTTCCATCTAATCAGATTGGTTCCTCAACTCCTACAACCAAAATGCTTCCATTCACTTAGATTGGTCAGTGCAATCCTTAATAGGCATAAATTTCTAGGCTCCAGAGTTTATTTATTGCAACTAAAAAGTTTCTCCCATAACCCCAAACTTAAATCTAACATTGTCCTCAATGTTCTAAAGATAAAATTAAAAGCATGAACAAGGAGAAACTGTTACCATTTGAAGAAAAAGAGATAAGGAAAGATATTACCGTGTTGCATGAGATTGGGTTACCTCCCAGGAAGTGCTAAGTTTAATGTCTTCATCCAGACATAAGAAAGGATTAATCACCTCGTATCATAAAGTAATAGCCGAAATATCTGTGGGTCATCAAAACCAAATAGAGCTATCACAAGTAAAAGGAATCTGCAACATGCCAAGAAAATTGACAAATAAAGCGCACCCTTGTCTAGTTTCCTATTTAAGACAACTACATCTAGCTGTGGTTCAGGTTCAGGCTCTATGAAAGGATCTAGATAAAATATTTTCATGCGCTGGAATTCCTCAAAGCTAAGGTCCGGTTCAGGTATTAGAGTCTGGAAAAACTCAAGTAAAAACTTAGAAGCACATAATAATAACCTGAATAATTGTGGATCCTTAAAGTCAATCACTTTTGACTCACACAACTGACCACAATGAGAGTGGTGGTCTTCCTTAAACAAATGTGTCGACCCTAATCTCCTAAAATAATTAGGTTTAGTCTCAAAACATAATAATTGACACATATGAAACTTATACGTTCCCACAATTTGTCGAAAAATATTTGGTGGAAAAACAAAGTCAATCTGGATATCATAGCCTGGGTAAACCGCATCAACTAGAGGATGGGTTTCTAACAACTGAACTTCCTTATGGACATCACTAGGTTCAGGAAAACGTGTATGAAGATAATCTTGTAAAATGGATGAGGCACATATGTCAAGTCCCAAGTGAGGGACCTTTCTAATAGTTAAAGCACATGGAGAATGATAATCACCCCCAAACTTAGAGTTTTTAGTGTCTCTGGAAAGACTAGTCACAACTTCCCTAATTTCAAGGTCATCTGATTCCTGAAAATGGTCAATTGATTCTTCTAAGTCAGGTTCATCCTCACTCATCTCTACGAGTTCACTTTCTTTATCTAAGATTAATGTTTCTAAATCGCTAGACTCTAAAACAATATTCTCAGAAAAAACTCGTTCCTCTAAACCATTATTAGCTTCGTAATCAAAAGGAAATACTACATCGTCTAAAACGGGAGTATCTCTAGTCAAATCCTCGTCCTTTTGAATAGGTGAATAATTATTAAAATTATTTGGATTTGAACTAGAAACATTATCATTATTAAGCTCAATTGGAGTAACAAATTCCTGATCACTATGCCTACTTATTTCAAATTCTTCATCAACACTATGCTCATCATAATCATCATTATAATAACATGAAAATAGTTGAACCTCATCTAAACAAGTAGTGTTACCAATTTTATCCTCGTCATCTTGATTATGTGAATAACTATCTTCATTTTCAAAGGTACTATTGGAAACACTATATTGGAAATTAAGAGCAGTTATGTTCTGGGCCTCTAACAAAATATATTGAGTCGACTCACATGACTTCCTGATTGAATCTAGGAAAGAAAGTTCACTCGTTGCATTGCTTTCGTCCATTACTAAGTTATTCATTTCTTCTAACTTACGTGTCGACTCAGCTAACTTAAGTGTTGACTCTAGTAGAGAGGAATTTCGCTCGTATGACCGGTTGGCGTGTGGATAGTAATTGGGCTCACCATGGTATGGACCATAACCTTCAAAAGGCTGATGTTCCCAACCATTATTCACACTATGGTCAAAGTAGTAACGTCCATTTTCAAACTCAGTCTGATATTCGTTGTATTGGCTATTGTAATACCAGTTCGACATTCTATTGCAGGGGTGTGAGTTGTCACACAAAATAAAACCCACTGACAGGGGATTCGTTGGTGGATAGAGTCTTACCTCCCGTATCAGACGGGCGATGAACCGTTGAAGTCGACTCAGGCCACCGACTCCTATGTCAGTGTACGAACCCGAGGGGATGAGGCGATATCGTAATCGTCGTCCTTCCCTGCAAACAATTTTTATTTAATCTTTAACCCTTCCTTAGGGTATTAGAAATAATGTCCAGTCCAAAAATGTCCAAAAAGGAAAAGAAAAATTACAAAAATAACACCCTATTTACAGTTTCTAAAAATAAAACAAAATAACTATATACAAAATCTTCTTCTTCACTCCTTTCGGATTCCTCTTTTCTTTCCTTCTTTGGCGATGCTTTCCTTTTATAACACTTTTTCTTCCCTTGTAGCTTCGCTCCAAATCTGAAAAGAATTGAAAAATACCAAAATGCGTAAAAAAGAACAAAAAATAATAAAAATAAAAAGAAACCTAAAACAAATCTAAATACAAGTCTGCGTCGGCGGCGCCAAAAATTGATGTAATTTTGAAAGTGGTAAATAAGATTCGTTCGCTCGGACCTGTAAAGCCTCGATTTCTAGACTTAAAGATAACGAAAACACTAAAATAAAGAAAATATATTCACAAGATTGTCACGATAACGAGAGATACTAGGACTTCGGATTCCACCAATTCTCATGTTCATGTGGTTCAACTAATTATTCTAGACATTTATAGCTCCAAAGTTAACTTTTTATAGACTCTTCTTCTTTGCCAAGGTGGATTTTTAAAATATTAATTGTAAATCACAAGCATAACGCATCAAAAGTATTATACTAAGCATACATTATCAAACGAAATCACAACTAATTAGTGAAAATCATAAAACAATTAAATCAAGTGCAAAAAGTCATACAAGAAATAAGTAGAATTACCACATGCATGAAAAATATCTTCCTCCTTTGTTCCAGTATTGGGTTTAGCTCCTCATATTATTCACGTTCTCAAAATAGGTGTTCATAGCTCAAATAGGTGAAAAACAAGATAAAACTTATAAAGCAGACAGTTTGCAACGCTGTATTGGCGTTACAAACAGCTGTTACAACGGGTGTTGAACTATTACAGAGAAAAGATGACAGCTTATGATATATGTGATCTATTGAACAACGATACTTCTGATGTGATGTTTGAATACGACAGCCTTTGCGACTGTTCTCGTCTGTCCAATGTTCTTCAGCTTCTCTGGTTCACCAGCAGCAGGTGAATATTCCTGCAACTTCACCTGCGCTTCTCTGCTCCGATTCTTTCGACCGCCAAACTATCCACCTCCTTCCTTGACCTCCCAGAAACTTATATATAACAAACAAAGCGATTTGATCTTCCCAAAACTCCTCGAAATCTCTTCTTTCCTTCCTTGGCAGTTACGACAATAATCTCTTCCCAAAATTGTTTCACGTGTTTCTGAGCTTTCCAACTTATCTCAAACTCTTCCTTAGATAGATATGTATCTTTAGGAAAGATATCCTCTTTTAATCTCCCTAGAACTCCCAAAAATAGCTCCAACAGCAAACCGTGTATAACTTGACTTCTATTTCTTTTTCCGGCTATTCTTGCCAATTTGGGTTCAAACAAAAGACTTCACCAGGCCTGTTTAGGCCTAGGGAGTAAACCCAATCAATTTCATCCATTGAATCGCTCTGGAACTCGATTGAATCATCACCCAAAAATCATGCAGACGTGATGAATATTTTCCCGCCAAATTTTTTTATTTGAATTTGGGAAGAAAGTGACCTCCCCCTTATCTATGGATGGTCTCCCTTTAGCAGATGCCTGGAAATGGGTCACCTCTTAGTAATTAGGTTACCTCTTATCCAAAGTGAGAGTCTGTATAGTAATTTCTCCCACGAGCTCAAAAACCACTTTTTTAGCCAATTTCGCCGCAAAAGCTTATTTCTCCAAAATACCTACAGGGACATAAAAAGCCATAATAAATATAAAATCAAGCACTAATAATATATACAATTGAGATTATATAAGACACAAAAATGTTCCTATCAACCACCACCACCAACCACCGATTACCACCACCGCCCACCACCGCCGATTACCACCACCACCACCTCCAATTATCACCACCAACAACCACCGATTACCACCACCACCTCCGGTTACCACCACCACCACTATATACATAGCTTAATATAAAACATTAACAAAGAGATTCTCACAAACCCATTACTTGTCATTCGTTTTTGGTTGAATAAATGAGAACTAATCATCAAAATGAGTTGAAAATGGAAGTTGCAGAGAGGTTTAATGGAGTTTTTTTCAGTAAAAAGGTCGGTTATCACAAATTATTTTTTTCTTAACCGAACTCAAAGTTCGGTTGATTCGCAAAAAAATACTTTTAACCGAACTCCTTGTATTAGAACAATACAAGTCCATATGTTCGGTTTGTTCGCAAAATTTTTAAGTTTTCTTTGTAACCGAACTCTACCTATAAGCCCAGTTCGGTTGATTCGCAAAATATGTTGAAGTTTGCGAACCAACCGAACTTCTAAAACTAGGTTACTTTTAACCTGAAGTTCGGTTGGGAACTTAGTTGCGTTGAAGTTTGCGAACTAACCGAACACACAAGATGTATTCAAATAAATTGTTAAGTTCAAAGTTCGGTTACCTACCATTTTATCCTAGGTAACCGAACATTGCACTGTACGACCAAAACCTCCATTAACGAGCGAGTTCGGTAACCTGCGTGTTTGGAAAACGTAACCGAACTACACTTTCAGGTGTGTTCGGTTACATGTTCTTGACATATGGTAACCGAACTACACTTTCAGATGTGTTCGGTTACATGTTGCTGACATATGGTTAACCGAACTGGCCCAAATTTACATAAAAATTTCATTTTTTTGAAATTTTGGAGCAATTCAAGCAACATTATCTAAGTTTGAAGCATACCTGGGTACCCAAATACCCTTCCTCCGGTTGTGGTTGGTAAAATCCATCTTTTTCATGTTTTCCTTCTTCATCTTCTCTAACTTTAGTCTCTCAATAATTCTACTTCTTTAAAAAAAGAAACTCATCTGATTTTTTAATCTCACTAATTATCTTTAACTTAATCATCTCACTAACTATTATTAACACTAGATAATCATAACCCAAAATTAATCAGGAGGGTAACTTAGGTATTAATATAAATATCTAGATAAGGGGTGACCTAGATTTACTTCTAATGTCTTTACCCAAAATAAAACCATGGTCCCCCAAGAAAAACCATGGTCCCCAAAAAATCGTTCTTAAGAAAACGCACGATACAAATGTTAATCTGTTTCAAAGGCCCAAACCACCTTTGCTTATCTGTTTTAAAAGCCCAAGCCACCATTGCTAATTTTCTTTTGTTTATGTTGTATGGCTATTTGTAAGTTGTAATATTCTCCTTCAAAAAAAAATTTGGTTTCTTTGTTGTTTAACTATTTTCGAGTTGGTAAACATATAGCAGTTGTTATTAACCTAGTAAAAAGATTCTTGTAACTAACATCATGATTTATGATTAGTTATACATCAAAATTTAGAACTAAGATTAAGGATTCCAAATGAACTTGATTTAAGATCGCTGAGACTTGGTAATCTACACCTACACTTATGTTCGTCTTTGATTATCATGTAGTATCTATTTATTTCAATGAATATGAAAAAGAAAACATAATACATAATGAAAATTGAAAATTGAAAATTGAGAAGTGCTTGATTTACTGAGCATTAAATATATGAGAATATTTTGAGATTCAAAAGAGTTATTTCTTACTACCTTTTATTAGTGAAAGTTTAAGTTTTCACCTTTATACTTACATTTGTAATTCATAAAGATGAAAACTTCAAATTTCATCGGTTATTAAATCGGAAAAACTTGTGAAAATAATTTTCACCGCCGGAACCAATAAAACCAACCGTAAACATATAAACAAAATGCAACAAAACCATATAAACAAAAAGATAATATATGAAAAAGTTAATCACGAGGAATACGAAAATCAATTCATTAATTTCAACTAAACAAGTAAAAAAATATACAATCTACATGGATTTTTATTTAAATAAAGATTATATTTTGTTATTACCTTTTTTAACTTGAGATTTGGTAGTAGTAAGGTGGGTGTTCATTTTTTTCTTAGTTTCACTAATCCGGAAATCCCCTGATTTTAAAATCCACTATATTATTTCTTTTATCTCCTTTTAGTTCTCTTGTTTCAGTTATGCCTTTTCAAACTAAGGAATAAACCAACATCAGGAAAGGTGAGATTTTTTTGGAAGTCCACTTAAAATATTAGCAATTATAATTCTTTTGAAAAGAAATTAACAAGTAATTTATACCGATAATTTAATTTTGAAATAGATAGATGGGATGATGGATTAGATAACTTAGTTCTCAAGTTTAACCATTGTTAATAATTCCTATTTTATAATTAGTAGACGTTGTCGAGGATGTTAAGTTTTGAAGAAAACTACTACACTAGACTTTAGTTTTTGTATAAGAACTATATGGTATGGTCTTTTTATTCGTATATATTTTATTCAACTATTAACTCGTGTCTATTAATACCCATTTAATTATGAAACATGTCTCATCGGTTACAATACATTATATCGAAGATAATAATAAAGAGATTCAATTGGAGGAAATAAAAAAACTTCAGACATTTTTTGGTTGGATGTGGATAAATATTTATTTGAGGATAAAATATGATAATGTATTCGTAATGTACTTACGTTTTGTTTCAATATTAACTTAATCATGGAAATCCATATCATATGTTAATAGTGCCTCACATTCAAAGCATAATAAAAAGAACAAATTGATTAAAAATAAATAATAAAAGAACCAACTGGGAAAAGTTTCTTGAAATGTCATTTTATTATTATATGAAGATTAATATTGAGAGACAGTTAAAAGTAGAATATTATTTGGTTAGAAAAACAAATGTATCCTTATATTCAGTGATAACTATAATAACATCTAAGTATGAGGTAAACACATATTTTAGAATGTTTTGATGTAAACTCAAATTGTTAGTTTCATATATGTGCAACCACAATTTTCTTATTAATTATTCTCACATCATGCATGTGTATGCTACATTTCGAAGAAATAAATTTGTAAACAAAAATTCAGAAGTTTCTTTTTAGGAAACTAAAAAAGTGGGATTTTCATGTCAAAAAACACATGTTAACTTTCAAACAAAAAGATATGAAACTGATCCCAGATTTTAAATATTGTCAAAACCACATCTCAGATTTTGGTGGGACTCAACAATTCCTCACGAAGGATTCATATGTTTTGGGAGATGGAAAAGACTTTATTATGGTCATAAATTTGATAACTACCATGTTGGTGTTGAAGAAGAAGCTTCACCAATAACTAGTTCTTCAAATTCACGAGAAACTTTTGGTTGATGATTAAAGAATTTTAGGGAATCATATACATCTGAGAAAATGTCGAGTAAACACTTATGGTGCTAATGTTTTTTTTACTTGGTACCGTAGATATCAAAATCCTCACGATCGGGTGTCCATTTGTCTGGGACACAAAGTCGTGCGTCTTCATTGCAGACTTCAATTGTATTATGTGAGCAGGATTATTTTGTAAGATGATGTTGTGGTTATTTATAATAATAGTTTTTAAGCTCCGGTGTAGTATCTTTGTAGATTCACAATGTCTATTGTAACAAAAAGTAAATATGAATCATTAGTTGAATATATTTGGTTTAAAAATTCGGTTTCCATATTATGCAGCAGACAATATATCGATTAACAATCTTTACAACTCCATATGAATTAATAATAATGTATCATCCACCTATTTTATAACGACAAATCTAACGGCCTAAGGTTTGTCATACCACTCTCCCCCACATGGAAAATGCAATTTCTTAGAAAATTACAAATCGCGCGCCGACTATACTCACATGTCATGCGCCAACTTTGGGCGAGGTGTAAAACATCAATTTAGACAAAATATTTTGTAAACAATAAATTGTTCTTGACTAAGATTGCTAATGATCCATGAAAAACCTTATTCTTTGAATCATATTTTGAGATTGATCAAGTCAAGCTTGAAAGTCGAAATATCATATTTGTAATGTTTAAACCATAATAAAATCACACGACATTGTCATAAGATAAAATGGTAGGAGCATTGAGTAAATCGTACACTCCAGTCATCATATAGCTTTGTTGTTGAAGTTCTCCCAAATTTCTTCATTTGTCTTTCAATCTTCGAGGATATACGATGATATCTAATACTTAATATCATGCTCTAATCCTAATCCGAGAAAGTTGACTAGAAATCAAGATATAGCTTTTTGCATCTAACATTGACAACAATTTTGAGATAAAAAAACTTGCGAAATCGACCAAGCGATGCTCTAACAAGTATATTGTATTTATACCGTCGGATCATATATAATCGAACTAACATTGCATGTTATAAAAAGTAAAACACAATGATGAGTCCATGAAGACACGTTTTTCTAATATGTTTTTGTACCTTTTTCTCTTGGCCATAAGATGTGGGGAATTATGATGACTTTTTCTCGTAGAATGATGTAGGGGTTTTGATGATTTCGTGTGATTTCTTCTCTACTCCAATTACAACATCAAGGTCATTAATTATGTTTTTGGTTGATGCAGATAAAGTAAGGGACTAATGATTTCATATGATTCCATCGTTGTAGATCTAGATTTTAGCGCTTTCATATGATTTTTATTAGGATTTTCTTTTACTAGCTAGCTATAGTTTATCTCTTAATTTCTAATTTCATTTTTAGTTTATCTCTTAGTTTAGCTTAATTTCCTTTTCTATCCTTAGTTATTATTAGAATCGTTGAATCTTATATAAGGAGGGTCCTAGAATTGTAGAGAAAAAGAATTCCACAACCAAATTATTTGATAAATATCAAAGTCATCTTCGTTGTTATTATATTTATTTTGTTAATGATTTTTTGAATATTTTGATCTCATGCTAGTTTTTATTTATTTTTTTGGATCTTTGATCCAAGTTATACGCTTCTGGTACGTTATGTGGTATCAGAGCGTGGTAGAAATCCTTCACTAATGAGTGTATGGGATTTGCTTCTATCCACGATTTAAGCTTCTATTGAGTGCTTTAACTTTCAAGT
This sequence comes from Papaver somniferum, assembly GCF_003573695.1. NCBI lineage: Eukaryota > Viridiplantae > Streptophyta > Magnoliopsida > Ranunculales > Papaveraceae > Papaver > Papaver somniferum. The sequence continues at coordinate 126,333,372 of NC_039368.1, read as the reverse complement.
TCTTCATCATGGACAAAATTTTGTATTAATGTTAGAGTAGATGAATGGTCGATAGTTTTATTCTTGATCTGGCGTGTCCACGAAACTGTGTGTCTATTGCAGCGGAAAATTACTTGAAGAAAAATAATTGTGGAGAACGGGATTTTAATGGCGGTATTCTTAAATCCAATTTCCATAAAGGTAAATATCGAAGTATTACTTATTGGGAAAGATATATAAGTGAATCATCTATAGCTTTCGAGTTTAGGTACCTTTTGTAATGAAGGTATGCATAGTTTTGAGTTTCTTCATGGCAAGACATTGCCTTGTTCACGTAATTCTTCCGATCCATAAGCACCAGCCCAAAATCTTCCTACCCAACAAATATCATTAGATTATAGGGTTGATTTTTTTTTTTGTCATATTTACGAAAAAGACTTAGATGAGACATTGGATCGTTTTATAGAGAAATATAGGAAAAGATTTATTTATAATGATCCATGTTCTAAAGATCTTACACCGATATCCATTCACACGAATTCATCTTTGATGAAGAAGAAAAGAGTGAAAATGAAGAGACTTCTAGTGTTATTGAAATCAAGCACCCACCATCACCTGTATTTGACTTTCCAGTCACATTTAGTTTTATTCTTAATTATATGCATACTCAAGAGAAACACGATAATAATGTTATAAATCCACCATCTTATTTGATTTGGTTGGTGTTTCCATTAGTACTCCCATCGATTTTGTTATGCCAACATCAAACTTCCATAAACATCAATTCTTATGTTAAGTGTTAGAATTTTTGTATTTTTATGGCTTGGACAATTGAAGTTCGAAAAACAGCCGAAGTACATATCCGTTGGCATCGACGCTTTCAAATATACTTACAGAAATTCGAGGGCGATTTCCTCAAAAAGTGGCGGGAAACTCAAGTCATTACTTTTTTATTTTATTCTTGATCAATCATTAGTCAAGTCATTGTTGTTATTTTGTTTTTATATTAAAATTTTAATCGTCGATCCATCCATCTGTATATCCATTGGATGAAAATCCGTTAAATGTTAGATTGGATGCATATGCCAAATGTGAATTTCGTCTTATATTGTATCTGTCTTATATTCTTATGGTGGTCATCTTCCAAAAGAATCTCAACAACCATATTCACATAGCCTGTTTTTAGTTGGGCTATAATAAATGTTACGAATTTTAAGCTTAAGCACGATCTAAGAAAATTCCCAAGCCCACCCCATCACGAATGTCTAGTTCCACCACCTTTTTTTTATAGAAAAAGCTTAGACCGAATCCGAAAAAACAAGCAACGCGTTAGCAAGGCTGCCACTGAGCCTGTTAATATTTTTTTTACATGCCATAACAATATTAAGAGTTTCCAGATTTTGGAGTTTGTGGATAATTTTAAGACTAGTTAAAACAAAAGAATTTGGACTAATCTTATTGATAGTGTATTCTTCTTCACTTCTCAAAGATTCATGGTAACTGAGATGAAATATTCTTTTGACTGCCTGATGGTATAGGTGTTTGAATCTGACCAGAATATCCATGGACTCAGCTTGTATTTCTACATTGATATGCTTCATTTATTTGGCCCAGCCGAAGGCTAAATCTGCTCCTCCTGTTTTTCCCCATTCTCCAAAGTGTCCTAGATGTCCTCTGGTACCAATGGTGTTTCCTGCAAAGTCCAAAATATCTAGTGGAGAAAAATAGATGAGACTGTCGTGGTCTTGTAGGGTGCATATTTTAATGTTAACACCAAAATCCAAATTATGATAAAGATTTAGATCATAAGGAGCAACAATATTTTCCTCTGTGTCAAACTCTCCACCATTTAGGGAAATAGTGTTCATTATGTAAGTTGGTAATTTGTGAATTCTGTTATAATCACTGTAGTTGCAGGAAATCCTACACTACACCCCTCATATGATTACATTATTATTCAACTCATTTTTAGATTTACACTCTTAATTTCATTGATCAATCTTTGAATATTATTACAAGAAACGATAAAGGAATCAAGAATGACCTCTGCTCTAGACTTTTTCTCTCCTATTTACTTGTTTCTTACTCAAAAAGATCTCTCTCCCTTCTTTACAACTTGAACGACTATTTATAGGGAAATACATAGTGGATGACAGCTAATCTGTCCTTTATTTTCGGGTATGGTTTGCGACATTCTCGCAACCTTACAAATTTTAAATTCTCAAGATCTCTAATTTTCGCAGGACTATCACATCTTTCTCGTAATCCTAGCAGACGTCGTTTATCGTATCATTTCTGAAATTGTACTTCGACGCTGTTGTGTTGTGTTGTTGATAATTTCCCTGAAAAATTATCGTTGCGAGATTCTGATCCTACATCTTGCCTCTTCTCATATCTTCTCTTCACAGTAGAGAATGATGTGAGAAATACCGCAGCTGTTCATCTCTTCATATTCTGCATTTATCACACGTATTCTTTCTTCCATTTGTTTCTTGACACATCTTATGTAACCGCTTCTTTTCAACCGCTCACGTCTTTTCGTTTTAGTGGTGTTTATTTCTTCGAGTAAAAAAAAATCTCATTTATATACTCTTCTTTCCACTTTCTTTTTACTTTCTCTTCTATTTTTGTTCTCTCATCTCTGCAACTCTGTTATTCTTCTGCAAGTTCTGCTGCTGTAATTTTTCCCCCTTCAATCCTCTTACTTTTTATTCATTCTCATACTCTATATTCAAATATGGCTCCAAGTGGTCATAGACATGAGAAGAATTTAAAAGATGTCCAAAAAGATCTTGCTGATAAAGGTTTCACACTCTCTACCATTCCTGGTGAAAATGCCAAATCAATTCTTTCTGTCAAACTTTTCTCTGATCAGTACTGTGATGATCAATCAATCATAATTTCGCTAGGCCAGATTCTCGCAGGTCTCCCTATTCCTCTATATGACCCAGATATTCCTCTGTTCTATGAAATTCTCGCTCACTCGGGATTTTCGCGAGCTATCTTCCAACTGAGTGGGGACTGCATCCGTCTGATGCTAGAGTTCGCTAACCGTGGTGCTGGTAAAGGATCTTTGTATTCCAAAGAACTTAGGGATCCTAGATTCGCATACCTAGAGATAATTGTTGAGAAATACACAGTAGCGAGTTTCTTTGAGAACTATGAACTTATCTCCATGAAGAAAGAGAATACTCGCTGGGGTATTCGCTTAAAAAGGAAAGATAACATTGATGAAGCTAAAATTCTCATGCAAGATATTGACTGGCATTCTGGTAAAAACACAACTCCTCGCCAACCATTACAAAAGTGCGACCCTCCATCACTAATTATAGCTCGCGGTGTACCAAAACGTGCAAGTATATTATTTTTTAAAAACTCAATCACAGCCCTATGGTCATTGGTTTTACACGCAACCGCCTCAATCCACTTAGAGACATAGTCTACGGCGACAAGGATGTAAAGGTTACCAAAAGAATTAGGAAACAGACCCATAAAGTCAATACCCCACACATCAAAGACCTCAACAATTAAAATCGGGTTCACGGGTATCATATTCCTAGGGGAAATGGTTCCTAATTTCTGGAAACGTTCACAAGTAACACAGTAACTATGGGAGTCTTTAAACAACGAAGGCCAATAGAATCCACACTGCAATATCTTAGCAGCAGTTTTCTTAGCACTAAAGAGACCCCCACAAGCATGATCATGACAAAAGGAAATAATACTGGACTGGTCACTCTCAGGTATACATCTCCTAATAATCTGGTCAGGACAATACTTAAACAAATAAGGATCATCCCAAAAGAAGTGCTTAACCTCGACTAAAAACCTAGAACGATCTTGTTTACCCCAATATTGAGGCATACGACCAGTAACAAGATAGTTCACGATATTCGCATACCAAGGTAATTGGGTAACAAAGAAAAGTTGTTCATTAGGAAAACTATCCCTTATAGGAAGGGAATCATCAGGGGAATCAACAACTATCCTAGACAAGTGGTCTGCTACTACATTTTCGGCACCCTTTTTGTCTCCAATGTCTGGAGAGAACTCTTGCAACAAAAGGATCCACCTAATCAATCTAGGTTTCGTATCCTTCTTAGACAAAAGATATTTCAAAGCAGCATGATCATTATATATTACGATTTTAGAACCTAAGAGATAGGGTCTAAACTTGTCTAAGGCAAACACAATGGCTAACGGTTCCTTCTCAGTAGTGGTATAGTTGAACTGGGCATCATTCAAAGATTTGCTAGCATAGTAAATCACATGAAGTAATTTGTTTCTCGCTGACCTAGCACAACACCAATAGCATAATCTGAAGCATCACACATGATCTCAAAGGGTAAGTTCCAGTTGGGTGCCTGGACTATGGGCGGTAGTGAGTAAAGTCTTAAGCTTCTCAAAAGCCTCTACACAAGCATCATCAAAGACAAACTTAACATCTTTTGCAAGAAAATTGCAAAGAGATCTAGAAATCAAGCTAAAATTCTTAATGAATCAACGATAAAAACCTGCATGCCCTAAGAATGACCTAATATCTCTTACGGTTTTTGGGACCTGTAAAGTATTGATAAGGTCAACTTTGGCCATATCTACCTCTATACCCTTAGAAGATACGATATGCCCTAAAAAAATTCCTGATCGAACCATGAAACGACATTTTCTCCCAATTAAGCACTAGATTCTTTTCCTTACACCTAGTCAACACTAATGAAAAATGATGAAGCACTCATCGAAAGACGAACCAAACACTGAAAAATCATCCATAAAGACCTCTAAAAACTTTTCTACCATATCGGAAAATATGCTCATCATGCAACGCTGAAAAGTCGCAGGGGCGTTACATAGCCCGAAAGGCATGCGTCTATACGCAAAGGTACCAAAGGGACAGGTAAAAGTGGTTTTCTCCTGGTCTTCTGTGGCAATAACGATCTGATTATAACTATGTCCAGTTAATCTCTCTAGCATCTGGTCGATGAAGGGAAGGGGAAAGTGGTCCTTCCTAGTGACCTTGTTCAATTTACTATAGTCAATACAAACACGCCAACCCGTGGTCACTCGGGTTGGGATTAACTCACTAGGGTTCTTCTTTGCGTTCTCAAAACAGATTCGAATCCCATGAATCACCTTCAGTCATCATCAATCTCTTTATATCACACGGAAGCAACAGTTCTTTTTCACGGGTTTGATTAAACAAATCTCACATAAATCTCCAACTTATTCTTATGCTGATTCAGCAAACAAACCAATTACGTCTGTTTTCTTTTAACCTGACTACAGAACATGGCACCGAACGCAACCAGAACTAATCGATTGCCATTGACCAACATCAGGTCCTCGGTTTGGTTTTCCGTTACAAAACTCACCCAAACTTCCTTCGTTGTTCTCTAATCTAGAAAAAATCCTTCTCATCTGCTTAAACAACTACTCAGCTTTCATCATTCATCTTCAATATCATCGGTAGCAATTATCTTCCATCACCGATGATCAATTACCAGCCAACCATGTTTGCTTGCCAATCTTCAGTCTTCATTCTTTCTCTGACTCCATCATCTTAACAACATCAACAGAAAACAGTTTGCACATCTCTCCATCGAACTAACAGCAGCCAAACATCATCGAATTGTAAATCAAATCTAGGGAAGTAACATCTTTCCTTCTTTATATAATTCTCCATCTTCCTCCAAGTCCTTTTTGTCAACAACACATGAACAAAACCACACGATCACGACTTCACAGGCAACAAGTCACGAAGAAGCAAGATATCTTATGTCTTTTTCCCGACAAAAAACAAACGCAGCATCGACGCCTTCAGAACAAACCCTAAACAGCTCCAGCTTGGCCTTTATGACCATCTTTGCGTCGAACTCTTCTCATCAAAAACACCGGTAACACTTCTCTCTCTCTCTCTCTTTTTTTTTTTTTAATTGTGTTATTTTTCCAAACCCTAACGTCTTCTTCCGGTTCCAGCAACTTTTATTTTCATCACAACTTTGCGCAGCAACTTCAACTTCTCTTTGAATGAAAAACTTCTCTAACTCTTTCTCCTTCTCCCCTCTCTTCCTCTCACCTTGCTCTGATACCATTTAAGGATCGAGCAAGAGAGAGGAGAGCATAAACGCGCGAAAGCAATAGATTACATTGAGAATAACTTGGTGTGTCTTTCTCATTAATTCGCAGGCTATTTATACAATCACAAGACTTGATTTTCAAGACAATTCCTGATATAACTCTCACAAATTAAAGTGAGTATCTCCTATAAATAGACTCATATATTATTTCCTATTAATAATGATGGTTGCTTTTAGCTAGCTAGGTTCAAATAAGGGGACCCTTATATACATGAGTTCGGATTTTTTAGGCTCTACTAGCACTAGGTATGATGTAAAATTTTCCCTCCCAATTTTCTTCTTTATTGTTTTGTTTTTGTTTAGAAGTGATTTTAGATAGTAAATTTTAGCAGAAACTAAGTTTAGTTTGTGGATATTGTCATAAGATGGATAGAAACAGAAAGCTACATCTTCTGAAAGACTAACAGAGGGATTGTTTCACAGACGTCAACATTAACTTCCACAAATCCCAGAAACCCAAATGTAAAACGAACAAAACATGACTGAGAATATTTCAAACATGCAGTGTAATCCCACTCTATCGTTCTCTGAGGAAACCCTATCTGGATTCAAATTCAGCACTCAACTTTGGTTGCTGAACGTTAAATATGAACCTAGATCTTCATGACACAACGAATTTTTCTAGTTTTTGTTAATTATTGAAGACTAATTAATTAATCACAAAATTGGTTAAAAAGATCAAAATCAACAATTCCTGGGTGAAAAGGACATATAGATTTTGATATTGTTTAAATGGACAAAAATGTAAAAATAGCCACGATGTAAACAGTTTCATCCTACCCATTTTCAAATACTTTTCTTTTTTTTTAATTTACATCAGGATGCATCCAGTTTCATCCTTGCTATTTTTTAAGTTTAAGTAAGGATGAATCCAGTTTCATCCTTACTATTTTTTTGGTGTCCATTTCACCCATAATAATTTTTACTCATCCATTTGAACCATGTTTTAAAAATATTTGGACAAATGACCCAGTTTTCGTTAATTAATTATTTCCTAAAGTTAGCCGTGGTTATTTAGGGAAGGGGTTTTCTAAACCGGTTAGAATTCTTGGTGGTAGTTAGGCCTTGTAGAATTTGTGCATTGTGTAGAAAACGTCGATAAGGAGTTGTATATCGATATTTATGATATTTCTGGAAGAAGTGTGGAACAAGAAGAGCATGATGTTGCTGATGGCAGAGAAGTACAAGTTGAAGAGACTTCTACTGCAGTGGGAGTTATTCCTACAGTTTTACAAGAAGTACGAAGATCGTCAAGAACTCCTAAACCAAACCCAAGGTATGCTTTGAATTATCTATTACTTACGGATGGAGGCGAACCTGAAGATATTAAGGAAGCACTAGCGGCTGATGATTCAGGCAAGTGGAAACTTGCTATGGAGGATGAGATAAATTCACTTGATGAGAATGACACTTGGGTGTTAGTAAAATTACCAAGAGGTAAGAAGGCGTTGCATAACAAGTGGGTTTATCGGATGAAATCTGAAGCAAATGGAGAAATTCGCTACAAGGCGAGGTTGGTTTTGAAAAGTTTCCAGCAAAAACCTGGTGTTAATTACAACGAGATATTTTCTCCAGTTGTGAAGATGACTACTATTCGAGTAGTGTTAAGTCTAGTGGCTTCTGAAGATCTCTACCTTGAACATTTGGATGTAAAAACAACTTTTCTTCATGGTGACCTAGAAGAAGAAATTTACATGAAGAAGCCAGAAGGATTCATAGTAAAAGGCAAGGAAGATATGGTGTGCAACCTAAAGAAGAGTTTGTATGGTTTAAAACAAGCCCCGAGACAGTGGTACAAGAAGTTTGATAACTTCATGCATAGAAGTGGTTACTCACGGTGTAATGCAGATCATTGTTGTTACTTCAAAATGAATGGTTCTGACTACATCATATTATTACTGTATGTGGATGATATATTGGTTGCCGGAACATCTCTACAAGAAGTTGAGAATTTGAAGAAACAATTAGCAAGTGAGTTTGCTATGAAAGATCTTTGTGAAGAAAAGCAGATTCTTGGTATGAGGATCATAAGAGACAGATCTAAGGGTGTACTTATGCTTAGTCAGGCTGAATATATTGAACGAGTGTTGCAAAGATTCAATATGGAGAATACTAAACTAGTTAGTTCTCCACTTGGAAGTCAAATTCGTCTTTCAAGTATGCAGTGTGCGAAGACAGATGAAGAAAAGGAGTACATGTCTAACGTACCATATTCTTCGGCTATTGGGAGTCTAATGTATGCTATGGTGTGCACGAGACCGGATATTGCACATGCAGCGGGAGTAGTGAGTAGATATGCAAGCAACCCAGGAAAACAACATTGGGAAGTTGTGAAGTGGATTCTTAGGTATTTGAGAGGTAACACAAACGTACCATTGTGCTATGAAAAAGGTGGTTCTATTTTGAGGGGTTATGTGGATGCATACTTCGCAGGTGATGTAGATAAAAGGCGAAGTACGGCCGGTTATGTTTATACTATGGGGTCAGCTGCAGTGAGTTGGAACTCAAGGTTACAGAAGTTGGTGACATTGTCTACTACGGAAGCGGAATACGTAGCGGTGACGGAAGCGAGCAAGGAGATGATTTGGTTACAAGGATTATTAGTTGAGTTGGGCAAGGAATAAGGAGATAATGTTCTGTTTAGCGACAGTCAAAGTGCTATACATTTAGCCAAGAACTCAGACTATCATGCTAGGACGAAGCATATAGATATCCGTTATCATTTTATTCGGGATCTCTTAGAAGAAGGAGAGTTGAAGCTCGAGAAGTTCTTGGTTCGAAGAATCCGGCGGATATGTTTACCAAGGGAGTTACATCAGACAAGCTAAAGCTCTGCAAGGCTTTAGTTGGTCTCTTAGAATGAGGATCTAGGAGGGGAGCCGCACTAACAAGGATGATGTTTTAGCACCGTCAATACAAAGTTTAAGAATGGAAGACAATCCATAAGTCTTCAAAGTGGGAGATTGTTAGTTACTGAAGACTAATTAATTAATTATTTCCTAAAGTTAGCCGTGGTTATTTAGGGAAGGGGTTTCCTAAACCGGTTAGAATTCTTGGTGGTCAAGTTTGTAACCTATATAAATAGGTAGTTAGGCCTTGTAGAATTTGTGCATTGTGTAGAAAACGATTAAGAGATCGGTGAGAGATTTCTTGTATAGCTTTTAGGTCTAAAGCTAAGGTTTCGTTGTGAGAGCATATTGGTGAGGAACAAGAGACAAGGTTATCGTCTCGGGTAATTGTTGCGGTGTAACCAAGGGTTTGGTGGGATTCACACGACGCTGTAATCGTTTTTCTTCATAATGGATTTGAGTTGGTGCGGCTCAAAGTGGACGAAGACAATATATACAAATTATATGTATTGGTCGAACCACTATAAATCTTGTGTCTTATGAGTTGATTTATCTTTTTCGTATTTTCATAGTTGCTTGTGCTTGGTTTACTTATTATTCATCATAATATCTCAAGATCCGTTATTCCGCGGTTGTCAAGTGATTTCCTACAAAAATCCTGACAGTTTTACATATTTAGATGGTTCATGGTAGCTTGGCTAAGCTCCAGCTTCTTTCAGTTTGTTCAACATTAATGTCAGTCAGCAAGCTTCGACATTATCAAATTACTGAAATCATAATAAAATATAACTTTATGGGAACTCAACAAGTTTTGTTCATTTCTACACTGAATGTCACATCATGGAGATGCCTCTTGATGATGAGGTCGCAGCCGGCTTGGCTCTTGGCTTCTTAGAGGTGGACTTTAAAAAATCAACCAAAAAAGAGCAGTGCAGAAACATTGTAAGAGCTGTAGGTTGTTTTTCTATACATTATAGTTATTTTTCCAGTAAAGAAAACATTATAGCCATTGACTAGAGCTGTCTCCAACAATTACAACAAAATAAATAAATAATTGGGCGGCCGATATATATCATCAGAGCTTGTATATATTATAGACTAGTTCGTGGTAGCTTCGTGTGGTGTCGTGGTGTGTATACATTATAGTTATTGACTTGAGCTGGATGTAATTGTTACATAATTTAATCACTAGAGCTAAGACGGAGAATTTAAAACTTGACATATGTTTCGTTGTGTATATAGATCTGATAACCCCTGGTGTTCTTGGATACCAAATAAGCCTAAGCTTCCTCTCTTTTTTCTCTCTTTTTTCTTTCAATTCATTCCTGCCAAAAGATTTTTGGTAACACTATTATCTTCTTTCTCTCACACTTACTATGTCGTTTTTTAGGGATCCTGAGTTATATTTCGTATGGGGACGCACCATGGGTTTGAAGTTTTTCATATTCAGGGTTCAGAAAAAAGTCGGTTGCCCTCTTGTGCAACAAGATTTTTTCAGGTACGAGGAATTAAATTTCTCTAGACATCTATCTTTGCCCCATAACAAGGAGACTGATTTTGCAACTCTCTTTGCTTATTTGGGTAGAAATGACAAGTTTGTAAACTGTCAAGGTCTTGTCATCGACTGGTTTCAAATTAATCACAGCACCTTCACTTATTCCTGGTCACATGAGTTGCTTAATTTACCCAGCTATGGTATACATGCTCTTATTAGTCCACGGGAAAACGAATCTGCTGCACAGTTGGCTGCGTGTATAAATGAACGAGATCGAGAAAGGGCTGAGAAACAAGCTCTTGAAAAAAGATTGTCAGATCTACAGGAGCAGTCAAACCGGGAGAAGCAAGCTCTTGAGAAAAGACTATCGGATCTACGTGAGGAATTGAACCGGGAGAAACAAGCTCACGAGAAACAAGTTCTTGATTTGACATCAAAGCTTGAAGAGTGTTGTGGTGGTGCTAAAGGTGGATCGGTCGATAAGGAACATTGGATGACTAGCCATTCAATATCCAGTAACTTGGTTCCTTTCGAGGAACTTGATGTTATAACATTCCCAAAAAATACTCCGCTGACTATCACAAAGGCCCCAACCACGCCGGTGATCGGTGAAGACTATTCAACCAATGTTAAGGTAAACCGTTTCTACAGAGGGGTGTTTCCGATAGTGATTGTGAACGTTGAAGAGCTGGTTCCGGATAAAGAAAACGCAAGGTTCAGTCCAGATATTTGGGGTTTGTTTCAGAATGCCGGAACTTCTTATGCAGCTCGGAAGCCATTTGAGTCGGAGATGTAGATCGACATACAAAAAGACACCTTTGGAAGGATCAGGCTTTGTTAATTTGCCTTTATTTATGTAGCATTTTGTGTATCCGGTGAGATGAGTTGATACAGTCAATCAGACATGTATATACTCATTTTATTCATTTGAATTTACGATCATGTTTGGCTATCTTAGAATTTAATTTCTTATCGTGTATGTAAATTTCCGTTGTTGTTTTTCTGGGTTCTGCAATATAGTATTCTGATCAGAATAACATGGTCACAAGTTATATCTACGATCTCGATGTTACATGCAGGAGAATCTGTTGAGATGGTTTTTCTCACCATATCTTGTCTCTATATCAAATTAGTGAGTCGACAACAATTCCTTGGCTTCCGGGACCACAACTTGTGTTGAGATGGTTTTTATCGCATTTTGTGTCTTCATTAAGTCCGTCGGAAACTCTGACTTGTATCGCCTATTGGTTCATTTGGAAATGGATGTATGTTCGCTTGGCTACTTTCTCAATAAGGAAAAGCAAAATCGACGAAACGACCTATATTTTCTATTTAGAGATCTAAAAGTTGCTTATAGCCCAAGAAGTAGTAACTGTGGTTCAAATTCCGGCATGAGATTAAAATCGTCAACTTCTTAATGAAGTTTTCAAGTAAACTTGTCAGCGTAGCATTGTCATGAACACCATTCACAAGAGCAACTCCCGTTTTTTCATTAAATTGAGACCCTCTTTTAAGCTGATAACTAAAATACTGGAGGGGGCATAACACAGGCCTGGACGTTGCTTTCGCTGTGTCAACCATGTTTTACCACATTATTCTTGATGCCGCCATTTCCATAATCTTCCACATTAGTCTTTATGCCGCCATTTCCACAATCTTCAATCGTTGTTACCATACTTGGGATCTTATCCCAGTTTAAAGCCTCTACACAACACAGAATTAATCAAAACATATTGCACATCCGTTGACTAAATTGAATCCACAAAATTTGATTGAAACCAAACAAAATCACCACAGCAAAAACATAACAATAAGCATAGTAATTGAAATCCACCAATTAGTTATACCGATCGAAGAGAAAAAAAAAAACAGAATAATATTTACCTTTTTTTGAAGAATAGGTTTAGGTCGTCCGTAAACGTAAAGGGGAATCAAGGGGAAGAGGAGAACCCTAGGGGAATCAAGGGGAAGAACCCTAACTAATTTAAGGAGGATTAGGGCAACACGAACCGACTCATCTCCAGATTTAAGGAGGATTAGGGAAACATGAACCGACTCATCTCCAGTTAACCAAGGACGTTCTTATCTGTGGATCCGTAAGATTGTTTATTTGTGTTTTGCTCGTCTGACCATGACCCTGGACAACTGGGTTATTTTAAGAAAGTTAATACTACTCTTATATATAAGTCTATTTTGTTGTTAGGGTTTTGCAACTTGTTTGTGAACCTATTTTCTTGTTCTCCTCGATCGTCCTCTCACACAACACGAAGTTGAAGAAGTAAGAGGCAACTGCAACAATGTCAAATAACCTCCCGGAAGAGATTCTCCTAGAAATCTTCGTAAGACTACCAAGGAGGTCTCTTTTGCGGTTCAGGTGCGTGAGCAAGTCTTATTGTGCGCTATTTGATAGTCTTAGTTTCCAAAATACGCATCATGAGCTTAGTAACATAAAAAACAATACTAGAATTATATTTTGCACCGATGAATGTAAAAACATGTATACGATAGATTATAAGTCAGTATGTTCTTTATTGCCATTGTCAACATCATCATCAAGAATGTGTGAATTTATGAATCGGATGGATTACCCTACTATATTTCAAGATTGTCAAGTTAAATTTTTGTCTTCATGTTATGGATTGGTCTGGATAAGTCGTACTGCAAGTAAATGGGGTGAAGAATTTTATATCTGGAATCCTTCAACGGAAGTATACAAGAAGATACCCATGCCACGAGAAGTAGACAGTGATTATGTATATGGGTATGGATTTGGTTATGATTACAAGACCGACGATTACAAATTGGTAAGGGTTGTGGTTGACTGGGATTCAGATGTTCTGAGGTTGATATCTATACATTAAGCTCAAATTCATGGAAAAACACTCATAGAACACCTTACTATCTTAATCAAGAAGCATTCTACTCTGCTGTGCTCTTTAATGGAGCTTTTCATTGGCTTTCGCGCACTATTGAAAATTATGACTCCACTGTAATGGTCTGTTTTGATATTTCCAGGGAGAGATTCGAGGAGGTACCACTGCCTGAAACACCTCTGCCATATCCAGAAGAACCTTTGAAAAACGATATGTTTAGTACTGACAACCTTAGTTTGACAACCTTATTATAACATAATATTCATCATCATCATCTTACTTAATTAAAGCTTCTTCTTCTTCATTCTTTATCCAAGCTAGTCCCTTTCATTCAAGATATCTCTTAATTATTTCTCCTCGCCTTTACTGATATACACACTTTCTCAAATTTACTATCAATCTTTCAATCATCAATTACCAACCCCTCCTACTTGGTTTCTCATAAGAACTCTATTTCTCTATTCAAACTACCGCCACCTCTATTCATCTTATATATGTATCTTTCTCCTAAACAAAACACCTTACACTTATCTCTCCCTCCTATGAATCAGCTCTCAACCCTCATGAACTCAACGGCTCCTACTCCTAAAAGAGAAGAATATAAACTCTTCTTTAGATTCAAAATATATATAATTGATTGAAATACTAATTAAGGTTTCACTATGCAATATCTAAGTAATTACTAAGGGGCGGTTTATTACTAGAGAGAGGTCCACACAAAATTACGGTTCGGTCAACAATTGACAACGGTCAGACGCCCCGGTCAACGGCATCAAAATTTCGACATCAAAAGTCAACATCGGTTGCCTTCTGACAAACTTCGACATCAAAATTTCGGTGTGTGATATCTTTCTCATCCGGAGTCCGACTGACGCGTTTGAGTAGTCCTTTTCGCATAACTTTTCGATATATAACTAGTGGTACTAGTCTCATGTTCAAATTATGGTTATATTATTTCCTATTAATTAATGTCTAAATTGATTAAATGAGTCATTCGCGACTAAAACGTCTCTTAATCATCTGTAGATCGTTTCTTGACCGGTCTAATGGTGTTGACGTGCTTCAGAGTCATTACATTCTCTCCACCTTATGACATTTTCGTCCTCGAAAATCAAACCATCCTTCGGTCTTCAAAACTCCCCACTTATAGGGAAAAACTATCCTTGACTAAATGCAAGAATTGCTCATACTTATAAACTCACGTAAACAACTAACTCATCTCATATGAGTTCGAAACAACATGAAATCAAGCAAAAACCTATATGACTTTCTAGAAATAAAATTTGTAGCTTTAGGTTCAAATGACTATATTATATTTCAACAGATAACTGGTTCTAAATACAATGAAAGACTTCTTATAATAAGGTTTCTATTTGAATCTGTAATTTATCAATCAAATAGATCAGCCTTGGTTATACTGATTTATACACTAACAGATAAAAAGTCTAAGTTCTTCATACTAATTTTCTATTTCAATATATTGATGGCTCTACGTATAAGTCAAGGTACTCAATAAGTTTCTACATGACATTCGGGCTCTATCAAATATGTTAATTTCATTTTATTTTATTTGATTTTTTTTAATTATGGATTGACTACATCTTCTTAATTTCAAACTAATTAGTGTTTAATCTCTATAAACTTCAAATCTATAATACAATTGGTTTAACCTACAATTTTTACTTCTTAGAATGTATACACCAACAACAAACAAATCAATCAACCGAATAAATATTTTAGTTATTGATAGCTTTTAGTGATTAATATTTATCTCACAACCCAACCCAGTTCTTAACTACTCTGTTTAACTATCGGGAACTAAGTATGATTATTATTGCCCATGTAAGATCTAATAGTGAGCTCTGATACCAACTTGTGACGTCTCAATTACTAAACCTATTTAGCCGACATGATTATAACCTAATAATAGCATCAAACCTATATTACCGATCTTAAGAAACTCAGTTACATAAGCTAAAACCAAAGACAAACCCATACACTCTTATATTGTATAAATGAAGAACTCTCTTGTGATCTGAATATATTAATGTGTTGTTTTACAGAGTAAATAAATAATAAAGATATGTAAAGGATTCATAAACGTTCTTAATCTGCTATATCTTTGAACTACGAAACGAATATCTTCACGCGCGCCATCTCTTCTGAAAACTGGAAACTGGAGTGGGAACGAGTGAGCACATCATCCCAAAAGGGTGCTCAATGGAAACAAATAACTCTCATGTAATCACCAACATGCATCAAAGTTTTACTAAAGAAAATACTGTAAACATATTCACACACAACATAGAGCAGAAGATTGCTTCAACTCACCTCCCCAGATATTACGTCCATAGTGGCAATATTCGTGAAAGATCCACCACCGGATGGATCTACGAGAAACAAATTTAACAACCTAAACATATGTTATCCCAACCTCGTCTCACTCATGGAGTAGATGATGCTAGGAATAACTCCAGTCTCAAATGATAACATGAATCCAGGTACCGTAAGATATTACCGTGGAATGCGTACACCTCATAAATCCCAATGCCACCATATAAGCCAAAATATATTATGGTTTTGATTACTATGATCTGACCCTGCACAACAGGTTCACAAAAGGCCCAATCATTATTCGTAGGATGAAATCTCCAAATAATGACCATATCCAATCATGAACCTAGAATTTCTTCCTAAGACAAGGTCATAGTAACCCAGTCATACTACTAAGACTGCACAAACAAGTATAATATGTACATGAGTGACTTCCCCAAATAAAATAGTATATATAATAATCAACCGGGGTAAAGCCGGACTACTAGGTAATAATCAACCGGAGTAAAGCCAGACTACTATCTTAAGACAATAAAATGTAATAATAATCAACCGGGATAAAGCCGGATTACTAGGTAATATTCGAACAACGTAGCATTGCCCTACTAAAACTTATCCAAGAGCTATGGGGAATCACACACTCTTCGCGGGGAAACCACAGATCGCATATTACACAACATAGCCATTGAGTTACAAACAATATGCTTACCGAAATTAAAGACTCATCATGCTCGCAGATAACGTAAACTTAATGATTACAAGAAGGTTACAGAGTTCCCACCTGATTTGATTACAAGCCAATCCTACCTCGAGATCCACTGGTTCATCCTTTGAGTCGATCGTTGTTAATTAAGACTAACTATTAATTACACAAGAACTCTAAATATCTATCCAAATGTCTCATACAAGGTTCATAACATAATATCATACAAGTCTCCAGTTATGGACTAAATCAAATAACTAATGGTTCTAATTTTATTAATGGTTCTATAGCATGATAATAAGTAATTTTGGTATAAAACAATATATACCTATCCAATTAGGATCATATTGCGTATCATCAGAAAGCCCTCGAAAAATGCTACAACTTTGTAGAAACAACCGAAAGCTAATTCGGACTTTAAGGAGTCCAAAACATCAAAAGAATGCATCTGGTTCTTACCCTAGCCCACGGGCCAACCAGGCACGGTCCACTAAACCGGCCCACCAAAATACTAAGAAATAGGTCTGACTCGGAATGAGTCAGACGGGTAAACTGAGTCAGCGATTTGACTCGGTCATCTTCTTCCCTAATCTCTGAAAATATTCCAAGTGTCTCAAGACTAAAACAACTTAGCTTATGGGGTAACTTTTCGTGGTCTCTATCTTACTCAATTATAATCCAAAATTATCCTTGAAGGTCTCCTTAGAATTTAGGGACTTTGTTCTACAACCTTTGCGTACTGACAATTTTCCAGATCTCTTTTAAACCTAACTAAAGTTGTTCCAACATATTGATGCTCGCGACTGTTGCACATGTTTGCAGCTGCGTCGACTGGTTTTGGATCATGGATATCCCACTCGATTCTTAACAAAATTAAATGATCTTTATATGTACAGAATGACCACTGGATATTCTACAATTCATGTTAATAGAGCTATGTCCAATTATGCTTCTAAAGTACCTAAACGAATCTATACATTAAAGACAGTGAAACACACCATGTCACATCAAATCATGATTTTGAAATAATAATCAAATGTTTGGTTTCAAGATTATTTCACATATCTATCATACGCCCAAATCATTAAACACATACTAGAAACGATTAAGGATGTTACCTTAGTTTGACAACCTTATTATAACATAATATTCATCATCATCATCTTACTTAATTAAAGCTTCTTCTTCATTCTTTATCCAAGCTAGTCCCTTTCATTCAAGATATCTCTTAATTATTTCTCCTCGCCTTTACTGATATACACACTTTCTCAAATTTACTATCAATCTTTCAATCATCAATTACCAACCCCTCCTACTTGGTTTCTCATAAGAACTCTATTTCTCTATTCAAACTACCGCCACCTCTATTCATCTTATATATGTATCTTTCTCCTAAACAAAACACCTTACACTTATCTCTCCCTCCTATGAATCAGCTCTCAACCCTCATGAACTCAACGGCTCCTACTCCTAAAAGAGAAGAATATAAACTCTTCTTTAGATTCAAAATATATATAATTGATTGAAATACTAATTAAGGTTTCACTATGCAATATCTAAGTAATTACTAAGGGGCGGTTTATTACTAGAGAGAGGTCCACACAAAATTACGGTTCGGTCAACAATTGACAACGGTCAGACGCCCCGGTCAACGGCATCAAAATTTCGACATCAAAAGTCAACATCGGTTGCCTTCTGACAAACTTCGACATCAAAATTTCGGTGTGTGATATCTTTCTCATCCGGAGTCCGACTGACGCGTTTGAGTAGTCCTTTTCGCATAACTTTTCGATATATAACTAGTGGTACTAGTCTCATGTTCAAATTATGGTTATATTATTTCCTATTAATTAATGTCTAAATTGATTAAATGAGTCATTCGCGACTAAAACGTCTCTTAATCATCTGTAGATCGTTTCTTGACCGGTCTAATGGTGTTGACGTGCTTCAGAGTCATTACATTCTCTCCACCTTATGACATTTTCGTCCTCGAAAATCAAACCATCCTTCGGTCTTCAAAACTCCCCACTTATAGGGAAAAACTATCTCTTGACTAAATGCAAGAATTGCTCATACTTATAAACTCACGTAAACAACTAACTCATCTCATATGAGTTCGAAACAACATGAAATCAAGCAAAAACCTATATGACTTTCTAGAAATAAAATTTGTAGCTTTAGGTTCAAATGACTATATTATATTTCAACAGATAACTGGTTCTAAATACAATGAAAGACTTCTTATAATAAGGTTTCTATTTGAATCTGTAATTTATCAATCAAATAGATCAGCCTTGGTTATACTGATTTATACACTAACAGATAAAGTCTAAGTTCTTCATACTAATTTTCTATTTCAATATATTGATGGCTCTACGTATAAGTCAAGGTACTCAATAAGTTTCTACATGACATTCGGGCTCTATCAAATATGTTAATTTCATTTTATTTTATTTGATTTTATTTTAATTATTGGATTGACTACATCTTCTTAATTTCAAACTAATTAGTGTTTAATCTCTATAAACTTCAAATCTATAATACAATTGGTTTAACCTACAATTTTTACTTCTTAGAATGTATACACCAACGAACAAACAAATCAATCAACCGAATAAATATTTTAGTTATTGATAGCTTTTAGTGATTAATATTTATCTCACAACCCAACCCAGTTCTTAACTACTCTGTTTAACTATCGGGAACTAAGTATGATTATTTTGCCCATGTAAGATCTAATAGTGAGCTCTGATACCAACTTGTGACGTCTCAATTACTAAACCTATTTAGCCGACATGATTATAACCTAATAATAGCATCAAACCTATATTACCGATCTTAAGAAACTCAGTTACATAAGCTAAAACCAAAGACAAACCCATACACTCTTATATTGTATAAATGAAGAACTCTCTTGTGATCTGAATATATTAATGTGTTGTTTTACAGAGTAAATAAATAATAAAGATATGTAAAGGATTCATAAACGTTCTTAATCTGCTATATCTTTGAACTACGAAACGAATATCTTCACGCGCGCCATCTCTTCTGAAAACTGGAAACTGGAGTGGGAACGAGTGAGCACATCATCCCAAAAGGGTGCTCAATGGAAACAAATAACTCTCATGTAATCACCAACATGCATCAAAGTTTTACTAAAGAAAATACTGTAAACATATTCACACACAACATAGAGCAGAAGATTGCTTCAACTCACCTCCCCAGATATTACGTCCATAGTGGCAATATTCGTGAAAGATCCACCACCGGATGGATCTACGAGAAACAAATTTAACAACCTAAACATATGTTATCCCAACCTCGTCTCACTCATGGAGTAGATGATGCTAGGAATAACTCCAGTCTCAAATGATAACATGAATCCAGGTACCGTAAGATATTACCGTGGAATGCGTACACCTCATAAATCCCAATGCCACCATATAAGCCAAAATATATTATGGTTTTGATTACTATGATCTGACCCTGCACAACAGGTTCACAAAAGGCCCAATCATTATTCGTAGGATGAAATCTCCAAATAATGACCATATCCAATCATGAACCTAGAATTTCTTCCTAAGACAAGGTCATAGTAACCCAGTCATACTACTAAGACTGCACAAACAAGTATAATATGTACATGAGTGACTTCCCCAAATAAAATAGTATATATAATAATCAACCGGGGTAAAGCCGGACTACTAGGTAATAATCAACCGGAGTAAAGCCAGACTACTATCTTAAGACAATAAAATGTAATAATAATCAACCGGGATAAAGCCGGATTACTAGGTAATATTCGAACAACGTAGCATTGCCCTACTAAAACTTATCCAAGAGCTATGGGGAATCACACACTCTTCGCGGGGAAACCACAAATCGCATATTACACAACATAGCCATTGAGTTACAAACAATATGCTTACCGAAATTAAAGACTCATCATGCTCGCAGATAACGTAAACTTAATGATTACAAGAAGGTTACAGAGTTCCCACCTGATTTGATGACAAACCAATCCTACCTCGAGATCCATTGGTTCATCCTTTGAGTCGATCATTGTTAATAAAGACTAACTATTAATTGCACAAAAACTCTAAGTATCTATCCAAATGTCTCATACAAGGTTCATAACATAATATCATACAAGTCTCCAGTTATGGACTAAATCAAATAACTAATGGTTCTAATTTTATTAATGGTTCTATAGCATGATAATAAGTAATTTTGGTATAAAACAATATATACCTATCCAATTAGGATCATATTGCGTATCATCAGAAAGCCCTCGAAAAATGCTACAACTTTGTAGAAACAACCGAAAGCTAATTCGGACTTTAAGGAGTCCAAAACATCAAAAGAATGCATCTGGTTCTTACCCTAGCCCACGGGCCAACCAGGCACGGTCCACTAAACCGGCCCACCAAAATACTAAGAAATAGGTCTGACTCGGAATGAGTCAGACGGGTAAACTGAGTCAGCGATTTGACTCGGTCATCTTCTTCCCTAATCTCTGAAAATATTCCAAGTGTCTCAAGACTAAAAACAACTTAGCTTATGGGGTAACTTTTCGTGGTCTCTATCTTACTCAATTATAATCCAAAATTATCCTTGAAGGTCTCCTTAGAATTTAGGGACTTTGTTCTACAACCTTTGCGTACTGACAATTTTCCAGATCTCTTTTAAACCTAACTAAAGTTGTTCCAACATATTGATGCTCGCGACTGTTGCACATGTTTGCAGCTGCGTCGACTGGTTTTGGATCATGGATATCCCACTCGATTCTTAACAAAATTAAATGATCTTTATATGTACAGAATGACCACTGGATATTCTACAATTCATGTTAATAGAGCTATGTCCAATTATGCTTCTAAAGTACCTAAACGAATCTATACATTAAAGACAGTGAAACACACCATGTCACATCAAATCATGATTTTGAAATAATAATCAAATGTTTGGTTTCAAGATTATTTCACATATCTATCATACGCCCAAATCATTAAACACATACTAGAAACGATTAAGGATGTTACCTTAGTTTGACAACCTTATTATAACATAATATTCATCATCATCATCTTACTTAATTAAAGCTTCTTCTTCTTCATTCTTTATCCAAGCTAGTCCCTTTCATTCAAGATATCTCTTAATTATTTCTCCTCGCCTTTACTGATATACACACTTTCTCAAATTTACTATCAATCTTTCAATCATCAATTACCAACCCCTCCTACTTGGTTTCTCATAAGAACTCTATTTCTCTATTCAAACTACCGCCACCTCTATTCATCTTATATATGTATCTTTCTCCTAAACAAAACACCTTACACTTATCTCTCCCTCCTATGAATCAGCTCTCAACCCTCATGAACTCAACGGCTCCTACTCCTAAAAGAGAAGAATATAAACTCTTCTTTAGATTCAAAATATATATAATTGATTGAAATACTAATTAAGGTTTCACTATGCAATATCTAAGTAATTACTAAGGGGCGGTTTATTACTAGAGAGAGGTCCACACAAAATTACGGTTCGGTCAACAATTGACAACGGTCAGACGCCCCGGTCAACGGCATCAAAATTTCGACATCAAAAGTCAACATCGGTTGCCTTCTGACAAACTTCGACATCAAAATTTCGGTGTGTGATATCTTTCTCATCCGGAGTCCGACTGACGCGTTTGAGTAGTCCTTTTCGCATAACTTTTCGATATATAACTAGTGGTACTAGTCTCATGTTCAAATTATGGTTATATTATTTCCTATTAATTAATGTCTAAATTGATTAAATGAGTCATTCGCGACTAAAACGTCTCTTAATCATCTGTAGATCGTTTCTTGACCGGTCTAATGGTGTTGACGTGCTTCAGAGTCATTACATTCTCTCCACCTTATGACATTTTCGTCCTCGAAAATCAAACCATCCTTCGGTCTTCAAAACTCCCCACTTATAGGGAAAAACTATCTCTTGACTAAATGCAAGAATTGCTCATACTTATAAACTCACGTAAACAACTAACTCATCTCATATGAGTTCGAAACAACATGAAATCAAGCAAAAACCTATATGACTTTCTAGAAATAAAATTTGTAGCTTTAGGTTCAAATGACTATATTATATTTCAACAGATAACTGGTTCTAAATACAATGAAAGACTTCTTATAATAAGGTTTCTATTTGAATCTGTAATTTATCAATCAAATAGATCAGCCTTGGTTATACTGATTTATACACTAACAGATAAACAAGTCTAAGTTCTTCATACTAATTTTCTATTTCAATATATTGATGGCTCTACGTATAAGTCAAGGTACTCAATAAGTTTCTACATGACATTCGGGCTCTATCAAATATGTTAATTTCATTTTATTTTATTTGATTTTATTTTAATTATTGGATTGACTACATCTTCTTAATTTCAAACTAATTAGTGTTTAATCTCTATAAACTTCAAATCTATAATACAATTGGTTTAACCTACAATTTTTACTTCTTAGAATGTATACACCAACGAACAAACAAATCAATCAACCGAATAAATATTTTAGTTATTGATAGCTTTTAGTGATTAATATTTATCTCACAACCCAACCCAGTTCTTAACTACTCTGTTTAACTATCGGGAACTAAGTATGATTATTATTGCCCATGTAAGATCTAATAGTGAGCTCTGATACCAACTTGTGACGTCTCAATTACTAAACCTATTTAGCCGACATGATTATAACCTAATAATAGCATCAAACCTATATTACCGATCTTAAGAAACTCAGTTACATAAGCTAAAACCAAAGACAAACCCATACACTCTTATATTGTATAAATGAAGAACTCTCTTGTGATCTGAATATATTAATGTGTTGTTTTACAGAGTAAATAAATAATAAAGATATGTAAAGGATTCATAAACGTTCTTAATCTGCTATATCTTTGAACTACGAAACGAATATCTTCACGCGCGCCATCTCTTCTGAAAACTGGAAACTGGAGTGGGAACGAGTGAGCACATCATCCCAAAAGGGTGCTCAATGGAAACAAATAACTCTCATGTAATCACCAACATGCATCAAAGTTTTACTAAAGAAAATACTGTAAACATATTCACACACAACATAGAGCAGAAGATTGCTTCAACTCACCTCCCCAGATATTACGTCCATAGTGGCAATATTCGTGAAAGATCCACCACCGGATGGATCTACGAGAAACAAATTTAACAACCTAAACATATGTTATCCCAACCTCGTCTCACTCATGGAGTAGATGATGCTAGGAATAACTCCAGTCTCAAATGATAACATGAATCCAGGTACCGTAAGATATTACCGTGGAATGCGTACACCTCATAAATCCCAATGCCACCATATAAGCCTAAAATATATTATGGTTTTGATTACTATGATCTGACCCTGCACAACAGGTTCACAAAAGGCCCAATCATTATTCGTAGGATGAAATCTCCAAATAATGACCATATCCAATCATGAACCTAGAATTTCTTCCTAAGACAAGGTCATAGTAACCCAGTCATACTACTAAGACTGCACAAACAAGTATAATATGTACATGAGTGACTTCCCCAAATAAAATAGTATATATAATAATCAACCGGGGTAAAGCCGGACTACTAGGTAATAATCAACCGGAGTAAAGCCAGACTACTATCTTAAGACAATAAAATGTAATAATAATCAACCGGGATAAAGCCGGATTACTAGGTAATATTCGAACAACGTAGCATTGCCCTACTAAAACTTATCCAAGAGCTATGGGGAATCACACACTCTTCGCGGGGAAACCACAAATCGCATATTACACAACATAGCCATTGAGTTACAAACAATATGCTTACCGAAATTAAAGACTCATCATGCTCGCAGATAACGTAAACTTAATGATTACAAGAAGGTTACAGAGTTCCCACCTGATTTGATGACAAACCAATCCTACCTCGAGATCCATTGGTTCATCCTTTGAGTCGATCATTGTTAATAAAGACTAACTATTAATTGCACAAAAACTCTAAGTATCTATCCAAATGTCTCATACAAGGTTCATAACATAATATCATACAAGTCTCCAGTTATGGACTAAATCAAATAACTAATGGTTCTAATTTTATTAATGGTTCTATAGCATGATAATAAGTAATTTTGGTATAAAACAATATATACCTATCCAATTAGGATCATATTGCGTATCATCAGAAAGCCCTCGAAAAATGCTACAACTTTGTAGAAACAACCGAAAGCTAATTCGGACTTTAAGGAGTCCAAAACATCAAAAGAATGCATCTGGTTCTTACCCTAGCCCACGGGCCAACCAGGCACGGTCCACTAAACCGGCCCACCAAAATACTAAGAAATAGGTCTGACTCGGAATGAGTCAGACGGGTAAACTGAGTCAGCGATTTGACTCGGTCATCTTCTTCCCTAATCTCTGAAAATATTCCAAGTGTCTCAAGACTAAAAACAACTTAGCTTATGGGGTAACTTTTCGTGGTCTCTATCTTACTCAATTATAATCCAAAATTATCCTTGAAGGTCTCCTTAGAATTTAGGGACTTTGTTCTACAACCTTTGCGTACTGACAATTTTCCAGATCTCTTTTAAACCTAACTAAAGTTGTTCCAACATATTGATGCTCGCGACTGTTGCACATGTTTGCAGCTGCGTCGACTGGTTTTGGATCATGGATATCCCACTCGATTCTTAACAAAATTAAATGATCTTTATATGTACAGAATGACCACTGGATATTCTACAATTCATGTTAATAGAGCTATGTCCAATTATGCTTCTAAAGTACCTAAACGAATCTATACATTAAAGACAGTGAAACACACCATGTCACATCAAATCATGATTTTGAAATAATAATCAAATGTTTGGTTTCAAGATTATTTCACATATCTATCATACGCCCAAATCATTAAACACATACTAGAAACGATTAAGGATGTTACCTTAGTTTGACAACCTTATTATAACATAATATTCATCATCATCATCTTACTTAATTAAAGCTTCTTCTTCTTCATTCTTTATCCAAGCTAGTCCCTTTCATTCAAGATATCTCTTAATTATTTCTCCTCGCCTTTACTGATATACACACTTTCTCAAATTTACTATCAATCTTTCAATCATCAATTACCAACCCCTCCTACTTGGTTTCTCATAAGAACTCTATTTCTCTATTCAAACTACCGCCACCTCTATTCATCTTATATATGTATCTTTCTCCTAAACAAAACACCTTACACTTATCTCTCCCTCCTATGAATCAGCTCTCAACCCTCATGAACTCAACGGCTCCTACTCCTAAAAGAGAAGAATATAAACTCTTCTTTAGATTCAAAATATATATAATTGATTGAAATACTAATTAAGGTTTCACTATGCAATATCTAAGTAATTACTAAGGGGCGGTTTATTACTAGAGAGAGGTCCACACAAAATTACGGTTCGGTCAACAATTGACAACGGTCAGACGCCCCGGTCAACGGCATCAAAATTTCGACATCAAAAGTCAACATCGGTTGCCTTCTGACAAACTTCGACATCAAAATTTCGGTGTGTGATATCTTTCTCATCCGGAGTCCGACTGACGCGTTTGAGTAGTCCTTTTCGCATAACTTTTCGATATATAACTAGTGGTACTAGTCTCATGTTCAAATTATGGTTATATTATTTCCTATTAATTAATGTCTAAATTGATTAAATGAGTCATTCGCGACTAAAACGTCTCTTAATCATCTGTAGATCGTTTCTTGACCGGTCTAATGGTGTTGACGTGCTTCAGAGTCATTACATTCTCTCCACCTTATGACATTTTCGTCCTCGAAAATCAAACCATCCTTCGGTCTTCAAAACTCCCCACTTATAGGGAAAAACTATCTCTTGACTAAATGCAAGAATTGCTCATACTTATAAACTCACGTAAACAACTAACTCATCTCATATGAGTTCGAAACAACATGAAATCAAGCAAAAACCTATATGACTTTCTAGAAATAAAATTTGTAGCTTTAGGTTCAAATGACTATATTATATTTCAACAGATAACTGGTTCTAAATACAATGAAAGACTTCTTATAATAAGGTTTCTATTTGAATCTGTAATTTATCAATCAAATAGATCAGCCTTGGTTATACTGATTTATACACTAACAGATAAACAAGTCTAAGTTCTTCATACTAATTTTCTATTTCAATATATTGATGGCTCTACGTATAAGTCAAGGTACTCAATAAGTTTCTACATGACATTCGGGCTCTATCAAATATGTTAATTTCATTTTATTTTATTTGATTTTATTTTAATTATTGGATTGACTACATCTTCTTAATTTCAAACTAATTAGTGTTTAATCTCTATAAACTTCAAATCTATAATACAATTGGTTTAACCTACAATTTTTACTTCTTAGAATGTATACACCAACGAACAAACAAATCAATCAACCGAATAAATATTTTAGTTATTGATAGCTTTTAGTGATTAATATTTATCTCACAACCCAACCCAGTTCTTAACTACTCTGTTTAACTATCGGGAACTAAGTATGATTATTATTGCCCATGTAAGATCTAATAGTGAGCTCTGATACCAACTTGTGACGTCTCAATTACTAAACCTATTTAGCCGACATGATTATAACCTAATAATAGCATCAAACCTATATTACCGATCTTAAGAAACTCAGTTACATAAGCTAAAACCAAAGACAAACCCATACACTCTTATATTGTATAAATGAAGAACTCTCTTGTGATCTGAATATATTAATGTGTTGTTTTACAGAGTAAATAAATAATAAAGATATGTAAAGGATTCATAAACGTTCTTAATCTGCTATATCTTTGAACTACGAAACGAATATCTTCACGCGCGCCATCTCTTCTGAAAACTGGAAACTGGAGTGGGAACGAGTGAGCACATCATCCCAAAAGGGTGCTCAATGGAAACAAATAACTCTCATGTAATCACCAACATGCATCAAAGTTTTACTAAAGAAAATACTGTAAACATATTCACACACAACATAGAGCAGAAGATTGCTTCAACTCACCTCCCCAGATATTACGTCCATAGTGGCAATATTCGTGAAAGATCCACCACCGGATGGATCTACGAGAAACAAATTTAACAACCTAAACATATGTTATCCCAACCTCGTCTCACTCATGGAGTAGATGATGCTAGGAATAACTCCAGTCTCAAATGATAACATGAATCCAGGTACCGTAAGATATTACCGTGGAATGCGTACACCTCATAAATCCCAATGCCACCATATAAGCCTAAAATATATTATGGTTTTGATTACTATGATCTGACCCTGCACAACAGGTTCACAAAAGGCCCAATCATTATTCGTAGGATGAAATCTCCAAATAATGACCATATCCAATCATGAACCTAGAATTTCTTCCTAAGACAAGGTCATAGTAACCCAGTCATACTACTAAGACTGCACAAACAAGTATAATATGTACATGAGTGACTTCCCCAAATAAAATAGTATATATAATAATCAACCGGGGTAAAGCCGGACTACTAGGTAATAATCAACCGGAGTAAAGCCAGACTACTATCTTAAGACAATAAAATGTAATAATAATCAACCGGGATAAAGCCGGATTACTAGGTAATATTCGAACAACGTAGCATTGCCCTACTAAAACTTATCCAAGAGCTATGGGGAATCACACACTCTTCGCGGGGAAACCACAAATCGCATATTACACAACATAGCCATTGAGTTACAAACAATATGCTTACCGAAATTAAAGACTCATCATGCTCGCAGATAACGTAAACTTAATGATTACAAGAAGGTTACAGAGTTCCCACCTGATTTGATGACAAACCAATCCTACCTCGAGATCCATTGGTTCATCCTTTGAGTCGATCATTGTTAATAAAGACTAACTATTAATTGCACAAAAACTCTAAGTATCTATCCAAATGTCTCATACAAGGTTCATAACATAATATCATACAAGTCTCCAGTTATGGACTAAATCAAATAACTAATGGTTCTAATTTTATTAATGGTTCTATAGCATGATAATAAGTAATTTTGGTATAAAACAATATAAACCTATACAATTAGGATCATATTGCGTATCATCAGAAAGCCCTCGAAAAATGCTACAACTTTGTAGAAACAACCGAAAGCTAATTCGGACTTTAAGGAGTCCAAAACATCAAAAGAATGCATCTGGTTCTTACCCTAGCCCACGGGCCAACCAGGCACGGTCCACTAAACCGGCCCACCAAAATACTAAGAAATAGGTCTGACTCGGAATGAGTCAGACGGGTAAACTGAGTCAGCGATTTGACTCGGTCATCTTCTTCCCTAATCTCTGAAAATATTCCAAGTGTCTCAAGACTAAAAACAGCTTAGCTTATGGGGTAACTTTTCGTGGTCTCTATCTTACTCAATTATAATCCAAAATTATCCTTGAAGGTCTCCTTAGAATTTAGGGACTTTGTTCTACAACCTTTGCGTACTGACAATTTTCCAGATCTCTTTTAAACCTAACTAAAGTTGTTCCAACATATTGATGCTCGCGACTGTTGCACATGTTTGCAGCTGCGTCGACTGGTTTTGGATCATGGATATCCCACTCGATTCTTAACAAAATTAAATGATCTTTATATGTACAGAATGACCACTGGATATTCTACAATTCATGTTAATAGAGCTATGTCCAATTATGCTTCTAAAGTACCTAAACGAATCTATACATTAAAGGCAGTGAAACACACCATGCCACATCAAATCATGATTTTGAAATAATAATCAAATGTTTGGTTTCAAGATTATTTCACATATCTATCATACGCCCAAATCATTAAACACATACTAGAAACGATTAAGGATGTTACCTTAGTTTGACAACCTTATTATAACATAATATTCATCATCATCATCTTACTTAATTAAAGCTTCTTCTTCTTCATTCTTTATCCAAGCTAGTCCCTTTCATTCAAGATATCTCTTAATTCTTTCTCCTCGCCTTTACTGATATACACACTTTCTCAAATTTACTATCAATCTTTCAATCATCAATTACCAACCCCTCCTACTTGGTTTCTCATAAGAACTCTATTTCTCTCTTCAAACTACCGCCACCTCTATTCATCTTATATATGTATCTTTCTCCTAAACAAAACACCTTACACTTATCTCTCCCTCCTATGAATCAGCTCTCAACCCTCATGAACTCAACGGCTCCTACTCCTAAAAGAGAAGAATATAAACTCTTCTTTAGATTCAAAATATATATAATTGATTGAAATACTAATTAAGGTTTCACTATGCAATATCTAAGTAATTACTAAGGGGCGGTTTATTACTAGAGAGGGGTCCACACAAAATTACGGTTCGGTCAACAATTGACAACGGTCAGACGTCCCGGTCAACGGCATCAAAATTTCGACATCAAAAGTCAACATCGGTTGCCTTCTGACAAACTTCGACATCAAAATTTCGGAGTGTGATATCTTTCTCATCCGGAGTCCGACTGACGCGTTTGAGTAGTCCTTTTCGCATAACTTTTCGATATATAACTAGTGGTACTAGTCTCATGTTCAAATTATGGTTATATTATTTCCTATTAATTAATGTCTAAATTGATTAAATGAGTCATTCGCGACTAAAACGTCTCTTGATCATCTGTAGATCGTTTCTTGACCGGTCTAATGGCGTTGACGTGCTTGAGAGTCATTACATTATCTCCACCTTATGACATTTTCGTCCTCGAAAATCAAACCATCCTTCGGTCTTCAAAACTCCCCACTTATAGGGAAAAACTATCTCTTGACTAAATGCAAGAATTGCTCATACTTATAAACTCACGTAAACAACTAACTCATCTCATATGAGTTCGAAACAACATGAAATCAAGCAAAAACCTATATGACTTTCTAGAAATAAAATTTGTAGCTTTAGGTTCAAATGACTATATTATATTTCAACAGATAACTGGTTCTAAATACAATGAAAGACTTCTTATAATAAGGTTTCTATTTGAATCTGTAATTTATCAATCAAATAGATCAGCCTTGGTTATACTGATTTATACACTAACAGATAAATAAGTCTAAGTTCTTCATACTAATTTTCTATTTCAATATATTGATGGCTCTACGTATAAGTCAAGGTACTCAATAAGTTTCTACATGACATTCGGGCTCTATCAAATATGTTAATTTCATTTTATTTTATTTGATTTTATTTTATTTTAATTATTGGATTGACTACATCTTCTTAATTTCAAACTAATTAGTGTTTAATCTCTATAAACTTCAAATCTATAATACAATTGGTTTAACCTACAATTTTTACTTCTTAGAATGTATACACCAACGAACAAACAAATCAATCAACCGAATAAATATTTTAGTTATTGATAGCTTTTAGTGATTAATATTTATCTCACAACCCAACCCAGTTCTTAACTACTCTGTTTAACTATCGGGAACTAAGTATGATTATTATTGCCCATGTAAGATCTAATAGTGAGCTCTGATACCAACTTGTGACGTCTCAATTACTAAACCTATTTAGCCGACATGATTATAACCTAATAATAGCATCAAACCTATATTACCGATCTTAAGAAACTCAGTTACATAAGCTAAAACCAAAGACAAACCCATACACTCTTATATTGTATAAATGAAGAACTCTCTTGTGATCTGAATATATTAATGTGTTGTTTTACAGAGTAAATAAAAATAAAGATATGTAAAGGATTCATAAACGTTCTTAATCTGCTATATCTTTGAACTACGAAACGAATATCTTCACGCGCGCCATCTCTTCTGAAAACTGGAAACTGGAGTGGGAACGAGTGAGCACATCATCCCAAAAGGGTGCTCAATGGAAACAAATAACTCTCATGTAATCACCAACATGCATCAAAGTTTTACTAAAGAAAATACTGTAAACATATTCACACACAACATAGAGCAGAAGATTGCTTCAACTCACCTCCCCAGATATTACGTCCATAGTGGCAATATTCGTGAAAGATCCACCACCGGATGGATCTACGAGAAACAAATTTAACAACCTAAACATATGTTATCCCAACCTCGTCTCACTCATGGAGTAGATGATGCTAGGAATAACTCCAGTCTCAAATGATAACATGAATCCAGGTACCGTAAGATATTACCGTGGAATGCGTACACCTCATAAATCCCAATGCCACCATATAAGCCTAAAATATATTATGGTTTTGATTACTATGATCTGACCCCGCACAACAGGTTCACAAAAGGCCCAATCATTATTCGTAGGCTGAAATCTCCAAATAATGACCATATCCAATCATGAACCTAGAATTTCTTCCTAAGACAAGGTCATAGTAACCCAGTCATACTACTATGACTGCACAAACAAGTATAATATGTACATGAGTGACTTCCCCAAATAAAATAGTATATATAATAATCAACCGGGGTAAAGCCGGACTACTAGGTAATAATCAACCGGAGTAAAGCCAGACTACTATCTTAAGACAATAAAATGTAATAATAATCAACCGGGATAAAGCCGGATTACTAGGTAATATTCGAACAACGTAGCATTGCCCTACTAAAACTTATCCAAGAGCTATGGGGAATCACACACTCTTCGCGGGGAAACCACAAATCGCATATTACACAACATAGCCATTGAGTTACAAACAATATGCTTACCGAAATTAAAGACTCATCATGCTCGCAGATAACGTAAACTTAATGATTACAAGAAGGTTACAGAGTTCCCACCTGATTTGATGACAAACCAATCCTACCTCGAGATCCATTGGTTCATCCTTTGAGTCGATCATTGTTAATAAAGACTAACTATTAATTGCACAAAAACTCTAAGTATCTATCCAAATGTCTCATACAAGGTTCATAACATAATATCATACAAGTCTCCAGTTATGGACTAAATCAAATAACTAATGGTTCTAATTTTATTAATGGTTCTATAGCATGATAATAAGTAATTTTGGTATAAAACAATATATACCTATCCAATTAGGATCATATTGCGTATCATCAGAAAGCCCTCGAAAAATGCTACAACTTTGTAGAAACAACCGAAAGCTAATTCGGACTTGAAGGAGTCCAAAACATCAAAAGAATGCATCTGGTTCTTACCCTAGCTCACGGGCCAACCAGGCACGGTCCACTAAACCGGCCCACCAAAATACTAAGAAATAGGTCTGACTCGGAATGAGTCAGACGGGTAAACTGAGTCAGCGATTTGACTCGGTCATCTTCTTCCCTAATCTCTGAAAATATTCCAAGTGTCTCAAGACTAAAAACAGCTTAGCTTATGGGGTAACTTTTCGTGGTCTCTATCTTACTCAATTATAATCCAAAATTATCCTTGAAGGTCTCCTTAGAATTTAGGGACTTTGTTATACAACCTTTGCGTACTGACAATTTTCCAGATCTCTTTTAAACCTAACTAAAGTTGTTCCAACATATTGATGCTCGCGACTGTTGCACATGTTTTCAGCTGCGTCGACTGGTTTTGGATCATGGATATCCCACTCGATTCTTAACAAAATTAAATGATCTTTATATGTACAGAATGACCACTGGATATTCTACAATTCATGTTAATAGAGCTATGTCTAATTATGCTTCTAAAGTACCTAAACGAATCTATACATTAAAGGCAGTGAAACACACCATGTCACATCAAATCATGATTTTGAAAACATAATCAAATGTTTGGTTTCAAGATTATTTTCCATATCTATCATACGCCCAAATCATTAAACACATACTAGAAACGATTAAGGATGTTACCTTAGTTTGACAACCTTATTATAACATAATATTCTTCATCATCATCTTACTTAATTAAAGCTTCTTCTTCTTCATTCTTTATCCAAGCTAGTCCCTTTCATTCAAGATATCTCTTAATTCTTTCTCCTCGCCTTTACTGATATACACACTTTCTCAAATTTACTATCAATCTTTCAATCATCAATTACCAACCCCTCCTACTTGGTTTCTCATAAGAACTCTATTTCTCTCTTCAAACTACCGCCACCTCTCTTTATCTTATATATGTATCTTTCTCCTAAATAAAACACCTTACACTTATCTCTCCCTCCTATGAATTAGCTCTCAACCCTCATGAACTTAACAACTCCTACTCCTAAAAGAGAAGCTCTTCTTTAGATTCAAAATATATATAATTGATTGAAATACTAATTAAGGTTTCACTGTGCAATATCTAAGTAACTATTAAGGGGCGGTCTATTACTAGAGAGAGGTCAACACAAAATTAAGGTTCGGTCAACAATTGACAACCACCAGGCGTCCCGGTCAACGGCAAGGTTAAACGGTCAATGGAAAAGTCAACATCGGTTGCCTTCTAACAAACTTCGACATCAAAATTTCAGTTAACTTAATGATTACAAGAAGGTTACAGAGTTCCCACCTGATTTGATGACAAGCCAAGCCTACCAGTTATGGTTCTAATTTTATTTATGGTTCTATAACATGATAATAAGTAATTATGGTATTAAACAATATATACCTATCCCATTGACGAACACGCAAGTTTGACGCATATTCACCCATAAATACATTAGCTGTGACTCATTTTTATCACTAATAAACTTGTTTGTAGGTATTTTTGGGCATTAGACATTTTTTGAAAAATCAGCTCGAAAAGTTGTTAAAGGCACCCCGAAGGGCATTTGTCATTCGGACTCTCATTGTTGGTTAAGGGGCACCTCAATTACTAAGGGGCACCTGTTTTACTATTCAACACCCACTGCTATTCACACACCGGGTTTGGTTAAGGGCTGTCCATATTCTTCCTCGTTTGAAACTGAAAAAGGCGGGAAACTTGGTTCATCGGAAAAACAGATTTTAGGGTTTGGATTTGGAGACGATTCAAGAAGATTCAACGACCGAATTTGTTTGGGAAGTTTTGACTGAGCTTAACAGGCCTGGTAACGAGTTTTGATTCGATTAGAATTGATTGGAATCACCGCTGGAAGAAAATATGGACTGTTATTCTCGGGTTTATCCCGGAAAAGTTTTGCTTGGATTTGTGTGGAGTTTAAGTCAGAGTAAAGCACAGAAACCGGTTGGATTGGGCCTGTTAAACTCAAACAGGTCTGGTAAGTCCTTTAAATTCGAGAAAAGAAGGCTTGAATACATGGATTTTGTTATAACAGAAAAGAGAAGATATTCACGGGTTTTCCAGCATTTACTGAGATTGGCATGTGCGAGAATCAATATTTGAAGAGTTTTAAACGTCTTAGGAGGGTGTTTGGATGCTACAGAGTCGTGATGAAGTAAACCATGGAAGTGCTTGGTGTGATATTTTGGGAAGCAACGAGATATTCTGTTTTGAATTTGGAGAGATTTTCTCGTGATTTTATTCAACAGATTGATTGGAAATGAGATATTGTGACTTAACAGGGAAGGTAAGTCTCCCAGATTCGCAAAAAGAGGGATTATTCACCAAGCTAGGAAAAACAGGGCATTCACGTACGGGAGAGATACTCAGGATTCTGTGGTAATATTTTGGAAAGATTGCGTATCTCTACAGATATTAACTCAATATTATGCGTGTACCAGAATGTTTAGAGTGTGTCTGAAGCAATTGAACGCATGAAGGAGGAAAGAAAGGGAAGAAAATATCTCGAGGATATATTCTTTTACTGCCGAGTAATGGAAGAATTTTTGGAGTGATTGAGCGAGATTTCTTGCTGTTGCTAGATATATAAAGGGTGCTGGTGTTTCTTAGAAAGATTATCGAGAGTTTGGGGAAAAGAATAGAGAGTTGCAGAGCAACTTCTCTGTCGTTGCAGAGAAGAAGAAGAAGAAGAAGAAGAAGAAGAACTTTACACGCCTACCGACTGTCCCAGAGAAATGTCGTTTATAAAAAGTACTCGTAACAGTCAGTTTGGCACGCTATTTTGAATTTGGAACAACTCTTGTAACGGTGACTTCTGTAACGCCAATACAGCGTTGCAGTTTCATTGTAATATTAGCTTTCTTCAATAAAAGCATCATTTGAGCTATGAATTATATTTTTGAGTGTGTTTTCATTATGAGAAGCTAAACCCCAACACTGGGTCGACGGAGGAAGCCGAACTTCATACATGGGTGAATTTATTTTATTTTCTATATGACTTTTGCACTAATTAAAATAGAATTATGATTTGAATTAATTAGTTATCATTTTATTTGATGGGTCATGCTTGCTTAGATGTTTGATGTCCCATGCTTACGATTTATAACTAATATTTTGAGAATCTACCTTGGTAAAATAAGAGTCGATGTTATTTTATTGATTGAGCGATAATTGTTGAGAATAAATAATTGAGCCTTATATTGTGAATGCGGTGGAATACTAGACCCAGTAACTCTCTCTTTTATTATTTTCATTAAACCTTTAAATTTAATCTTCACAAGTCTTAGAGTTCGAATCTTAATTACTACAACAACAATCAAAAATCACATCATTTTGAAATTAGTGGTTAACGTTTTATTTTTCTTTTTCAGGAATTTTCATGCATTTTATGACCAGTTGTGTAGCGGGTCTACAAAAAAATAAATAAATAAATAAAAGAAAGATATATATATATATATTATGACCAACTGTGTAGCGGATCAATTTTATGTTTTGCTCGAGGACTAGCAAATGTAAGTGTGGGGGAATTTGATGAGCACGCAAGTTTGACGCATTTTCACCCATAAATACATTAGCTGGGACTCATTTTATCACTAATAAAATTGTTTGTAGGTGTTTTTGGATATTAGACATTTTTGGAAAAATCAGCTCGAAAAGTTGTTAAGGGCACCCCGGAGGGCATTTGTTATTCGGACTCTCATTGTTGGTTAAGGGGCACCTCAATTACTAAGGGGCACCTGTTTTACTATTCAGCACCTACTTCTATTCACACACCGGGTTTGGTTAAGGGCTGTCCATCTTCTTCCTCGTTTGAAACTGAAAAAGGCGGGAAACTTGGTTCATTGGAAAAACAGATTTTAGGGTTTGCATTTGGAGACGATTCAAGAAGACTCAATGACTGAATTTGTTTGGGAAGTTTTGACTGAGCTTAACAGGCCTGGTAACGAGTTTTGATTCGATTAGAATTGATTGGAATCACCGCTGGAAGAAAATATGGACTGTTATTCTCGGGTTTATCCTGGAAACGTTTTGCTTGGATTTGTGTGGAGTTTAAGTCAGACTAAAGCACATAAACCGGTTGGATTGGGCCTGTTAAACTCAAACAGGTCTGGTAAGTCCTTTAGATTCGAGAAAAGATGGGTTTAATACGTGGATTTTGTTATAACAGAAAATATTCACGGGATTTCCAGCATTTACTGAGATTGGCGTGTGCGAGAATCAATATTTGAAGAGTTTTAAACGTCTTAGGAGGGTGTTTGGATGCTACAGAGTCGTGATGAAGTAAACCAGGGAACTGCTTGGTGTGATATTTTGGGAAGCAACGAGATTTTCTGTTTTGAATTTGGAGAGTTTTTCTTGTGATTTTATTCAACAGATTGATTGGAAATGAGATATTGTGACTTAACAGGGATGGTAAGTCTCCCAGATTCGCAAAAAGAGGGATAATTCACCAAGCTAGGAAAAACAGGGCATTAACGTACGGGAGAGATATTCAGGATTCTGAGGTAATATTTTAGAAAGATTGCGTATCTCCACAGCTGTTAACTCAATATTATGCGTGTACCAGAATGTTTAGAGTGTGTCTGAAGAAATTGAACGCATGGAGGAGGAAAGAAAGGGAAGAAAATATCTCGAGGATATATTATTTTACTGCCGAGTAATGGAAGAATTTTTGGAGTGATTGAGCGAGATTTCTTGCTGCTGCTGGATATATAAAGGGTGCTGGCGTTACTTAGAAAGATTATCGACAGATTGGGGAGAAGAATAAAGAGTTGCAGAGCAACTTCTGTGCCGCTGCAGAGAAGAAGAAGAAGAAGAACTTTAC
Source organism: Papaver somniferum (assembly GCF_003573695.1). Lineage (NCBI taxonomy): Eukaryota > Viridiplantae > Streptophyta > Magnoliopsida > Ranunculales > Papaveraceae > Papaver > Papaver somniferum. Next base: position 126,295,985 of record NC_039368.1, on the reverse strand, counting down.
ATGCCTACCGACTATCGCAGAGAACTGTCGTTTTTAAACAGTACTCGTAACAATCAGTTTGGCACGCTATTTTGAATTTGCAACAACTCTTGTAACGGTGACTTCTGTAACGCCAATACAGCGTTGCAGTTTCATTGTAATATTAGTTTTCTTCAATAAAAACACCATTTGAGCTATGAATTATATTTTTGAGTGTGTTTTCATTATGAGAAGCTAAACCCCAACACTGGGTCCACGGAGGAAGCCGAACTTCATACATGGGTGAATTTATTTTATTTTCTATATGACTTTTGTACTAATTAAAATAGAATTATGATTTGAATTAATTAGTTATCATTTTATTTGATGGGTCATGCTTGCTTAGATGTTTGATTTCCCATGCTTACGTTTTATAACTAATATTTTGAGAATCTACCTTGGCAAAATAAGAGTCGATATTATTTTATTAATTGAGCGATAATTGTTGAGAATAAATAATTGAGCCTTATGTTATGAATGTGGTGGAATCCTAGACCCAATAACTCTTTCTTTTATTATTTTCATTAAATAGGATCAAATTGAATATCATCGGAAAACCCTCAAAAAATGCTACAACTTTGCAGAAGGAACCGAAAGCTAATCCGGACCTTAAGGAGTCCAAAACATCAAAAGAATGAATCTGGTTCTTACCCTAGCCCGTGGGCCAACCATGCACGGTCCACTAAACCGGCCCACCAAAATACTTAGAAACAGGTCTGACTCGGAATGAGTCAGACGGGTAAACTGAGTCAGCGATTTGACTCGGTCATCTTCTTCCCTAATCTCTGAAAATATTCCGTCTCAAGACTAAAAACAGCTTATGGGGTAACTTTCCGTGGTCTCTATCTTACTCAATTATAATCCAACATTATCCTTTAAGGTCTCCTTAGAATTTAGGGACTATGTTCTACAACATTTTTGTACTGACAATTTTCCATATCTCTTTCAAACCTAACTAAAGTTGCTCCAACATATTGATGCTCGCGACTGTTGCACATGTTTTCAGCTGCGTCGACTGGTTTTGGATCATGGATATCTCACTCGATTCTTAACAAAATTAAATGATCTTTATATGTACAGAATGACCACAGGATATTCTACAATTCATGTTAATAGAGCTATGTCTAATTATGCTTCTAAAGTACCTAAATGAATCTATACATTAAAGGCACTCAAACACACCATGTCACATCAAATCATGATTTTGAAAACATAATCAAATGTTTGGTTTCAAGATTATTTTCCATATCTATCACACACCCAAATCATTAAACACATACTAGAATCTCTTAATTCTTTCTCCTCCCCTTTACTGATATACACACTTTCTCAAATTTACTATCAATCTTTCAATCATCGATTACCAACCCCTCCTACTTGGTTTCTTTTTTTTTTTTGATCAGCAAAAATAGATAATTATATTGATAAGTAATAAAGAATAATACAATTGAGAACACAACCACCACAAACACATGAACAATCCTCAGGGAAATCCATTACAAGCACTCAACTCTTCACTCTCTTACTAGTTCCTCCCATCTAAGAGCAAGGTCTTCAAAGTGTACTCCATCTAACACTCCCGTTGGCTGAGCCCAGTATAGAATATCGGCTTTGATTTCCAGAATGAGATTATATATAAGGATTTCCTTATCATTAAAAGTTCTTTGGTTCCTCTCCTTCCAAATTCCCCAACAAATAGCAAATGGAAGCACGTTCCATATAAAATTTCCTTTTCTTGTGAAGACTCTAGTTTTTGTTTCAAGAAATACCATGCTAATATCTCTTCCCTGAACCCAATCCACTCCGAATGCTTTGTAGAAATATCTCCACACTTCGGTTGCCTCAGTACAATGCAAGAATAAATGATTAATAGATTCTTCCTCCATTTTACACATGTTGCATCTATTTACCAAGCATCGACCTCTCTTTTTAAGTACATCCTGGGTAAGAATGGAATTGTGGTGTACCAACCATGTGAAAAAAGTAACTTTAGATGGTACCTTACTATTCCAAACAGCCCTATGAGGAAACACCGTATTTTCTGTATGAGCCAATACTTTGTAGCAAGATCGAACAGTGAAAGTCCCATCTTTCGTGTGTTTCCAAACCCTTGTATCCTCATTTTCACTGATAACTATTGTTTCCAAAAGAGTTGTGAGTCTCACCGCTTCCTGAATCTCCTCATCAGTAAGTCTTCTTCTTAAGTCTAAATTCCAACTGATGTTGCCGTCAGTTATAGAATAGAACTTATCAATGTTGTGGTCTTTTTTCCTTGATACTCTGAACAGGTTGGGAAATTCTATCTGAAGCTTGAGATCGCCGATCCACTGATCTTTCCAGAATAGAGTCCTATTTCCCTTGCCAATGCAATATCTGATCCCCTCCATGAATTTTTGCAATCGCATGTTGACACCTTTCCAAACCGAACTACCATATGATGATCTAATATTCCTTATATCCCATTTATTCTTCGTAAGCCCATACTTCTCTTTAGTAAGGACTCTCCACAATGATTCTTCTTCATTCGTAAACCTCCAGCACCATTTGCACAATAACGCATCATTCATAACCCGCAACTGTCTAATGCCAAGCCCACCATATTCTTTTTCCATACACACCTTTTCAAATGAAACTAAAGCATATTTCTTCTTGTTGTTTGTGTCACTACCCCATAGAAAGTTCCGCATGATCTTGTTAAGTTTTTTCTCGACTGACGCCGGCATCGAATAAACTGACATGAGGTATATGACAAGTGTGCTTAAGACACTTCTCTTGGTTTCTCATAAGAACTCTATTTCTCTCTTCAAACTACCGCCACCTCTCTTTATCTTATGTATCTTTCTCCAAAAAAAACACCTTACACTTATCTCTCCCTCCTATGAATCAGCTCTCAACCCTCATAAACTCAACAGCTCCTACTCCTAAAAGAGAAGAAGATAAACTCTTCTTTAGATTCAAAATATATATAATTGATTGAAATACTAATTAAGGTTTCACTATGCAATATCTAAGTAACTACTAAGGGGAAGTCTATTACTAGAGAGAGGTCCACATAAAATTAAGGTTCGGTGAACAATTGACAACGGTCAGACGTCCCGGTCAACGGCAAGGTTAAACGGTCAATGGAATAGTCAACACCGGTTGCCTTCTGACAAACTTCGACATCTAAATTTCGGAGTGCGATATCTTTCTCATCCGGAGTCCGACTGACGCGTTTGAGTTGTCCATTTCGTATAAATTTTCGATATCTAACTAGTGGTACTAGTCTCATGGTTAGATTATTTCCTATTAATTAATGTCTAAATTGATTAAGTGAGTCATTCACGACTAAAACGTCTCTTGATCATCTCTGGATCGTTTCTTGACCGGTCTAATGGCGTTGACGTGCTTGAGAGTCATTACAGATTTCATACATTAACTTTGCAATCCCCTTTTTAGAAGTGTTTGGGTAGTATGTTTTTATTTCCGTTGCAAAAAAAAAAATTTCAAAACAAATTCTTTTCATCAAAAATCTTCCCACATGAGTTAGAATCAAAAACAAAATTTCATAACTTAAATTCATAAGTTTTAATCTACTCAATTAATTCATTTAAACACAATTAATTAACCCAATCAGAATTTTTAATGTTAATTAAATAAGAATATATATTATCCATTTAGAAAATACATGGTTAAGGGGTGGCTTGGTTTACTTCAAAATAACCAGATTTTGTCTCATTAGATATACCACAATTAATCTGAATATGCCCCAATCAAGCTAGGAAATATATATCTCCGAGCTAGATTTACGAGCCAAGGCATATCTCGAATCGAACAAAAGAAAACCAAAACAAAATGACAAGTAACTCGAGCGGAATTTCGATACCGAGTTAGATCCAAATCCCAACTCACTACATTACCAATGAACCGATTTATGTTTGTTTTTCGGTTTTTCCCTCTTTAAGGACGATCCAGTGTGAAGAACAAAAAGCATTTTCATACCAAAACTGATTAGCAGACAAAGAACACAAGAGGAGCTTAAAATCGAAGAATGGGGAAGAAGATGGCAGTTTACAAATTCATAAAATTGCAAAGGGGAGAAAAACCATGTCTGATGATTTACTTAGGGTTTCTACAACAAATTTGAGTAGTCAATCTGAAACAAGTCATTACCAACATGGTATTCCTGGAATCCCTACTGATGGTAAAGTTGTTCTACTTAAAAACTCCAGCAATGGGGCTCTAATCTATCTTGTTGGAACTAATCATCATTCTGTTAAAAAGGTAAAGTTGCTTCTTCTTTTTTCTAATTTCTGAATGTTAGGGTTTGTTTTGGTTCAGTTTTTTGTTGCTATTTCTACACTAGATTTCCGTCTTTCTCAGTGTTGAATCATCAATTTCAGTCTTGAATTGCAAAATGGAAAACCCCCTCTCTTTTTTTTTTTTTACTAAATCAAGTTTAGATTTCCATCTGTCTGTGTAGGTAATTTAGCATGTTCATGAGTTTGGACCTCAAGTGCTTTTGATAAGATATAACATCATTGACAAACAAATGCTGTCGCTTGTGAACTCACTTGAATTCTCAATTTTACATGTTTATGTTATAATGCCTTTCAAATGTTATTTGCTAATACAGTTGTTGTGTTGCATTGTAGGTGATCGATAATGTAAAGCCTGATGTAGTTCCGGTAGGTAACGCTCCTTATGGTTATTCTCGTTAAATTGATCATGTTTGGATTACTTCAATTGGTCTTATTGAAAGAGTTTGGCTTTGTGTTCACTGGTTTTTTTTTTTGGGTTATTTCAAATGGATTCTTGGGATCTTTGTAATTAGATATCTGAAAACTGTTTTCTTTTCTTCTTTTTCCCCGTGCGGCATTGGCCTTTCTTAGTAAATGGCATGAATTCCAACTCTCAGCTCAAACGAAATCCTGATAGCATATTACGGTCCCAATAAATAAGTTCCCTCTACTGGTACAGCTCAAAAAACTGTTATTGCACTCGGAACCGACATTTCCTAAGAATTATATTAGCATCCTTCAAACCTATCTAACCAATAGGGTTTATTGGTACAAATATTCAGGGAGTAACTCAATTTATCACAACAGTGCCTTTGATTAGTTCCTTTCCCTCGTTGCCTCGGCATATGATGTCCAGTTTGAGCTTCGAGGTGTCGTCGACCATGACAGTTTAAAGGATTCAATAGGAGTTCTAGCTGCTACAAAATGATTTTTGTTGCGACTGTGATGTATCATTAGAACTCTACAATTCTGAGATTTTGGATAAAAATAGTGATTGAGCTTGTACATTTTTAGCAAATTAAGGAACTTTGTGGTGGACTTATTTTACATTACTCTACTTAACTCGAGCTTTTACCTTGTTAGAATTTCTATTTGCAGATTGAGCAGTGCGAGAAACGTGCCAGGAGCCTCATGAAATTGAAACCTAAACATGCTACACTGTACAAGTTGTTCCGCTTTTCCATGAGAACTCCAGGTGGACTGGGCGTGAAGCTTGGAATGTTTTTAACAAATTGTCAGTTGCGCCGGTTGTTCGCACATGGTATATTTCCAGGCCTGGATTTCAAGGTAATTAGTGGCCTTGAAATGCATATGTACGTGTTTATTGCTTAAACTTGTTTTGTTTGTAAGCCTTACATATCCTTGTCTATGTTGTAAAAGGCGCCCAGGGGGAGCCTAGAAAAAAAGGCGCCAAATCATGCCTACTCGTGCAGTTTTTAAATTTTTCCTCGGCGGGCCTAATACAACCAAGATCCTTGTCATATTATAACCTTGGCTTTGTTTTCCAGGTTGCAATGGAAGAATCTTCTAGAGTGGGAGCAAGATGTTTCTACATAGATCAAGATATCGATGTACTAATCCTTACCTTCTTTGTTTTCTCTTTGGTCATTATCTTTTCCCGATCAATATATTTATAACATTATTTGCAGGTTATCGATCAACAATCACCTAAATCTTCCCTTTTCGACTTGCTTATGGAAACATTTTGTACCAAAGCTAGGGGTGAAGTTGAATATACAAGATCCTATGCGCATGAAATGTATAGCCTTCATAAAAAACTTTTTCCTGATAGGGTAAGTTTCTGTGACCACTCTTGAAGTTCCCCAGATATACATAGTTGAAATTTTCCATGAAAAGGCATCCATGTAAAGAAAGAAACACAAGAACACTCTTCCGTAACTGTATAATTATACCCGTGAACAGATCAATGTCATTTCTTTTTTGCTTTTCTGCTTTTTGCATACAGTAGTTTGTGTTCCACTTTTTCTTCTTGAAGAGTGATAACAAAACTAAATTGTTGAATCTACTTTAAATGGCACAGTATAAGGTGATAATTGAAGGCAGAGACAAGTTTATGTTTACAAATCTTAGAAGTTTTCAAGGAAAAATTGTGGCAGTGATTGGGTTGTCTCACATGGATGGAATTGAACTATTGTGGAAGCTTGCGGAGGAGGGTGACAAAAGCAACGTCCGTTAAATCTGAATTGAGGGTTGGCCATGGTAATCTCGCTTTCATACAACTCCTCGATTTATTCTTACTGTAAACAGTTTGCACTTTGCAGTATGCTGCACATATCATTTGACTAATACTAGACACGAACAGACCTCTCTTCCGTCCTTTTCCTAGTCAGTTTGAACTGTAAATAAGATAGTATCCCAAGATTGGAAACAATTGTGTACTATAAGAAAATCTATCCTTCATGCCTTGTGTGTTCCATATGTCGTCATTTTCATTTATTGAATAGAACAGAACAATTAATCCAACAATTCGAGTTTGCTAATCCATTCTTGACTTCATTAGTTCGTAAGTCCCATCTCTTCATTTTCATATTTGGTCGTTTTATTTTTTTTTGAAATGGGTTTTGCTTGCGTATTGAATTTGGAATATACATATCTAAACAACAAGGGGAATTTGTGAATTTTCTTTGTCCTACTACAATTGAGAACGGGGATAAAAAAAAAATCAGAGTACTTTTCATGAATTTCTATAATACAGAATATACTAGGTCTTCCGTGATCGACGCGTAAACAACCCTGCTTAATTATAGTGCATACTGTGCGTATCTTGTGATGGATGTTGATTATAATAGATTTAAATAGCTGAAATTGGCATGCGCACCACTAGAAATACTTAATTTGGGTTGATCTTTTATTGACAGAACATTCAGAGTAAGGCGGAGAACATTCAGAGTCTGTACCCTATGTTGCTTCAGATTGGGATTTCGTAGAACTTTTTGAACTTATTTGGTCAGTTAGCACATTAGACAATGTGTATTTGCTCTTTTTGTATTGACAGAGTTCTAACTGTCACAACCCAAAATGATATGATCAACAATGGAACTCTTGATAACTCTTGTTTTTATTTGTGGGCGTAATAGAAGTTTAGTTATCGTTTGATCGCCAAGCAATCAGACTGAGGCATTACCTTATCCGGCCTGTATCAGTAAACAATTTCAAGTCAAAACTAACTGTGGCTTTTATGCCAACCTAATCTTTCCTATGTTCACGATAACTGGTCTGAGGACTCGAAAACATCGAATCTGGAAAAGAGTTACTATATAAAAAATTCTTTTCAATGCGGCTTATTTTTATTTTTAAGCTAAAATAAAAAAATCATATTATCTAATGACTAGTGGTGTAAACAAAGTGTAGTTAACTTTTCTTATTTACCCTACTATTTAAGCATCATCATTTTAGGGTTTTTGGTGCTCTCATTCTTACTGCCTCTTTTCTCCATCTCTTGTTGTTTCGGCCGCCTCAAAACCGCCGCAACAACAGATCAGATCATGGCTTTTGATGTGATCATCAACAACAGCAGCAACAAAGATATCGCACAATGATTTCTTCTCCTCTCCAACACGAGTTGTATATTTTAGTGTCTACTTTTTCTGAGATCTTTGCTCGTCATTCCTCTCCTCCACTGGGTCTGCTACAAGAGGGTCAACTGTGAGTTTGGTCTTCCTTGTTTGAAGCTTATTAATTAGTAATAGCTTGATTATTTTTATCAAACTGATTGATATTAAGATTTTGTGCTTGTTATTCAAATTTTTACAGGGTTTTCTCTGACCCTTGGAGACAACAGTTGCAGTGATTCAGTGAAGCATCTTTCTTGCAAATTTAAAAGTTAGTAAGAGAGCAATAGTGTGAAAATGAAGTCTACAAATTGTATTATTTAGAGGATACTCAAATGAAGCTACGAAGTATTATGGTGGTGAGTTTCATATCCAAATGAATAAAAATGTTTTAATTTTTCTTAGAATTGGTTTAAGAAACAATGAATTACAATTGAAATAGATTTCGGTAGACTTTGTAAACAATGAATTACAATTGAAATACAAGTTTGCCTGCCTGAACGTGGCTTGAAAGGATCACAAATGTGAGTTAGAATCCTAGTAGTCCTTTCAATTTGATCGCTATTATGATTTGTATAAATTCTTGTTTACACCAGCCCAAAAGAGCTTGAATTGTCCCAACATTTGCAATGGCCAACGAATTGTACCGTTGTTACTTTTCCTTAAAATTATTGATGTATCAAAAGAGCTTGAAATTTTACTGAAATTTTCCTTGTGTTGGAAAAGTTTCGTATTTAATTGAATGCCAAATGCTGGCTAAAAATGTCTGATGTTGAACAAAAAGAGATTGATTTTGGGTAGATTTCTCAACGTGAGAAACCTAAGGTGAAAACCCGTTTATATATATGTAGTGTTTACGAAACTTGTAATACAGGGAATTTAGCCGTGACTTGGCTTACACTATATAACAAACTAAACCAAAGCTATATACAGGAAAACAGTATTTTAATAGGAAATAAAAATCAAAATTTCCTATTATCTAACACCCTCCCTCGATCTAAGCGGGTGATCAAAAACAGTAAGCTTAGAGCGTAGAGAAGAGAACCTATCTCGCGAAAGGCGTTTAGTGAAGACATCAGCAACCTGATCTTTGGAACATACAAAGCGAACAAGCAGTTGACCACGTTGAACCCTTTCACGAACAAAGTGATAATCAATTTCAATATGTTTAGTACGACCGTGAAAAAGCGGATTCATAGTAAGATATGTGGCACCAAGATTATCACACCATAAGACAGGAGGAGTGCAGACTGGAACTTGAAGTTCTTTAAGCAAACATTCAATCCACATGAGCTCAGCAGTTGCAATGGCAAGACCACGATACTCAGTTGAACTTGAACATATATAATGAAGCTTTTTTGTTTACCACCTGAGCCAAAAATGTCTGATGTTTCATATTTACTCTGTATCATTTCCATATGTTAAACATCATTAGCATCTGTTTATTCTGGTTCCCCTCATGACCTAGTGTTCAATGCTGGTTTTGTGTTTGTGGCGCCCCATCGGACTGCTGCCTTATCTATTTCTTCGTTTCATGAATCTGAAAATTGCGCAGGATGTTTTCAAGCCAAATGCAAGTCTTTATGAAATCTTTCATTGCCATGACCAGAGCCCGTAACTAGCAAGTTTGCAACGATCCAAAAATATCCAAAATGTATCATTTGTCTGCTTTAATGATTTGGTGTAATAATCCAAGCATGTTGGCGAGTTCCCAAACTATTGGCGTATAAGGCTGTAACTACTGGCCCCTTCCTCCATTTTCCCATATCCTAATCTTGTACCTTGCAACATGGACTCTTACTACACTTATCTACATCTATAGAATGTCACTCACACCTTGAAATGAATTTAATCAATGTTTTTTTTTTGTTGATGCAAATGTATGAGACTATGAGTTGTCTTCTAATCTCTATTTGAATTTTACTGTGTTTAGCTTGATTGGTATGAAGTGAAGCCGTACGTCGAACGTCTGGAAACCCGAGAAATCATTCATCTCTCCTGCCAGTTCTAATTCTGATTAGAATCCGCAGGAAACGCTTGCTAGAAGAAGTTGAACATCCCATCTAATGAAATTGCCTAAAGAACATGGTACTTGCTCTTTACCTTTAAATCGTTTAAATCTCATTTAAATCATTTAAACCCCTAAAGAATATGGGTTTTCAATCTGTGGCTTAGCAGGCTATCTTATTCCCAGTGAATCATCATCTGATTTGTATTTCGCTCCCGTAGATCTAGTCAGGGTTTATCAATTGTAGATGCAGGATTCCATTTGATATATCTTACTTAACACATATAATTTGTAGATGAAGGATTCCATTTGATATATCTTGAGACATTTTTTAATCTTAGTAACACCGTCCTCAAGTGTAGGAAAAAGCTTTCACGATCTAGGCATAAAAACTTAGATCATAATAAAAAATTATTGTGGATTTAAAAGACTTGTTCTGACTTCATAGTAGTTGAATGCAGGTACCTTATAGGGAGCAGAAAACAAGCATAGGTTGAAAGTTGAGACTTTTTCGCAAAACTAAAATGCTATGACGAATCAAATTTTGTTCCTAGTGGTGAGTTTCAAATTCATCTGGAATCAGATGAAACTTTTTGAACTTGGTAGATGGTAGATGATACATAAGATGCACATTGGACATGAGATTTGACCTTGTGTTATATATGTCTATACGTGCTAAGTCATGAATGTTGCAAAGGAAGCTCAGGCGATAATTAGTTTTTTCACTATACCTATGAGAACGAGTGTTGACATCTTACAGGTTGAGCATGTACTTTTAAAATACCATTGTGTATTTGAATGTAGTCGATCAATTATAATGAATTAGTAGTCGTCATTATTCTGTAAATGAAGGACTGACACATAGAATCTTTTTATTTTTCTTAGAATGAGTTTTTGAAGTAATTAATCAATTAAGTGAAAGATAGATTAGGTAGACTTTGTCACATCACATGTGCTGCTTGTATAATGTTTATCTGTGGTGATAGTTCTTGTTTCAGCGCTATTCTCGATGGGTATCATCTAGTCCTGTTTTTATAAAGCCTGGACCTGGAGGATTAGGGGAGGTCCACTGAGCATGATTAGCATTAGCAGCATTTGTAGGAGTAAATGCAGAATGAATTTCATGTAGATGATGCTAGTAATTATTAGAGGTAATATATTGGATAGCAGAGTTGGGGTTAGGAGCCTGGCCGTTAAAATTACTTTATGAGTTTCCAAAGAACCCACATAGTGTAACTTGCATTACATAGGCCGGCAGGCCTACAGTCACCAGCTGTTTGTGGGAGCAAGCACTTTAGGTGTTAGAATTTGATATGTGTGATGTAGATTCCTCAGTAAGTGTTATATACATTTGATAAATTTTTATATTTTGTCAGTTTCTCTTCTTTTATGATTTTAATTGTGTAATCCTTCCCATTTTTATTGTTGGGATTGACCAAAGAGAAGTTTTGATCATCATGGTATACATGCTTTTGTTATTGATGAGGAAGAATTATGTAAGGAGGACCGATGGGAAACGTCAAGTTCATGAGAAAAAAGTAGCAGGTCTACTCGAGCTATGGAATCAGGAGAGGTCCGAGAGGACAGATAAGCAAGCTCTTAAGAAACAGGTTATTGATTTGTGGTGGTGCTGGCGCTAAAGGTGGATCCATCAGCTGATAAAGCAAGATAATCTGTATTCAAGTTCACCCATTATCATTCTATGCAGAGGTCATAAACTCTGTGTTGGTTAATTTGAAATTGGATGTTTTGACTTGCCTACTTCCATTGTTTTCTTCTTGTATATACTCCCTCCGTCCCTAATTAGATGACCTATACCATAAATAAGTGGAGTGATAGATTAGTATTATTATAAGAAATATGTAAAATTTTGATAACCATATTTATATTCATTATATAGGTGTTTTAAAATGATTTTCGATGATACAAAGTTTACGAAAATCCGTTGTATAGTTTGAGAGATAAATTATTTATTAATTTACTAGTAAATTTTAACTAGGTCATCTTATTAGGGACGGAGATAGTAGTAAAGTATTTTGATCGTAAAAGTCATCTGATCTATCTTTGCCCCATTACAAAGAGGCTGGCTGGTTTTGAACATCTCATTGATTACTTTGAGATAATCACAAGTTTGTAGATTGTCAAGGTGCGGGTGACAACTACAATCTACAGGCAATAATACAACTTTCAGCAGTGACAAATATCTAGTCTCAGATTCACATAACTATGACAGGATGCTTGCATCCTTCCTCGAGTCCTAATTTCATGTCTTGTACTAATAAAACCATGAAAACTCCCATTTTCCCTCAGTCTCATACTAATAGCACATTTAGACAGCAAGCCTAGCCTTTCCTCAGGTCCTAATTCCATGTACTTCGACATATATGAAAGCAGGTAGATTGGAAAACGCCATTTACATTCTCACATCGTCAGCAAGTTTCGTCATCATCAACTTGTTGATCAGATCGATGTAATATATATATTACTCCGGACTCAACAACGTACGATGATAGTAAAGTTTAGTCAACATCTTACAAGCCTCTTTGAATTTGTTTAACATGAATCGTAAGCAAGCTTCGTCATCATCAAATTATTATAGCTCAACAACAACATACGAATACGATGATAATAATAAAGTTTACTTATACCCCCAAGTCAAGTCAAATAAATTTTGTTTATTCATTCATACACCGATCGAATGTCCCCATCGTGGTTAAAGCCTTCTACGAGGAGGAGGTCTCAACCGGACGCTTGGTTCTTGGCTTGCCTTGTTGGAGGTGGATGTTAGCATTTGTCTAAGTAAGTCGCTATCTCAGTAGTAGGGAAATGTGTGAAAACTTCCTCGGGGTAGCTTCGTGTAGACTCAGTCGTACGTGGTGTGTATGTGTGTATGTGCACATTATAGACTTGACCTGGATATTATTACTGTTCACATTTACTACATGAATTCATTTGTCTATATATAACATGATATCTGATATTCTTGGATACACACCAAATAAGCTTCTTCTTCTTTTCTTGTTTTCACTCAGATATTTAGTTTCACTTATCTAGTTTCTTGCTAACACTTTCTCGATCCCTTTCTTTCTCGATGTCGTTTTTTACCGATCCTGAGTTGTATCTCGTATGGGGACGCCAAATGGGTTTGAAGTTTTTTGTATTCAGGATTCGAACAAAACCCGGTTGCCCATTTGTGTCAGGAGAGTTTCGCACCTCTGAGGAATTAGATTTCTCTAAACATCTATCTTTGCCAGGCCATAACAAGGAGAGTGATTTCGGTACTTTATTTGCTTACTTGAGCAAACATGACAAGTTTGTAAATTGTCAAGGTCATGTCATCAACTGGTTTAACCAGTCCGGTAAGAATGATAGGCAACACAATAGTTGGTCCTGGTCAACTCAGGCTCTTAACTTGTCCAGCTATGGTATATCTGTGCCGGTCATCAGCGGTCGAGGTAATTCAACTTCAACCAGTAGTAAGAGTAAACGTTGAAGAGTTGGTTCCACAAAGAATATGCAAGCAGGTTCGATCGATCACGATATTTGGGGTTTGTTTGTTTCAGAATAAAAGAAATTCTTATGCAGTTTAAGTCAGAGATGTAGATTTGCCATTTGTTTTGACAAGTCATTCCTTTCGTTTGTGTTGCTTTTGATTTGGTGTGGTCAGAGGTGTCTGTCTATGGGAGTTTGTATCGCCTCTTGGTTTCGTTGGAATTTATGTTTATTTGTAAGAGATCGAACATCAATGCATTTTCTTTATCTTGTGTGCAAAATTTCATTCTTCTTAGCATGAAATATGTCACGTACTTGAACATCCCGAGTTCCGGATGCTCCTTGGGTAGGTATTAACATGAATTTTGTGCTTGGTATACCACGTACTTCAAAGGACAATGACTCTATTATGGTTATGGTAGATCGTTATTCAAAAATGGCTCACTTCATTGCTCGTATGAAGACAACAAATGTTTCAAATATTGCTTATTTGTTTTCTCAAAGAAATGGTTCGTTTACATGGAATTCCTGAGATAATCAATTCTTCTTTATATAAAGGAGGATGTTTTTGCTGACGTGGCGGCTCCATATTCCTCATCTCTACTGAAAAATTAAGATGCCACGTCAGATACGACTCTTTGCAAACAACCCCTCCTTATTATGTTTGGCGAGAGTTCGTATCTGAAAAGACACAAAATTTCATTCGGGTACGTTTGAAGAGAGTTGGTATTTGAAAAGGCACAACAGTTCAGTTCGGTACACTATTGGCAAGAGAAGTGAATGCTCTTATCTTTCGGAACATTGCAACTTCAAATGAACGGGTATATGGGATCCTATTATAAATTCTTTAGCCAGCCAATTTGGATTCGCTGTTTCAGTCTTTTCAAACTCAAAATTCAAGGGAGACTTGAAGGTTGTTTAAGAAAAAATAAGAGCCGCAACAGTTGGATGAATTGCGGAAACCAGAAGTTCTCCAAACTCTTGATAGTTGTGTTTCGAAGCCGTTTTCCCGATGAATTGGAAGAACGAGTTCCCTTTCCGTTGCAGGTGCCGTACATAAAAGCAAATAAATACGAACGAAAAATGCTTAAAGAAACACAGAGCCATGAAACCTGTTATTTTCTTTATGGGTGAAATATTTAATATTATGAACTATGAAGAAAAAACTGTTAGGGGTAGCAGTTGATCATCACTTCTAACATTCATTTCCAGGTTTTGCTTAATGTTTTTTTTTGTTGTTTTGATTATCCAATGATGAATTGCTAATAAGGTATTTCTTTTCTTTATTTCTATTTTCAGAGGCAGTATGATGTGTAAACACTGACTACTTTTAATGAAGAATTACAGTGCTGATTAATTCATAAATTCAGAAAAGTTAATCATATGAAGATTATCCATGCAGGTCCAATTGTCATGCTGATGGATTGGTACAAAACACTATAAACACAAATGTGTGTCCGACGTATTACTACAATTGGAAGAAGAAACAAATCAATAGATAGCCAAAGAAAAAGTATAGGCGACCGGCGATGAATCTTCATGACAAAATGTATATTTACATCTACAAACAAGAGAAAGATACCAAAGAATAGCCAAAAGAAAAAATATATGTGAATCACCAGAAGCATAAACCCCCTGCCTAAATGAGAGAGGGAAAATATTTTCATTGATTTCCAGCATTGAGAGTATGTGGGAGAGATGATTTAGGAAAATCAATAAATGCAACTGACTACGCCTTGACAAATTAAACTTACCGAAGGATGAAATGTGACGGAACTGAAGTGTGGGCATCATGCCTACTAGCTTCTGAATTAAACGGAAGAAATTTTAGCATATCACACTAGAGTCGGTGGTATGAATTACTGACACATCAATAGTTTTGTTAAACTTCCCTTTCTTCTTAGAAATAGTACCAAAAGAAACTGAATTGGGGGTTTCAGTTTTATAATCGATGATGCGGAAAGAGCAAAAAAAAATTTTTGAATTATTACTTAAAATGGGAAAATTTAAGATTTTTGGGTTTCTCTCCATTTTGATATGCAGGAGCCGTAAGAAGTAATAACAAGGAAGAAAAAGTATTTTCTCGGCCTGAAAGGAGATGATTTATATTTGCACATATATGATGCAAACTGATACAACTCATCGTAATATCCCATTAACCCATGATTATCGTGTATCATTTAGCTGACATGTACGACGTCTTTATAGAACACTAATAAAGGGGACATATGCTAACAGGGTGTTTGGATACATATATATGAATATATGAAAACATTGTCATGCTATTATCCATTCACATCTATTATGGCAAAAACCAGTTAGAGTTTTCAGATTTCCTACAAAGGGAAAACAAAGTGGTACAACAATTCAGTTAAGTGGTTTCTGTCACTTTCTTGCTTTTGTAACATTTTCTAAATTATAAATTTGTTATTTTTTCTTCGTTTTTATTTTTGTAGGTAGTGGTATTTTTGCACATTAATTTACCGCCTTTATTATGTCTGCATCACCGGCATAATATTTTCTTTGTACTGTTACGCAGTGTTGGATAACAATTTTCCCTCTATCAATATGAATGTCCAAGAATCAAGATGCTACTTATAAGTATAAGCTAGAGAGATCAATAAAAGGGAACCATAATTAATAAACGAACACGGGTTTACTGAACTTGTTACTTCATATAGAGACACAAAAATTTTGAGCTACTTCTGGAATTCTTTATGGATGCACTTGGAAACTAAGTTGCAGTACAGTACAACTGCTCATCCCCAAACAGATGACCAAACTGAAGTTGTAAATCGTTCTTTAGGAAATCTGATTTGAGCCAAGATTATTGGAGGCAAGGACAAACAATAGGACACTCTTCTTCCAAATATGGAGTTTTCTTTTAACACTTCAGTCAATAGGTCTACAGGTAAGACACCTTTTGATATTGGTGTATTCTAAGGTTCCTAACCATATTTTGGATTTGGTAGTACTTCCAAGACTACGCCAGTCAAATGTAAAAGAAGAAAATATGTTTGAGAAAGCTTCACAGATTCATCAAAAAGTAAAAACAAAGCTTGAAGATTCGAACAACAAGTACAAAGAAGCTACAAATAAACATAAAAGAATAAAGACTTTCAAAGAAGGGGAATTAGTTGCGATTCATCTAAGAAAAGAGCGCTTTCCTACTCGAACTTACAACAAGACAAAGATGAAAAAGTATGGACCACTCAAGGTAGTTAAGAAAATCAGTGATAATGCTGCTTATGTCATTGATCTTCCATCAAATTGGAGCATTTCTAATATCTTCAATGTGCAAGAAATTTTCTGATGAGAATGAAGTTCTTTTTACTGATTAACTCGAGGGAGAGTTTCATTCAAGAAAGGGGAATTGATGTAGTGCATCTTTCCTAATTCTCTGTTTCTTTTAGTTTCTCTTATTTGTTGTCTTACAAGACTTTGCTTTCCTAGTTTACCTAGATTTCCTTTCTTACCTAGTCGGCTATTGTAAGCCTATATATAGATGCTAAGTTTATTGTTTAGAGAACATCTTATTATTATCAATTAAACACTTATTATCTTGATTATTTAATCATATTTTTATCAAGTTTCTTACGAAACTTAAACTCTCTTTGTGTCTCCAGCAATTTGTTTGCTTTCAACTCTATTAATCTACATTAATAAGATATTTTTGTCTTTCCAAACTATAAAACATATCAAATCGCTGGTTTTTTGTGTAAGAGTATGTGAAAAATAATTCTCATAGCATATAGCTCGGGCAGAGAGAGTCATTATTTGGTAGAAAAAAAATTTGTGGTTGAAGAGTAATTCCTTCATTTTTCTAATGATAAGGAGGATAACTTGGTAACTTGACAGACATGCAGTAGATAATTTTTGTAGTATAGACTGAAAAACTACCTTGCCTCGGTGGCTTAGGGAGTGTATACAGTCAGACCTATCTTTTCTTAATTAAATAAATTCATGCTTTCGTATTAAAAAAATACTAAAACTAATACCATACAAAAATTATGCCCTGCTGTCTCGGCACCGGTTAAGCACTAGTAAGAAATAAAATAAAACTAGTCCCGGTTAGTTAATCATCGACGTGTGTATATATATACTCCCCAAATCTTAAGAGAAACTCTAAACAAACCGCCAAAAAAGACTACATGAAAACGGGTATCTCAAAAAATTTCTATGGTGGGGCCAAAAATAATCCCCTACTAATGCTCGAAAGGCCGTGGAACCCGCCGTCACGTGAGAAGGCGATTTTTACCTACTCCACTGAGATCTAAAATGATCTCCCCACAACAGAAGTCTGAAATTTATTACTATTTTAACTTTATATCTTACCAGCCTCTTTGAATTAGGGTAACATGAATCGCCAGCAAGCTTCGTCATCATCGAATTATTAGAGCTCAACAACGTATACTACTATGATGATAAAATAATATAGCTTACTTATACCACCAAGTCCAGTCAAATAAATTTTGTGTATTCATACCCCAATCGGATGTCCCCATCGTGGTGAAGCCTTGGATGACGACGATGTCTCAACCGGCTCGATCGCTCCGTACGTTGTTGCCTTCTTGGAGGGGGATTTTTTCAATTGTCTTAGTACGTAGCTATCAGTCTCCAAAAAATAGCAGCAGGGAAATGTATGTAGACTTGTTCGTTGTAGCTTCATGCCGAGTCCACGGAAAGTGTCAAAACAAAAAAAAAAAAGCTTTCATGCGGAGTCAGTCGTACGTGGTGTGTATGTATGTACACATTATAGCCATGCATTGACTGACTTGACATGGATATTATTACTGTTTTCATTTGTCTATTTATCTCATTTCTTGGATATCTGGTGTTCTTGGATACGTACCAACTAGGCTTCTCCTTCTTCTCTTGTTTCCACTCAGATGTTTTCTTTCACTTCCTTCCTGCCCGAATATCTAGTTTCTTGCTAACACTTTCTCGATCCCTTTCGTACTTGATGTCGTTTTTTACTGATCCTGAGTTATATCTCGTACGGGGACGCCAAATGGGTTTGAAGTTTATTGTATGTAGGATTCGAACAAAACCCGGTTGCCCATTTATGTCGGGAGAGTAAAGAAATGGTTGACAAGGTTGTTTGATTTCACAACAATGTAAAGTTTCAATTCATTGATCAGTGTATTTTATATACACGGTTACAATTGTGTTTACAAAAAGTAAGGAAAGGAAAATAACTAAAGATCCGGAAGACTTAAAACAAGAATAACAACAAAATAGGGAAACAAAGTGTGTACAACAGAATGTCGTCATAGGAACGACAACAGAATGTCGACATACGTCGTCATAGTAGTCTGATTATTCTAATACCCCCCTCAAGTTGGAGCGGTAGAGCCCGAATGAACGCCCAACTTGGTAACCAATCGGCCAAACTGTGGAACACCAAAAGGCTTTGTAAAAATATCTGCAAGTTGATCGGAGGACGGAAGATACTTCGGCAAAATAAATCCACTAATCAACTACTCACGAACGAAATAACAATCAATTTCAATATGTTTAGTACGTTCGTGAAATACAGGATTCTGAGCAATATGAATTGCTGCTTGACTATCACAGGACATGGTGATAGGACGAGGACATGAAATGCGCATGTCATTAAAAAGATATCGCAACCATTGTAGCTCAGCTGTTAAGTTGGCCAATGCACGATATTCAGCTTCAGCCGAAGATCGAGAAATCGTTGGCTGCTTCTTTGATTTCCAGGAAATAGGACTGGAACCTATTGTAACTAAATATCCTGTGGTAGAACGCCTAGTTATAGGACATCCTGCCCAGTTTGAATCAGAGTATCCATGTGAAGAAAGATTACTGGACGAAGAAATAAAAATACCATGCCCAATAGTACCTTTAAGATATCGTAAGACACGATGGCAGCATCAAGATGAGCGGTATGCGGATGCTGCATGAATTGACTCAAATAATTTACGGCATACGTAATATCTGGACGAGTGACAGTAAGATACAAAAGTCTTCCAATAAGACGACGATAAGAGATGGAATCAAGTAAAGCCTTACCATCAGTAGGTAATAACTTAAGATGTGTATCCATCGGAAATGATGAAACACGAGCTCCTGTAAGTCCAGAATCCTTAAGAATGTCAAGAATATACTTTCGTTGACATAGAAAAATACCTTTAGAGGATCGTGAAACTTCAATGCATAAGAAATATTGAAGACGACCAAGATCTTTAATTGAAAAATGAGAGGCAAGACGTTATTTAAGTGAAATAATAAAATCATTATCTGTGCCAGTAATGATGATATCATCTACATAGACAAGGACAAACATAGATGTTGTGCCTTGATGATATGTGAAAAGAGAATTATCACGTAGAGATTTCTGAAATCCTTCCTGTAATAAAACGGAGGAAAGTTTGGCAAACCATTGACGAGAGGCTTGTTTAAGACCATAAATGGATTTCGTAAGTTTAAAAACTTTGGACTCACCTTTTCTAGCTAGTCCGGGAGGAATTTTCATGTATATTTCTTCATCTAGATCTCCCTGAAGAAACGCATTATTGACATCGAGTTGATGAAGAGACCAATTTTTAATTTCCGCAATAGAAAGTAGGACGCGAACAGTCACCAGTTTGGCAACAGGTGCAAAGGTGTCATAGTAGTCGATTCCTTCTTGCTGAGTGTATCCTTTTGCCACGAGAAGAGCCTTGTATCGTTCCACGGTACCATCAGATTTAAATTTGATTTTAAACACCTATTTTCATCCAATTGCTGTTTTTCCTGGTGGCAAATCAACAATAATCCAAGTGTCATTTGCTTCGAGAGCCATTATCTCTTTTGCCATTGCTACACGCCATTTAGGACATTGAGTGGCTTGAGAAAAGGATTTGGGTTCTGCGGACAAAATAACCTTAGTAAGGAAAGCTTTATGAGAAGATGAAAACTTGTCGAATGACAAATAATTAGTCATA
The DNA here is from genome assembly GCF_003573695.1 of Papaver somniferum. Classification (NCBI taxonomy): domain Eukaryota; kingdom Viridiplantae; phylum Streptophyta; class Magnoliopsida; order Ranunculales; family Papaveraceae; genus Papaver; species Papaver somniferum. Next base: position 126,275,665 of record NC_039368.1, on the reverse strand, counting down.
GGATGAACTGAAGTTGAAGTACATTCAGTAGAAAAGCAGTGATAGTCTTTTAAATAGGCTGGTGGATTCCTAGCACGAGGAAATCGAGAATATGTATGAGCTGCAGGTATTTGCTGTAGATTTGAGGAGTCCACAGAAGGGACTGCAGGGGCCGATGAAGGAGCATGTGTAGGTCCTGGATCATCTGCAGGGATAGAGGTAGAAGGAACTTCAGTTACAGGAGGAAAATATGTGCGTGTAACAACAAATGCGTCTGGCGAAGAGAGAACTGGCGTGTTCGGCGAACTAGAACCGGGAGATTTGCTGCTCGGCAAGGATTGTGAGCGAACAGGAAGAGCAGGAGGTGCACTGGGAAAAGGATCAGTGGCTGCAGAATCCAAGTTACTCGACAGAGAATCAGTAACATTGGAGTTTCATGTATGGCTGTTAGGAACGTGCATGGAAGGATCATGCAGTGAAGACTGTGACAAATGCACATGAGTAGAAGATTGTGAATTAAAAATAGAATCGTAATGAATATATTCTGAAGATTGCACAGGTGGGGATGCCTGGAAGTGAGTATTGATATCATGAAATGGGAAACAATACTCATGAAAAACGACATCCCGAGAAACATATATATGTTTTGATTCGAGATCAAAAATTTTGTACCCTTTCTGACCATGGGGGTAACCAATGAAAATGCCTGGTTTAGCACGCTGATCAAACTTATGAGAGATTCTCGTGTTTCTGCCAAAACACAAACAACCAAAGACACGCAAAGACATATAGTCCGGAGATTTATGTAACAACAGTTCATGCGGAGTTTTGTGAGCCAGAACTGGTGTGGGCATTAAGTTTATTAAGTACGCAGCGGTGAGAATACACTCGCCCCAAAAACGAAGAGGCAAGTTGGATTGAAACCGTAATGAACGTGCAACATTGAGAAGATGTCGATGTTTTCTTTCGACAACACCATTCTTTTGTGGTGTATAAACACAACCGGTTTGGTGTAAAACACCGTTTTGATGGAACCACTTTTGTAATTCAGTGGATTTGAACTCAGACCCATTATCATAACGAAAAGTCTGTAATTGAGGAATGAGAAATTTATTGATACCAGAGGAGATGCTAGTAATGAATGACCAAACTGAGTGATCACAAAAGCAAAAAAATATTTGAGAAACTTTAAAGTTTTGGATTTAGTTTTCATGAGATAAACCCAAGTACACCTAGTATAATCATCCACAATGGTAAGGAAATATTTCGAACCAATGAATGATTCAGTTGCAAAGGGGCCCCATATATCAGCATGAATTAATTGAAAAGGTCGTGAAGGCAAAGAATGACTTTTATTAAACTTCAATCGTGTTTGTTTTTCCATAGGGCATACATCACATGAATGATTAAACCGAGAGATAATATAAGCAAATTTGGAAGCTAAAAAATGAAAACAATCCATACTAGGATGGCCGAGACGGCGATTTCATGTATCAACAGGCTTATTTGCAGAAAGTGATAAAGCAAATGGACGAAACATGAAATGATAATGACCAGCGATGCGTTTACTCCATCCAATCTCCGTGTTCATGGACGGGTCCTGAAAGATACAATAATCTTTTGAGAATTTGAGACAACAATTCGTTGAACTAGTCAATTGACTAACCGAGATTAAATTGAATTTGAAACTAGGAATATAAAAAACTTCCAATAGTTTGAGAGTCGGAGACAAATCAATATTGCCAATATGTGTCACGGAGGTAAGAGATCCATCCGGCAGTTGCAAACTAATTGGTTTGGTAACCAAAGTATAAGTAGTAAAGAAAGAAAGAGATGAACATATGTGATGAGTAGCACCAATATCTACTATCTAAACATGATTCGAACAAGATAAAATAGTACCTGCAAAGTTTGCAGAGGGGCTAATATCGATACCTTCATTGGCTGGATCCAACAGCGAGAGAAGTCGGGCATACTGTGATGCGGAGATAGTCGGTGCAGCAACGGCCAGCATAGGCACAGACTCTGGTATGGTGGCAGCAGCGAGAGGATGAGAATCAGAGTCTCTGGGCTTTGGTAAGTCCTTTGGATATCCATTCATTTTCCAGCAGGTGTCCCTAGTGTGACCGTGCTTGTTGCAATGGTCACAAAAGGGGCGTTTTCGTTTGTTATTGCCCGAGCTATGGTTGTTGTTTCCTCCAGGTTGTGCAGAGAACCTTTGGGTTCGATAATCACCACGAGAATCATATAAAGTTGTTGATTCAATCGTAGGAAAAGAGGAAGAATTGATACCTTGTTGCTCTTCCTCCTGCCTAACATGGTTGTAGATCTTAGCAGGAGATGGCATAGGTTCCATTAAAAGAATCTGTCTTCACAGAGAGGAAAATCTTTCATGTAAACCCTGCAAAAATTTCATCGATCTATCTTGATTATGATGATCCACATAATTTTTACCTGCTCTGTAGATGCATGGTTCGATCGTCCTGAAGGTATCTAGCTGATCCCAAAGAGTTTTGAGTTGAGTATAATACATCGCCACATTCAGATTCTCTTTCTTTAATGTTGCAATCGACTGCTTGATTGCATAAAGCTTGGATGCATTGTGATGTGAGAACCGGGACTTTATCTCCAGCCATTGTTCACGCGCGGAAGGAAAGTTCTGTGTGCTGGATCGAATACCTGGATCGACCGAGTTGGAAATCCAACTTCCAACGAGATCATCGCAACGCGTCCAGTGAGAGATGTCTGTCGGGTTTGTAGGTTTCACAATAGTTCCATCTATGTATCATGTTTTTCCTTTCGCACTAAGTGCTTTCATCATTCCTCTTCCCCAAGTGCAGTAGTTTTCACTATTAAGAAGAGGAGTATAGATGACTGATATAGGATTATCAGAAGGATGTACATAATACGGACTTGATGGAGTTAAAACAGTATCTGTTTCAGGATTAACTTTAGGAGGGTTTAGGTTTGATTGATCTTCTGCTAGAGTCATGATGATTAGGATTCTCAAAAAAAAAATAAGCTAGCTCTGATACCATAAAGAAATGGTTGACAAGGTTGTTTGATTTCACAACAATGTAAAGTTTCAATTCATTGATCAATGTATTTTATATACACAGTTATAATTGTGTTTACAAAAAATAAGGAAAGGAAAATAACTAAAGATCCGGAAGACTTAAAACAAGAATAACAACAAAATAGGAAAACAAAGTGTGTACAACAGAATGTCGTCATAGGAACGACAACAGAATGTCGACATACGTCGTCATAGCAGTCTGATAATTCTAATAGAGAGTTTCGCACCTATGAGGAATTAGATTTCTCTAAACATCTATCTTTGCCAGGCCATAACAAGGAGAGTGATTTCGGTAATTTATTTGCTTACTTGAGCAAACATGACAAGTTTGTAAATTGTCAAGGTCATGTCATCAACTGGTTTAACCAGTCCGGTAAGAATGATAGGCAACACAATAGTTGGTCCTGGTCAACTCAGGCTCTTAATTTGTCCAGCTATGGTATATCCGTGCCAGTCATCAGCGGTCGAGGTAATTCAACTTCAACCAGTAGTAAGGGTAAACGTTGAAGAGAAAGAAAATGCATGGTTCGATCGATGCCGATATTTGGGGTTTGTTTGTTTCTGAATGAAGGAACTTCTGATGCAGTTTAAGTCAGAGATGTAGATTTGCCATTTGTTTTGACAAGTCCTGCACCATTGCGAGTATTCGCATGAGAAGTTCTTAAATATATATTTTGTTTAATTTCCGTTTGCTTGTGTTGCATGTTGTTTGGTGTGGTCAGAGTTGTCTTGTCTATGGGACTTGTATTGGTTTCATTTGAATTTATGTTTATTTGTAAGAGATCCAACATCCTGTATTTTCCTTATGTTGCGTGCAGAACTTCATTCTTCATATCTTCTTCATTCTGTGGTAAATTTTGCATTCTCAATCACCATACTATGTCTGAGGCAGAATAATTCTGAACACATAGATTAATATTCCATCTCTTTGAACTTCGACTACTAATTCATATTGAGCTTAGCGCTATAACCACAAAAATGAATCTCTACCTACCCCACATGATAGTACGAATTAACATTTCGAACTACTTTTTCATAAATTTCTATCATACAGAATATACTAGTATGGCCTTTGTCATGATGGGAGGGCCGACCGAAGAAGAATCTGAATATGGGGTTTGTCTGCGACTATTTTCACCCTGTTTCAAAAAAAATGATATTTTCGCCTTGTTTTTAAAAAAAAAAAGTGATATTTTCGCTCAGTTTCAGAAAAAATGATATTTTCGCCTCGTTTTAGAAAAAGTGATACGTTTGCATGGTTTCAGAAAAAGTGATACTTTTGCTCCGTTTCAAAAAAAATGATACTTTCGCGTTGTTTCAGAAAAAAGTGATACTTTCGCCCGGTTTCAAAAAAGTATTACTTTCACCCCGTTTCGAAAAACACGACAACCAAGAAAAAGAATAAAGCCTAAGGTTTGGTAGCATCAACCTCAACAGTCCTTGGAACATACACAACATCAGTACCTGCAACTGCTTGATCGTTCGCGACACCACCATCCTGAGGGCGGTTTTCCTCTCTCTCTGAGCATCACCGACATCAACATGATCAGGTTCCTGCGGTTCGGCTGGCTTCTCTCCATCACCAGCGGATTCACCCTGAGACAAGTTCGCGCTAGGTTCTTCATCATCTTGAGCATCACTAACAGGAACTTGCGGATATTCTTCACATGGGAGCCCATGTTTCGAGCAAAACCAATCAACCGCAAGTTGAGCTTCCTTATTCACTCGACGTTATGCCACCTTCGAATACTTCTTATCAGCCTCATCTGCAAACAATTGATATTCCTGCTCTAGCAAAAAAAAGAACACTCCAACTTCTCTTCCGCTTTACACAATTCATCACGTTCTTGCCAAAGATCAGTCACCAGGCGAGAGACCATGGAAAGTTGCTGAGAAGAAGAATCTCGCTCTCTATGGGCCATAACTAGCTCCCCCTGCGAATCCTCAAGCCTCTTCTTCAACACGACAGCCTCTTGTTGAAGCGAAAGATCAGACTCTGCGAAACTTAAGCGAAAACATAATGCCATGGCAGAAGCTGAGGCAGGTTTCACGACTACCTTCATTCTGCGAAATAAAACCAGATAGATTATCTTTCACTTCAACAACCTCGGTCAAAGCACCCTTAAACACCCCATGGCTTCATCAAAACTGTCCCCCGAGTCACTTTGGATACGATCCGAAGTCTTTTTCACCAGGAATGTGAGAGTTATTCTGGCTGACCAACACGTCACGCAAAACTATCAATTGACGATTAACATCTTGAAGCGACTTTAAGTCCTCCAAAGCCTTATCTCTACTCTGGTGAACTTCATCCCTTTCCCCTAATAATCTCCTCAATTTTAATGCCAAGTCGTTAGCTACACTCGCCTGAGATTCTAGAGAATTCTCTAAAAGCTGACGATCCCGATGAAGCCTACAATACGCGTTATCAAAAGAAAGTTTATTGTCCTTCAAACTGCGATTGTCATCAGACAAAGTGCGATTTTCATCAAGAAGGGCACGATTCAAAATGTTGGATGCCTCTACAGCCCTAGCAAGATAATCCACGAGGAAACTATGTTGATCCGACCGAGCATGCAAACCAGAATTATTAACTTGTAGATCATTTACTTGATCGTGCAAACGCAAACGATCACTTTCCAATTGACTAATCTGAGTCTTCATGGTGACAAACTCATCTTTGGCATCTTTAGCGGCAAATTCGAAATCATATCGTTCGAACGTACGTTTCCGGTTTAAATATTGAGTACGAATAGCCTAAAATCAAGAAGGGCAATACAAAAGAAAAACATACAAATAAGATATGAAAGATATGAAAGCCTAACCTATAAGCTCCTCATTCTTCGCGCGAAGCTTAGGAGCATCATTCGCCTCGACAGATAGATTTTCTTGAAGCTTGGACACCTGCTTCCTCTAATCACCAATAACCTGCTCAGACTAACAGTACTCTTCAGTTTGAACCATGCAACGACGGAATTCCTAGAAAACACCAAATAAATAGAATTAAGGAAAGAATAAATGAAGGAGAAACTCACACAAATAGAACGAAACCATACCGCAGATTCAAGGGTGATAAGCTTATCGCGCCTAGAAAGCTGTGGCGAATCAGAGACAAATTTAGGAGGCGAGATATCAAGTGCGCGAGAAGCCAACTCGGACCATTGAGAACCTTCAGTAGCTGCATTATCAACAACAACATCTGTAGATACCAAAAATCTACTGATGAGTGCCAAATATTGTATATATTTATCCCTTTTTGTTGGCATTATAACTCATTTTTTATGCGTTAATTCTACATTTTATCCCATATTCTGTATTGTCATTGTTTTCATGAATAAATATTTTTATTAATTAATTTTTTGCATTTTTAGGTAATAAATAAAGTTCGGATGAGTCGCGGAGCGAAAAGAGCAGAAAAGTAGTGAAAAGCCGGGAGAAATTACGCAAGGAAGCCGCGAAGAATGGTGCGCACAACCTCATTTTCTACACACAAAAGCGCCTCCGTTCTCAGCCGTCAGATCAGTTCCCAGACGCATCCGATGGTCGCTCCTTCATAAGCATCAAAATCTGAAGTCTCTGCCAAGCACCACAGCGCCGAAATTCCAAGCCTTCAGATTAGATGGTAGTTGAATCCAACGGTCGCTCCCTTGCTGTGCATCAGAGTTTGATATCTCCGCCTTACACTACAACACCTAACCCCATCTAGAGCCGTTAACTTCGTTGTATCAAAAAATCTGACGGTCGCCACAAGCTTCACTTCACATCACCGTCCGATCTACCTACCAGCTTCGCATCCAGTGACTCAGCATCACAGAACATCAAACTCGATACGCCCGCCTCACACCCTAGCGACCGAACCTATACCAGCTAACCAAACACGCCTCCTCTGCCAAACCATCGAGCTCACCCCATTCCCTCTGCAGAAACCATTCTCGCCACCAGCTCCGCCTGCCTCTGCCTCAACCACCACCACATCCACCACCAAAGCCATCATGGCTCCTACCAACCCTAAACCCCATCGTTACTACCACTTTCACCTACTTTATAGCCTTCTAATCTATCAATTTCACGCCTCACCGATATCAGAAACCCTAGAGGTGAAATTGGTAGATTAGATTGGAATAAAGTTGAAATTAGAGCATGGGAAAAGCAGGAGAAGGAGAGAAGGAAGCATGGGTCGAGACTATTGAGATGAAATCAGAGAGTTAGGTGAGTGAATTTCGTTTTGGTGAAACCCTAATTTTTGGGGATTTTGATTTTTTTAGCTGGCATGTATAAATTGAAGCTTTGGGTGTTGTTATTAGGACATCTCTGGACTAGCCAGTGAACACTGTAGTAGTTTTGAGTTTTATTGATTCCCAAATTCAGTTGATTTTAGTTCATGATGTAGTTACAATTTAAAGTTAAATTCAGTGCATCTTCCTTTGTTGTTTGTTTCTCTGTCAGTTTTGTAGTTCAGTTTATAACTTCATGTTAGTGTAGTTTAAATAGCATTACTTAATTGCTTTCAATTTCAAATTCAGTCATTTAAGTTCAGTTAAAATTTGAAGTCATTATTCAATTTTCTTGTATGATGTATGCTGTTAGTAACATGTTAGTTATGAGCTAAACCTCATAGCTAAGGTTCAATGAAACCATTAGGCAAATGCTAGTCAGCTCAGTTGTGAATTGGAATGCTTGTGTGCTTGAGTGCAATAGGTTAGCTAGTTGTGCTAAGTGAACAACTACACTTGTGATTGGTTGTGCCTTAAACAGACAACCAATGCTAGGGGTGTATGAGTGAATTTAGAAGATTAGCAAACTAGTATAAGGAATCTTGGAACACTAGGAGGACTAGAATCCCAACCTTTTGTTCCTTAAGAACAAGAATTCTAAAGAATAACTAAAACCGGTTAGCTCAAGCCAATAGGTGGATTTGATGACCTTAGCTTCACTTTCTCACCATTCATACCCTTAGCTACTTTCTCCACCGTTTGCTGTGAGTTTAGTGTTCAAGTTACACTGCAGCTATTTGCTGCCAATTTCTCTAATTGTCTAAAAACAACAACAAACCTTTTCTAAGTCTCTTGTTACTGTCCTGGCACTTAAAATCAGTGAGGAATAAATTAGAAGCAACCAAGCCCATAGAGTCCCTGTGGACAAACCCCTTTTTACTATTTCTTGCTTCAACTTCCCTGTATACTTGCAGGTTAGTTTGTAGGTTACTTTTACCTGCACACCAAGTTTTTGGCGCCGCTGCCGGGGACTCGGTAGCGGTTTGCTTGTTTTCTGATTTTTTTTTCCTGATTCCTGTCTTACTTTTTCTTCACTACCTTGCACTGCTGCAGTGCTGCTACTGTTGGTGTGCAAGTGTTGGTGACTCTGCTGGTGCTGCCAACTTGCAGCTGCTAACTGCTGCTGCTGCTGGTGTAGAGCTGTTGCTGCCAAGTCTGCTGTTGCCAACTTGCTGCTGGTGCTGCCAAGCTGTTGCACTTGCCAAGCTTGCTGCCAACTGCTGCCAGGCCTGCTGCCAACCTCTGCTGCTGGGCTTGTGCAACTTCTTCTGAATTGGGCTTGTGCAACAATCTCTGAGCTGGGCTTGCAACTTCAGCTGGGCTCCTTTGCAACTTCAGCTGGGCTCTGCTACACTTGCTGCTGCTGGCTTGAACTGAGCTGCTAGGACTCCTAAAGCCCAACTGGGCTTGCAACTAAAAGGGGACTAAAAGCCTATTTTTGGGCTTCCCTCCAAAAACAAGTAAGCCTAACCCATGAGTTAACCCACTTGGGCCTCATTTAAATTCAAATTCGGGCTTGTAATAATTAATTTAATTATTTATTTGGGATTGTAATAATTTTTATTTTTTTTTTCTTTTTTTTTTTTATTTATTTGGGACTGTAATATTTTTTTTTTTTTTTTTTTTTTCTTTATTTTTCTTTTTTTTCTTTTTTTCTTTATGGGTTGTTTAATTATTATTATTGTTTTTATTTTCTTTTATGAGTTGTGATAATTTGCTAGGTTTAGTTCAAAATTTTCCAAAGCCCAATTTTTAAACCAAAAACAAAACCCTTCTTTAAACCAAACCCATTCAAAACCAAATCTTCATAACCCTTGTGGCCAAATTGTTTCCGATTGCTCTGTCTGACCAACATGTTAGTTAAGGTACCTACTAGGACATGATTGTGACCTACAGAGACCAACAAACAGACTTGTTAGAATTAACCCAGACGAACCTATCGAAATTCTAAGTTCTGAGGGAGACAGTCCAGATCAACCAGAAACAATGGGAGAACCCCGTACCCTCAAGGATTATATGTACCCAACTAGAGCCAGTCAACCTTCTTGTATTTGCTGCCCGAGGCTAATGGCCATTATGAGCTGAAATCAAGCACAATACAGATGCTTCCTATTTTTAGAGGTGTTGAGAATGAAAACCCGTACCACCACGTGAGAGAATTCGAGGAAATTTGTGGAACTCTGCGTTTCACTCAAATGACCGACGAAACCCTGAAGTTAAGGCTTTTTCCTTTCTCCCTGAAAGATAAGGCAAAGGCCTGGCTCTATGCTTTACAGCCTCAATCCATCATGACATGGGATGACCTCATAAAGGAGTTTTTCAAAAAGTTTTTCCCGAACCACAAGACTGCGACAATTCGTCAAAGTCTGAATAGCTTTGTGCAATTAGAAGGTGAGACCTTAGCTAGATACCTGGAGAGATTCAATGAATTATTGCTCCAATGTCCCCATCATGGTTTTGAAAAATGGAGACTTGTGCAAATTTTGTATGAAGGTCTAGATGTGTCCACCCGAACAACGGTTGAGTCGATGTGTAATGGTCTATTCGTAGATAAAACTGCTGACGCGTCTTGGGACTTCTTGATTGAAGTAGCTGAAAAGACGCAACAGTGGGAATCCATCCGTGAAACCAGAAAGACTACATCCGAAGCAAAGGCTTTTAGGATTGAAGCGGATTTTGAGGGAAGAGCAAACATGGCATCAATAGTTAGGAGATTAGAAGAGTTAGAACTACATAAAAATTCAAAACCTTCCACCACTACTCTCCGAGAACATGTCGCTTCGTCTGTTGTGCTGCTTGTAACGACCCCAACCATCAATTCCAAAATTGTCCAGATTTGCTTGCAGTCCAGGAGTCTAGGCTTGAACAGGCACATGCCATGTTTCAAAAACCAGAGCATAACCCTTATTCAGACCTACAATCCAGGATGGAGAAACCACCCTAACTTTTCATGGTCAAAAGGACCCACTCAGGAGGACCATCTCAACCCAATCAGAGCTATCAAAACAATCAGGGATATCAGAACAATCAAGGTTATCAACACCCGAGAAACCCTCAACAACAATCAAACTCTCAACAACAATCATATCCTCAACACAATACCGACAAGAGATTATCCACCCTAGAGGAAATGTTCCAGAGTTTGATGCAAAGTCAGAAAAATCTAGATCAAAAGATGGATCAAATATGTGAGAGAGAAAAGGGTAAACTTCCGAGCCAACCCCAACAAAATCCAAAGAGGATATTTCAAACAGGCACAACATCCTGCACTGAAACCTCACCTGATCAAATCCATGCCATTACCACCCTCCGAAGTGGTAAAGTCATCGAGAACAACGTGGGCGAACCTAATGAATCTGATACAAATTCCACGCTGTCTCCACAACCCCAGAAAACCAAAGAATCTGAGCAAGTTGGAAAATCTGACAATTCTACTGCTGTGTGAATGTCCCTTTGCCAACTCATCTCCTGTTGCCCCATTTCCTCAAAGATTGATCTATCAACAGAAAAGTACCCATTACAATGAGATGTTAGATCTGTTCAAGAGAGTCAACATCAACATTCCTTTTCTTGAAGCAATCAAGCAAATCCCTGCTTATGCCAAATTCCTCAAAGACTTGTGTACTCAAAAGCGCAAGCTCAATGTGCAAAAACGTGCTTTCTTAGCTGAGCAGGTGAGTTCCATCATTCTGAACAAAACTCCACCCAAGTTTAGGGATCCAGGATGTCCAACAATTTCTTGCACTATAGGAGAACACACGGTCAATAAAGCGTTATTAGACCTAGGTGCAAGTGTTAACCTACTGCCATATTCTGTTTATGAGCAGTTAGGTCTTGGGGAGTTGAAACCAACATCTATCACTCTACAACTGGCAGACCGATCTGTCAAGATTCCTCGTGGAGTGGTCGAAGATGTTTTGATCAAGGTTGACAAATTCTATTTTCCCGTAGACTTCATTGTCTTAGACACTCAACCTGTACAAAACCCAGACTGTCACATTCCTGTCATCTTAGGACGTCCTTTCTTGGCTACGTCCAACGCGATCATCAATTGTCGTAATGGAGTGTTGAAACTGTCTTTTGGTAACATGACGGTAGAATTGAATGTGTTCGATATTAGTCAACAACCTGTGAATCTTGATGATGATGATGTGCATGAAGTTAATATGATTGAAGGATTAATGCAAGATTCGTTGACTAACATTCTATCCGTCGACCCCTTTCAAGCATGTATGGAGAACTTTAACCCTGATTCCTATGATGATGCATACTGTAGTGACGTCCTATCTCTGCTCGAATCTGTACCTCAAATGGACGTCACTGAAAGGAAATATGAAGTGGAACCACCCTACTCTCTGATTCCAAGCTTTCCATCCATTGTTGAGCCACCCAAGCTTGAATTGAAAACATTGCCTAGTACGTTGAAGTACGCATTCCTAGGTTCTTCTGATACTTTACCTGTCATTATTTCATCATGTTTAGACACGGAACAGGAAAGTAAGCTTTTAGAAGTACTTAAGGAACACAAAGAGGCCTTAGGATGGACCATCTCAGATCTCAAAGGAATTAGTCCCACCATTTGCATGCACCACATTAACCTTGAAGAGAATGCCAAACCATCGAGGGAAATGCAAAGGAGACTTAATCCTAACATGAGAGATGTAGTCAAAGGAGAGATCCTGAAACTACTTGATGCGGGTATCATATACCCAATTCCCGATAGCAAATGGGTTAGTCCCATTCAAGTTGTGCCTAAGAAGTCAGGCATTACTGTAGTTCAGAACGACAAGAATGAATTAGTCCCTACTCGTACAACCACAGGATGGCGAGTATGCATCGACTACAGGAAGTTGAACACAGTAACAAGGAAGGATCACTTCCCGCTCCCTTTCATTGACCAAATGCTAGAACGTGTGTCTGGACACAGTCACTACTGTTTTCTAGATGGCTTTTCCGGTTATAACCAAATTCACATTGCTCCGGAAGATCAGGAAAAAACTACATTCACGTGTCCATTTGGGACGTTTGCTTATAGACGTATGCCCTTCGGGTTGTGTAATGCACCTGCTACTTTTCAGCGTTGCATGATGAGCATTTTTTCTGACATGATAGATAGTTTTCTCGAGATCTTTATGGATGATTTCTCTGTTTTTGGTTCCTCGTTTGACGAATGTTTGAAGCATCTTGCCCTCGTGATATCCAGATGTAAAGAAAAGAACCTTGTTCTAAATTGGGAAAAATGCCATTTTATGGTGAATTCAGGAATAGTTCTAGGACACATCATCTCAGAAAAGGAATTGAAGTGGATAAAGCTAAAGTTGACCTCATTCAACATCTACCACAACCTTGCTCTGTGAAGGAGATCAGATCATTTCTAGGTCATGCTGGTTTTTACCGGCGATTCATCAAAGATTTCAGCAAAATCTCCAGACCTCTGTGCAGTCTTCTCTCCAAAGATGTTGCCTTCAATTTCGATGCTGCTTGTGTGAAGGCATGGGAGGAATTAAAAACCCTTCTCACCACCGCTCCTATAGTCCGACCACCCGATTGGAAGCTTCCGTTCGAACTTATGTGTGATGCCTCTGATTATGCTGTTGGTGCTGTTTTAGGACAGCGAGTTGATAGACTACCATATGTGATATACTATGCTAGCAAAACCCTTAATGATGCCCAACTCAATTATTCAACTACCGAGAAGGAATTGCTTGCCGTCGTTTTCGCATTAGACAAGTTTAGATCTTATCTGATAGGGTCTAAGATCATCATATACACAGACCATGCGGCTTTGAAGTATCTTCTTTCCAAGAAGGATGCTAAAGCTCGCCTTATTCGATGGATACTCTTATTACAGGAATTCGATCTCGAAATCCGTGATAAGAAAGGTTGTGAGAATGTGGTTGCTGATCATTTGTCTAGATTAACTTTAGAGTCTATTGATGAATTGAGCTGATTAGAGAATCATTCCCAGAAACAGCTGATGTCTATCTCAGACCTTCCTTGGTTTGCTGATATTGTTAACTACCTCGCTACAGGTAGGATGCCCTCACGTTGGTCGAGACAAGACCGCTCTAAATTCCTGGCTGAAGTCAAACATTTCCTTTGGGATGACCCATATTTGTTTAAGTACTGCCAGACCAAATCATTAGGAGATGTGTCCCCAACACTGAACAGAAAGATGTGATATCTTTCTGTCATGACCAAGCATGTGGAGGCCATTTCAGTGCCAAGAAAACCTGCAAAGATCTTGCAGTGTGGATTCTATTGGCCATCATTGTTCAAGGATTGCCATGATTATTGTGTTGCTTGTGAACGCTGTCAAAAGCTAGGAAGCATTTCGAGGAGAAACATGATGCCATTGAACCCCATTTTGATTGTGGAGATTTTTGATGTTTGGGGGATAGACTTCATGGGTCCATTTCCCATGTCTGACAGCAAGTTGTACATCCTAGTCGCAGTTGATTACGTTTCTAAGTGGGTAGAAGCCATAGCAACCAGAACAAATGACCACAAGGTGGTACTTTCATTTCTAAAGGAAACATATTTGCACGTTTTGGTACCCCTAGAGCTATCATCAGTGACGGCGGTTCACATTTTCGTAACAAGTACTTTGAGTCTTTAGTACGCAAGTATGGCATAACTCACAAGGTTGCTACTCCGTACCACCCTCAGACTAGTGGACAAGTGGAAGTGTCTAATAGGGAAATTAAGCACATTCTGGAGAAGACGGTCAACCCGTCCAGGAAAGATTGGTCATTGAGATTGAATGATGCTTTGTGGGCCTATAGAACAGCTTATAAGACACCAATTGGCATGTCCCCCTATCGTCTAGTGTATGGAAAGCCGTGCCATCTACCTGTGGAATTAGAACATCGTGCCTACTGGGCAATCAAAGAGCTGAACTTTTCTCTGGACGAAGCTGGAATTCAAAGGAAACTTCAACTCAACGAGTTGGAAGAATTGAGAAATGAGGCTTATGACAGTGCCAAGCTGTACAAGCAAAGATGAAGATGTTTCATGACAAGCGTATTCTCGCGCAAATCCTTCACTCCTGGTCAGAAAGTCTTGCTGTATGACTCCCGATTACATCTTTTTCCAGGAAAACTGCGTTCCAGATGGAAGGGTCCGTACCTAGTACGCACAGTTTTTCCTCATGGAGCTGTAGAGCTGGAGGATGTCTCCAACAAGAACGTTTTCAAAGTCAACGGGCAGAGATTAAAGCCATTCCTTGAGCCATTTCCACCCGACATTGAAACAACCAACCTGGAGGACCCAGTCTATGTGGACTAAACTGGTCCACTCTTTCCCTAAATAACCAAAAGTTTTCCAAATCTTTCCCTAAAAACCAAAATTTTTCGTTTTCCCATCAAAACCAAATTTTCCCAACAAAACCAAATTTTTTCCAAAAAGTCCAATCCCATTAAAAACCAAATTTTCTTGTAGATAATGTGTTAGTTAAATTTCCTTTTGTGTATATTTTGTGCTCATCCATTGTGACTCCTAATATGATGGATTTTTGCCTTGAATAACGGAGTTTTAATCGAGCTCCCGTACAATCGGGTATTCTCTCTCCTTTTACTCTACTCAGCATGTTCCTCTTCATATATTGTTTTATAATTCTTTCCATATTTTGAAACATTGAGGACAATGTTTAGTTTAGGTTTGGGGGTATAGAGTAGATACCATGATAATTGCCATAATTGAAAACGAACTCCTTCTTCTTTTTGAAAAAATTGAAAAATTCAAAATTCAAAAAATTAAAAAATGAAAAAATCATAAAAATGGAGCTCATTTACCTTGAAATGTTGACTCTTGTGCAAATATGTATTTATTAGGAGTCTTAGTCTAGATATTTAGGCACCCTGATTCTAGCACAATTCACATAGTGATAAGAAATTTGCACGCGCACGATCTACCAATACATGTATGGCCTCGATCTTCAAGGTGTTTGATAGGAAGTTACGATTGCCAATCACTTTAGAATACTGAACGAAACTTGACTAGCTTGTTCTTTGGTTGGTTGGGATAGAAGGTGGAGGTTACATTAAGAAAGACAACCATCGAATTTAACTGGGTGCATCAAAAAGGGCTACCTCTTGCAAAGTGTCATGTAATCTTTTGTTTCCTTTTGTATATGTATCAAAAGTGTTCATCCAAAAAAAAAAAAAAATCAAGTATTTTCAATTCCATCATCTCTTGTTCCAAAAATAAAAGAGAGTAGTCAATGTAAATAAGAGTCATGTAAAGAGTCATTTTGTTGTTTTTGTAATAAGCAAGGAGGGTGTATGCCATTGATGTACAACGCGAGTAATTGTGAAATACCTCCAACTCATTCACAATTCTCGTAAAGTCCGGACAGCTAGCTAGATTTCGACCTCAGTTCTTAGCCTGAGAAACTATCTCTTGGTGATTAGTAGTCATAACTTCAGATCTTTCTTTACACATGTGTAGATACACTTTACACTCTTATCACATGTCTTTTTTGTTATCAGTGCTAGGATTGTGCCTTCGATAGCTAGATTGACATCTCCATTTTGCTGTGAGCTTAAACTGTTTTGCACATGTCACATTTGATGGAATCTGAGCTTATATTTTGACCTAGAACTTTGTAGGTACGTTCTAAGCAAACCTTCACGAGACTTCAACTCGTCCACTAGGGACACTTAGTGGTTTAAAAGGCTTAGTGCATACGCTAAATGCATTCGAGAGACCAGCGACAGTGGTATAGTTAGGATTTCCTTAGTTTTGTTTTACTTGAGGACAAGTAAAATTCAGGTTTGGGGGTATTTGATGAGTGCCAAATATGTATATTTATCCCTTTTTGTTGGCATTTAACTCATCTTTGCATTAATTCTACATTTTATCCCATATTCTGTATTTTCATTGTTTTCAAGAATAAATATTTTTTCTTAATTTTGCATTTTTAGGTAATAAATAAAGTTCGGATGAGTTGCGGAGCGAAAAGAGCAGAAAAGTAGTGAAAAGCCGGGAGAAATTACGCAAGGAAGCCGCGAAAATGGTGCGCACAACCTCATTTTCTACACACAAAAGCGCCTCCGTTCTCAGCCGTCAGATCAGTTCCCAGACGCATCCGATTCGCTCCTTCATAAGCATCAAAATCTGAAGTCTCTGCCAAGCACCACAGCGCGAAATTCCAAGCCTTCAGATTAGATGGTAGTTGAATCCAACGGTCGCTCCCTGCTGTGCATCAGAGTTTGTATCTCCGCCTTACACTACAACACCTAACCCCATCTAGAGCCGTTAACTTCGTTGTATCAAAAATCTGACGGTCGCACAAGCTTCACTTCACCACCGTCCGATCTACCTACCAGCTCGCATCCAGTGACTCAGCTCACGACATCAAACTCGTACGCCCGCCTCACCCCTACCTACGACCGAAACCTATACAGCTAACCAAACACGCCTCCTCTGCCAAACCATCGAGCTCAACCCCATTCCCTCTGCAGAAACCATTCTCGCCACCAGCTCCGCTGCCTCTGCCTCAACCACCACCACATCCACCACCAAAGCCATCATGGCTCTCCAACCCTAAAACCCCATCGTTACTACCACTTTCACCTACTTTATAGCCTTCTAATCTATCATTTCAGCCTCACCGATAGCAGAAACCCTAGAGGTGAATTGGTAGATTAGATGGAATAAATTGGAAATTAGAGCAGGGAAAAGCAGGAGAAGGAGAGAAGGAAGCATGGGTCGAGACTATTGAGATGAAATCAGAGAGTTAGGTGAGTGAATTTCGTTTTGGTGAAACCCTAATTTTTGGGGATTTTGATTTTTTTAGCTGGCATGTATAATTGAAGCTTTGGGTTTGTTATTAGGACATCTCTGGACTAGCCAGTGAACACTGTAGTAGTTTTGAGTTTTATTGATTCCCAAATTCAGTTGATTTTAGTTCTGATGTAGTTACAATTTAAAGTTAAATTCATCATGCTCTTCCTTTGTTTTTGTTTCTCTGTCAGTTTTGTAGTTCAGTTTATAACTTCATGTTAGTGTAGTTTAAATAGCATTACTTAATGCTTTCAATTTCAAATTCAGTCATTTAAGTTCAGTTAAAATTTGAAGTCATTATTCAATTTTCTTGTATGATGTTGTGTTAGTAACATGTTAGTTATGAGCTAACCTCATAGCTAAGGTTCAATGAAACCATTAGGCAAATGCTAGTCAGCTCAGTGTGAATTGGAATGCTTGTGTGCTTGAGTGCAATAGGTTAGCTAGTGTTGCTAGTGAACAACTACACTTGTGATTGGTTGTGCCTTAAACCGACAACCAATGCTAGGGGTGTATGAGTGAATTTAGAAGATTAGCAAACTAGTATAAGGAATCTTGGAACACTAGGAGACTAGAATCCCAACCTTTTGTTCCTTAAGAACAAGAATCTAAAGAATAACTAAAACGGTTAGCTCAAGCCAATAGGTGGATTTGATGACCTTAGCTTCACTTTCTCACCATTCATACCCTTAGCTACCTTTCTCCACCGTTTGCTGTGAGTTTAGTGTTCAAGTTACACTGCAGCTATTTGCTGCCAATTTCTCTAATTGTCTAAAAAACAACAACAAACCTTTTCTAAGTCTCTTGTTACTGTCCTGGCACTTAAAATCAGTGAGGAATAAATTAGAAGCAACCAAGCCCATAGAGTCCCTGTGGACAAACCCCTTTTTACTATTTCTTGCTTCAACTTCCCTGTATACTTGCAGGTTAGTTTGTAGGTTACTTTTACCTGCACACCAAGTTTTTGGCGCCGCTGCCGGGGGGACTCGGTAGCGTTTGCTTGTTTTCTGATTTTTTTTCCTGATTCCTGTCTTACTTTTTCTTCACTACCTGCACTGCTGCAGTGTGCTACTGTTGGTGTGCAAGTGTTGGTGACTCTGCTGGTGCTGCCAACTTGCAGCTGCTAACTGCTGCTGCTGCTGGTGTAGAGCTGTTGCTGCCAAGTCTGCTGTTGCCAACTTGCTGCTGGTGCTGCCAAGCTGTTGCACTTGCCAAGCTTGCTGCCAACTGCTGCCAGGCCTGCTGCCAACCTCTGCTGCTGGGCTTGTGCAACTTCTTCTGAATTGGGCTTGTGCAACAATCTCTGAGCTGGGCTTGCAACTTCAGCTGGGCTCCTTTGCAACTTCAGCTGGGCTCTGCTACACTTGCTGCTGCTGGGCTTGAACTGAGCTGCTAGGACGATCCTAAAGCCCAACTGGGCCTTGCAACTAAAAGGGGATTAAAAGCCTATCTTTTTGGGCTTCCCTCCAAAACAAGTAAGCCTAACCCATGAGTTAACCCACTTGGGCCTCATTTAAATTCAAATTTGGGCTTGTAATAATTTATTTAATTATTTATTTGGGATTGTAATAATTTTTATTTTTTTTTTCTTTTTTTTTTTTATTTGGGATGTAATATTTTTTTTTTTTTTTGTTTTTCTTTATTTTTTTTTTATTTTTCTTTTTCTTTTATGGGTTTGTTTTAATTATTATTATTGTTTTTATTTTCTTTTATGAGTTGTGATAATTTATGCTAGGTTTAGTTCAAAAATTTTCAAACCCAAATTTTTAACCAAAAACAAAACCCCTTCTTTAAACCAAAACCCATTCAAAACCAAATCTTCATAACCCTTGGGCCAAATTGTTTCCGATTGCTCTGTCTGACCAACATGTTAGTTAAGGTACCTACTAGGACATGATTGTGACCTACAGAGACCAGACAAACAGACTTGTTAGAATTAACCCAGACGAACCTATCGAAATTCTAAGTTCTGAGGGAGACAGTCCAGATCAACCAGAAACAATGGGAGAACCCCGTACCCTCAAGGATTATATGTACCCAACTAGAGCCAGTCAACCTTCTTGTATTTTGCTGCCCGAGGCTAATGGCCATTATGAGCTGAAATCAGCACAATACAGATGCTTCCTATTTTTAGAGGTGTTGAGAATGAAAACCCTACCACCACGTGAGAGAATTCGAGGAAATTTGTGGAACTCTGCGTTTCACTCAAATGACCGACGAAACCCTGAAGTTAAGGCTTTTTCCTTTTCCCTGAAAGATAAGGCAAAGGCCTGGCTCTATGCTTTACAGCCTCAATCCATCATGACATGGGATGACCTCATAAAGGAGTTTTTCAAAAAGTTTTTCCCGAACCACAAGACTGCGACAATTCGTCAAAGTCTGAATAGCTTTGTGCAATTAGAAGGTGAGACCTTAGCTAGATACCTGGAGAGATTCAATGAATTATTGCTCCAATGTCCCCATCATGGTTTTGAAAAATGGAGACTTGTGCAAATTTTGTATGAAGGTCTAGATGTGTCCACCCGAACAACGGTTGAGTCGATGTGTAATGGTCTATTCGTAGATAAAACTGCTGACGCGTCTTGGGACTTCTTGATTGAAGTAGCTGAAAAGACGCAACAGTGGGAATCCATCCGTGAAACCAGAAAGACTACATCCGAAGCAAAGGCTTTTAGGATTGAAGCGGATTTTGAGGGAAGAGCAAACATGGCATCAATAGTTAGGAGATTAGAAGAGTTAGAACTACATAAAAATTCAAAACCTTCCACCACTACTCTCCGAGAACATGTCGCTTCGTCTTTTGTGCTGCTTGTAACGACCCCAACCATCAATTCCAAAATTGTCCAGATTTGCTTGCAGTCCAGGAGTCTAGGCTTGAACAGGCACATGCCATGTTTCAAAAACCAGAGCATAACCCTTATTCAGACCTACAATCCAGGATGGAGAAACCACCCTAACTTTTCATGGTCAAAAGGACCCACTCAAGGAGGACCATCTCAACCCAATCAGAGCTATCAAAACAATCAGGGATATCAGAACAATCAAGGTTATCAACACCCGAGAAACCCTCAACAACAATCAAACTCTCAACAACAATCATATCCTCAACACAATACAGACAAGAGATTATCCACCTTAGAGGAAATGTTCCAGAGTTTGATGCAAAGTCAGAAAAATCTAGATCAAAGATGGATCAAATATGTGAGAGAGAAAAGGGTAAACTTCCGAGCCAACCCCAACAAAATCCAAAGAGGATATTTCAAACAGGCACAACATCCTGCACTGAAACCTCACCTGATCAATCCATGCCATTACCACCCTCCGAAGTGGTAAAGTCATCGAGAACAACGTAGGCGAACCTAATGAGTCTGATACAAATTCCACGTCTCCACAACCCCAGAAAACCAAAGAATCTGAGCAAGTTGGAAAATCTGACAATTCTACTGCTGTGAATGTCCCTTTGCCAACTCATCTTCCTGTTGCTCCATTTCCTCAAAGATTGATCTATCAACAGAAAAGTACCCATTACAATGAGATGTTAGATCTGTTCAAGAGAGTCAACATCAACATTCCTTTTCTTGAAGCAATCAAGCAAATCCCTGCTTATGCCAATTCCTCAAGACTTGTGCACTCAAAACGCAAGCTCAATGTGCAAAACGTGCTTTCTTAGCTGAGCAGGTGAGTTCCATCATTCTGAACAAAACTCCACCCAAGTTTAGGGATCCAGGATGTCCAACAATTTCTTGCACTATAGGAGAACACACGGTCAATAAAGCGTTATTAGACCTAGGTGCAAGTGTTAACCTACTGCCATATTCTGTTTATGAGCAGTTAGGTCTTGGGGAGTTGAAACCAACATCTATCACTCTACAACTGGCAGACCGATCTGTCAAGATTCCTCGTGGAGTGGTCGAAGACGTTTTGATCAAGGTTGACAAATTCTATTTTCCCGTAGACTTCATTGTCTTAGACACTCAACCTGTACAAAACCCAGACTGTCACATTCCTGTCATCTTAGGACGTCCTTTCTTGGCTACGTCCAACGCGATCATCAATTGTCGTAATGGAGTGTTGAAACTGTCTTTTGGTAACATGACGGTAGAGAATGTGTTCGATATTAGTCAACAACCTGTGAATCTTGATGATGATGATGTGCATGAAGTTAATATGATTGAAGGATTAATGCAAGATTCGTTGACTAACATTCTATCCGTCGACCCCTTTCAAGCATGTATGGAGAACTTTAACCCTGATTCCTATGATGATGCATACTGTAGTGACGTCCTATCTCTGCTCGAATCTGTACCTCAAATGGACGTCACTGAAAGGAAATATGAAGTGGAACCACCCCTACTCTCTGATTCCAAGCTTTCCATCCATTGTTGAGCCACCCAAGCTTGAATTGAAAACATTGCCTAGTACGTTGAAGTACGCATTCCTAGGTTCTTCTGATACTTTACCTGTCATTATTTCATCATGTTTAGACACGGAACAGGAAAGTAAGCTTTTAGAAGTACTTAAGGAACACAAAGAGGCCTTAGGATGGACCATCTCAGATCTCAAAGGAATTAGTCCCACCATTTGCATGCACCACATTAACCTTGAAGAGAATGCCAAACCATCGAGGGAAATGCAAAGGAGACTTAATCCTAACATGAGAGATGTAGTCAAAGGAGAATCCTGAAACTACTTGATGCGGGTATCATATACCCAATTCCCGATAGCAAATGGGTTAGTCCCATTCAAGTTGTGCCTAAGAAGTCAGGCATTACTGTTGTTCAGAACGACAAGAATGAATTAGTCCCTACTCGTACAACCACAGGATGGCGAGTATGCATCGACTACAGGAAGTTGAACACAGTAACAAGGAAGGATCACTTCCCGCTCCCTTTCATTGACCAAATGCTAGAACGTGTGTCTGGACACAGTCACTACTGTTTTCTAGATGGCTTTTCCGGTTATAACCAAATTCACATTGCTCCGGAAGATCAGGAAAAAACTACATTCACGTGTCCATTTGGGACGTTTGCTTATAGACGTATGCCCTTCGGGTTGTGTAATGCACCTGCTACTTTTTTGCGTTGCATGATGAGCATTTTTTCTGACATGATAGATAGTTTTCTCGAGATCTTTATGGATGATTTCTCTGTTTTTGGTTCCTCGTTTGACGAATGTTTGAAGCATCTTGCCCTCGTGATATCCAGATGTAAAGAAAAGAACCTTGTTCTAAATTGGGAAAAATGCCATTTTATGGTGAATTCAGGAATAGTTCTAGGACACATCATCTCAGAAAAAGGAATTGAAGTGGATAAAGCTAAAGTTGACCTCATTCAACATCTACCACAACCTTGCTCTGTGAAGGAGATCAGATCATTTCTAGGTCATGCTGGTTTTTACCGGCGATTCATCAAAGATTTCAGCAAAATCTCCAGACCTCTGTGCAGTCTTCTCTCCAAAGATGTTGCCTTCAATTTCGATGCTGCTTGTGTGAAGGCATGGGAGGAATTAAAAACCCTTCTCACCACCGCTCCTATAGTCCGACCACCCGATTGGAAGCTTCCGTTCGAACTTATGTGTGATGCCTCTGATTATGCTGTTGGTGCTGTTTTAGGACAGCGAGTTGATAGACTACCATATGTGATATACTATGCTAGCAAAACCCTTAATGATGCCCAACTCAATTATTCAACTACCGAGAAGGAATTGCTTGCCGTCGTTTTGCATTAGACAAGTTTAGATCTTATCTGATAGGGTCTAAGATCATCATATACACAGACCATGCGGCTTTGAAGTATCTTCTTTCCAAGAAGGATGCTAAAGCTCGCCTTATTCGATGGATACTCTTATTACAGGAATTCGATCTCGAAATCCGTGATAAGAAAGGTTGTGAGAATGTGGTTGCTGATCATTTGTCTAGATTAACTTTAGAGTCTATTGATGAATGTGAGCTGATTAGAGAATCATTCCCAGATGAACAGCTGATGTCTATCTCAGACCTTCCTTGGTTTGCTGATATTGTTAACTACCTCGCTACAGGTAGGATGCCCTCACGTTGGTCGAGACAAGACCGCTCTAAATTCCTGGCTGAAGTCAAACATTTCCTTTGGGATGACCCATATTTGTTTAAGTACTGCCCGACCAAATCATTAGGAGATGTGTCCCCAACACTGAACAGAAAGATGTGATATCTTTCTGTCATGACCAAGCATGTGGAGGCCATTTCAGTGCCAAGAAAACCGCTGCAAAGATCTTGCAGTGTGGATTCTATTGGCCATCATTGTTCAAGGATTGCCATGATTATTGTGTTGCTTGTGAACGCTGTCAAAAGCTAGGAAGCATTTCGAGGAGAAACATGATGCCATTGAACCCCATTTTGATTGTGGAGATTTTTGATGTTTGGGGGATAGACTTCATGGGTCCATTTCCCATGTCTGACAGCAAGTTGTACATCCTAGTCGCAGTTGATTACGTTTCTAAGTGGGTAGAAGCCATAGCAACCAGAACAAATGACCACAAGGTGGTACTTTCATTTCTAAAGGAAACATATTTGCACGTTTTGGTACCCCTAGAGCTATCATCAGTGACGGCGGTTCACATTTTCGTAACAAGTACTTTGAGTCTTTAGTACGCAAGTATGGCATAACTCACAAGGTTGCTACTCCGTACCACCCTCAGACTAGTGGACAAGTGGAAGTGTCTAATAGGGAAATTAAGCACATTCTGGAGAAGACGGTCAACCCGTCCAGGAAAGATTGGTCATTGAGATTGAATGATGCTTTGTGGGCCTATAGAACAGCTTATAAGACACCAATTGGCATGTCCCCCTATCGTCTAGTGTATGGAAAGCCGTGCCATCTACCTGTGGAATTAGAACATCGTGCCTACTGGGCAATCAAAGAGCTGAACTTTTCTCTTGACGAAGCTGGAATTCAAAGGAAACTTCAACTCAACGAGTTGGAAGATTGAGAAATGAGGCTTATGACAGTGCCAAGCTGTACAAGCAAAGATGAAGATGTTTCATGACAAGCGTATTCTGCGCAAATCCTTCACCCTGGTCAGAAAGTCTTGCTGTATGACTCCCGATTACATCTTTTTCCAGGAAAACTGCGTTCCAGATGGAAGGGTCCGTACCTAGTACGCACAGTTTTTCCTCATGGAGCTGTAGCTGGAGGATGTCTCCAACAAGAACGTTTTCAAAGTCAACGGGCAGAGATTAAAGCCATTCCTTGAGCCATTTCCACCCGACATTGAAACAACCGACCTGGAGGACCCAGTCTATGTGGACTAACTGGTCCACTCTTTCCCTAAATAACCAAAAGTTTTCAAATGTTTCCCTAAAAACCAAAATTTTTCTTTTCCCATCAAAACCAAATTTGTCTTTTTCCCAACAAAACCAAATTTTCCAAAAAGTCCAATCCCATTAAAAACCAAAATTTTCTTGTAGATAATGTGTTAGTTAAATTTCCTTTTGTGTATATTTTGTGCTCATCCATTGTGACTGCTAATATGATGGATTTTTGCCTTGAAATAACGGAGTTTTAATCGAGCTACTACCGTACAATCGGGTATTCTCTCTCCTTTTACTCTACTCAGCATGTTCCTCTTCATATATTTTTTATAATTCTTTCCATATTTTGAAACATTGAGGACAATGTTTAGTTTAGGTTTGGGGGTATAGAGTAGATACCATGATAATTGCTATAATTAAAAAAACGAACTCCTTCTTCTTTTTGAAAAAAATCGAAAAATCAAATATTCAAAAAATTAAAAAATGAAAAAATCATAAAAATGGAGCTCATTTACCTTGAAATGTTGACTCTTGTGCAAATATGTATTTTTATTAGGAGTCTTAGTCTAGATATTTAGGCACCCTGATTCTAGCACAATTCACATAGTGATAAGAAATTTGCACGCGCACGATCTACCAATACATGTATGGCCTCGATCTTCAAGGTGTTGATAGGAAGTACGATTGCCAATCACTTTAGAATACTGAACGAAACTGGACTAGCTTGTTCTTTGGTTGGTTGGGATAGAAGATGGAGGTTACATTAAGAAAGACAACCATCGAATTTAACTGGGTGCATCAAAAAGGCTACCTCTTGCAAGTGTCATGTAATCTTTTGTTTCTTTATTGTTATGTATCAAAATTGCATCAAAAAAAAAAAAAAATCAAGTATTGTTCGATTCCATCCTCTCTTGTCCCAAAAATAAAGAGAGTAGTCAATGTAATAAGAGTCATGTAAAGAGTTATTTTTGTTGTTTTGTTGTAATAAGCAAGGAGGGTGTATGCCATTGATGTACAACGCGAGAAATTGTGAAATACCTCCAACTCATTCACAATTCTCGTAAAGTCCGGACAGCTAGCTAGATTTCGACCTCAGTTCTTAGCCTGAGAAACTATCTCTTGGTGATTAGTAGTCATGACTTCAGATCTTTCTTTACACATGTGTAGATACACTTTACACTCTTATCACATGTCCTTATTTGTTATCATGCTAGGATTGTGCCTTCGATAGCTAGATTGACATCTCCATTTTGCTGTGAGCTTAAACTGTTTTGCACATGTCACGTTTGATGGAATATGAGCTTATATTTTGACCTAGAACTTTGTAGTACGTTCTAGCAAACCTTCACGAGACTTCAACTCGTCCACTAGGGACACTTAGTGGTTTAAAAGGCTTAGTGCATACGCTAAATGCATTCGAGAGACCAGCGACAGTGGTATAGTTAGGATTTCCTTAGTTTTGTTTTACTTGAGGACAAGTAAAATTCAGGTTTGGGGGTATTTGATGAGTGCCAAATATTGTATATATTTATCCCTTTTTGTTGGCATTATAACTCATTTTTTATGCGTTAATTCTACATTTTATCCCATATTCTGTATTGTCATTGTTTTCATGAATAAATATTTTTATTAATTAATTTTTTGCATTTTTAGGTAATAAATAAAGTTCGGATGAGTCGCGGAGCGAAAAGAGCAGAAAAGTAGTGAAAAGCCGGGAGAAATTACGCAAGGAAGCCGCGAAGAATGGTGCGCACAACCTCATTTTCTACACACAAAAGCGCCTCCGTTCTCAGCCGTCAGATCAGTTCCCAGACGCATCCGATGGTCGCTCCTTCATAAGCATCAAAATCTGAAGTCTCTGCCAAGCACCACAGCGCCGAAATTCCAAGCCTTCAGATTAGATGGTAGTTGAATCCAACGGTCGCTCCCTTGCTGTGCATCAGAGTTTGATATCTCCGCCTTACACTACAACACCTAACCCCATCTAGAGCCGTTAACTTCGTTGTATCAAAAAATCTGACGGTCGCCACAAGCTTCACTTCACATCACCGTCCGATCTACCTACCAGCTTCGCATCCAGTGACTCAGCATCACAGAACATCAAACTCGATACGCCCGCCTCACACCCTAGCGACCGAACCTATACCAGCTAACCAAACACGCCTCCTCTGCCAAACCATCGAGCTCACCCCATTCCCTCTGCAGAAACCATTCTCGCCACCAGCTCCGCCTGCCTCTGCCTCAACCACCACCACATCCACCACCAAAGCCATCATGGCTCCTACCAACCCTAAACCCCATCGTTACTACCACTTTCACCTACTTTATAGCCTTCTAATCTATCAATTTCACGCCTCACCGATATCAGAAACCCTAGAGGTGAAATTGGTAGATTAGATTGGAATAAAGTTGAAATTAGAGCATGGGAAAAGCAGGAGAAGGAGAGAAGGAAGCATGGGTCGAGACTATTGAGATGAAATCAGAGAGTTAGGTGAGTGAATTTCGTTTTGGTGAAACCCTAATTTTTGGGGATTTTGATTTTTTTAGCTGGCATGTATAAATTGAAGCTTTGGGTGTTGTTATTAGGACATCTCTGGACTAGCCAGTGAACACTGTAGTAGTTTTGAGTTTTATTGATTCCCAAATTCAGTTGATTTTAGTTCCTGATGTAGTTACAATTTAAAGTTAAATTCAGTGCATCTTCCTTTGTTGTTTGTTTCTCTGTCAGTTTTGTAGTTCAGTTTATAACTTCATGTTAGTGTAGTTTAAATAGCATTACTTAATTGCTTTCAATTTCAAATTCAGTCATTTAAGTTCAGTTAAAATTTGAAGTCATTATTCAATTTTCTTGTATGATGTATGCTGTTAGTAACATGTTAGTTATGAGCTAAACCTCATAGCTAAGGTTCAATGAAACCATTAGGCAAATGCTAGTCAGCTCAGTTGTGAATTGGAATGCTTGTGTGCTTGAGTGCAATAGGTTAGCTAGTTGTGCTAAGTGAACAACTACACTTGTGATTGGTTGTGCCTTAAACAGACAACCAATGCTAGGGGTGTATGAGTGAATTTAGAAGATTAGCAAACTAGTATAAGGAATCTTGGAACACTAGGAGGACTAGAATCCCAACCTTTTGTTCCTTAAGAACAAGAATTCTAAAGAATAACTAAAACTGGTTAGCTCAAGCCAATAGGTGGATTTGATGACCTTAGCTTCACTTTCTCACCATTCATACCCTTAGCTACTTTCTCCACCGTTTGCTGTGAGTTTAGTGTTCAAGTTACACTGCAGCTATTTGCTGCCAATTTCTCTAATTGTCTAAAAACAACAACAAACCTTTTCTAAGTCTCTTGTTACTGTCCTGGCACTTAAAATCAGTGAGGAATAAATTAGAAGCAACCAAGCCCATAGAGTCCCTGTGGACAAACCCCTTTTTACTATTTCTTGCTTCAACTTCCCTGTATACTTGCAGGTTAGTTTGTAGGTTACTTTTACCTGCACACCAAGTTTTTGGCGCCGCTGCCGGGGACTCGGTAGCGGTTTGCTTGTTTTCTGATTTTTTTTTCCTGATTCCTGTCTTACTTTTTCTTCACTACCTTGCACTGCTGCAGTGCTGCTACTGTTGGTGTGCAAGTGTTGGTGACTCTGCTGGTGCTGCCAACTTGCAGCTGCTAACTGCTGCTGCTGCTGGTGTAGAGCTGTGCTGCCAAGTCTGCTGTTGCCAACTTGCTGCTGGTGCTGCCAGCTGTTGCAAGCTGTGCACTGCCAAGCTTGCTGCCAACTGCTGCCAGGCCTGCTGCCAACCTCTGCTGCTGGGCTTGTGCAACTTCTTCTGAATTGGGCTTGTGCAACAATCTCTGAGCTGGGCTTGCAACTTCAGCTGGGCTCCTTTGCAACTTCAGCTGGGCTCTGCTACACTTGCTGCTGCTGGGCTTGAACTGAGCTGCTAGGACGATCCTAAAGCCCAACTGGGCCTTGCAACTAAAAGGGGACTAAAAGCCTATTTTTGGGCTTCCCTCCAAAACAAGTAAGCCTAACCCATGAGTTAACCCACTTGGGCCTCATTTAAATTCAAATTTGGGCTTGTAATAATTAATTTAATTATTTATTTGGGATTGTAATAATTTTTATTTTTTTTTTCTTTTTTTTTATTTGGGATTGTAATTATTTTTTTTTTTTTTTTTGTTTTTCTTTATTTTTCTTTTATTTTTCTTTTTTCTTTTATGGGTTGTTTAATTATTATTATTGTTTTTATTTTCTTTTATGAGTTGTGATAATTTATGCTAGGTTTAGTTCAAAAATTTTCCAAACCCAAATTTTTAAACCAAAAACAAAACCCCTTCTTTAAACCAAAACCCATTCAAAACCAAATCTTCATAACCCTTGGGCCAAATTGTTTCCGATTGCTCTGTCTGACCAACATGTTAGTTAAGGTACCTACTAGGACATGATTGTGACCTACAGAGACCAACAAACACCTTGTTAGAATTAACCCAGACAACCTATCGAAATTCTAAGTTCTGAGGGAGACAGTCCAGATCAACCAGAAACAATGGGGAGAACCCCGTACCCAAGGATTATATGTACCCAACTAGAGCCAGTCAACCGTCCGTATTTGCTTGCCCGAGCTAATGCCATTGAGCTGAAAGCTGACAATACAGATGCTTCCTATTTTTTAGAGGTGGTGAGAATGAAAACCCTACCACCACGTGAGAGAATTCGAGGAAATTTGTGGAGCTCTGCGTTTCACTCAAATGACCGACGAAACCCTGAAGTTAAGGCTTTTTCCTTTTCCCTGAAAGATAAGGCAAAGGCCTGGCTCTATGCTTTACAGCCTCAATCCATCATGACATGGGATGACCTCATAAAGGAGTTTTTCAAAAAGTTTTTCCCGAACCACAAGACTGCGACAATTCGTCAAAGTCTGAATAGCTTTGTGCAATTAGAAGGTGAGACCTTAGCTAGATACCTGGAGAGATTCAATGAATTATTGCTCCAATGTCCCCATCATGGTTTTGAAAAATGGAGACTTGTGCAAATTTTGTATGAAGGTCTAGATGTGTCCACCCGAACAACGGTTGAGTCGATGTGTAATGGTCTATTCGTAGATAAAACTGCTGACGCGTCTTGGGACTTCTTGATTGAAGTAGCTGAAAAGACGCAACAGTGGGAATCCATCCGTGAAACCAGAAAGACTACATCCGAAGCAAAGGCTTTTAGGATTGAAGCGGATTTTGAGGGAAGAGCAAACATGGCATCAATAGTTAGGAGATTAGAAGAGTTAGAACTACATAAAAATTCAAAACCTTCCACCACTACTCTCCGAGAACATGTCGCTTCGTCTGTTTGTGCTGCTTGTAACGACCCCAACCATCAATTCCAAAATTGTCCGATTTGCTTGCAGTCCAGGAGTCTAGGCTTGAACAGGCACATGCCATGTTTCAAAAACCAGAGCATAACCCTTATTCACAGACCTACAATCCAGGATGGAGAAACCACCCTAACTTTTCATGGTCAAAAGGACCCACTCAGGAGGACCATCTCAACCCAATCAGAGCTATCAAAACAATCAGGGATATCAGAACAATCAAGGTTATCAACACCCGAGAAACCCTCAACAACAATCAAACTCTCAACAACAATCATATCCTCAACACAATACCGACAAGAGATTATCCACCCTAGAGGAAATGTTCCAGAGTTTGATGCAAAGTCAGAAAAATCTAGATCAAAAGATGGATCAAATATGTGAGAGAGAAAAGGGTAAACTTCCGAGCCAACCCCAACAAAATCCAAAGAGGATATTTCAAACAGGCACAACATCCTGCACTGAAACCTCACCTGATCAAATCCATGCCATTACCACCCTCCGAAGTGGTAAAGTCATCGAGAACAACGTGGGCGAACCTAATGAATCTGATACAAATTCCACGCTGTCTCCACAACCCCAGAAAACCAAAGAATCTGAGCAAGTTGGAAAATCTGACAATTCTACTGCTGTGAATGTCCCTTTGCCAACTCATCTCCTGTTGCCCCATTTCCTCAAAGATTGATCTATCAACAGAAAAGTACCCATTACAATGAGATGTTAGATCTGTTCAAGAGAGTCAACATCAACATTCCTTTTCTTGAAGCAATCAAGCAAATCCCTGCTTATGCCAAATTCCTCAAAGACTTGTGTACTCAAAAGCGCAAGCTCAATGTGCAAAAACGTGCTTTCTTAGCTGAGCAGGTGAGTTCCATCATTCTGAACAAAACTCCACCCAAGTTTAGGGATCCAGGATGTCCAACAATTTCTTGCACTATAGGAGAACACACGGTCAATAAAGCGTTATTAGACCTAGGTGCAAGTGTTAACCTACTGCCATATTCTGTTTATGAGCAGTTAGGTCTTGGGGAGTTGAAACCAACATCTATCACTCTACAACTGGCAGACCGATCTGTCAAGATTCCTCGTGGAGTGGTCGAAGACGTTTTGATCAAGGTTGACAAATTCTATTTTCCCGTAGACTTCATTGTCTTAGACACTCAACCTGTACAAAACCCAGACTGTCACATTCCTGTCATCTTAGGACGTCCTTTCTTGGCTACGTCCAACGCGATCATCAATTGTCGTAATGGAGTGTTGAAACTGTCTTTTGGTAACATGACGGTAGAATTGAATGTGTTCGATATTAGTCAACAACCTGTGAATCTTGATGATGATGATGTGCATGAAGTTAATATGATTGAAGGATTAATGCAAGATTCGTTGACTAACATTCTATCCGTCGACCCCTTTCAAGCATGTATGGAGAACTTTAACCCTGATTCCTATGATGATGCATACTGTAGTGACGTCCTATCTCTGCTCGAATCTGTACCTCAAATGGACGTCACTGAAAGGAAATATGAAGTGGAACCACCCTATTCTCTCTGATTCCAAGCTATTCCATCCATTGTTGAGCCACCCAAGCTTGAATTGAAAACATTGCCTAGTACGTTGAAGTACGCATTCCTAGGTTCTTCTGATACTTTACCTGTCATTATTTCATCATGTTTAGACACGGAACAGGAAAGTAAGCTTTTAGAAGTACTTAAGGAACACAAAGAGGCCTTAGGATGGACCATCTCAGATCTCAAAGGAATTAGTCCCACCATTTGCATGCACCACATTAACCTTGAAGAGAATGCCAAACCATCGAGGGAAATGCAAAGGAGACTTAATCCTAACATGAGAGATGTAGTCAAAGGAGAGATCCTGAAACTACTTGATGCGGGTATCATATACCCAATTCCCGATAGCAAATGGGTTAGTCCCATTCAAGTTGTGCCTAAGAAGTCAGGCATTACTGTAGTTCAGAACGACAAGAATGAATTAGTCCCTACTCGTACAACCACAGGATGGCGAGTATGCATCGACTACAGGAAGTTGAACACAGTAACAAGGAAGGATCACTTCCCGCTCCCTTTCATTGACCAAATGCTAGAACGTGTGTCTGGACACAGTCACTACTGTTTTCTAGATGGCTTTTCCGGTTATAACCAAATTCACATTGCTCCGGAAGATCAGGAAAAAACTACATTCACGTGTCCATTTGGGACGTTTGCTTATAGACGTATGCCCTTCGGGTTGTGTAATGCACCTGCTACTTTTCAGCGTTGCATGATGAGCATTTTTTCTGACATGATAGATAGTTTTCTCGAGATCTTTATGGATGATTTCTCTGTTTTTGGTTCCTCGTTTGACGAATGTTTGAAGCATCTTGCCCTCGTGATATCCAGATGTAAAGAAAAGAACCTTGTTCTAAATTGGGAAAAATGCCATTTTATGGTGAATTCAGGAATAGTTCTAGGACACATCATCTCAGAAAAAGGAATTGAAGTGGATAAAGCTAAAGTTGACCTCATTCAACATCTACCACAACCTTGCTCTGTGAAGGAGATCAGATCATTTCTAGGTCATGCTGGTTTTTACCGGCGATTCATCAAAGATTTCAGCAAAATCTCCAGACCTCTGTGCAGTCTTCTCTCCAAAGATGTTGCCTTCAATTTCGATGCCTGTGTGAAGGCATGGGAGGAATTAAAAACCCTTCTCACCACCGCTCCTATAGTCCGACCACCCGATTGGAAGCTTCCGTTCGAACTTATGTGTGATGCCTCTGATTATGCTGTTGGTGCTGTTTTAGGACAGCGAGTTGATAGACTACCATATGTGATATACTATGCTAGCAAAACCCTTAATGATGCCCAACTCAATTATTCAACTACCGAGAAGGAATTGCTTGCCGTCGTTTTGCATTAGACAAGTTTAGATCTTATCTGATAGGGTCTAAGATCATCATATACACAGACCATGCGGCTTTGAAGTATCTTCTTTCCAAGAAGGATGCTAAAGCTCGCCTTATTCGATGGATACTCTTATTACAGGAATTCGATCTCGAAATCCGTGATAAGAAAGGTTGTGAGAATGTGGTTGCTGATCATTTGTCTAGATTAACTAGAGTCTATTGATGAATCTGAGCTGATTAGAGAATCATTCCCAGATGAACATGATGTCTATCAACCTTCCTTGGTTTGCTGATATTGTTAACTACCTCGCTACAGGTAGATGCCCTCACGTTGGTCGAGACAAGACCGCTCTAAATTCTGGCTGAAGTTAAACATTTCCTTTGGGACCCATATTTGTTTAAGTATGCCGACCAAATCATTAGGAGTGTCCCCAACACTGAACAGAAAGATGTGATATCTTTCTGTCATGACCAAGCATGTGGAGGCCATTTCAGTGCCAAGAAAACCGCTGCAAAGATCTTGCAGTGTGGATTCTATTGGCCATCATTGTTCAAGGATTGCCATGATTATTGTGTTGCTTGTGAACGCTGTCAAAAGCTAGGAAGCATTTCGAGGAGAAACATGATGCCATTGAACCCCATTTTGATTGTGGAGATTTTTGATGTTTGGGGGATAGACTTCATGGGTCCATTTCCCATGTCTGACAGCAAGTTGTACATCCTAGTCGCAGTTGATTACGTTTCTAAGTGGGTAGAAGCCATAGCAACCAGAACAAATGACCACAAGGTGGTACTTTCATTTCTAAAGGAAAACATATTTGCACGTTTTGGTACCCCTAGAGCTATCATCAGTGACGGCGGTTCACATTTTCGTAACAAGTACTTTGAGTCTTTAGTACGCAAGTATGGCATAACTCACAAGGTTGCTACTGTACCACCCTCAGACTAGTGGACAAGTGGAAGTGTCTAATAGGGAAATTAAGCACATTCTGGAGAAGACGGTCAACCCGTCCAGGAAAGATTGGTCATTGAGATTGAATGATGCTTTGGGCCTATAGAACAGCTTATAAGACACCAATTGGCATGTCCCCCTATCGTCTAGTGTATGGAAAGCCGTGCCATCTACCTGTGGAATTAGAACATCGTGCCTACTGGGCAATCAAAGAGCTGAACTTTTCTCTGGACGAAGCTGGAATTCAAAGGAAACTTCAACTCAACGAGTTGGAAGAATTGAGAAATGAGGCTTATGACAGTGCCAAGCTGTACAAGCAAAGATGAAGATGTTTCATGACAAGCGTATTCTGCGCAAATCCTTCACTCCTGGTCAGAAAGTCTTGCTGTATGACTCCCGATTACATCTTTTTCCAGGAAAACTGCGTTCCAGATGGAAGGGTCCGTACCTAGTACGCACAGTTTTTCCTCATGGAGCTGTAGAGTGGAGGATGTCTCCAACAAGAACGTTTTCAAAGTCAACGGGCAGAGATTAAAGCCATTCCTTGAGCCATTTCCACCCGACATTGAAACAACCACCTGGAGGACCCAGTCTATGTGGACTAAACTGGTCCACTCTTTCCCTAAATAACCAAACAGTTTTTCAAATGTTTCCCTAAAAACCAAAATTTTTCATTTTCCCATCAAAACCAAAATTTGTCTTTTTCCCAACAAAACCAAAATTTTCCAAAAAGTCCAATCCCATTAAAAACCAAAATTTTCTTGTAGATAATGTGTTAGTTAAATTTCCTTTTGTGTATATTTTGTGCTCATCCATTGTGACTGCTAATATGATGGATTTTTGCCTTGAAATAACGGAGTTTTAATCGAGCTACTACCGTACAATCGGGTATTCTCTCTCCTTTTACTCTACTCAGCATGTTCCTCTTCATATATTATTTTATAATTCTTTCCATATTTTGAAACATTGAGGACAATGTTTAGTTTAGGTTTGGGGGTATAGAGTAGATACCATGATAATTTGCTATAATTAAAAAAAAAAAAAACGAACTCCTTCTTCTTTTTGAAAAAAATCGAAAAATCAAATATTCAAAAAAATTAAAAAATGAAAAAATCATAAAAATGGAGCTCATTTACCTTGAAATGCTGACTCTTGTGCAAATATGTATTTTTATTAGGAGTCTTAGTCTAGATATTTAGGCACCCTGATTCTAGCACAATTCACATAGTGATAAGAAATTTGCACGCGCACGATCTACCAATACATGTATGGCCTCGATCTTCAAGGTGTTGGATAGGAAGTCACGATTGCCAATCACTTTAGAATACTGAACGAAACTGGACTAGCTTGTTCTTTGGTTGGTTGGGATAGAAGATGGAGGTTACATTAAGAAAGACAACCATCGAATTTAACTGGGTGCATCAAAAAGGGCTACCTCTTGCAAAGTGTCATGTAATCTTTTGTTTCTTTATTGTTATGTATCAAAATTGCATCAAAAAAAAAAAAAAAATCAGTATTTGTTCGATTCCATCCTCTCTTGTCCCAAAATAAAAGAGAGTAGTCAATGTAAATAAGAGTCATGTAAAGAGTTATTTTTGTTGTTTTGTTGTAATAAGCAAGGAGGGTGTATGCCATTGATGTACAACGCGAGAAATTGTGAAATACCTCCAACTCATTCACAATTCTCGTAAAGTCCGGACAGCTAGCTAGATTTCGACCTCAGTTCTTAGCCTGAGAAACTATCTCTTGGTGATTAGTAGTCATGACTTCAGATCTTTCTTTACACATGTGTAGATACACTTTACACTCTTATCACATGTCCTTATTTGTTATCAGTGCTAGGATTGTGCCTTCGATAGCTAGATTGACATCTCCATTTTGCTGTGAGCTTAAACTGTTTTGCACATGTCACGTTTGATGGAATATGAGCTTATATTTTGACCTAGAACTTTGTAGGTACGTTCTAAGCAAACCTTCACGAGACTTCAACTCGTCCACTAGGGACACTTAGTGGTTTAAAGGCTTAGTGCATACGCTAAATGCATTCGAGAGACCAGCGACAGTGGTATAGTTAGGATTTCCTTAGTTTTGTTTTACTTGAGGACAAGTAAAATTCAGGTTTTGGGGGTATTTGATGAGTGCCAAATATTGTATATATTTATCCCTTTTTGTTGGCATTATAATCATCTTTTATGCGTTAATTCTACATTTTATCCCATATTCTGTATTGTCATTGTTTTCATGAATAAATATTTTATTAATTAATTTTTGCATTTTTAGGTAATAAATAAAGTTCGGATGAGTCGCGGAGCGAAAAGAGCAGAAAAGTAGTGAAAAGCCGGGAGAAATTACGCAAGGAAGCCGCGAAGAATGGTGCGCACAACCTCATTTTCTACACAAAAGCGCCTCCGTTCTCAGCCGTCAGATCAGTTCCCAGACGCATCCGATGGTCGCTCCTTCATAAGCATCAAAATCTGAAGTCTCTGCCAAGCACCACAGCGCCGAAATTCCAAGCCTTCAGATTAGATGGTAGTTGAATCCAACGGTCGCTCCCTTGCTGTGCATCAGAGTTTGATATCTCCGCCTTACACTACAACACCTAACCCCATCTAGAGCCGTTAACTTCGTTGTATCAAAAAATCTGACGGTCGCCACAAGCTTCACTTCACATCACCGTCCGATCTACCTACCAGCTTCGCATCCAGTGACTCAGCATCACAGAACATCAAACTCGATACGCCCGCCTCACACCCTAGCGACCGAACCTATACCAGCTAACCAAACACGCCTCCTCTGCCAAACCATCGAGCTCACCCCATTCCCTCTGCAGAAACCATTCTCGCCACCAGCTCCGCCTGCCTCTGCCTCAACCACCACATCCACCACCAAAGCCATCATGGCTCCTACCAACCCTAAACCCCATCGTTACTACCACTTTCACCTACTTTATAGCCTTCTAATCTATCAATTTCACGCCTCACCGATATCAGAAACCCTAGAGGTGAAATTGGTAGATTAGATTGGAATAAAGTTGAAATTAGAGCATGGGAAAAGCAGGAGAAGGAGAGAAGGAAGCATGGGTCGAGACTATTGAGATGAAATCAGAGAGTTAGGTGAGTGAATTTCGTTTGGTGAAACCCTAATTTTTGGGGATTTTGATTTTTTTAGCTGGCATGTATAAATTGAAGCTTTGGGTGTTGTTATTAGGACATCTGGACTAGCCAGTGAACACTGTAGTAGTTTTGAGTTTTATTGATTCCCAAATTCAGTTGATTTTAGTTCCTGATGTAGTTACAATTTAAAGTTAAATTCAGTGCATCTTCCTTTGTTGTTTGTTTCTCTGTCAGTTTTGTAGTTCAGTTTATAACTTCATGTTAGTGTAGTTTAAATAGCATTACTTAATTGCTTTCAATTTCAAATTCAGTCATTTAAGTTCAGTTAAAATTTGAAGTCATTATTCAATTTTCTTGTATGATGTATGCTGTTAGTAACATGTTAGTTATGAGCTAAACCTCATAGCTAAGGTTCAATGAAACCATTAGGCAAATGCTAGTCAGCTCAGTTGTGAATTGGAATGCTTGTGTGCTTGAGTGCAATAGGTTAGCTAGTTGTGCTAAGTGAACAACTACACTTGTGATTGGTTGTGCCTTAAACAGACAACCAATGCTAGGGGTGTATGAGTGAATTTAGAAGATTAGCAAACTAGTATAAGGAATCTTGGAACACTAGGAGGACTAGAATCCCAACCTTTTGTTCCTTAAGAACAAGAATTCTAAAGAATAACTAAAACTGGTTAGCTCAAGCCAATAGGTGGATTTGATGACCTTAGCTTCACTTTCTCACCATTCATACCCTTAGCTACTTTCTCCACCGTTTGCTGTGAGTTTAGTGTTCAAGTTACACTGCAGCTATTTGCTGCCAATTTCTCTAATTGTCTAAAAACAACAACAAACCTTTTCTAAGTCTCTTGTTACTGTCCTGGCACTTAAAATCAGTGAGAAATAAATTAGAAGCAACCAAGCCCATAGAGTCCCTGTGGACAAACCCCTTTTTACTATTTCTTGCTTCAACTTCCCTGTATACTTGCAGGTTAGTTTGTAGGTTACTTTTACCTGCACACCATCTACCGTGCCACGTGGCATAATATTAAATGTGGAGCAACTTATTATATTACAACAACGCGCACTACATCTCATTTTAGGATGCTAAGTTATGAAGTTATCTCTATCAACGTGTGGCGCAATGTCAAAGGTTGGAATATCAAAGTACGATACAACGGAGTACACGAAATCACTACCAAGACTGCTTAGTTATTAAGCAATGGGTTGTAGTATAGGCACATGGGTGTGTCTGTCTGTCAGAGGTAGCTAAGCAGTCTGCACAGCTTTTAGTACGAAGGCGCAGTCGTCAACCACGCGGGCTCGGAGTACGTGGCATCCTCTGAGCGGCGAAGGTACGCGGCTAACGAAGGTACAACTTGTACGGAGGCTTCACAGTTCACGATGGCACGTGGGGTCAGCTGAGGTGGCATTTTCTGATTGGAGATGGTGGGTGGCCAACGAAGGTACGATCTGTACTAAGACTGGGTAGTTCCCAAAGGAACGTGGGTCAACTGAGGTGGCAGAGTCCGGTTGGATAAAGCTTGCGGTGAACGAAGGTACCATTGGTACGAAAGATATATCAGGATAAGATGGACCCAAAGACAGCAAAGATATATCTGGAGCAGAAGAGGCTATAAATACCAAGCTTCACCAACAAAGAAAGGGATCGTTTGGGTGAGCTAGGATTAGAGGAAAGACTCACATTCTCTCTTTACTCTCTCTCCCTTATCTTCTAGAGATTCATACCTTCTTTAATGGAGTTCTTCCACTCAAATGTAACAAGATCAATAATAAACTTATGATCTTTACCCGTGGACGTAGGTTAAGATTAACCGAACCACGTAATCTCTTGTGTGATTTATTAACTTAGTTGCACTTACATTATCTTCTCACTTAACTATTTACTTACTGAGTCGTCTCTGTTCTCAGAGTTATCTCTGTTATCTGAGTTGTGTTTGTTCTCAGAGTTATATCTGTTCTCTGGGTTGTCTCTGTTCATCTGAGATTAGAGCTGGAAAACAAGCCGAAACCCGCGGATAAACCCGTACCCGGACCGTGAAAACCCTAACCCGGCTTGGCTGGGTTATAAACAAGCCGGGTTAGGGTTAGAGAAATGGTGGCTTGTGAGAAAATGGGTTAACCCGTGCCCGGACTGTTAACCCGTGTACAATATATTAAGTTATTAACTTTTACCGTTGGATTATCTAGGGTTAATCATATCCCTACATTTAAAATATAAAAACACCAAAAACACTAGCAGATGGATATCTTTTCATTTCTTCTTCGTCTTTCTTTTATTTTTTCTCTCCACTTTCTTCTACTGCGGCTGCGCCTCCTCACCACCTCCATCATTTCTCCGGCTGTTGATTCTGCTGCTGCTGCTAAGTTTCCTTCAAAAGCTGGTATACCCAATTTTCTATTACTTTTTAAGATGCTTTTGTTTTGTATCTTTCTTTATAAAGGTTTCTACGGTCAGGGTTTTGTTTTGCTAATTTGAAGAAGATATGTTTGTCGAGCATATGAAGACGTTTCTGAATACGAGAGAGAAGTGGGTGTTGTTGATCGAATTAATTGATGAGAAGAGAAGATTTCTTTTGTTCTTTCTCGTTTGTTGCTGAAGAAGAGCTGCGATTGATTCAGTGATTCATAGGATATAGATCTAGTGACCGTAATCGAAGTTAAGATGGGTTTATTTGGTTCGATTTAGTGGTGGGTGTTATTCAATTCTTGGTTATAATCAAAAGAAGATGAATTTGAGATGGTATGGATCAATGGGTTTGTTCGAATTGATACTCACCTGAAGCTGCTAAATTTTGGTTTGTTAGGGTTTACTAAAATCATACGCTCTGTATATTGATTTGGCATGATGTTTTGGTGTCTGGGTTTTGTTAATATGTGCTGAAAATGAGAATTCTTGATTGAAATTTTGATTTTTGTTTTTTGTGAGAATGATTGATGTGGGTTTGTTTTGAATGTTTTAGAGATTTTTGATTACTACTTTTGCTTAATTAACTGTATTGGATTTTAAATTTTGAAATTCATTTATGTTTGTATGAATTTGTAAAAGAATTAGATCTAAGTAAAATTGCTCTTGATTTTTGTCATATTTGAATTGTGTTGCAGCTATTGATCTGTTATGGTGTTTGAATTTGAAGAACTGAAAAGAGGAGAATGTTGCGGATGTGGTATGAGTTGATGTGAAGCTTGGGGTGCTACTAATGGGTTGTGCAGGCATGAGGTGTTGCAGGTTATAGAATTGAAGGTGTTGGTGTTGGTGATTATCATGGGCGTGAGTCTGAGTTTGAGCAGAGAACACAACTGGAAAGAGTTCTTGCTGCGATTGAAGTCGTGAATCTCGTGATGGATTGAGATGAAAATGAAGAGATTAGATGGTTGTTAGGTGTTACAGGCCTGAAAATGAAGAGATTAGATGGCTGTTAGGTGTTACAGCCTTACAGGGAAGGAGTTGAAAGGCCTGAAAATGATTTAATGAATTTTTGATGGGTATTGTATTGAGGTCTAATTTTTGTAATTTGTGTTTGATAATTGTAATTTGTCATAAATTAAGTTGATTAATTTTTTATTTTATTTTTAATTAAAAAAGTCGGGTAACCCGTGAACCCGCAAGCTTTACCTGTTACGGGCGCGGGTAGAAGAAATGACCACCCGTGAAGAATATCAACCCGCGGGTTTTGGCCCGTGGTAACCCGTACTCGTGTAACCTGTAACAAGCCAGCCCCGGCCCGCCCGTTTTCCAGCTCTATCTGAGATATCTCTTTATTTAGATTATTTCCTTACTCGTGTCTGTTCTACAGAGTTACCATTGTTTTCTTAGCATCTGCTCTATCAAAGTATCTTTACTTACTTAGTATATGATCTTCTGAGCAGATCCCATTACGAACATACCTTTTATTACTCAACAATATCAGTTCAACTGAGGTATCCATACTACTTAGTATCGGATTCTCTGAGCTGTTCATATTACGAAGGCTTCGGAAAAACTAGTATTCACAACATCTGTCCTGGTCATTTTTTGCGCCAGCATTATCTGGAAAAGAATAGATGATAGATGAGGAAGATCCCTCAACATCACTAGAAGGGAATCCGTTGATAGTAAGGTCTTCAGGAAGGACCTCTTTCGCTTGAGGAGTGTTTGTCGCGCACGTTGTTAAAACCGCACGCGGAGATTGGACAGAGGCATGAGCAAGAATAGAAATAAGTCGTGGAGAAAGACTAGTGGACATTTCTCCCTTCGCCTGGACAGAAGGTGCGACAGCGGCTTGTCCTAAGAGCGACAATGGACTTACACAAGAGACAAGGGCTTTGCGGCGCAAAACTTTCTTCTTCTGAGGAGTATCCTCATCAGTATTAACTGTCTGATCCTGCGAAGACTTTACCTTTATAAAACTCTTATTCTTCTTTATGACCCCCTTCCGATCACCAACAGGTTTTGACGGAGGTTTCAATTGGGTACGGCTGGAACAGAGAAATCAGATATGGGAATAAATATGACAGAATACCAAGAACATCAAGAACAACAGCAACAGAAATAAAAAGAAGCCCAAACATTTATCCAATATTAAAAACTCAAGCACAATATTCAAGATTCAAGTAATACTTACCGGGGAGATGATTCAATAGATGAAGGGATGACGGATTGGGTCGACATGATGATAAATCTCTCAAAAAAACAAAACAAACCTCTAAGAATAAAAACAGGCTCTTTAAAAAACAGAGAAGAAGAAGAAATAAGAAAGTAAAAATGGTCGCATCTCCCCTTTCAAAATTATTTATTAAAGCAAGCGAACCGGCTATAGCAGTAGCCGGTCAAAAGTAGAAGCATCGATGTGTCAACTGAAAAGGGACAAGTTACAACAAGTGGGAATAATCATATGGAAAACACAGAAAAATGTCGGATAAAGGAAAACGAAAAAACAAGGCTAGTGCGAATCCCGACAAGAATTCTCGGATTGTTCCACTTGCAGAAGAACAACACGAGAAGAGAAAAAATGTAAGGTCGAAATATCGCACAAGACAAATATGCAACTTCGCTCTGGACTAAACATCCTTAAGCACGAAGACATAACAATGTTTAGAAAACAAGGCGAAAAGTGGTCACGCGGTAATAAGAAAAGAGTGTGAATATAATACTTACGCGATAAAGACAACGCGATTACTAACTCCATCAGAAGAAGCGCGAAGAACCAAGCAACAGTGCGACAAACAGAGACAGCTTCCAAAAACCTGGCGTATAAGAAAAACTGAAATTGAATCAGTCATCTATGATATTACACGTGAATCATAATTGTCTTCTATTGATAAACTTGCATATACAGTATAAGGACTTAGAAATGATATAGAGAGAAAGAGAGAGATCAACTGAGAGAGATCAACTAAGAAAGTTTTCAGTAAAAGAAAAACATATTCCATCTTAGAATTTTGTTTGCATCTTTGTATTTCTCCGTTGTTGTGTGTAAAGCTTAGCTTGAATCTACTGTAAGAGCAATATACATTCATTATAATTTGCATCTTTGTATTTCTCCGTTGTTGTGCGTAAAGCTTAGCTTGAATCCACTGTAAGAGCAATATACATTCATTATAAAGCATTATTGTGTGTAAAGCTTAGCTTGAATCCACTGTAAGAGAAATATACATTCATTACAAAGAGTTTAGAAAGATCATATAAGTGTCGAAGTGGTAAATAACATCATTAATGTTTAGGTTGATCAATATGACTTAAAATTTGTGGCGGCTTGTTTTGAAAGGTCATACACAGATCTAGGCGATGTGTGACTATATTTAACACCGCAATATACATTCATTATAATTTGCATCTTTGTATTCTCCGTTGTTGTGTGTAAAGCTTAGCTTGAATCCACCGCAAGAGCAATATACATTCATCATAAAGCGTTGTTATGTGTAAAGCTTAGCTTGAATCCACTGTAAGAGCAATATACATTCATTATAAAGAGTTTAGAAGATCATATAAGTGTCGAAGTGGTAAATAATATCATTAATGTCGAAGTGGTAAATAATATTATTAATATTTAGGTTGATCAATATGACTTAAATTTTGTGGCGGCTTGTTTTGAAAGATAAGTGGTAAATAATATCATTAATGTCGAAGTGGTAAATAATATCATTAATGTTTAGGTTGATCAATATGACTTAAATTTTGTGGCGGCTTGTTTTGAAGTATCATATACGGATCTAGGCGATGTGTGACTATATTTAACACCCCCTCACTATCTGGGTCAAACAATTCCTTAGCGGGCCAAATTGTTTTGAAAGAAGTGGTAAATAATATCATTAATGTTTAGGTTGATCAATATGACTTAAATTTTGTGGCGGCTTGTTTTGAAAGATCATATACGGATCTAGGCGATGTGTGACT
Organism: Papaver somniferum; assembly: GCF_003573695.1. Classification (NCBI taxonomy): domain Eukaryota; kingdom Viridiplantae; phylum Streptophyta; class Magnoliopsida; order Ranunculales; family Papaveraceae; genus Papaver; species Papaver somniferum. Next base: position 126,232,547 of record NC_039368.1, on the reverse strand, counting down.
ATATTTAACACCCCCTCATTATCTGGGTCAAACAATCCCTTAGAGGGCCAAACAATGTCCACAAACCATCCAAATATGGGTTTAACTATCCTTGAAAACCGGCTTACAAAGTTAGGGTTACACAAGGCTTATATACTTCGCAATCCAGGGATCTAGGCGACGTGGGACTATACTTCATAATAATATCCTAACTCAAAAAGGTACGATAATAGTAAAGTTTACTCAACATCTCACCAGCCTCTTTGAATTTGTTTAACATGAATCGTAAGCAAGCTTTGTCATCATCAAATCATTATAGCTCAAGAACAACGTACGAATACGATGATAATAATAAAGTATACTTATACCACCAAGTCAAGTCAAAAAAAATTTGTTTATTCGTACCCTGATCCCATCGTGGTTAAAGCCTTCTACGGAGGAGGTGGATGCTATCATTTGTCTAAGTACGTCGCTATCTCAGTAGCAGTAGCAGGGACATGTGTTAAGACCTGTTCGGGGTAGCTTCGTGCAGAATCAGTCGTACGTGGTGTGTATGTGTGCATGTACACATTATAGACTTGACCTGGATATTATTACTGTTCACATTTACTACATGAATTCATTTGTCTATATATACCATGGTATCTGGTATTCTTGGATACATACCAAACAAGCTTCTTCTTCTCGTCTTGTTTTCGCTCAGATATTTTCTTTCACTTCTTTCCTGCCCAATTATCTAGTTTCTTGCTAACACTTTCTCGATGTCGTTTTTTACCGATCCTGAGTTATATCTTGTATGGGGACGCCAAATGGGTTTGAAGTTTTTTGTATTCAGGATTCGAACAAAACCCGGTTGCCCATTTCTGTCAGGAGAGTTTCGCACCTCCGAGGAATTAGATTTCTCTAAACATCTATCTTTTCCAGGCCATAACAAGGAGAGTGATTTCGGTACTTTATTTGCTTACCTGAGCAACCATGACAAGTTCGTAAATTGTCAAAGTCATGTCATCAACTAGTTTAACCAGTCCGGTAAGAATGATAGGCAACACAATAGTTGGTCCTGGTCAACTCAGGCTCTTAATTTGTCCAGCTATGGTGTATCCGTGCCGGTCATCAGCGGTCGAGGTAATTCAACTTCAACCAGTAGTAAGAGTAAACGTTGAAGAGTTGGTTCCTCACAAAGAAAATGCAAGTAGGTTCGATCGATCCCGATATTTGGGGTTTGTTTGTTTCAGAATAAAGGAACTTTTATGCGGTTTAAATCCGTGTTTAAATCCGAGATGTGGATTTGCCATTTGGTTTGACAAGTCATGCACCTTTGAGAGGATTCGCATAAGAAGTTCTTAAATAGACTTGGGCTATTTTGTGTTTCCTCTCCTCCCAAGATCGCTAATTAGTGTTTTCTCCCCAAAAAGATTAAAATTAGTGTTTCCTCCTGTCGTTAGGTATTCCGTCCAGTGCGCAGTTAGATGAGTCATCGTCTGTGTACGCGTGGCATAAATTGTACACATGTAACTTGAAGTACCCAAAATACCCTCCCATACTAATTTAATCTAACGGTTGTAAATAAAGTGAAATAATGAATGGCGGTGATTTAACATCGACAACACCATCCCCAATTTTTCCTATCACTGCTAATCTTCAAAACCTGTAAAATCATTTCATCATCTCTCGTCTACTCGGAAACCTGCTCGGAAACAACATACAGACACCTTCAATCATCACCAAACCCAAATTACATAGAATTAGCACCAATCAAACGTCATCTGTTGTTGTAAACACCCCCAAATCATCTCGAAAACCCTTAAATTATGTTCCAAAATCAGTAGGCAGCCACAATTAACAACCCATTTTCACTTCCTTGTTCACGACTACATCTGTCTACTAAATCAAACATATCCCATGTCTCCATATCATCATAGCTTCATCAACCTTCTCAATCGTACCCAATTGAAGTTTCTAACAATAATCCCCAAATTCGTTTCGAACCCTAAATCTCATCTTACTGCCAAATCCAAATCCAACGTATATTCAATTCCAGTCCTCAGTCAAATTTAGCCTGCGCTATTTCTTTACAAATCTCCCATTATTACCACGACATTATTGCCTTTCTTTATTTTCTCATAGTTTCCATTTTCTGGGTCTCTATCTGAATTGGAATCTCTAATCATATTTCAGGTTTGTTTCTCAATATGGGTTCTCAATTTTCTATAATGGTTCATTTGTTTTACCCTCTGGATTCTACTCTGTTTAGGATTCATTATTCCAATATGTTAATAGTTTTTCCAGATTAGATTAGATTTATTCTCTGTATGGGTTTTTCTAATGATGGGTTGAATTTAATTTGCAGGAGGTTGTTTATATTGCATCTATCAAACCATTGGATAAGTCTGTGTTGATCGATGGATGTGAGATTAAGAATGGATTTTGCTTAGAGGGAATGGATCTGGTGGTTGTATTTGCTATGGGTTTGTTTGAAATCAAGACAAGAAGATGACCTTGTTGTCGTAAGTTTGATGAAGGAAATTGTGATTAATGGTACAGTTCGAATTATGAGGAACTGGTGTTGTTGGTTGAGGAATGTCGTGTTTGGTTGACGAATTATGAAGCAATCTCCTTAATCTTGGGGATGAGGTTATTTTGGGTAGTTTACTAATAAAAAAAAAAATTATGCCATGTGTGAACAGGTGCTGAGTCAGCTAATCAAGGCTTGGACGGAATATCTAACGATAGGAGGAAACACTAATTTTAATCTTTTTGGGGAGGAAACGCTAATTAGTGATCTTGGGAGGGGTGGAAACGCAAAATAGCCCTAGACTTTGTTTATTTTCCTTTGGATTTTGTTGCATTTGATTTGGTGTGGTCAGAGGTGTCTGTCTTTGGGACTTGTATGATCACCTCTTGGTTTCATTTGAATTTATGTTTATTTGTTAGAGATTGAACATCAATGCATTTTCTTTATCTTGTGTGCGAAATTTCATTCTTCTTGAAATATGTCACGTACTTGAACATCTTGAGTTCCAGATGCTCGTTGGATAGGTATTAGCGTGATTTTGTGCTTGGTTTCCCATGTACTTCAAAGGGCAGTGACTCTATTATGGTTCTGGTAGATCGTTATTCAAAGATGGCTCACTTCACTGCTTGCAAGAAGACAACAAATGCTTCAAATATTGCATGTTTAATTTTTCAAAGAAATGGTTCGTTTACATGGAATTCCTGAGACAATAACTTCATATAGAGACACAAAAGTTTTGATCTACTTCTGGAATACTTTGTGGATGCGCTTGGAAACTAAGTTGCAGTACAGTACAATTGTTCATCCCTAAACAGATGGCCAAATTGAAGTTATAAATCATTCTTTAGGAAATCTGATTCGAGCCAAGATTATTGGAGGCAAAGATAAGCAATGTGACACTCTCCTTCCACATATGGAGTTTGCTTTTAACACTTCAGTCAATAGGTCTACAGGTACGACACATTTTGAGAATGTGTATTCTAAGGTTCCTAACCATATTTTGTATTTGGTAGTACTTCCAAGACTACGCCAGTCAAATGTAAAAGCAGATCATGTTCTTGAGAAAGCTTCACAGATTCATCAAGAAGTAAAAACAATGCATGAAGATTCGAACAACAAGTACAAAGAAGCTGCAAATAAACATAAAAGAATAAAGACTTTCAAAGAAGGAGAATTAGTTTTGATTCATCTAAGAAAAGAGCGCTTTCCTACTGGAACTTACAACAAGACAAAGATGAAAAAGTATGGACCACTCAAGGTACTTAAGAAAGTCAGTGATAATGCTGCTTATGTCACTGATCTTCCATCAAAATTGGAGCATTTCTAATGTCTTCAACGTGTAAGAAATTTTCACGTTTCATGGTGAGAATAAAGTTTCTTTTACTGATTAACTCGAAGGCGAGTTTCACTCAAGAAAGGAGAACTGATATGGTGCATCTTTCCTAATTCTTTGTTTCTTTTAGTTTCTCTTATTTTTTTGTCTAGATTCCATATATATAACATTGCTTGGATCATAATTTTTCCTTTCAAGATGATGACCTGGGGAAGACATAGTAGCCTATTCTCTTGGTCGGGCGTCAGGTCAGCAAAAAAAGGTATATTTTATCAGTCATAAAGCAGACAATCAATGTTGCGTGTATGGGATGGGCTTTGGTGGATCGGATCTACTTAAAGTCTTAAAAGTCCATGTTTGGGGTATCATGTAGTGGGTCTTTTTTCGAAGGGTGCATTTTGCCATTTTCTTTAAAATGTACTTTAGTTTTAAGCAAAAATAAAAATAAATATAAGTAAATAAATAATCTACCAAGTCAAGAGCTGTTGAATCAGGAGAGAAGAGGAACGATAAGCAAGCTCTCGAGATTCGAGAAACGAGTTATTGGTTTAACATCGAAACTTGAAGAATGTAGCCGTGGTGCTGCTGGTGGTGGTGCTAAAGGTGGGCCGAACTGCTGATCAATTGATAAACATGTTAATCTTTGTTGCTTTGCTTATGTTGCATCTGGTGTGATGCTTTGCTTGTCTTTGTTGCATTTAGTGTGTGCAACTTTCTCAATAAGAAAAATGTTTGTTTTAAGTGCTTTTGTTCTCCTGTAGAAGTGTTCGGGCTACACAGACTCTCCACAGGCCGATTCTTACCTTCTTGATGATGAAAACGCCGTCACACGTTAGGAATTATTAAATTCTGTCACACGCAAAGTAAACAACTGCACTTCTCCCTGTACCTTTATCTGATTAATTTTATTTCAAGCCTCCTTGTGCTTGGATAAGAAATAATTTTAGATTCTCCTGTACTTAATATCCCTTCATTCAATTTCTGTCCAACTTTCCTGTTAACACTATTCTCCGATCAGTCTCTTACAATGTCGTTTTTTTGTGATCCTGAATTATAGTATCTGGTATGAGGACGCCATGTTGAAATATATTCCCCATATACAAGATATCAAGGTAACCGTACGTGAAGAGAAGATACCGAGGTGTCCGTGCAATGTCCATGAAGAGAAGATATTAGAAGATAATTACAGATTAAAGATCAAAATTATTAAATGTAATCTTTATATTTTCCTAAATATTTACCTAGTCAAGATATTTTAGTTAAGGTATTATCTTCTTAGGTTTAGTCATATCACACTATAAATAAGAGCGTGAATGTAAATGTAAAGTTATCCCAGAATTATCAAACTCTGGAGATCAATCAAATTCACCCTTCGGGGTTCTATCAGTGGACGTAGCCGTTAGTGCCGAACCACTTTAAACATTGTCTTCTTTGATTTCTGTTTTCCGATCTATGAACCCTCAATACCCATAATTTATTATGGTATCAGAGCGGGGAGATCCGCTCGAATCGCTTCCGCTACAAAATTAAAATCTTCGTTTTTCGCATCTAAACATTTTTTTTTTTTTGTTTTGAGTTTGATGTTTACAGGGTGCTTGATATTTTCACTGCTTCCCACATTTCTTAGGGTTAGCATCTTAAATCATGGGGAAGTTCAAAACTTTATTTTCACTGTTATCAGAATTGGTAGGGTGCCTATGTTTAGTTTCTCATGTTTTTAATATGTTTTTTCTATGCCATATCCAAAAGAACCTTTGAAGGAAGATATGTTTGATATTTGCGTGGAAGTATTGGGAGGGTGCCTATGCTTAGTTTTTCATGTTTTTAATGTCCGGGTTGATATATGGACGTTGCAAGATTATGGAGTGCGAGAATCTTGGACCAAAAGTTTTTCCATTACCCATGAGAGTGTAATCAGTAGCACGTATTTGAGCTTAATATGGAGCTTCAAGAACAGTGAGATTTTATGGTTGGGCGATCAAGGTTTCATTTTATATGACCCAAACAATATGAGATACAAAAAACTGATGTTGGATTCTCTAATTAGCTCCGAAAGGTTTGCTATATTACAGAATTATATGGTTAGTTCAGTTTCTCTTACGCTATAAGTTACTTGCGGAAGGAGAAGTTAATGGCAATGTGATGCATGAGAACCAATCCAGTATATAAGTACATGATCGATCTTGTTCCTTCTACTAACTTCTGTTAAGATTGTTATTGATTATCTAGCTGCAGGTAAAAGAAAGATTCGAGAGTTTATTAGCCTACACAAGGCACAAGACTATAAAAGAAAGACTCGACAATTTTCTACAATGTTGGACATATTTCTTCATTATATATCCGAATCCCGTGATATCTTCCATTTGAAATGTGTTAAGACATTGTAGACATCCCAATTAGTAGATGAGCCGCGTACGTCCAATATACTCCCTAGATCTAAATCCAAATATGATTTCCCCCATATATTACTTTTTTTTGTTTTAGATGGTAGCTGGCTGCCGGCCTCTTTGAATTTGGGCAACACGAATCGTCAGCAAGTTTCGTCATCATCAAATTGTTGATCAGATCGATGTAATATCCCAACTCAAAAGGTACGATGATAGTAAAGTTTACTCAACATCTTACCAGCCTCTTTGAATTTGTTTAACATGTGAATCCTAACCAAGCTTCGTCATCACCAAATTATTATATATAGCTCAACAACAACGTACGAATACGATGATGATAATAAAGTTTACTTATACCACCAAGTCAAGTCAAACAAATTTTGTTTATTCATACCCTGATCGAATGTCCCCATCGTGGTTAAAGCCTTCTACAGCGGAACCAGGATTGAAGACCAGGGGTGGCTTAGAAAAAAAAATTGTGCACCTGTAAATTTTTTCTTTTGGCGGTACAAAACATAGAAAGGAGATTACCTACTAAAATGAACATTGGAAGTCCTAAGGGCAATAATAGACACATGAGTTCCTAACCAAACCTTACAATGTCTTCACTTTTTTTCTCTATTCAAAATTCGAAATGCAAAGATCACTTTTAAGTGTCTGTCCAAGAGGGTGGTGGAAGTATTTGTTGGCATTGGATTTAGCTTGAAATGAAGTAACAGGTGGAAATGGAACTTTACCTTGAAATGAGGTAGCCAGTTGGATCTTCTTCTAAAGCTCTTCGGGTGATATCAAAGCCACCAGACTGTCGGGATCAACTTGTAAAATATTCTGAAATGACCTGTTAAATAACAAGTAATAAAAAAATAGATATCAGCTTATGTGTCTGCAACAACATAAACTAATAGACCACATCCTCTTTTTAGTCAAAATAGAACTTTACCATGTGCAATAGAGGTAATCTGCAAAACCATATTAATCTGAGAAACTTTAGAATCAACTAGGCGACTCATGTACTAACCAAGATATGGTGATTGTTGTAGTTTTGGAACTTAGATAATCAGATGGATGCAATATGTAGACATAAGCTAAACATTTCAGCATTTATGGTCACGTGAATCCATACGTTAATCTTGTCTCCTTTATCATGTGCCAAGACTAGGAAAAACGTTGAATTCAACTTCAACCAGTAGTAAGGGTAAACGTTGAAGAGAAAGAAAATACATGGTTTCGATCGATCGATTCCGATATTTGGTGTTTGTTTGTTGCGGAATAAAGGAACTTCTTATGCATAAGTGTTGCAGATTTGTCATTCGGTTTGACAAGAGGATTCGCATAAGAAGTTGTTAACAATATATAATTTGTTTAATTTCCTTTTGCTTTTGTTGCATGTTATTTGGTGTGGTCAGAGACTCAGAGGTGTCTGTCTATGGGACTTGTATGATCACCTCTTGGTTTCATTTGAATTTATGTTTATTTGTAAAAGATCGAACATCAATGTATTTTCCTTATCTTGGGTGAAAATTTTAATTCTTCTCATCTTCTTCATTCTGTGATCAAAATGCACTCTCAATCACCATACTATGTGTGAGGCAGAATAAGATACTTGTATGCCTTCATCCAACTCTAAAAATTCTATGTATGAGCTCTCATGTACTGGGTTTTTCATTCTTTAAAAAACATTTCGAAGGTGCATTTTCTTCAAAATGTATTTTATTTTTAAGCAAAAATAAAATAAAATAATTTACCTCTTGGTTTTGTTTGAATTTATGTACTTTCCTTGATCAAAACTTGAAGAATGTAGCTGGTGGTGGGCCGAACTGCTGATCAATCGATAAACATGTTAATCTTTGTTACTTTGTTTATGTTGCATTTTGTGTGATGCTTTTGCTTGTCTTTGTTGCATTCAGTGTGTGCAGATAAAGCCTGTCTCAGAGTTAAATTACCTTTTTGTTCTTTTGGAAATTATTTTTATCTGCTTGGCAACTTTCTCGATAAGAAAAATGTTTGTTTTAAGTGCTTTTGTTCTCCTGTAGAAGTGTTCGGGCTACACAGACTCTCTACAGGCCGATTCTTTCCTTTATTGATGGTGAAATGCCGGAATTATTAAACTCCTGTCACACGCAAAGTAAGCAATTGCACTTTTCCTTGTACTTTTTTCGATTAATTTTATTTCAAGTTCTCCTGTACTCAATATCCCTCCATTCAATTTCTGTCCCCAGCTTTCCTGTTTACACTATTCTCTGATCAGTCTCTCACGATGTCGTTTTTTAGAGATCCTGAGTTATATCTGGTATGGGGACGCTATACGGAAAAGATTTTTGTGTGTTATATATTCAGGGTTCAGACGAAACCTGGTTGCCCATTTCTGGAAGGAGATTTTCACAACAATGAGGTATTAAATTTCTCTAGACATCTGTCTTTGCCTCACAACAAACAGAGTGATTTTGAACCTCTCTTTGCTTACTTGAAAAAAATGACATATTTGTCAACTGTCGAGGTCTTGTCATCAACTGGTTTCCTCGCACCATCCGATACAGATACACGAGTTATTCCTGGTCAACTGAATTTCTTAACTTGTCCAGCTATGGCGTACATGCTCTTGATGCTCAACAGGATAACCAATCTGATGAATTCATAATGATCCTCGGAATGCTGAGAAATTGCAAGCTCTTGAGAGAAGGGTATCAGATCTATTCGAGCACCTGAATCTGGAGAAGAACGATAAGCAAGCACTTGAAAAGAGCGCATCACATCCACACGAGCAGCTGAATCATGATAAGAGCGATAAGCAAGCACTTGAAAAAAGCATATCAGGTCTACACGAGCAGCTGAATCAGGTGAAAAACGATAAGCAAGCGCTTGCAAAAAGTGTATCAGATCTAAATGAGCAACTGAATCAGGAGAAGAACCGCATGCAAGCTCTTGAAAAAAGAGTATCAAATCTAGACGAGCAACTGAACAAGGTAGAGAGCAATAATTTTTTGGGTTGGTTGGATGACAGCCAATGTGGGCCTATGTCAAGAACAATATGCGAACTCTACGATTATCAACGCCCCAGGCACGCCAGTATCTGGTGGTGATAACAAAACTAATGTTCACGGGGTTAAGTCGGGTCAAGCAGTACAGCATATTTACTAAATGGGGATAGCCTAGAGGGGCTAAAAGTCCCTTTTAACTATTTAGAAAACTAAGCACCCATGGCCTGCCCAAGCCTCTTATGTATTCCAGGCCATCCAATCAGACCTATAAATAAAAAGTATCCAAATAAAATAAAATAATTATGCAATTATTGTTATCTGTATCCTCTCTTTATGAAAATCATGTTAACAGTCACAGAGGTTCAAGAAATTCAATTTTCCATATATGGGTATTCATGCTGTATGGGGCACTAATAATGAAAGCAAAGCTCTTTACATAGTCAGAAACTCAACCTTAGGACTAGCAGGTAGATCAATCTTGGTTCAAAAATAGAAGATGAGTAGAATTCCAGTGCTGTCGTAAGGCGATTTTAGAGAGTACAGGCAACAGCACACATACCAGTTTTCAAGGGTTAAGTCTGGTCAAGCACTCCCGCTTATTTACTAAATGGCATAGGCTAGACGGGCTATAAGTCTCTTGACTATTTAGTTATGGAGGCCGAGCAGGCTGGATTATATAAGAAAACTAAGCACACATGGCCTTCCCAAGCCTATGATGTATTCCCGGCCAGGCAAGTCAGAGAATGGTGGAAGATAAAGATTAGACCCAAGGAAAGAGTACTCCTAGTTTAGATTAATTTTAAGAATATATTGGAACCAGAGAAGAAGGTTTTAGGTTCTAAGAGTGTCGCAATCAGTAATAAGCACTAATATAATGGCTAATTTAAATCCCAGGAAGGCAGGCCTATGGACGTAATCATTCTTATCCCCTCATCTAATTTAAATCCCAGAAGGGCAGGCCTAAGGACGTAATCATGCTGCTGTCATTCATAAGCACTAATAGATCAAGGCAAAGCTCTTAAGGTTCAAAAACTCCAGCTTAGGACTAGCAGGTAGATTAAACTGAGTTTAAAAAGTAGAAGTAAATAGAATTCCACTGCAGAAGCAAAGCGATTGTACAGAGCACACAGAGTAACTTGATAACAGAGAATGTGTCGGTCATTATGCTCTGGATGACAACTAACGGACCTACCGGTTATTATGAACAGTAACAAATATCTAGTCTCGATAGTCGATTCCAATAAGTAAGACAGCAAGCCTGGAGACTTCTTCAAGTCATAATTATGTCATGACATATGAAAGAAGATTGTCTATTACTACTATTAGAAAATGAACATAACATAAAGAAATGCGAAAAATAGCAAAGACTTTAGTGCTTATGAATGTGTGAGGTGTCACACCCATAGGAGTGCCCATGAATGTCCAAACACAAGGGTGCACCTAGCATTAGCAAGTGCTTTATGTTTTTCGGTGCATGTCTAGAAATGCAATCTCAATCTGTATTCTACGTCTGAGGCAGGAAAAACCTAAAATTTCTAAAAAAAATAATCCCCGAACTAACAACAGCAGAGCAATATTAAAACAAGGAAAACTCGCACTTAAGAATTTTGTAAATCTAAGTAATGCTATACACATTCTCGCATGCAAAACACTCCCATGTCATTGGTGTTAGACTTAATGTTGGTTTAGCAACAATTCATGTTTAGCTTAAGGTAATTCCTGATTAGTTTATGATAATCCAGTTTAGTGTAATGTAGATTATGGTATGGTTATTACTTTAATCATTTATGTAATCTTGTTTATGGTTAAACTAATCTAGCTTGAGCTGTCATATGTGTTGTCCATTGAAGCCATGAGGTGTCCCCCAACTCATGATGGAAAGGTTGGAGCGACATGTGGCTAGCATGACAAGGACTCACTTCTAGCCTCATTTGTTTTAAAAAGAAAAAATCAGTTTTCATCCGTCATTAAGGAGGTGAGGAAATAGAAGTTGATAACATGTCATCCATTTCCTTTATGATGTGACTGTTTTTCTATTTCTTCTGCTAATCTGATTAGCATGAACTATTTGTTCTTGTGGTGGTGTATAAGCAGCTTATGAACTGAAATATGCTTGTATACATGATGTTTTGTTGCAGAACATGTTAAGACTAGAGTTATTCTTAATTTCAGCTAATGGGTACTTTATAATCATGTTTATGCATAAAGTTTCTTGATTAAGGAGCTGAAATTCCAACAATTGGTTCTTGCTCCACTTGGTTAGTGATGATTGTTTATAGCACGCCATGGCATGGCAGTGGTCTTTATTTCACAATTCATTTATTTACACAAGGCAAGATTATAAAAGACAGACTTAAGAATTTTTAACAACAACAACTGTCTAGTCTTAGTTCTAATAAGGAAAACGGGAATCCCTGAATCTAACATTTATAACTTCATGGATAACAACACCAGAGATATATGAACAAAATAGAAAAGAGTTTAGGGCTTACAGATGCGTGAAGTGCGTAGGCCTCTTGGGAGATAGTGGCGACCGTTGCTTTTAGCAGTTTCTAGTGTATGTCTGGTCTTTCAATCACTTGAACAGTGGTGCTGCTCCTAGTAACATTTGAACATGGTTGACTGACTGCGCTTCGTAATGGCAGCCTAGAAAAGCCACCCCAAGCTCCATTCCATTTCTCACCACACAAAAGGATTAATATGTTTACACAATCATATCAGCACTGAACCAGTGTTGCACAACTAATACTCAAGTAATGCCATACCAAGTCTCGCACATAGAATTACTGTCATGGTGTTAGCCGCTCATGAAAAAAGAGTATCAAATTTACACAAGCAACTGATCAAGGTCGAGGGCGATATCTTTTTTGGATGGTTGGATGACAGCCCGAGTGGGACTATGTCAACAACAATATGCAACCTCTACAATCATCAACGCCCCAGGTAAGGCAGTATACGGTGGTGATAACACAACTAATGTTCAAGTGGTTAAACCCAGTCAAGCAGTCCGCCATATTTACTAAATGGCACTGGCCAGATGGGCTATGAATCCCTTGACTATTTAGTTATGCAGGCCGAGCAAGCTAGATTATATTAGAAAACTAAGCGCCCATGGCCTTCCCAAGCCTAGCATGTATTTCCGGCCAGGCAAGTCAGACCTATCAATAAAAACTAGAGCGATTCTGGACAGACTGTCCAAATGGACAACACAAAAACCGCACATACACGTGAAAGAGGGCCCCGCTCCACTGGGGGAAACAGGGGTCCAGCTTTGAGGTTTTCATGTGTCTATGTGGTTTTTCTGGCGTCCATTTGGACAGTCTGCTAAGAATTTTGTAAAAAGTATTCATTCAAATAGTGTAAAATTATGCGCTATAAATAAACTGGTTTCACTCTTAATGAAAAATCATGCCAACCGTCACAGAAGTTCAAGAATTATAATTATCTATATATGGGTATTCATGCTGCTGTTATTCATAGGCCATCAATATATTCATAGGGCGCTAATATATAAAGGCAAAACACCCAGGGCAGTCAGAAACTCCAGCATAGGACTAGCAGACTAGCAGATAGATTAAACTGAGCTCAAAAAGTAGAAGATTAGTGGAATTCCACTGCAACCGTATGGCGATTGTAGATAGCATACAGCGCCGAGCTCGGTAAGAGAAAGTATGTATGACGTTATGCTCTGGGTGAGAACTACAGCAGGCAATAACACATCAACCAGTTTTCAACAATGACAAATATCTAGTCTAGATTTGAATAACTAAGACAGCAAAGCCTAAAGCCTTCCTCGGGTAATTCCATTTCTTAGCATATGAACGCAGGTAGTCTAGTGCTACTACAGGAATATATGACCATAACATAAAGAAATCTGAACAAACTAGCAAAGACTTTAGTGTTTGCGGATGTGTGGGTGCCTATCCCCGCCACCCCCAATCAGAGTAGGCTATAGAAGCCCAAACATAAGGGGGTTTCTTGCTTTAGCAAGTGGTACATGTCCAAGGCAACGGCTAAATTTTATGACGTTTTACCAAGTAAAGAAATGGTTGAAGATAAAAAGATTAGACCCAACAAAAGAGTACTCGGAGATATCAAATTCTCCCTGGTTTGGATTACATTTAAGAATATATTACAACCAGGGAAGAACATTCTAGGTTCTAAGTGTGTCGTAAACAAGGGGATAAGAATGAATACGTCCTTGGATCTGATGATTCGACTGCTCTTACATCTGGTATGCAAAGGGAAGAAGATCTTGCAGTAGATTTTTATTACTGGTATATCTCACTTCCACCAGCATAGCCATAATGCTAATTCAAATCCCAGGAGGCCGGATCTAAGGACGTAATCATTCTAAACCCTTGTCTGTATATGGGTATTCATGCTGCTATCATTCATAAGCACTAATAGATCAAGGCAAAGCTCTTAACATTTGAAAACTCCAGCTTAACACTATCAGGCAGATTAAACTGAGTTTAAGAAGTAGAAGATAAACAGAATTCCATTGCAGAAGCAAAGCGATGGTGTAGAGCACACAGAGTAACTCGTTAACGATGCTCTGGGTGACAACTACAGGCATTAACGTGCCTACTCCAATAACTAAGACAGCATGCCTGGAGCCTTCTTTGAGTCATAATGACATATGAAATCCAGAATGTCTATCACTACTATTGGAATATGACCATAACATAAAGAAATGTGAAAAAATTAGCGAAGACTTTGGTGCTTACAGATGTGTGAGGTGCCACCCCCGTAGGAGTGGGCTACGAATGTCCAAACACAAGGGTGAATCTAGCTTTATTAAGTGGTTTATCTTTTTTAGTGTATGTCTAAAAATGCAATCTCAATCTCCATTCTATGTTTGAGACAAGAAAAAGCCTAAATTTTCTAAACACATAATCATTGAACAAACAACCGCAGAACAATACTAAGACAAGGAAAACTCCCATTTTTGCTCACTGTCATGCTAAAATGAAACTTAAGAGATTTGTAAATCTAAATAATGCTACACACATTCTCACATGCAAACACTCCCATGTCGTTGGTCCTTGCTCCACTTGTTCAGTGATGATTATTCATAGCACGTCATGGCATGGCAGTGGTCTTTCTTTTACATCAATTCATTAATTCACACAAGGCAAGTTTTCAAAGACAGACTCAACAGTTTTTTAACAACAACAACTGTCCAGTCTTGATCTATTAAGGAAAACGGGAAGCCTTGAACTAACACTCATATGTTCATGGATAACAACACAGTAAAGATATATGAACAAAATGTTAAAGAGTTTAGTGCTTACAGATACGTGAAGTGCTTAGGCCTCTTGGAAGATAGGGGCAAACCTTGCTTCTAGCAGTTTCTAGTGTATGTCTGATCTTCCCAAATCACCTAAACAGGGGTGACTGCTCCTAGTAACATCTGAACTTGGCTGACTGCGCTTCTTAATGCCAGTCTAGAAAAGCCATCTCAAGTTCCAATCCATGTCTCACCGCACAAAGGGATTAATACATTCGCACAATTATATCAGCACTGGACCAGCATTGCACAACTATTACTCAAGCAGTGCCATATCAAGTTTCAAACATTACTCTCATGGCATTATCCGTTCTTCCATGTCTTTAGCACGATTCTACACTAAGGAAAAATAATCCCTCTAGGTAAAAACAGCAACACAGATCAATAATTGAAACACGAATTGGAAAAAAGGTACCAATTTATTTACCATGAACCAGCATTGCATAAACAGAAGGAAAAAAAAAACGAAATTTTACCAATTTTTTCTCCCTCACATGAATCTAAGAACTCAAAACCTAAAGCATTTTAACGCAACGCCGCATCATTCATTCACTCCAATACTTCTCCTCTTTATCTTTATCACTATCACCTTCTTCATCATCAACATTATCAATACTCAAACCTGCCTTAAACCTCTTAACATCTTCAACAACAACACTTCTAAACAACCCGAACGGACAGCACCGCTTATCACATGATACCCACTACACCTCAATTGCTCTGGCTTATCATGAGCCATTGCAAAACCACCTAAATACACACCACCACCACCACCATTATCATCTCCACCCTTCTTCTTAGCTCCTAACACCCCTTTCTCTGCTATTCGCATCATTTCTCAAACCTTCTTATGCCCAGGATCCCACAAATACCCCAAACTAACACTCAAATCCAATGGGTGGTGATAACACAACTAATGTTCAAGTAGTTAAGCCCGGTCAAGCAGTCCGGCATATTTACTAAATGGCACAGGCCAGACGGGCTATAAATCCCTTGACTATTTAGTTATGCAGGCCGAGCTGGCTGAATTTTATTAGAAAACTAAGCACCCATGGTCTTCCCAAGCCTATCATGTATTTCCGGCCAGGCAAGTCAGACCTATCAATAAAAATTAGAGTGATTCTGGACAGACTGTCCAAATGGACGACACAAAAACCGTACAGACACATGAAAGTGGGCCCCACCCCGCTGGGAAAAACAGGGGGTCCAGCTTTGGGGTTTTCATGTGTCTATGCGGTTTTTATGGCGTCCATTTGGACAGTCTGCCAGAATTTTCGTAAAAATTATTTACTCAAATAATACTCCGTTTTTGGAAAAAAGAGATACTATCACTTTTTCATTTTAGCCTAAAATACTATCACTTTTTCATTTTAGCCTATTTTAGGCTAAAATGAAAAAGTGATAGTATCTCTTTTCTAGAAACGGAGATGGTATAAAATTATGCAACTATAAATAAACTAGTTTCACTCCTAATGAAAATCATGCCAACCGTCGGAATTATAAATATACGTTCAAGAAATTATATTTATCTACATATGGGTATTCATGCTGCTGTTATTCGTAGGGCATTAACATGTTCTAATATATAAAGGAAAAACACCCAAGGCAGTCGGAAACTCCAGCATAGGACTAGCAGATAGATTAAACTGAGCTCAAAAAGTAGAAGATTAGTGGAATTCCCCTGCAGCCGTATGGCAATTGTAGATAGCATACAGCGCGAGCTCGGTAAGAGAAAGTATGTATGATGTTATGCTCTGGGTGCCAACTACAGCAGGCAGTAACACATCTACCAGCTTTAACAATGACAAATATCTAGTCTAGATTCCAATAACTAAGACAACAAAGTCTAAAGCCTTCCTCAGGTCCTAATTCCATGTCTGAACATATGAAAACAGGTAGTCTAGTGCTACTACAGGAATATGACCATAACATAAAGAAATCTGAACAAACTAGCAAAGACTTTAGTGTTTACGGATGTGTGAGCGCCTATCCCCGCCACCCCCAATCAGAGTAGGCTACAGAAGCCCAAACATAAGAGGGTGCCTTGCTTTAGCAAGTGGTGCATGTCTAAGGCAAATTTTCTGACTTTTTACCATGTAAAGAAATGGTAGAAGATAAAAAGAATAGACCCAACGAAAGAGTACCCGGAGAGCATTAAATTCTCTCTGGTTTGGATTACATTTAAGAATATATTACAACCAGAGAAGAACATTCTAGGTTCTAAGCGCGTGGTAAACAAGGGGATAAGAATGAATACGTCCTCATGTCTGATGATTCAACTACTCTTACATCTGGTATGCAAAGGGAAGAAGATCTTACGGTAGATTTTTATTATTGGTATATCCCACTTCCACCAGCATAGCCATAATGCTAACTTAAATCCCAGAAGGCCAGATCTAAGAACTTAATCATTCTAAACCCTTGTCTGTATATGGGTATTCATGCTGCTATCATTCATAAGCACTATAATAGATCAAGGCAAAGCTCTTAACATTCGAAAACTCCAGCTTAGGACTAGCAGGTAGATTAAGCTGAGTATAATAAATAGAATTCCATTGCCATGCCTGGACATATGAAAGCAGGTAGTCTAACCATAACAACAACTTTTTTGAAAGAACTAGTGAAGACTTTAGTGCATACAGACATGTGAGGTGCTTACACCCCCATCGGAGTAAGCTACGGATGTCAAATATAAGGGTAAGACTTGCTTTATCATGTACTTTATGTTTTTAGTATATGTCTAGAAATGCAATCTCAATCTCCATTCTATGTCTGAGGCAATAAAAGCCTAAAGTTTCTAAACACATAATCACTTCTACAGAATAAAAATAAGACATGCAGTTTTCAATTCATCACTGTCATACTAAAATGAAACTTAAGCAATTTGTAAACCTAAGTAATGATTGTTTAGTTATCATTGTTCATAGTGCTCTGTCATGATACGACTTGGCATAGGTTGTTCTTGTATGCGAATTCATTAATCTACAAAAGGCAAGAATTTAAAAGACAGACTCAACAGCAACAACTATCTAGTCATGATTCTAATAAAGAAGACAAGAAGCCTTACATCTTACATTCATAACATTCATACTTCATAGATAACAACACTACACCTAACAGTAATGTTTAAAAATTTTCAGACGATTTTCTATAATTATATAAAAATACGACCATACAGTAAAGACATGAACAAAATAGAAGAGAGTTTAGTGCTTACGCCTCTTAGGAGATGGGGGTGAGACTTTATTTAGCAGATTCTAGTGCATGTCTGGTCTTCCTTAATCAGCTGAACAAGGGTGATTGCCCCTCGTAACATTTGAACTTGGCTGATTATCCTTCGTAATGGTAGTCTAGAAAAGCCATCTCAAACACCATTACATTTCTCATCACACAAAGAGATTAATACATTAACACACAGTTATATTAGCACTGAACCAGCATTGCACATCTAATACTCAGTAATGCTGTGTCAAGTCTCAGTACACAAAGTTACTCTCATGGCATTAGTTATCCTTCCACACCTATTCCACTAGGAAAAAACAGTAACACAGATCAAAAACTGAAACAAGGAATCGAAAAAAGGTACCAATTTATTTACCATGAACCAGCATTGCATAAACAGAACAAAACAACAACCAAATTTTACCCGTTTTTTCCTCCCTCACTTAAAACTAAGAACTCAAACCTAAAGCATTCTAACCAAACACCGCATCCTTCATTCACTCCAGTACTTCTCCTCTTTATCTTTATCACTATCACCTTCTTCATCATCAACATTGTCAATACTCAAACCCATCCTAAAATTCTTAACATCTTCAACAACAGCACTTCTAAACAAACCCAAATCGACAGCACCACTTATCATATGATACCCTCTGCTCCTCAATTGCTCCGGCTTATCATGAGCCATTGCAAAACCACCTAAATACACGCCACCACCAACAACATTATCATCTCCACCCTTCTTCTTAGCTCCTAACACTCCTTTCTCCGCTATTCGCATCATTTCTCGGACCTTCTTATGCCCAGGATCCCACAAATACCCCAAACTAGCACTCAAATCCAATGGCCCCATTTGAACACAATCCACCCCATCAACCTTAGCAATATCTTCAATCTTCTTCACACCTTCCTCAGACTCCACCTGACACATAATCAACAACTCGTCTTCGTAATTCGTCAAGTACCCATCATCAATACCATAATTCGACGCTCTAACAACCATATGAGCTGATCCACGAACCCCATTTGGTGGAAACTTACAGTAAGAAACAGCTTTCTTAGCCGATTTTGGACTTTCAATCATTGGAAACATAATACCCTGAGGACCTAAATCTAATGCTTTCTTAGCCCATGTTTCAGTCGATTCAGGTACACGGATAATCGAAGCCGTACCTGTAGCAGCAAGTGCTCGGAGACACGGGAGTGCTTCGGAAATCCCTCCTTCGCCGTGTTCCAGATCGATGACGACGTAATCGTAACCGGCATGACCAGCGATTTCTGCGAGAGTTGGTGATAAACTGAGTAAGAACATACCGTAGAGTGTTTCTCCATTAGCTAATCTTGATTTTAGAGTCTTTGGATTTGTTTCTAATGGTGTGAGATCTGATGTTATTGAATTTGATTGCAAGGGTTTCAGTGTTGAGAATGGGGATCTGGATGTGGTGGTGAGATTGATTGATAGTGAATTTGATTGGAAATTTGTTGAGGGTTTTGATTTGAATGAGAGATTGTTGTTGAAATGAGAACGATGGGTTTGGATTAAAGAAGCAAGTGATGGTGGAGAGTGGTTGTTGAAGGTGGTGGCGGAGGTGGCAGTGGTGGTGGCCATCTTTGGAGAAATGAGATGGTGGAGTTGGTGAGAGAGTGTGGGAGGGGAGAGAGAGGTTGGGTTATATTGGGGACAGTGATGACAAATTTGGAGTGATTCATGATATGTCCATAAAAGATGTGCAAAGCACAAAAACTACAAAATGTGGTCAAATAATACACGATTTGTAAAGGGGATACCAGTCTTATTAGGTGCTGATATTATTTTATGGATCCAACGGTCAGGATTTTTTTGTCCTAAATGAAACGGTATCAGCACTTAATAGTACTGATATCCCATTATAAATAATAAAATAATGATACCAAAATGGGATCTTTTGAATTTGTGAAATCTTAACATACTGATGTTGGTTCAATATTTTGGCATGGGGCAGTGTTGTGCGTTTTTTGTGGTCATGTATCTCTTGAATGTAGTTATGAGCAAACACTTTGGTATAGATAATAGCATGTTTAGATACCAGAAGAATAAGTCATAAACAGAATGTATTCCCTTCACAAAAAATTAATCTTTTTGCTTTTAAAAGTTAATTTTGAAATTGTGCATTCAAACTAATTTCTGACATTTCTTCTTCCAAAAGTCAAAAACACAACTTCTGGAGTGGTATAATAAAGCTATAGACTTGTTTAATTCTAGCACTTGACTAATATGTTGTTTGTTTGAATCTATTTCACTCGGTCAGATATTTTGTTTTTCATCTCTTCTGATTCAAGGGCTAACTCGGCCCATACATCTGACTCGAAATAATTAAGTGAAGTACCATTTTGTACCCAACTTGTCGGGCACAAACCGAAGTCAAATGATTTTTTTATAATTCTACCTTTTAATAGTTTTAAGTCAGATTCAGATGTAATGAGTCAGATTGATTCAGAAGAATCATTGGAGAAAATCTGTAAATATGTAATTGCTTGCTATTAGAAATTGCAACATGTGTTGGAAAAGGCTTAGGTCGAAAACTAGGATTTGGCGTCCCTGCCTAGAAATATACAACATTTCTTATTTCATTCTCTCTTTGTTTTTCTATTTCTTTTTTTTTACTTAACTTTTTTGTATTTTCATTCTCATTCATCAAAAAAACATATTACAAGGTTTGTTATTATAGCCTCGATAGCCGCGTCTAGAGTTTTCTAAATATAAAACTTTGACCAACTTTAAGCCAATGCCTATGGGTATGCCAAAAAAATGTTGTTTGGCATACCAGGTGGCATGGCAAATGAGTTTCCCCACTATGGTAGATATGCCAAACTTGATTAAAAACGTATATTTAATTGTGTTGGGTGGGACCCTAATGAATAAAAAATATATTTATTTGTGTGGTGGGGTATTTATAAAAAATTTAGTATTATAATATAATAAGTGGGACCCTTTAAATATAAAAGTATATTAGAATAATGAAAAAGTAGGAGAGAAGGAAAATTTATATATATATAAAATTACTCGGAGGTAAAGAGAATATCGCTGGAGATAAAAAGAATATCGCCAGCGATAAAATCTCCATCGCTGAGCAAAGCCATAGAATCTATATCGCTCGCTGGAAACTCTGTCGTGTATGCGTGTATGTTATTCCTGACATATAGACATATGAGTTTGGCATTTTGGTTACCCATAGCGGATGCATATATGGCAAAACGTGATGCTTTCCATATACATAGGAATAGACCTTACTAGTTCACTTACATTACATTAGCTTTTTCTAGATTTTTCTTACCTTTTTTGACTCACGAATCTAACTGACTGTCCATACAACTCTAAAGACTTCACACAACTTGTGATTAGTAGATTTTACATTTTGGTAAACGGTAAACTATAAAAAATGCATTGATTCCAACACTCCTCAATGCATTTTTTCTTTTCTTCCGATGAGCCTCTAGCATCATTTTGTTGCATTTTATTTCTTTGTTGAAGTCTTTTAATTCTAGCACTGAAGTGTCGTGTGTCCCTGTTCGTGATTTTTCTCTCCAAACTTTATATCCTCCACTTTGACTTTAGCAATGACCTGATTCATGTTTTTCTTGTCATATATAAAACACATTCCTTATCAAAATGTAGAGAATATCCAATTGCTACCATTTGACCAACACTTAAACAGATTTGTTTTGAGATTAGGAACTAGAAAAACATCTTTGACAAGCCTTATACATTTTCTACTTTGAATTGCACTTTTACCTTTGTCTTTCGCTTCAACCAAGTTACCATGTCCTAGCCTTATTAGAGTTTTGATAGATGTCTCTATGTCGCGGAAATTGCTTTCATCTCAAGCCATATAATTGTTGCAACCGCCGTCAACATACCACGGTTCATTTTTCTCTTCTATTGTTGTTTGGCGAGATTAAAACAATTGTGCTTCTTCCTCTTTCTCTTTTTCATGGTAGTTAGCTTGGTACTTTTTCTTAAAATGACAATCTTTTGTGAGATGTCTGTGTCGATGACAATTATAGCATTGTGGCTTGCTTTCATCAAATCAGCAATCTTTTTCTTCATGATTAGTCTTTTAACAAATCCTAAAGATGGATAATTGTTCTCCCATCTTTTATCCATGTAGTTTTCTTCTCTTTATTTTGAAACTTTATAACAATCTTCACTTTCTTCTTTAGACTTTCCAGCTTTAGATTTAGTTTAGACTGAAAAGCATTTTCAATAGGAGCTTCATGTCACCTACTCAATCTCTATTTATATGCTTCTAAAGAACCTATAAGTTCTGTCACTGAAAGAGTTGCGATGACTCTTCAATGGCAGTAACTATGGGATCATATTTATCTGTGAGATTAATAAGTATTTTGTCCACCAACTTTTTATCTCCAATACTTTATCCATAGTTTTTCATTTGATTGACAATCTCTTTTACTCTAGAATAGTAATATTTTGCAGGTTCAGATTCTTTCATTTGTATGTTTTCTAAATCTCTTCTCAAAAATTACAATTTAACCGTACATACCTTGTCGTTCCCTTGGAAATCCTCCTCTAATGTATGTGAACACATAAATATCGATGGCATCCACGTGTTCACAAACAAATATCGCAGTGTGTATAAAATCATTACGGGGAATAAAGCAGATGTAAAATGGCATAAACACGATGACTCATCAACTCGAAGCCTTCGGACTCGTCCTTGTCTAGTCATGAGAATGTAATTCAGCTATTCTTATGAGCACGATGCATGGTATCACAGAGCATAATAACAAAAGTAGAAAGTAAAGTGTTGAAGTATAAATGAGACAATGATTTACATGGTTCAGCACTAAGGCTTACGTCCACGGGGTTGGGGTTTCACTATGTACTTGGAATTACAAGGGTAGTCAAAATGACTTTGTGTGAATCACGAAGATAGAGGGAAAATAGATCTCATACTTACTCTTCCTATTTCTCTCTCTCTTATTCTCTTAATCTCAGTTGGTAGACCTCCCTCTTCTCTCAGTAGAGAGGGGTATTTATAGGGATGATACATGGGGTCCACTATTAGAGACAGTTGCAACCTTATCTTCTTGATTTTTGCGTTGATCCCGCTGGTGTCTTCGTTCTCGACAGATGGCTTCATCGGTCCTGTATGGTTACGAAGGGTCACCTCCTTTTCTTCCACAGATCTGCTGACATGTACCCTATGCCTATGGTATTTAATGCGGGTGGTTGAGGCGGTCCGCACGCGTCAGACAGATGTCTGATGCCCCTGTCACATCTTCGTCAGTGGAGCTAATCTTCGCCGTTGATCTTGGATCTGCCTCGAGATGGGATAAAGCAGATCTTTGGGTGCTCTTCAGTACTTTTCGGTGGCTCGTTCCTTCAGTGCTCCCTGATCCTGAGCCATTGGATCATCGTGATGACGAAAAAATATAGGCGACAGAGGTCCCCTGGGTGTTGGGAGGTGGCATCATATCTTGATGTCTCATTGTTGCGTGTCTTCCACGTGTACTCCCTTTAACACGTGGCGGATGATGAATAATGTGTACACAATTTGCCCCTTTTCTCTAAGCTTGAAGTTGGTCAAAGTTTGGAGAAAAACCACCTTCACATTCATCTCTCCTCATTAACCCCTCCTTATCCTTAGCGCACTTCCCACTATTGGCATTAACTTCCCCTTGATTCGTGGGACGGTTTTATCTTGTTATAAATATGAGAGAAGCTGTAAATTCAATAAATTTTATTCTTCTTCATTCCTTGTCAGTTCATAACTCTTTATTCTCCTTGGCTCTTCATTCTCTCTTCAAGTTCTTCTCTTTTGTTCTTTAGCTTTTAACTGCTGCTCCTCCTCATTCTCTCTGTTACAACTTCTCCCCATTCTAACAAGATTCTCTGAGTTAAGCCGTTGTCATTGTTCTTCAATAGTCTCGATCCTGTCCACCTCTGATTTTCCAAACCGCCTTTTATCCAGGTATGGTGTTCATTATCTTGTTCTAGATTTTAGTTGATATTCATCTTTCTGTTGCTGTATATAGGTTTTTGCAATGAAGAACACAATATACGAAAGTATATATACTTGCCCATATTTTTTACCGCAAAAACTTAAGACTTCTTTGTTGTTCGTTGAAGCTTATTTTTGACAGTTATGACTGAATTAGGGTTTCTCGTTTCTGTTAGGCTATTTGTCTCTGTGCCCATGTCGATATTTCGTATGAACTGTGAAAGTTTGCAAAATCTAGATTTTTGATTATTTTCTTTATCTGATCTTTGTGGTACTTCCTTCCCCTCGTAGGTATGTCTGATCGTTATCGGGTCCCATACCAAACTCCGCCATCGAGCCCCTACAGATCTCCACATAGAAGTCCTGATATATCTCCGTCGAAGGGTGGTCCATCTAAGTATTTCCAACCAGATCCACGAGCACAGAAAGTTTCGTCATCTTCGGGTCCAAGGGTTTCTATTACGAAGAAAGGGGATCCACCAAAGGGGTCTCGGTATGCGGTAAATCGTCCTGTGGCTCATCCCTTTTCCCAACGTTTTGAGCCAAGAAATGTGCATCACTCTTCTCCCCATCTTGACGAACCGCTGACTGTTCAACCTCTTCTATCCATGCTTCCTCAAACCACGATGCCTCCTTCGGGGTCTAAAGCTTCGCAATCTACTGCTGCGGTAAAAGATTATTTTACTAAAGCTACTGCGCCCATGGCGGACCCTCCCAAGAATCCACCGGTCAAAAGGAAAGGTTCAGATATAAGTCCTCCTAAGACAAAGAAGCCATCGTTGAGTAGACCCCCTAGCCCTGATACTTCCCCGGTCATACGAAGCATTTCGGTGGGAAAGAAAGGTTACTTTCAAGCATGTTGATATCGAATTATTCAAGGAGAAGCATGGCCTCAAGTTCTTTGATGTTAAGTTCTATGCACCAGACGATGATCTTACCTGTGATATGATCGTGAACTATAAGTACGATGACCTTCATTTGCTGACTACTGTGGGGTCTTTCGAAGCGGGTTAGATGCTGCCCTTATATAAGTCGGGGGATTCCTTTTATTATGATGTTCTGGCCGATCGCGAAGGTTCTACTCATAATACTCATTGTCGCTCGGTAGTGCATCTAAGTGGGAATTATCTTCGTACTTTGAAGGAGTGTTATCTTCGAATCAAGGGTGAGACGATGATGACCTGCTATGTTCCCGATCCTGCTGAGAGAGATTTGTATACTCCTGCAAATTTTAACGCTTCTTTTGGAGATTAAGTCAATAGTAGAAATCGCAAGCCATGGAGTGTAGGTCTTCGTACGATTTCTGCTTCTCATGGCGAAGTTCGTCTTTTAAGTGAAGTGAGTGATTCGAAGCTTCTCTACGCTCCTGGTACCGAAGGGACTTCTCAACAGAAGCTTTTTTTCCAACCGTGAAAATCTTAAGCGTGACCATGATTATGAATGGCATTCCATGCTAAAGAGTCCGGTGCTTTGATTGACGGCGTAATAAGAGTTGGAAGTCACGAATATCAAAGCCAAGATAGGGTTCGTGGGTCTAACATCATACCTTTCTCTTTACCGCATCTTCCAACAAAAGCAAAGCTACTAACTGCTAACTCAGTAAAGCTAGCAACTAACTCAGAACTCAGCAACTCTAGGTATATGAAGATGAAGGAAGCTTGAGCAATTCAAGCTCGGATTCTCAATACCCATGTTTCCCGAAGCGACACTTTGTTCCACTCCTTTCATTTATACTCCAAGTGCGAATTGTAAGTCCATGGAGTCAGACTATTGCCAAGACCTATCTTAAGCACCTTCAACACCAGAATACGATAAGTAGATACATCAGATAGAGTGTAATCTATGACCAAAAATCAGACAATGACAGAGAGTTGAGAGGAGGCCGATCACGAACGTTACAGGTGTGGGAGCGCAGTCATCGAAGTTGTTGGCCCTTGGGCTTATAGATGGGTGCCTGGTCAACATGGATGGCGTCCTGTTGCTGGAAGTCAGCCTCGTGATAGCGCTCCAGCTCGCTACGGTGACTTCTTCCCCTGGCGGTTGAATTTCGATGGTATGAACTTTGATTATGACGTTGACGCTGCTGATGAAGACGAAAGATCCGATGTTTTTCTTCCTTCGAAGGGTAATGCCGCTGTCAAGGTATGGTCCCTTATGTTGCCCCTTTTCTTCTTAGTTTAAGGTAACTCGAAGCATGGAGAAAACAGTTGTTGTATTGACATGTGGAGTGTTATATACTTAGGCAAAGAAGAAAAAGAAGATAGGCGCGGTTCAGTATTCCACTGCCCCTGCGGAGGAGACATCATGATGAGGTTACCAGCCCCGTAAATGGTAAGGATCTCGAGGATGAAGAATATTTTACCGATGATGAGGAATGAACAGAGACCTCTCCTCATAATCATGCGAAGGATGAAAATACCGATGGTGGCGCCAACGAATGGGAGAATGCCCCTGGTGGCACTGGTGGGGAGAGAGTTATGTCTAACACTCCTATGAACGATCCCCCTATTGGATCGGTGCAAGATCAGGGGAATGGGGATGTTGAGCTTTAGCCAACAAACCCTACTCCAGAATTTTCTTTTGGTAAAATTCATTCCGTTGGGGTTCTGATGGATATTAACGCTGCCATGGGGCTAGCTGATGTTCTTGGGGGTGAAGGTGAGAAGGCCGCTGGTGGGGGAGTAACTGAGACTGGTGGCGAAAAAGCAGCTGGGATCGATGGTGAAAGGGCAGCTGATCCGGAGGAAAATTTAGGCGGTGAGGGCGATGAGACTCGTGCTAACGAGGAGGCCGGGGCCAAGAAGAGTTCCAATGGTCAAGGGGATGTGGCTGATATTGGATCTACTGCTGGTGCATCTTCGGAGGATTTTGATAGAGCCATGATGCAGGATGGTGATGATGCCATACTGGATTGGTTGATGAAGAAAAATCTGATGTTTGTGCCGAACCCTGACCCGGTGATACCTGGCAAGAAATACTCGGATGCCTTTACCCGCCAAAGGATGCAGTTGTCATCTCCCGATGATGTTCCTGAAAGTTCGGAGAAAGATTTGGGAGCTACCTCTACCAGCTTACGGGTCGATCCCCCTTCTTCCATCGCTGACATGATGGCTATCGCCGATGGGTACCAATATGGTTATCCCCAACAGCGTGTCCTTGAAGTAAGTCATCGTTGATTCCTTCTTTTATTACTGACATACCTCTTTATTGATAGTTATTATTTTTTCGTGATCAATGCAGATAATGAGAAGTGAACATTGCAACAACAATCTATACAGATTCTTCAAGGCGAAGGCCCTCAAGCTGGAGGCAAAGCTTCGTCATAGGGAAGAAAAGTTGAATGTCGCTTAAGTGCTTATTTCTTCTAGGGACAAGGAGATATTGGAACTGAAGAACCGTCTGAAGGGGAAGGAGCAGCTTGAAGCCGAAAAGCAGAAGCTTCGTGTTGAACTTGCATTGGTTCGTAGTGAGTTGGAGAAGACCCGCAATGATGCTTTGCCTTCTAAAGGTTTGGTCTCTAAAATTCGGCTTTCGCAATTTTTCATTTTAGAATGCATGGATGCATGTATGTGTATACCCATTCAGATAAGCAGCTCAAATAAAAGTAAGTCGAAGTTTTCCATGTTTGAATTTGAGGGTTTCTGGAAAGGGAATTGACATCGACCTTTTGGTTTTCGATCCCCATGCTTAATTAGTAGGTTATCTACTTCATTTTGAGTTTATCAGATTTAAAAATATGCAATTTATTGATCAAATGGTATTCACAGTGTAAGAACATATGGACAGAATATGTACACAAATATGAGTACTATAAAAGTACTATGAGACATTGAGACTAGAGACCACTTGATGCGAAACCAGCAGCCATACCACTGTTTTTTCTTCGAATACGATCTTTCGTTTCACTTGAAAGCAGTTTGGCAAATCTTACAAGTGCTTCTTGATTGGTTTCTAGGTGGAGGAGATTTTCCTGATCATTATGCACCACGGGTTCGAGATGACCTGTTTCTACACTAACTTGTGTAACCGGTTTCTTTAACAAATCTTGGCCAACTCTGACAAGAGATTCAAGATTTTCTTTTGTAGCTATGTCGATTGAAGATAGTGTACCACTTTCGCTATTAGTGAAGTTATGCTGAATTCTGAGGAACTCGATTTTATTAGCACCAAGCCAAAGTTGAGACAAAGCTAGGATAGATGCATTATCATAATATGATATGTCAGACTCAGCTGGTGAAAACAAATCACTTAGTCCATTTGTGTAGCGCAACCAATCCACAACCCCCCATTTGGCTGCAATGTCAGCTGTTATTTCTTGTTTTTCAGCCTCCGCTCGTGTTGATGATCCCGTGCCTAATGATAATATCAGAACTTTACCATTTCCTTGGTTGAAAAAACTTGGATTTCCCTTGCATACTCCGGGGATAAGTCCATACGGAATTGTAATCTGCATACATAGAGAGATTTGTAATATATCTATAGTTTGGAGCGGAATCGATTAATGTAATATAAAACAATCTCATACCGGACAATTAGCAGCAACCCCGCCATCAATGAGATTATATTCTCGTACTTCTTCGCTTTCACCGGTTTTGGACTTCACTTGGAAACGGTGAGGAGGGAGATAAGTTGGCGCCGCAGAAGTACCAATGCAAACATCTGAGAGTAGTGGATCTTCTAGTAAAGTGGTTTTAGCTTTCTGAGTGGTGAAGATACAAGTGTGTCTTTGCTTTACATCGTACGCAGGGATAGCAACCGAAGTTAACGTTTGATGCAATCTAGTTTGTCCAAGTAACTTCCTCAAAAGTCCATGAAAGTATTCACCATCATACTTCGGTCCACCAACCATGTCATGGATCCATTTTTTAGCATTATCAAGAATCCCACTACATATGCCAAAAATCAAATTAAGAACATAGTACAATCGATGAAATGCGTAATCAAACAATCCAAAAAATTGAAAAGTGCGTATATACATTTTCGTTTGTGGGAAGATTTTTGAGCTATGATCTAGGTAGAATTGAGGTATTTCCTTTGCTGCAAAAAGAGGTCGATTTTGTTCATTTGGTGCAGTTAACATTGCTGTTACTAGTCCCCCAGTACTTGTCCCACTGATGATATCGAAATAGTCGCAAAGTCTAGCTTCAGGACCATCCAGTATCTACATAGTTGCACAATCAATTTCAAGGTTCGATACAAATGATGAGAATGAAGTTAAGTATACAAATAGAGATAGAAAATATCAGAGAATTCTCTTCTTATTACCTGTAATTCAGCTTCGAGGAATTCTAGAATAGTACTTGGAATGACTCCTCTAACACCTCCACCATCAATACAAAGAATCGTGATTAGTTTTGAAGGTGGTAATCGATCACTATACCTAACAGAACTCTCCACTTTATCCATGAATATATATGTTGATTAAAATGAGATGAAATGAAACAATTTAGAAAACTAACTTTGAGTGAACTTGTGAGAGCAGAGATTGGAAGATTATGAGAAGCAAAGATGAGTAGTAGTTGTAGTGTGGTTGATGAATGAATACTGGATCAGTTTATATAGACTTAAGAAAATGTGTAGATGGATAAGCTCGTAGGTACATTGATGAACTGGATGATGACATACATTTACAAGTAACATCCCAACTATATTTCTTAACTCATGCCTTCTTTATGAACAGTTCTAGATAAGCAATACCATATTAAGCATATAGTTAGCTAAATTTAATTAATTAAATAAAATTTACCATTAGTAATTCTATTATATAGGAGCTTCAATGAATCTTCCCCTCTTACAGGGAACATGATCACTTAAGTTGTTTTGGATGATCTGATCTTATCCACCACGTACGCTTTCCTTCTTCGATCTATTAACGTAAAAGTTTTACCTTGAGTTGTTCTTGATTTCTTTTTTCAGTTTCTTTCTCAATTCAATTCATTGCAAAGGTTAAGAACATTGACGATTTTGGATAATGACAACCACTTACAAGTTAAAAATGCTATAAATTGACCAGACAGGTAAACTAAAGTTCATGCCTTTTTCAATCAGTTCTTGATTTGGCAATTGTTTTCTTGACTTCTGTTCTAGACCTCTATTAAGCAATACCATATATGAGCATCACACTCTTTCCGGGAACATGCATGATCACTCGAGTCTTTAATTTAATTTAATTTAATTTTTTGGATGAACTGATCCTATCCTATCCACCTACGCCCTTCAATTCCTCTTTTCTATCTATGGAAAATGGAAAATGTGTGTTTATAGTTTTTCTGGAATTGCGTTGTCGGTCCTTTATTCTAAGGTTACGAACATGGCATTCAGTAAGATTGTTAGTCGCCTGGGCCAATCTAAATGCTTTCACACTAAGAATTTGTTTGTTTGCAGCTGACTCGGCGTCTGAATCTGAGTCAACCCCTGACTCGGACCGAGTCAGCAGTCAGACCGTTTGTTTTCCATTTTGAGTCAGATCTGACTCGACCTCTGACTCAGACATAACCCCTGACTCGGACTCATCTGAGTCAAGTAACAAAATACCCCTGACTCATGGAATCAAACCACTGACTCACTTATTTCCGAGTCAGATGAGTCAGATCTGACTCAAAACAAACATATCGACTCAGATCCAGATGAGTCAGGTGATTTCACTCAGATCCAGATGATTCAGATCCAGACGACTCAGATAAGTCAGGAGTAAACAAACATGGTGTAAGCTTACAGTTTGCATTATTCCAGCGGAGCCATATACTTTTATTTTTGCTAGTAGAAGAAATCCGGTATTATTTTATTTTTTTGACAACCATGCAAAGAAATCTGGCATTGCATTGCAGATGGAGGCAAGGGAACGGATTTGGCACGCTGCAATATTAGCTCATGCAAAGAGAATGCTTGGTGCCAATTGAGCATTAAATCTTCAATGCCATATATTGATACATAATTAAATTACAAAAATACAACACCAAAAGTTTTATTAATGTATAAGTTATAAGATAATCCTACACTGTTTGAAATGACTCGTGAATATGCCTTAATATCTCCTTATCTATGTTCCATTCCGGTGTTGGAGCATTAACAAAATGAGCATAAAGCTTGTTTCTGGCGCACGTTACTGAAATAAGACTATGTGCAGCAACCCCGTACGTCGATAAGTTACTGAAATCAGACTATGAATTATGGATCGGTTTATATGGGCTTAAAGCATTAATGTGCTAGATAAATTCATAGTTCCATTGATGATTTGGATGCCTTTGTTTATGATCAATTCTAGATAAGCAATACCATATATGTAGTTAGCTAAACTTAATTAATTAAATACAATTAGCAACTCTATTATATAGGAGCTTCAATGAACATACCCTTCTTACCGGGAACATGATCACTTGAGTTGTTTTGGATGATCTGATCCTATCCACCGCGTACGCTTTCCTTCTGCTATTTACGTAGAATTTTTATCTAGAGGTTTTCTTGGTTTCTTTTTTCAGTTGTTTCTCAATTCAATTGTTTCCTAACTTCATTATTGTACAGGTTAGAAGGAACATTGATGGTTTTGGATAATGACAAGTTAGAATTGCTATAAAATGAGCAGACACTTAAGTCATGCTTTTTGCAGTCAGTTCTTGGTTTGGCAATTGATATCTTGACTTGTGTTCTAGATAACCAATACCAAGCATACACACTTACCGGGAACATGCATGATCATGTTGAGTCTTAAATAGTTTTGGATGATCTGATCCTATCCACCTATAAGCCTTCAATTCCCTTTTCCTATCTATGGAAGATGTGTGTTCATAGTTTTTCTTGATTTGGTTTGTCGGTCCTTTATTCCAAGGTTATACATATGGCAATTGGCAAGTCTAGTCTGAGCTACAATAACATGCATATTGGGGTTAAACCAGGCGGCAACACGGTTATCCGCCTAGGCCAATCTAAATGCTTTTACATTATCCCAGCTGAGCCATACTTTTATTTTTGCTAGTAGAAGAAATCGGATTTTCTTCAACAACCATGCAAAGAAATCTGGCATTGCATTGCTGCTGGAGGCCAGGGAACGGATTTGGCACGCCGCAATATTAGTGTTGGTAGTTCATGCAAAGAGAATGCCTGGTGCAAACTGAGCATTTGGTCTTTAAATTTGATTCACAATTTCTCAATACTCAGATGGGGCTGCCTTGAAACTTCTTAAAGTGGAATTAGACAATCCATTCTTCATCATATTTCCATGTATTATACATAATTAAATTACAAGAATACAATCTATGAGTTATAAGATTATCCTACACTGTTTGAAATGACTCATGAATATGCCTTAGTATCTCCTTATCTCTGTTCCACTCCGGTGTCGGAGCATTAACAAAATGAGCATAAAGCTTGTTCCTAGCACACGTTACTGAAATCAAGCTATGTGCAGCAACCCCGTCGATTTCGTACACATAATAAACCTGCCCATTCTCTTTCTTCGTCTCTTTCGATGTTACATTGTCCGCACTAGAGATTAAATCTTGCAAATTCACATCTGATAAAGCTAAATTGTTTAAGATAACCTCCAATGGTGCTAGTTGTCTGATCCCTGCAAGATATGTCAAGTACTCTTTCTCGGTTTTCTTCTTCGGATTAAAGAATTCGCTATCAGTGCCGTTTGTTCCCTTCTCAACTTTCGATACTGCCCGTTCTTTCCATCCATCAGGCACATCGTAAATGTATTCAGCGGAATCTTTCTTGCTCGAGTTGCCTCCGTAACCACCGTAATTGGCCGCACTGGCTGCTGTACCGTAGTAAATTTGGTACGGATCTGCAGCAAAAGCAGATGGAGTAGTAGAGAGAATTACAGCAGCCGCTGCAAAAGTTGCTGCTAGTTTGGAAGCTGAAGAGGATTTCACCGAGACAGAAGCTTCAGTAATGGCGCCGCTACTGCTGCAGCCGATGGCGGAGAAGATGGTAGGTTTACATGATGATTTAAGAGGATATCGAGAGGGTGAAAATGATAAGTTTATAGCTGCTGAAGGGGAAAACATAGTGTTATTCATAGGAAGAAGAAGGATCAAACAATGAAAGGGTTTGTGGCATTCTCTGCCTATTTCATCTCATTTTAGATTTTCCTTATCCATTCAAATGGATAACATGAAAGTGGGGATATGAAGTCCGTCAGTCCTCGCCTAGATTAGAAACGGGCCAAGAAGCACGACCCAGGCAGATTTACACTTATAACCTCAGTAAACAATCTCTGTAAATAACCTCAGTAAACAATCTCTGTAAACCACAGTAATAATAATGTGAATAGCCGGAATACAGTTTGGTTCAGATCAACAATCTCAAGTAATTCAACATGGTTAATACTTATAAAAACGAGTCAATGGCAGCATATGAACCATCATGAGTGGCAATTGTCAGTTAAAAATCCCAATGCACCCACGATCATACTAGGAAGATCTACAGCTTCAAAGCAGCTCTTGCCATGGCTAAAGCTCCCTCGTAAGTTTTGTTTCCACCAATAAACCCGCTCATATGAACAAACACGCAATCTGGAATTCCAGCCTCCTTGGATAGCTCTTCATCTCTCAAACCCCTCCACTGAGCTGGGAGAGCCTTTCGGCTTTCAAATTTATCAGGAGATACTCCTACAGCTTGAATTCTCCAGCTTTGACTCCTTTCATCCTGTATTTAGCAGTCAAATAAATTCAGATACCTTGAGTACTTGCATACATTTTGCAATTACATATAGAGAGTTGAAATGGAAGCCTTTTCTGTTACTCCTTAAAAGATGGCAATCTTCCAAAACAACTTACGAAGTTCTTCTGAAGTTTTTCCTTGTCATGTTTTATACTTTATATAAAGTTTTTCCTTGTCATCTAGGTATAAATGCTGTTCTTAAAGTGCCATATAGTTGGTGTTCCATGCTCGTAATCTTTATAAGTTCTAACAAAATTCAACATCCTCAAGTTCAAGCTACTCAAAAATCCATTTGCTGCAAATGAACATCGAAATCAGAGGCATCATGAGATGAACTCCATACCTGGTAAAGAACATATTTGACGAGAGGATCATTCTTCATCTCCTCCTCGAGTTCATGTAGATGAAGCTTCCACTGTTCAACAAAAAAAGGAAATAATCAATAATGTTACGAGCCTTCAGTTTAGGTGGATGAACCAACTATGATATTACTACCTATCAAAATAAAAAGACATTGAAAGTTCTAAGGCCATAGTATATGAAATATTTACACAATGACTCAACTCTGCAATAAGACCTACTGTATGAATCATGACATGTATATCCTACTGGTGGTAATAGTAGGGATAAGAAAACAAGGATTTTGACTTTAAAGGGCAAATCCTTGTATAGAAGCTCACTGCATTCAGGGGTGAAAATTACGGTATTCCTTATATGACCAGCTCAGGCAACTAACAAAGTTGTAGATTCCAAAAAAAACCCGGATAAGAAACCTTAACGGATTTTGTTTTCGATCAATTTCACCCGTTCATGTTAAGTATTTAACAACTTCACATCTTGTTTATAGAGTAAATCTGTAGAGCCTTTAGTTCGGAACAACTAATGACAGTATTGCACCAAAAGACAGATGGGAGAAACTGTAAATATTTCAACAAAGCATAAAAGACTATGTAATTGAACTCCAAAATGAACAAATTAAAACACAGATTGGTGTCTGCAGCGAATTTTTGATAGAGGAAGGGGAAGGAAACCTACGGGGCAGAAATTTTTCAGCGTCATGATTTCTCCACTGGGGTCAACTTCGTGTCTTGCAGCAAGGCACTCCAAAACAATAGATCGTGCAGGTAACCATGATTTTGCGTGAAACCGGACATTCTGAAAAAATAAAATATCTTGTGTTAGTTTATTCTCTGCCTTACAACCCTCTGTTGACAGCATAAATCAGCAAAGGAGGAAATTAAAGTCACAACATATACATATACAGAGCTAAAACAGAAAAATCTAACCTCTAGGAATTCACTACCAGCAAGAGCCATTGCACGATGAAAGGCCTCATTCTCTCTCTCAGCTGACTGATCAGGATCGACCCAGTCCAGATTAAGCCTTCCAACTCTGGCAGAAAGACCTGTGTTATTCACGTATCTTGGAGGAAGATCCGTATCATACCTATTAATCCCATTGTCAATAGCATCAATTGCCTGTCACAAGTAGAACAGAACAACAAAACTTCATTAACTAGTCTTATCCAGAACACCAACAAACGAATCAATACTGTTCAAAAATGTTTCACATCACCAAACATCTAAAGTACACACACACACACACACATTTACCTCCATAAAACTTTTATAAATAGCTAGAAATAATCGATGCACATCTGGGTGTCCTTGATCAACCTGTAGCTCCTTTGCAATTATCTCCATACCAAAATGCTACTACCAAAAATGAAATAAAAACATACCATACAGTTAACCATCCCGTACAAATAGACAAGAAAACAGAACAATTAAAGCTGAACAAATCTACACACTTCAAACTAGTAATACATTCACAGAGTAACAGTAGTCGCATAGGTTGTCAATTTTTTTATTGTAATTGGAGAAGGGGGTATCGGTGGTGGATTGGTGGAGGTGTAGGTGACATCTACCAATTACACCACCTCCACAGACTCCACCTCCACCTCCATCTGTAACTCCCCCAATTACACCACCACCACAGATTCCACACCTCCACAGACTCCACCTCCACCTCCATCTGTAACAGCCCCAATTACACCGCCACCACAGATTCCACACCTCCGACGTCAGGGTATAGTATCACTGCCTATTGCGTAAAATTGCGAGCACCACCACAACCCTCTATAGTCACACATGCCACCACAAGCATTAACCATCACCACCACAAAAACACCAAATCAAATTGAGGGTTTAGAGAAGGTTTCAGTATGTACCTTGTATACAAGTCCAGCACTACTGAGTTTAGTAGTAAACCCATGACCAAAAACCTCTTGAAACCCTTTCTGGTGATGATCATAACGATCTGTACTTGGATCATACACACCACCAACATCAAGAACTGCATCAAGTGTATCCAAAACCTAACACCAAAACAAACAAAACCATCAAATGATTCTCTAACGCAATTTATCAAACAATTGATGCACAGAAGATGAAACACAACCAAATTCATCAAAACACTGAAAACAAAAACATGGGTTTGTATCAAAACCTGTGGATCTCTTGAACGAACGACTTCAGCATCAAAGAATTTATCAGTGAGACGAATCATGAAACAACCAAGTGCTTCATCACAGTGAAAGCTGCCATTGTGAGTACCAACACGCTTTCGAGTGAAACTAACGGGGGGAGAGTCGTAAGCTCTTCTTTTACTCGAAGGACTAGAGGGACTGAATGAAGCAGTAGCCATGAGTAATGTAGGTTGAAGAATGGTGTTTCTCTGGTATATGAAAAGCTTTTGACTGAAACTTCTTAAACCAAACATATCTTTCTTTCGCTGAAGAAAGAAGTATAAAAAGAAGAAGAAATAGAAGACTTTTATCTTGACTTTGTTGACTGTAAAACCCTAAAAACTAGCGTGAATCACTAAGGGCAGCCCTCTGATAGGCCAAGGCATGATTTTCATACTTCAGGTCACGAGTTCGAGCCCACCAACTTTTTCCAGGTGAACAGAGTCGTTTGAATTTGACTCAACCAGTCCGGTACAAAGTTGTGGCGCACTCGGATTCTTGAGAGGTAAATCCAAAATTACATCGGATTCAAATACATGAGTCGAGCCACATTTTGAGTCAGAACACATATATGAAAGTATGAAAAAACAAACAATCCAAAATCTATAACTAGAGATGCGTCAGATCCGAACAAACAAGATGTCTCTACTTACAGTCTTAATTTAAATCTCTATAGCTAGAAATTTCACTGTTCTACCGGAAAATTGTACTCATTATTTTCAATGTTGCTACTGCTAATAAACTAGCAAGAGGCTTTGTTTTGAACTAAAGATGGTATAAAATTGCATTGATATATATTGTATGTAATATGCAAAATGGGGAAAATATAAAATGTGATACAATGCAACAACCTATTTCTCCAGCAAACGTCACAAAAACAAACTGAACACCTTCTTTCCCTCTTTCTCCTATAAGGCTCATTGAGCGTCTCTTACGTGAGTTTGCTATATAAGTACTTTCTGATGAGTTTAATGGATTTCCAGAGTATTGGTTGTATACTTTTAAAATCTCTTTCAAAACTTATGTTACTGGTTATGGATCGCAAAAAAGGTCTTCCAAAGTTTATGTTACCCATATAAACTTGAAAATTCAAAGACTTTCTACCTATTATCAGGACTTTGAGTGACATTTGTGTGTGTATTTACCTTGATGAAAGTCTTAGAAGATATTATGGAAGATTTTGGAAGACTTCAAAAAAAAACTTAATTTATAATTCTCTTATATTGTATTTCATAAATGCACAATCTATAAAACTCATATCATATATGCATATATAAACTATATGATATGATCAATTTTTAATTTTAATTGTTAGGTACAAATGATCTACGAATCAACTGTCTAGGTATTTACATTTTGGGACAAAAAGAATGGTCGAGATCGATCCACTAATACATATTCACACTCTCCTTTCATGTTTTACACGTTGAACGGCGATTTACTGTTTGGACCTATAAAGTACATTGGGATTGAAAAACATGTGTAACGCTCCAATCACGCTTACACCAGCCCTAATCTTATTCATTGTTCGCCTCATTTACTTTCAGTCAAAAAACTACATTATTCTTCGAAATCAATGTCAAAAGCGTTTCAATGTTGCTTGGCTATCAATTTAAATCAATTTTATTTATAAACCCTAACTATCCATAACCTTCTTCCTTGCTTCGTCTATTCATATTCTTTAATGAACTTGGAGACTTTATGTTAATCCACTTTCTAAGGTTTCGTTATTCCACTTGGCATAGTTAGGTCTTCAATCCCTTTTCTCGTCCATCAATTTACATTTAGCCAAATCGATTTAGGACGAGAATAACTTATATTTTGAAAGTTGAAAAATAATATGTTTCTTTTTTGTTTATAGAGCTAATGCATGACTTTCTTTTAACTAAATAGTTGTATGAAAATTATTGTTGATGCTTCTTCTTTCTTTAATTTTTTTACCAACGGTTTTTATAGTTAGGTTTCATATTATGAATAACTTTTGAATAATCACTTACGCATGAAGTGCCATTTCTTTTGTGCTAGTGGTGTTAATCCACCCAAATACTTAAAAATCCAGTGGCATCAGGAAAGGTTAAGGTATGGAAGTTATGTTGTATATATTATGGTACTCTGCAGTAAAATTTGATGAACTCTACACGAATACAATATCCCGAGGAAACCACCTAAAACACCAAACTACATGATATTAGGTTGCAGCAGTGAAGAAAAGTTTATTTACATTTGGAATTTGGTGTGTTGTTATTTCATCACTTTTATCGGTTTCCGTTTTCTGTATTGGTGTGTGAAGAATTGGTTCTAATATTACCCTAAATATAAAATTCATTTTTTTCTCATATTTAATGCCAACATATACCCAAGCAAGACTACTATAGGCTGAGGATATATATGAGTGGCTCAAGAACCTAGGTTTCCATTACCTAGATGGAGAAAATCATCAAGAACTTCTATATGTATAGAGAGTCTAGCTAGAAGTAAAGGTCAAGTACATCTCTGAAATATTTATATAGAGAGTCTAGCTAGAAGTAAAGGTCAAGTACATATCTCAAATATCAGTATCAGAAACTATTGTTCTGAACTTATTCAAAATTATTATCCGAAAATGATCTAGAGTTTTGTGTAATTTTGTTTATTTTCAGTATTTTTTTTCTTTGTTGGCTTAGTTTTTATTATAGAGAAACTTTGTCATAAAATTGTTATTGCTAAATATGGAGTGAGCTTATATGGTTGGACATTTTTTAATTTAACCTCCAGCTTTTAAACTGAGCTGGTATATTCTGAATTATGCTTAAATCCTTGGAACATTGGTACAATGGATGTATTTTCTATACCACAAAGATTCATGTGTGGTATATATAATTTTTCTCAAGTTAGAAGTTAGTATAACAAAATAACAAATATATATATATATATATATATATATATATATATATATATATATATATATAATAGTATACTTGTATTTATCATGTCACATTTTTATATTTGTTTTTACAATTCTTTAGGACTCTACAACTTTTTGTAAGATATTAGATAACTCTGCATACTCTGCAAGATTTTATCTGGTTCTACAGAACTTCATACAGTTATCAATTTTAATGACTCTTTTTAAATCTCTAAAAATCTATGCAAATAGTTTTTGAGTACCTCTATTAGTTTAGAATTCACCGCCTATCTTGTCAAAACCAACCCTTGGCCCAAGAGTAAAATTAAACTCAACCACCGGTCATGCCCTTTAATTCAATATACGGTAATAATCAACATTCGCATCAAAACAATTTCAAAGCAACTGTTGGTTTCATTTCTCTCCTTCGATGCTGAGCTTGTTGTTAATGTTGAGGTATTTTGATACAATGGAACAGGTCTTTATGTTATTCAAGTATTGAAACATGTTGCTACGATTGCTTGGATTTCTTTGCATATATATTAATGTTGAAGATACTTAAATAAAATCACATCAAAATTAGACCAGCTAGCGCAATCAACGACTATGAACACTCGCCATGATGATTTTGTACTAGTCGAAGGCAAGCTCAAAATCTATTTATCTCCAATCCGAACATGTACATCAAATCTCAGCCACTGAATCATATTTTTAAAAGATAACACAATTAAAGTTACACCTTGTTTACAATTTGTGTTGTGATGCGGCGTACTACTAACACACGTATAAGACTAATATCTGATAAGATTATCAGTATTTTTTAGTGAACTTGTTATGCGAGATAGATAAAATTAGCTTCTTAAGTGAGATTTGGAGTAATAACAATAAGTTAAGTTTGATCACTATCATATATAGAGACAAGAGATTTTTGTCGTTGGGATTATATTTCTGTCCCTTTCTCCAAAAAAAGAAGAAGAAAAAAAATTGAGGAGGAGCTTATGGTGAAACGGTAGATTTATGTTAGATTTGTTAGATTACTCCTATAATAGACATTTTTTGAAGAAAATGTTACTGAATTATGAAAATAAATTATTTATTGTTGTGTTTTGAAAATTACTAAACTTACATTCGTCTTTTTGATTCCATAATTTTCCGGTCCTTTAAAATCATTTCATCTTTAATAATGTCATGCAATCCATAGCCAGTGTTGGCGACCTTGTACGTAATGGTCTTTGGCCATGGCGTTTGGGCATGTCTTAATGTGGTGGTCTCTGGACACCGTGTTCGACGATGTCTGGATATAATAGTCTTTGGCCATGGTGTTTAGCGACGTGCAAATGACGTGATTGTTTCCCTTAGTAACGTTGCAGTTGATAAGACCGTTGCAGTTGATAAGACCGTTGCAGCTGGTTTGTGAGATTTTACTTGTGTTTGATAACTTCATAGATGGTTATAAGAGATTTAAATGCAGTTTTAGTTACACGATGAACAAAAGAAAAGTAAGTTCGCTTTCAACAAAAATGAAGCAAGGATTTTCAATGAACTAATAAATAATCGTGGCTCGATGGATCTGGGGTTCACAAGAAAGGATTATCAATTAATATAGAAGTACTAAAAAAGATTATTATTACATAATTAAATAATATAATTAACTTAGTTATAAACATGTGTCTCATGATATAAATTTATTTTTTTGCATATGGATATTTGCAAAAAAATAGTTTTTTTATACATAATACTTTCTTATATAATAACATGACTTTATTTTCATGTATATGATTTTTCTTTCTTTTTTTGAGTTTGCATACCTTAGTATGCATTTTTATTAATTAAACCTAATTTTCTAATTTTAAGAATAATATCCATTTTAAATTCTAATTGTTTTATCTAATAATGAGAAAAACAAATCTTAAAATAAAAATGTATGAATTATTTGATATGATACATGCAATACAAACACAACCAACAGACTCCATCACCCATGGATGAACTTGGGATCCAATAACAACTTTAGTTTGAAGGTTATATCGAAAGTTACTTCCATGATAGTCACCAATGTGCGAATAATAAACAATTCCAAGGGTAGGTAACCAAAACTTTTCCTTATTTGTGTTTAGAAGCATGGAGAGTTTAGTGAGAAAGATCTTCTGATGATTGTGGGTAATAATAATGGTCAAAATGATACAGTTGGCAATTAAGATGGTGAAAGTAGAAAGTAGGGTTGATGCAAATCAGCAAGTGTTATGGCTAATCACCAAGTCATGGAATATCATCAACCACAACGCTATTACCCTTATGACCGTTTGAAATGACGAGGGTACCAAGTACACCACAATTTTATCGAGTCTAATGGTCTTCAAGCATACGAGTAAGGAAAATGCTTTTAAAATTAAATAGCTTAACTGCGGAAAAAGTAAAAGTACACAAACACAACATTTTTTTAACGAGGAAACCGCAATGCAGAAAAACCCAGAAACCTAGAAAAATTTTGAATACTCTGAAATTAAGATATACAAAGACTGCTACAACTTTATATAGTTGAGACCAAGTAAGCTACCCCCTAGTTTCCTTAGTAAACCTGCGCCAACAACAATCTGGCAAACGCACGTAAATCGTAAGATATAGTCCAATATATTAAGTTGCTTCTGCCACTGTGAAGATTTCAAGCACTCAGCTGCTCCTTTGGATCGTCTTTTCGAAAAAGTGAAGGTTTAATCTGTTTAGTAACCGCTCTATCAATCTCAAGAAGTAAATCAGAGATTATCAATGTTGAGTTAAACAATGGCTCTTCCGTTTAATCGTTATTCGGTTTAGATCAATCATGATATATATTATCATAATAGAATGAAACTTATAAAATAACCAGCTACTATCATTTCTTCATTATAGATTATGATATTATTTGAACTTGATGCACAAAGAAAGAGAATGAATGAAATCTAGTTTACACACTATCATATTCGGCTACTGAAGAATACCACCAAATGATAGTTTGTCGATCTATATGACTAGCAATCAATGGTATATCAAAGATAAACAAAGTTTAGTCAGATCCCAGCCAATCAAGTGTGTGCATGAAGTAAATCACAAAGATCAGAAATCAATACGAAATCTTCTTGTCTTCAATGTCTTCAAAGTACCTGCACAAACAAACTTGATTCTCTTTGTGATCGATAATGCACAGAACGGAGTTTGTTAACAATGGATAAACAAAAGCATAACTTCAGAACTACCTTGAATCCTTGATATAAAGAGAGAAGGTTCTCACAATAGACAAACAAGGTGCAATCAAGGTTTAACAACCGTTATTCAACCAAATCAATACTTGAAAACTAAAATAACAATGCAAATTCTAGTTTCCCGCCAATGGCACTATCTAGACGCTTTTCGATCCCACATAAGTGTTTAAACTGGCGGACATAAAAGATTTCTCCTAATTAGGTTACTCTCCTCTCCAATATAGTAATACAAGTAATACTATTAGTCGGCTACAACAGTGATTACAAAATGAAGTGTCTTCTTCAGGATGAGTTTGTAAGAAGAACAAACTTCACTATTTATAGACCAATGTAGTTTGGACACCAAGGAGTTTCCATAACCGAATATAATCTCAAGATATATATACAATATATTCCCATTTTCGGTTTTGTCTAATTCAAACCAATATCCAGCTGTAATACCAAAATCCCTCTTTGAATAAAACTCAATGTTATCTAGCGTACACGTATACTTTACAAACATATCTCCCAGAGATATGTTTTACTTGCTGGAAAAATAAAACATATACATTCGAAAATCTAAATAAAAAGATTCTCAAACATTTCGGTTTGGGATCTCATCTTGAGTATCAAGGAATATCTTTGAATAATAAAGTATAAGATTCGTACACATGTTCAAATTATTCACAATGTCAACATATTGAACTTTCTTATTTTGCAAACCTAACTTCCAAAATCACACGAACCCTAAAGTATGTAGCTTGTATACAACTCCTGCACTACTGAGCTTAGTAGTAAACCCATGACCAAAAACCTCACTAAACCCTTTCCGGTGATGATCATAATGATCTGTACTTGGATCATACACACCACCAACATCCAGAACTGCATCAAGTTTATCTAAAACCTAACACCAAGACAAACAAACCCATCAAATTATTCTCTAACTCATTTTATCAAACACTTGCACAAAAGATGAAACACAATCAAAACACTCAAAAAACTTAACATAAAATGTGGGTTTGTAAAGAACCTGTTGATCTCTTGGACAGAAAACTTTAGCTTCAAAGAATTTATCAGTAACACGAATCATGAAACAACCAAGTGCTTCATCATAATGAAAGCTACCACTGCGAGCAACAATACATTTTGTAGTAAAGCTTACAACGAAGTCATAAGCTCTTATTTTACTAGAAGGACTAGAGGTGCTAATTAAAGCAGTAGCCCTAAGTAATGTAGGATGAAGAATGGTGTTTTTTCGTGGTATATCAAGAGCTTTCGACCAAAGCTTTTTAAACCAAAGATATCTTTTTTAGTAGAAGAAATAAGTTTAAAAAGAAACACAAAGACTTTCATCTTGACTAAGTTATTTTAAAACTCTAAAAACTAGCGTATTTGAGCTTTCAAGTCACTAAGGGCACCCCTCTAGTAAGCCAGGGCATTTTTTTCATACTTGAGGTCAGAATTTTGATCCTTCACTTTACAATTTGTCATCCTAAAGTCAAGGGCTATGTTATTAGAGCTCTCATTCAAAATGAATGAGTATGATCAAACTTGATCAAACTAGGTGCTACCATGGGTCCATGGGCAGTGGAGAGGTCCACTTTAACCCAAACCCTTTCACACACTCATTCAATTGAAAGAGTGTTCAACGGTGGAGACTAAGAGGAACATGATCAGCCGCTTGAGAGAACACCTGTGTTGGGCGGCACATGTTCAGTCTCATGAAAAATAAAATAACTAATAACTAAAAATGGCTTGGGGAGGCGCATGATCAACCTATTGGGTGAATTTTTCATCCCGGCCAGGAGGCACGTGATCAACCTCTTGGCTGGATTTTTCATCCCAGAAGGCACATGATCAGCCTCTTAGGTGAATTTTTCTTCTCAAGCGGCACATGATCAGTCTCATGTGTGAAAAACACTCATTCGCTCAGTTTGTCCCACGGTGCACAACCCTTATTCACTCAGCCCCTCACTCGATTTGATAGTGACCGAGTGTTAAAATCATTCTACAGCCCTTGCTCTAAGTAAATTGAAGAAGTTCGCCCATGGTGCTCAAGCTTTTGATTTAGCAGTCTCACCACCAACCATTATACAAATGAGTTGGTGGTGGCACAATACTTGCAAAATTATTTGTTAAATGAAAAGATATCCTAATTTAACTTGATTTATGTTAAACTAGTTGATTGTGAAGTTGCTAAATAAAAAATGGTCGAGCACACAAGCAAATAAATTTCCTAGATTTTACTATTTTATGGGGAAAATGTATTCATTATTTCCTCTTGTTCTAACAAACTAGCCAGGTGATGCATGTTCTTTCAAACAAAACAAGATCTATAATTGTATTGTATGTACTGGCAGAAGTGGCAAAACAAAATGTTAGACTCTGCAAACATATAAGGAGAATTTCCCCAGCAAA
Organism: Papaver somniferum; assembly: GCF_003573695.1. NCBI lineage: Eukaryota > Viridiplantae > Streptophyta > Magnoliopsida > Ranunculales > Papaveraceae > Papaver > Papaver somniferum. The sequence goes on along the minus strand of NC_039368.1, from coordinate 126,188,125 downwards.
CGTCACAAAATCAAACTGAACACACAAGGCCATATAAGGAGAATTAGCCACGTAGCATGGAACACACAAGGCCATAAGGAGAATTTCCCCAGCAAACCATACCTTGTTCCTTCTTCACCCATAAGGCTCTCTGAGCGTCTGCGTGTTTAGTATTCACCACCTATCGTGTCAAAAGTGATCCCCGACCAACCATGCCCTTTGATTAAATATACAGTAACTAACATTTGCTTTAAAACAATCACATCATTCTTCCTACTGAAGAAGCAATTATTGGGTTTCTCTCCTCGTGTTGTTCTTGTAATCAGGATTGAATACCGACCACTGGTCAAAGCTGGAACAATTAAGATATTTCCAAGAGGCGAAATACGTTAATTTCTTGCTGCTTGAAATACCGTCTGTCCTCTTCGTCTACAAGAACAAGGTTCAAGTAGTATTTCACACTGAACTTGTTGTTAATGTTGCGGTATGTAGGTGTCAGCTCGTATGGGCTCAAAAACAGTCTGACTGGAATAGACTCCCCTGTGAGAGAAATCAAGAATGTCGCATACAAGTGTTACATGCTTTGTTGAATATTAAAGAGAACATGCAGACTACAGTTTCAATTTTAAAAACCAAAACCATAACTTGAATGGCAGGAACACCAAAAACGGTAACAAACACAAATGACAGGTACAATAAAATGATTTACCTCTGACTGGAGCACCATCCATCAATTCATACTTCGCAAGGGTCTCGGTCTCAACATACGTATTTTGACCTGATCCTGTTGATTCTCGCCGCCGTATTTCAAGCTCCATATTCTTAATCTTGATTCTCACAAGAAGAAAATATATTTTGCCTATAATCACATCCTTCAAATGATACCTGGGCATATTAAAATTCTATTAGCAAGCATACCACTTTTTCTTTTCCATCTCTGCATCCACAAGAGCACGTAATAAAAGCGAGTATGCTATTAGCCACGTAGCATGGAACACATTCACACTTACTTGCTTTTGCTGTACTCGAACTCAATGTGCAGGCAATCTTCAATTCCAACTTCCATCTGTCCAAGGCATGGTTTCGTAACAGCCAGTTAGCAATCTTACGCAATAAAGGTTAATCATTGAACTGTTGCACTATGACAAGGCGGTTAAATTAATTTGATACTCTATGTTATACTACTACAAAAACGATAAATTAGAAAATTAATTCAATGAATCGGCATTCCATACACTACATGTAGCAAAAGCAACTAACAACCACAGGTCAATGACTGACCTTAATGCTGTTATTGATCGGTGGAAGCGGCGTATAGTTATGAACCTGCAGTATAAAAGTGGCATCAATTAAAGGAAGTGTAAATATTGCTACAGTAGCATTATAGGAAGTAGATGAACTGTATGTTTCGGAATAAAGCACTAGGATTAGGCCCTGAAGGGCAGCAGTTTCAGAGTAAAGCACTTAGATTAAGGCGCTGAGGGCATCTAATGAAACTAGTGTTGCTAAATTGAGTAACTCCTGGAGATGATGTTCCACCAATTCCACTAGAGATATGATGGAGAAGGTAAAATTCAAGAATTCCAAGTAGAGCTAGCTAAGTAGAACCATGAGAATACAGTAACGCCTTGAGAACTAGATGTTCTGGAGGAAAGGAAGATAGATTTACCACTAAATCTTGATATTCAACAATGTTGTTGACGTAGTTACGACTGATAGTCACTTTCAAAACGTACCTGGAAGAAACAACCACCAAATGGGTAATCATCTACCAAAAATATGTAAGCAAATTCTCAAAGTTTAACTAAGTTCAAGAATAACATACCTAAGCCTTACATTTACCCCATTGTAAGTCTCGTATGGCATTTCAACAGTTGAAAATTCAAATGGATATGATTTTTTGTCATATATCTCACCAGGCACATCAAGTTCCCTGACTGCACATAAGAGTATCAGCAATCAGTAAACCCTTTATGTAATTGGTAACTTCACACAGTATGCGATGTTTAGCATAGAAGGAAAAAATAGACCATAACGCTTACCTAGAGAAGTAAAGTCATAAAAGTTTCCCCTGTCAAGGTAAAGCTCTGCAAGGGAAGAAGATTTACATAAGAACCACAACTTTCTTAGCCAATAAGAAGAAACTTGAATAAAACACACTATAGCAAAAAATACTAGTAGCACTTTTTTCAGGGGAAGGTCCTAGGAAAAGCATAATGTGCAGATGAATCAAAACGACATATCATTACATGAGTTCCAATAGTAGCCTCATCCTTCCTCCTCTCATATGGATAACTAACAGATTTAAAGCTCCTTGTACCAAGGCATTCCATTCCATCCATTTATAAAGTTGAGCACTTAATCAATATCTAGTTCATTGCACATAAGCAGTAACGATACAAATATTGATCGCTACAATATAACCAAATCTGAGAACTCAACAAGATTAAACAAACTGTGTCACGGTTAATACTCAAATGAAGATGTGGAAACATTAGCTTAATGGAGTGTACACATACCTATCTGACCAAGAAGCTCAATCTTAACCCCAGTGTGTTCAACTTTCTTCCCATGAACTGGTTCTATAGCAACCTACAGATTCAATCACTTCCAATTAGATAAAACCTAACTAAACGCGAGTAGAGTATTATCGCCAATGTGGGAATATACTACCTCTCCTATAATGTTCTCTTGACTTTTAAATAGAGGAACCATAATAGTTTGTCCATTTTCCTTCTTCAATGGAACCTACATATACTAAAAGATCAGTACCAAAATGTAGTCTAAAATTGGCGTTGATAATCGACATAAGAGAACTAATTTGAAGTACCTGTTTGCGAGTTCTTCCATCAGACAATGTGATTGAAATGTTACAAGGCGCTTTAAATGCTCCAATTATAAAATTCTGAAGAAGAAATCAAAATCAAAATCACTTTCAGATGCAGGAATCAAAAACAACAAATCCAAATATAACTTTGTATCGAGAATTTTTACCATGTTTTGTTGATGCTAATAGAGTGAATCCAGAAGCCAATTTCTACAGTTAAAAACGAATTCAAGAGATTGTGATCCTGGTGATTTTATAGGGTATGAGCACAAGGATCTATCCAGAAAAAAATGTAATTAGGGAGATCAAATCACATACCTTGTTCGTAGAATTTGACGGAGGGGATTTTAAGGAAATTGGGGGAATTTGATTTTCGATCTTTTATTGGATCTGTTTCTGTTTGGTTTCTTCTCGATGATGGAAGACGAGAATGACTCGACGTTTGACTGTTTGTTTATTTTGTTGGAAATTAACAGCGGGGAGGGCTGACCCGGGAACAAGGCACGCACAGAAAAGCCCAAGGACCACAAAAATTAGCTTTAGCTATCTGGTTCTACTCTTGAAATGAAAAATAATAAAACGGCAATTCAAATAAACATCAATCTACATGGTAATTTTGCTTCATCCTCTATTAAATTTTCTTAAGCTTTCTAATTTTACTTACTCTTGAAATGTAGTAATACAGAGATACAATCAAACATCAATCTACATGGTAATTTTCGATTTTGACTTACCTCATTCAAGTGTTATAGGCCGTTTGGATACCAGAAACAGAAGTCAGTTCTAGAAATTAAAGCCCGAGAACCACAAAATTTCGCTTTGTAAAGCTCTCTAGTTTTACTCTTGAAAATCAGTAAAACAGAGATCGAATAAACATCAAGCTACATAGTAATTCTTTTTTTACTTTGTTCTATTTTTTTTGAGGTAGGCATGACTCAATTTCAGAACCATAAATGCACATATATAACACAAAGTTATTGTAGTCACTATCGATAGGAAAAGTAAATTCTCACTAGATAAATATTCTTTGTTATTTATTGGGACTAATCTCGTTCAAGCATACTTATGGAGTATTTGGATACCAGAATGAAAAACCAGTTCCAAAAGTCAAGAAGCAAAAATGTTTTGCTTCATAAAAAGTAGACTTTTTTTCTTCTAGAAATCATTTTGAAATTCTGTCACAAATTAATTCTGACCGATTTTTAGAAGTCAAAAATTAACTTCACAAATACCCAAATAGGCTATTATTAACTATCAAAAACTCTTAATAAACCGGAGAAAAAACTACGAAGAAATCATTCCCTCACATTCATTAATGGTAGGGCCCAAATGTGGCCCCCTGCTAACTCCATGTGGGCAGAGCCCATCCCCAATGTGAAGAGGCGGTTTTGACGTGGTTTTATACCACGGTTTATTTAGAAATGCGCATTAACTATGGTTTTACCTAAATACCACCCACACATTTCCTAATTACCACCCACAGTAAAAAAATATAATAATTTTGTACCTAATCAGAAGTGGGTAATAAAAACTCGCCTTCTTATCTAAGAATCCCCCAACTGCCGATCACATTTGATGTGATAGTCGCCGTCGCCGACAAGTTACAACATACTCCCTCCATTTCAATTTACTTGCTTTTTTAGGGTTTCTTTTGTGTTTCAAATTAGATGATAGTTTTAGTATTTTTTTCCAATTCTCACTAATTTACCTCTGCTTTGGAATCACACCAGAGAATAATACTCATCCTAATCAACACAAAAAATTAATTTAATTTTTAAATATACCCCATGGAGGATATATATACTCAATCTTGGAATATTTGGTAGTACCTCCCATGTAAATTGTTACGGGATTGATAAATTTCCTAGAATCTAGAAAGACAAAACTAGACTATTTAACTCTTTAAGTAGGAACTAATATGGGTATTATTGAAAAGATTTTACTCTCTCTGATATTTTTTAATCTCCGTGAAAGACTCTACAACGTCAAGTAAATTGGAACGGAGGGAGTATAACATAAGTTACATAACCTTGTATAACATCGATTTTAATTATTAAGATTTATATTTCAATGTTAATCTTAATCTTCATCTTAATCAAGGTTCAAATTGTACCGATGAAGTCAAGTCTTAAATAATAATTTTCATGGATTAGACTTAAATTTTTGATAGAGACGAACTAAATTTCAATTTTAATGTTAGTCAGGGTTTCAATATCGAGAAACTCTTATAAGATTTCAATAGGAACAGACATTGGGGCATTCCTAACTTAACGAAGTACAGTTTGAACTCTATCGCCAATTGATTCCTTGAATATGCCAAGTATCCAGTTTTAACTTTTATGAAGAAGAGGCGGTGGTGGTGGTGATGACAGTGGATATTGTAAGTTGTAGTGGCAATAGTAATGATAGTAACAGGGATTACTGTATTGGAAAAGAGAAGAAGGAGAGTTTTAATTACTCACTTTAAATTAGGTCTACAACAAGTGTGTTTTTAGAATATGGATGGTACTTTTAGGTAAAGCGCGAGTGGTATTTAGGTAAAACCTTAACTATTCGGTTTTCAACTTCCAGAAGTAAGAACAACTCTTGCATTGACCGTTTGTTTGTTGGAGATTAACAGCACAAAGGCCTGGCTCGGATCAACGAAAGACAAAGCCCAGGGGCCAGATTGCCCTAAAGGCTGCACTCTAGTGCATTTGATCAGTTTATGGAACCGAAAATTAGAAATAGACTAGGAAACGCGAAACTTTTGCTACGAAGAAGTGGAATTAATTGTGTGAGACTGACTATAAGTAAAGGCTTTGCTTCAGCCTTCATGTGTTTGTCATTCAAACTGAGATATATCTGTCCGTGATCGAGAGCTTTTGAGTTTTTATATCGGTCTCTTTTTGCTGATCAATCTTCCCCCGGCCAGTAGAACTCGATCCAACAATTCAATAACAATGCCTTATCAACAATAGTGCAGTAGTTATTGTATCTCTTTCTTATTTTTCCTCTTCATCACACTCCTTCCTACCATTCCAGTCACAACCAATATTTTATCTGTCAACCCAGATACGAATCACACACTGAGTGAGTTCTTAGATACCGGTCGAGGTAGTGATGTCGTTGGCTTGTCGGAATTAAAGAAATACTTCCACCGCTTTGGGTACCTACCAGCAACTGAAACGAATTTCACCGATAATTTTGATGAGCACTTTGAATCAGTTGTCACTCTATACCAGTCCAAACTTGGGTTACCTGCGACTGGTAGACTCGATTCCGCTACTCTATCTCAAGTTATGTCACCAAGATGCGGTGTGCCTGATCAGAATGATGATCATAACAAGTTACATGCAACTAAACACTACTCGTTTTTGAAGGGCCGGAACATATCATCGATTACATTAACATATCAGACATTCGTGTTGCCCTTGAGCGGGCTTTCTCGACGTGGTCCTCAGTTATTCCAGTTGATTTTACAGAAACTCAAGATTATGAGCATGCTAACATCACCATCGGTTTTTACTATGGCGATCATGGGGATGGGGATCCATTTGATCCTACAGTTCTTGGACATGCAACTGGTCCGGGACCAGGCGCACATTTACATTTCAACGCAGCGCTTACTTGGGCAATTGATTTCAGTTCAGAGAAATCAAAAGATGCCTATGATTTGGAAAGCACGGCGGTACATGAAATCGGGCATTTGTTAGGGCTGGATCATTCAAATATTAGCCAAGCAATCATGTGAGGCGCTAGAGAGAAACACGTATACTTGGCTCTGGATGATGTCAATGGTGCTCAAGCTCTCTACGGCAAAAACCCAAATTTTAAATTAGATTCTCCCGAAGGAAAAGAAGTGGCTAGTAGGGATCAGTCTTCTTCTTCGTTTGGTTTAAGGGAAATCATTATTTGTCTAGTAGTTAAAGCATTGTTTTTCTTATAATCTCTAGTTGCTGAACGAACTCGATTCTTTCATTTTCCCAGTTTCGAATACAAATTTCGATTGTTACTTGGTAATGTAACTCTGGGTTCATAGTCACAAAATATCGTTACATTTTGATCAAACCTGATATTCTCCGTGTAATGATATTAAGCATGAAGATTTTGAGCCTACTTATTATATGGAAATTGCACATTTAACATTTCCAGAGAACTTTAATAGTGTGCCTGTGTATAGTCATTTCTAATTACAAAGACCTATTTCTTGGAATCATTTATAGAAGACTAAACTTCCCACAAATATCTTCTATATTTTCTTATGAAATGTCTCCAAAAGTGTCTTCATGTGTAACAACCATAACGGAAGCATGCACATCTCTTTATTGAATGCTCCTTTCTTTTTTTTGATGAATACAACAAAAAAAATTTATAGATAGGAGGATGAAGTACAGTAGAAGCCATGGGGATCCCATGGGATACAACACCAAAGCAAGAAGAGAAAAAAAAAAAAAAAAAAAAAAAAAAAAGCCTCACCAAACTGCACAATAGGGTGAGAATTGCAAACAAACATAAACTGATGGTGGATTAATTCAGTAAGAGCCTCTACCTACACCACCATTTAGAGAGATAAATAGATCTAGTGCCTGTTTACTACAAGGGCCCAGATATAGTGTAGATTTTGGAATGTAATACCTCTGAAAGAAGATGTCCAATATAGCAACAATGACTTAATCTTCCTGATGAGAGTATCCTGCTTGGAAAGTTGTAATCAATAATGACCTCACTATACTAAGAATGAAAATTGTGTGGAATGTTGTAATCAATAATGAAAATTGTCATGTTTTATCTGTTCAATTTGATGATTGGCATGTAGCATGTTTCAGGTGAACAATCAAAATGGTACCACAGCAAGTATTCCGGAATGGTTTGGTTTGCATGTTTGGAAATGCAGGTGCATGAAAGTTGCTGATAATGAAAATCCTAACACACAATCTGTTATACACTTGATTAAATCTGATTATGCTAATTGGCATATAATAAGTACTTCTAAATCTGTACCCAATACTGTTGATATTATCCAAATAAGAAGATCTTATGTTAAGCTTGATCCAACATTTAACTAAGTTCAACTTTGATGCAACTTATAAAGAAGCTTCACATGAGATAAGAATTGGACTAATCCTAAGGAATTTTACAGGTGTCGCAGATGGACTTAGAATGCTTCAAAGACAACGCAGTAGATCCTGAACAAGCTGAAGCCAAAGCTCTTTTGAAAGTTGCTCTATGGACCAAAGAAAAAGGAGTGGAGGACTTACGCTTGGAAGGAGATTTTTAGAATGTCAACGTTATTAATGGAAATTTAGATGTAATGTTGATACATGAAAAAATATCCCTTAACGGGCTTAGGGTGTCCCTAAAAATGGAGATGAGCTTGGCATAAGGTGTGGGGACTTGGGGGACTAATCCCAAGTCCAAATGGAAAATATCCATGAAAAGGAAGGACAGAGAAGGAATTGATAAGAAAGAAGGGGGCGATATTAAGGAATGACATTAGGAGTAAATAAGAAAGGTTGGGACATGTGTCATGATGTGATAAAAAGAGGGGCTTTTGGGAAAGCAAATATAAGAAAGAATAAGGTACAATAGAAAGGTAACTCTCTCCTACTATTCTTAGTATAGTGAGGTAATTTGGTGTGACTAGGACGGGTAGAACCTAAAACTGAATTCACCCCTCAGCATTTGGCGACCACACCTGGAGGCTCGTGCCTAGCCCATCATGACATACCCAGAAGGCGCTAATTCAGGCGCGGCAGGAAACCAAGCGGCCAATCAACCCGTTAACCTTGACGAGGTGATGATGGAAGCTGATGATAGCGAGGAAGAAACACTGATCCTATGCGTTATCAAGCAATCGGCGAACCATGGATACCAAAATAGAGAGGCGGCAACAACACAGGAAAAGAACACACATGCAACTCGACTATCGAAATCCATGTCATCAACTTTGCAAAACATGCAAGAAGAATTGTACTAGCGCTCACGAAGGAGACAAGAGCTCGAAGACTGGATAGCACAAGCAGTGATGGCAGGACAAAGTACCCCCGAGGAAGCAACAAAAGGTGAAGAACACAAAGGAGACAAAACAACAGTAATGTCATAAAAACAAATTGCCGAATACTTAGAGCATAACTACCATGTGGTAAAACAAGACAATCATTGCCGCGTAAGTAGCCCATACCCTGCGCATCGTATCCCGAAGACTACACCTCTCCAAAGTTCAAAGTGTACGAAAGACAAGGAAATGCGCGAGAACATCTCAGCCGATTCTTATCAACAATGAACGACATAGCTACCGATGGAAAACTGTGCCTAAAAGAATTCCCCAAGTCACTCACAGGCACATCATTCACTTGGTATGATAATCTAAAAGAGAAAAGTGTGGATTCCTGGAAAACTTTGTCTGCACTCTTTCTTGGGAAGTTTTACTCGGCCAAAAGGAAGACCACGGCGATAGACTTGAGCAAAAGTGGGCAAAGGACAGGTGAAGAAGTAGGAAAGTACATCTTACGGTTCCGGCGCTTGGCACTGGACTGTCATGAAGACATCAACGAGGAGGCGCTTGTCGAAATTTGTGTATCCGGAATGATCCCAGCTTTTAGGGGGTTTAATTAATTTCAGGTTCCAGACCTTCGTTGAACTAGAAGAAGCAGCTGAGAGAACTGTCGACTGCATAGGAGCCACTAAAGTTTATCTTTTTTGTATTCCATATGTATTAATAGTTTTGTCACTAAAATTGACAAATGGGGAGATTGTTAGATCATATCTCGGTCGACCTCGCATGCGTTGATATATCAAACATGTTTGTTAATGTTAGTGATCAAAACTATGAGTCTTGATTTCTAGTCTATTATAGCTAAGTCTCGGACTAGGATAGAAAAGTATAGTTGAGCTCAAGGACTTCATGGCGATTCATCATACAACGACGAAGATCTACACAAGGAACCGTGGAACTTCATCAACAAAAAGGTATGTGGAGACTTGAACTTATCTATTACTCAAAAGTCTATCTATTCTATCTCCTACTTCTTATGAGACAAAAAGTCGTATGCTATATAGACTGGATCATATACATTTGACATTTCGAGCTGAGTATTCACTACTTATCTTTTTCTCGAAATCGTGTGTTGGTAAAGCGTTTCGCTTTGATCAAGTTTATCTTCACCTAGTGACGAAAGTCATGAAAAGTTTCAATTATTTTGAGAATTGCTCTGACGTGAAACGGTCTATGAATAACGGCTATATAACGTCCTCTGAGAATGTCTCAATGATCGGAATGAGAGTTTAGATTACATAACCATGTATTCCTTAATCCGAAGTTTTCGAATTTTGTTGATTGAGAGAAACCGGAGGAATCGGCTTTGCCAAGTCCGCGAACCCAGTCCGCGAACTCAGTCCGCGAACTGACGGAAGTTCTCTTGCCGAGAATTTCTGTTGGGATTTTTCAAAAAACTCGTTTGCGTGTTTAGTCTGCGAACTGGCGGAAGTCTCTTTGTCGAGATTTTCTGCTGAGTTTGGAAACTCTGTCGGTTGCCTTAAGTCCGCGAACTTGTTTGTGAGCTTAAGTGGTTATGATCTAAAGATGTGCTTTGAACATGAAACTTATATTACTAAGGAATGCTTTATGCAAACCGTGGCTATAAATTTCATGAGCCGATTCATCGAATCATCTTTGTTTCAACTGTGTCTTGTGTGGTTACATAAGATCTCATAGCAATTGAACAACTCTCTAACTAGTTCATTTGAGTCAGTTGAACTAGGTTAACGACTTAAGTTCATTTAAGTTCATTTGTTTCAACTGTGTCTTTGTTTCTCCTTTAACCTTTCGTTTGCTTCTCTAGAACCAGGTTAACGACTTAAAGACTTCATTGGGATTGTGAATCCAGACCGATACTACTTTTATCGTAGTTGTGTGATCTGATCTTGCATCTTCTATCGTACGAGTACAATCTTTGATTGGCTTGAGATCGTGAGAGTTCTCCGATAGGCAAGATATAGAAGTCACAAACATCTTCCTCTCACTGTTTGTGATTCCTCGACAAACCGCTTGTGTAGTCAAGAAGGATTGTGGAGAGGTGATTGATTAATCTAGGTTGTTCTTCGGGAATATAAGACCGTATTATCAATTGGTTCCTGTTCACCTTGATTTTATATCTTAAGACGGAACAAAACCTAGGGTGTTTCTGTGGGAGACAGATTTATCCTTTGATGGATTTTTCTGTATGAGACAGATTTGTTTATTATCAAGTCTGCGATTTTGGGTTGCAGCAACTCTTAGTTGTGGGTGAGATCAGCTAAGGGAATCAAGTGCGCAGTGTCCTGCTGCGATCAGAGGCGTATGAGTACAACTGTACGTTGGATCGGTGGGAGACTGATTGGGGTTCAACTATAGTCCAGTCCGAAGTTAGCTTGTAGTAGGCTAGTGTCTGTAGCGGCTTAATACAATGTATATTCAATCTGGAGTAGGTCCCGGGGTTTTTCTACATTTGCAGTTTCCTCGTTAACAAAATTATTGTGTTTGTATTATTTCTATTTTTGCATTATCTTTGTTATATAATTGAAATAATACAGGTTGTGCGTTTGTGATCATCAATTGGAAATCCGACCTTTGGTTGTTGATTGATATTGATTGATCCTTGGACATTGGTCTTTGGTACCATCCAAGTATTCCTTGTGTTTGATTAGGACTCGCTGATTTCTATTAGCTTGAGTAATATCAAAAACAAGAGAGAGATATTAACTCCTTGAGATACTTTTATCTAGATTGAGTCTGACTGTCTAGTTGATTCTCTAGCAAAGTATTTCGGAGTTAGTCCATACAAATTGCTAAGCGAAATATTGGGTGGTGTTGTTAGACCCCCACTTTTTCACAAGATAATAATCCATCCCACCCCCAATTCCAACTATTCAGATTTTAATTGAAACTTCTGATTTCGATTTCAATCTCTATTATTCAACAAAAATATTAAGATGCTAATGTCGAGCTTCACATGACCACATCGATTCTTCTTGAGATGCTAATGTCAAACTTCACATAACCACATCGATTCATCTTTTCATAGGGGGTTTTACTTTCAAATTAGGGTTTCAAACGAACACACGAACTGACATTGAATAAAGTCCACAATGAAGATTAAGGGTTTCAATTACTGAATAAAATCAAAACTGGAGATTATAAATTGTTGGATTGAACTAAAGCTTCAGGTGACAGATCATATTTTCAGATGATGTTGTGATAATTTCATTCCCTTTTCCAGGTTAGTTTGAAATAATTGAGTCGACAACGAAGATTATGGGTTTCAATTACTGAATAAAATCGAAACTGATGATTAAAAATGGCAGGATTGAACTAAAGCCTCAGGCCACATATCAGATGTTTATATGATGTTGTGATAACTTCATTCCCTTTTCCAGGTTAGTTTGAAATAATTGAGTTGACAACAAAGATTATTGGTTTCGATTACTGAATAAAATCGAAACTGATGATTAAAAATCGCAGGATTGAACTAAAGCTTCAGGCCACATATCAGATGTTCAGATGATGTTATGATAATTTCATTCCCTATTCCAGGTTTTTCTGAAATAATTGAGTCAGTAATGTCAGTCCAACTATTTGGGGACTACTTTTTCGGTTATTTTAGCATCTCTCTGCTGCTGCATCTGGAATAGAAAAATGACATGAAAAGTCAAATGGATTCATGAAAATTTCCTTATGAATTGTGATTATTTCTTCGTGCAAATTATTATGTAAGAAAATTTATATTGCAGCAAAAAGACCTTAGTCTTGCAAGAAACTATTCCATCTTTGTTGCGATTTGTATTCTGAACTTATAGAAAGGAATGTTGTGATGTGCATTCTAGACCTTAATAGAAAGAAATAAGTGTGATGAATTCTTGCAAACAAATAACTATATTTCAAATTCCAGGGTTACTTCTATATGTGCAGCTCAGGCCAATTTTTACTTTTCGTTTTGATTGTGCAAATCGGTGTTCATTCTTTTCTTTCACTTGTTACTTTCCCAACTTCATATTGTAGTATTGATGTTTGAATGGGAACAAATGTTTGAATTGTGTATCTGGTATTATAGTATGAACAATAGTGATACGAAGTTAATAACAATGTGGTTTTTTCATTGTTATACTCAATAGCTCTGCAATTTGTGATACGAAGTTAATTACCCTCAAAACAGCTTTGGGTGTCATAAAAATAGGGAGAAAAGAATAGAAATATTTGAGATTTGTGCGAGAGACAATGATTTCAATTAATGTTTTTGCTTGCTCATTTGAATCTGTTTTTGAGATTTCTTATACCACTATCTTTGATATGGTGATGGACAGGTTTATCCAACTATTTCTGTTTTCTATCTGACCTAAAATATCTTTGTTTTCTACTGTACAACTCTCTGTTTTTGAGACATGTACAGGTTTATCCATTTTAGTCGAGTTCGGTTTCAACTGTGTTTTCCGAATGGGTTTCATGATTTCAACATTTCCCTCATAACTCAGAAGACATTTAATCTGTAAATTGTAGTTGTATGTTGAAATGCTTAGGAATCTTTATCAGATTGCGTGCCAAATATTTGCGAAAATGCCTATGAGAAAATTTAATGATGTTTGATAAGTTAGGTGTAGAAATCCACAATTCTCGACTAAAAAATCATGTTCCGTATTCCAGGAAAATTCACCCTATCATAATCTTAGTAGAGCCATTCTCATCTCTGGGCTAAATCTTGATTACTCTATTCCTAAGTGAATTGTTTATACCAACTACTATAATGACATAGAATTCTATCAATATATAAAAGGGAATCTTTATGTAATCATGAAGTGTTGTTAATATGGTAGGGCGGGCTAAGTATTCCCCGGCGTAGCTCTAAAATCACAGAAAAGGCTCGACCACAATAGAGAACCACCATGGAATTCCTAAAATTCCATAGCAAGCTCAAACATAAGAATGAGAAGATCTTGACATTTCTTTTGTGCATATTCACTCTCTTCTGCTCTATAAGTCATACATACTACTAATTGTACTTTGGTGGTCTCATTTTATGTAAAAAGCTAACTTACTTATAATTTGTGAAACACGCGGGACTCTTTATGTCTTAAAATATTATGGACTGAAACTAACTTATAATTTGTGAAACACGCAGGGACGTTTATGTCTTAAAAGATTATGGACTGAAACGAACAATTAGCTGGGAATTAAAAGGAGCTTAATGTATTTTTTACTAGAAAGAAACTAATAGCATCCGATTTGAATTTTTCCGAGAGAAACTCAAAGTATCATTTTTGTATAAACAAATACTATAGATTGAAATTTATTGAATATAGAGTTCGATTTTTTTGTTTTTAAAAAAATGACAGGCGCATCGCACATGCATGTTATACTAGTACTGATTAAAGAAAAATGCTAGATAAACAATCCCACAACCAAACAACACAAAAAAAAAATCACTCGCAAAACTTTCACTCTGCCCTGAGTGGGGGTTAGTTTGGTTTTTCTTTTTGGGTTATTTTTTCACAAAATTGGTTAAAAAAATCAAAATCAACAATTCCTGGATGAAATGGACAGTTAGATTTTGATACTGTTTAAATGGACAAAAATGTAAAAATAGGCAGGATGTAACCAGTTTCATCGTGTCCATTTTCAAATATTTTTTCTTATTTTTAATTTACACAGGATGTATCCAGTTTCATCCTTGCTATTTTTTAAATTTAAGCTAGGATAAATCCAGTTTCATCCTTGCTAAATTTTTTTTGACCATTTCACCCAAACTATTTTTTACTCGTCCATTTGAACCGTGATTTAAAAATATTTGAACAAATGACCCATTTTCCGTTGTTTTTTTTGGGCGGTACATAGTAGAACCACTCTTAAAAAGAACATACAAATTTCATTTCGATATTTCGAAAACTTCTCCTAATCTTAGCTAGCCTGCGTGAGGGCTTTCCACATACACCAAAGAAACTGAAATTTTTACACCTAACAAAACCTGTTGTAAGATTCAAATATATGGACTGTCAATATCATGAATCAATGGATCTTAAATTATAAAAATCAAGCTTAAAAATCTAATGCTCCCACAATTATTATTTATCATATAACTTTTACTTTTTATGGAATCAAATTCACTAGCTAAGAGTGCTAGTGCTACAACCAAAACCACCACTGCCACTCTACTACTCTAGGGTTTTGGTCCCATTTGAATTCATAATGTTGAATCATCATGAGTCACGACTGTTGCGGGTTTAAATATTAGCTGGGCTCCATATTGAAAATGGGCCATAGCCATATGAATGAGCTCAGCCTATGGCCCTATGAGCATAAGTGAAATCTGTTTGTTGTATGATAAAGTAGGGGTGTGCAACGGACGGACGGTTGCGGATTAGGGGTCACCCGCAACCAAACCGTCAAAGTTGCGGATTTGAAAAATCAAACCGTGACCGGCCCAATCAACCGCGGATTTTACATCCGCGGATCCGCGGATTGTACGGGCCGGTTGCGGATTAACCGCGAATTTGTTAGGCCAAGCCCACTAATTTTAGAGCAGAAAATGTTCCATTTCGGCCAAGCCCACTAACAGCTTTAGTATAAATGGGCTTTGAGAACCGCAACGGTGCGGAGGAACTAGATTAGCATGATTGCAGGACTAGGAAATAAATCTCTACGATGTGTGTTGTCTGTCTCTGACCCGGGCATGGTCGCTGAGTGTACTAACTCTACGATTTTCACATCCTAATCAATCTGAAAGCTCCTCATTTTTGCACATACAGAGAAGTCTTGAGAAATGAATTAGAGAGAAAGAAATGACTATTTCACTCCACTAGACTTGTGAGATTTCGTCCACTCTACATGAGGATCATGAATGAAAGTTTCAAGAACTCATTAGTCTGTCTGTGTGTTTTAAGCACCGAAAGCGTGACTTCACAGACCTTCAAGAAAGACCCCTCGTATCCAGTTACGCCCACACACACATTAAACATTCATTTGTTAACACAACTACCTTTATAACATATTCGGAAACAACGGTGCGGGTAATCCGCGGTTTTTAAAAGACAACCGCAACCGCAACCGCACCGCGTGCGGATTTGAGAACTCCATCCGTGTCCGGCCCATACATCTTGCGGTCTGGGTGAAATCCGCAATTTTGCGGACGGATACGGGTCAAATCCGCGGTTACGGTTTTTATGCTCACCCCTATGATAAAGAGAGGATGATTGCAATTTAATTTTTAGATTCTAATTTAATCTACTAGTCTAATCCAGTAATCTAATCTAATTAAGCTAATCCTATATAAAGGATTCGTCATTCAGTTTACCAAACATTTGATTTCTGTGTGATTAGATACTTTACAAAAATCCATATCCTCTCTTGCTTAATGGTAATCACATCATTATGGTGCTCGTTATCATCGTCATCGACTCATTGCTCTAATCTAATCAATCAATAAAAAGTAAACACTATTACTGCTAAGACTTTATTTTATCAATCACCATCATTATTTGGATTACTACTGGTAGTGAAGAGAAATTTATCCAAAGTAAGCAAATTTTTAAGAAACCCAACTTAGCAAGTAAATGAGTAATAATCCATGTTATCTCGTTACTGCCTAAACATTGAACGCCACTCATCCAATGTGATGTCCACTTTTATTATTCTACTGGGAATATTATGTTTGGATACCATTTAAGAAGTTACGTTTCATTTTGGTGAAACAAAAATGTTAAGAAAAACGTAACCTGTTTTTTTAGAAAGTCAAATGTAGTTTGATGGCATAAATTCAGGATGCCTTTTAAAAGTAAACAAGTTAATTTTTTTGTGAAACGATTTATTTTTTATTTTTTTTGCTTCTGATTTATAAAATTGACTTGTGTTTCTAGTATACAAAACACTCTTTTAGTTTGGGAATAAAATTTTAGAATGACATTTATTTTTTTAGGGAAAGAATTGACCTTTTACCAAATAAATTGTTTTTGCTTCTTATTTTCTAAGATTGACTTATGTTATCCGGCCAACTTTCCCGAGCAGGCTCAACCAGGAAAACAACCTCGCTGCTGATATAAAATATTATCATAATACAAGTGACATGTTAACATGCCATGCATGGTCCAAAGACGAGAGTTTTAGAGAGTATTGTTGTCTGTATCGAATAAAGCAACTTCTGGTGACCAAATTTGTTGTTTCGTGTGTGTTAAACAAACAAACCGTATGATTTTTGGCTAAGTTAAATTTGCGTAGATCAGCAGCATAATGATATTTCACGGCGTGAATGTGTCACCATCTCATGCAAACCCACCAACCCAAGTCTCCATCCATAATTGGGCATCCAATGGGTTAACTCATGCATACGTGTCACCATGCCTCGAACTCGAAGAATGCTTTTGAATCACAGTTTTGGACATATCTTTTATTTCTTATCCTTGTGATTTCTTTATGGCATCCCGTCCAATATATGACTTCCGTTGTGGCAACATTTTTCCTCATATTATAGATTACTTGTGAGGGGGATCCCATTAGCTACGAGGAATGCTCTCATGGTCCAAAATTATGAACTACCGGATATTCCATGAATTATGTAAAACAATCATGATTGCAGGATGTATTAGTTTGATCTAAAGAACATAGACGTCATTGTCCATTAACCAAAATATATATTCACCTCATTGGTTAAGAGATCATTTTAAGAAATTTGGTCAAATGATTTTATTTTATTTTTTTTTTTGATGCTAGGCATAGGCCCGTCCTGCCCCTGGCAGCGTAGCCACCGACTTACTCTTCATTGAGCAAATTCATCCCTCTTGAACCCATGTTAAAGTTAATTTACACTTGAGTGGAGACTCGAACCGCCGGCCTCCTACTTGAGAATCAGACTTCTGGCCAACTGGACTACCCCCTGATGGTTGTATCTTTTAAACTTTTAATGTCTCTTTTAAGTACGTGGTAAATTCATTGGTTGTTGAAGCATATCTTCTTAAAAATACCAAGTTCATAAAAAGGAAAGCCCGAATTTCCCGACTAGCAGGCTCGAAAATCATACTCATAGATTGTTTCAGTACATTGTGAACTTCTGTTCTCAATTTAATACCAACGGAGTCCAGTATATCTTTGAAGCTTTTAGTGTCTCTTTAAGTACATGGTAAATTGATTGATTGTCGTAGCATTTCTTATTAAACAAACCAAGTTCATAAAAAAAGAGACCGGATTCCCTGATGCTTAGTTTTATGGTCTTCTAATCTAGCATCTAGATTGGAAAGCCACGTCAACAAGAATAACAGCCTAAGTCTTTTAATCTAGCATGTAGATGCACTAAACCATCTCCAGTGTCGCGCTAAATGGAACAACGCCAACCATCTCATCCGTGGATCAAATAATAAATCAATTTCGCTGAACCATTTCGCAAAAAGTAGAATTCTGGTTTAGCTGAATGAAACCGTGCAACTAACGGTATATCTGGAGAGAAAAGTAGTGTTGAAGAGTAGACAACGTTTTTTATCTAATCTAGAAGTCAAATCTAGCCCACAAGACTTAGCCTGATCGTGACTAGCAGGATGGAAAATCGAACTCATGACTGGGTTCAATACATTGTAAAATACAATTAGAGAGCTAATTGATGAGCACCCTGGAGATACAAAACAAATAAATAAAATAAAATAAAAACCGAATGTCTTTATGTTTAACATCTTTTCTGTTGTTGTCATTATAACCTTGCCATTATAACTTAAAAAAATTTCATCTAAACAGTTGTTAAAACTATTACTCAAAAACCTAGATACCTAGAAAACTATTACTCAAAAACCTTTTTTTAACATTGTGTCAATTCCATGTTACTTTCTCTTTTCTATCGAGTAAACGTCGCCATTGAAAGACTCTACTGAGACAGAGATAAGTTGTCAAGAACATTATAAGGTAGGATGGGCAGTTGGTCAGATCTATTATTATAAATGGATGGTAGTTGGAGTCAGTGGCTTTCCTTGGGTTCCTCTTCTGGGATCCTCGGGGAAGAGGATTAAACCGTCTCTTACAGATGTAGTGTGATTGATGCACTTTCCTTTTATCAACCCTTCGAGCGGAATGGGTAAAAGGAAGCGAAATCAATAAATATATCATATTAAAAGTTCGTTTGGATACCAGAAATAGTAGTCAGAAGTATAATGTTTTTGATTCACAAAAAGTTAACTTTTTCGCTTCTAGAAGTCATTGTGATTTGTGCACTCAAACTTACTTCTGACTTTTTTGCTTCCAGAAGTCAAATAACAACTTCTGCAGTGGTACGGTAGCGCCTTTTGATAACATGCAGCAGTAAATTCTTGACTTCTAGATTTTAGTTTGAGTGTGAAATTTCAGAACGACGTCTAAACGAAAAAATAAAGTCGATTTTTTATGCTTCTGGTATCAAAAAACGCTAGACATGCCCTTAGTTGGTGAGATTAACAACTTATAATAAAAGGATAGTGACTCAAACTACGATCAACAGAATACTAACTAATGGGTCGGGCCAAGTAGTTCACGATGGTGAGGAGGGTAGTTGGATCTTTGTATCAAAGCCTACGGGAAGCAAACATGGTACTAATCTGATCCAGAATATGAGTCACTCACTGAGTCAAATCCAAGAGTCGAACTTGAAAAGACAAGGGTACCCAAATATACCTCATGCTAAAACTTTTCCTACCTATAAGTCCTTTCTCCGAAAGTGATTGTCTATGGACTGAATCGAGACAATACAACTAATTGGTTCACACTTCGTGTGATCGTCTATGGATACGATACCGAGACAATACAACAACTAAGTATGTTACTTGATAAAAAGGTTCGGACTTAACCAAACACAATAGGATTCACTTATCAAGTAAATAGGAATTAACGTTTGTGTAATTTACTTTAATTATAATAAAACAATTATAATGCGAAAATATAAAGTAAATGACACAACAAGATTTTGTTAACGAAGAAACCGCAAATGCGGAAAAACCCCTGGACCTTGTGCAGAATTGAATACTCTCAGGATTAAGTCGCTACACAAAATTACACCTAACTTCGTATAGTTGAGACCAAGCAACTAAACCTATATTTCACCTAGTTTCGTCTGTATTCCCACGCCTACGACCTTAGTCACGTACTTGGAACAATTCCTTTGGTTCGTATTCCAAACAATAAAGGAACAACAAATCTGTTTGGTATCAACTCTATTCAACCAAGTGATATGAGTCGGACAAAGGCTCTTCCGTTTATCTTAACATAAACTCCTTCGTCAGATTCTTAGATCTATCTTATATTCAATTACCGAAGTAATCGTTTAAGATTAAGCCAACAAAATTATTAATCCAAAGAACTGTGTTGATATCTACTCAATTAATCAATCCAATCTATCACAAAGATAAACTGATTATTAATTGGATCCTCTATGACCGAAACAAGTATTGTGCACACCAAAGATTATGAAACCACAAACCAGAAATATTCAATATCTTCTTCGTCCTCAAATCTTCTTAGATCTTCAATAAAAACCTGCACACAATCACTTGAATCTCTTGTGATCAATCACGCACAGAACGGAGTCTGTTAACAATGGATTATCACAAGATCGTTTTTAGAACTAACAACAGTCTAAAGATCCCTGTCGAAACTCTGAACTAGTTTGAGTGAATCTTATATCAGAAGAGAAGATTCTCAAGCATAAACAAACTAGGTGCAATCCAAGTTCAACCACCGTTAGTCAATCAAATTAAAGAAAATAAAAGATAAACCACAATTATCTAGTTTCCCACCAGCGGTACACGCTAGAGCTTCTCAATACCAAAGAAGACTTTAAATTGAGCGGCCGTAAGAGATTTCGCATAATTAGGTTACTCTCCTCTCCGAATAGGCGGCTACACCAGTAACAACACAACAAAGAGAAAGTCTATTGTTACGAAGGCAAGAAAGGTAAACTTCAAGTATTTATAGACAAGGAAGTTTGGACACCAAGGAATTTCCAAAACCGAAAATATTCTCCAGATATTCATTAAATCACAAATTCGGTTTCCATAATTCCTGGAAATGCTCTGTCCAAAAATAATGATCGAAATCTCTCGGAAAATCTCTAATTAGTAAATGCACACTACTAATTCTGATTTCCCTACCAAATGAAGTTAAATACCTTAATTAAAAGATTCTTAACTTATTTATGTTTCGATCCTGGGATTCTCTTCCCTTAGCTATTAAGGAATAACTTTGAACAATTAAAGAAATAAACATTCATATCACGTGTTCAAAGTATGTCGACATCTTAACTTTGCAAGTTCTCTTTCACACTTACAACCTTGAAACCGATTTGCCACACTTCTAAACAAGTTTAGAATTGGTTCATCTGACTTTCAAGAACCATGTGATCGATAAAATAACATTCAATCACAATCATGGGGTTAACGGTTCTACCAAAACAAGTTTCGTTTCTAACTTCCATGTGAGTATTGTGCATAGTCACACTAGTTTTCCAAAATTCGGTTGACTAGGTACTAGGATCGGTTCCCCACATATATATGGTATCTAACTTATATGTGTTGCACATGTCCATAGGATCGGTTCCCCTTTCTGCTATAAACCTTGCTGCACCTCATACAAGGATCGGTTCCCCTTTGTGATGTACTGCACCTCTTACTAGGATCGGTTCCCCTTTCCCATATTTGGTCAGACAAAAAATCACAAACTCGATCATACCATCTCAAGTGATTACTTAAAATCGGTTTCACTAATAAAAGTCATACCAATACATAAGGCAGGCCTTTGTGAATAGTTCTACCAAGAACACAACAAGTCTTGAATGGTTATACTCAGTCACATATATTGGTTGTTCATAAGATATGCAATGAATAACAAAACCAATAACGCCTGGCGATTTCCTTTTCGATTCACAAACAAGTTTATGAACTTACTTCCTTAGAACACATGTAAAACATTGTTCCCTAGGATGAAATCCTCACCTCATACCCATACATAATCACAATAGCATTCAAATGATTATGGCGATGTCTTATCTACAAAGTATAATGGTTAAGCAATAAACCTCGTATTGTATTCCTTAATAATATGTCTATCTAGAGTTCAAATATGCTTCGCAGTTTTTTTTCAATATGCACGACTTGAAAGATACGTTAGGGAATGAAACAGTTCAAGTCAAATATCACAAACCTCAAGTGGAATGATGATTGTTGTCGTTGTAGCTCCTTGCTTCTTCACATCTTCAAGTCTTCGCAATACTTGTAAAGTCTCATATCCTAATACTTTCAAGCTAACCTATACGAAGTTGACTCTAGTACATAATAAAACAACTTTTAACATGAGTTTTGATTCACTAAAATATGACAACCAATCTTGACATACCAACGCTTGGTGGGTTCAACCGATCTATGCTCTAACAAAACTCTAGGTTTCATGTATTACGTGAGCAGGAAGATAGTGTGAACGGAAATACGGAGCATGAAGAAGAATATGATGATGTTGGGCAGAAATAAATGTTTTAGAAGATGATATGGTCCAAAATATAAATGAGACCAAGAGAGATAAAGCAACGAAGCTGAAGTGGTTAACAAAACAACTGATTTTTTTTGTGAACTTAGCTTGTAGCTACGGACACATAAGTGAAGAAAATATTAAATCTATCAAAGAAAATATGATACAACTTGTTCTGAGATATAAAAACAGATTCACAAGGACGGAAGTTAATGATGGGGAAGATGAAGATATAGTGTCTCATGATACTTCAAAGGAGGACGACTCTATTGGTGATAATCTAAATGAAGAGAATGAAGATGTGTAATTCAAGGGAGGATAATGTTGTAAGAGGAGTTTAAAATCATTAGCTAGAATATCAGAGGCTTGAATGACTTTGATAAGATTACGGCTCTAAATAATTTGATAGATAATCAAAGATGTGCAGTGTGCCTTGTTCAGGAAACCAAAATTATGAAGTTTTCTAATTGGTTTGTTTGGCAACTGTGGTATGATGATAGTTTCGACTGGACTTATATTCCTTCTGTTGGGACAAGTGGCGGTATCCTTTATATTTGGGACACCAGCAAATTAAATAAAAAAGATGAGAGAATTGGATTGAAAAACATTTCTACGTTGCTGCACAATAGGGTGATTGGATTCAAATGGGCAATCTCAAATGTATATAGCCCATGCGAATATAACTCTAGATCTGTTTTCTGGGATGATATGGAGGAGATCAAACAATGGTGGAATGGTCCTTTGTGTGTTGCCAGAGATTTCAATTCTATTCGAACGGATGCAGAAAGAAATAGAGGAGAAGGAGATGCTCGGAATACTACTTTTCTCAATAATTTGATCATCTTGAACAATGATTTGGTTGATCAGCCTTTGATTGGAGGAGTTTATACCTGGTCCAACAATCATAGTGACCCTCTTATGTGTAGATTGGATAGATTCTTATTCAGTTTAGACTTTGACGCAGCTTATCCTAGGGTGTTTCAAATTGCTTTAACTAGAAATATATCTGATCATAATCCTCTGGTATTAATTACTAACCCTATGGTGGCAGGTAAACCTTATTTTAAATTGGAGAGGAGTTGGGTAGAGCAAAGGGATTTTTCAAAAAACGTGGAAGCTTGGTGGAATGCAATGAGTTACAGTGGAAGTGCTACCACAGATTTCTTTCTTAAATTGCAAAATCTTAAGTTTTTTATGAAGCCTTGGAGTTTGCAGGAATTTGGATCTGTCAAGAGGCAGAAAAAGGAGCTTATAGAGAAAGTTGAAAACTGAATTTGTTGGAGGAGAGTGGCGCTCTTAATCCTATTCAACAAGAAGAAAGATTAAGATATAAAAGTCAACTAAGGGTGGTGGAGAATCTTGAAGAAAGAAAGTGGCATACTAGAGCCAAACAAAATGGTTTTTGGTGGGGTGATGTTAATACAGGTTACTTTCACAGAATTGAAAGTGCTAGGAGAAAAAGAAACACTATTGCAAAATTACAAATTGGTGGAGAGCATTTTTTTGATCAAAACATTATCAAAGAGGAGATTCAAAATTATTACTCCAATTTATTTACAGCTCAGAGTAAGATTTATTCTTCTTTTAATTCTTTTTGTTATCTAATGTGGGAGAGGAGAGTAGAGAATAGTTAGAAAAAAGATTAACTGAAGATGAGGTTTGGTCAGTGATAAAGAAGATGGGTTCTAATAAGTCTCCTGGTTCAGATGGATTTACATCTGAATTCTACAAAAGTTGTTGGGGAACTATCAAAGGAGACTTTATGAGATTAATCAATGATTTTTACAGGTATGACTCTCTTGACTGGAGAATCAATTGTTCTTTCATTACTTTTATTCCAAAAAAGGAAGATTCTTGTACTCCGAAATATTTTAGGCTTTTAAGTCTAATTGGGAGGGTCTACAAGATCATATCTAAGGTTTTGGCTGAGAGACTTAAAACTGTGATGCCAAAGTTGGTTTCTGATTTCCAAGGTGCTTTTATTCATGAGAAGCAGATTTTGAATGGTTTTTTAATAGCTATTAAATGTGCGGATAGTAGATTGAAGTCGAAAAATCCAGGTATCTTATGTAAGATTGATATGGAGAAAGCTTTTGATAATGTGAATTGGCAACCCTTATTGTGTATTCTTCACAAACATGGTTTTGGTGAGAAGTGGATTTCTTGGATTCACTGGTGTATTTCCTCTGTGATGAGTGCCAAATATTGTATATATTTATCCCTTTTTGTTGGCATTTAACTCATCTTTTGTGCATTAATTCTACATTTTATCCCATATCCTGTATTTTCATTGTTTTCAAGAATAAATATTTTTATTAATTAATTTTGCATTTTTAGGTAATAAATAAAGTCTGGATGACTTGCGGAGCAAAAAGAGCAGAAAAGTAGTGAAAAGCCGGGAGAAATCACGCAAGGAAGCCGCGAAGAATGGTGAGCACAACCTCATTTTCTACACACAAAAACGCCTCCGTTCTCAGCCATCAGATCAGTTCTCAGAAGCATCCGATGGTCGCTCCTTCATAGAGCATCAAAATCTGAAGTCTCTGCCAAGCACCACAGCGCTGAAATTCCAAGCCTTCAGATTAGATGGTATTGGATCCAACGGTTGCTCCCTTGCTGTTCATCAAAGTTTGATATCTCCGCCTTACACTACAGCACCTAACCTAATCTAGCACCGTTCGTTTCGTTGTATCCCTTCATCCGACGGTCGATCCTCGCTTTCCTCCGCATCACCGTCCGATCTACCGACCAGCTCCACATCTCACGGCTTAGTCTCGCTGAACATCAAAAATCGATGGACTCGCCTCACACCAAAACAACCCTAGGATATATAACCCAAAAAATGAAGAAACCCTAATATTTTCACTTCTCCTTCTCTTTCTTCCTCTCTGCCCGTACCACCTTCTCCACCGAACACCATGTCCGCCACCGTACACCACCACCTTCTCCACCATACGTCACCACTTCCACCAGCTCCAACAACCACCCTACTTCACCCTAGAAACGTACCCATCACCCTAGTTAGCCCATAGCACAAACCCTACCCACTGCTAGGGTTTTGATATGGGAAAACAAGGTAGATGGCTATGATTCATCACATGCGCATGGAGAGAATGAAAGAAGAGCAGCAGAAGACACATGGGTTCGACAAGACCAAACGAGTTAGGTAAAATAGAAAACCTAATTTCATCTTTTTGATTTTTGGGGGAAATTTAGGGATTTGGTTTGTAAACCCTAATTGGGTGTCCTGGGTATAAATAGGGGATATGTATTATGTGTAGAGGGTGTTCTTGGGCTAGCCGAGATTCCCCCAAAATTGGGTTAGTTTAGGTTTAATTTCAGTTCTTGAATTTCAATTAAATTTCAATTTAGGGTTTCAATTTTAATTTCAAGTTCTGTTAAATTCTGTCACTTTTTATTGCAATTTGTGTTTTAATTTTAATTTCCTGTTAGTGTTAAATTTTAATTCCCTGTTAATGTTAAATTTTAATTCCCTGTTGTGTTTAATTTCAAAATCAGTCAATTTAGGATAATTCAATTTCAATTCCATGTTTAGGTTAGTCTAATGTTTTAATTTCAGTTATGTTTCATGTTGTTATTTAATTGTTTTAGTATTTTGTTCAACTGTTTAGTGTTTCTTCTCACCTGTTTTTATGTTTAATTCCAGTTCTTGTTTATGTGTTAGAGTCATTGTTAATGTCTTGTTAGTGCCATCTTTAGTTCACTGTTAGTTGTTGTTCACTGTTGAGTAATGGAATGTTAGATTAAAACCTGGGTGCATTGTGTTGATTGAGTAGTGGGGAGAAACTAGTGCTCACTAGTGACAATGAGCAAGCTAGTTCTCTTCCCACTCTAGTGTATGCCTAGGTTCTCATCAGTGTTTTATCTTATAACTGTATTGTCTTCACACTCTTGCATTTGGCTCACAGCCATTGTTTAGCTCTAGTATCACTGTTTTTCTTCACATTTTTACACACTGTTTTCCACCATTTTTCTCACTGCCTTTCTTTTGCTGTTTAGTTTTTAGTCTGTTTAATCTTTGATGTTTTTGCCATTCTTTTGTTCTCTGGTTTGCTTCCAATTTGGCCTAGAACCACTGTATACACTCCTCTTTGAGGCCTACCAAGTTTTTGGCGCCGTTGCCGGGGACCATTTTGCATTGAAATATACATATCTCCCGGCCGCCACCAAGTTTTTGGCGCCGTTGCCGGGGATTGGTGCTGTGTTTTTCTTGTTATTTTATTAGCTATTTTTGCATTTCACTGCATAGCATTTGCATCTGCATCTGCTTCACTTCATTTGCTGTTGGACCTGCTGTTCTGAACCTGTTTTTCCTCTGCTGGGACGCCACCAAGGAAAAGAACCAAAGCCCAACTGGGTTTTTGCAACAATATCAGAGCAGTTGGGCTGTGCTTAAAAGGTAACCCATTTAAGAGAACCCGAATTGTGGGCTTCCAATTTTTTTAATTGTGGGCATGTAATATTAAAGCCAATTTTTGGGCTTCTCTTATTTTCTGTTGGGTTTGTAATAATTTTTTTTGTGGGCTTGTTTGTTTAATTTGTGGGCTTGTATTTAATTTTTGTGAGCTTGTTTAATTTGGACTGGTAATTTGTATTCTGGGTTTAAACCCAGCTGAGCTTGTAACCGACCACGCTAGTTGAACTCGTTAGTGGGCCGAGTACCCAAATTCTAGGCCGAGATTTTGGACTCAGTTCCACCAAAAGTTTTCAACCAAGCGGAGCCAAAGCAAACGCAAAACAAACAGTGGGCGTGCTCCCATTCAAAAACCAAATTTTATTTTCTTGTTTTTTTTTAAAAAAAAAAAAAAAAAAAAAATATCTTGCTCCCATTTTAAACCAAATTTTTTATTTTACTCCCATTTCAAAACCAAATTTTCAAAATATATCCCATCAAAAAACCAAAATTTTCCCAAAAATCCAAACCCATTAAAACCAAATAGTGGGCTTTGTGTCTTTTCAAAATGGGCCAACCTCATGCTCTCCATGAATACATGTATCCGTCAATAAAAATTCCATTATCATGTATTGTATTACCTCAAACCAATAACCCTTTTAAAATAAATGCAAGCATGATACAAATACTTCCTATATTTCGAGGGTTCGATTCTGAGAACCCCTATACTCATGTAAGAGAGTTTGAACAAATTTGTCGGACTATGCAACCTGATCATATGTCCGAAGACTCTCTGAAATTGCGTTTGTTTACATTTTCTTTAAAGGAAATGGCCAAAACATGGTTTTACGGTTTGAGACCACAATCAATCAACACTTGGGACCAACTCGCAGATCTATTTTTCAAAAAATTCTTTCCACATCATAGGACCATCGCTATTCGTCAAAGTATCAATTGTTTTGTCCAATTGGATGAGGAAACTGTTTTTCACTATTTTGAACGTTTTAATGATTTGTTGAGTGAATGTCCGCACCATGGAATTGAGAAGTGGAGACTTGTCGTCATCCTCTATGAGGGACTAGACTTTAAATCTCGAACCATGGTTGAGTGTATGTGTAATGGTGAGTTTATTGATAAATCTGTGGATGATGCATGGAATTTTTTAGCCGAGATTGCAGAGAAAACCCATCAATGGGAATCCGTTAGGGAAACAGGAACAACACCACATGATATGAGTCACCCCCATGAATTAGAGTTTTATTCTTGTAATAGCTCCGACCTTAGGATTGAAAATTATCCTAGATTGCAAAATTCCTATCATGATGATGACGATGATTATGATGTTATGTTAGAAGAACATGTCTATACTGAAAATGTTATGGAACCTTTGGGTTCAAATACATTAGGCTTCTCTGCCCCGACCTTAATGCATGATATTTCTTCTAGTATTCCATGTGATGTTTCCCCTGATGTGCCGATACACGAGAATAAATCTGTTGATGATTCTAATTGTGATCTTGCCAATTTGATTGATGATTGTGAGCATGATGTGACATGTGTAGATGAGTTAGGAGATTTTGATTTGATTGATAATGATGTGCCTATCGTCCTACATAAGTCACAATCTGATGGCCTTCCACCCAACCTAGATTTGGTTTGTACCCATATTGTCAAACCGATTTTTCTGAAAATTCCTGATCTAGGATTGGAACTGTGTGCCTCCCAAGTCCTCTTGGACTATTTTGCTTCAAAATATAACACTTTTAAAGAGCCACAGTTGGAATGCATTTCTTTGCCCATCCCGAAAACAGTCCATTATGAGTTAGACCTTTTGAATCCTAAACCCCTAAAATTAAAAGATTTTGTGCTTAAAAGTAAACCTGTTGAACAATTTAGGTTTAGGGGTGATTCATTCGGCTTTTCACTCTCACTCCCATTTAAGTCCAATTTTAGTGTTTTGAAACTTTCTATGTCTTTACACTTTTTCTTTTGGGTTGATCCTCAACTCTTTAGACTTTTGGTGTATGGTGAATTTTTTTTGTATATAATCCAGTAGATAAAATTTCTTAAAAACCCTTTTGTTCCTTTTGTATATATTTTGCTAATCCAATATGATCTCGGCTGAAATATGTTGGATTTTTGCCTTGAATAACGGAGTTTTAATTCTGCTTTCGCCGAAATCGGGTATTCTCTCTCCTTTTACTCTACTCAGCATGTCCCTTTCCATATGTTGCATTTTAATTCTTTCCATATTTTGAAACATTGAGGACAATGTTTAGTTTAGGTTTGGGGGTATAGAGTAGATACCATGATAATTTGCCATAATTGAAAACGAACTCCTTCTTCTTTTTGAAAAAATTGAAAAATTCCAAAAAAAATTTTGAAAAATCAAAATAAAAAAATTAAAAAATTAATAAAAAAATCATAAAAATGGAGCTCATTTACCTTGAAATGTTGACTCTTGTGCAAATATGTATTTTTATTAGGAGTCTTAGTCTAGATATTTAGGCACCCTGATTCTAGCACAATTCACATAGTGATAAGAAATTTGCACGCGCACGATCTACCAATACATGTTTGGCCTCGATCTTCAAGGTGTTGGATAGGAAGTTACGATTGCCAATCACTTTAGAATACTGAACGAAACTTGACTAGCTTGTTCTTTGGTTGGTTGGGATAGAAGGTGGAGGTTACATTAAGAAAGACAACCATCGAATTTAACTGGGTGCATCAAAAAGAGCTACCTCTTGCAAAGTGTCATGTAATCTTTTGTTTCCTTTTGTATATGTATCAAAAGTGTTTCCTTATGCAAAAAAAAAAAAAATAATAATAAAAAAATAAAAAAAAATAAAAAATAAAAAATAAAAAAAATAAAAAATAAAAAAAATCAAGTATTTATCAATTCCATTCTCTCTTGTTCCAAAAATAAAAGAGAGTAGTCAATGTAAATAAGAGTCATGTAAATAGTCATTTTGTTGTTTTGTAATAAGCAAGGAGGGTGTATGCCATTGATGTACAACGCGAGTAATTGTGAAATACCTCCAACTCATTCACAATTCTCGTAAAGTCCGGACAGCTAGCTAGATTTCGACCTCAGTTCTTAGCCTGAGAAACTATCTCTTGGTGATTAGTAGTCATAACTTCAGATCTTTCTTTACACATGTGTAGATACACTTTACACTCTTATCACATGTCTTTTTTTGTTATCAGTGCTAGGATTGTGCCTTTGATAGCTAGATTGACATCTCCATTTTGCTGTGAGCTTAAACTGTTTTGCACATGTCACATTTGATGGAATCTGAGCTTATATTTTGACCTAGAACTTTGTAGGTACGTTCTAAGCAAACCTTCACGAGACTTCAACTCGTCCACTAGGGACACTTAGTGGTTTAAAAGGCTTAGTGCATACGCTAAATGCATTCGAGAGACCAGCGACAGTGGTATAGTTATGATTTCCTTAGTTTTGTTTTACTTGAGGACAAGTAAAATTCAGGTTTGGGGGTATTTGATGAGTGCCAAATATTGTATATATTTATCCCTTTTTGTTGGCATTTAACTCATCTTTTGTGCATTAATTCTACATTTTATCCCATATCCTGTATTTTCATTGTTTTTAAGAATAAATATTTTTATTAATTAATTTTGCATTTTTAGGTAATAAATAAAGTCTGGATGACTTGCGGAGCAAAAAGAGCAGAAAAGTAGTGAAAAGCCGGGAGAAATCACGCAAGGAAGCCGCGAAGAATGGTGCGCACAACCTCATTTTCTACACACAAAAACGCCTCCGTTCTCAGCCATCAGATCAGTTCTCAGAAGCATCCGATGGTCGCTCCTTCATAGAGCATCAAAATCTGAAGTCTCTGCCAAGCACCACAGCGCTGAAATTCCAAGCCTTCAGATTAGATGGTATTGAATCCAACGGTTGCTCCCTTGCTGTTCATCAAAGTTTGATATCTCCGCCTTACACTACAGCACCTAACCTAATCTAGCACCGTTCGTTTCGTTGTATCCCTTCATCCGACGGTCGATCCTCGCTTGCCTCCGCATCACCGTCCGATCTACCGACCAGCTCCACATCTCACGGCTTAGTCTCGCTGAACATCAAAAATCGATGAACTCGCCTCACACCAAAACAACCCTAGGATATATAACCCAAAAAAATGAAGAAACCCTAATATTTTCACTTCTCCTTCTCTTTCTTCCTCTCTGCCCGTACCACCTTCTCCACCGAACACCATGTCCGCCACCGTACACCACCACCTTCTCCACCATACGTCACCACTTCCACCAGCTCCAACAACCACCCTACTTCACCCTAGAAACGTACCCATCACCCTAGTTAGCCCATAGCACAAACCCTACCCACTGCTAGGGTTTTGATATGGGAAAACAAGGTAGATGGCTATGATTCATCACATGCGCATGGAGAGAATGAAAGAAGAGCAGAAGAAGACACATGGGTTCGACAAGACCAAACGAGTTAGGTAAAATAGAAAACCTAATTTCATCTTTTTGATTTTTGGGGGAAATTTAGGGATTTGGTTTGTAAACCCTAATTGGGTGTCCTGGATATAAATAGGGGATATGTATTATGTGTAGAGGGTGTTCTTGGGCTAGCCGAGATTCCCCCAAAATTGGGTTAGTTTAGGTTTAATTTCAGTTCTTGAATTTCAATTAAATTTCAATTTAGGGTTTCAATTTTAATTTCAAGTTCTGTTAAATGCTGTCACTTTTTATTGCAATTTGTGTTTTAATTTTAATTTCCTGTTAGTGTTAAATTTTAATTCCCTGTTAATGTTAAATTTTAATTCCCTGTTGTGTTTAATTTCAAAATCAGTCAATTTAGGATAATTCAATTTCAATTCCATGTTTAGGTTAGTCTAATGTTTTAATTTCAGTTATGTTTCATGTTGTTATTTAATTGTTTTAGTATTTTGTTCAACTGTTTAGTGTTTCTTCTCACCTGTTTTTATGTTTAATTCCAGTTCTTGTTTATATGTTAGAGTCATTGTTAATGTCTTGTTAGTGCCATCTTTAGTTCACTGTTAGTTGGTGTTCACTGTTGAGTAATGGAATGTTAGATTAAAACCTGGGTGCATTGTGTTGATTGAGTAGTGGGGAGAAACTAGTGCTCACTAGTGACAATGAGCAAGCTAGTTCTCTTCCCACTCTAGTGTATGCCTAGGTTCTCATCAGTGTTTTATCTTATAACTGTATTGTCTTCACACTCTTGCCTTTGGCTCACAGCCATTGTTTAGCTCTAGTATCACTGTTTTTCTTCACATTTTCACACACTGTTTTCCACCATTTTTCTCACTGCCTTTCTTTTGATGTTTAGTTTTTAGTCTGTTTAATCTTTGCTGTTTTTGTCTTTTTTTTTTTCTCTGGTTTGCTTCCAATTTGGCCTAGAGCCACTGTTTACACTCCATCTTTGCCTTGTGCTGTGCACTGCTTCCCCTGCTGCTGCTGTTGCTGTTGTCTGCTGCTGCTCCACTGCTGCTGCCTTCTTTCCCTTGTTAGCTGCTACTGCTCCAAACACAGCACAAGCCTAGTTCAGCTCATAGCAATCCCAAAAGCCCAAGCTCAGTTCTAAGCCCACTGTCCATTGTTTGTACAAACTGAAGCCCATTTCATTAAGGCTCAAAGCCCAGTTCATTAAGGCCCACCCACAGTTTAGGTTAAGGCTAAAAGCCCAGGTTTAATCCCAAGGCCCATCCAACTGAGCCCAAAGCTCAGCTCACTCCAAAAAGCTAAGGCCCAATTCATTGTGAAAGCCCAGTGCCTTCAAGGCTAATTTCAGTTCACTGAGCCCAAGCCTAAGTTTAAGGCCAAAGCCTAGTGCACTTCAAGACCAACTAAGCCCAAGCTCATTTCACTATCAAACAAGCCTATAATCCAAAGGTACCCTAAGTCCAAAGCCCAAAAGGCTTCATAGCCCAATAGCAATTTAGAAACCCAAATAGCTAAACACAACAAAACACTCCCAATCTCTGTGGATCGACCCGTACTTGCACGAGCTACAACCGACGACCGTGCACTTGCGGTATTACTGTAGGCCCGCGTTTTCATTGCGCTTAATTTTATACACGTTCCCGGGCCTGCCACTCTGCTCATCTTTCGGTTCTTGTTAATGGTGGTTCTACGGAGAAGTTTAAACCTACAAAAGGTCTTAGACAAGGAGACTCTCTTTCCCCTTATTTATTTCTGCTGGTGGTGGAGATTCTTTCTAAGTTAATGAACGATGCTGTGGAGAAGGGACAAATTCATGGCTTTAAAGTGACTGATACAGGTAGTGTAATATCTCATCTTCAATTTGCAGATGATACACTTATATCTATTGATGCTAATGCTGATGAGGTCACTAGATTATTTATTATTCTATCAGTTTTTGAAACTCTTACTGGCATGAAGTTGAACCTAGATAAAAACACTATGGTTAGTGTAGGGGATGATGAAGCTTTGGAAATTTTGGTTAAGGAGTTGGGCTGTAGATCGGAGAAATTGCCAATAAAGTATCTAGGACTTCCTATTGGTGCTAGTTTTAGATGTACTTCTGTTTGGGAAGTTGTTATCGAGAGAATGCAAAAGAAGTTGGCCACTCGGAAGAAGAAATATCTTAACAAAGCTGGGAGATTGATTCTCATTAAAAGTTGTCTTGCTAGTCTTCATGTTTACTTTATCTCCTTATTTCATCTGCCTGTGAGTATTGAGAAGAGAATGGTTAAGCTTATGAGGAACTTTTTTTGGGGAGATGTGGAAGGTAAGAAGAAGGTGGCTTGGGTTTCTTGGATCAAAGTATGTCTGCCTAAGAAAAATGGAGGTCTTGGTGTGAAAAGTTTGAGGGTTACTAACAAAGCTCTTCTTGCAAAATGGGTGTGGAGATACACTAGAAAAAAACTGCATTATGGGGAAGAATTGTGCAACAAAAACTAAAGGCTAAGGAGGGATAAATTTATTCCATACTGTTTATAAAGCGAGTAGAGATAAATTTTCTTCCATTGCAGACATGATTAGACAGGGTTGTTTGTTTGGAGATTTTAAGAAACAACTTAACATTAACGAGCAAATGGAGTGGGATTGGTTTAGAAGGGATCTTGGTAATGTTACAGTTTTAATGGAGGGTGAAGATGAAGTGGAGATGTTAGATAATTTCAGTTCAAAGGCTTGCTACGATGCATTGGAAGGCGCTTTGCCAGAATGTAATTTTGAAAAGTACTTATGGAGAAAAGACATCCCAAATAAGGTTAGTTTTATCTTGTGAGCTGTTTTTCACAATTCTCTACCTACTAGAGAAATGTTATCTCATCACAGGGTTGACTTACAGAGTATCAGATGTGTGATGTGCAATGAGGAAACTGAAACTGCGAACCACCTTCTCCTTCATTGTAGCTTTTCTTTTCAACTATGGGATTATTTTCTTAAAGCGTTTCACCTATCTTGGCCAATTCCAGCTACAGTTTTGGATTTTTTTCAAGCTTGGAACAGAAATGTTTTAACGGGAAGATGCAGGGACTTATGGTGGATCTTTCCGTATGTTCTAATTTGGATCATATGGAAGGAATGGAATAGTAGAATATTTGGGGGAAGGTCTAAATCAGTGAATGAGTTGGTCTTTCAAGCTAAACAGAAGATGGTCTTATGGAGCTGCGACAAAAGAACGTTTAGGTTCATTGATTGCAGCCAAATACTTCATAATTGGGAGCTGGTGTTACACATGTAAAGAGCTTAGTAATTCATCAAATGTTTCATTTTTGGGAGTATATCTTCATTTGCAATGAAGGTTGTGTTCAGAAATTTCAGAAAAATTCAATTTTTTCTTTCTGCAGCTTGATTGGAGTTACGTACAGATCTTGTGTTGTGCTTTTTTAGAAGATATTCTTTGCAGTCTTCATTGAAATTTCTTGCAGTTCCTGTGCAAGTTTCTGCAGCCTTTCTAGATTTCATTCGGGCTTTGAAATTTGAAGGGTTTTGAAGTTCTCAAGGTGTTATTTTTGGAGGGTTTGCAGGTTCCTTTTTGAACTGCAGTGTTGTTCTGGTTTCTTTCCTCACTCCGAGGAACTTTTCAGGTTAGGTTTGTTTTATTTTTGTAGCTCTTTCAAGTTAGCCTGATTGTGTTGTCGATGTAAGCCGCTTTTAGTCTTTGCGAAAGCGTTGATTTTTGCTCTGCAGTTCGAAGTATATTGCAGTCTCTTTTGTTTTTGTAACTATCGGTTCCTGGCCTCGGCTTGGTTCTTTTTTCGTTTAATATAACCTTTTTCTTTCAAGAAAAAAAACAACTTTTAAACCCACCACAAACCATCTTTTTCATTTAAAACATGAAAATCAAAATTTGCAATAGGATTCATTCAACACTGCACTCTATCCCCCAAAGTCATAAGCTAGCCTAGGGATGATAGGATAGTACCAAAAGATACTCAAGCTACAAAATAAAAAAACACCTACTAGTAGGATTAGAATAAGGGCAGACAATCATACATGAGCACACCAGGTCAGGTGAGGAGAGTAATTGATTGAGGTGGTCAGGTCAGGTCAGCCCTTTCCAGAGAAAAGTGGGTGAGGAGACCACAGAAATCAAAGTACTACTTACTTACTCTCACACACTCACACTCACACTCACACTCAATTCATTTTCCAAACCCTAAAAAAATCTCTCAAATCTCATGGAAGAATCATCATACAACAACTCATCATCTTCTTCATCAACAATCCGATTCCTAGGAATACTAAAACAACCAGCAACAACAAATAACAACAATCATACTTCCGATTCTTCAGACCTCCCATTCGAATTAGATGAGAGTGATGTAATCTGGTCTTCATCAGCACCATCAGCATCATCATCACCTGATTTACCAAACCAATCAATAACAACAGCAACTGATTTTATTATCACTGAATCTAATTCATCACCAACACTATCATCACCATCGACTCTGTCGAATTCGTCTCCGAGAAATTCATTTCGGAGTGATAAATTCGGTTTATCAGCTGCAATATCTGATGATAATTACCATCATAATAATCATTTGCAGAGGAAAAGAAGTTTGAATTCGCCTTTATCGGCTGCTTCTACTGCTGTTAGAATGATTCCTCCCATTCCAATTCAAAGGTCTAATGGCGGTGGCGTTGGTAGCGGTGGTGGCGGTGGTTCGGGTAGTGGTGGCGGTGGAGGGAGTTTCTTAGGTTCTTCGTCTCTAGGGAAGTATCCTTATAATCAATCTGCGCCTGTGAATGTTCCGGTTTGGCCGAATCGAAACCACCGATCCGGATCGGGAGGTAAAAAGGTTTATTATGAGGATGATGATGATGATGACGATGATGGGAGTTATGCTGAAATGCTTCCGCCTCATGAGATTGTTGCGAGGTCTCATCTGACTACTTTTTCAGTGTTTGAAGGTGTTGGTAGGACTCTTAAAGGTAGAGATCTTCGTCGTGTTCGGAATGCTGTTATGCAGAAAACAGGTTTCCTTGACTAGAATTCAACCTCCTTTTACTGTTTTTCGTAGCTTAATTTTGTTCATTTCGATTCCATTTCATTTTATTTCATCCATGGTATAATTATTCCGGTTGAAAACTGTATATTATGGGTTCTTTTGTTGTTGTTCTTTAAGTGTTATTGTAGACTATGTTCAATAATATATCCATATATATAACTTGGGATAATTTAGTGAAGAATACAACTTGTAAATTGGTTCTGATTGAATTGCTTCATTCGTTTTCGAGAGTATCTGGCATCAATCTCTTATTGTTAGCTTTTAATTGAAGTAGTAGTATTGGCTAGAAATGAGTCACTTCGTGAGTGTTTCCTATAGTGAGTGTTGTTGCTTTTAGACTTGTGAGCTTGTTGTCCAATTACAAGTTGCGAGCAAGGACTGGTGACGCTGTAAGTGGCTGAAAAGCAACACAACCGGTGGAAACATCATCCCATACTAGTGTTTAGTAGTTTGTGTGCTGAAAAAGAATGAATTGATGTCATATTGGTGTGAAATTGAGTTAATGTTCTTTATTGTGTCTCAAACTCATATTAATGAGGTTTTAGTAAAGTCATACGGCATATAGAAGTTTAAGATTTTACTGTTATGTGCGCCTCTCAGTTGCTCTGAATTCAATTATTGAATATGTGGCTCTAACTGTTCCTGCTAGTGAAGGGACTTTGTATGGGGCTGAGATATGGGTTCCCATCAAAGATTCAAAATAGTTACACTTGAAATGATGGGGAAATTTGATGGAAGATTCCATTAAAAGTGATGTGGATAAGTGACTTCAATTTTAGCCAGAAGTTCCTCAGCACAAGAAGATATTTTCTGAGTTTGTTGAAAACCTATGTCTAAATACTGAATAAACTAAAAGCAGTGGTCCAACTTGAGATGATCAACAAGTGGAGAAGCTTTGCAGATTGAACGGGTAAACAAGGGCGGCACCGTCCAGCATGAAGAATTGTACTACTAGCATGAAAGAGTTCACACAGCCTTTAGTCTGCAGAAAGGTTCGCTTGGCAACACACACTCCTGTTAATTAGGAAGGATGAGACTGTTTGGTAGGTAGATTTGGTTACTGCTGTACATTGTAAAGTCAGACTAA
The DNA here is from genome assembly GCF_003573695.1 of Papaver somniferum. Lineage (NCBI taxonomy): Eukaryota > Viridiplantae > Streptophyta > Magnoliopsida > Ranunculales > Papaveraceae > Papaver > Papaver somniferum. Next base: position 126,150,853 of record NC_039368.1, on the reverse strand, counting down.
TGTTAATTACTTGTGCCAGTCGGATGCAGACAGTGGATGTCCTATCCAGGTAAGTTCATCCAATTAGAGCCAAAAAAAGGTAGCTATCACTCTGCTTTACTGTGTTTTGCTAGATCCACTTGGTGGTGTGACAGTGTGGGCTAGGCTGATGGTGATACCAGCTGCTGGGTATAGTTTACGATGGATTAGACATGGTCTGTTAACAGCTCGCCAGGTATATTAAGACAGGATTAAAGGACTTGAGTTGAGTCTTAGCCCAGAACTGACTGTGATAGAGGGTTAAATCCTGCTTTTGTGTTGGGATAGTATGGGTTGAACGCCACTGAGAAGTGACAGTAACCATCTCTACCCAGGAGTTGGTGTGCTGCAGATCGAATCGTAACAACTAGTCCAGTTGTTTTGATTCTTCTCTCACATGGTGTGCAGGAGACTTTCTGTTCATGTGACTTCTCAGCCAAGTCTGTGACTGCAGCAAGGTTTGTGAATGCAGTAAGAAGTTCCAACTTACAGCTTTATAGCTGAGAGTTTTACTGCTTCACCATAGCCTTGAAGCTCAAGCCTAGACTGATGTTCTTGTACTGCAATATTTTACTGCTTCACCATAGCCTGTGAGTTTTACTGCAATATTTTGGTTTTCTTTCATGTGTATTACTGTATTATTATGTCCAATTCTATCATTGCTTTTCCTTCAGATTCTGCTTCCCCTAATTTATTTATTTTTCCTGTTGAGAGTTATCCACCAAATCCCAGTGTCCACTCACTGACAGAAAAGTAAAAGAGGAAAGATAAATCTAATACAGAAAAAAGGAATCAATCTACAGGATAGCAAGAAGATTACATGCCCCCCTGGGCTGCTGCCGGCTACACAAAGGACAATATGGGGTCGGTTCTCGGCCCACAGCCAAGAAGTACTGGTACCATAGTACTATAAGATAATGGGAGTTGCGGATACTCAGGCTCTCTGCCCCCACAACCAAGAAGGTGCAGTATCGTACTAAGAAAGAAGAATGGGAGTTGCTACTTGCAAGTACTAGTGGTCACTATTTCCTTACTAGTGTGAGTAGAACCAACCATATGCGAAAGGAATCCATCCTGTGTAGATAACTATTTATGTCAACTTGCCCAAACATATCATGTGAAATGAATAGAATCACAAATAGTATCACGAAAATGAATTAACAGTAACACTAGAGTGGGACTAAGATTGTGATCTTACTGGACATCTTTCTTTGTATCTTTTCTTTTCGTTAGAATCTTATTTGATCTATTTAGCTGTTGTCCCTACTGCACATTCGTTCTCTTTCAGTAGTGATCATAATTTTTTTTTTTTTTATGATTCTGCACACGTCCACTGTGTTCTTGAAGAACAATATGGCCGAAACTGTTGCCGGCGTTCAATCTTCATGTTGCCATGAATCAAGAACTCCTCCAAGCAAATGCATTCCAAACAATCAATCAATCCTAAACTTTTTAGAGCGCATATTGGCTGTCTTCTGCATTTCGGCGCAAGAAGAGAAAAATAAAAACAAGAGCATGTTAGATCCTAGCTGGGTTAGGCTGCTCCTTAATTCCCGTAAGTGCGTCTACAGCTCAGCTAATAAGGCTCACCTACCTAATCACCACTAGATTATCAATCATTGAATCATCCCGTCCATACAAAACTGAGTGAGTAGGACCCAATCGTCCCTTGTTGTACGGTATGTACGCACACGTGTCGGATTCTTAAAATGCTACGTCAGCAACTTCTTTTATCCTCCTCATTTGGCCCTCAACCGAACCGAAGTCAGTGAGTAGTGCCTCCCCCGGCTCCTCCTCCTACTCATCAGTTAAACACTCTCTTCTCTCGTTTGTTTTTCTCTCTCTCTGAGTTTGAGACTGAGTCTGACTCTCTCTCCCTAAAAGAGGAAAACGGCGTTTCTCATGGTGGTCAGTCAGGTCAACTCATCATCATCACAACCACCACAACTGAGTCAGTTACAGTATTATTGACTCACTCGTCTTTCTTGTTAAACAAACAGATAGAAACAAATAGAGTCGTACTTGTACTACTCCTTCGTTGTTATTGTCTGTTGCCGAAAGCAGCAGACTGTTTTTTTTTTTTTAATTTATTTTTCTCTTGTTAAAATCTCTCATCGGGATAATCATCAACATCAAGCAGCAGCAGCTGAGTGTGATTAATTGATTTGGATGATGCGTAAAATGGGAAGCGTGAGAAAGAATTTCAGCGCAAATCCAGGGGATTATAAGTTATTAGAAGAAGTAGGTTATGGAGCAAGTGCTACTGTTTTTAGGGCGATCTATCTTCCTACTAATGAAGTTATTGCTGTCAAGTGCTTAGATCTTGATCGATGCAATAGTAATCTCGTCAGTTCTCTACCCCTCTTTATTGCCTCCTCATCTCATTAATTTCTTCAATTGACTTTTTTTTCTTCAATGATTGAGCTCAATTTATAATTTAGGTTTTCTCGATTTTGAATTTGATTTTTTGGGATTCTTTTGATTTATTTCTTGTTCTGGTAAGATCTTAGATCAGGAAATTAGGTAAACACACACTTGGGGAAACATAAGATTAATTGGATTTTACTGTTTTCTTAGACAGGTAGTTGTTGAAACATAGCTAACAGTAACTTATAATTTTAGTGGAAATCCAGTTCATCTGGATTCTATGTTCTTGTTGACACTTGCTTTAGGTTGGGTTGGGGTTTTGTGGTTTTTTTTTTTTTGATGGATTGAATGTTTGTGTAGGATGACATACGCAAGGAGGCACAAACAATGATTTTGATTGATCATCTGAATGTGATTAAGGCGTTTTGTTCGTTTGTTGTTGAACAATGTCTTTGGGTGGTAATGCCATTTATGGCTGAAGGTTCTTGTCTACACCTAATGAAGATTGCATATCCAGATGGATTTGAAGAGTTTGTTATTGCTACTATCCTTAAAGAAACACTTAAAGCTTTGGAGTATCTACATCGGCATGGGCATATACATCGTGACATCAAGGTTTGTTCATCACATTCAATTGTATTACTAGTAATGGAAAGGATATATGTATGTTTATTTGGAGAGGTTAATTGAATTAAGGGAATGGATCTACGCAGGCTGGAAATATACTGCTTGATAGCGATGGAATAGTGAAGCTTGGGGATTTCGGAGTGTCAGCTTGTATGTTTGACAAGGGTGACAGGCAACGGTCAAGGAATACTTTTGTAGGAACTCCATGCTGGTCAGTTGTTGTTTTTCCCCCCCTCCTAACAAGTTTTTTCCTCAAATGAAAATCTACTACTTTATTCCTTCTTTTCTTTCTTCAATGCTATACACAATTTGAATTCCGAAACATACCCCACATTTTTACAGGATGGCTCCAGAAGTTTTGCAGCCGGGAAGTGGATACGATTTTAAGTGAGTGCTGGTTTTTTGTCTCTTGCTGTACTGTATAAGAGTTAGCAGGTGTCTGCCTTTTTCTTTGTATAACATATATGGACTGTTCACTGCAATGTTAATGAACTGACAGTGTCTATTCGATCAACACCTTGCAGAGCTGATATCTGGTCATTTGGGATAACTGCTTTAGAGTTGGCCCATGGTCATGCTCCATTCTCAAAGTACCCTCCGATGAAGGTAAAAACAATTTTGTGAATGCTTCTATACAACTATTTCATTATTACGAAAGAGCTTTTGACTTATGTGTCTCCTTGTGTTAGGTTCTTCTAATGACCATCCAGAATGCCCCTCCTGGACTCGATTATGATCGAGATAAAAAGTTTTCCAAGGTATGACTTATCATTCTGGGTAGTGAATTATTTAGAGGGCCAATCATATCCATGCCACTGATCAGTCCTTGTATCGTTTCATACTTTAATTAGGTTGTTCTTACGCCTCATACAGTTTTTCTGTTATAAGATTTTGGTATCACTAATTATGTTCTAATTAGAGGATTTCCAGTTGTTATCAGTCCTTTAAAGAAATGGTTGCCATGTGCTTGGTGAAAGATCAAACAAAGAGGCCAACTGCGGAGAAATTATTAAAGCATTCTTTTTTCAAACATGCAAAACCTCCAGAGCTTTCTGTAAAGAACCTTTTGAAAGATTTGCCACCACTTTGGGACCGCGTAAAGGCCCTCCAGGTTGTCATTTTTACCATTGTGACCCAGATGATTTTGTTTTGTTCTTTTTGGTTATTACTATCGAAGAATTTTGATCTTATTACCTTCTTACAGCTCAAAGATGCTGCACAATTGGCTTTGAAGAAAATGCCCTCAGCAGAGCAAGAAGCAATATCGCAGGTCTGAGTTTCTAATTAGTATTGTTGAAGTCTTTTATTTCATTTGTGGATACTGGTATAAGTTTTTCACTTTCTAGTTTTTAGATCTTCTAGCCGGACTCTTATCACATGCATGGTTATTCTTTTTCCTGTACTCATGTCGGGGATTTCCTGGTGCTTTGTATAACAGAACGAGTACAAGCGAGGCGTGAGTGCGTGGAACTTCGATGTTGAAGACTTGAAAGCTCAAGCGTCCCTGGTATGTCTCATTTTTGTATTCCTTTATAGGTTCAAAGTTGTTCCATTTAGAAGGAAATCAACATAAAGAACGGCCGTGCTACTGTTATTTTTTGATATTGTACTACCGTCTGTCTTGGGGATAGCTTTACTTATTTCTCCACCTCATTAGGTTCTTGATTATGATGATGAGCAAGGGCTGAAAGAAGAAGATGAGTCCATGGATTTATTTTCTAATCACAAGGTTCTTTTCCTATATCATCCCAAGTCCTTAAATTTCTTAACTCTTAGGCTCTCGGGAAACCAGGGAGTTAAAGAGTATGGTATAACCAAAGAGTATGTCTTTACATTTATGATCCATCTGTAGCAAATTTTCTGGAAGATTAACTTATTGTTGCTCTTATTGCAGCATGCATCTTCATCTAAATCCAACTTGGCAAATTCCCCTCCAAATAGAAGTGCTCTGAGGTAAGTTTTTCAAGTGGCTGAGTTAACCAAAGTTCCTGGAATCGTATAATCTTCTGGTGCTGTTTCATGTTGTATTTTCTCAATTTTAAGGTTTTAATAGTCTCCGATGAGCTGTGCGGGGAACTTAAAGTTGTGGTTATAGGTGTTCTTCGTTTTTTGCCCGTCTTGGTACTGCATTGCTATTGTGCACGATTGTGATCTTATTTTGCCACCCTTACTTTGCAGGGGTAGTGTAAGCAGTGCTGAACTATCACGGTATGGGAGCTCGAATGGAAAAGGGGTAATTGTGGAACCTAATTGCAATAATGGCAGTCAAGAAAAATCTGATCTGTGTGAAAAAGAGGTATTGGGTAGTGACTCAGTGTTGTCAACACCAGACAAGGGTGTGTTGCAAGGTCCACCTCAGAACCAAACTGTTACAGGCCGCCAAACTCGAAGTGGACCACTCATGCCTAATGCTGTGCTTTCTCATTCACAATCAGAAAGAGGGCGTTTATATGAAAGGTACGTGGTCATTTTGTATGAATCATTTAGATCACTGTGTTAATGCTTCTTTAGTTTTGTGTTGCAAATTTAAATATTTTATCATCAATGGCAAGCTCAGATTCACCTCTTGTTTGCAATGAGGATGGAAAATCACACACGTGTACACTATCTAGAGAAGAAACATATTTTGGTCGTCAGGATGTAAATGGCTCAAAGGTTGTTTGTTTGGTGCAGCTAGAGATGACCTATAAAATATGTGAAAATGAAAAGATGGGTTTAGTTTTACTTTTTAAACTCTTTTTACATAAATGTCACCTTACTCACCAGTGGAGGTTGATCATATTGCTGGTATTCTTATTTCTGAAGGTGTGTGGCGGAGAACCAACCAGTGCCTGAGAAAGGCAAATCCAATGTACGAAGGGCTCCCAGCTTTAGTGGCCCTCTGATGCTCCCAAACCGAGCTTCTGCAAACAGTTTATCAGCTCCAATATGGCCTTCAGGAGGTAATCAGATAGGGGGAGTCGTGATAGAACAGCTCATCATGTTATTATTAATATAGTTGATAGTAATTACAGTAGCAAATTTGTAATACAGCTTAAACAATGAGTAAACATTAGTAACTCATTCCAATAATCCTGTTCCCTCTCTAGGATTCAGAGATGAGGATAAATCAAAGGGCAATGTGGTACAAATTAAAAAAGGCCGGTTTTCAGTGACGTCTGAGAGTTTGGATCCTGGAAAGGTAGGAAAACTTCCGTCTGGTATCTGGGCTTCACCTATTACTACTTATTGAATTGTGTTGACATCTCCATTCTACAGGACTTTCCCTCATGTACAGTTCCACGAGGATCCTCAACGGTTAGTAAGCTATTCTGTAAGCTTCTTACTTGATAATCTAATAAAATATGGACTTCTCTTTGACATTTTACTATTGTGATTCCAGGGGTCGTCGCCTCTTAGAAAATCTGCAAGTGTTGGCGAATGGCTATTTGATGCTAGACCAATGGTAAGTGTGCTTGCCTTGATATTCTCTTTTATTAATTTAAGTGATTGTCTATTCCAATAAATAGGACCACACTTTCTGACAAGGTTCCTGCCGAGGATATATGCCCTATCTCGTATACTAAGGAGAACCTTGGGGCTTGGTGACCAATATTCTTTTGTTTCAATAAACCTGTTTTTATGTTGGTTCTTATTGAGAGACGTCAAATTAGCAACGACTCTAGTCTGTATGGTTATCCCCAGGATTATTATTATTCGTTACTATAAGCTGCAATTGCAATGTCCTTTTTCTGTTTTCAGCCTAACAACCTATCACCAAAGGAAGGGAGCAACAACGCGGTGCCTACATCGCTTCTTATGCCTCACCTTCAGAATATATTACAGCAGACCACGATACAACAAGTAACTAAAAATTATTTGATATGTTCTTCAAAAAGTCTTACATATTGCCATAACTGATACTAAGGTTCCTTAAAGAACTATATCTGGTAAAAGAAACTCTGGCTTCCTTCTTAGACATTTTGTGTGCCCTTCCAGGATCTCATTACGAATTTGTTGAGTACCTTGCAACTAACTGACGTAGTAGATGGTGAGTGGAAGATTGCTTTTACCTTGTTTCCTTTTAATAATTAATGAGTGGTTTTCATTTTGGTTGATGGAATGCAACTATGTTTCAGGTGGTCATACAGGAAATACGCAAGTACAACCTTTAGAAAACAATGCAGCTGTAAGTAAATCATCTGTGTTTAAGAACTGTGTATTAATAGTAGCAGTTTTCTATCTTGTTCTCTTCATGGGACTGAACACAAACATAAATTGGTTGTGTGTAAAGCGATTTGCATAACTGTATGTGCTGTCAAAAAGTGAAATTGAATGTCAAAAGCCTTTGAAAATGATGGCTGCTTTATATAATTGGCTCATGGCTGACCATACTATTAATGCATTGTTTCGACAGGTTGACCCAGCTGCTTCCGAAAGAGAGCGGTTGTTACTGCTTAAAGTGTCAGAACTTCAGGCCAGGTATGCCTTCAAATTAAAACATAAACTAAAGGATAAGCTTGGATGATGGTTTAACATATCGATTCAGCATTCGCTGTATTTGTGGATTCTTAATAGTTTTAGCGACATATAACTTGATATTTAAATGCTTAAAGATCCTCCCTTTTCTGCAGAATGATCACTTTAACGGATGAACTTACTTCCGAAAAGTTGAAACACTTACAGGTGAGTGTCTAAGCGGACAAGTCATATTTGATCCGTTATTGAATTTCTTATGATGGATGTCATGAAAGGATATTCTGCATAACCTTTTTTACGATCTACCATGGACATGATGGTTGCCTTTGCGATGTTTCTGATGGCTAACTAACATACTTCAGTTACCGGCATAAAACGAATAACCTCTTGATGATATCATTAAATATGTTTATGTTCCAAATGTTATATATTATCTGCATGAGCTGAATTTGTATTTCTGCAACTGCAGCTAAAACAACAACTAAGTTATATGAGTGGTCGAGAAGAAGGAAGTAGCAGAAAAGGAGAAAGGGAGAGTTGAAGAAACCAAATTCCTGATCACTGTAAAAAGCGCAAAGCACCATGTAATTCAAGTAACATATCTAGCCCCTAATGATTCCGCTGCCGCCAGTTTATTTTATTTTTCCCTTGTTTGTAACTTTTGCAAGGGTTTTAACCTTAACAGAACCTTGTAGAAAGAAGCGAAAGCTGGAGCAGAGCGGGCGGCCATTTTAGTTCCCTGGCATTGATATTCCCATTATTTTACTGAAGGAACTTGTGTGAAAGATCTCACAGCCTTCTCAGCGTGATGTCGAATACAGAAACAAGAAAACATAAACGGAAACAAAAAAAAAATCTAGTTATCTCAAAAACAGTAAATTCATTCGGTTTCGTTCATTATAAAGTGCACAGAGTTGAAACCTGATCGGTGACTATGATTTGTAGTAGAAGTAGTAGAAGCGATAGAAGAGAGCAGTTTCCGGCGAAGCCAATTATTTATAAACCAAGTCAATCGCCGACCTGGAATTTGGGCTGTTTGGTTGGCAATGGTGATGTTGTATTTATATTTACTAAGTACAAAAAACGAATTAATTATACATTTAGAAAAAAATAAACGCACATCTTGTCCATGGCTAAGCAATAAGGCTGCATGGTGTACTATTATGGCAAAAAAAGTTGTCAGTGCCAATTGTTTGGCCCTTGTATTTTTGAGGTTTGTTCAATGTATTGTTATTGCCTTTCTGGTTCTTTGGCAGTTTGCTTCTTCAATCTCCTTTATTCTAACTCAGGATCTGAAATCTATTGTATCCAAGTTCATGCATATATCAAAAAATTCCATTCCTGATCTGGTCTGGTCTGTTTGATAATGGTGAAGTGATGGGTACACTGGATGTCTTCATGGTTGCTTTACAAAGCTTGACAGCAACAAGATTCAAAGAACAGTGCATCCAAATATGAAATACCAAATTCACTCTTAGATTTGATGGTCGGGACCCCAAGAAAATTGTTCAACATAAAGCTAACATGGGTGTGGGGGGAATGTCTGGGCTCAGAATATTATGCATCTAATTATTGGATTCCTACATTTCCTGATGATGAACGTGGTGGCCTTATATTTAGGCCACCACACCTCTCCACTCTTCATCTTCCAATCACCACCACCATCACCACCAATAGACTTCACTGTTCTCTAATATCCAAGACATCTCTGAGGTTGCTGCAAAAATGAGGGTAAGCAAACATAGCCATAGGTCACCATTTCGAATCCCTCCCTTCAGGGTTACTAGGGATATGGGATTCTTGAGACTGTTTTTTAAGTTGTATTAATTCTGAAGTTGTTTTTGGAAATGCAGATTTTCAACTGGGTGCAAGGGAAGCTCAACAATAATGACATGGTTTCCCACAAAAGAGGTTTCATTTCGCCGCTAGTAACTGATTACATTTCAGTTTACATGTTATTTTGTTTCTCAATTTCTAACTTTTTTTCTTTGTTGACATTTATGCAGGAATTAATGTTGCTAATGAGATTGTAGATACTCGAGTGTTAGAAGATTCTGTGAACTTAGATGACATTCTAGCAATTGGAACGTTCGGGTTTGATCAGTCGAATCCCTTCAACTCCGAAACTGAAGAGGACATAGGAGATTCAAAGTCGTTGGTTGTTGAATGTTGTCCGGAAACAGAAACCGGGCTGGAAACAGAAGAAATAGCTGCAGATTTCAAGTCACTGGTTGTTGAATGTTGTCAGGAAACAGAATCCAGACAGGAAACCAACATGACCATTGATACTTGTGTAGCTACTGCAAATGAACTTTGTCTCTTTGATAATGAAATGCTTAATAACCAACCGGAGAAAGATGATGAGAACAATGCTGAGAAGAAGAATAAAATGACGCTTTCTGACTTGTTCTTAGCGGATGACTACTTCTTCCGCAATCCAGATAATAATGTTGGCAACATTACTGCTGATGTTAAGAAACCATCAGATTGCCGCGATAGTTGTGAGGAGCGAGTCAAAACTGTACATACTAGTACTCCTCCCACTGCTTCTGCTGCACTGGTCCAAACAAAGGATAAAAAACCCGGCTGCTCATTCATCCAGAAGTTGCCAATACCTTGTCTGACCGCCGGGAAAGATTCATCCTGTTTCATATATTCTCGTCTGCCAACACGAAAATTACACCGAGTCAGTAAAGTGCTTTTTCTCGTTTTTCAATATGTATACATTCTATAAAAATAGTGAGTTCTGGTATTTATAGTTTCCAAATGCGTGTGCAGATGATGGCTAAAATGTTGAAGAAGAAAAAGAAGATTCATCCTGCGGCAGCGCAACACGAAGGTGAGAATGCAGACAGTACCGAATCAAAGATAATAAAAGTTTGTCATTAACAAGCTACATGGGATAGAAAAGACGTACGGCTGAGTGAATTCAGGAAATATCTCTTGTCAAAACACCATTGTTTTTGACAATCCTGCCAAGTGGTGACGGCAGCAATTATCCTAGCTAGCTCCAATGGATATATTCAGCAGAAGTTCTAAAAGTTTGGTGTGTGTTTTCGCTTTTTTCTGTAAAGCTTCATATGTTTTCATATCTGTAGGTCTTCTCTGTTTGGGGTCTTTTGGTTTGTGCATAACTACCAGTCAGCATGAGATTGTCATCAAGAAAATATCTTGGTTACTTTCTCGATGGTTTGTCAAGACGAAAAATCAATGGAGATTGTTTGATAAATTATTAATGTTTTGATTTTTACATAGAAAATAATGCAATTTGAGTCCTAAAATTAGGCTGTTGTTAGAGAAAATAAACAAAAGGAAAAATGAGGAAACAAACCAAACTTGGACTAAACAACTTTTCAGAATGTTTGAATTTCAGTTCAGTGGAAACACCACTTCTGGATTTGCAAAGAAGAAGAGAACTTGAATTTGTAGAGAAATTTGTTTACAATTTGATTTCTCTAACCTCATCACGCTATGAATACCATGTTAAACAACCATGTATGTGTGTGACTTGACTTCGGGTGTGTTGTCCACGTTACTTGCAAAAAGAAGATCCATTCCAACACGGAAAATACATGAAATTTTACTACAATCAACATTTTTAAAATAATATAAATAAGTTCTAAAATTCTAGTTTGACAGAGAAATGAGACTCCAGAATTACTGGAAATTAAGACAGACTTGTATATTTTTTATATTTATTTATATGAAGAGCTATAATTCTTGTTCTGTGATCTAGCTAGCTGGTGGTGAGTACAATAAATAAATTGGCAGAGAAATTAAAGTAGTCACCATTCAATATACTTACCAGCAGAAAAAGGTGACAAAAAGTTGGGTGGAGAGAATTTAAATGAGAGCTTCCTCAGTCAAAAGTAGTTGAAGAAGAAGATCCAACCTAACTAGCTTAGCTACCTCCAGGTATTTAATTTCTTCATTTCCTGCTCTTGATTTAGATTTATCAAACTACTATTCCTGCACTTGAATTGTAAATCAGGCTAAGTACTTTCATCATCAATAACAAACAGATCCTCCTCTTGAGTACAAGAAATGAAGACCCATTCTTATGAGGATTTGTTGAAGCACAATCAAAACAAGGATTGCTGGCTTCTAATCTCTGGCAAGGTCAGAATCAGACCTCTGCCCTCATGTTGTTTTTGTTAAATTTTCACTTTGAATCAGAAATTTAATCATGTTTCCAGTATTAGATCTAAGGATCTAGTTGTTGCCACTTTACTGTTTTACATACTGCCAAATTAGATGAAGAAGCTTATTAATTTTATTTTTCAGGTCTATGATGTGACAGAATTCATGGAAGATCATCCTGGCGGTGATCAAGTCTTGCTAACAGCAGCTGGTAATTTGAAACTGCATTGAATCTTGGGCATTTTGTATGTGATTGCAGAATCTGGTTATGAATATTAATTGATGTGCAGGAAAAGATGCAACTGAAGATTTTGAGGATGTGGGTCACAGTGAATCTGCCAGAGATATGTTGGTGAAATACTGCATTGGAGACATCGACAGTTCAACTATTCCGGTGAAACGTCAATACACTCCGGCCGGACAGCAGATTAAAACAACCCTGGATACCACTTCAGGTTTCGGAGTAAAGATTTTGCAGTTCCTAGTCCCTCTATTGATCCTGGGATTAGCTTTTGGCATCCGCCAATACTCCAAGAAGCTGGACTAGACGGAAAAACTCACACATACTGATTCTATTTAAGAGCTCAATAGACATTAGTATGTTCTGATCTCTAATTATGTGTGTTTTATTTTGTTTTAGAGTCTCAATTATGTCTGTAACTGGTTAGCTAGTCCTAATAGCAGCTACAAATTCATTTCCGAGTCCTGAATTTGAAGTCAGAACCACTCTCATTCTCCAAATAAGATCTTTTATTGAATTATTACTAAAAGAAATGAACCGACTGTTTCTTCTTAGCCTTGTTCTTCTTCTTCAAACTCTCAACTGTTAGTCTTCCTCTTTTCCCCATATAAGTACCAGTGTTGAGGGAAAATAAACTTTCAACATAATTCTCTTCTCCGCTCATATCTAAACACCCAATATTTGGTTTTCTAGCAGGGTCGTATAATTCTAGATCATCCGTATCCTCAAGCTTAAGTAGAATCTCACCACATAAGCTTCACAGCATCATAGGGACAAGTAAACTCTGTATAGTTAATGTCATAAAGTTTTGTCCAAGATTCTTCAACTCCATAATCCTGCATTACCCATACATCAAACGTCTGCGCAAAACCAACAAGAACACAAAGGCACCCTTCCAAGACTCCTAAACTCACAAACCAATGCTTCTTCTAATTCTCCAGAGGTTCTTTAGGTAGTTGAATATCTCCCAACCTCTCGTCACTGATATCCAAAGAGACTATAACATTGGAAGAACACTCTTTGTCTGCATCAACACGTTTTTTTTCCGCCAAACCAATGAAGCGTTCCATTAACAAGCACCCCAGAAACTGGCTGAGCATAATAAAACTCATACGGAATAGGTGGAATGATTTTCCATGTATCCGTTCGCAACGTGTAAACTTCGACTAACCAACCATCCTTCACTCCATGAGAGTCCGGCTCAGAACGTACTCCTTTGGGGTCTATCAGGTTAAACAGTTTGTAATCATCGTGTTGGAACAAAGGAGAATATTTGGTTTCTCTATTTATGATTGGCTCACATTGCAAGAAAATATTCTCTAGATATGTTGCTATCTATACGAATATGTGGCATGTATAGGATATATATATACACGTCTTGTAAAACCTCCATTGATAATAAGAAACCCTAATCATTCTTCTCCCGTGGACGTAGCAACATAGCCGAACCACGTTAAACTGTGTTTCTTCTTTAATCAGTTTTAGTTTACTGCATAACATCTTATGCAGATCCAATATTGACTGCATAACATCTTATGCATACTGCATAACACCTTATGCATACCAACATGGTATCAGGGGATCGTTAACGATCCTGACCGTTTCTCTGTAATCAAGTTTTTGTTTCTCTGTGTGTTTGCTATGGCATAATCAGATCATAATACTAGTTTGCGTTTAACCTCTGTCTTGCTGAATGATGTCAATTATGTAAGCTGGTCTAGGGATGCTGCTCTTGCTCTTGGGGGTAAAAGAAAATCTGGGTATATTGGTGAGAATAGTACCTGTCCAGATGCTAAGGATCCAAAGTATGAAGATTGGATTGTTGATGATCAACTTGTTCGCACGTGGCTTCTTCAGTCGATGGAACCACATATTTCGGAAATCTTCTCGTTCTCAGAATATGCAAAGGATTTGTGGAAGTCTGTTGCTAGTCTGTATGGCTTACGGAATAATGTTGCTCGGGTGTTTGAGCTGAAACGTGAGATTGCTGAGGCTGAACAAGGTACGAAAAGTTTTACTGAGCATTTTGGTTATTTAAAAAAGAAATGGGATGAACTGGATACCTATCGTCCTCAAACAACTGATGCCAAAATTCTCTTGAAGAGGGTTGAGGAGGATAAAATCTTTGATGTGCTCAGTAGCCTCAAACCAGAGTATGAATCTCTTAGAAGCACTATTCTCATGAGTGCTGAACTGCCAAGTCTATCTAATGTTTGTGCGACTGTGCAACGTGAAGAGACGCGTAAGAAAGTTATGAATCCTAATTCTAAAAGCATTATAGACCTGGATGCAGCTGAATCAAGTGCTCTTATGAGCTCCAAAGATGATAAACGACGCGCCATGCCATTTGATAAGGACCAGAATTCTCGTGCTAAGGGTAAGAGAGAAGTTTTTCATTGTGATCATTGTAATAAAACTGGTCACACCAAGGATCGCTGTTGGGATATTTATCCTCATCTTAAAGCTACTTTTGACAAAAATAAGCTTGCTCGAGCTGCTGTAGATGACAATTCATCCTTTACCATAGACCAATTGAAGGATTTCTTTAACCAGTTGGGTAATAAGACTGAGCGCAAGGCCAACCATACTTCAGGTAACCTACTATCCTTTCTTACTACGCCTGTTTCCAACCGCCAAGTTTGGATTATTGATTCAGGAGCTACAGATCATATGGCAAATGATCCTTCGTCAGTTCATGCATTTATTCGCAGCTCTCATAAAGATGTGTCACTTGCTAATGGCTCTACTGCTCCTGTGATGGGCAGTGGGAAAGTGCATTTTTTTCCAGATTGTCCGCCATCTAATGCACTTGTTGTTCCATCATTTCCTACTCAGTTTTATCTGTTGGTCAAATCACTAATTCTCTGAATTGTGATGTTACATTTACCCCTACCTCGGTCATCTTTCAGGATCGAAAGACGAAGAAGACGATTGGTAGAGGCATCTTTTCTCATGGATTGTACCTGTTACGCTCTAGTGATATGGCATGTCTTACTCAAAGATCTACTCCGCAGTTCCTTTATCATAAACGACTTGGACATCCTTCTAGTCGTGTTTTGTCTAGGATTTTTCCCACTTTTTCTGTCCAGACTCAAGTCTGTGATGTTTGTCAGTTTTCTAAACAATCTCGTTTTCCATTTCCTAATTCTGTGACTCGTGCTACAATGCCTTTTGAATTAATTCATTCTGATTTATGGGGCCCTGCTCCAATTGATGCTTATGATGGGTATAAGTATTTTGTTATCTTTATAGATGATTGGTCACGTGCTACATGGATCTATTTACTCAAATCCAAAACTGAAGTTTCATCTGTATTTGCGGTTTTTCATTGTATGATACGCAACCAATTTGATGCACAGGTTAAAATCTTTAGATCAGATAATGTCACTGAGTTTGTCAAAGGCACTCTTCCAGGTTATTTGCGTAGTCATGGTATTATCCATCAAACTAGCTGTGTTGGTACTTCACAACAAAATGGTGTTGCTGAACGGAAACTACGTCATATTCTGGAAACTACTCGTGCTCTTATGATTCAGATGCATGTTCCAAAGAAATTCTGGTCTCATGGTTCTCTGACGGCCACTTATTTGATCAATCGTCTGCCTAGTCGTGTGCTTGAGTTCAAATCTCCATTAGAGGTGTTGAAACGTCATCAGCCTGGCATTTCTCATCTCAGAGTTTTCGGTTGTGTCTGTTATGTACATTTACAGGCAAAGCTTCGTGATAAACTGGATTCAAGGGCAACTAAATGTGTGTTCTTTGGTTATTCATCTACAAAGAAAGGTTATATTTGTTATCATCCACCAACTAGAAAGCTACAGATTTCTCGTGATGTTGTATTTGATGAAGCAGTGGCTTACTTTCAGTGTGATTCTGGCAGTCGGTCTCAGGGGGAGTGTTACACAGATTTGGCACCACTTCCAGTTGTTACTGAGATACCTACTGCAACAGATTCCCACAGAGATAATGGTGGTGGGGTAGAGTTGGTGGACTTACCTAATGCAGTGTTGGATGTGCATAATGAAGCAGTTCATGAAGAAGCTTCAGACAATAATGTTAGTGTTACTGATGATAATACAAGATTACAAGATGTGCCGCATCAAGTTCCAGAATATGAGGTTATGGTTCCACAAGATCATCAACCAGTGGTACCAATTGTCAGAACCTCAAGTCGTGAGAAGAAGGCTCCAGAGAAATACAAAGACTTCTTTACATATCATTCCGCTGCGTATCCTATACAAGCACATTTAACTTATGATCATGTAGGTTCTTCACACTCTGCATTTCTAAGTGTTATATCTAGTCATCAAGAACCTAGAAACTACAATGAAGCAAAGTCTAATCCAAAATGGAAGGCACCAATGGAGAATGAGTTACGTCCTTAGATGTAAATAATACATACAGTATTGTCAAGTTGCCTCCCGGGAAGAAGACTGTTGGATATAGATGGGTGTACAAAATTAAATACAGAAGTGATGGAACTGTTGAGCGTTATAAGGAAAGATTAGTGGCAAGAGGTTTTACTCAGAGATATGGAGAAGACTACACAGAAACTTTTGCACCAGTTGCAAAGATGAATACTTTTCGTGTTCTTATGTCTCTTGCAGTTAATAAAGATTGGAAATTGTTTCAAATGGATGTGAAGAATGCATTCTTACAAGGTGATCTAGAAGAAGAGGTGTATATGAGTATACCACCTGGACACCCTCGAGAAGGAGAGAGCAATATGGTTTGCAAGCTTAAGAAGGCAATATATGGTTTAAAGCAATCACCACGTGCATGGTATGCAAAGCTAAGTTCAGTACTCATCCAGAATAAGTTCAAAAGGAGCTCTGTTGATTCTTCCTTGTTTATTAACAGAAGTAATCTTGGTACAACTATAGTTCTAGTGTATGTTGATGACCTTGTGATTAAAGGAGACAATCAACAAGAAATTAGAAATCTTAAAGAAATGCTTCATTCCAGATTTGACATCAAGGATTTAGGAATACTGAAGTATTTCCTGGGATTAGAAGTTGCTTACTCAAAGAAGGGTATTTTTCTGAATCAAAGAAAATATGTGTTGGACCTGCTGAAGGCTACAGGAAAAATGGGAGTAAAGCCTTGTGATACTCCTACAGAAATTGGCAAAAAACTTGATAATGATGGTGATGTGTTAAGTGCTATTGGGTCATATCAAAGGTTAGTAGGCAAGTTAATTTATCTCACTGTTACCAGACCTGACATAGCACATGCAGTAAGCTTAGTCAGTCGTTATATGCATATACCTCGTGTTAAACATCTAAATGCAGTAACTAGGATTCTACAGTATTTAAAAGGATCACCAGGAAGAGGAGTTTTGATGACAAAGAATGAAGCCTATTAAATTTCTAGCTACTGTATAATAGCATATTCAGATGCTGATTATGCTGGATGTCCAGTTGATCGTAAATCAACAACAGGATACTGCATATTCTTTGGTGGTAATCTGGTTACATGGAGAAGCAAGAAACAAAATGTTGTTTCTCGATCAAGTGCTGAAGCAGAATACAGAGCCATGGCTTCAACAACTTGTGAGATTGTTTGGCTGCGAGCATTACTTAAAGATTTGGGTTTTCTGTCACCTTAGCCAGCTAAGATGTTTTGTGACAATCAAGCAGCGATACAAATCGCATCAAATCCCACCTTTCATGAGCGTAAAAAGCACATATAAGTGGATTGACATTTTGTTAGAGAGAAGGTATTGGCCAAAGTAATATGTACTCCCTTCGTTCGTAGTCATCAACAACTGGCAGATGTTTTTACTAAGGGTTTACCTGTCAAGCAATTCAATGGAATTCTATCCAAGTTGGGCTCCATTGATATCTTCGCACCAACTTGAGGGGGAGTGTTGGAACAAAGGAGAATATTTTGTTTCTGTATTTATGATTGGCTCACACTGCAAGAAAATATTCTCTAGATATGTTGCTATCTATACGAATATGTGGCATGTATAGGATATATATATACACGTCTTGTAAAACCTCCATTGATAATAAGAAACCCTAATCATTCTTCTCCCGTGGACGTAGGCTATAGCCGAACCACGTTAAATTGTGTTTCTTCTTTAATCAGTTTTAGTTTACTGCATAACATCTTATGCAGATCCAATATTGACTGCATAACATCTTATGCATACTGCATAACTTCTTATACATACTGCATAACACCTTATGCATACCAACACATCATTCTTGGAATCATAACCAAAAGCATATCTGTCATTGGAATTATAACCAAAAGGATCTATGTCCCTTCGGATGTAAAAATATTCATTTGGTGATTTAGGTACATCTTTGTATTCCATGGTAGCCGGGTTCCAAAAAAAAAACAATTCTTGTCATAAATCCTAAGGCAGACAATGCCATTACAAGAACCATACAACTGATAACCATAGGTTACTGGATTGAGTGTGACATCGATTTCGATAAGATCATCATAATTTTTCATTGTCGATGATGGTGTTAATGAATCATAGCTGATAGAATAGAGTTGGTAATCCTCGTCAAGACTTCTAAACATAAGACTATAATTGTTTCTTTGAATGCAAAAATCAAGGTGCAGTTTAACAAAATCAGGTTTAGAAATTACCGACATCCATGTTTTGCAAACACACTTGCAGACAGATGTTGATTTTGCCGGTACCCGTAATATGATTTCATGGTAAATTTCTTTAAGAGTGCTTGACATTGCTTCGATCTTTCTCTGATATCTTGTAAGCATTTTTTTTTGAAGACATACGGGGTTTTTTAGGTTAGACAGTGATTTTTTAAAATGGAGGCACAAGAAAACGAAATGCTTTTCTATCGATTTAACAGTGATATTCTAGGGTTTTTCAAAAATATTAGTGATATCACGTGCTTAAGTGCACCATAAGCAATTAAGCCTACTTCTTAAGATTTAGTGCTATCGAGGATGCATTAAGATGGATGTGAAAACTCTTTTCTAAAATATCCAAAATAAGTGATAGTGCAAAGATATATTCCTGGCTATTTCTGAGGTGGAATATAACGAATTCCTTTTATAACCAGAAGTCCTAGATGTAGAAGGATTCAATATAAGGAAGGCACCCGTTGGTGATTTCCTAATCCGAGTCCGTGTACTGTTTCAAGCGTCACATATATAAATAAGGATTTAATGTTTCAGAATCCATAACTAGAGGTGTTCTAAGACACGCTTGTTAATTAATTGATTCTCTTTTTTGCACCAGAAGAAGATGAATATGGAAGAAACAAGCCTTTCAAACCTTCTTGACAACAACTTAATGCGTCAAATACTTAGCAACCTTCCTGTGAAATCTCTTATGAAATTTAGATGTGTATCCAAGAGTTGGAAATCACTTACTTATGATCCATCTTTTGTTAAGCTACACCAATCAAAATCGCATCCTCAACTCTTTATCATGATGTACAAGTATAGTTCCATACAAGTCTATACGCCTAAATATGAGTTCGAAGGCCGTGAAGCTCTTTATAAACCGACAATTCCGTGGAGTCAAGTTTTTATACTCAAACATATCAATGGTTTGTTTTGCTTTGATGATAGCATTAGTGGTTTATCTTGTATTTACAACCTTGGGACTCGACAAGTTATTCCATGGGTTTCTATACCAGTTCCATCACAGACAAGGCCTTGTGTTAATGCAATTCCAAACTATGGTTTCGACCCTTCCACCGGCAAATATAAGATACTGTGTATTTGGGATGTAACAAGATTTGGTAGAAAACTTGAGCATATTGTTCAAGTTTTTACATTAGGAGAAAATAAATGGAGGACGATAGATGATGAGTCACCACCAATTATACCATTTGGAGCTGCTGTGTATGCAAATGGCTCAATATACCGAAGGAATCGTGGCGTTAAATTCAGCAAACCGCAAGATGTTGAAGTCATTTTGGCATTTAACGTCGGAACTGAAAAGTTCAGGGTGATTCCAATCCCAGACATTATCATTAGCTCTAGTAGGAATCCAAAAATTTGTTGGCGTGCTGAGTATCTCCTAGACGTAGATGGACACATAGCTATCGTTGACAGATTAGATAAGAATGTGGTGAAGTTGTGGAGATCCGAGGATGAGGTGACATGGTTGGGACAAACCATTGCGCTTCCTTTTGAATGCTCAATTGGACATCAATTTTATTTTCATCAAACAACCATTTGAAGGGGGAGATTTCGTAACTCTTTACATCTATGACATAGATATGAACACCTTTCGAGACATTAAAATATTTGATTTACCACTATCAAGCTACCCATCGGTGTATGGCATGTTCACAACCCCAGAGACGCTTTTACCCGTTGGAAAGAAAGAAAAATATTAAAGGTTGTCCAACTCTTGGACCATAAAGTGGGCGACAGGGGACAACCAGCGGTTATCGCTCAAATTTGGTAATGTATATATATTTTTTTTCAAGCATAAATTTTATTAAACTATTCAAAAAGGGGTTGGCGCCCAGCTTGTTGCTCGGATGCCAACTAAGAACGTTGTTACAATGTAATGTTTATTATTTTTTTAAACTATTAGAGAGCTATTACACGAGGGTACATGGTACCCTGAGATTTATCATTACATTTGGATTGGTAGACCATGAATCTAAAGCAAATTGGTTCAAAATGTGAACATCAGTCTTCAAATCAAATTTGCATCGATGGTTGATATTGGAATTGAGCAGGTGGTGATGGTTCCGGGTTTCGAAGGTCGAATGCCCTCTTTCCACAAGAAAGGCTGTATTTTTGATGGACACAACGGCGTCCATAGGAATTTTGATGGAGGTAGATGGTTGCGATGAAAGTGATCCAAAGTTGTAGTCACTATATTGTATTTAGATGATGCGGTGTATTTCCCGAACGATACTTGATTGCCTCCGTTTGTTTATGCTTGATCCATATTGTATTCAAATGCTACGGTGTATTTCCCGAACGATACTTGATTGCCTCTGTTTGTTTCTGCTTGATCTATAATTTCTCGCCAATGAGTTCCGGTGATGGCGAAAATTGTCGGGTAGTCCTCCCTTGGATCTTTTCTTGCGTCTGATTGAGGAGGGTGAAACATTCGATACATATCTAAATGCAGTTAAGCTGCAACTGGACTAATACAACTATTAAACTTAATATAAGACGTACTGTAGGGGTTAAATATCGCACCCATATGTATCATGAGAAGGGGTACCATTATAAGGGAGCGAGCTGAGTTCGCAGGTAGCATATCATGGATGACGGAACCAATGACGTCATGAATTCACGAGTAAAGTGTGAAGCCAGTGCGAAGTTCCACGAACATGTGCGAGAAGAACCAAATGTAAACATACGAGCACATCGCACGTCAGATCCGAAAATAGGGGCTTTATTAGCTGTCCTCCACTATGTAAAACTCCTATATATAGGACCAACCACCCTTGTGTCGGGGGGGTCTTTTTGGAGAGTTGAGATAGAACTATAGGAGAGAGAAAGTTATTTACTCCCCAAGTTATGGTTTTATCTTCTTTTTTCTTGTATTGATTTCTAAACTTAATAAAATTCATATATGTGTTCTTCACGATGATTTTCTAGTTTGTTATATAGATTATCTAAGGGGTGTAGTAGTGACATTTTTCACTACTACATTTTGGTGCTTGAATACAGCTCGGGGAAGAGATTACACCTGTTTATGAAAGTTTAAAACAGATTTTTCGAAGATTGCTAATGTTCTTGTTTTTGTGAAAGATTTTTAATTGTTTTCGTTGAGTTTCTTGAGTATCCGCTGATTTCGAACCTATGGAGTAATCCTAAGGATTATATTTCTCAAAGGTTTACTTGTTATTCTTGTTTTCGTGAAAGATTTCGATTGTTTTCTTGGAATTCCAACATTCGGATTCCCTCATTCAAAACACGGTTTTCATTTAGGAATGAAGTTTTGGTTTGCATAAACATACGAGAAAAACATTATTTCAGGAACACAAAATGGTGAGACAAACATCTGCAGGAGAAAATCCAACACCGATTAGGAGGAGTAGAAGAATTGCAGGTAGAAGAAGAGGCGAAATCGCAGAGACATCAAGAATGGGATTGAGGAACAACAGATCTCAACCGATCAGATCTCAAATCTAGCAGGAACCAAGGGAGAATGATCAAAAAAATTATGATGAAGTAAGTCTTCACACTACGGATACAGATACTGCAGAAGAAGATGAAGGGAGAACGCAAGAGGAAGGAATGGTAGGAGAAAACGAGGAGAACATGACCATTGCAGAGTTGAGGCAAAGGTTGGTCGATGAAAGAAGAAGGGAGGAGGAAACACGTGCAAACTGGTACGCCCGAATGATGAACTAAGACAAGAGAACCACAGACTACAGAAACAAAGGTCAGAAACTAGATCCAGAACAACACGTGCGAGCTCAAGATCAAGGACAAGTATAAGTACCTCCAGACGAAGCAGATCTGATCACAGAAGCAATGAACAGAGACAATTTACAGATAATAATTTGGCTAATAATCTTCAGGTAGGAGATAACATATAGGAGGAGCGCGAACACAATAAAATAGAAGATCGATACGTACAGGAATGATAGAATGAACCCAGAAGAGGACGTCGCAGAGAGGGTAGATTGGAGAGAAATGAAGAGTATAACCACATCCAAGACAACTTCGAACAAGAAAATGATCCAAAACAAGCAAGGATGATTCTCCATGGAAGAGAAATGTTGAGGCGACAAAACGAGAGAGATAGAGCCGCACAAGTGCACGAGAGGGATGAGCAAGAAAGGAGAAAAAGGAGGAGAGAAGAGGATGAACAACAAGAACTAGGGGAGGCTATATGTCAAAACAGGCACGAAAACAGGTTGAGGCAAGCACGCTTGAAAAGACCGATGCAGCAACAGGAGAACCCATTCCCCAATAATGAAATTTTAAGAGAGATAGCAGAGCTAAGAGAGTTACTCGCAAAAGGGAAAGATGGAGGAAGAAGGCAGCTATAAGAGGCGATAACAGAAGCAGCAAAGACACCCTTCGCACCACGGATACAATTAGTAACAATACCAACAAAATGCACACTACCCATATTTCCTAGCATCTTTGATGGATCTACATGCGCAATCCAGCACATAAGGGTGTACAGTTTAGCTTTGCTGCAATATGAGGATAACGACGCGATCTTATGCAAGTATTTCCCGGCTAGCCTCGCAGGAGAAGCTTTGAAGTGGTTCGAGGGATTGCCAGTAGGTTCAGTAATATCATTCCAGCACCTGCAGAGTTTGTTCTTGAGACAATATATTAGCCATAATATGTTAAGGCCAAGAATCGAGAAAGTATTCATCCTAAGAAGGAGATAAAATGAAAGCCTGCGAGCAATGAATACTAGATGGAGGACAATGTGTAGCGAAATGGCAGGACGTGTGGATGAAAGAAATCTCATCTTAGCATTCATCAATGCCCTATTTCCTACTGACTTGTTGTACACACAGATATTCAAGATGAAGGACAGGATAACGATGGAGGATCTACGCGAATACCACAAAAACAAATAGCAATGAGTAGCAGAGATCAATAAATATATGAGAGAGAGTAAAGAGAGAGGAAATACAACAATCACGAAGGAAACAACAAAGTTGCAATATACGACAATCATGGAGACGGATATGGAGGAAACATGAGGTATTATAATCAAGACGCGAACTACAGAGTCCATGAGGAGGTCAGGATGCCACCACTTAACACAACAATGGACAAAGTGTGGGAAGTTGTTATATTAATGAAGGATATAACACCACCACCTAATCTAGGTCAAGAACCACCATCTGGGAGAAGAAGTAAAGAATTTTGTGCTTATCATCGTTTCCATGGCCACACAACGAATAACTGCAAGAACATACAGCGGATCATATTGAAAATGATTGGAGAAGGAAAGCTTAACCACTTCCTAGCTACACCACTACCTCCTCCACCACCATCGCAACCAAAAACAAGTGGGAAGACATCAGGAGCAGACAAAGGCAAAAATACCTTTCTCATAGAAGTGGGAGCAAATGCCAAGAGTCTACAGTGTAACTCAATAATACACTCATCCAAAAGTATAGAAGACTTTCATGACAATGTGCTGAGCCGAGTATATGCGAGGGATGCTGAAGGAAATGAAATACTGAACCTGGCAAAGATACCAAAACTCAAAGAATGGCAGAAGCAGCCAATCACATTTAGCGCAGAAGAAGTATATGGAGGAGGCGAATTCCATGAGAGCCCTCTGGTGGTTAAGCTAGAGATAATACCAAAAGAAAATCCGGATAAGAAAGAAGGTGAAGAGGATTTCACATGGGCAATAAATATAATACTAATTGATTCTGGGAGCTCAGTGGACATTTTGTTTTATCATACATATAAGACAATGGGAGGAAAAGATGAAGATTTGATTCCTTCAACTTATAAAATATACGGCTTCAATGGATCAGCTAACAAGACAAAGGGAGAGGTTACCATGCGAATCCCTCTTAAGACAATATTTACAGAAATAACCTTTTGTGTCGTAGACGTCGAATCTCCATACAATGCATTAATTGGAAGACCATGGTTATATAGCATTCTGGGTGTGGCTTCCTCATATCATCAGTGTATCAAGTTTCCATTACCACAAGGCGTTGGAGTCATCATAGGAGATGTTAATGAAGCGAAAACATGCAATGAAATTGATGTTGAGAAAAGTGAAGTGCGTCCGAGTAAGAGAAGAAATTGGAAGCGCGATGCAGAAGAAAGTAAGCGGTGCGAAAGATTGATGGTGAACTTCATAGAAAAAGAAGGGGAAGTCAATGATTGTCATAAACGTAAGGAATCATCAAAGGAAGTAGATGTTGGGATTCAAAAAGAGAACAAGGAAGGAACTAGTACAGAACAAATTCAGGTGAGGACGGTCAACATAGCAAAAAGGCATGAATACGCGAAGAAATATGAAAGGGCAGAATTCCAACCAGGAGAGTTAGTCATGAGCCAAGTACCACCATACCACAAGCATGGGAGTAAGAAGAAAGAAGTAGCATGGGTTGTACCTTATGTGGTGAAGAAATATGTTGGAGATGGGATGTACAAGTTAATGGAAAGAGATGGAAGAAATATGGAGAGAATGGAGAGTAGGCTTTATAACAAGAAATATCTAAAGCAGTATTACGGTTAGGACGCGCGACAACATCAATTCAAAAGTACTTCCTATAAGCGAAATGGATGGAGGAGTAAAAGGGGCGAACTAGCTAATAAATTATTATAAGTTATTAGTAAGAAATTTCTGTTTGTGAGAGAAGAGAAAGAAAAATCAGAATTGTACAAGCAAAGATTATTAATAGAAAAGTTTTGTTACTTCTACAACACATGCTTCTAACATGCAAGCAAAGAAACGAGGCAAAAATAAGACCTCAAAAATTAGACCTCACTAGGGGGCAACAAAATTTAAAACCTCTAATTAGGGAGGCTAGGTATCCAATTGTGGCGTGCACCCTAGTTCACACTTGTGCAAGAGGCAATATAAATAAGCGCTAACGCGCGTCATAATTGGGGAAAACCTAGTAATGCATGGCTCGGGCGAAAGCCATACCATCCCTGGAACCTGAGTCATGGATATTGTGGGTGAAATAAAAGCCTACCCGGTAGAGACTCCTTAGTTGAAAGACTAAGGTAATAAGTTCACTATCATGGAGTGTAGAAACTCGACCAGGGCGTCGCGGTACACGGTTGAGCCAAGGGTGTCGGGGGCGTCTGGAGCGTACCTCACCGCTCTTGGTAAGTCCTGGATATGATATACTCGGTCCTAAAGATACCTCACTTAGGGTGCGGTCTCGAAAGAGACCGCGAAAACAACTGGTTGTTGCATCACTGGATGGGAGGAGCCCACCCTAACCCGGTAGGGGTACGCCTTCTTGAAGGGACAACCATGGGGAAGATAA
Source organism: Papaver somniferum (assembly GCF_003573695.1). Taxonomy (NCBI): domain Eukaryota; kingdom Viridiplantae; phylum Streptophyta; class Magnoliopsida; order Ranunculales; family Papaveraceae; genus Papaver; species Papaver somniferum. Next base: position 126,125,086 of record NC_039368.1, on the reverse strand, counting down.
GGACGGAACCCTCCATTAGGGAGTTGAATTGTGTCAAAAGACGTCAATATCATACGACTATAACTCAAACAAGATTATAGACCTGTCGTATTGGTGCATAAAAAAATCCTGCAGAGCCAATAATACGAAAGATGATAAGACGAGATCAATGGGTCGCTGCGCGAAAGCGTAGAGACCGCCTGCGATTTCGTCGCACGACCAAAATGAATACCCTGAGGCAAAGATAAGCCCTATTAACAGGGGAGGATGATTAAGACCTCTAATTAGGGAGGCTCAGTAAGACCTCACGAATAAACACAAAAGACCGCATTAACATTATTTTTGCAGGATAAAATAAATGCAAAGGCAAAGGTAGGATCAAAACATAAAGGTATGATTTTGAATTACAAAGGTAACATGCATAACTGAGGATTTAATAGAGGCAAGAATGGGATTATAAACACAATAAACATGTGTTATTCGCACTAGCGTAATTGCCTCGTGTCAAACATGATAGAAATTATATATTCGCACACGTGATAAGTTCATACACATGTATTGTTATATTCGTGCACATAATCGTATATTTGCACAAGTGAAAAATTCATACACATGTATTGTTATATTCGTACACATGATGGACTTATACACATGTATTACTATATGATAAACTCATGCACATAGGTTACTATTTGCTTCTATAAGATACCCTGAAACTAACACAAATTATTAGAAAGGAAAGCATATTTCTTTTGATAAATAGTCAGGAGAAGGAGGGAGAAGCATAAAAAAGGTGAATTATATTAAAGGATGAAAGATACTCAGTATATGTACAAAGAAGAAGGTATAATACAAAGAACGTAAAAGAAGGAGAAAAGCAAACAACTACTTCTCGCCAGCATTATCTTCATCAAACTCAGAGTCTTGATCTTCTTCACCATAATCCTCATATTCAGCATCACTATCTGAGATTTCGGAAGTTTCTTCATTTTCCGAAGGAACCTCAAATTCATAATGAGATGGGAAAGGAATGTGATGTTCAGACCAAAGCTCTCCTACTTCCTCTTTAATAGCCCCATCACGTATGCGAATGGCATCTTTGGTTAAGTTGGAAACGGTGGTTTTGAGCCTTTTCTTGAGTCAACGACACTTGGTATCACGAGCTACGAATTTCGCTTCCAATCTTTCTATCTCAGCAGAAGACTTCTCTTGTAAGCTTTCAATATCTTTCTGATACTTCTGCTCCTTTTCGAGGAATTCCTTCTCAGCAGCTTTGAAGAGATAATGATAAGAGTCAAAATCGCACGTACGCAACTCAAGAGATAAAACAGGGGTAAAATTATTAACAAATACAATGAGAAACCTTCTTTTTCGGAAATGATGGTTTTAACCAGGGATGCATGGTCAAATTCTAAACTAACATTTGTAGCCAACTCCAACCTAGCATTATCAAGGACTCTAGCAGACCATTCAAACTCAACATCATTCTCTATTAGAAGACGAGAGCGAAGTTTATTTTCACGAGCGAGAAGAGCATCCCTCTCACTTATGGAACGATCCCTTTCCATCTGAATCTTGAGTTGAGCCTCTTGAAACTGCTTCAAAGACTTCGCACCATTAGCGGTTACCTGATCCTTCTCAGTTATAAGAGTATTATTTTTGGCTTCTAAAATTCTAATTCTCTCTTTATCCTCATGAGCGCGACGTTGAAAAGTCCTATTAGAAATTAATAATGGTCTATGATCACATATAAGGGCTTCGGATTTTAGCCTCAATTCCTTCCAGCTAAGATTCTCTAGACCACGCATGGGAAAATTGTCCACCTAGGCGTTAAGAAGCTCTAAAAGGGCATCATTATCATCCGGAAGTCTAGACGCCTCTTCAGTTAAATTATAAAGCTATACAGGTTTAAGTAATAGAAAAAATATGCAGACACAATAAAAATTCACAAGGTATGAGGGAGCGAAAGGAAACACACATATTAACTGATTGTTCCTCTGACGAAGAGTATCTTCCTCCTGTGTCTTACTCAAAAGGTCCCCTTTAAGCTTCGCACACTCAACCTCCAAGGAGTGATTCTTCCTATGCGAATCAGAGGAAATCGCATGAGAAACTCGCGCCACCTGTAAGGACCAGAAGACAAAGGAATTCAAAATAATTAAAATACAAAGAAGAAACATTAGCTTAAACTCACCCCAGCCTATAAGAGAAGGAGGAGACGTACCATGGAAGCCATAGCAAATAGGAACTCTAGAGATATGGCTGAGGAAGATCCTCGCAGAGATTCATGGCTCAAAGTGGGAGCATCACATATGGAAGAAATCATTTGGCAGGTGCGAGCTAAATTATGATCACCAACAGCTGCGAAGGAATCTTTGAAGATGAGAGATAGTTAGCTCATGGGGGAAGCTGAAATAAAATCATCAGGGAACGGTAGCTCATTTCCATGAGAATGAGGAACTGAAGGATTAGGAGACGAGGTAGTAGAGGAAGTCTTCCTCCTCTTTTTGGGATTAGTCTTCTTGTTGACATTCTTCGTAGGGGACTTGGAAGCAATGGTTTTGCCCTTAAGCTTTGTGCGAGTAGAAGTCTCTTTCTCACCCTCAGAAGAATCTTCATCATCAGTGCCACCAATATCTAGACCATCCACCTTCGCACACAGATAAAGATAAGAAATAGAGGCAACAATATTGTTAAAGTAAAATTAAAAGTATTTCTTACTTCATCAGTGATCGAACGTAGAGCTTCCAGTGTGCTTTGTTTCTTGTGAGTATTATAGTCCTTCTTCAGCTTGGCAATCTAGAAATGAAGAAGCTAGTGAAACAAAGAAAAAAGGAAAGTGAAATAAAGAAATATTAATAAAAGGGGGGAAGATTAGAAAGACATACCACTTTCTCCTCCTCAATCCTACCAAACTCCCAAGGAGAGCAGAGCGAAAAACCCTCAGGAAGGGGATTTGCCAACCTAGTGTCGCCATAACCGGTGATATATGAACCCTCAAGAATAATAGGATAAACATCCCAACGATTATCATTAGAGTTCCGTGAAGTACGATTTGCCTTATCATTAAAATCAACATCTCGCATAATCTTTTCATGCTCTGCGAGGCCATCTTTCCTCGACAGACGAACACCCCAGGGAGATGACTCAAACTTCATAATCACCACTTCGTAGTTAGCAAAGAAGCTATCAACAGTATAATCGGTAGAAATAATTTCTAAGTCAGCATACACTTCATTCTTGTATTCTCTAGGTTAAAGGGATCCTAATCCAGCCGCACGACGAGCAAATTCCACCATAATCCTTATAGCGTCCCCATTCAGCTGAAAAATCGCACGTTTAAATTTATCGTGCGAGAGGATTTTATAAAACAGAGGAATTCGCGGATCCAAAAGAGGGATATGCAGACCAACGTGAAGCTTCCCTACAGAGATGATGATCTTCCGATCATTCCGTTGATCAATCTTGAACCATTTAGGGTTAAGCGTCAGAGTAGGCCTTGATGAAGGGGGAGCGGGTAATGTGAAACCTTTATCCATGAGCTCGACCTGTAACCTATCAAACTGTTCTACCATTCTCCAACCTGGCTTGTGCCCCATTGTTGTTCTTCTAGAATGGGATTATAAATATCAAAGCAATCAAGATAACCAAGATGATCAAAGGGGCGAGAAAATACAATATATGGGAAACAGAAGCAACATTTGGAACGAAGAAAGATTCAGGATCAAGATCGAATGGAAAAATAACCACAGTAAGAAAAGAAAGGTTGCAGAGGTTGAAGGAAGAAGGTAAAAAGAAAGAAATGAAAACGAGAAGGGGGCATATAAAGGATTTCATTTCCTCCCCCACGAAATCCACTTTTATGAATGCATTAATGAGTGAAAGGATATGAAGTGACAATTGCAGGGATTAATCGCAACATGTCCAAAAGTAAAACGATAAGAACGACACATGGAGGAATTAAAGTCCGAGATCTCGGAATATTATCATTTAAGGAATATGAAAAGTTGATAAGGTACGGAAAATCGCATAAAAGGTGCGAAGAGAATTATAAGAGCAGTTTCTCTCACCGATCTTTTCATAATAAAGATCGCTAAGAGAAGAGGAAAAATGTAGGGGTTAAATATCGCACCCATATGTATCATGCAAAGGGGTACCATTATAAGGGAGCAAGCTGAGTTCGCAAGTAGCATATCATGGATGACAGAACCAATGACGTCATGAATTCACGAGTAAAGTGTGAAGCCAATGCGAAGTTCCACGAACATGTGCGAGAATACCCAAATGTAAACATGCGAGCACATCGCACGTCAGATCCGAAAATAGAGGCTTTATTAGTTGTCCTCCACTATGTAAAACTCATATATATAAGACCAACCACCCTTGTGGTGATGGTGGTGGAGGGGGGGGGGAATATTTTTGGAGAGTTGAGATAGAACTATATGAGAGAGAAAATTATTTACTCCCCAAATTAGGGTTTTATCTTCTTCTTTTTTGTATTGATTTCTTAACTTAATAAAATTCATATATGTGTTCTTCACGATGATTTCCTAGTTTTTTATATAGATTATCTAAGGGGTGTAGTAGTGATATTTTTCACTACTACAGGTACAAACAAGGATTGTACTGCTAACTGAAATGCTAAATTGACGTGACATTAACCTTAACTATGTGCTTTATGGGACATCATTTACAACACTAAAGAAACAAATAATAACAGTAAGATGGATATGCTTTATAAGATAGCACTACAAAAATCTAAGAAACAATTAGTACCTAAAGGAATTATTATAGAAGATTTGAGAGAGTACTTAAAATGAGTAACTTACCGGGGCTGGCAAATGTGTCATGTGCTTTTGGTCATCACTAGTGAATGATTTAGGATTGTGGGGCTATTGGGGGAATTATGAGGTAAAAATTTAAAGAAGAGGGGTCATAGGATAAATTCCATGAATTTATGCAGAACTTCATAAACAACTGAGCAAATTTGGTAATATGTCATGTAGTTGAACGTCTTTCTAGCAAATTGTAGTTGCAGGAAATCCTACACTACACCCCTCATATGATTTCATTATTACTCAACTCATTTTTAGATTTACACTCTTAATTTTATTGATCAATTTTTGAATGTTCTTACAAGAAAAGATAAAGGAATCAAGAATGACCTCTGCTCTAGACTTTCTCTCTCCTATTTACTTGTTTCTTACTAAAAAAGATCTCTCTCTTCTTTACAACTTGAACGAATATTTATAGGGAAATACGAAGTTGATGACAGCTAATCTGTAACTTTATTTTCGGGTATGGTCTGTGACATTCTCGCAACCTTGCAAATGTTAATTTCGCAAGCTCTCTAATTTTCGCAGGACTATCACATCTTTCTCATGATCCTAGCTGACGTCGTTTATCGTATCATTTCTGAAATTGTTCTGCGACGCTATTGTGTTGTGTTGTTGATAATTTCGCTGAGACATTATCGTTGCGAGATTCTGATCCTACATCTTTCCTCTTCTCATATCTTCTCTGCAAAGTAGAGAATGATGTGAGAAATGCCGCAGCTGTTCATCTCTTCATATTCTGCATTTATCACACGTATTCTTCCTTTAATGCTAAAAGGACCTTACATTGCTGGGTCAAATGTTCTTCCTGCGAATCTCGCTGCTTATCAACCTTGGGTTTTCTCTTGGCCCGAGAAGGAGAAAGAGGTATGTTTCTTCCCATTTATCTCACTTTATATTTCTTTATTTGTCTTTATTATTTTGGTCGCTAAATCTTGCGACATTCTGCAGATCCAAAAACTGAAAGATAGTTATAACAGGACTGGGAAAGCTAGTACTCTGTTAGCTCTTCGCTCATACACAGATGAGGTAAGAAATTTTCTCTTATGATTTTAAACTGTATACTGTTTCTTCCATTTCTCATTTCTATCCGTGTGTGAAGATTATTGCTGAAATAGAAGAACCTGCTGATGTTGCGAAGACTGGTCACAAAGGTAAAGGTGCTCTTCGCAAAGAAAAATCAACTGCTCCTCCTTCAAAGAAAAGGAAAGTCTGTTCTTCTTCTCCTTCAAATATTCCTCCTCAAGAAAATTCCGAAAGTGACAAGGATGATGAGGACAATGATGATCTTGCTGCAAGTGAAGATTTTCCACCTGAATCTTCTATGGCTAAGCTCTCTGGCCTCTTTTCTGATTCTCTGCAAGGAATGGGAGATATCCAATTTGCCAACACCTGCAAGGATCTCGCTACATTTTGCGATGTCCCTTTGCTGGATGGTGATAGTTCTCTTCGTGGAGTTTCTAGATCAGTGACTCCCGACTTCTTGCATTCCCTCAACAGTCTGGTATATTTTTATCCTTTTATTTCTTAATTGTCATAACTCAAAATTTCTTTCTATATTAATATTTTTTATATTTCCTCGCAGGCTGGAAAAGCTTCTTTCGTTGTTGCCTCGGATTTAGAGAGGAGACGTGAAAATCTTGAAAAGAAGAATCTTCAATTTCGCACAAAGAATGAAGAATTGGAAGCTGAAGTTAAAAGTCTTCGCGAGAAAAATAGACAATTAGAAATTGACTCTTCTTCGTATAAGAACAAAATCTCTAGTATTCAGCAAGCTAATAATCAGCTTTACGGTATGTTACTTTTCTCTTTTCCCTTCATTCATTCATCGTGTTGTTTTATCTTATTTAAATGATCCTTTTTGCAGACATTTATGGTCTTTCTGATGAAGCTACCCTTTTTCGTTCATTTCCTAATGCCTTGGATAATGATACCCTTCTTGAGCGTCTTAACAATTCCTTAAATAGCTTCTCAAATGATAGAATTTCATCTCTTTCTCTAAATGAGCTTAGATCTGAATTTCGCCTCTTAGAAATTGAACATAGATCTAGTTTAGGCTTAGCCAACCGATTTAAGCGTCTCCTTCTTGATTCTAAAGAGAAAACCAATGAGTTAAGAACCAAAATTAGCGGTCTCATAGATGATAAGGATCGCATCTCTGATCAAGGTGCTAAGGCTTTGGCGAAATTCCAAGAGACTCTTCTTGAAGTTCAACTTGAACGAGATGAAGCTAACCGCAAGAACATCGAACTCTGCGAAATGGAAAATCAAATTCGTTCTCGTGTTCTTATAAGTAATGAGGATGAATTTGTTTGGGTTGCGAAAATCTTAGATGATGCTAGAAAAGATTTAGGTGTAAATGTTAGTCTCTAAGTTGAGCATACAGCCTTGATTAGAGATATGATTTCTGACAGAGAAGATTACTAATTGCTCTTCTTTATTAATCTTTTGCTTCTTATGAATTTTCATCAAGTTAATAATTGATTGTCTTTTGCTCGCAGATTCTGAAAATAGATATCGTGAAAAGATTGAGGAACTCGAAGCTGAAAAGGAGGAACTCGCAAAGAATCTTTCTTCTCGCAACGACAAGTATTCTAGATTAAAGAATCAAATCAAGATCACTGTTGCGAATTTTAAGAATGATGCCATGCATTTTCGCAATCAAACTATCCAAATGGTTTGTGACGATCATAATATTCCTCATTCTGATTATCCTTGTCTCTTGGAAGAGATCCCACAGAATACTCCCAGTCTGATTATTTCTGATAGCGAAGATGATGATGAAGAATCTGATGGTGATGAAAGTTCTAATGGTGATGAAGATTCTGACGCAGACGAAAAAGGGAACAAGTCTGATGAAGATAATGAAGGATCAACTAAGAAGTAGTCTTTGTTTCTTTCTTTGATTCTCTGTAATACTTGTACATTTATTCCTTCTTTCTGTATATTTGTGTTTCTTTCATTTTGACCTGCATTCATTAAAACAATTCTTCCTTGCAATATAGTTAATCAATATAATCATTAATTTTTGAATCTTTGAGTAAATCTATCATATGGAGACAAATAACATTTTCTAATTTCATTCATTCCCATACTTGTCTCTGTTATTTGTATCCAAATGAGAGATTTTATAAATTTTTCTTATTTTATGCCTCAATTTCGCAGTTAATTATGTATAACTTCGCTATCTTATGCGAAGTGAATTTTGATTCTTTTCAAAATCTCATTTCTGTGTGGTCTTATTTTGCCTTCCTAATTAAAGGTCTTATTATGCCACCTCTTGTCATTGCGACAAAATCGCAGGACGTCCTTGCACTTTCATGCAAAAACCCATTGATCTTGCCTTAACTTTTTCTTTTGCATTATGGCCTCTTCAGGAATGTTGCGACAATATGACAGGTCTAAATATTCTTGCGAAAATAAAGCCCCATGACATTGCCGTCTTGCGACGAAATCGCAGGACGTCTTCGCACTTTCATGCGAAAACCCATTGATCTCGTCTTATCTTTTTCTTTTGTATTATTGCCTCTTCAGGATTGTTGCACAAATATGAAAAGCCTTAATACCCTTGCGAATAAATATCCTCATGACATTTGCGTCTTAAGACACTTATCATCTCCTTAATGGAGGGTGCCTCCCTTATCTCCCCCTGGTTGCCCCTTCAAGGAGGCGTACTTCTACCATACAAGGTTAGTGATGAGTGCTAAAAAGTGCATATTTCTATATATTTTTCTTGGCATTTAACTCATCTTTTGTGCATTAATTCTACATTTTATCCCATATTCTGTATTTTCATTGTTTTCAAGAATAAATATTTTTATTAATTAATTTTGCATTTTTAGGTTGTAAATAAAGTTTGGATGAATTGCGGAACGAAAAGAGCAGAAAAGTAGTGAAAAGCCGGGAGGAATTACACAAGGAAGCCGCGAAGAATGTTGTGCACAAGACCAAAAGGCTAGAAGTGGGATTGAAGAAGAAGAATTGTCCTTAAAGAAGATATGGGCTTGGCATACCCAAGGCCCAAAACCCTTACTCAAACACATTTCCACTATCCAAGCCCGTCTCAGATTTCAGCCGTCAGATCGAAGCATTTCAGCATCCTACGGTCGCTCCATCATCGCACATCAAACTCCGAAGACCCCGCTTTACATCGCAACTCCCATCTCCATCTTGGGTCGTCCGTTTTGCTACATCCCTTCATCCGACGGTCGCTCCACGCTTACCTCCGTATCGACGTTGGATCCACCTACCATCTTCCCATCCATCGCTCCTTGTCACAGATCATCAAACCTCGCTGAACCCGCCTAACACCCAAGTATCGAACACCTATACCCATCGCCAAACACACCCTTCTCCCAAAACCATCGAATCCATCTTCTTCCCCTCTCCGTCTGCAGAACTCGTACGCCATCACCACCACCTGCTCCTTCTGCCACCACCACATCCACCACCAAAGCCATCATGGCTCCTACCAACTAAACCCATCCCCTATCACGTCCTATATCCCTCTCAGCGACTAATTTCACCCATTTTCACACCTCTAATCCCTAGCTGTGGAGTTGGTGAAATAAGTTGATGAGATGGATGTAATTGAAGCATGGGAAGGAGCAGAAGACGTTGAGGAAGCATGGGTCGAGACTATTGGGAAGAAATCAGAGCTGTTAGGTGAGTAATTTCGATTCCCATTTCTCAACAGGAAACCCTAATTTTACAAATTGGGGATTCTTAGGAATTGATGATTACAACTAGAAATAGAGGCATGGGTGAGTGTTATTGAGTAGATTCAGTGACATTAGGTAGGATTATTTTGATTTAATTTTGAGTTTCACCAAACCCTAATTTTGTAATTTGGGGGAAAACCCAAATTGGGTCTGTGGGTATAAATAGAAGGGACTGTTGTGTTGTGTAGGGGATGCCTGGGATAGCCAGAGCTTCACCCAAGAGGACTGGACTAGCCAGTTCCTCAACTGTCCTGTTTTTAGTTCAACTGTTTTGTGATATTTTCAATTGTTTTGCACTGTCAATTATGTTCATGATGTTTTAATTCCATTTGCTAGGGATTTGATGAAACCTTAGTGCACTATTGAATGATGAATTGCTAGGAAGGCCTGTTTTGCTTGAGTAATGGGAAGAAGTTGGTGCTCTGATATACCTGTGATTGACTGTGCTTTCAAAAGACAGTCAATGCTAGGGGCAAATCAGTGAGCAAGCTGATTTTCTTCCCATTCTAGTTGGATGCTTAAGTTTTTAAACCTAGAATTGCATTGTTTAGCTAGGACACAAGGTGGATTCTAAGCCTTAGCTTAGCCACAGCTGCAATCTCCTCCCTGCCCTTGGCTAACAACCTTGCTTTATTTGGCTTTGTTTCCTGTTAACTGCCACTGTTACCTTTGCTTCATTGTCTTTATTCTACTTCACTGTCACATTTACTTCACTGCCTTGCACTTAGAGAACTAGCTTAGGAAAACATAAAGCTCAACTATACACCCTAGTCCCTGTGGAGATGACCTGTTCTTGCACATACACACTACAATGACAACTGTGCACTTGCAGTTTATCACTGTAGGCATCCATTTATTGTCTTATTTTCACATCTTTAAATGCCTACCAAGTTTTTGGCGCCGCTGTCGGGGACTTGACTGCCGTGTTTTTGAAGTTTTTCTTGCTGTTCTTTGCATACTCATACCTGCTGTGTACTTCTGATAAGCATCTTAGTGTACTCATCTTGCATATTGCATCTGTAGCTGTAACTTAGTACCACCTGTAGTTCTGCACCATTGTAGTTCAGCATCATTCCTGTCACTTTGCTGATTTTTACTTCATTCATGTACCTATTTGTTTCAGCTGTAAATTGTAGTTCTTTACTGCATCTTAGTTTGTTCACTGCATAGGCAGCTGTAGCTCATCTTGCATTCTCAGCTGCATTCTCATACCAGCTGCATTCTTTGCTTGCTTCTCATAATCAGCTGTGTAGCTTGCTGTAGATTACCTGCCATTTTGTAGTTGTTAACCTAGCATCACTGCATTTTCATTTTCACTGTCCCTGCATTCCATTTTCATCTGTAACTTCTATAACTACATGTTAGTTTTCCGTTTGTAGCTGCACCTACATCATTGTCCTGTCCATTCCTGGCTTGGGTTGTTGCTTTACCCATTTGTTTCAGAGATCTGAACTTCTTATCTGAGCTGCCAGGTGCCTGAGCTTGTGGTGCTGCTGCTGTGGACGGGGGCTGCACTATTGTTGCTAGAACTTGTGCTGCTGTGGTGCTCCTGCTGGTGCCAGGCCAAGTCTGCTGCAATCTCTGCTGAAGCTGCTGCAGCTGGTGTAAGATAAAGCCCAACTGGGCTTGAAGTGAACTGATTTGAACCAGCCCAACTGGGTTGTAAGCTGCTGAAGGAGAAGAAAGACCAAAGCCCAACTGGGCCTTGAGTGTTGAAGCCAAAGCTTAGGATGATCCAAAGCCCAACTGGGCTTTTGCAACCAAACTAAGCAGCTGGGCTGTGCTTTAAAAGGTAAGCCTAAACCCATTAAGAGACCCAACCTGTGGGCTTCCATTTTTAATCTGTGGGCTTGTAATAATTTTTTTTTATTTTAATTTTATTTCTTTCTTTATTGGGATTGTAATAATTTTAGTTTTATTTTTATTTTCTTTTTTCTGTGGGTTTGTAATAATTAGTTTATTTTTATTTCTTTCTTTATTTGGGCTTGTAATTTAGTTGTTGTTAGGCTTGTAGTTTCTTTTAAACTAAAATTTGGGCTTCAAAACCCAACCCAAAAAAAAAAAAAAAAAACTTTGCTCCTTATTTCAAAAACCAAAATTTTATCCCAAGCAAACCAAATTTTCTTTTCAAAACCCTTTCAAACCAAATTTTCAAACCCATTAGAACCAAATTTTTTGAAAAAATGGGCGAGTGTGTGAATAAACTCCGTAGTCTCCATGAATACATGTACCCTAACATAATAAGTCAGTTATCATGTATCGTCTTACCCCAGACTGATGGCCCATTTGAACTAAACGCAAGCATGATACAAATACTTCCTATTTTCGAGGGTTCGATTCTGAGAATCCCTATAACCATGTAAGAGAGTTTGAACAAATTGTCCGGGCTTTACAACCTGACCATATTCCGAAGACTCTTTGAAATTGCGTTTGTTTACTTTTTCTTTAAAGGAAAAGGCCAAAACATGGTTTTACGGTTTGAGACCGCAGTCAATCACCACTTGGGACCAACTCACAAATCAATTTGTCGGAAAGTTCTTTCCACATCATAGGACCATCTCTATTCGTCGAAGTCTTAATTGTTTTGTCCAGTTAGATGGAGAAACACTTTTTCATTATTTTGAACGATTTAATGATTTGTTGTTTGAGTGTCCTCATCATGGCCTCGAGAAGTGGAGACTGGTCGCCATTCTTTATGAGGGACTAGACTTTAAGTCTCGAGCCTTGGTTGAATCTATGTGTAATGGTGAATTCATTGATAAAACTGTGGACGATGCATGGTTATTTCTAGCTGAAGTTGCAGTGAAAACCCATCAGTGGGAAACCTATAGGGAAACTAGGACCATGCCACATGATATGGGTAATCACCATGAGTCAGATGTTGATTTTCCCAATGAGCTTAATTCTGGATATAGTGTTTCATACCCTATTGCTGAAAATATCAATCCATATTCACCTATTTTAGAGGCAGATGGACGAAAAACCTAATGGTTTTGACAAAGTAGGATTTTCATGTATTTGTGATGATGATGATTATGATGATGTTATATTAGAAGAACATGTCTATGCTGAAAATGTTATGGAACCTTTGGGTTCAAATACATTAGGCTTTTCTGCCCCGACCTTCATGAATGATGTTTCTTCTAGTATTCCATATACATGTGATGAGGCTACTGATTTAGATATTGTGCAGTTATCCTGTGAAGAGCATGACTTAAGTAATGTTGAATCTTCTGTTGACACTAATGATCCTATGCATGAAAATATAGTTGATGTGTCTGATTCCATACTTAAGCCACAATATATGCTTCTTTTGATGTTAATTTGGATATTTCGGATAACCATGATTCTGAATTTGGACTTGTGAAATTGTGTTGTGATGATGAGCATGCTACACAACTTGATTATGATTTAGAAAATGCTGATGTGGCTGATAATATTGGTACTTTTGATCTCATGCATGTGAGAAACTTAGATGTCACCTTCTTGCCTAAGTCACAGATTGAGATCATTCCACCCAACCTAGATTTGGTTTGTAACAAAAATTTTAAACCAACTTTTCTGAAGATTCCCACCTAGGATTGGAACTGTGTGCCTCTCAAGTCCTCTTGGACTATTTTGCATCTAAACAATACTTTTAAGGAGCCACAGTTGGAATATGCATGTTTGTCCATCCCAAACAAAGTCCATTTTCAGTTAGACCTTGTGAATCCTGCACCCCTAAAATTGTTAGATTTTGTGCTTAAAAGTAAACCTGTTGAAAAATTTAGGTTTAGGGGGATTCATCCGGTTTTTCACTCTCGCTCTCATTTCAGTCCAATTTTAGTGTTTTGAAACTGTCTATGTTTCAACACTTTGTCTTTTGGGTTGATCCTCAACTCTTTAGATTGTTTGTATGGTGAATTTTGTATATAATCCAGTAGATAAAATTTCTTAAAACCCTTTTGTTCCTTTTGTATTTATTTTGCTAATCCAATATGATCTCGGCTGAAATATGTTGGATTTTTTTTCCTTGAATAACGGAGTCTAATCTTGCTTTCGCCGAAATCGGGTATTCTCTTTCCTTTTTCTCTACTCAACATGATCCTCTTCATATGTTGTATTATAATTTTGTTCATATTTTGAAACATTGACAATGTTTAGTTTAGGTTTGGGGGTGAAAAGTAGATACTTTGATAATATGCCATAATTGAAAACAAAACTCCATCTTTTTGAAAAAATTGAAAAATTCCAAAAAAATTGAAAAATCAAAATAAAAAATTAAAAAATTAAAAAATCATAAAATGGAGCTCATTTACCATGAAATGTTGACTCTTGTGCAAATATGTATATTAGGAGTCTTAGTCTAGATATTTAGGCACCCTGATTCTAGCACAATTCACATAGTGATAAGAAATTTGCACGCGCACGATCTACCAATACATGTATAGCCTCGATCTTCAAGGTGTTTGATAGGAAGTCACGATTGCCAATCACTTTAGAATACTGAACGAAACTTGACTAGCTTGTTCTTTGGTTGGTTGGGATAGAAGGTGGAGGTTACATTAAGAAAGACAACCATCGAATTTAACTGGGTGCATCAAAAAGGGCTACCTCTTGCAAAGTGTCATGTAATTTTTTTGTTTCCTTTTATTTGTATCAAAAGTGTTTCTTTATCAAAAAAAAAAAAAAAAAAAAAAAATAATAATCAAGTATTTATCAATTCCATCATCTCTTGTTCCAAAAAAAAGAGAATAGTCAATGTAAATAAGAGTCATGTAAAGAGTCATCTTTTGTGTTTTATTGTAATAAGCAAGGAGGGTGTATGCCATTGATGTACAACGCGAGTAATTGTGAAATACCTCCAACTCATTCACAATTCTCGTAAAGTCCGGACAGCTAGCTAGATTTCGACCTTGGTTCTTAGCCTGAGAAACTATCTCTTGGTGATTAGTAGTCATAACTTCAGATCTTTCTTTACACATGTGTAGATACACTTTACACTCTTATCACATGTCTTTTTTTGTTATCAGTGCTAGGATTGTGCCTTAGATAGCTAGATTGACATCTCCATTTTGCTGTGAGCTTAAACTGTCTTGCACATGTCACATTTGATGGAATATGAGATTATATTTTGACCTAGAACTTTGTAGGTACGTTCTAAGCAAACCTTCACGAGACTTCACTCGTCCAGGGACACTTAGTGGTTTAAAAGGCTTAGTGCATATGCTAAATGCATTCGAGAGACCAGCGACAGTGGTATAGGTAGGATTTCCTTAGTTTTGTTTTACTTGAGGACAAGTAAAATTCAGGTTTGGGGGTATTTGAAGTGCTAAAAAGTGCATATTTCTATATATTTTCTTGGCATTTAACTCATCTTTTGTGCATTAATTCTACATTTTATCCCATATTCTGTATTTTCATTGTTTTCAAGAATAAATATTTTTATTAATTAATTTTGCATTTTTAGGTTGTAAATAAAGTTTGGATGAATTGCGGAACGAAAAGAGCAGAAAAGTAGTGAAAAGCCGGGAGGAATTACACAAGGAAGCCGCGAAGAATGTTGTGCACAAGACCAAAAGGCTAGAAGTGGGATTGAAGAAGAAGAATTGTCCTTAAAGAAGATATGGGATTGGCATACCCAAGGCCCAAAACCCTTACTCAAACACATTTCCACTATCCAAGCCCGTCTCAGATTTCAGCCGTCAGATCGAAGCATTTCAGCATCCTACGGTCGCTCCATCATCGCACATCAAACTCCGAAGACCCCGCTTTACATCGCAACTCCCATCTCCATCTTGGGTCGTCCGTTTTGCTACATCCCTTCATCCGACGGTCGCTCCACGCTTACCTCCGTATCGCCGTTGGATCCACCTACCATCTTCCCATCCATCGCTCCTTGTCACAGATCATCAAACCTCGCTGAACCCGCCTAACACCCAAGTATCGAACACCTATACCCATCGCCAAACACACCCTTCTCCCAAAACCATCGAATCCATCTTCTTCCCCTCTCCGTCTGCAGAACTCGTACGCCATCACCACCACCTGCTCCTTCTGCCACCACCACATCCACCACCAAAGCCATCATGGATCCTACCAACTAAACCCATCCCCTATATCACGTCCTATATCCCTCTCAGCGACTAATTTCACCCATTTTCACACCTCTAATCCCTAGCTGTGGAGTTGGTGAAATAAGTTGATGAGATGGATGTAATTGAAGCATGGGAAGGAGCAGAAGACGTTGAGGAAGCATGGGTCGAGACTATTGGGAAGAAATCAGAGCTGTTAGGTGAGTAATTTCGATTCCTATTTCTCAACAGGAAACCCTAATTTTACAAATTGGGGATTCTTAGGAATTGATGATTACAACTAGAAATAGAGGCATGGGTGAGTGTTATTGAGTAGATTCAGTGACATTAGGTAGGATTATTTTGATTTAATTTTGATTTTCACCAAACCCTAATTTTGTAATTTGGGGGAAAACCCAAATTGGGTCTGTGGGTATAAATAGAAGGGACTGTTGTGTTGTGTAGGGGATGCCTGGGCTAGCCAGAGCTTCACCCAAGAGGACTGGACTAGCCAGTTCCTCAACTGTCCTGTTTTTAGTTCAACTGTTTTGTGATATTTTCAATTGTTTTGCACTGTCAATTATGTTCATGATGTTTTAATTCCATTTGCTAGGGATTTGATGAAACCTTAGTGCACTATTGAATGATGAATTGCTAGGAAGGCCTGTTTTGCTTGAGTAATGGGAAGAAGTTGGTGCTCTGATATGCCTGTGATTGACTGTGCTTTCAAAAGACAGTCAATGCTAGGGGCAAATCAGTGAGCAAGCTGATTTTCTTCCCATTCTAGTTGGATGCTTAAGTTTTTAAATATAGAATTGCATTGTTTAGCTAGGACACAAGGTGGATTCTAAGCCTTAGCTTAGCCACAGCTGCAATCTCTTCCCTGCCCTTGGCTAACAGCCTTGCTTTATTTGGCTTTGTTTCCTGTTAACTGCCACTGTTACCTTTGCTTCATTGTCTTTATTCTACTTCACTGTCACATTTACTTCACTGCCTTGCACTTAGAGAACTAGCTTAGGAAAACATAAAGCTTCAACTATACACCCTAGTCCCTGTGAAGATGACCTGTTCTTGCACATACACACTACAATGACAACTGTGCACTTGCAGTTTATCACTGTAGGCATCCATTTATTGTCTTATTTTCACATCTTTAAATGCCTACCAAGTTTTTGGCGCCGCTGTCGGGGACTTGACTGCCGTGTTTTTGAAGTTTTTCTTGCTGTTCTTTGCATACTCATACCTGCTGTGTAGTTCTGATAAGCATCTTAGTGTACTCATCTTGCATATTGCATCTGTAGCTGTAACTTAGTACCACCTGTAGTTCTGCACCATTGTAGTTCAGCATCATTCCTGTCACTTTGCTGATTTTTACTTCATTCCTGTACCTATTTGTTTCAGCTGTAAATTGTAGTTCTTTACTGCATCTTAGTTTGTTCACTGCATAGGCAGCTGTAGCTCATCTTGCATTCTCAGCTGCATTCTCATACCAGCTGCATTCTTTGCTTGCTTCTCATAATCAGCTGTGTAGCTTGCTGTAGATTACCTGCCATTTTGTAGTTGTTAACCTAGCATCACTGCATTTTCATTTTCACTGTCCCTGCATTCCATTTTCATCTGTAACTTCTATAACTACATGTTAGTTTTCCGTTTGTAGCTGCACCTACATCATTGTCCTGTCCATTCCTGGCTTGGGTTGTTGCTTTACCCATTTGTTTCAGAGATCTGAACTTCTTATCTGAGCTGCCAGGTGCCTGAGCTTGTGGTGCTGCTGCTGTGGAGCTGGGGCTGCACTATTGTTGCTAGAACTTGTGCTGCTGTGGTGCTCCTGCTGGTGCCAGGCCAAGTCTGCTGCAATCTCTGCTGAAGCTGCTGCAGCTGGTGTAAGATAAAGCCCAACTGGGCTTGTGAAGTGAACTGATTTGAACCAAGCCCAACTGGGCTGTAAGCTGCTGAAGGAGAAGAAAGACCAAAGCCCAACTGGGCCTTGAGTGTTGAAGCCAAAGCTTAGGATGATCCAAAGCCCAACTGGGCTTTTGCAACCAAACTAAGCAGCTGGGCTGTGCTTTAAAAGGTAAGCCTAAACCCATTAAGAGAACCCAACCTGTGGGCTTCCATTTTTAATCTGTGGGCTTGTAATAATTTTTTTTATTTTAATTTTATTTCTTTCTTTATTTGGGATTGTAATAATTTTAGTTTTATTTTTATTTTCTTTTTTCTGTGGGTTTGTAATAATTAGTTTTATTTTTATTTCTTTCTTTATTTGGGCTTGTAATTTAGTTGTTTGTTAGGCTTGTAGTTTCTTTTAAACTAAAATTTGGGCTTCAAAACCCAACCCAAAAAAAAAAAAAAAAACTTTGCTCCTTATTTCAAAAACCAAAATTTTATCCCAAGCAAAACCAAATTTTCTTTTCAAAACCCTTTCAAACCAAATTTTCAAAACCCATTAGAACCAAATTTTTTTGAAAAAATGGGCGAGTGTGTGAATAAACTCCGTAGTCTCCATGAATACATGTACCCTAACATAATAAGTCAGTTATCATGTATCGTCTTACCCCAGACTGATGGCCCATTTGAACTAAACGCAAGCATGATACAAATACTTCCTATATTTCGAGGGTTCGATTCTGAGAATCCCTATAACCATGTAAGAGAGTTTGAACAAATTGTCCGGGCTTTACAACCTGACCATATATCCGAAGACTCTTTGAAATTGCGTTTGTTTACTTTTTCTTTAAAGGAAAAGGCCAAAACATGGTTTTACGGTTTGAGACCGCAGTCAATCACCACTTGGGACCAACTCACAAATCAATTTGTCGGAAAGTTCTTTCCACATCATAGGACCATCTCTATTCGTCGAAGTCTTAATTGTTTTGTCCAGTTAGATGGAGAAACACTTTTTCATTATTTTGAACGATTTAATGATTTGTTGTTTGAGTGTCCTCATCATGGCCTCGAGAAGTGGAGACTGGTCGCCATTCTTTATGAGGGACTAGACTTTAAGTCTCGAGCCTTGGTTGAATCTATGTGTAATGGTGAATTCATTGATAAAACTGTGGACGATGCATGGTTATTTCTAGCTGAAGTTGCAGAGAAAACCCATCAGTGGGAAACCTATAGGGAAACTAGGACCATGCCACATGATATGGGTAATCACCATGAGTCAGATGTTGATTTTCCCAATGAGCTTAATTCTGGATATAGTGTTTCATACCCTATTGCTGAAAATGTCAATCCATATTCACCTATTTTAGAGGCAGATGTATGGACGAAAAACACTAATGGTTTTGACAAAGTAGGATTTTCATGTATTTGTGATGATGATGATTATGATGATGTTATATTAGAAGAACATGTCTATGCTGAAAATGTTATGGAACCTTTGGGTTCAAATACATTAGGCTTTTCTGCCCCGACCTTCATGAATGATGTTTCTTCTAGTATTCCATATACATGTGATGAGGCTACTGATTTAGATATTGTGCAGTTATCCTGTGAAGAGCATGACTTAAGTAATGTTGAATCTTCTGTTGACACTAATGATCCTATGCATGAAAATATAGTTGATGTGTCTGATTCCATACTTAAGCCACAATATATTGCTTCTTTTGATGTTAATTTGGATATTTCGGATAACCATGATTCTGAATTTGGACTTGTGAAATTGTGTTGTGATGATGAGCATGCTACACAACTTGATTATGATTTAGAAAATGCTGATGTGACTGATAATATTGGTACTTTTGATCTCATGCATGTGAGAAACTTAGATGTCACCTTCTTGCCTAAGTCACAGATTGAGATCATTCCACCCAACCTAGATTTGGTTTGTAACAAAAATTTTAAACCAACTTTTCTGAAGATTCCCAACCTAGGATTGGAACTGTGTGCCTCTCAAGTCCTCTTGGACTATTTTGCATCTAAATACAATACTTTTAAGGAGCCACAGTTGGAATATGCATGTTTGTCCATCCCAAACAAAGTCCATTTTCAGTTAGACCTTGTGAATCCTGCACCCCTAAAATTGTTAGATTTTGTGCTTAAAAGTAAACCTGTTGAAAAATTTAGGTTTAGGGGTGATTCATCCGGTTTTTCACTCTCGCTCTCATTTCAGTCCAATTTTAGTGTTTTGAAACTGTCTATGTTTCAACACTTTGTCTTTTGGGTTGATCCTCAACTCTTTAGATTGTTAGTGTATGGTGAATTTTTTGTATATAATCCAGTAGATAAAATTTCTTAAAACCCTTTTGTTCCTTTTGTATTTATTTTGCTAATCCAATATGATCTCGGCTGAAATATGTTGGATTTTTTTTCCTTGAATAACGGAGTCTAATCTTGCTTTCGCCGAAATCGGGTATTCTCTTTCCTTTTTCTCTACTCAACATGATCCTCTTCATATGTTGTATTATAATTTTGTTCATATTTTGAAACATTGAGGACAATGTTTAGTTTAGGTTTGGGGGTATAGAGTAGATACCACGATAATATGCTATAATTGAAATCGAACTCCTTCTTTTTTTTTTTTTGAAAAAATCGAAAAAAATTCAAAAAAATTAAAAAATGAAAAATCATAAAAATGGAGCTCATTTACCTTGAAATGTTGACTCTTGTGCAAATATGTAATTATTAGGAGTCTTAGTCTAGATATTTAGGCACCCTGATTCTAGCACAATTCACATAGTGATAAGAAATTTGCACGCGCACGATCTACCAATACATGTATAGCCTCGATCTTCAAGGTGTTTGATAGGAAGTCACGATTGCCAATCACTTTAGAATACTGAACGAAACTTGACTAGCTTGTTCTTTGGTTGGTTGGGATAGAAGGTGGAGGTTACATTAAGAAAAACAACCATCGAATTTAACTGGGTGCATCAAAAAGGGCTACCTCTTGCAAAATGTCATGTAATCTTTTGTTTCCTTTTGTATATGTATCAAAAGTGTTTCCTTTTTCAAAAAAAAAAAAAAAAAAAAAAAAAATCATGTATTTATCAATTCCATTCTCTCTTGTTCCAAAAATAAAAGAGAGTAGTCAATGTAAATAAGAGTCATGTAAATAGTCATTTTGTTGTTTCATTGTAATAAGCAAGGAGGGTGTATGCCATTGATGTACAACGCGAGTAATTGTGAAATACCTCCAACTCATTCACAATTCTCGTAAAGTCCGGACAGCTAGCTAGATTTCGACCTTGGTTCTTAGCCTGAGAAACTATCTCTTGGTGATTAGTAGTCATAACTTCAGATCTTTCTTTACACATGTGTAGATACACTTTACACTCTTATCACATGTCTTTTTTTGTTATCAGTGCTAGGATTGTGCCTTAGATAGCTAGATTGACATCTCCATTTTGCTGTGAGCTTAAACTGTCTTGCACATGTCACATTTGATGGAATATGAGATTATATTTTGACCTAGAACTTTGTAGGTACGTTCTAAGCAAACCTTCACGAGACTTCACTCGTCCACTAGGGACACTTAGTGGTTTAAAAGGCTTAGTGCATATGCTAAATGCATTCGAGAGACCAGCGACAGTGGTATAGGTAGGATTTCCTTAGTTTTGTTTTACTTGAGGACAAGTAAAATTCAGGTTTGGGGGTATTTGATGAGTGCTAAAAAGTGCATATTTCTATATATTTTTCTTGGCATTTAACTCATCTTTTGTGCATTAATTCTACATTTTATCCCATATTCTGTATTTTCATTGTTTTCAAGAATAAATATTTTTATTAATTAATTTTGCATTTTTAGGTTGTAAATAAAGTTTGGATGAATCGCGGAACGAAAAGAGCAGAAAAGTAGTGAAAAGCCGGGAGGAATTACACAAGGAAGCCGCGAAGAATGTTGTGCACAAGACCAAAAGGCTAGAAGTGGGATTGAAGAAGAAGAATTGTCCTTAAAGAAGATATGGGCTTGGCATACCCAAGGCCCAAAACCCTTACTCAAACACATTTCCACTATCCAAGCCCGTCTCAGATTTCAGCCGTCAGATCGAAGCATTTCAGCATCCTACGGTCGCTCCATCATCGCACATCAAACTCCGAAGACCCCGCTTTACATCGCAACTCCCATCTCCATCTTGGGTCGTCCGTTTTGCTACATCCCTTCATCCGACGGTCGCTCCACGCTTACCTACGTATCGCCGTTGGATCCACCTACCATCTTCCCATCCATCGCTCCTTGTCACAGATCATCAAACCTCGCTGAACCCGCCTAACACCCAAGTATCGAACACCTATATCCATCGCCAAACACACCCTTCTCCCAAAACCATCGAATCCATCTTCTTCCCCTCTCCGTCTGCAGAACTCGTACGCCATCACCACCACCTGCTCCTTCTGCCACCACCACATCCACCACCAAAGCCATCATGGCTCCTACCAACTAAACCCATCCCCTATATCACGTCCTATATCCCTCTCAGCGACTAATTTCACCCATTTTCACACCTCTAATCCCTAGCTGTGGAGTTGGTGAAGTAAGTTGATGAGATGGATGTAATTGAAGCATGGGAAGGAGCAGAAGACGTTGAGGAAGCATGGGTCGAGACTATTGGGAAGAAATCAGAGCTGTTAGGTGAGTAATTTCGATTCCTATTTCTCAACAGGAAACCCTAATTTTACAAATTGGGGATTCTTAGGAATTGATGATTACAACTAGAAATAGAGGCATGGGTGAGTGTTATTGAGTAGATTCAGTGACATTAGGTAGGATTATTTTGATTTAATTTTGATTTTCACCAAACCCTAATTTTGTAATTTGGGGGAAAACCCAAATTGGGTCTGTGGGTATAAATATAAGGGACTGTTGTGTTGTGTAGGGGATGCCTGGGCTAGCCAGAGCTTCACCCAAGAGGACTGGACTAGCCAGTTCCTCAACTGTCCTGTTTTTAGTTCAACTGTTTTGTGATATTTTCAATTGTTTTGCACTGTCAATTATGTTCATGATGTTTTAATTCCATTTGCTAGGGATTTGATGAAACCTTAGTGCACTATTGAATGATGAATTGCTAGGAAGGCCTGTTTTGCTTGAGTAATGGGAAGAAGTTGGTGCTCTGATATGCCTGTGATTGACTGTGCTTTCAAAAGACAGTCAATGCTAGGGGCAAATCAGTGAGCAAGCTGATTTTCTTCCCATTCTAGTTGGATGCTTAAGTTTTTAAACATAGAATTGCATTGTTTAGCTAGGACACAAGGTGGATTCTAAGCCTTAGCTTAGCCACAGCTGCAATCTCCTCCCTGCCCTTGGCTAACAGCCTTGCTTTATTTGGCTTTGTTTCCTGTTAACTGCCACTGTTACCTTTGCTTCATTGTCTTTATTCTACTTCACTGTCACATTTACTTCACTGCCTTGCACTTAGAGAACTAGCTTAGGAAAACATAAAGCTTCAACTATACACCCTAGTCCCTGTGGAGATGACCTGTTCTTGCACATACACACTACAATGACAACTGTGCACTTGCAGTTTATCACTGTAGGCATCCATTTATTGTCTTATTTTCACATCTTTAAATGCCTACCAGTTAGCTTCTCCCATCCAGTCTTAACAACAACCAGTTGTTTTCGCAGCCTCTTATCCCTTTTACCTATAGGGCTTATGGTTACGAGACTGCACCCAAAGTGGGGTTTTCTTCAGGCCGAGTGCAGTATAAGCCAAGACTTGTCAAGAATGGCAAGGTAAAAGTGGGGTTTTCGCAGACTCTTATCCCTTTTACCTATAAACCTGCCTTGATCAGATTTGTACTCCTTGGGAGAGTCTTTATTACCTTAGTCGCCCAACCTAAGTCATATGCTTAAGCTGAGAATCCAAGGTGCCTCTCCCGGATGTGCTTTATTGACCCCAAATCTCCATGACTCAGGTTCCGATGGCGGTGTATCCTTTCCCTGAGCCATGCAATAGGTACCTCCTTATATGACGTACTTTAGATCTTACATTTGCCTCTTGCGAAATTGTATTCACGAACTAGGGTGTACGCCATAAAGGTTCGCCCCTTTCTCTTTTGTCATTTTTCTCTGATTGTCTTCTGTAAAATATATTATCTCTGCGAGAGTCTCGCACATCATCATATTGTATTTGCATTTCGCAATCTCAATTTTACCACTCAATAAAATGAATTTTTGAGAATTTTACTTATTGCGAGAGTGTCGCAACAACTTAATCATTCATACATTTCTTGTTTTTATTACCTTTGCCATCCTCTGATTCTTTATTATTTTCTGCTACTATTTCCTTGGTAGTGGTATGTTCATCATTTTTAGTCTGAGTTAGCATTAGTTTCGCAACATCTTTTCTTCTTTTCTTTGAATTGCATCCACCATCAATCTCTCACTTCTCTGTGTATCTTTGATTTTGTGTCGCCAGTTTTCCTTCTTGTTTGCTCTTCCTTCGCAAGATTCTATCTCAGTTTCGTAACACCTCTTTCCTTCAATCCAATCTCCCTTTATGATTCCTACACCACTGGGATGAGGGAATTTGATGCATTGGTGGAAAGTTGAAGCTACACCTAGAATCCCATGTAGCCAAGGTCGACCAATTAATGCATTGTAGGGTGATTCTACATCAACAACACAGAATAAGATTTCGGAAGATATTCCCTTCAATGGAATTCGCATAGTAACCTCCCCTTTAGGCTTGTTGGCAGTACCATTAAAACCATATATCTTATATGTTGATGGTATAAGATCATCATCTCTTCCTCTCATAGTTTTATAAGTATGATAAAATAAGATGTTCACAGAGCTTCCAGTATCGATTAGAATTCTATTTATTGCCCATGAATCTTCAGCTTCATCATCCTCATCTTCTTTCGGTTTTGGATTAATTTCTAATTTTACTACCAATGGATTATCATGTACCTCTTCACCTTCGGGGATTTTTTCTGCGGTAAAAGAAATGATCTGTTTCTGCCATTCTTCTAGTGGTGAGATTTTCGCGATATTCATAACTTCTCTTCAATCATTATCTCTTGCAAACACTCTACTTAAAACATTGTCATGAAAATCTTCAATTGTCTTGTGCGAATGTACGATAGAGTGACATAATAGATTCTTTGCTTTTGCACCAACTTCTATGAAGAATGTTTCCTTCTTTTTCATCGTGTTTACTTTGTGATGCTCTGGTGGTGGTAGTAATGGTTGAGATTGTAGGTGTCCTACCAAAAAGTGGTTTAGTTTTCCTTGATCTATCATTCTCAAAATAATTCTTTTTACATTTCTGCAATCATTTGTTGTATGTCCATGAAAATGATGATAAGAACAAAACTCATGGCTTCTGTGGTTTGGAGGTGGTTCTGTTCCCATGTTTCATGGTGTTGGTATATTCTCCATCAAAATTATAGCTTCCTATATTTTCTCCACACTTGCATTTAGAGGTGGCATCTTGATTTCTTCCCATACTACCTTGTGACTTCCTTGTCCTCTATTATAATTTTGTCTTTGACCTCCATAAGTTTCTTGTGGTTGATCGAGTCTTTCAATCTTGTTATTTCCACCACGATTGTAGAAATTTCTATCTCTTTCATACTCCTCTTGATTTAGGCTTCCCATAGCCACCAGTTTCTGTTGATTGCTACCCGTCACCTTCTCTTGTTGTACTTGCGAAGTATTCTCTACTGTGTTTATTAGCTTGGGTAATAAGCTTGCATTCGTTGTTTGTGAGTTGGTGTTCGCAACTGGATATGATTCCATTTCATTTTGCCTTTCCTCTAGAGCAATGTATTCTTCTTGAAGTTCTCGCAATTCAGTCATTGTGATCGTATTCTTGACTCTGAAAATTTGGACATACAATAGGTTTATTGCAAACATAGCATTGATAAATGATAATATAAGATATCTTTCATCTACACGGCTAGCCATTTCGCTACACATAGTTCTCCATCTTTTAGTCAGGTGTTTCAAACTTTCGCCAATCCTCTGTTTTAATCCAAACACATCTTCTATACCAGGTCGCGAATAATTATTACTTATATATGCCCCTAAGAATGTAGTCTGCAAATGATTGAAGGATGTTATTGTATTCTTTGGTAGATCTTCAAACCATTTCAACGCCTCTTCTGTTAAGCTGGATGCGAAATATTTGCACAATACGCATCATGATTTTCCCATTGTAACATGCACCTCACATAAGCTTTAATGTGTTGAATTGCACAAGTTGTTCCATCAAAAATGCTGGTTAATGCGGGAAAATTGCATTTCGGTGGTATTCCTTCTAATTGTACTTCCCTTGTAAATGGAGTTTTCGCAGCTTCTTCTATAGCTTCATCCAATTGTCTTCTGCCTACTTCTCCTCTATTATTTAGCATTCCTCTCTTTTCTTCTAACTCTTTCAAGATTTGTTTATTTACACCTGAATTTTGATCCATTGGTCTTTTTAATTTCGCCTCTCTTCTTCTGCGTTCAAGTCTTTCTTCTCTTGCGAAATTTTGCATTTCTTCTTCATTATTCTCATCTCGTTTTCTTCTGCGAGTTTTTTCTTCATCTCTATCTTGAATTCGCAAATGATTATGTCTCTCATTTTCCCCTTCATGATTTTGTTCATTCCTTATTAATTCCATTCGCTGCCTTTCAGCCATTCTCTTTATTCTATCGTACTCTTCATTGCTATTACCATTATTCCGGTTTTGTGTACGCCTTCTTTCTCGATTGTCGTGATTGTTCTGGCGAATTTTCTCCTGAAGCTCCTGTTCTTCCATTTTCGCTCTCAATCTTTCACGTTCGCAAATTATACGCGCTTGTTCAGCATAATGTATTTCAATTTCTTCTTCAATCGTCTGTTGATTTCCTTGAGTTTCTCTTTCATGTAAAATTCTTCTTCATTCCTCTCGAATTCCTTCGCCATCTTGATCATTTCGTCCCTGACATTGTCCATTCTCTTGATTTCTACCATTTTGCCTATCATCAAAAGTTTCATTTTGTGGAACGTAACGATCATCAGCTCTTTCTCTATTTTCGCGGTTTTCTTCATTAGGATTTGATATTTCTTCTTGAATATTGTTTCCAGCATTGATTGTGGGTGAGTTTCGTCTCATTTCTCTTTTAGTCGATCTTGAATATGATTTTGTAATGCTTCCCGATCTTCTACTCTGTAGTCTCATATTTTCCATCCTCAATTTGTGATTTTGCCTTGTTAGATTTGCACGTTCTTCTGCCTCAACTCTTCTTTCTTCATGTATTCTTCGTCTCAACGTTTCTAACGCTCCAATTTCTTCATCTCCATGAGTTATTCCTTCATATGCTTCTTGATTTCTCTCTGCCTATCTATAGTTTCTGGTTTGTTGCTCTTCTTCTACTTCTTCTGCCGAATTTGATTGCCAAGTGTGTATACTCACCCTATCATAATCTGTATTCCTCCCTTGTACTAGTGTTTGTTGAATTGGTGGTTGAATTTGATTTTTCTCCATTATTTCTCATTCTAGTAGATTCTCCCATTTCACTTCTTTCTCTTCCAGCAATTCTCTTGCTTCTTCTAACAGTGGTTGGTTGTTCTGATGTATTTCTTCTCCTAGCCATTTCTTCAATGTTAACGAATTGCAAGAAATTATGTAAAATTCTTAATCAACCACTCCAAATATTTACAAATCTCAATATTAATCTTCAATTTTTTCTTAGAATAATCTTCGATGCGTCCCTGTTTCTAGCGTCATTATGTAGTTGCAGGAAATCCTACACTACACCCCTCTTATGATTTCATTATTACTCAACTCATTTTTAGATTTACACTCTTAATTTTATTGATCAATCTTTGAATGTTCTTACAAGAAAAGATAAAGGAATCAAGAATGACATCTGCTCTAGACTTTCTCTCTCTCCTATTTACTTGTTTCTTACTCAAAAAGATCTCTCTCTTCTTTACAACTTGAACGACTATTTATAGGGAAATACATAATGGATGACAACTAATCTGTCCTTTATTTTCGGGTATGGTCTGCAACATTCTCGCAACCTTACAAATGTTAATTTCGCAAGCTCTCTAATTTTCGCAGGACTATCACATCTTTCTCGTGATCCTAGCTGACGTCGTTTATCGTATCATTTCTGAAATTGTTCTGCGAAGCTGTTGTGTTGTGTTATTGATAATTTCGCTGAGACATTATCGTTGCGAGATTCTGATCCTACACAAACTTGGGATGAAAATTTAACTGGGATTAGTTGAGCCTAATAGTAAATATAGTCTCCCCTTGTTTTTCTCTTGTTATGTCAAATTTCAGGACCAAGACTCAAGAGATGTACTGGGCACTGTACAATCTTCACCATTCAAAGCATGCATGCAATTCAAAAGTCCGGTCAGAGTTGGCATCTAAGAATACACCAAGAGGCAGGACTATACAGAAAACACACACGGGCTCGGTACATCCCGCCACCAAGTTCGATAGCGCTAGTAATGTTTGTTGTTGTCGCATTAGTTACTGCATACAAAGTGTTGGTGCTAGTTAAGGCATCTTTGTAGCTCAATAGTATGTTCTGGTTTCTTTTGTAGCTCAATAGTATGTTCTGGTACTAGTAATGTGTGTGTGTTTTGGTGGAGGAATTGGCAGGTGGACAATTTAAAAAAAAATGAGGAAAGAGAATGAGTCGTAGAAACTCAAAAAACCAAAAATCTTCTTTGCCTGAGACTTAAAATCTCCCGTTCATTTCTAGCCGTTTCTTTGTCCTTTTCTCCTCAGCGTCTCTTTAACGGTCATTTCTCACCGGTATTTTAATGCCTGCTTCCGTTCTTATGATTTCTCCTATGATCTAATCTCTCATCTAGCTTTTCCTTCTACTGATGGCTAATCAATCACAATATCTCACCGGAAATCTCATCATCACCCAGTGCAACTGCTTATACTATTACATGACTGAAAGTAAATCTATCACTAGAAAGGATACAATGAAGGAACTCACAAACATCACACACATCACAAACGTTGCAGAAATTGCTAAAATCGTAGAAATCACAGACATCACAAGGTTTACAAGCATCACAAAATCTCAGAAATGACAGGAATCACAAAATCTCCAGGAAAAACAAGAATCACTAGCTCCATCGGCCTTGCTGAACTCACACAAATCACCAATCATCTTGCTACCAAACCTATTGGTAGTTACAATCGTGACAACCCAAATCAGTTCCCTAGTACTACAAAGCGATCAAGAATAGAAGCTCAACCTCAAACCACAATCATCTACACAATCATACCCTGTTTAGCTGATACTAGAGTTCTACAACACTCTCAACTTCAGCCTCCTTTTCAAGAGCCTGATACCACTCCAAACTGCTAACCACACCCCCAAAACCAAATTACTACCCACTATCCTATCAGAAATCTAATCCTTCAGGAAATTCAGGTATGCAATCTCTCTGTTTTGCTTATAAGAAGAAAAGAGAACCCCATATATCAACTATCCTTACATTACTGTCGAGCTATCACTATGCACACTATCATCAACCTCACCTCTTCTCTAGATGTTAGTAACTTGTTAACCCATAGAAAATTTAACATCTACCGCTTATCCACAAACAGATTCAACCCAATCAAAAATCCAATTACCATATTAAAAACATACTACCATCATATTACTAGAAGTTCCCAAATTATCCAAATTACTTACAGATTCAAACTTCAAAACCAAAAAAAATCAAAAAATTAAACCTGTTCTGATCAAGATTTTAATAACTAATGGAGAGATAGAAATTCGAACTTCAACATTCATATCCCCTCCTCCAATTACTAATGGAGAGATAGAAATTCAAACTGTCACTTACCTGCTACTTCTACTGCTGAGTTCCGCTCTGAGTCTCCTGGATAACGGTTCGGCTCAGGCTTCTAGTCAAACGCCGGGTGAAATTTGGATCTTGCCTTCGAGGAGGAGGGGTAACCTGATCTTCTCTGTCCTGCCTCAGACGGTACCGGAACATCATCTTAAGTATGCATTGGTGGAACTGGCTGGGTTTGGATCAGTGGCTGGAACAATGGATGGATCGGTGGCTGGATTGGAGGCTGCTTGAGCAAATATCTCTCGACCAATATTACCAGTTGCCGGACACAAAGCATCCAACACTGGAAATCGCATTGGCTCATCTCTTCGCCATGGTCGTGCAGCCAATTGTCGCACCATGTACCGTGCTTCAGGTTGGAGAGTAATAGATTGAAAACCAAATCTGCTCAAACCAGACACCAGGAATCGGTCTGCAACAATGGCAACTGCCTCATGCACCTCGAATGGACCAAACTTGGGATGATAGGCATATAATACCCAATCATCGTCGTCATAACCATTTCGTTTGGGCTTCAAAGAAGGAAAGGATTGATCAGAAACAGTAGGAGCAGACATATCATCTCCCATAGAATGAGTGGCACCAGGCATGCGACACCCACCATCCTCTATCCGAATCCCAGGTTTAAGGAAAGGATTACCAACATCTTGTTGAACAGGAGGAGCTTTATTCTGCTTGAAGAACTGCACCAATCTTTCAAAAGGGGAATCAAGCAACAATTCATGCAAAACTCCAGGGGGGACCATCTTGTTGCAAGAATTCTTCTTCAATCTTCACTCCAATGTTATGCTGCATATCCCTCAAATACCAATCAAAATTCGCTTGAAAATCAGGAGACTCACACCTTTGTGGAAAAGCTACACCATATGGCAACCGACTCACCAAATGCTCATAGGGATATCAGTGAATTCGTGGCTCTTCCTCCGCCTCAATCAACTTGCGCTTGCCTTTTGGATCAATGTCACTCTGGTTTCCAGCCATGATAGATCTCACAGGAAAAAGGGCAGTCTCAAAGGAAATGTTAATAAGGAAAACAAATGGTTTCCCCCAGCAAGCGTTCAGGTTATTATAAAGTTCAATCTCCCAGCCACTTCGAACGTGTCGCCCACAAATGGCGACGGTTCCCAAAATCGTCTTTACTTCCCTCTCAAATACACCCTCTCTATCTCTGACGTTTCAAAATAGGCTATACTAACTTATATTGCAGCAAACTGTTTTTTGCACGCTTACTTAACCTAACCACTTTTATGTTGCTGGTTGTGACAGGTTGACTTGAACTAATAGCCACATTACTGGTACTCCTCAGCAGTTGGCAAATATGCACTCCTACAGGCTGGAGAGGGATCTGCAAAGAAAGAAAATCCGATCCACAAACCCGCATCCATATTCGGATAAAGAAAAACCAAGTTACAGTTGCCTCTCATAAATTTCGTTGGGCCATAACCTCTTTAGTTGTGCTAGCTAAGCCCAATAAAAGAACTTATCAGCAAGCTAATAACACAAGATGTAAAGGTAAAGTAATCCTCTCTTGGCCTTCTATTGATATCTCAGCGATCAACATCTGTTGGGACAAGGTAATGTTTTCCTACCAAAAACCTCTATGTAGTACTATTATCTTTAGAGTTTGTCCTTGTCTTTTTGAAGACATGTCTCTATCCGCTCTGCCATTAGCCATCGAAGACAACCATTTGAACAGTATCTCGACAAATGAATCCAATATGCTCACATGTAGCGCCAGAACAAACTGCTACATGACAAGAATCGATTCAACACATCATACTGAACCAAAGGAACCAGTGATAACTATTCAAATTAAAATGAGCCATATCAACATCAAAATTGTCTCACACACTGCTACTTATCCAACTAAAAAGGACTTTTATCTTAATATAGCCATTAGCACTCTGCTTCAATTCTACAAACTTATGGCTTCATCCTCAAACTCAAACCCACACTCCATTGAAAACCTTGTCAAACAAATGAACACTGCACTTACCATGCCTGAAGACCTGTTCCCAAAAGTGTTCATAAACTCTGAAAATATCAGAACAAAACAACCTCAAGATTGAAAGGTTGTTTCATCGTAAAACTGTGCAGCAATTTATGTTTCCAAACTTCAAAAGTGAGCAATTTCATCAATTCCTACTGGGAAATGATCAGCAGAATTGAAGTTGAAGTTTGGAACAGAAGAAGAAATTTCTACATTCTCAGAACTACTCATGAAGAAGATTATGTAAATCTAAGGAATTGAGGAACAATAGGAGTGTTTGATAAGCTCATGGTTCTGGTAGGAGTACCTGAAAAAGGTCCTGAACTAATTGATGAAGAGCTCTTTTCAAAGGTTATGATCTGGCTTCTAGTCAAAAGAATTACCACCCACATCATTCCTGACATTAAGAACCTTGTCAAGCCTCTTAGTGTCTACCAAACTTCAAAGAAGCCTTATGGGAGGGATAAGTTTGAAAAGAATATGGAAGTAAAAGTTAAATCAATGTAACCAGATCTCTCAAGTTTGGAATAGAAGCTTTTGAAACACCAACTCTTTCTCACTGGTTAGAGTGTGCCTATGCTCTCAATGGTATCAAATTCTGTAACGTTTGCAGAATCCTTGACCACCCAAGCCCCCTTGTCCTACACTCCCAAATCAAAACAATCCTAATTATTATCACCTACAAACTCCACAACCAGCTCCATCTCCAATAACCCCTTAACAGAAAATTGTGCAAGCTGGCAAAGATGTTATTCATAGACATTACTCTCATGCAAATGCAGCTGCTGAGTTTGAAGCAAGCTCAAAGCTGCAAAAAGAAAGGAACTTGAGAAGACAATTGCAAACATTGCATTAACCTCAGACAATCCTATCATCTTTGGAGCTCAGAATTCTCAAACCGATTGCCCAAACTCCCCTCACCCTGGTGTGTTAGCTTGTTAAATTACAAACAGAAGACTGGAGCTATCCAAAAAGATAATTGGCTCTTACAAGAAAAAAACTGCCAAAATGGAAAGCTGCTGCAAGAACTCAATCAAACAAGTCCTCTGAAACCAGAATTGATGATGAAGAAACCATTGTAGCTGGGATTGCTGCTGCTGAACAAATCTTTCCAGTCACTCATAACAACTCTCAGAAGTCATTTCCCTTCAATACCATGTCAACTTTAGCTCAGATCAAAGAAAATATGGAAGCTGAGGCTACCAAGAAGAAAAAGGAGGCTTGGAAAGCAAAGAAAAAAGACCATCTGTTTGAAAACCTTGACACAAACTCTCAGCCCAATCCCTCTAACCCTCAATCAGAGTACAAGAGGAAGCAATCCCTCTATAATGAAGAATACCTCTTAACCAACAATATGAACCTGACAAACCAAAAGAAATTCAAGGATTTTTCTGAACATTCTCAGGAGCAGGGTGGAGAACCTCATCCCAACATGGCTAGTGGAAGTGTGCAAAGCTCATCATCAGGCACCATGGTAACCACTTCTATCCTTTATTCAGACTCATCTCTAAGTACCCTAATGTCTCTTATTTCTGGCAATTCTTCACTTCTTTAGCTTGGAACTACAAAGGATTAGGAACTAGAGATGCTAAGAAGTACCTTAATGACATGCTTAACAAATTAAATCCTGATATTGTCTTTCTTTCTGAAACCAAACAAAATTCTGGAAAATTTGAAAAATCCATGCATGATCTAGGTGTCGCCAATTTTTGGTATGTGAACCCTGGAGGGGCTAGTGGCACTGCTGGTGGATTAGCCTTGATATGGAAAAACTGCATAAACTCGGAAATCAAGAATTATTCCATAAATCATATCAATGCTATTATCAGAAATGGCAACACCCCCCCTTGGCTATTCACAGGGTATTATGGGAATCTTTATGACACTCCATCTAAGCTTTTATCCTGGAACATGCACTCTAATACTGCTGCTTCTTACAATCTTCCTTGGTTGATTTTAGGAGATTTCAACTTTATATTGCATGATTCTGAAAAAGTTCAGTACTCATCATATGGACATAAATGAAGCAAATATCTACAAAGAGAAGATTCTTGAGCTTGATTTGATTGATATTAGCTTTACTGGCTGCCCCTTCACTTGGTCCAATAAGAGAAAAGGTCATGCCTTAACTGAGCAAAGATAGGATAGAGGTTTAGCAACTGATGAGCGGCTAAACATCTACCCAAATACCACTATCACTAATATGCTTGCTATTGGCTCTAACCACCATCCTATATTGTTAAATTCCAATCCAAACTGGGAAAATGGCAAAATTACCTTCAAGTTCTTTGGTCCTTGGTTGGATCATGAGGATTGCAGGAAAACTATAGTAGAATGCTGGAGTAAGACTATCAATGGCTCTAGTGCTTTCATCATTGCTAGAAAGTTAAAAGACATAAAGCTGCATATAAGAGTTTGGAACAAGGAGGTCTATGGTAACATCAAAACGAACATTGAGGAAAGTAAGCAATACCTGAGCTGGCTGCATATAAACTACTTCAAAGATGATAGAGGACAAGCTCTAACTAATGCAAGAGTGGATGTTGAGGCATGAATACTTGCTCTTGAGGTCTGAAAAACTGTTCTGGTCTGAACATGAGAGAGACCACATTATCCATCATTCTCTTCTCAAACGCCTTAAATCTTCTATCATTTTCCAAGGTCATTTCTCCAATAATTCTCTCTGTCTCTTTGTCTTTTTCAGATATTATGTCCTTCAAGTCAACCACTTGTTGCTCCAACTCTCCTATTCTAGAAGAACAGCCAGAACTAGCGCACTCATTTTCTACAGCTCTTGCACGTTTACGATGTCTTGTAGCTGCGGGTACTACTTCCTTATAGATATCATCAGGGATAGATTGTTTCACACCGTTCTCATCGAAGCCATTCTCATTTAAGGCAGCTCATTCTCTCATCTGTACCTGCAATGGTAGATATTACCAATCAAAATAAGTAATGGTAGATATTACCAATCAAAATATGT
Source organism: Papaver somniferum (assembly GCF_003573695.1). Classification (NCBI taxonomy): domain Eukaryota; kingdom Viridiplantae; phylum Streptophyta; class Magnoliopsida; order Ranunculales; family Papaveraceae; genus Papaver; species Papaver somniferum. The sequence goes on along the minus strand of NC_039368.1, from coordinate 126,090,771 downwards.
GCAAAGCAGTTTTAAGTAAATATTGCATCACGACTTACTATAAAGCCCTCGGAAACTGGGTCCATAGCCTTTCTGGACTTCTTACGTGTATGGTATTCGATGAAGACGTCACCTTCAGTTGGCGGAACCCCACTGTTTTTCTTGGTCTATCACAGTTCCATGGCAAACAAGAACACCAATTAATTCTATTTGAGTATACGTAAACTCAATAAGACATGGTTCATATATGAATATGTTTTTCAGGTAATAAATATACCATTTCAGCTACGCTTCACCATGAATAACATTTACTTCTGCCTCACCATGTTTCTTCCAACATGTGTAAGTTCGTTTTATTCCCTTCTGCAATATGTGCTCTCTCACCAATTTTCTAGACCTTGGGATACCATTGTTGCAGGAGATACACGAGTACGATGAGCCCAAGCAAATGTCAAAAACTCATCGCAACCACGAATGCAGTCACGATGGCCCCTACATTTTTGTGTCCAACTCTTATCCATTTGTGCTAGATTATGAGAACATGACAATGAAACTTATAGTAAACAGAACACTAAATATCAGAAAATAAGACTAGGTTTGAGAAGACCCTAGAAGCTAAGTTTTTCTGAATTTCAGATGTTTCATGATAACATCTTAATGAACATAACTAGAAGCCTTTCGTATTACTCAATAAAACTAGCAAAGTTATTAAATTAACATAAAACAGTGAAGGAAAGAGAAGTGATTAGCCAGGCATTTTATCTAACTAGAAATCAGAACCTTACATCAAACAACTAAATCAAGATGAATCAGTGTTCTAGAGTGAGAGGAGAACGATAAACATAAATGAAAAAAATATCGGAGGGAATTTCTAAGTTTACCTGGAAGCAATTAGGGCTAGGAAAAAGAGATGCTAATGAGGAAGAAGAGGAACAATTTTCTTTTACTCTTGATCTGCACCTGAAAGAGAAAATAAAAAATGATATGTTACCGCCTGCCAAAGCTTCCATGGGCTGATCACTATCTAGTTATTGCAAATAAAATGGCACTGCACAGGGCTGAGACTACTATTTTAAAATCAAATGGTTATAACTGAATACCAAGGCATGCTGAGTAAATAAAAAAGCATTCTACTGAGAATCAAACACCACTCAAAAACTATTAGATTGTACTAGTAGGCACTGCTAGAAAAATAGTGAATGACCATCTTGTAGGCACTGTCTAAATAATTGAAAAGAAAAATATGGTACAAGAGAAATTTTCTGCACATGCTATGGAACTATGAAAACTAGGCCAGGGTGTAGATTCAGGTAAGAGCATGTGTCCAAAATTTTGTTATGGAGTCGGATTCGAACCTTTGAGCTCACGTATGAGAATTATATATACCACCCCTAACTAACTAGCATATCCCCTGTCTCTTTTCACTTATATAAGCCATGGACTGACAGAAACAACGTGCACCTGCAATGCCATGAACCCAAGAATCTATCGATCAAAATAACACACAGTTTTAGTGCGTTCAATCGACCACAGGATTAGCCAGTCATAAGAGCAAGAGAAAACATGGGACGAAAAGCAGCCGGAAAGGTAAATGACAATTGTGAATCAGAAGCAGAAGCTACAGAACGTTACAAGAAGGATGGATCCCCATTTTGGAGTCTACTCACAATTGCGCCCATTAAAGACGACGATGGCAGAATTAGCTAGAGATTTAGAATAAGGTTACACTAAAATGTTGGTTAATTGATTTTGTATTTTGTTAATAAGTTCCATTGGAAGGGAAAGGTCAATAAGTTTTGAAACTTTAGATGGATAGGTGAAGATGAAACCAAATGTTTGGGGTATTTATCGACTTAAATAAATTATGCTGCAACTACATCACCATGGAGGAATGAATGATAGATAAGCCAGTAACTCACGTCTTGGTAATTCAAAATGAAAAAGAAAAAAAAAATCAAAGAACTTATTGAAATATTGGGCGACTGAAGTGAAAAATGATATCGTCGAAAATTATCAAAAGCTCACAGCAAGTGCGCAACTGCTATGAAGTCATAGAAAAGACGTGAGCCAAACAAACCAAAAAGAGAAAAACTACAGCTATATAATCTTTGGGTGGTCATAAATTTCAAGGACAAAAGGTGTAGTGTTGGCTTTAGTACAATTATTTTTTCTTCTCGAAGTTAAATGTGGCACTCCACCCCAACTCTACTGGTCATGAATACAGTGGAAAAACATCATCCAAATGCAGTAAGTGTATTCATATCCAACTCTTATCCATGATCAGAATAACCCCACGAAATACTGACAATGTGCACCACCATGATCAGATTCAAATTAAACACAATCAAAATGATACTAACACACATCATCATCATGCACCACCATGATCAGATTCAAATTGACCACAATCAAGATGACCCAAAATACATACACAGACAATCAAATCAAACCAATTAATCTGACAACTCAAGTAAACCCTCACTTGTTCTATTACATGTTAATCAACAATTACACTAAACTTGGAACACGGATCCACATCGTTGCCGAAAAAATCAACAATACTTCCAATAATTTATCAAAATCATGAAATCCCAGAATAAGCATATAAACTCTATTATACTTCACATTTTTAAAATAAATCCGCACCAAGAAGTAGCAAAAATTGAATAAAATCAAAAAAAAAAATAATAATCAGCGGATTTAAAGATTAGCTACTACAAACTAATTGAAAGATAAGGAGAACAAAATAACATCACGCTTACCTTCAAAAAGCTTCGATCTAAAGAGAAAAAGGATTTTCGCTCCACGGATTGAAACAAAGAATTTTAGGGTTTTTGTTCTAATTGACGGAAGGAGAAGAAGGAAGCCTGGATTTCCCCTGGATTTCTGAAACAGAAAAACTCAAGGGTTTCAGTGAGAAGAAGAAAGGATTGATTTCTTCATGGTATTTTGGAGAAGAAGCTGAAAAAGAAAATGAAGAATGAAGAAAGAGGCGATATAACATAAGTTTTCTCGTCGAGTCCAACCTATAGCAGCACTTATGCGGCTAAAAGAATAATAATAAATTAAAAAAATAAATAATAGTACAATTAGTAAATTAATATTATTATACAAAATTTTTGGTTAGTAACCTATCAATAAGCTTGACTCCAACACCTTTTTGAATAACAATGCCTAATTTATGAAAAATAAAGCTACCAAAACCACTACTAGCGTCGTTACTAACTAAACAATTCTTCAGACGCTTGAAAAACACAAAGTATCCTCACCCAACTCTCCTAGAGTAGAGAAAGCCAAAATGCTCAATCCATGGCCATGTGAAATACACTTGTCCAAGTACTTAGAGTGTTTACGTGAAACCGCATTAGATATAGCTTTCCCTGGGACGAAAGAGTGAATTCCATCACCTGTGAAGGGCGAAACACCTGTGACATCCATACAAACATCCTTTTCGTCTTCCCAGTTAAGCACACGAATATCAGCAGGTTTCAGCTCTTTGTCATCATTCGTTAGAAATCCCACATAAACTTCCTTACGAGCAGGCACACTAGCTTTGAAGCAAATGTCGACGACTACATCACGAACAATATCATGTCGAAACTTGGGGCCTATATCCTTAGCACAATGAAGTGCATGATCACCAAAGATGTCCATGGTTTTATTACAACTTGGGCACAAGCCATTCTCAACAAACAATGGGATACCAAGACGATAGCAAAGTACAACTCTAAAATGTCTAGGTCTAAGGCACTGATTAAGCCCACTGATGGGTACAGTCAATAAATAATCTTGTGCATGCTTGATACGGTTGCACTGCCACAGGATGGAATCTCTTGCGGACATAGAAAATTGGTCTGGTATTTGCAAAGAAAGAAAAGGCATTGGTTTCCTCGTTAACAAAATCTTGTTGTGTCTTTTACTTTTCTATTTCCGCAATTATAATTAGAAGTAAAATACACAAACGTTAATGTTTGGTTAATTACTTGATAGCAATCATATAATGTTTGGTTAAGTCTGAACCTATTATCAAGTAATCATACTTCGTTGTTGTATTGTCTCGATCTTGTATACATAGTCAATCACACAAGTTATCTTGTTGTCGTATTGTCTCGATCTCGTCTCCATAGACGATCTCACAAAGTATATACCGAATTGTTGTATTGTCTCGACTCGGTCCATAGACAATCAGTTTCGGAGAAAGGACTTATAGGTGGAAAAGTTTTAGATTGAGGTATATTTGGGTACCCTCGTCTTTTCAATGTATATACGTGAGGTGGATGGTTGGTAAAGGTGAAGTGATGTTATGTTATGCTAGCTGGTGGAGATGCAAAAGATGATGCTGATAATATATGCAAATGGTCAAAAACTGGTGAATGATATGGTGGTTCTTCAGCGAGCAAAAGCTCGTTGAAAGTAGAATTGCGAGAAGTTGTAAGGGTTACCGGATATTGGCAGTCGAGGGTTCTTCTTTTATAGATCAATTGTGCATAAAGTTCGAATTGGATTTACCCAACTCTTATTTCTTCCCTGACTTCTAAATATCACTTTCATCTCTCACTATTGATCACCAAAATTTAACGACATCAGTTCTACTCTTCATTTATTTTTTATTTTTTTATGTTGTTGCCTTTTTATTTATTAATAATTATTATACTTTAGCAGCACATATATGGCTATAAGGGTTTTTTCAGTTATAATAAAAAATACTAATAAATATTTGTTGCCGCATTGGTGTGGAGAAAACTCGACCTATTTGCCCCACCAGCTGACTAGGTGTCGCAAGAAAATCACATTATGCGTCACCACTTCCCTGCTGTGGCAAAAGACGACCCTTTAAGCCTCACCAACTAGGTACTGAGACGAGAAACTACTTACAGCCGCATGTATTTATATGGTGTGGCAATATCTCGGCTTCTTGTAGTGATATAAAAGTAAAATAAATAAACATTCGTTATATTAAAACAAAAAGATACCTGGATAAGAGCACGTAATTTGTGTTTCGTTCCATCTAGAAGCTTTGCAAAGACTGACCAACACAGTAGCAAGGAGGGCGGTGTCCCACGAGTACCTAGGTACCTCGTTTATTTCCGGATCGAGACTGAGAGTCTTCAACCACTGCAAATAACAAGCATTTACCTTATTTCCTGAGAAATCAGGAAAAAAGACGGTCCCAAGAGCGTGCAACAAGTAAGCTATAGCCATATGTCTAGATCTTTCTGCGTTCATCACCACCAATCCACTCTTAGTCTTGCGGTCAGAATCCCCAAACTTATTCTTCAGACGAACCAAATTAATTTTCCTTGCCATATTAATTTTTTCACTAAGTTCGCCCGGTGCACTAAATTTTCTTTTAGCTCTAGGCGCGGCTCAATACCCTATCTCAAACTCTTCTTCCGCTTCATCTTTGCCCCACCCAAAACAGTCCTTCGCCAAGACACAAAGCTCATCAAAAGGCATAGAATTGTTGAAACCCTCAAACACAGCCTTTTCTTCCAAAGCAATACCAATGATTTGCTTTGCATCATCCGGATCCATAGTCATCTCGCTGAACGAGGGATGAAAAGTCATAGTTTCGGGCCAGAATCTTTTTCTAAAACCACAAACTATCACAACATCATATGTCTTCTGCAAATCCTCGATTCTAGACCATAACCCCGAAGCTTTTACCAAATCTACTACATTTGGATGCCCGTTGTCCAACGGCCAAAACTTTCCTTGTTGGTGCTTTAGTTTAGGGACTGCTTTATCCGGGAACTACAAAATAAAAATTGGTTGTTATAATTAATAATCCATAAAAAAAATATAACATATTTGTAATTTGATTTATTACCTTAGTGCCACAAACTCTAGCAGCCCGTGAAGACGTGTAGCCAATCAAGACGGAACGATCTCTTGCCTCACGCAAAGGTCTCCAATTCCTCTTGGGAGGTAAAAGCACCATAGCATCAATTACTTCTCTTGCCTTTGTCTTTGGTGGATACTTCTTCTTTCCCTCATTCTTTTCCTCCTCAACTACGGATTTACCTTTATCAATAGCAGCACCACTAGAAGTGCCAACTTCAGTTCCTCTAGTAACAACAAGTGCACCTTCATTTCCTCCAGCAACTCCATCTTCAGTGAAAAAGCAGGGGTACAACAACCTCACCCAATATTTCGATTAGCAATCTGTATGGACAAACTCCAATATACTTTCAAGAGAATCAACTAGACTCAATCTTAATAAAGTATATCAAAGAGTTATATCTCTCTCAAGCAAATAGAAATCTGTGAGTCTAATTGAATACAAGAGAAATCACTTGAACGGTACCAAAGACCAATGTTCAAGGATCAATCAATTTCAATCAGTAACCAAAGGTCGGATTTCCAATTGATTGATTCGAACGCACAACCTGTGATATTTGAATTATATAACAAAATATAATGTGGAATATAAATAACACAGACACCAGAATTTTGTTAACGAGGAAACCGCAAATGCAGAAAAACCCCGGGACCTAGTCCATATTGAACACCACACTGTATTAAGCCGGTACAGACACTAGCCTACTACAAACTAACTTCGGTCTGGACTGTAGTTGAACCCGAATCAATCTCACACTTATTCAAGGTACAGTTGCGCTACTTACGTTTCTGATCCCAGCAGGATACTACGCACTTGATTCCCTTAGCTGATCTCACCCACAACTAAGAGTTGCTACGACCGAAAGTCGAAGACTGTAATAAACAAATCTTTATCACACAGAAAAGTCTACGGGAATAGATAAATCTGTCTCCTACAGAAATACCTACAAGTTTTGCTCCGTCTTTTGATAAATCAAGGTGAACATGAACCAATTGATAACCCAGACTTATATTCCCGAAGAACAGCCTAGTATTATGAATCACCTCACAATAGTCTTAATCGACGCGACGAAAGAAGATATTGTGGAATCACAAACGATGAGACGAAGATGTTTGTGACTAATTTTCTATCTTGCCTATCGGAGATATAAATCTCAAGACAATCGTTACGATTGTACTCAAAATGATAGAATCAGCAAGATTAGATCACACAACTACGAGAAAGTAGTATCGGTCTGGCTTCAAAATCCCAATGAAGTCTTTAAGTCGTTAACCTGGTTTTCAAGAAGAAACCTAAGGTTAAAGGAGAATCGACTCTAGCTAATACAACTAGTATCACACAGGAGGTGTGGGGATTAGGTTTCCCAGTTGCTAGAGTTCTCCCTTATATAGTCTTTCAAATCAGGGTTTGCAATCAATGTTAGCTTGGTAACAAAGCATTCAATATTCACCGTCAGATGAAAACCTGATTAGATTCAAGCTAATATCTTTCAACCGTTGGATCGAAAACTTAGCTTGTTACACACAAATCAAATGCACGATTTTAGGTTTGTGTAACCGTACCCAAACATGTACATTTGTTGGTTCAACAATAGTTAACCAAATGGTTACACATATGAGCACTTTCATATCAACCATATTATTCTTCACCATAACTAGTTCAAATGACTCAGATGAACTAGTTAGAGAGTTGTTCAATTGCAAGGAATCTTATGTAACTACACAAGACACAATCGAAGCAAAAACGATTTGATTCACTCGAATCGGTTCATGAACTTTATAGCCACGGTTTGCATTTTGCATTCCTTAGTTAATATAAATAAGCTCACAAACAATCGTCTTTAGATATAACCAACTTAAGTTCGCAGACTTAGTTCGCGGACTTAAGTTCCCGGAAGGAGTTCTCAAACTCGAGCAGATTTTCTCGGGTCGAGAACTTCCGCCAGTTCGCGGACTGGGTTCGCGGATTGAGTTCGCGGACTGAGTTCACGGCTCTTGTTTCGGTTCTCTTGATCAACAAAGTTCGCAAACTTTGGTTCAAGGAAAAAAGAACTTACACTTATATGTGTTGCCACACAATGCTTATATCCATCATTGGTTATATAATCTAAACTCTCATTTCAATCATTGAAACATTGTTAAAGGACGTTATTATATAGTTGTTATTCACAAACAATTTTTCGTCAGAGTAAGCAATTTTCAAAGTGATTGAAACGTATCATGACTTTCGTCACTAGGTAAAGATGAACTTGGACAAAGCAAAAGCTTACCAACACGTATTTCGAGAAATAGATAGGCGAGATAAACTCGGCTCGCAATAACAAATGTGTATAATCAAAGTCTATATAGCAAAACGACTTTTGTCTCAAAATAGGAGATATAGTAGATAGACTTTTGAGTGATAGATAAGTTCAAGTCTCCACATACCTTTCAGTCGATGAAGTTCCACCAGTTCCTTGAGTAGTCCTTCGTCTTGTATGATGATTGTCATGGAGTTCTTGAGCTCAACTACACTTTCTATCCTAGTCCGAGACTTAGCTATAGTAGACTAGAAATCGAGACTTATAGTTTTGATCATTAACATTGACAAACATGCTTGAGATTTGTTAACTAGCTCACCTACATCACTAGCACTAGGTGAAGCCCCTCCATTGGAATGTGACGCCCCAACAATAGCTTTCTATATTTACTATATGTGTAAAATCTCCTAAATAAAAGTCTTAATTAGACTTCCACGTGAGATTTTTTACACCCACTATTGGAGATTTTTTACGCCCCTCTATTATAATATTTTAATGGATTATTATCAGGCCATTATGCAAGAGATTATAATGAATTCTATATATAATAATTGCTTATTTTAATCGTAATTGAAAAAATTATCATAATCATTCATCAATTTATGATTATGATATCCACTAGATTTTCTATGATTATTATCTTAGAATGATAACCATTGTTTATCGGTTTATGATTGTGATTATCTTAAAATTTATCGATTTATGATTGTGATTATCTTAGAATGATAACCATTGTTTGGTAAAGTTATGATTATTATTTATCAATTTATTATATATCCACTAGATTTTTTTAAGAAACATTTTAAATCTAGTCAAGAATTTTTTAATAAACATTACAATTCTTCAGGTAAACGAGCATCTATTTTTACCATATAAATCCCGATCAAATACACCCCTGTAGTGTCTGTTCAATATAATGTCTTGACTAAGTTTATTCAAATACTCATTACTGTGCTGATTCAATTTTTTGATCTTGTACCTTCCCCTTTGTTGATTTGGTTTCTCTTATCAGACCAGTAGAAACAAGATGATGAAGATGGAGGAAACGAAACTTTCAAACCTTCTTGATACCAATTCAATGCATCAAATACTTAGCAACCTTCCTGTGAAGTCTCTTATGAAATTTAAATGTGTATCCAAGAGTTGGGAAGCACTTATTTATGATCCATCTTTTGTTAAGCTACACCAATCAAAATCGCATCCTCAACTATTTATCATGATGTACAAGGAAGGATAGTTCCATACAAGTCTGTACGCCTAAATATGAGTTCCAAGGCGGAGACGCTCTTTATAAAGTGACGATTCCATGGAGTCGAATTGTTATACTCAAGCCTATCAATGGTTTGTTTTCATTCATTGATATCCTTAATGGTTTATCTTGTGTCTACAACCTTGGGACTCGACAAGTTACTCCATGGGTTTCTATACCAGTTCCACCAAAGACAGGGTCTCTGGTTACTGCGATTCCAACTTATGGTTACGGTTTCGACCCTTCCACTGGCAAACATAAAATACTCTGCATCTGGGATATATCAAGATTTGGTGGAAAAGTTGAGCATATCGTTCAAGTTTTTACGTTGGGAGAAAATGAATAGAGGACGATAGATGATGAGTCACCACCGGTTAAGCCATTTGGAGAAGCGGTTTACGCAAACGGCTCAATTTACCGGAGGAATTGTGGCCATAAATTCTGCCAACCGCCGGATGTTGAAGTCATTTTGACATTTGACGTCGGAACTGAAAAGTTCAGGGTGATTCCAATCCCAGACGTTATTGTTAGCTGTCATAGGAATCCAGAAGTAAGTGGGCGGGCCGAGTATCTCCTAGAAGTAGATGGACACATAGCTCTCATTGATAGGTTAGATAAGAATGTAGTGATGTTGTGGATATCAGATGATGACTACAGACTGAAGACTTGACATGGTTGGGACAAACCATTATACTTCCTTAATTGGAGAGCTTTTTTATTTTCATGCGGTTCAAGGAACAAGACAGATTATCATGAAACCATGGGAAGCAAGAGATGTAGTAACTCTCTACATGTATGACATGGACATGAACACTTTTCGAGACATCAAAATATCTGATTTATCACCGTCAAGACGCCCATTTATTTACGGCATGTTCACAACCCCTGAGACTCTTTTGCCTGTTCAAAAGAAATAAAAAATTGCTGGTGCTAGTTAAGGGCCCTTTGCAGCGGAAATGTTCAAAAGAGAGAAAAAATTGTTGGTGCTAGTTAAGGGCTCTTTGCAGCGGATGTCCAGCAGGTTGAATCCCGCAGGCCATCCCGATGAGTAAGAGTGTGAGAGAGGGGTGGGACCCACACTTAACCCACCCCTGTTAAACCGCCGGGTCACAAGGGTTTTGCCCTTTCCAGCCCGCGGTGAGTCTATCACTTCCGTCTTTGCAGCGCAATAGTATGTTCCGATTTCTTTTCATTTCTTTTGTTTTAGAATTCCAATTTAAACATTATGATCTTTTATTGAATTACTAAATGAAATAAACACACTCAAAACTACAAAATGCTGAAAGTAAAAAAACAACATCATCCAATTATTCTCAGTAACAAAATCATTTGGACAATTATCCCTTACCTAATTAAAAGACAAATGCAACAAGCAAATTCAACAGGACTACCAATTTTCACAGCAACTGGGTGCGCCAAGCAACATTTTATATCGACTGTTTCTTCTTCTTCAAACTCTCAACTGTTGGTCCTCCTCTTTTCCCTATATAAGTACCAGTGTTGAGGGAAACTAAGCTTTCAACCTCCGGTCATCACTAAACCCCGGATATTTGTCTGTGTCCTCGAGCCTATCCTCAAGTTTAAGTAAGATCTTACCATTAAAAGACCACATAAGCCTCACATCATCGCGGGAATAAAGAGAAGTCTTCATATTTAATATCGCAATTTTGCAACTACGAATAGCTCAGAGACTACTGAACATCTGATTTTAATGTCTACTTCAGGAAATTTTGAAGCATGCAAAATCATCCCAGGAATAACTAGGAACGCGGAGCAGGCTGAAAGCTCTACTAGAGGCAATAATGTGGGCCAAAGAAAGAGATAGGGCTGAAGTTAATAACAACCGGACTAATCTAAATGGTTGCAAAAACTATCTTAAAGATTTTTCTTTTGCCAAAGTAGAATTTCTAAGCAGAGATTACAACGATTTAGCTGACACAGCTTCTAAGTTTTGTACAAGAACAAGAACTCAAGGTGAATGGTTGGGGCCGTTGGGCACTGTTCCAGCTTTTCTCTTCAACAATCTGTAATCTTCTTCTTTAATATATTGGTTTCTTTTCTAGCAAAATAAAATAAAATAAAATGTAATAACGAATGAGAAAAGAGAAAGAGACGCGATAGGGTCTTTTTGTTTCATATCTTATCATGGAGGTTCATCACCAACTCATGGGCATCATCAAGTAGTTTCCAAACATCCAAGTGCCCGGCCATGTTGTTGCATTCTCTTATTATTTCATCCATGCTGCTGTACATCTCTATGATTAGTTTCCTACGCTGCAGTACACAAGCTGCAATCGCATAAAGCAACAGGTCTTCTGTTGGTGGTGCCTTGTACCTTATTCTCCCCCAGGATGAGTTGCTTCCAATTCTAGCCCTGATAGCCGCCTGGTCGGCCCACATCACCTCCCACAGACATACTGTTTGCTCAAATGTAAGCTCTCGCCTGAAAAGAACCACCACCATCCTGTACACAAAAAAGCAGTCTTCGGCCTGCATCTTCTCTAGATGTCTGTAGAGATGGGAATCTTTGAACTTTATAATCTTGGCAACAGTGTTTAACTGCCTTCTGATTCCGACTTCGTCTAGCCTGAAGTTGTGCCTGGCTTTCTTCATGAATCCCACAAAGCACCAAAAAGCCTCATAATCCTCTTCCACCATGGCAGCTATAGGCGACAGAAGGTCGCTCATTCCCTGACAATATCCAATCTCGTCATCATAGAGTGCATAAGCTTCGAGTATTGCAACTAGACGCGCTGCATGAAAGACTCTACAGGGTTCCAGATGGTCATAGTCCTTCAACCCCACTGCCTCTGCTAGACTGTGCGCCCTGTCCCTGGAAACAGCAGCCTGAGTTGGAGAGTGAACAATCCATTCCCCATTGGTCCTCACAGCATCGAGTCGAATGATTCTCTGCCATGTCTCGAAGTCTTCATCTCTATGGACTTTCGAACCGGCTGCTTTGGAGGGTGAAGATTTTCCATCAGTAGGCTTGTCAGGATCATTTTCATCACTACTTTCAATAGCAGCAGAAGTCTGCCTACTCTCAGGTTCTTCAATAGAATCTGAGTCGGATGATTCCGTACCAGCTACGGAGACATCAACACTTGTAATTCCACTTTCGTTGTTGTCTGAGTAGGCACAGTGAGGGGATTGATCATGAACCTGCTCATGTGAGTCCTCACAATCTGGGCTTTCTTTGACAACAGAGGAGGATTCCTCCGCAATCACATCTTTTGAAGCAGGTGAATCTGGATCTTCGACAATACTCTCACTGTCCCCACTACTGTCTGGTACAGTGGTTGCATTCTGTTTAACACGCTCATCATCAATGCGCTTTAAAAGATGTTTGCACTGTTTCCGCAACTTCTCAAACTGTTTTCTGCATCAAGGAAAAGCGAATCCCCAATCAAAATCTTATAGATTAACTGAAAGAAGATACCAAAAAGCATTTTAACATTCACATGATTCTACCTGAAGCACTGAACCAAACAATAACAGGAATAACAAGAAGTAGACAATTCTACCTCTTTTGCCTTCTAGTGATCTCTCTTTCTTCTTTAGTGCTGCTAAGGTCATAACTGCAGAAAGATAGCAATAAAGAGGTAAGTAAAGCAAAGAAGCCGTGTCATTTAAAGACAGGATTATAACATTATCATCACCAGCAACAAAAGTAAAGTTTCTTAATGCCAGCACACAATCTAGCCATTGAAAATTACAGATCTTATTGGTCCTGACAACTGGTTGTGTTTTGTTCACAAGAATATGGAAGACTTAGGATTATCCTCTTGAATTTGATACCTGACTAGCATGCTCCTAATGCTCGATACCATCTATATAATCAAGATATACGACATACTAATAACCTAGATATACCCTTAGCTCAGATTATTTCGGAAGTTCTAACACCCATGTAAAACTGTCTCGTATTGATAACCTAGATGCCATGGAACAGTAATTCTCCCTGAGCTCAGTTTTCTAAACTTCAAGCATCGTGAAATTTCTAAAAGCAAGACAAAGAATCTATTATAAGCGCTATCTTAAAATGCACGGCAAAGAAGAACAAGGTTAAAAAATGCTTACACTCCAAGGAGAAATGGCCAAACCTCAGCCCTAATGCTTGGATCGACACCCTGCATCGACAACGAGGAGTGAGAACTAACAGCAACAAATATGAATCACAGAAAGGTCTGCATCAATGAAGCTTAAGATAAGAAACCCTAGCATATGAAAGAACTGAAATGACTCACACCACTCCAAACTTTTTTCAAAAACTCAACTCCACCATCACTGAATTTTCCATCTTCGTCGAATAGATTTTTCCAAACTTGAAGTAACTTCATAAACACCTTTCCGGGAAGTTAGAAATTTTGTCCAGTGGGGATTACTTCTGAATTCAATAGCAACCTAATTTACAAATAATAAGTAGTTGATCTAGACTGCTGAAACTTATCCTATTTCAATTTATCGCACTCATAATTTTAATCGCGTGTAGTGTGTACATGTATAGCTGCTGCCAAGTGGTTGTGTCCAAAACAGCAGTCTACAGAGAACAAAAGTTCGAACTTGTAGAGGAATGAAGTTTTTCTAAAGTGGACTGACAGTTTAAAACACTACTAGCAAACTACCGGTCAGTGTGCACTAGATACAATGCTAAACAACCTGACTACCCATGACTTGTAGGGTTGTCCATGCTATTTAGGAAGGTCCAACACGCTTAACAAATACAATCAACATTTTTATTTGAAAAATAAAACAAATTCAAAGATTAATTGAAAGCTTTGAGTAATGCCAGCGTTTAAAAAAGCATAGCAGCAGATGGAAGAAGTGAAATAACTCACACTACTGCGAACTTTCTTCAAAAACTTGACTCCACCATCACTGAATTTCCCATCCTCGTCGAATAGATTTTTCCATTGTTGATTCGAAAGTGGATGTTTTCTTCTCCTAAAAGACCATGGTGATCTTAGATGCCCCCTGAAAATGAAGGAGGTTCAATTACAACCTCTAATCATCTAAATTGGACTAAGAAAGAATGAATAATAACCGAGTAATTCAAGATCGGATCTCAATTAAGTACTGGTTAGGTTTACGATTCTTCTCATCTATTAAATCCCTAATCAAAAATTTCATTGTAAATTTAGGGGTTTTTGTTTAAAGAAATTACCTGCGAGAGTAAACGATGGTGGCAGCCAAGGCAATACCAGCCATGGCTGTGACTGCAACTGCTATTCCAACATTATTAGGTTGCCAGGCGTTAGTACCACCAGCACCACCACCAAAGATTCCACCACCACTACTTCCTGCAACAAACAGTAATCTCTTTAACCCTTCCCTACCACCACCACCACCGCCGCCTGAATACCACTGAGCCATCGATAAAACCACCGCCACGGAGAACGACAATAATAATAATGAAGATGATGATAATTTGGGGTTGTCCACCACCACCATTACCAAGTGAAACTTCCCCCCTCTCTCTTTCTCTGAAATAGTAGTAACTGAGTTTGATATAATACTCTAATCGATTTGGGAGTACGGGAGTGAAGGTGTTTCTATTACATCATCTACCGTTAAAATTTTGACAAGTGGTGGGATTGTTGATGATATCGCGCGGTAACATTGACCGTCATTGTATGTGGACGGTGGACATATTCAATCCTACTGATTTGGCGTAGTGAACTTTGAGTACCTCAACACACCTTATCATCGTGTTCTTACAGATACGGGGTGTGGTGACCCTAAAAACTGCCCTTGAAGTGCCTCTTGGAGTTCAGAAAAATGTACCATTGTGATGTGAAAAAAATGTCTAAACTGCAGGATGCTTTGATTTCGTGCGATGCAAATACAAGTAGCAGAAGCGAAGACAAGGTTACGCAAGGAAAGAGACGCAGCTCGAAAGGCTATTGAAGAAGCTCCTGCCATTTATCAAAGAGACTCGCGTTCTAGTCAAGATGTGCGGAGGATGGATTCATGAATGGCTGAGGTGGATAGCTTGATGGTAAACACCTCTAGCCTGCATTTCAACTTAGGCATTCTCCTGGTAGGCTTACCACTGCACAAAGTTTGTTTGGGGGGGAAATGCCTTCAAACACAAGAGTATCATTCTGAAGACCATGTCCAATTAAGTTGCTGTTATCTTACGACTGTGTACTAAAATCCCCATTACTGTACAACGTGAATGAATCTGCACTGATCATGAATTAGGTACCGCCATTTTCAAAGTATAAGGTTGGCTCATCTTCTTTTCAAACATTAATGCTTCTTTTACAAAGGGAGACAGAAGAAGAGGCAAACAAAAATTTGCTGCTGCTCCAGCAAAAATTGAACAAGTAGAGTCTATATTGCCTGTTGTAATAAGGATCACAGTTACGTAGCCAGTTGGCTCTACGATCCGCAGCCACAATTAGGATCTGTATTCTGACTAATACTAACCAACGGAACAACCACTTAGACGATAGAAATTCAAAAGCCAAGTAATTCAGAACCATATAGCCTACACTATACTGGTTGCTAATTTGATATAACCTTACTACTACTACTACGAGCTATACTGATCAGTAACCAGGTAATCTATCAGCATAACCGATGCATGTCTGGCAAGACATGAAAAGCTGTTAAACTTACTACACATACCTGTTAACCCATTGATATTATTTCTACAAAATGTACTGATTCACTTCTTTGTTATTTATCTCTTAAATAGAATATCAACCTGTGAAAACTATGCCTCTTTCCAGACAAACTTCCTCCACCAGCTAAGTTGCCTCTTATAAGATGCATTAAAAATGAAAAGAGTCAGAAAGGTTTAGATCCTGATCAGAAATTGGTCTCTACTTCTTGTCTAATCATTCCAGCAACGTCATTTTCTGGCGCAATACAATTTAGGTGGTTTGAAAACACACTAAGGAGGGGAAGATACAAGAGGGTCTTGAGCTGACACTTGAGCAGTGATTTAAGGAACGTGTTCCGCCAAATCAAACCTAACCCAAACAATATCTCCAGCATTGGCAATAAACATACAATTGGACCACAGGGCACCCATTACCGGAGCCGAAACCACTAGCAGTACATGGAAACCTCAAATACTAAGAAGATTTAAACTACATAATGAATGCAGCTAAAAGCAGGCTTAGGCTTTATTATGGGAGAAGAACATGGCGTAAGCAGGTTTCTGAGAATGATTACTCCTAGCAAGGTGCAGTCAACTAAATCTGCAAACAAATGGGCGATAAAACTTGGCTTAACAGATGTGAAAACTGAGGGAGATCCTAATGCAGCGGACTTTTACAAGACTTTCTACAAGACATACATAATACCCATCTGCTTTACGCATAGAAAATGAAAAAAGGTTGCAGACGCTTTACAAATGAAGATAAAGCATCCACAACCATGACAATCTTAACTGATCCCAACCTCACTATGTATCCATACTATAAGTAACGAAGTTATACCATCAACTTTAAATCCTTTTGTTTTGTCTGAATCAACTATGCAATGGAGGAGATTTTATAAGTTCAATTCTAGTTCCATCTCTATGTACCAGTAACTTATACATTTCTACTCATGCACCAAAATAAAGTCACACCAATAGAAAAACACACAAAACTATATGAAAGTTCGAAACACCAATACAAAATATTTAAAGAAAGCAGAACTAACTAATGTTGATGAAGTTTGTGCTTGGTTTTTACATTAAGTCGCATAAGAAAATAACAAATACTAGAAAAGCAAAAGTGCATAGAAACTACTTTGTTCGGAATTTACCCAAAAAGACATTGTATCATCCACACCGTGCGCCTGAACTCAAATTGCTTCTTCGCTAATCCACTACTACGTGAAACAAAGTATCTCCCGCACTGAACCATTTCCGCTTCCATTTCTTCCGCGCAGAAAGATAAAGAACATTAACACCACTACCATATCTTCCTCCCTTACTTTGTTGGTTCATGATTCCAGATCCACATCAGTCATTACTATCTGTTTCTTCTTTTTCTTCATTGGTACTTTATTTTTCTTCTTTTTCCCAACATAAGTACCAGAGTTCAGTCCTATTAAGGTCTCAATGTAAGTCTCCACTTCGTCATCTTCGCCTGAGAAACCATGTACCTTCATAGCTCTAGGTCTTTCGAGCTTAGGGGCGTATGAAATGAAATGAAGTCCATGTTCCTCTCTATGTCCACTTAGAAATAGGATCTCACCATTCTGTAAGGTCTGAATTGGACTTCTATAATTCATGTCAGCTATTAGCGCAGTGATGCTTGAGTGCTTACTCCACTTGTTATCCGTCATTGTCCACACATCAACCCGACATCCCATTCCATTCCTACAAAGCAGACAGAGTTTCCCTTCCCAAATTCCCAAATCCCACATGGGAAGCTTCACCCTTATTCTTAGGTATGGCAAATCATAGAATTTCTCATCCGAAAAATCAAAACAAACAACAAGAGCAGATACAATTCCAGTTCGCTCATCTGTATTAGCAATCCAATGACAAACACCATTAAGATGAAACCCGTTATCTGAGACATCTTCGAAATCATAAGGAATGATACCAAGATTCTTCCAAGAATTTGAAGCTAGCGAATAAACGCAAGCTTCAAAAAGTATAACACCTTCAAAAAATCATGAAAAGTTTCAATCACTTTGAAAATTGCTCTGACGTGAATCGATCTGTGAATAACGGCTACAAGCGTCCTCTGAAAATGTCTCAATGATTGAAATGAAAGTCTAGATTACATAACCATGTATTCCTTGAACCGAAGTTTTCGAACTTTGTTGATCAAGAGAAATCGGAAGGATTGTGGAATTGGCTTGCCAAGTCCGCGAACCCAGTCCGCAGATTCAGTCCGCAAACTGTCGGAAGTTCTCGATCGAGAATTTCTGCTGGATTTTCCAAAACTCGTTTGTGTGCTAAGTCCACGAACTCAGTCCGCGAACCCAGTCCGCGAACTGGCGGAAGTTCTCTTTCCGAGAATTTCTGCTGAGTGTGGAAAACTCAACCGGTTTACTTAAGTCCGCGAACTTGTTTGTGAACTTAAGAGGTTATGATCTAAAGATGTGCTCTGAACATGAAACTTAAATTAGTAAGGAATGCTTTATGCAAACCGTGGCTATTGATAGACGCATTTATGTGCCTAAATTGTCCTCAATGTTTTGTATTGTTGGTACTCGTTTTCGTCCTTATTATGGTGTTTTGTGTATTTTTAGGTATTTTTGGAAAATAAATATTGTTGGAAAAATCGGCTCGAAAAATCACTCGGAAACCCCCCAGAGGACACTTGCTATACGGAGCCCAGATTTGGTTAAGGGGCACCTCAATTACTAAGGGGCACCTCAATTACTAAGGGGCACATCAATTATTAAGGGGAACCCCAGGTCACCCCAAAACAGGCAGCTGCTATTCGCACCCCACATCTGGTTAGGGGGACACCACCTTCTCCGTTTGAACTTAAAATTGGCGGGAAAAAAGAGCAGCTCTCTGGTGAATTTTTCGATCGAAATTTGAAGGATTTATGGGTAGACTAAAGGGCTGAAACCTAATGGGTAGTTGTGATATGTCCTAACAAAGCTGGTATGGGTGTTTGTTTCGATCAAAATTGGCTGGAAAATCCGTGACAAGAAAACAGGGCAGCCCGTGCATGAGAAGAATAATTCACGAGTTTTTGAAGATTTATGCGTGTTCTGCTCGTGTATGATGACTCTAGCAACACTCTGGACCGTGTAAAAGGAAAATAAGGAAGGTTGGACAGCTGCAGATGCTCGGATGAAGAAAAAATATCCGGAAAATATTTTCTTTAACTGCCGAGTTTCATGAAGAATATTGAGAATTTTGGCGTAATTAAATGGGGCTAAGGAGTATAAATATGTTGAGGGGATCATAGAGAATTGGGGGGTGAGAGATTGGGAGAAGTTTAGAGCACCACAGAGTCAAAAAAATCGAATTTGCAGAGAGACCACCTGCTGCTGCTGCTGCCATTGAAGAACACTGAAGAACACGAAGAACGGACCTGCACCAGCAGTCGTTTTCCCACAGTAACGACTCACACCTGTGGGTCGTACATCAGGAAGACTTATTTGCTACAGCGTTTGCGACACACCTGCAGCAGTCTTATTTTGTCACTGAGGGTCGTAGTTCTCTGGTTTGTAACAAATATAATTGTTACAAACCCGGTTTTATTGTATTTCTCATATTCTCATCATTTGTAAACCATTTTTGAGCATTAATGAAATTCTTTGAGAGGTTTTCCAACATGATGAGCGGCTAATTCTCTCGTAACCAAGGCAATGGATTCCCAGATGGGTTTTACCAAGCTCAACGGAAGCATATTGGTAATGATGTTATAAATGTTGTTCAGAGGGATTTTTGAATCTAGATTAATGCCTAGGAATTTGAATAAGACTTACCTTTCCCTGATCCCTAAATGTAAAGAGCCTAAAACTCCTTCTGATTTTAGACCAATTGGTTTATGCAATACATCTTATAAGATTATTTCCCAAATTATGGCTAATAAAATTAAGACATTCCTTAAAACATGATTCCTCTCTATCAAGAAGCTTTTATCCCTAGTAGATATATTCATGATAGCATTATAGTTTCCCATTAAAAAATTCATACTATGAAGCATAAAAAAGGATATAGTTGCACTATGACCCTTAAGTTAGACCTTTAAAAAGCATTTGATAGGTTAGAATGAAATTTTCTCATATATATTTTGAAAAAGTTTGGTTTATGTGAAGATTTTTGCGATCTTATTTTCCAGTGCCTTTCTACTACCAGCATAAGTACTCTTCTAAATGGCTCTCCTTGTCAACAATACCATCTTTCCAGAGGTTTAAGACAAGGAGACCCACTTTCTCCTTATATTTTTATCATTGCAATGGAATATGTTTTAGAAGTTTTCGTATTGCCGAAACTAATAAAATCATTTCTGGTGCGAAAGCTGCTAGGAGAACCCCTTCTATATCTCATATGTTGTTTGCCGATGACATCCTTATTTTCACCGAAGCAAATTTGGACAATATCTATGGTATTCTGGACATTATATATATTTTTGGTATGCATTCAACTCAGCTTCTAAACTTTCAAAAATCTTGTGTCCATTTCAACAACAATATATGAGTCCAGATGCTTGCGAAGATTTAGCTAAAATTCTGAACATGAATATTGTAAGTGATTCTGATACCTACCTTGGGGTTCCTCTTCTTTTAGGTCAGAAGAAACAAAAAGCTTTTAATCCCATTCTTCAATCTTTTAAGGCTAGATTAAACAATTGGTGCAGTATTTCTCTAAACCAATCTGGTAAATCCACTTTGGTTAAGTCTGTTCTGAATGCTCTTCCTACTCATCAAATGGGTTGCTTTAAAATACCTAAAAATCTTATAGACAAACTTGATTATTTTCCAAGAAAAGTTTTGGTGGGGACATAAAGATAATAGAGGCATTTGTTCTTTTTTATGGATGAGCCTTTTTGTTTCAAATTCTTTAGGTGGTCTTGGTTTTAGAAATATTTTTTTCACAAATTCAAATAATTATGGGTGTCGCGGAACACAAAAACATTTTAAGCATGACAATAAAATAATATTCTTTCCGGGACTTGTCCTAATTTCTCCTTATCCATGGCTAAGGATGGGCCCTAAAATATCACTCAAAGACCCAAAAAAATAGCATTCCATCATCTGGTAAATTCAAGTGCCGACAAAAGTGTGATTGATAAAGGATGGTACCACTCCTAACGGGGAGGATACCAGACCCATAAGGAGAATAAGTCTGTGCACCAATACAGCCTGGTGTTACCAGAGTTTCCAAAGATTACCTCTTCTGCTTTCAATTCCTACCGCATCCACTGCTATTATTGAGGAAGAAGATTCTTGCGGCTAGTTTAATGAAATAATTTCTAAAATTTTGTTTTTCCATTTTTTTATTCAAAGAAAATTAGTTTTGGGAACTTTGTTGATATGTTGGAAGGTCCTACCATATCGTGCCACCAATGTGCGTTGTGCTGGCACGCTTCACACATCTACGGGTCATTATCCATAGTTGAAAATGGGCCCGAGAAAATCACTCAACGTACACTGGAAAACTTAAGAGCCGGCAAAAGGCCGGCAGTAGCAGCTAAATCTGATCTTGTTTTTTCTTTGAAGCCGGCATTTTCCGTTTAACATATAGAATTTGTCTTGCTAATAATGAAACTGATATGGACATTTGGATTTGATATTTCAATGTTAAATACTCACATCTTCTCTCTATAAAAACAGAAGAAAGAACACCCTTCAAGAGCCAAAAAAAAAAAGAACAATGAGGGGTTTTGCAGCACTAGTACTGAGTCTAGTTTTCCTTAGCGTGGCAATTACTTGTAATGGTGCTTTACAAAGGGGATTTTACCTTGAAAAATGTGGTGAAAACAACGTCGAAGATATCATCAGAGACGTCGTCGAATCCAGATTTTCAAAAGACCCTACCATCGTCGCTGCACTCCTTCGCTTGCATTTCCATGATTGTTTCGTATCGGTAAACATCAGAATTTCCTCATTGATGTTCTTTGTTACTTGCATTTTTTTTGTTCATTAACATATGCTCTTGTGATTTGAACAAAAGGGATGTGACGGGTCGCTGCTCTTGAATGGCACTGATGCTGAGAAGAATGCAGGCCCTAACTTTAGCGTTAGAGGTTACGATCTTATCGACGAAGCAAAAGATGCAGTCGAGAAAGCTTGTCCTGGAGTCGTTTCATGTGCTGATATCATAGCTGTAGCCACCAGAGACGCTGTCTTCATGGTAAGAATTGCTTAACTGAGTGCGCGCACACAGACACACAGTTGTAAATGTCTGGAGGTCGTAAGTTTACAATGAACTCTTGAACATGAATGCAGGCTAAAGGACTGAACTACAAGGTTGAGACAGGCAGAAGGGACAGCTTGGTTTCTTCAGCTGATAATGTTGATCTTCCCGGTCCTTCAATTACTGTGAAGAACGCAATCGCGTTATTCAAAAGAAAAGGACTTGATAAGATGGACATGGTTTTGCTCCTTGGTGAGTATCATATATGCAGCCCAATGCATATGTAGTGTAATTATTATGTTCCTAATTGTGCCTGTGATTAATGCTTTAGGTGCACACACCGTCGGAGTCACACACTGTTCCTTTATCGGAAACCGGCTTTACAACTTCAATAACACTGGAAAAAAGGACCCAACCATGGAGGCTTCACTCTTCAAGTCATTGTCAAAGACATGTCCAAAAATCCCCAATGATTCTGAGAGTCAAGTTGCACTAGACCAAACCATTAACAGTACCAACATTTTAGATAATGGTTACCTGACACAAGTCAAAGGACGGAGAGGAATTCTTCAAATCGATCAAAACATAGGGTTAGACGCATCGACTGGAGCCATTGTTCGCTCATTTGTCGATGGTCCGTTGAAGAATTCGTTCCAATCTCGATTTGGTGGCGCTCTGATCAAAATGGGTCGTGTTGGTGTTCTTACTGGCAAAAATGAAGGAGAAATTAGGAGGACTTGTGGAGCTGTCAATCCTTGACCAACATCCTCTAAAACCTTATTAACCTAAGATTTTCATTTGGAGAGTTTTTCTTTTGGTTTTCTGTTGTTGTAATTTTTCTCTTTTCCAGAAAGTTATCAGTTCAATTCTATCCATCAATACTAGTTACTGCACAAAATGAAATAAACACACGCAGCCTGAGGGCGAATCAGAAATAGAATTGATTGAGCACATAAAACATGACAAACAAAAGTTTCTTTTCTGTTTGAGATGAAAGACAAACAAGAGTTTCAAGTGTTTGATTTTATTCCTGAAGTCTACAGAACAAAAGAAAATCACAAAAGATATACGATCCATAATGGCCAGTACAAAACGTAGGAGAAGCCGGACAAGGAGGATGGGTTTAGGTCCTGTTCTCGGATCTAGAAGTAGTTGGTGTTGTAGAACTTCTTAAGGAAGTCAGAGGCATGTTGATCCTTAGTCCCAACATCCTGCACAAGCCCTTCGTTCCCCACCACATACTGCCCAATGATATGATGCCGTTGTTTCGCGTGTTCAACAATGTTGTTCAGTTCTTCCATCCCTTTGAACAGAAGCATGTCTATTACCTACATATCAGTGAACAAATAAAAAGGAGAAACATGTTAAATTCAAGATACAAAAGTTCTGCGAAATCTTGTTCTATGACAACATATGGAGAGTTGCAGGCAACAAACAAAGCGCAGAACAAATCAAAAAGAGAAACATGTTAAATTCAAATTATGAAGTTTGCCAAATCATGTTCTGAGAGTTGCAGGCAACAAGCTAAGCACAGAATGAATCAAAAAGAGAATCATGTTAAATTCGAATTACAAATTTTGCCAAACCATGTTCTATGTCAACTTATCGAGAGTTGCAGTCAACAAATTAAGCACAGAACACTTAGTCATGTGAATAAGGCTGATTGACATCCCTTGCTTCCCAACCCTGCCTTCAACGGAACTTGAAAACAAACCAACAACTAACAGAGGAACATTTGATTTAATACTTAATTCTGTCACTGCTTAAAACAACTAACTACTGTCAAGAAGGTCGACAAACAAGAAAAATGAGGAAACGAAGCAGAGTTATAAGCTAACAAGCAAAAAGTGTGAAGAGCTCTCCAATTTTTTTGGCATGCATAAGGTGGTAACAGTACCATCAGTGCCTAACGTTCCGATTCATTCAGCAGCAGCCTTATCTATTTTCTGAAAAGAAGTTGAGTTGTTTTAACTCAATTTAATTCTGAGACATTGTAGTGGTGCCCAGTGCATGCGTGCTTGTGTCCAGAACAGCAGTTCAGTCGATTCCTAAGATGTACAGAAAATTTCACTCACATTGACGAGGACTTGAAGCTGGATGGTGTAATATACCAGTGTTGATTAATAGGAAAACCAAGACATTCTCAATTTCAAGGACTACGGAGTAACTAACTACCAAAAAAGTGAATTCAAGAACTTTTTAGATCACAGAAGGGTAGATAGACATAAAAGAAAAAAGATATGGCATCATTAGATCTTGAATCCCACCATTGATCAAAGTTTTTTGCCTGCAATGTCTCAAATCTTACTGTTCGATTAATGGCTGGGCTTCATATATATCATTTTTCTTTATTCAATAACTTTACTTTATAAGGTGTTCTGTCACATAGGCTATCAAACACAACATATGTATAAACAACACACATTGGAATATTTAGAGTCTAGTTAGGAAAAAAATGAAGCTTTGGAGTAATAGACCACTTGATTAAATATCACAGAGAAAGAATCAGGGCAAGACGCAAGGTTTACGTAACTCACACTTCTAACTCAAGAGTTAAAGCCTGAAATTGCATATCAGCAAGATTCAATAAGTGAACAACACCCAGAAATTTTAACACAGGAAATATCACAAAACAAAAACGTCAACAAGAGTCTTGACATGAATATCCATTCATCAAGCTATAGCCTAAGTTCTGCAGAAACTTTCCATCTCATTGACGACCACTTGAAGCTGATAATGTACCAGAGTTGATTAAAAGAATAGCAAGGACTCACAATTTCAAGGACTACAAAATGTAAGTAACTTCCAATAAAATGAAAGAACTTCTTAGGTCTCAGAAGGGTAGATAGGTATAAAAGAAGAAAGACATGGCATCATTAGATCTTGAATCCCAGTGCAGGCGGCAAACATTCGATACTAGAACTTTACAAATCAAACTGTTTATATCTATGCTTTTTAATTGCTATAAGGTGTCCTGCTACGTTAATTATCAAACACAACATCCCTATAACTAAACAATTCATTGGTATTTTTAGAGTCTAATTAAGATAAAAAAATGGACGGTCTTCACATGAATATCCACCTGGCTGTCATCCCCATTTTATCCTAGAGGTGAATTAGACCAACATAACATCTCTGGCACTACTGTCTAGTTTGCAGCTTTTGCTACTGCTGTAACTACTTGGTAAGTTCCACAAATCACCCCAATCAAAATAGGTTTTCTACCAATTATTACCATATTACTACAAGTGCTTGGTAGCTCAATAGCTCGGTCAACACGATGTTGATTGCAAAATGAGGATAAGATAATTACAGGGTTTGAAAGGATCTTCTCAACAATGTAATAGTCACTAGAGAAACCAGGACTGAACCAACTTCCAGAAAGTAAATACAAGAATTCCTTAGATCTCAGAAG
This sequence comes from Papaver somniferum, assembly GCF_003573695.1. Classification (NCBI taxonomy): domain Eukaryota; kingdom Viridiplantae; phylum Streptophyta; class Magnoliopsida; order Ranunculales; family Papaveraceae; genus Papaver; species Papaver somniferum. Next base: position 126,065,209 of record NC_039368.1, on the reverse strand, counting down.
CGTAGATGGACATAAAAGAAGAAAGACGCGGCATCACTATATCTTGAATCCCAGCCATTAATCAAACAGCAAGACTTGAGACATTGCAGGCAACAAAACATTCAAAACCAGAACTTTACAAACCAAAGTTAGTGTCTCTACGCTTATCATATCTATTATTTATATTACAGAATAGATGTTATAAGGTGTCCTGATACGCAGGTTATCAAACACAACAACCTGTAACTAACAATTTACATTGGAATATTTAGAGTCTAGTTAAGAGAGAAGTGAAGCGTCCATGTATTAGACCACTTGATTGAATATCACAGAAAAGGAATCAGGATAGGACAGAAGGTTTACACTCACACCTCTATATCAAGAGTTAAAGCTTGAAATTGCATACCAATAAGTGAATAATACCCAGAAATTTTAACAAAGGAAATACCACAAACAAAAATCTCAACAAGGGTCCTCACAAGAATATCCATCAGGCTGCATTACCCATTTCATCCTAGAAACGAATTATACCAACGTAATATCTCTGGCACTACTATCTAGTTTGCAGCTTTCTACCGATTATTATCGTATTACTAGAAGTCGCTGCTCAATAGCTCAGTCAACACAACGTTGATTCCAAAAATGAAACAAGTTCTTGCATTCAAAAGAAAGATAAGATAATTACAGGGTTAGGAATTGTTTTTCTCAACAAGGTAGTCCCTAGAGGAACCAAGACTGAAATAATAGAACCTCAAAAAACACAAAACCAGATATGAAAATGAAATCTCCTAAAAACCCCAAAGTAAGTTCATCATTCATTTTAGTTCCGTAGACATTAAGATTAGCAACGAACCACATTGGAATTTTTAGAGTCTAATTAAGAAAAGAATGAAGTATTGGAGTATCGGACCACTTCATCAAATATCACAAAGAAAGAATCAGGGCAAAGACACGAGGTTTACATAACTCACAGTCTCACACTTGTGCTTCAAGAGTTAAAACTTGAAATTGCATATCACCAATTTCAATAAGTGAATTAACACCCTGAGATTTTAACACAGGAAATATCATAACACAAAAATGTCAACGAGGGTCTTGACATGAATACCTGTCCATCAAGCTATGACCCATTTTATCTTAGAATTGAAGTTGTACCAAGTAACATCACTGCTATCTCTTTAGCAGCTTTGTGCAGCTGCCAGAACTACGTGAAAAAGCCCAACATTACGACCAACCAATATTACTAGACATACATAGTACCCAATTAAGAAATGAGCGTAGTGTCGGAGTAAAAATGCCACACTTCATTATATATCACAAAAAAAAGAATTAGGGCATGAAAACAATGTTTACATAGCTCACACTTGTACATCAAGAGTTAAAGCTTGAAATAGCATATCAGAAATTGCAGTAAGTATATAACACTCTGACATTTTAACTCAGGAAATATCAAAGGTTTTCACATGAATGTCCATCAAGTTGTAAATCATCATCTTATCCTAGGACTGAAGTTTTACCATGGTAAGACCCTTTTTTGTTGGCAGCTGCCAGAACTGAGTGATATGGCCCAACAACAAACTAAATGAAGCTATATTTCTGCCAATCATAACTAGATATACTTGGTACCCATAGCTCAGCCTTCACAATGTTTTCTTACAAAAGCTTCAATAGAAGATAAGATAATCATATCGGTTGGAAGGCTTTTTCTCAACAATGTGGTCACTAGAGATACCAAGTATATATTCAAGTCAAGGAACACAACCCTCCAACCACAATTATTAAAACCTATAAATTTTACACAACTGATTCTTGTATGTGAGTGTTAAAGCTTGAAATTGCATATCGGCGATTTCAATAAGTGAATTAACACCCTGAGATTTTAAAATAAAAATATCACACTACAAAAATGTCAACAAGGGTCTTGACCCAATATCTATAATCAAGCAATACAACCCAATTTATCCTAGAAGAGTTCTAGGAATATAACATCATTGTTATCTCTTTAGCAGCAATGTGCAGCTGCCGAAACTACGAGAAATGGCCTAAAAACATCCCCAATCAAACCAGGATTATAACCAATATAATATTTCTAGACATACTTAATACCCAACAGCTCAGTCTTCACAATGTCAACAATGGTTTATAAGCATTTCTCAAAAATGTAGTCACTAACTATATATTGAGGTAATGAAAAATCTGAAATAACCCTATAATCAAATCATTTAAAGAACCCAAAATGAAGAAATGAGAATTTTGTTGTACCTTAGGGTTAGTGATGGATGCATTCTGACGGATTTGAGAAGCAATAGAAGAACGAAGCTGAGCAGCAGTAGTAACATCGTATAGATTGTAAATCTCCATAACTGATGGTATCGATCTACAAGCACTCCTGAAGAAATCAAATGTACGTTTCCTTGCTTCTTCCAAACTAGATGAATTTGGTGGTACTTTCACTGCTCTCATTGTAAACGCCATCTCTAATTAACCCCTCTAAAATCCAGAACAAAAATGAGAAATCAAATCAAAAAACCCCTAATAATTCATACACAAATCAAGAACCAGATAGAGATGAAAACAATGAAGTCACCTGAAAGAAATAGAGATCGGTTTTTTATTTCGGATTTAGGGGAAGAAGTACCCAAAGAAGAAATAAGAATGGAAATAATGATACCCGAACGGGTATTAAAACCCGATGACAAATAAGTTGAAAGGACCAGGCCCAGGCCCAACCCTAAGGTGAAACCCTAGCTCTAGGTATATCTTTCTTTTTATCTTCTGGTCTCTGGATTTATATTTTTTCTACTGCTGCTGCTGCCGATTTGGGGAAGAAGAAGAAGATGCAGATATTTGTGAAGACATTGACTGGGAAGACTATCACCTTAGAGGTGGAGTCAAGTGATACTATTGATAATGTGAAGGCTAAGATTCAAGACAAAGAAGGGATTCCACCAGACCAGCAGAGATTGATTTTTGCTGGTAAACAACTTGAAGATGGTCGTACGCTTGCTGATTACAACATCCAGAAAGGTATAGATTCGATTAAATCCTCTTGTTTGTGTTTGTTTATTTGAGTAACTGAGTATGATTTTTTGTTCAATTTTGAAAGTGTTTTTGATGTGTCTCTTTGTTATTTTTGTGGGAATGAAGAATCGACTCTACATCTTGTTTTGAGGCTACGTGGTGGGATTATTGAACCATCTTTGATGGCTTTGGCAAGGAAGTACAACCAGGACAAGATGATTTGTCGCAAGTAAGTTGCAATTTCACTTTTATTCCCCCACCATGCTGTATAGAATGAGATTTCGAAAATGAGACTGTAAATGAATTGATGGTCATGTGATAGGTAGAACATATTATTGAGCATATTTACTAGAGGCTGGGGATAGGCGAATGGTCATCTGAGAATTTGATTGATAGGAGTTTGTTTATTAGTACCAGGTATAAGCTTATGAGACTGAGAATGAGCTGAGAAACACCATATGTTGTGCATTTGCAATTGAACTTAATCACGTATGTGGTATTTTATCTTGCTTCTACAGCTCTTTGTATATGAAATAAAGTTAACATAGATTAGTAACAAGAAAAGAAATTTTAATTTGGAATTCAGACTTTTGTTTTTCTTCTTATTGTGAATTTTTGCACTGTACCTGATCAGAGTACTGTAATGTGCTGCATTGATGTGTATGTGTTGTAAATGATGTTATTTTGATATTCTAAGTGATGTGACTTCTGTTGCAGATGCTATGCGCGTCTTCATCCTCGTGCTGTTAACTGCAGGAAGAAGAAGTGTGGACACAGCAATCAGGTATTGTTTCTTGGACATTTACAATAGACTTCGCCATTTATTTCCCATTTGTAGTTTGTGGATTTTCTGATATTCTTATGATGATGCTCGAATTAATTTGTGTTTCGGTTTGTTTGTTTGAACTGCAGTTGAGGCCAAAGAAGAAGATCAAGTAGATGCTATCCTCAATTTTGGTGGGTGCAGAGCCAGAGAATTTGTTTTATAGCTTCTTAGTTGGTACTTTTACTTCCAAACATTTGAACTTTGTGTTTTTACTCAAGAAAATCGTTCAACGCTTTACAACCCACTCAACTTAAAAAGGCTGGCACGTTATATTATTTTAGATATTTTTATGAATATATCGACTTTCTTAGTTCTGTTTGAATCATTGTCAACTGTTAACTGCTTTTCTCATAGTAGCTTTTGCTTCTTGCTGCTTGCCTGATGAACTTCAAGTCTATATAACCCATATTTACCAAGATTTGTTTGTAAGAATGAATCTTAGCTTGATATGTTTTTACTGAAGAGTTCAATAAGGCTTGTCTTGGTAGGTCGGTGCTTCACATTGCTTATCTTCTACTTGTTTGTGTCAATTTCAAGCATTAGGCTAAGCTTAATGCGATGTGGCTCATACTTGGTAGTTAGAAATGTAATTTGGAAATTTAAAAATATAGGATTAAACGACTCCAATATGTGATAGTTAGTTCGGAAGTCTGAACTATAGCCTTAAGCTAAGCTTAGCGCGATGTGAACTGTTAATTTCTTTTCTTATAGTAATTTTTGGTTGTTGCTGCAAACAGCAATCTCTTGCATATGTGCCTATGGCAGCTATTAATCTATAACCCACATTGCCATGACTTGTTTATATAAATTATGCTTAGCTTGATATGTTTAGGTTTGGCTTTGTAGGTTTGTGGTTCACATTGCTTATCTTCTACTTGTTTGGGTGACAATTCCAAGCCTTAGTCTAAGCTTAACACGATGTTGCTCATTCTTGGTAGCCAGAAATGTGATTTGCAAGTCTGAAATATAGGGTTTAACGACTTCACTCAGTGATAGTTAATTTGTTGTACTGACATTGAAATATAATAGGAAAAAGTTAGGAGCTAAGCCTGAACAGATTAGAGCATGTGAACTATAGTAAAGACATAATCGAAGATTAGTAAGTTGCACCCAAAGATTTAAAAGAGGCCAACACTTTGGAAGATAGAAACAACTAAGTAAGAACAAAAATAAGCTAAACAAGAGCATGTGAACTATACGAAACACATAATTGAAGATTTGTAAGTTGGAAGACGCTATTATTAACTATACAAAAACAACTAAATAAAAACAAAAAATAAGCTAAACAATGACAGCTGTGGGATTTGAACCCATGCCCTTTCGGACCAGAGGGCGCCTTAGACCACTCGGCCAAACTGTCTCAGTGATATATCTGCAATGTACTAGTTTCTATAATTTGATATAGAGTTTGCAAATGGAGTTAGCTGCTTCGTCATCGTGTTTCAAATTCAGAAGTTGTGGTTACTGAACCTAATCACCAATTCCCATCCTGTCAGGAGTGTCCCAACAGAGGAAGATGAGGTTTCTCCTTGTGTTATTCTGCTTAGTTACACCCTTTCAGTTTGTAATTAGTAATGAAATGATGTTTGTAGAGTATACTGTTTCCATGTACTCTATTTATCCGTAGGTCTGTTTGAAAGTAAAGATAGAATGCTGATAACACTTGTTCACCACTTCACCTCCATGTGTTTACTTTGCTGTTTCTGCGAAATTAATCAATGATTGCTTGTGTTCCTTTGTGTTTCTTATTGTAGTAGTGATACTAATATCATAGAGATTGAGCCTAAACAATTTAGATGAAGTGAACTACACTATTGCTCATAGAAATTGAGCCTAAACAATTTAGATGGAGTGAATACTCATAGAAATTGAGCCTAAACAATTTAGATGAAGTGAACTACAGTGAAGCCTAGCGTAGATGAAGTGAACTATAGTAATGCATTGAAAAGACTCTAGTTTCCACACTAAAGATGAAAATTAAGCAAAACAACAAATGACAGCTGTGGGATTTGAACCCACGCCCTTTCGGACCAGAGCCTAAATCTGGCGCCTTAGACCACTCGGCCAAACTGTCGTGATATGTTTTCTGTGTACTAGTTACACCCTTTTAATCTACAATTTGTAATAATGATAACATTTTCCATGTATTCTACTTATCTGTTTGAAGTGTAAAGATTGGAAATATGATAACATTTGTTCACCCCCATGAGTTTGCTTTGCCAATCAATGATTGATTGTGCTTATAGTAAATTTGTAGTAGTGACACTGATATAGAATTATGATAACATTTGTTCACCTCCATGAGTTTACTTTGCTTATCAAAGATTTGATTGTGCTTATACTGAATTTGTAGTAGTGACACTGATATAATTGTGTTGAACTTTAGTACAAGCATAGCATAGACACTTGTACCTAACAGGTTTAGAAGGCCAATGCATGGAAAAGGCACCATGCTATAGAAACAATCACACTAATTACAAAAGTTAAACAAAACAGATGACAGCTGTGGGATTTGAACCCACGCCCTTTCGGACCAGAGCCTAAATCTGGCGCCTTAGACCACTCGGCCAAACTGTCTTATTGCTACATTTATTATGTTTTTCTTTCCTATCGTATGACATATAGTTCACTAATTACCATCTGTTAATTGGTGGTGGAATTTACTGTCGTTTTTTATTTCGTTTGGGGTACTGTCGTGTTTTTTGTTTGGCGACAAGAGTTCACTAAACCTTATTAAACTAGTTACTAGTATTTGTGATATCTTCCTATTAGGAGTTTTCCCGCAGAATATCAGGTATTCGTTTAGTATAGTTAGAATATTTCTTAGTTGGTAAAAAGGAACATAGAATCTCCGTAATCATTAGCTCCATGCTCACAATGTTAGCAAATAGAAAAACAGGTTAAAAGAAAGACAATAGAACTGTAATTTTCTACTTCTTACAGAGGGTTGTGAAACATAGATATTGCCGTGGTACTCCCAATGGTGTTGTGAAATGCATCTTAGGATTGAACTGTGCAAGTAATTGTCAAAATATTGCAGTACTAATTTGTTCTTGTTTATAGTTTGTCTAAAATTATTTTAAAGAGAATGGTGTTCTTAAACTTATTAGTATTTTGTAGATTGACTTGATTGGAACCCCCACTACATAATTTTATAAGAAGAAAGTCTTTGTAGGCTCGTGAATATGGTGCTTAAAATGATTAGAAAACACATCCTCTCTGTATATGTGGCCAGTACTAGTAAGTCTCATTCAATGACACCATAGATGTGGATATAGTGTTTGTTGTTACGTTCACTTGTGAATTCCAGATATGTATCACTCTAACTATTATCTTGCTTTTTATTTTTATTTATGAACTATAGGTACGATAACTACACAACCTTACAAAACCTGAAAACAAACTGATACACAAAGTCCAGAATGAGGTTTGTGTCACATGCTTTGATGTCTGTCCTAGGGTACAAGTGCAATCCTCACTATGTGCGTTCATACTCATACAAGTCTGTACATATGGTGTTGGGTTACGTTTTATGTCATGGTTTCCTTTTGCCTTTGGGTGTTCTAGCGTTCTTTTCCTACCCTGTGATGCTTTTGTTTCCTTGTTAGAAAGGTGGAAGAAGTTTTGGTTAAGAATAAGGATTGAATCTCCTTTTCTGAATCTCGTGGAGCTTCTGAATTTTTGTGTGATTGCATTTTTCTCCCAAGCTAAGATTATTGGCCCTCTTACTTCTTCGAAACTTCAACAGCTGGTGATCTGAAATTTTCTTTTTCTGACATGCTTATTGCCTCCATTAGCCTGTCAGGTAGAAGTTGTTTTCGCTAAAAATTATACAGAGCATCTTTTCAAGGCCAGACTTCCCACCACTGTGAATTGCCACTACATGATTGATCAAATAGACCCGTAGAATCATCGAGACTACCCCAGTCTTCTGACGATGATAAAATTCCATATGTTGGCTCCCCAATGTTCATTGGATCATGTTCTTCATCTTGCCCGAAATACTCTAGTTCCTTGCTGTGTTCATCCTCTGAACAAGGATCAAGTCTAAAATCCAGTCCATCTCCTCCTTCCACTGATAGCTCTGGTTTCTTTTCAAATTTGTATTTGGTGTCTCCATTGTCAGAATCACCATCCATACTGCTGTTGTTTCCAGCTAAACCCAAACCGCAGCAGCTGCTGTCTTCTCTAGGCTTACCCACCAGATCACTTAGCTTCTGCAACTGTCAGAAAAAGAAGAGGATCATGTTGTGGCTGTTAAGCCTAGATAAAATTAGCTTTGAAGAAAGATCACGATGTTATGTTAGGCGTAAGAGATAGAATTAGGTTTTACCTGTTTGATCAAGGCTTGTTTTTCGCTCTCCAAGTTCTCGAATTTAGAAGCAAGATCATCATAACTAGCTTTCAGAATGTTGTAATCTCTTTCAAGCTGCTTCGACTTCCATCTAGCCCTCCTGTTCTGAAACCAAATCGCAACCTGTCTTGGCTGCAGTCCTAACTCCTTAGCCAGCAGAAGTTTCATCTTAGGTTCCAACTTGGTTTCTGTTTCGAACATAGATTCCAATGATTTGATTTGCTCATCACTAAATCTTTTCTTCTTTTTATTGTTCTTCTTCCTCATCATACTCATCATCATAGAAGTATCATTGGAAGACGACTCCAATATTGATGATGATGATTCCACCTTTACACCTGTTTCCATTGTTGCAGTAGTAGTACAATCTAGAAGAAATTCTTCCTCTGTTTCCAACATCTCCTGAATTGATCTAAAGAGAAAGTGTAGACTGCTGGCACTTCTATCTATCTATCTCTAGGTAGCTTCTCCGCTATGGAACCAATTTATAAGTAGAAAAAAAGTTAGAAAAGGAAGAGTGCTTTATATGGATGGTGTTGAAATACTTGGTTGGGTGGATGAGTGAGTCAGGCTAGGGTATGGTATTTCCAGACAATTGGGGGGGTGTTGTGATCCCTGATTTATACCAAAACTCATGGGGTAGTAGTAGTAGTAGAATTGCAGAAGAGGAAGATGAAGAGATATAAGATGAGGGAGGAGGGTATGGGAGAAACAGGGTAAATGAAGTTAGGAGAGGGTGTGTCTGTCTAGGTGGTGGTGGTGCTGCTGGGGTCCAAAAACCAGACCAATGGAATCAAATATCTTCTCTCACCCTCTATCCCTATGGCTCTATCTCTAGTTTTTTTCTTACCAACTTTGTGATATAACCAGCCATTGCCTTGAAGCCTTTTAACTTTTTTAACTTTGTTTTTCTTATCGTGTGGGTCTCTCTCCTTCCCTCCATATCATCTTCTTCTTGCTTTCTAAATTATTTTCTGTCATTGTCTCTCGTTTTTGTTTCTTTGCTCAATTTTCTTATTACATCCTTGAGTTCTTCGACTAATTCGCTTACGCACCATTATAATCTCTTGATGAAGGCATTCAATTTTTGTTCAAAAATGTTGCTCTAAAGTTCAACTCTTCTGGTAGTATATATAGTATAATAAACAATGTGCTTCTAAACAGCATGCAAAACACACCTAATATTATTTTTGGCGTTTTGACACCGAGCCAACTGGCGGAGATCACGACGAGCGTTACTGGAATCTCCACTGTCCAGTCGCACCCATGGATCGGATCAGGAATTGTTTAACAATAATAATACTGAGTTTAAATTAATCCTTAATTTTCTTCCCTAATGATAATATAATCTAAGAAGCATTTTTTCAGTCTTGAAGGGAAAATGTGAAAGTAATATGTTAACCTATTGAATAAGTTTGCGTTGCTTAAGACAATGTTCCAGTGTCAAGGTGTCCATTTTTACCCCAATGCAGCCTCGACAAGTGTCTGATGGTAAGAACATTCTTTTCTTTTTTTTCTTATTGTGGGGCCCACTGGTTTTATCTTCTGGGCAACGTGTCGACAAGGATGTGGATTAACGTGGAGATATCGAGAAGGGGATGATGACCTGACAGTAGAAACGTGTAGTTGTCACTATCATAACTGGTGCAGCATCCCATAGCCAGAGCCATAGGGCCCATTCAAGGAGAGAGAGGATACCTTACATGTGTCGGCCACCTCTTGCCCCATGTATGTTAAGGGTAGGGTTGGAGCCAAAATGTATCTCCAGGTAATAAATAAATGGAGGGCAATTGCCCCATGGCCTAGCTGGTTCACCGATTCACCGGCCTAGTTTTTCTTTTTTTATCGGTAAAGAGTTTGTACCGACGAGTTTTGAATTCAGGACACTCCTATGATTTTTATTTGTCTAAGTTACCGACCTAGTTTTTTTTTTTTTTATCGATAGAGAATTTGATGCTAACACGTTTCGAACTCAGGTTACTTTACCATTTTATTATAGTGCATCGGCCTAGTAATATTTGTTCAAAACAAGTTAATATTTTTTTTAATCCGAACAGGCTTTTTCTTTTCTATCTGCAAGCAGTTTTGTGCCGAAAAGTTTCAAACTCATATCATTTATATCGTTTTCCTTTATCCGAATTATCAACCTAGTTGTTCATTTTTATGTTTTCGATACGTAAATTTTTTGGTGCTGATGAATTTCGAACTCAGATCGCTCGGATCATTTCGCTTTTTTTGAATTAACGACCTAGTATTTTTATTTGTTTTCTTTTTTATCCAAATCACCGGCCTTGCTTTTTCTTTTTTATTGGAATAGAATTTGGTGATAAGAATTTCGCACTCATATCACTCGTATCATTTTTCTAATCCGAATTATCAACCTAGTTTTTTTTTATCGATAAAAAATTTGGTGCCGACGAGTTTTTAACTTAGGTCACCTGTATCATTTCTTTTTTTATCCTATATAATTCTTTTTTTAATTATTATCTCACCGACTTAACTTTTTCTTTTTTCATCAGTAAAGAATTTGGTGCCGACGAGTTTCGAACTCAGATCACACGTATTATTTTTCTTTATCCGAGTTACCAACATTTTTTTTGTTTTTGATCGGTAAACAATTTGGTGCGAGTTTTGAATTCAGGTCAATCGTATCATTTCTTTTTATTCGAGTTACGACCTTGTTTTTTTTTCTTTATCGATAGAGAATTTTTTATCTAGCAGCATCACTACCAGTTCTGGACAGGAAAATATACAAAAAAAATTACGTGTAAGATATCTAAATCAAGTATAGTTTAGGTGGTACATTTGTATCATTTGTCATCGAGGAAGGTGTTGTCAAGTCACAAAAATTGTTTGCATATGAAACAACAGTGTTGACGTGAGTTTGAGGGCGGTTTAGTTTGTAGCATTTTGAACGATTTAAATGAAAACAGCGAGATGGGAAGAGTGTCAATTTCAAAACTAAATTCAGCGATCATAACAATCGAGACAGACTGATGATCAATCAATTCTCTTATCAACAACAAAATTGATTTTGCTTAGCCCTTAGCTTTTGTCTTTAAGATTATCGAACTTTAGACGTGTCTTATAGATATCTTAACTTAACTTAGTAGTTGTACAATAATTTTGTAACTTTCTTGTAAAGAAAACACTTGATATGAAAATGGGGATCCTCATCCATTGCTCCTGGAAACTGTACGTAACATCACTATAATATATAGACTTGTAGCAGTTGGTTTTTGTTTTCGCGCCGTAAAAGTTGATTAGTATGTTGCTTTAGTTTCTTCGTTTTTCCATGAGTTAGAAACCTAGAAACTCAATCCAGAACAGGAAATGAAACAAAAGCCATTGATAGGTGGAGGAGGTCTTAATCGATGGAAGTAGAGAACTCGAGTTTGTCATGTAGGAAACGCGTCGTAGAACTACTAGTTATTGTCTAATCGGGACCTAAAAAACTCAAAAAAGAGAAAGTTTTGTGTACTACTTTTCTTGTGTAAAAACTTTACTTAAACCCTCATGTTGTTTCTGAGAAGTTGAGTGGTGGCCTAAACTTTGTTTAGGTGGTGTGGTGGTGGGGGAGTGAAAAAGAAACAACAAGATGGGATTCCATTTTTAGGTTTCGATACCTGATTTGGCGAAGCGAGGAAGGCAGATAAGATGGTTTACATATTTTCACATTCTATTCGTAGGGTTTTCGTGTAATGATGAATGTGGTGGGAATTATAAGACACCGGCTTTGAAAAACTTTCTTACAAGTTTGGTGGTATACTTTTTTCGATGATCTTTTTGCTTAAACTCTTGTTCATTTTTGTAAGGTAAGGATGTTGAGTATACCAGAGTTGTAGGTATTCAGGTTTTGGAAATGATCATTGATCAGATAATTAATAGTCATGCATTTTAGAACAACACACTCATCATTATGATTGATCTTATCTCATCTAATGCAACACATAAAAGCTTTGGTTGGGGAATTAAGTGACTCATGCATGTTTTAAAGAAAGTTTTACTGCTTAAAAAAGCAAATCATATCCAGGATAGTAAACTTGATAAGCATTTCCTTATTAATATGACAAGACTTTGTACCCAACGCTGGAATCTCCAATTTCATCATAACGTATGCCATGTGATCCGAAGTTTGCCGCATGATTCTGAATAGACCCGTGACCTGAACCTCCTGTCTTGAGACCCCAGAATATGCAATTAGGTCCAAAATTTCCCCAGTCCACTCCAATTGTACCTCCAGTCCTATATGCAATTGATTTTGAGCCTTTCCTTTGTTACTTACAGGGGTTAGTCCTCGAGTGATTTCGGGGGAGTTGAGTGTATTTTAAATCTCAGGGATTTTGAGAGAGTTTGAGAGAGTGTAGGGAGTTTGAGAGAGTTTTGTGTTTTTGAGTTCAGGGAGTTTGGGGGAATGTAGGGAGTTTGAGAGAGTTTATTAGAGGGAGTTTGGGGGAGTTTGGGGGAGTTTGAGAGAGTTCACTCCTAACTCATTCTCTTTTAAGAAACAATAAACCCTTATTTGCAAAAAACATTGATCTTTAATCAAAAGAAAAAAATAAATGAAAATGATCATATCTCTGTATCAATAGTATGTTATTTTGTGCAACGAGATAATTTTTTTCCCTTCAATTTAACGGTCTCCATACAATTCTAACTCCCTTTGTTCACGAACATTTTCCCACATATCATCCGCTATACTCTTTCTCCATGCATTAGCTTCTTGACGTTGTTGTTCTTGAGTTTGTTGTGTCAAAATTTCATCGTCATTTACAAGCGTTGATGGATGGCTATCTTCCTCTTCCTCTTCCTCGACCGGAAACTCATCTGAACGGCATTCTTTTCGTAAGAAGTTGTGTAGGCCTGCACAAGCTGTCATTATCTCCGCTTGCACCTGATACGGAAATGGAGGTTGAGACTTAAAGATCAAGAAACGAGACTTCACAACACCGAACAATCTTTCAACTACATTCCTCAAAGAAGCATGACGCATGTTAAATAATTCTTCAGCCTTTTTCGCATGATTACCCGTACCAGAAAATTCTTTCAAATGATAACGTTGGCCACGAAATGGTGTTAAACAATATCGTCGGTTTGCAAACCCACCATCCCCCAAGTAATATTTACCTGAATAAAACACAAAAAGAAAACTTCGTCAAGTAGAACCCGAATATAACTTAACCAAAAAACTCAAAACTTCACATTAGATAAAAGTAAAATTACCTTGCGGTATTTTCAGTCCATTTCTTTTTGTCATTGCATCGTTAAGTATTTTCGAATCATGAGCAGACCCTTCCCATCCACTGAGCACGTATATGAACTCCAAGTCGAAGTTGCAAACCGCTAACACATTTTGAGATGTAATTCCATGTCGATTCCGATAAACGGCTGCATTTCTTTTCTCTACCATTGCTGGGATATGTGTACCGTCCATAGATCCAATTCAATCCTTAAAGTAAGGATAAAATCGTGTACTCTCACGAATTTTAAATGGAGTTGCACTTGTTGGCTTAGCCATCATCCTCGGAGCTATAGAATTTAAAGCTCGCAACATCCTGTTGAAGTTTTTACTAACTGTCCACCGAGAGCGACCAAATGTGTCACGTATTGTGCAATATCGTGAACTTTGGCCAACAACGAGTAAAAATGTACCAAGCATTTCTTCAATAGAAACACATCTTGTATCACATAATGATACAACATAATTTTAGAAAAATATCAGGGTACATCCTATAACTTCTTCGAAAGTCTTCTGGGTCTTGACGCAAAAATCTCCTTATATAGTTATATCCAAACAAAGTAACTGGGCGTCTCATTGGTCTTTCAATACGCTGACTTTGTATGTATTGCAATTGCTTGATTATATCCATCAACCATGAATGCACCGCTGAAAGTATATTCAAAAATATGGATAGTTCAAATTCATTATTGCTGCTTACCTCTTCATCATCACTGCTTTCTTCTTCTGTATCAAAGGCTTCATCTTCACTATCAGTAGATAAATCCAAATCAGACATGTTCACCTAAAAAGATGATAAAAGTACTTTTTTTTATTAGAATCATCATTATTTCAAAAGCATAAAAGTATATGTATATAGAAAATAAGCATATAAAATATAAAGTTCATAAATTCAATCATAATAACCATAAAGATGCCAACCCATAAAAATTAGTAGCAATCAATCCATAACAATAAGTTCTCAACTAGGAGAAAAGAAAAAATAAATATTAATAGTTATGAAGAAAAACGATCAAATGTTGTAACTCTAAAAGCCCATTAAACCTAATAGAAACTTGCAAAGATGACAGGTTTATGCTTTTAACTTTGAACCAATCCACAACTTTCTCTCTTCAGGAGTAAAACGTATGAATAAGTTCTTCTTGTGATTGTTGTCCAGCATTTCAATTACTTTCATCTTATCTTCCAAAGAAATTTCATTCATGCCATAAACAAGATCCCATACTTGGTTATCTTTCTTATCCTTATCAATTCTGCGCATTTCTTTTTCAATTTTGCGGTCTTCTTTCTCTTTCGCAATAAGATCATGCATTGAATCAATAGAAGAAGCAATCGATGAACTGTTGGCAATCAATTTCTCTAGATAATCAGACTGCCCAGTAGGATTAGTTGATGTAGAAGAGTCACCAATGTCACACCTTGGTCTTTTCTTTGGTGTCGTTTTTCTGACAGGAATTTTCTTTGTGTTCATATCTTGAGTTTCATCTTTATCTTGTTCATCACTTTCCTCTAAGACATATCCCACGTATGATACGTTAAAAGCATTATCATATTGCTCTCGTTGAGTATAATCAACATCGAAGTAATCATCTTGTTCATCTTCCTTATCACAGGTTCTAGCACTTGTACCCTCATGGGTAAGATCAACTGTAACTTTTCCAGAAGCACATTTATTTCCAAAAACAATAAGCAAGTCACCATAGTCTTTACCATTATCTTCCCTTAAGTTAGTTTGGTTTGGATGGCTCTGTTAACATACAAAAAATAAATAAAGGATAAAGCATGAATTAGAACTCTTCACAAAATAGAAGAAAAAAATATCAAATTTAGTTTTCAGTAAGTAAAACACACATACCTCAAAGTAATTGTTCCACATCTCGTCGGATCCAGTAATCATCTTGTTAGCATCATCCCAACCGAATCCAGAAGTACAAGATTTAAACAAATCCTGGTATTGACCAAATCTAGTCTTCAGCCATCTATGTTTCCCTTTATAGTTCTCAAAATATTTGTCACAACCATATGCTTGGTTAAGTTTTGGAAGTATCTCCTCTTCCACTATTCTCTTAGTAAAACATCCACTAGTGTCTTTCTTCTTCTCAAGTGTAGCTTCTACCAACAGTTCCAATAATTTCTCAGTCTCTCGAGTTGTCAATTGTTTGTAATTCGTAGTCACTTCCGTTTCCGGTTCCGTATTTTTATTCTTCCTAACATTCTTTTTCTTCTTGTTGTTTTCAGCAGGTTGGCTGGATTTTTCCATTCTATGGTGTGACATGTTAGCTACATTAGTACTTAGACTAATACTAGAACTTAACAAAGTAAGGATAGTAATAACACCAAACAGTCTAATGTAAACATGATAAAAAAATGTGATACTAGATTACACAGTACTAACACGCAGAGCTACTTAGCCAAATTGTTAATCAAAGAAAATCCCTTAGCAACTCCTTGCAACAAAAGCATCGTATGAATTGGCTAAAACACGCCAATACGGAATGAAGTACGCCACTGTATTGAACTTTGGCATATAGAATAGAAGAGAAGTATGTGTCTAAATAAGAGGACTTAACAAGTGATAGTGATTCTCAATGACACCCATGCAAAGTAGCAAGCCAATTAATTCATGATGACATAACAAATTATGAAGATACCTATAAAGGAATTCTGTTTCACCAAAACACAGTTTCAGATTGTCCAATCTTTGCAATACTAATACTTACCTGATCCTCTTGAAATTTTTACGGTACACTTAAAACTCAATATTCCACAACACACTCAAAAATCATAGCATTCCAACGGTTCATTAAAAGGATACATTACTCAGAACCCGACTACTTTCAATACGTGCATACAAAATTCAGTTCCGGATTTCTCACACTTTGGTATACCTAAAGTGATCAGAACTTCATGAAATTTCTACAGTAGGAAACCTTCATATATACAAACATCATACTAAAATTTCAGCTTTGTCCGATAAGCGGAGAATGAGATAAATAGGAATCAGTCCCCTATTCGGGATTTAAACTCAGCAGACCATAGTCATATATTGTGCAATCTTTGCAGTAGCAAACGTGACCTGATCCGCGTGAAAATTTTACTGTACTTCTATAACAAGGTAAACTACGACATACACAAATTTCATCATATTCCAACGGTTGAATTTAAAGATATCATTATAATCAAATCATGCAATTTCTTACCAAGATCTTTTGAACCACAAATTAGGGTTTTGACAGAGAGAGAGTACCCACAAAAAAAAAGCTATACACACAATCAAAATAAACAATCATGAAGATAAAAGATATGAAAAACAATCAAAATAGTATACAAATCAAACTATTATAAACAATCATGGAGATCAAAGAAAAAAAAAACATACCTGGAAAAAAACGTTTCCTCTTCTTTCTCCTATGGTTTTCTACGCACCAAACTCCTTCCCAAATCTCTACTCTTTTGAGAGATTTGTTGTGAGACCAAAATACACTAAAAACTCCTTCGAACTCCCCAAAGCAACCAACTCCCTAGTATTGTAGGATTTTATGACTAACAGGGAGTTCAAGAGCTTTTTTTAAACTCCCCAGCGACTAACAGGTATTTTTTAGAGAGTTTAGGAGACTCCTCTAAACTCCCCCACGACTAACGGAGATTTGGAGAGACTCCCTCAAACTCCCTCAGGGCTAACATGAGAAAACCTAAAAACATTAAAATCTCTCGAACACTCCCACGACTAACCCCCTGTTAGAATTTTCAATGCAATGTGACTTGGGAAAAATTCTTGTGATCTAAAATCTGCATCTTAACCCCAAATGTCTAGCCATAAAATCTACCCTGTGCCTAGGATCTACCATGAGGCACATTTTAATTTACTGGCTAGCTGCTTTGATAATATTTGTCTGTCTTCTAAAGGTAACGGGGCGATAGTCGAGTCTGATGGCCTGAAAGCACGACTAACTGACTTATAGTATTGTTCATTGTTTTTTCACATTTCTTGTGAACTTTCAACTAGTTTCAGTGGTCAGTCTCTCAACTCAAGAAGCATATTGGCACAATATTATAGAGCTCAAGTAACTTAATTTGAGTGTTAGGCTTTTGAAGCGGAATATTTGGTATCACACTGAGGAAATCCACTTCCTTTTTGTGCATCTAGCTAAATCAGGCCCATCCATGATCTTTATAGTAACTTGTTGCATTCTTGAATCCTTGATGAGTTTGATCCTTGATTGAGTTGATTCTTTAACTCTTTATGGTCCCAAAAGTTCAATTATCAATAGTAGTACAATCAAAACTGAAATCCATTCCATCTCTGATTCATTTCATTTTAGGTGAAAGTGCATGTTGACCAATTACCAAAAGCATGTCAAAGACTATTTCTGCTAGTTGCCTAGTTGATTGTAGACATGTAGCTCTTTTTTCATGACATTCCATCTTTTCTTCACTAGTTAGCCTTAGCTAGATGCAATATAGGTAGGTGCTAATTGGTTGACAGTCCAGTACATGTGGTACTACTGTTGAGTCATTGGGCTTTAAAAAAAAACTTGACCATTTGAGTCACTTTTTATTGAACCCCTTTAATCATTGATTGACCTTTTAATCAATAATTCATTTGTCTGGTCGGTTACGAGATCACAGATCATGGCCATATGTGAACTAGCTAGTTACTTACTGAGTGGCGTATTAATATGCATTAAGGACCGGTTTATGCATACTGTACATATATATATATATGTAGCTGCAGTTTTATTCTTCACCATTGCAGTAACCAATTCAGAGAGTTATAATGTACTATAGGGTAATAGGGTTTTAAGTAGAAAAGTGTGCCTAGGCTATATATATTCATTCATACTACAAAAGAGTTACATGACATTGCGTGTGTGTTGGTAAGGGTGCCGCTGTGAGTGAGGATAAGAAGCAAGGTGTGGGTTGTGTTGGTGTTTGGGTTACCTAGTCGGCGGAAACCAAACAGGCAACAGCAACCAAAACAGGTAAAAAGTAGAATGTTGAGTGAAAACACTGTCTTTTATCTGTTTCTTACTCTCTGGGGAAATAAAATCTGCTGGCAGCAGTACTCTTACTTGTCCACTCCTAGTCCTCCATGATATATCAATTCTTTTGAAGCCGAAAACATAAGCCAAACCCAGCCCAGATATGGAAAATATAGTCTGGCAGACTAGACTCTAGAGCTAGCATAATGCTGCAAACCCAAAATAACCTGTTTATACTAAGCTTTTGGTAATTTGACTGATTTTACATCAAATGGATGCGTGTCCGGCTACCCTTCCCCACCACCGGACGTCCTAATGTGGTAAACAAAGTATTGTCTTAGCAAGTCCATATAAGATCTCACTGATTAATGGAATACGTTTCCTTCCAGCTAATTAACTCTCTCTTTTGTCCTTGTAGAGTTGGTCCGTCCCCTCATTACTTAATGCCTGTTGATTATGTGTAGGAACGTACATGGTCCCTAAATTCCAAATGCAGTACCACACAATTCATGTTTATAAAGTAGTATTTTACTTTGATATGAGGTCTCAACATTTACATGAATGCAACCAATCAACCATGATCCCTGGCCAAGTCCACTTCTTCTCCTTACCTTTTAACTTAGCTATCTACTAGCATATCATAGCAATTAGCATAGATATATAGGTAGGTGCTTATTGATGAATAATTGATTTGATGAATGGTGCTAGTCTTTTCTCATTTCTCTTTAGTTAGTGATTGACGAAACTCATAGAGAAGAAGGCCTACACGTAATACTTTTACCCATTAATTATTTCTATAGACTATAGTTGAGTCTCCTTCTTGTTCCCTCTTTCTCCCTTTCTGAAATGAACTGATTATATTAACTCGAAAATGCCATTGTCAGATTAATGTAATATACTTAATGCCAATGAAAACTAGTTATTTTTTGGCATATGCATTGTGGAATATGATTCATTTACATATATTTAAGAACAAAAGCATTAATCCAAACAATATAAGCTCAAATTCAAGTTAATTTAGATCCTATACTTTATACTGAGTTTCATCACCTCCAATGTGGCAACGTAGTTACGGAGTATAAAGTGGTTTAGAGACGGTGTTACCAATAAAAAGTCCCATGCAACTCGCTGAAAAGCACTGATTCAAGATATCAAAGATTTTCTTTCTTCGCAATGAATATGAACACTTACTGTAATAGAAGAAAGATGTCATGCATGTATGTGAATAAGGTACATCTGTGATTGTTTATTACTGTAGTAAAGTAATATAGCTGCTGCATGTTCTTTCCCCACTGCATTCATACCATTTTACAGAGACATAACATACATAGAGAGATGTGCACAGCACTACGTCTACTACTGTATATTCATATCAGTAGTGGGTTTTACTTTCTAATATCCTTTAGTTGGTGAATTTTAAATAAGTCAAAAGGCCTAGCTTTTTCAGTTTTTTAACTAATCATCTACACACCTTTTGATTGTCGTTGAAGAAGGTTAGTAGTATATATGTCTGTAGTACCAAAGGAATTAGAATTAGAGAGAAGAAGAAGAATCTCAACTCTCTCTTTTCATACATCGCGTGTGTGGCGGTGTCTGGCGGTACCGTGTGAAGGAGGGAAAGAAAGAGCTGCCCATAATCATTAATTTATTGGCAACTCTTACTGAAATGCGCCATCACTAGCTAGACGACCACAGGCAGGACAAACAAAGAGTAAATAGCAACATTTCCTGATAATAGAAATGCCATAACTCACATCATACAGGACACATCATTTTCTTGTGTGGTTTACTTGGCGTGGCTGCCTGCCTGGCCTGTCCTGCCCAGACCTGAGTTGCCTTGGGAACAAGGGAATTACGCAGAGCAGAAGGGGACTGAGGAGAGGAAGAAGATCGAAGGAGGATGGAAGTGTCACACTCGTTATAAATACTGAATTCAAATTTAAGAGCATTCAATTTTTTGGGAAAAGGTGAAAAATCAAAATTTCCTCTGCAAGTGTAAAAAACACAGTAACCTTTTTACTTCCGTGCGGAAATCATAATCAAATTATGTTTTTCTTTCTTTCTTGTTGTTTTTTTACCACCTCCCACAAAACCTAAAACCCTACTCAAAAGTTTCGAATTTCCCAATCACATTGAATGTGCATCATCTCTCAAAGAATGGCATAGCAGACAAAGATATAGTGCTTCATAGTGTTACATAGTAAAAGTGAGCATTGACCAGACCAGCAGTTGAACAACAGACTGCTCAACTCAAAATTTACCAAGTCTGATGATGGAATTACACACTATCTATCAAGATTGAAATGTGACAAGTGAGTGTGCTACTGCTAGCTAGAAAACTTACACAAATTTATATTTATAGTCTCTAGGTAGAATTCATGGTTAGCATTTCGAGTAAATTCATTCATACACAAAATAGTAGCCTAGCTAGCAAATGTTACTACTACTACTACTACTGTATCATTCTTCAAGGACAAGTCTCATAGTATTGTTACACATCACATCAACAAGAAAAGATTTCTTGAAGAATCATGTATTTTCAAGAGGCAGCAAAATGTGATTTCTTCCACTCATATAGAATTTACAAACACATTCGATTTTCTAAAATCTACAACAACAGTAGGATTATATTTGATTCACTAATCTAAAAAGAAGGAAAAGAGAAAACTGTCAGTGACCAAAAAATCTCTTCATTCTGTTGGCAAGTGATTCAAATTGTGTTTAGGATCCGATTTCAGCTTGTTTTTTTG
Organism: Papaver somniferum; assembly: GCF_003573695.1. NCBI lineage: Eukaryota > Viridiplantae > Streptophyta > Magnoliopsida > Ranunculales > Papaveraceae > Papaver > Papaver somniferum. The sequence goes on along the minus strand of NC_039368.1, from coordinate 126,044,058 downwards.
TTGTTTCATTAAATATTTTAATAGAGATTAAAATAAATGGTGGTTGTTATTGGGCAGATCAACAACAAGACTCAACCACCCCCACTTCTGTCTGAGACTGAGTTTCTGACTCCTCATGCAATTTCTTCTGATGGTTTTTGGTTTTTGTGTCTGGTTGCTTTCTTTCATTAGTCATTACCACCATCATTATCCCTCGATCGATTACAACGGGCTCTCTCTTAGTTTCTTCTTCTTCTTCTCTTCTATGGTTAAGGTCAACATGCAGCAAACTCAACTGCTCCCAGAGTAAAAGAAAAGATTACAAATGTTGTGAGATTCCTTTTTGGATAGGTTGTTGTTGTTTACTGTACTACTACTAGTAGTAATTAACTAGTTCATATTTTTATTTTCCAGTCTAGGTCCACTTCTTGTTTTGTTTTTGATCAAATCAAGGTCTACTTTTATGAGGCATCCTAAATCGTAACACTGCCCACATGTGAAATCCCCTTGAAAATGGCTAAGTGTTTGATTTTTCGATGGAGATGTCTTGCCAACCATGTAGATACTACTGTATCATATTAATTCAGTACCAAAAATCAGTTATCAATAATTTTTAGTATCAGTGTAGTACCACTTTTCATGTGTATCGTTGATTTGATTATGTCCCTAAAAGCTGTTGTTATAGTAGCTAAGGTGTTATATCTAGTCAAAAGTGTCTCTTGCGAAAACGAAAATTAAAAATTGAAAAACCGAATTAATTACCCATTTGTAAGTGCTAGTGATGGAGTTTGGGCTTCATTGTAGCAAAGTGATTGTACATTTCATGTGCCTATTATTCACAAACAATGGCTAGCCATGAAAAATCAATCAAAAATCAACTGTTTCGCACCAAGTACTTATTTATTTATTTCTGACTCAACTGGCTCGTCTGCATATGATTTTTATTATCTGACTCAACTGGCTCGTCTGAATATGATTGTTTTATACAATTTCTTTTGTATTTGCTTATTTGTAGATGATGGATGGTTACAAGGATGGAATGTTTTTTGCAAAATGAAATGTTTGCCTTTGGTGGTGATAAATTGATGTAGTTAGAGAGGTGACTAGTGAATGGTGCATTCAAGAGCAGCTCCTCCATATGAGTGGTGGTGCAGTGCATGGGTTGGTGGTCTCATATTATGGAGCCCATCTGTTGGGTCTGGTCTGCAGAGGGCGTTTTGTCTCTTTTTACTACCATCAAACCCTACCACCCCCGTCTTTTAATGGTATCATCTCTTTTTTCTTTCTCTGATCAGACTTTTTCTTCTTTAAAAAGACTCTTTTCTTTTCCTTGTTGCTCACACACACACACCAAACACTAAGAACAAAATCAATTCTTATATGATATGAAGAAGAAAGAATTGAGCACACGATTCCCATTCTCTCTGCTTTCTCCGTATCTCACTTCCCCCCTTAAACTAAGGCGCATCTCTTGGGTTATTCTGGTTTCAAAGAAAAGAATATAAAATCAAGAACAAGGAGATATATCCAAGAACTAAACGATGAAGATGAAGTGAGGAAGAGAAATCCAACAGGGGATGGATGCTTTTGTCTTTTGAGGGGAATGTTGTTTGGCTCGAGGCCACCAACTCATCATCTTCTTTCATGATTGATTTACTTGAAATCATCAGATCCAGAATCAATAGTGACATTGATGATTACTAACGATCGATTTACTATCAGTCGATCTTTGTTTTTATTATGTTGGTGCCGTCGGACCAGGCTTCATTCCCCCCAATTACAGGTATCCTAATCGACATCTCTCTCACTCTCACTGATCCATCATCTTGATGCAGATCTCAGGTTTGTGGGTGGGTTTCCTTAAATTTCTATTTGATTTTATTTTCTTGTGTGATAGATTTATTAGGTTTGTGTTTTTTTCTTGAATAGCAGATTGGTGTAATGATGAAGTTTCTTGACTGTTTAGATTCTCTCTCTGTCTTTCGTCTGACTCACTGAGTGAGAGAGATAGTAAGGGTTTGTTTCATCATTGCTTCATCATTACCTCCAAATCTGGTTTTTATTTTTATTTTTTCGACAAAACACAAATCTTAAAAATGTTATCAGAAATCCATAGGCATAGGGTATTATGATCGATGAACAAACAGCATTATATTTATACAGTCCTGTTTATTACTTTGTCGGCAGCCTTTTCATGTCATTGATAGAGTTTAAGTTATGCACTTCAAGGATACAACATTTCAGACATATGCCTTATTCGGTAGAAATAAGGTGGGAATCGGATCATGATGATCTCCCAAGTCATCTGAATATTAGTACCGTTAGTATTGGCGATGTGAACTCGTTCGTTCCTGTTTGGCATGCATTGTCAATTTATCATTAAGGTTGATGCTAATGTAATGATCATAAACATGATGATATATGTAGGATTAGAAGGAACCATGTACAAATCCAACAAAATTAGATGAAAACTAATATTAAGGTTCGTATTTTTAAATGTTTAGCATCTTATAAGACTGCATCACATGCGGCTTGCTTTAATTATAATTTTATAAAACAATGGTTTTATCTAGATAGCGCTCGGATGGTGGTGCTGTCGATTGATAAAATATTTACAAAACAATGTCACGAATTACATCAGGTTCAATTGAATTAACACACTCTCAAGTTGGATTGATAGACAATTCGGTGGAAGAAACAAAGTTATCGGGAAGCTTCCATCATGCGCAATTGACAGGACTTGTATATGCAAAGAGAGGACTTGGCATATGTTTGGCGCTGGAATCTGATTCTGTAGGTGTGAAGGGACCAAAGCTTTCAACTTACTGTATAGGCCACATGATGAACTGTTGTTTCTATGAAAACAGTCCAAGTTTCATCAAAGAAAAAATGTTTGTGTTCTAGAAACGGTATAGGTATTTTACTTGATCTGAGCTTAGCTGAGTGTCCCCATCGTAATTAAATGCTGAAATTAAATGTTTGATTTAAACGGTATAGGTATTTCTACTCTACGTACACTAGTCCATCTAATCCACTACAACATGTGAATCACCGCACCCCAGTTAAAACTTCCAATCACATTGAATACACAACTCTCTAGCTACTTTCTGGAGTCTAGATGCAGAGACAAAGATTATAAAAAAGGATGCCCCATACCGTTTTTCTGGAAGATCAAATATGAACCACAACAACTAGCTGCCCCATAATCTGACCAACATTCGTAGACGATGCAAGCTGAAAATATTAAAGTTGCATTCCTCTGTTATAAAGACTATTACAATCTTCATCTACAAGTCTGCAACAGTAACTGCAAATGAAATCAACCATAGAAACTTGATAAAATTTATTTAGAATCATAATGGGCTTTTCTCAAGAGATAAATGGGCCATGATCATCATTTTTGTATCCCAATATTAGTAGAGATCAAGAACAATAGAATTACAATCATATTCTTTAGTATTTTCTTGGTGGAAAGGATTACAAACAAACACATTCGATTTGTTATAAAAAAACAACAAGAATAGGATCAAATTTTGGTTATCGATCAAAACATACATGTCAGTGATTAATAAGATATCTCTCTGCACTATACAAGTCTCTACTGTCATCAACTATATTCAATTCAATACGAACGAACGGTATTTAATTCTTTGTGGAATTGATCATAAGAAAGAAAAAAAACAAAGTAAATGGTGTCTGTTATGGGGCAGATCAAAGGCGCCCACTCTTGTGAGTTCTTCTGACTCGTGCAATTTCTTCTGAAATGTATTCAAGTGTTCAGGTTTTTCTATTTGGAAGGTTCCTATGATTACCACCATCATTATCCCACCCACTCACTCCATTGATTTCCATGGGCTAGCTATACCTAACTATATATTGGTCAACAACTTCATCCATCTCAACTGCTTCCAAAGAAAAATAACAACAGGTTTCATGAGATTCCTTTTATTTTCTCGGAAGTTTTTGTTTTTTCACTGACTAGTGGTACTAGTAAACTAGTTATATGTCCACTTCTCCGAAGTTTCCAAGAACATAACATTTGGATTTTTCTCCAACCTGTTGGTCCTTTATTCCAGTGGTAAACCGGTATAAAGATTTGGTCGTGATCAGTGGCGGAACCAGGACAACAGTATTGGAGGGCTTGAGGTGTATTTAGAAGGGGCTTCAAGCCTATCCTTTATCAACCATAGTTATAATAAAATGAATCTAACATTTGGTCGTGATCAGTGGCGGAACCAGGATACCAATATTGGAAGGGTTTGAGGTGTATTTAGAGGGCCCTTCACCACTCCTTTTTGTGGGGATTATAATGTGGTTAGGCTATCTGCCCTGCACTTATAAAAGGTATCCTAAAATTTAAAAATAACTAACTTACACTCTATTCTAATTAACCTAATAACCAACTAAACCTAACCATATATATCTAATCTAAACAAAATTATTAACATGAAAAAAAAAACGAAACTGTGCCGAAATTTCTAGTTTCGGAAAAGAAAAAATCTTCTCTTCTTCTTCACTCTTTCTGTAACCTTCCTCGTTACATTAATAGTCAATATGTACACTTGTAGATATTTTCTCACAAACCCATTACTTTAAATTCGTAATTCTTTTTACCAAATTTGAGTAAAAATCAACAAAGTATTCTGAAAAAGAAGTTACAGAAGCAAGTTCGATTCGGAGAATTTTATAACAAATCCTAGTTTGGTAACTGAACTTTTAGAAAAGAAGTACACGAAGAACACTTCGGCTAGAAAGAAATCTTCTTCAGCATGACCGAACATCTGAAAATAACACCAAATGTTAAGTCCTTCGGTTATGTCGCAAATTATCCTAATCGAACTTGTTTTTGAAAACTCATATGTTGAGTTCGGCTAAGACGGAACAAATTTCTACTAATCGAATTGCTCTCTGAAAGCCTATATGATGAGTTCGGTTTCATCGCAAAAAATGTCTTCTAACCGAACTTTATATTAGTAACCGAACATTTATGTTTTAATGCCGAACTTTTATCTTTCGTAGCCGAAACTTTATGTTGGTAACTGAACATTACTATGTATACCCCAAAATATAAGTTCGGCTATAAAAATGGTAACTCGAGTAAACCAAACATTACTCAGTATACTTCAGAACAAAGAAAAAACTCCATTAAAGCTAAGTTCGACTACTTGTGTCTTCAGAAACATTAGCCGAACTACATTTACAGATAATTTCGACTACCTGTTCTTCATATTTGGTAGCCGAACATGTTGGCCTAGCCAAATCTAGTTATAAAATTTTAATTTTTATGAAATTCTAGCCCAATTCAAATAAGAAAAACTAAATTAGAAATATGCCTAAGCATCCCGAACATAATCCTCTGCTTGTGGCTGGTAAAATCCATCATTATGATCTTCAAATTGAATTTTGGAAAGAATACATTCACCATCTATTAAAAAACTCGTTTCTGGATCGTTTTGAAGATTAATGAATACTCTGGGAGATGAAGGTTATGATTCGCATGAGCTGTCACTCGAATCACTCATTTCGAATTCATCCATATCAAGAAAAAGAAAATTTTAAATATTTATCCAAAGCCCTCTTCTTCTTCTTCTTCTTATTCTTCTTCTTCTTCTTCTTTAATTCTACTTCTTCTAAAAAACAGAAACGGAAATGATAATTTTGTCATTTGGTTGAATATTTGGATAGGGGGTGGTTTAAATTACTTCCAAATCTAATAAAATGAAAATCATGGTACCACTCCAAAATTGAGTGGTGCCCAAAAAATCATTCTTATAATAGGTTGTGATAATAACATCATTTGGGTTTCTAAGGGGTGCTTGAGCCTCGGTAAGCCATGCTCTTGGTCCACCCCTGGCCGTGATGCTGGTAAATCAAAAATGATCGAGCGCCCAAGGGATAAGAATACAAGTATTTATAAAAATGGCCACTAAGAGCAGTTCTTGTGGACTCAACAAACTTGTAGTTTGTTCATTTTGATCCCACAATGGACTCAACAAACATGAAAAACAGATGGGAAAACCAAGAAAGTTGAGGGTTTGTTGAGTCAGGCAAAAGATTTCACGCACGCTTGATGGAAAACCGGACGGTTGAACCAAAAACGCTGGCGTGTGTTTCAGAAACGCTAGCGTGTGACCCAAAACCGCCAGTTTTTCCTTCACACGCCAGCATCTGAAGTGAAACCCTCCAGCATGTGGACCAAACCCGCCAATAGTTACTTTCCAATCTCGTCATCCAGCGGATGTTATTCCTTTTGTTTCCCTATAAATTCACCTCATCTTCAAACTTAAAACTCACACCTTCTTCATCTCTACTCTCTACCTCAAAATTGTGAAACAATTTCATACCATCTCAATACTCACTTTTCCTTTGTTTCAAACACAACTATTCATATCAACTCAATCTACCATAAAAAAATGTCTATAAATTTCATTTCTAACAAATATGGCATCCTCATCGTAACAATCACAACAACGATCATAACAACAAACACAACAACGATCATAACAACTAAAACAACAACAATCACAACGAGAAACACAACAAGAAACACAACAAGAACACAACAAGATACACAACAATCACAACCAAGAAGCACAAGAATTCGTGGTGTCAAGTATACGATGGATGAAGACGAGTTAATTTGTAGGAATTATGTATTATTTACATTAAATCAAATCAATAAAATGGTATTTATCAAGAAAATAATACTTTTAATGGAAAGATTTTCCAAAAATTTTGTGAAGAAATCGGTAACATTAATAATCGTGATGCATGCCGAAGGGTTGTCTGATTGTTTTCACACAATTTCAGCATTCGCTATTGAATACGTAACTTTGATCATGCAAATGTGGCGCAACAAAAAATGTGGTGAAAGTGAACCGGAAGTGGAACGAAGATGTCGGGAAGAGTGGAAAAGATCCCACAAAGCAGGTTTTCAATATGAAACTTGCTTAACAAGTTTAATCCATACTTGCTGGAAGGTAATCAAATTCCTGCAAGATCACCACATGGTCCAATCTCGCAGAATTTTCATAATGGTGGGCCTGCTTCCTCACCTGAAGGAACTAGATCTCCATATACCGGGTCTCCAAGTAGTCAGGAATAACACAACTCCAAGTAGTTAAGTTTAATTTAAATGTAATCGTTTAGTTAAAATGACTTTTAATATAATTGCCTTGATTTTAATTTTAAGTGTAGTCGTTTAGTTAAAAACAAACAACTTTAAATTAAATAACACATTAATTAAAATAAACAACACTAAATTGAAACATAACATCTATCTTCCTCTGCCTCGCCCACGCGCATCGTCTGTTGCTCCTTTTAAATCCCAAAGGTGCCTAGTTAGATCTTCTCTCAGTTGTCCATAGATTACCCGGCTTTGGATTCTGTCAGTGGCAAGTTTATATTCTCTTGTCGGACGCTCATGGTGAACCACAAGATTCGACCTCAAATCTTCATCTGGAAAACTAGTCCAGGTTGGGTCACGTGTGGTTTTTTCAATGATCATGTTATGCAGAATGATGCAACTCAGCATAATTTTGTTCATTTCTTGATGATCAAAAAAGCGTGCCGGCCCAGCTATGATGGCAAACTTTATTTTCAGTATGCCAAAAGCGTGTTCAACATCCTTTCTGCATTCCATTTGTTTTGTGTTAAAGTACTTCATATCCTTCGAAGTCGTCGGTCCAAAACCTATCTGACTATAAGCTTGAACCACAGTTGACCATTCTGGATAGATTCCGTCTGCTGGATAATAACCCTAAGTGTGGTCATGACCGATGATGGTGAAATTAAAGTGCGGCGCGATCCCATGCTTAAGTTATTCAAACAATGGTGACTTATACAAAACGTTGAGATCGTTATTTGAACCCGGGAGTCCAAAAAAAGCATTACAAAACCAACAATCATAAGTAGCTGAGGCTTCCAAAATTATAGTTGGTTTTGGATAATGATCCTTATATTAGCCTTCCCATTCAACCGGACACGCATTCCACGTCCAGTGCATGCAGTCAAGACTACCTAGCATCCCTGGAAAATCCCTCGCGGTATTTTCTGCAGTTATTCTTTGAACATCTTCCTGAGTATGCTTTCTTAAAAAGGTTGGACCAAAATGCTCGACTATTGTTTCGCAAAACAATTTGAGATGCCTAAAGGCAATTATTTTCCCAATACGGATATAATCATCCGTGAAATCCGCTGGTACCCCGTAACATAGTATACGGACGCCGTAGTGACCTTTTGTTTGGGATTGGAGCCTGATACATGGCGTGCATCATACTGATAATTAAATAAAGGTTGAACCTGGCAAAGCTCGGCAATAATCCTTTGCGTCAAGTTGTGGCCCATGCGGAATCGTCGCTGAAATTCCTCAACGGAATAGACACAACCATGATTAAAATAATTGCTTCATCTTGTCGTGGCAAAAATGTTGATCTCGCCACGTCCATCATCTAGTCATAACTTCATATGGCTCTAAAGGCTTTGGTATGATCTCCGTTTGTAATTGCAACATAAAATTTCGCCTCCTTCTATCTTGAATTGCATCTTCATCCATTTGACGCAAAAACTCCATACACATTTCTTCCTCTTCTTCATACAACATTTCATCCATCTCCATATCTTTCTCAGAAGAACCAAAATCAGGATTCATGGTTGAAAATCGAAATCAATTGAAATTAAGAAAAGATTGATCGGATGAAAGATTGTTGTGAATTTGTGATGTCAAACTCGAGCAGTATTTATGGAAGTAGAAACTAGCCGTTCCGGTGATTGTTTAAAAGTAGCCGTTCGAAGTCTTGGTTCACCCGCCAGCGGTTTAACCATGCACGCCAGCGTTTCTTCTTCACATATCAACGGCTTTACTTCGTCCTGACGCTTGACGATCAACCAGTCATTTTGTTTCCCATAATCCGGAATCACGTATGCCCTTCACATGGCTCAACAAGTAATTTGTTCTGTACATTGCCATTGGAATTCCAATGAGATGTGAACCAAAATATATATCTGCATTCAAATGGGTACACAACTATGGAGTTGTAGGCATGTTGTTGGATTGTGGCAGCTGGAAAATGTCAGATTTTCGTGGTCGGGTCGGGTCGGTAGGAGTATTTTGTCACGTAGTACATCGTCTTTACACCCTTTGTCTTTCGTCTTTCATCTTGTTTCAACCCCACTCCCCCACCTCCACCCCCCGTCTTTTAATATTTCTCTCAGACTCGGTCTTCTCCTTGTGTCTATAAATAAAGGATTTGTCTCTCTGTTTCTCACATACATTCATTCAGGATTGTGAAGATCACACAATTCTCTATCTCTTTCTCATTATCTTCACTCTTATCCATCTCTCTCCCTTAAATGAAGGCGTTACTCTTGGGTGGTGGTGCTGTGAGAAATGACGATGAAGATGAAGACGAAGAAGTCCAACAGTGGATGCTTTGTCTTTTGAGGGGAATGAGTGTTTGGCTCGAGGCCACCAACTTAACTAGATCATCAGATCTATTCACTTATGGTGATGATCGGAGGGTGTTTTAGGATCTTAAGTTGGTGTCGCCGGACCAGGCTTCATTCCCCCCAATTACAACCATCCTAGGCTTCAATCAACACAGAACACATCAGATCTCAGGTTTGTTGGTGGGTTTTCTTTATTTTCTCAGTGATTTAAATTTTTTATTCTATTTCAAGGAAGTTTGAGTTTGTTTTGTAGAGCAGATTGGTGTAATGATGAAATTTTTTGACTACTTCTCTACCTAGATTCTCTCCATCTTTCTCTCTCTCTCTCATCTCTGACTGAGTGAGAAAGATTTTTCATCACTACCCATCATCTGAATCCGTTTTCTAACTAGTAATCTTAGTATGTTTGTTAAAATCATCATCATCATCATCATCTTAGTAATTATGATGTTTCTTTCTTGCCAGTGTTAATCACCTCACTCATCTCTGCTAATTATATTAAGGGGTAGAAGTAGAACAAGTGTTGGTGGGGGGCCTCTCACCTCACCTAGAGATTTCATAGTAATCTACACATATTTAGTATTGGAATCTCTTAATTTAGATTCTTAAATTAAGCCATTTTGGTTTTTGGGAACAGCATCACATTTACGAGTTATTTTCTTAGACATGCTGAGTGCACATGGGTTCTATATTCAAGTAGTACTTGTTTCATGTTTGTTTACTGTTTTTCTGTTATTGCTAGTAGTATAACAGCTTAGACTTGCACACAATAAGCTTAATAAAATCAGAGAGATCTTGATTTAGTTCACACTACTAATCTTTTCTGTAGTAGAAATGTAGAATAGAAGAAAGATATTCATTTATGTGTATCGGAGGAGGAGGGTACACATGTAGTTCTTACTCTGTGCATGTGAATTTACTCGCAATATATAGAGTATTTTTACTTGAGTAATGGGCATTCTAGTTAAAAGGTGTGGTTGCTTTTCTTTCATTAACACCTTTTGATTGTTGAAGGATATACTAGTAGTAGTACATGTAACCAAGAGAAAGTAAGAGAATCTCTCAAGTATATACAGGCAGGAGTTACGTGATATTGCGTGTATGTTGGTAAGGGCGCCGGTGAGGGACTGACTGACATGCATATGATAAGATGGTGGTGCTGCTGGTTTTGTTGGTGGTTGGGTTTACCTATTAAGTCCAAGACGGCAAACAAACCGGAAGAGGTAAAAAAGGTAGTGTTAGAGTGAAAGAGTGTCTTTTTTTTACCTGTTTCTTGCTTCCTAGCGAGTGTTCATCATCTTATGTTTGGGTTTATTGATTTAGCTTCCGACATAATGATTCTAAAAATCCATCATGCATGTAGAGAAGAGAAATAGGTGGAGGAGCCAAGCCATAGATATATTATTGGACACTGCAACTTCTTGTTTGTATGCAGCGTGGGCGGAGACTCGGTTGCCTTGGGAATAAGGGAAGAGGAGGAGAATCAAGTGTCACTTTCGTAATTAAATGTTGAATGTTGAAATTTAAGAGCATTCAGTAAATTTCATTTTTTGGAAAAGGAGACAGAAAAATAAGCTGTGTAACTTTTTATTTAACTTTTACTGCTGCTAGGATCCGTGCTGCAATGATAACCCAATTATGAGTCTGCTTCATTTAAATTTTACTGTCTACTGCTACTGTCTATTCTTCTGGCTAGCATAACATGTGAATTCATTCCCACATACCTAAAACCCTGCACAACCCCTCTATCACATTGAATGAATTAAAAGCAGGAAAGACGATAATGTAATGTTCACCCACCATGGTGAATTTAACAATTAAAACTTGAACAGTTAGTTGATCAAGCTAGTGCGGTTGTATTATCAACATTCAAATTGAATGTATTGTATATGCAAGCAAGAAGTACTCCAATGTGACATCCATCTATTATCTTTTTATGATGTGATTATGGCAGAAATCCAACTGGGGCCTAAAGTCCCTGTTAAACCAACTTGCAAAACAGCTACTTTTCTACTAGCATTTTTGTTTAATCAAGTGAATAGTACCTCAGCTAATGTTCTACACTGTTTCTAATCTTCAACTGCATGGCTAAAACAAATCAGAGAGACCAAGCAAAGGTCAAGAGGCAAAAAATAAGAATACAATGTACGTAAACTAGAGTGGGCAATTAGTCTTCGGCTCTACCGACTTCAGGCATGTTGTATAGTCAATTTAGTGTTCTTGATTTGGATTTAAAATGAGCACCAACGGAATGGTTTTGAAATTTGAGTTAGATTTCAAAATGAAATTCGAACAAGAAAAGGTTGAGGTTATGATTAATAAATGATTACAGTGTTGAATGGTATTTGTTATTGGGCAAGCAGGCAGGCAGGCAGGCAGATGAATGAATAATAACTCAACAACTACCTCCAATGTCTGTCTGACTCATGCTGGGTGGCAGAAGAAGTAGGTTTCTTTCTTTCTTCTGGTGTGTGGTGATGGAGGTTTATGTACATGTTTGGTAGCTATCTATCATTATTCAATATCTATCATTATCCAATATCCATCCCTCGATTCTAACGGGCTATTTATCCATATCTATCACATTCACATTCAACTAATATAGGTTGGCATGCAGCTGGTCAACAAGTTCATCTCCACTGCTCCCTCCCACCCGCCCAGAGAGAAAATTCATTACAAGTTTCGCTAGATTCCTTTTTGTTCCTCTTGTCGTAGTTTGCCACCCTTACACCCTAGCTAGTAATTTATTTCAAAGTAGTAGTCTATTTCTACAAGCTTTATTCATCATAGCACTGCTCACACATTAAATCTTGCTTGAAATTTGGTTTTGATCCAACGTTGATTTTCAATAGGGATGTTTCGCCAACCAACCATGTATAGAAATACAGCTAGTTATATAGCAGATATTGTAAGATCTATTCATTAAATTACATACTAGCCAGTCTTAGCTATTTGAGTACATAGATTCTAATCTTTGACAAGCAGTAAATAAAGAAAAAATCATCTAAAAAAATTGATCAAATACACTAGGTGGGTGTGAAGCGAACAGACTGATGAGTCGCATTTCACAGAGCCTCCAATTGTCGGACGACGACTATTCTTCACATAATTGTCCACAAGATGCAAAACGGTTTTGGACCAGTAAAACAAAGACCTGAAACACAAAAAAAAAAAAAAATGTCAGCAATTGAATTGAATGTTGTTGGCATGGTGATAACGTAGTTTCATCATCACAGTGGGGGTGGGTTGAGAATGAGAACCGAGGAGAATGGTGCTGCATGGGTTCCTGGTCATGTCTGGATTCCAGCTGTCGGGTCGGGTTTTGTCTCTTATTACGTCTTTATTTTCTTCCATCAACCCCACATACACCACCCCACCCCACCCCAACCCCGTCTTTTAATATTTCTCTACCTCTCTCTCTCAAATACACAGTAGTCCTTTTGACTCCTCTTCATTTTATAACCAAGAAGAAGAAGAACTCTCTTTCTATCTCTCTCTCACACAATTCAATTCTTGAATTTCATCTCTCTATATTTACTGTTTCTCTCGACTATCTTCATCCTATCTCCTTTTATCTCTCTCTCACTCCCCCTTAAATGAAGGCGTATCTCTTGGGTTCTTTGTTGTGTTCTTCTGAAAAAAGAATCAGAAGTAGAAGTTCCATTCAGAAGAAGAAGAAGAAGTAAAACACAAGAAGAAGAAGTCTAATAGAGGATGGATGCTTTTGTCTTTTGAGGGGAATGTTGTTTGGCTCGAGGTTACCAACTAAAACTAGTTTCACGATTGTTTTAAAAATTAATCATCAGATCTAGAGTCAATTGTGATTAGTACTGATCGATTTAAAAATCATCCGATCTCTGTTGGTGTCTTCGGACCAGGCTTCATTCCCCTCAATTACAAGTATCCTAATCCCACATCTCTCTCTTACAAGCTCAGCTCAATCATCATCCGTACATCATCTCCATCTTCATCATCATGATGTTATCTACAGATCTAAGCTTCATGGGTGGGTTTCTTCAAATCTCTATATTTGATTTCAGTTATATGATAAATAATTTTTGTTTTTAAGGTTTATGTTTTTATTATGGAACATCAGATTGGTGTAATGATGAAGTTTTTTGACTGTTTGTTTCCATAGATTCTCTCTGACTGACTGACTGACTGAATGAGAAATAGATAGATTTTCATCATTACACCTAAAGGCCTAAATCTAAGTCTAATTTTGATTTTTATTTGAGATAACTAATAGTCTTATCTTCATTTTCATCATCATCTACATCTAATAATTGTGTTTCCTGTCAGTTTTAATCACTTCATTCATCATCACTTTTCTACTAATCATGTGGGGGACCTCATTAATTATCTCTCTCTGTTTTAGTAACTTCATGTCATTTTACTATCTAGCTAGGGTTTCATATTCATCTACACATTTAGGGATATATTTAGATTCTTAAAACCAAACCATTTTTGGGAAATTTCCAAGAATTACATTTACTAATTGATAATCTTATCAACAACCAAAATGTGCTCATCTTTGAGTTGCAGTACTACTATTATCTAGCTACTTATTTGATGTTAGGTAGTGGTAACAGTTTAGAATTGCACAGAGAGTTTTCATGCTTCTCTGATAAATTGTAATCTCCGTCTCTTTATTGTACTACTACCTTCTTGTTCTTCTGTACATATCCTCTTTAAACTTTTAAAAATTAGATATCCAAAGAATAATCAGACTTCTTTTGCATGGCTGGGGAAGAAGGCAAAGTGTTATCAGAAGTTCAGAACCAGAAAGATGACTTTACCTATGGCATGGCAGCAGCAAGAATCTAGCTAACAGAGATTTTCCTTTTGAATAACTTTTTAATTGTTTCTATACATTTAGGGTTAAGATTTACACAGCTTTATAGAATGTTATAGAGATACTTTTGCTTTCTTTGTATAAAAACGGTCAGCATTTAATTTCAAATCCATCTGTTAGATCTTCTTCTTATCTTTTCCCCTGCAGCTTACAGATAATACTATATGTGAATGAGTGAATGAATTAGCATTGAGCAGCTTTATTATTGTTTGGTTCATTCCAAAGATGGTTTGCATTGACTGCAGAGAAACAGTACTTGTATTTTACAAACAAATCATGATACATTAAACTGATGAAAGAATAATCCCAGCTAAGCTAAGCTAACCTATCTGTTGCAGTAGCTACATACTTCAGACATAACCCACTTGCTTCTATGATCTTATGTATGAAGTGTGGCCTTGTGGGTTTGTCTGCTTTGGTATGACTGCTTACCTGTATTGCTTAGAGGATAAAAGGCTGCACCAACATTGTTTTCAAGTTTAAATACAGTACTTGTTTGATATCAGTAAGTGTCATTCATGCGTTTTTGAAAAAAGGATGATTATAGTTTGAATAATGAAGTTTGGCTTTTTGATGATGTTAATACTTTCACTGAAATGTAAAGTGTGGGTTTTTCTCTGTCGCATCACTTTTTTTTTCTTTTTTTTTTGTTGAGGTAACAAACAAGAACACAGTGAACTCATCAACAAAGATCTTAAAAAAGGGGTACATTTATATTGGATAAATCAAAAAAAAAAAAAAAAAAAGATTTGAAAGATTTTATATTACTATTATTATTATGGTGTAGCTTGAAGGAAGAGATCATCTGTTGAGTGATGTGATGATGATGTTGAGAGATAGAGAGAGGGTTTTGTTTGTTTTGATGAAGAAAGTTTCCAAATGGTATGGTTTGTCAATTCAAACAGGTATCGAGAATAGTTTAGTAGGCATAGAAATAGCAAGAAAAACAGGTGATATATGACTCGATCTCGATAGATGGACAGCTGATTGATATGTGTCCATTGATAACACTCTGGAATACAAGAAGCAGCAGTCGTGGTAGTAGTAGTCGGTCCTGCATGTTTACTGATCTATCTATTCTAATATAGCTAGCCCATGTGATTTCTTTGCAGATATGTGTACGGGCATCTTTCAAATACATGTATATGTCTTTTATTTGCGTTTTTATTTTGTAACATCCAATTACCCGAACAATGCTTCCAAGAACCAAGAACATGTCAACAACCTCTCTAGATCTTTTACCGTTAGGCAGGCTGATTCCTCTTGTACCCATCAGAGTATATCGACCATTTTTGCATGTATAATAAGCATTTCAAATACGACTAAATGAGTAAGATCAAAGCAAGGCCACACTTTGAAAATCTGAGAAACTACTGGTCTGGAATCTAGGAAACAATATCACAATATTTTTATGTTTTTAGTTACTTGGTATCTCGTGCATATAAATGAGTAGAGTATGAATGAATGAAGAATCATAAAACATACCAAATACAAGCCATTCTATTGGGGTTATATCCCATCCATCCTTTTGATGTGCATGGGAAATCGGAATTAGAGATATCATTTAATTTACTACAAAAAAATCTCGATTAATTGGATTCCCTTTAGAGACTAATTAACGTTGAAAATTAGTCTTGTTGTTGTCGCATGGGGAAAAAGATAGACTGACTGACTTTTGTGTGGAAGAGGGAGTAGTACTTTTGGGGAGTTGTAGTTGTGGTAGTAAGTAGTGTTGACTTTCATTTTATTTTCCTTCTTTTTGACTCTTTTTTGTTGCTGAAAAGAAGTTCAAACCTCCTTCATTGGTGGTACTGGTCGACAATTCGATATATATAGCTATAGAGTGGGGGAAAGTTCGGTAGGTTTGTTCTTCTTTTGAAGAATTGGATTCGATTGGATTGACAAATTGATTTGTAGTTTCCCAATGCTCGATCGATCGTAATTTCCTCCGTGGGCCAAAACTTCAAAAGGTTTTTGAATGATTGATGATATATACTTTGCACTAGCCATAGGTCCATCTTCATTATGTAAAGTTTCATGACCATGGGACCTTGTGTCGATCAGTTCACTCGCCAGTTCTGATTATGTATCTGAGAACTTCTTTGTACATCTCCTTTGAATGGGGTTCATCGTAGACAAACACGAAGACGTCTGAAGAATGCATTTTGGACAGCGGATATGAAACATCGCTATGGTTTACAAGTCCGCTGCTATACTTTATATTCTAGGATCAGAGAGATGTTTATTGGGATTTTTGCAGCTAAATACTTCACCTTTTGTTTCATAAAATTGACAAGTAGTAAGGAAATGATAAAATTGTCGAAACAAAATGGGCTTTGATTATCTGAACCCAATTGACAATCCAAAATCTTAAACCTAACAGTAGCCCATGGCACGACGCCATACCTCAGTCGGACTGACATTTGATGAAACATAGTTTTAGAGTCACCTTCTTTCTATTTTGCTCGGTTATTGGAAGCCGGATGAGATGGTTAAGAGATAGCTTAGGGTAAGAGATAATGACAAGGTATACTCTTTATTAAACAGAATTAATTAAGGTTCGAACACTGTTTCTTTCCTTCTTCCTTTTCTTTTTTGTGCGAAACACCTCAAGGTTGGGACACTTAAGTTCAACCTATGTTTTTCGACTGTGGAAGTGCATCGGGTTTGAACTATAGAATGGTTTGAAATTGTGAATCTCCACATAAAAAGCACCTTGCATATCCAAAATTTGAGGTGTTTTTACTGAAAAAAATTGACCTCACCACTGCTTTTAGATTTTTGTTGAAACAAAATGGGCTTGATTATCCGAGCCCATTTGAAATCCAAAATCCACAGCTAACAATAGCCCAAGGCCGGGTGCCATACTCTGAGTGAGTACTAGGGGTGAGCAAAAACATACAAATCCGTGGATTTTACCCAATCTGTGTGCTTAAGCCTTAGGGTCCAAGTCGGATATGGTGTTAGACTAGAGGGTTTTATAGTGTACCGGAGATGCTGATTGGGTAGAGAAATCAACTTATAAAATCATATCCAAACTCATAGTCCAGAGAATGAAACCCTATCTCAACAAAATAATATCCCCCTATCAATCTGCTTTCATTCCTGGGAGGAAAATATATGATAATATTGCCATTGCTCATGAACTTATTCATTCTATGAGATCCAAAAGAGGAGTCAAAGATGAAAATGGAAGCATGGGCATAAAGATTTACATGGCAAAAGCTTTTGATAGAGTTGATTGGAAATTTCTTAATATTATTATGTCCAAGATGGGTTTCAATGATCAATGGTGCCAAAAGATCATGCAATGCATCACTACCACCACCTCTGTTGTTCTTATAAATGGCTCTCCTAACTCTTTCTTCAAACCTTCTAGAGGCCTAATATAGGGTGATCCCCTATCCCCTTACCGTTTTCTTTTCTGCATGGAAGCTCTATCCAGAATTCTTATTCATGTTGAAGACTTAGTCATCATTTCTGGAATAAAGATCTGCAGAGGTGCCCTTTCTATAAACCATCTACTCTTTGCTGATGATTGCATGGTCTACTGTAAAGCTAACAAAGTGGAAGCTCAGAATCTCATGGACATCCGTAATATTTTTGGTGACACTTCTGGCCAACTAATCAACTTCAACAAATCAGGAGTGTTTTTCAGCAAAAAAACTAGTATCCATAAAGATTAGTGAATTACTTAATTCAAAATCAAGACGAGCATGCATACAGTTTACCAAAGTATCTTTTTTTTTTCTTAAAAAATACACTATCATAAAGAAATATTCACAAAGTTTAGCATCCTGATTAAAGATGCGTTTTGTTAAATAACAGATATAATAAAGGGGAATGGAAAAAAAAATTAACCGATCAACAAAAGGAGTGCAAAGAAGAAAAAAGAAAAAGTAAAACCTACACCACGAATCTTATCAATTTGTTTTAGGGTTGAGATGGGTTTTATTAAGTTCAATATCAATCAAACTTATTAAGTTCAATATCAATCAAACCATATTTGTACTTTCTTAGAAATTTTCCTCCAAACTGCAACCAGGGAACAAACAGAATATAAAAGATAGAAAGTCCATTGTTAACGTTGGTTTAGAAACTTGTTAAAAGTTAATACGAGCATATAATTTACTGAAATATTTAGTTAAACAACAGTGTATCGCAATGAAATTTTCACGAAATGTAGCATCCGAATTAGAATAAATATTTTATCAAGATAACACAACAACAGTGTATCATAATGAAATATTCACGAAATATAGTATCCAGATTAAAATAGATATTTTGTTAAATAACACGCACAGTAAACTTAGATGTATATTGAAAATTAAAGATTCATTTATGTGTATATATATGGTTTTATGTAACACAAACTTTATCAAAGTGAAAAAATTAAGCTAGGAAGAATGTTTCTCGTATCCTTTATCACTTGGTTATATATAAGATTAGGGGCATCCCCTTCCATAACTCATAAATCTTGTACTTCCTATACAGTTTTGCTACCAAATATCCTAGGGTATTACACTCTCTAATAACATGCTTAACTTTCCACTTCAAATCAAAAATAAACATAGCTGGTCAGAGTTGTCAATATAAGGTATCATCTATTGTTGGAACTCCCAAGATGCGTTATTGAACGAGATGAAGCATCATTTCAAGCATGTGTTGTGTATTATATGCATATTCTCAAGCATGCGATGTACACTTAGTAAAGTGACACATCTTGTCCCGTAGTTCACCACTAGTCAAGAGTGCGCCCCACATGATGCGTCATCGAGAAAAAATATACATTATCTCAAAATTGCGACGTACATTGTATCAGCTCGGCATTATTACGTTACAACACCATTATGCTTGTTTACCAAGAGACGTGTGACATTTACGTATGTTGCTTACCCGTGGAAGCATTATGATGTGAATACGTTATCATTGTTGTTGCTTACAAAGTGGCGTAAGATCATGCTATGCTTATTGAGGATGCATCATATAGCATTCGCATGCATCATACCGCGTAAAAGAGGTGGGATGAGGCACATGGCCCACAACTCTTAAATTTCTACAACATATATGCTAGTTCCGGGCACGACCAAGGCATATGCATTACTTGAAAATATGTGGTGTACATCAAATGATGCAGAGAGCAGGTGACTTAACAATACCACTAAAAAGAAGCCATTGGTGGAACAACAAAGAAAGTGGATTAACATGGATTAGATACCACTGGCAAAGACAAACTCATAGCATTTGTGATCGATGTTGGACTGTTGCACATGATGATGAGAACTGTGCTGAAGCTGTTGAATTCCTGAGTGTGAATAGTCTCACTTTGGAAGAATATGAAAATGAACAACAAGAAACTGAAGGCATGGAGGATGATATGAATGACCAAACTGCAGAAGCAATTCTTGAGGATGAAGAAAATATGGAAGCTGATCAGGAAAGAACTTGCAAGAGATATAGAAATCAAGAGGAGCATCCTACTTCTATTATCCCTCAAAACAATCCAGTTTTAGCCACTCACAGAATGAACAAAAATGAAAACAGGGAATCAAACACAAGTGATGAATATATGGAGGAAGCACAGATGGATGGAAAACAAGGAATGCATGCAATACCAAAGGAGTTATCTTCAAAGCTGCAAATGGACCCTTCAGTAATGGGAAATCTCTTTTCTCAAGTTTCCTTTCATATAAATTCTCAAAATTTAGATTGCTTTAAGGTCTCGTTTTTTAAAAATTTCTATACTAGTGTCTTACTTAGCTACCATCTTTTTTTAGGCAAAATGAGAATACTATCCTAGAATATTCAAGGATATGGAAACAAGAATACTAGAGCCCATCTCAAAGACTTAGTTAGAACTAATGATCCTACAATAATCTTTCTAAGTGAAACTAAATCCCACCTTAAAAAAATGGAGAACTAATCTAATTAAGCCACTTAATTATCCTAACCATTTTATTGTGAATACCGTGGGTATTGCAGGTGGTTTATGCATATTGTGGAAAGATGTTATTAATCTTAATATCATAAATTCTGAGTTTAATGTGATTAACTGTGAATTCTTTATTAATGCTAGATCCAAAGTTCGTATGTCTTGTATGTACGGGGCTTTACCAAATGGTAACAGAGATGAGCAATGGAATTTTGTAAAATATTTTAGTGAGAATATAGATTTACTTTGGATTCTCATTGGTGATTTAAATTTCATAATCAGTAATGATGAAAAAGAAGGTGGTATTCCTCATACTCAAGCTGCTCTTGATTCTAAAATTGTGGATGATTTGGGTCTTCATTGTGTTAATTTTTCAGGTAACCCCTGTACTTGGTCCAATAAAAGGCATGGTAATGATCTAGTGCAGGAAAGACTTGATAAAATTCTTGTAAATGATAAATGGTATAACCTTTATAATAATTGTCATGTTTATCATTTATCTCTAACATCCAGTGACCATAATCCTTTGGTGTTAACTAGTTCTAGAGACACTAATCCTGTTAGGAGACCTATAAAGTTCAGTAGATGTTGGTTTAATGATCCTAAATATAAAGATATTATTAGTGAAAACCGGAATGCTACTACTAATGGCTCTATAGCATTTAAACATAAAAATAATTTGAAAAATGTGAAATTTATCTTAAAAGATTGGAATATCCATTCTTTTGGTCACATTCAAACAAATACTAGTACAACCGTTGACACGGTGGGAGAGCCGACTGAAGAACTTGACGAAACGACACCACTACGTGATTGCACGGATTCAGATTTGTAAAGGAAAAAAATTGTAAAAGAGATGTGCATAAATTATAATTCTAATTTGTAAAGAAAAATTGTTTTTAAGTTGACATGTGAAATGTTTTCTGTTTGGGAAAAAAATTTAATCTAGGTTGTAAATATCATGATACTAATGGATCTTAGGCATTCAAATCCAAGCTTCGAGAAACTTCCATGTTACTCCGGGATTACCCACACTTTGTTTAAGACTATTGTTAAAGGTTTGTCTCACTTAACTCAGGTAATTATTCAAGTGTAGAAGTCCATATGTAAGAGGAATCAATTGTAACAAGAAAAACAAAAGAATTTTTTCTTTTGTGGAGGAATGGTATGACATGGCTGTTGCGAACCTGTGATAAATGGCAAAATGTTCTCATTTTGCTGGTACAAATACTAAGTAGACTTTGTAAAGCATCAGGTATGCTACATAGATTCACAATCTCAGCAGCGAGGAACTGAACCGACCAACAAACCTTTTACTACTTGTCCATTAATAAGTATCAATCGTCTTCCTCTATGACAAATCTTCATACTTCCTGCTAGCATGTAAGAACTCTGCCAGTAGATAAAATGATTGTACAATTAGCTAAGATAACTACAACAAATAACTTTGTCATTCAAATCACTGCACTCGACCTATTTTAAGAGATAATTTCCAAGACAGGTACCAAAAAAGGTAATCCAAGTTGATTAAGATACAGATAAACATTATAACTGCTTCTTTGGTTAGCAGCTCATCAACAAAGCTCGAGAATTTCAAGCAACAGAAAAATCTATTCAAGCTCACAATGCCCTATGATTTCGTGTGAACTATTTACAGGTAATAAAAGGCTACAACCAGCTGAGGATCAAGTGACACTATCACCTTGCCTGGATTTCTTCTTTAAACAACAGTTCTCTTCATCTTCCAAGGATTTCAGTTTGTTCTTCTAAGGATTTCAGCCAGCTTCATCATACCGCGTAAAAGAGGTGGGATGAGGCACATGGCCAACAACTCCTAAATTTCTAAAACATATATGCTAGTTCCGGGCACGACCAAGGCATATGCGTTACTTGCAAATATGTGGTGTACATCAAATGATGCAGAGAGCAGGTGACTTAACAACACCACTAAAAACAAGCCATTGGTAGAACAATAAAACAAGTGTATTAACATGGATTAGATACCACTGGCAAAGATAACCTCATAGGATTTGTGATCGATGTTGGACTGTTGCACATGATGATGAGAACTGTGATGAAGCTGTTGAATTCCTGCGTGTGAATAGTCTCACTTTGGAAGAATATGAAAATGAACAACAAGAAACTGAAGGCATGGAGGATGATATGAAGGACCAAACTGCAGAAGCAATTCTTGAGGATGAAGAAAATATGGAAGCTGATCAGGAAAGAACTTACAAGAGATATAGAAATCAAGAGGAGCATCCTACTTCTATAATCCCTCAAAACAATCCAGTTTTAGCCATTCACAGAATGAACAAAAATGAAAACAGGGAATCGAACACAAGTGATGAATATATGGAGGAAGCACAGATGGATGGAAAACAAGGAATGCATGCAGTACCAAAGGAGTTATCTTCAAAGCTGCAAATGGACCCTGCAGTCATGGGAAATCTCTTTTCTCAAGTTTCCTTTCATATAAATTCTCAAAATTTAGATTGCTTTAAGGTCTCGTTTTTTTAAAAATTTCTATACTAGTGTCTTACTTAGCTACCATCTTTTTTTAGGAAAAATGAGGATACTATCCTGGAATGTTCAAGGATATGGAAACAAGAATACTAGAGCCCATCTCAAAGACTTAGTTTGAACTAATGATCCTACAATAATCTTTCTAAGTGAAACTAAATCCCACTTTAAAAAAATGGAGAACTAATCTAATTAAGCCACTTAATTATCCTAACCATTTTAGTGAATACCGTGGGTATTGCAGGTGGTTTATGCATCTTGAGGAAAGATGTTATTAATCTTAATATCATAATTATGAGTTTAATGTGATTAACTGTGAATTCTTTATTAATGCTAGATCCAAAGTTCATATGTCTTGTATGTATGGGGCTTTACCAAATGGTAACAGATCAATGGAATTTTGTGAAATCTTTTAGTGAGAATATAGATTTACTTGGATTTCATTGGTGATTTAAATTTCATAATCAGTAATGATGAAAAAGAAGGTGGTATTCCTCATACTCAAGCTGCTCTTGATTCTAAAATTTGTGGATGATTTGGGTCTTCACTGTGTTAATTTTTCAGGTAACCCCTTTACTTGGTCCAATAAAAGGCATGGTAATGATCTAGTGCAGGAAAGACTTGATAGAATTCTTGTAAATGATAAATGGTATAACCTTTATAATAATTATCATGTTTATCATTTAGCTCTAACAGCCAATGACCATAGTCCTTTGGTATTAACTAGTTCTAGAGACACTAATCCTGTTAGGAGACCTATAAAGTTCAATAGATGTTGGTTTAATGATCCTAAATATAAAGATATTATTAGTGAAAACCGGAATGCTACTACTAATGGCTCTATAACATTTAAACCTAAAAATAATTTGAAAAATGTGAAATTTATCTTAAAAGATTGGAATATCCATTCTTTTGGTCACATTCAAACAAATACTAGTACAACCGTTGACACGGTGGGAGAGCCGACCGAAGAACTTGACGAAACGACACCACTACGTGATTGCACGGATTCAGATTTGTAAAGGAAAAAAATTGTAAAAGAGATGTGCATAAATTATAATTCTAATTTGTAAAGAAAAATTGTATTAAGTTGACATGTGAACTGTTTTCTGTTTGGGACAAATTTTAATCTAGGTTGTAAATATCATGATACTAATGGATCTTAGGCATTCAAATCCAAGCTTTGAGAAACTTCCATGTCACTCCGGGATTACCCACTCTTTGTTTTAGACTATTGTTAAAGGTTTGTCTCACTTAACTCAGGTAATTATTCAAGTGTAGAAGTCCATATGTAAGAGGAATCAATTGTAACAAGAAAAACAAAAGAATTTTTTATTCTGTGGAGGAATGGTATGACATGGCTGTTGCGACCTGTGATAAATGGAACAATGTTCTCATTTTGCTGGTACAAATACTAAGTAGACTTTGTAAAGCATCAGGTATGCTACATAGATTCACAATCTCAGCAGCGAGGGAACTGAACCGACCAACAAACCTTTTTACTTGTCCATTAATAAGTATTAATCGTCTTCCTCTACGACAAATATTCATTCTTTCTGCTAGCATGTGAGAACTCTGCCAGTAGATAAAATGATTGTACAATTAGCTAAGATAACTACAACAAATAACTTTTTCATTCAAATCACTGCACTCGACCTATTTTAAGAGATAATTGCCAAGACAGGTACCAAAACAGGTAATCCAAGTTGATTAAGATACAGATAAACATTATAACTGCTTCTTTGGTTAGCAGCTCATCAACAAACCTCGAGAATTTCAAGCAACAGAAAAATCTATTCAAGCTCACAATGCCCTATGATTTCGTGTGAACTATTTACAGGTAATAAAAGGCTAAAACCAGCTGAGGATCAATGAAGTGACACTATCACCTTGCCTGGATTTCTTCTTTAAACAACAGTTCTCTTCATCTTCCAAGGATTTCAGTTTGTTCTTCTAAGGATTTCAGCCAGCTTCATCATACCGCGTAAAAGAGGTGGGATGAGGCACATGGCCAACAACTCCTAAATTTCTAAAACATATATGCTAGTTCCGGGCACGACCAAGGCATATGCGTTACTTGCAAATATGTGGTGTACATCAAATGATGCAGAGAGCAGGTGACTTAACAACACCACTAAAAACAAGCCATTGGTAGAACAATAAAACAAGTGTATTAACATGGATTAGATACCACTGGCAAAGATAACCTCATAGGATTTGTGATCGATGTTGGACTGTTGCACATGATGATGAGAACTGTGATGAAGCTGTTGAATTCCTGCGTGTGAATAGTCTCACTTTGGAAGATATGAAAATGAACAACAAGAAACTGAAGGCATGGAGGATGATATGAAGGACCAAACTGCAGAAGCAATTCTTGAGGATGAAGAAAATATGGAAGCTGATCAGGAAAGAACTTACAAGAGATATAGAAATCAAGAGGAGCATCCTACTTCTATAATCCCTCAAAACAATCCAGTTTTAGCCATTCACAGAATGAACAAAAATGAAAACAGGGAATCGAACACAAGTGATGAATATATGGAGGAAGCACAGATGGATGGAAAACAAGGAATGCATGCAGTACCAAAGGAGTTATCTTCAAAGCTGCAAATGGACCCTGCAGTCATGGGAAATCTCTTTTCTCAAGTTTCCTTTCATATAAATTCTCAAAATTTAGATTGCTTTAAGGTCTCGTTTTTTTAAAAATTTCTATACTAGTGTCTTACTTAGCTACCATCTTTTTTTAGGAAAAATGAGGATACTATCCTGGAATGTTCAAGGATATGGAAACAAGAATACTAGAGCCCATCTCAAAGACTTAGTTTGAACTAATGATCCTACAATAATCTTTCTAAGTGAAACTAAATCCCACTTTAAAAAAATGGAGAACTAATCTAATTAAGCCACTTAATTATCCTAACCATTTTATTGTGAATACCGTGGGTATTGCAGGTGGTTTATGCATCTTGAGGAAAGATGTTATTAATCTTAATATCATAAATTATGAGTTTAATGTGATTAACTGTGAATTCTTTATTAATGCTAGATCCAAAGTTCATATGTCTTGTATGTATGGGGCTTTACCAAATGGTAACAGAGATGATCAATGGAATTTTGTGAAATCTTTTAGTGAGAATATAGATTTACCTTGGATTTTCATTGGTGATTTAAATTTCATAATCAGTAATGATGAAAAAGAAGGTGGTATTCCTCATACTCAAGCTGCTCTTGATTCTAAAATTTGTGGATGATTTGGGTCTTCACTGTGTTAATTTTTCAGGTAACCCCTTTACTTGGTCCAATAAAAGGCATGGTAATGATCTAGTGCAGGAAAGACTTGATAGAATTCTTGTAAATGATAAATGGTATAACCTTTATAATAATTATCATGTTTATCATTTAGCTCTAACAGCCAATGACCATAGTCCTTTGGTATTAACTAGTTCTAGAGACACTAATCCTGTTAGGAGACCTATAAAGTTCAATAGATGTTGGTTTAATGATCCTAAATATAAAGATATTATTAGTGAAAACCGGAATGCTACTACTAATGGCTCTATAACATTTAAACCTAAAAATAATTTGAAAAATGTGAAATTTATCTTAAAAGATTGGAATATCCATTCTTTTGGTCACATTCAAACAAATACTAGTACAACCGTTGACACGGTGGGAGAGCCGACCGAAGAACTTGACGAAACGACACCACTACGTGATTGCACGGATTCAGATTTGTAAAGGAAAAAAATTGTAAAAGAGATGTGCATAAATTATAATTCTAATTTGTAAAGAAAAATTGTATTAAGTTGACATGTGAACTGTTTTCTGTTTGGGACAAATTTTTAATCTAGGTTGTAAATATCATGATACTAATGGATCTTAGGCATTCAAATCCAAGCTTTGAGAAACTTCCATGTCACTCCGGGATTACCCACTCTTTGTTTTAGACTATTGTTAAAGGTTTGTCTCACTTAACTCAGGTAATTATTCAAGTGTAGAAGTCCATATGTAAGAGGAATCAATTGTAACAAGAAAAACAAAAGAATTTTTTATTCTGTGGAGGAATGGTATGACATGGCTGTTGCGAACCTGTGATAAATGGAACAATGTTCTCATTTTGCTGGTACAAATACTAAGTAGACTTTGTAAAGCATCAGGTATGCTACATAGATTCACAATCTCAGCAGCGAGGAACTGAACCGACCAACAAACCTTTTATTACTTGTCCATTAATAAGTATTAATCGTCTTCCTCTACGACAAATATTCATTCTTTCTGCTAGCATGTGAGAACTCTGCCAGTAGATAAAATGATTGTACAATTAGCTAAGATAACTACAACAAATAACTTTTTCATTCAAATCACTGCACTCGACCTATTTTAAGAGATAATTGCCAAGACAGGTACCAAAACAGGTAATCCAAGTTGATTAAGATACAGATAAACATTATAACTGCTTCTTTGGTTAGCAGCTCATCAACAAACCTCGAGAATTTCAAGCAACAGAAAAATCTATTCAAGCTCACAATGCCCTATGATTTCGTGTGAACTATTTACAGGTAATAAAAGGCTAAAACCAGCTGAGGATCAAGTGACACTATCACCTTGCCTGGATTTCTTCTTTAAACAACAGTTCTCTTCATCTTCCAAGGATTTCAGTTTGTTCTTCTAAGGATTTCAGCCAGCTTCATCATACCGCGTAAAAGAGGTGGGATGAGGCACATGGCCAACAACTCCTAAATTTCTAAAACATATATGCTAGTTCCGGGCACGACCAAGGCATATGCGTTACTTGCAAATATGTGGTGTACATCAAATGATGCAGAGAGCAGGTGACTTAACAACACCACTAAAAACAAGCCATTGGTAGAACAATAAAACAAGTGTATTAACATGGATTAGATACCACTGGCAAAGATAACCTCATAGGATTTGTGATCGATGTTGGACTGTTGCACATGATGATGAGAACTGTGATGAAGCTGTTGAATTCCTGCGTGTGAATAGTCTCACTTTGGAAGAATATGAAAATGAACAACAAGAAACTGAAGGCATGGAGGATGATATGAAGGACCAAACTGCAGAAGCAATTCTTGAGGATGAAGAAAATATGGAAGCTGATCAGGAAAGAACTTACAAGAGATATAGAAATCAAGAGGAGCATCCTACTTCTATAATCCCTCAAAACAATCCAGTTTTAGCCATTCACAGAATGAACAAAAATGAAAACAGGGAATCGAACACAAGTGATGAATATATGGAGGAAGCACAGATGGATGGAAAACAAGGAATGCATGCAGTACCAAAGGAGTTATCTTCAAAGCTGCAAATGGACCCTGCAGTCATGGGAAATCTCTTTTCTCAAGTTTCCTTTCATATAAATTCTCAAAATTTAGATTGCTTTAAGGTCTCGTTTTTTTAAAAATTTCTATACTAGTGTCTTACTTAGCTACCATCTTTTTTTAGGAAAAATGAGGATACTATCCTGGAATGTTCAAGGATATGGAAACAAGAATACTAGAGCCCATCTCAAAGACTTAGTTTGAACTAATGATCCTACAATAATCTTTCTAAGTGAAACTAAATCCCACTTTAAAAAAATGGAGAACTAATCTAATTAAGCCACTTAATTATCCTAACCATTTTATTGTGAATACCGTGGGTATTGCAGGTGGTTTATGCATCTTGAGGAAAGATGTTATTAATCTTAATATCATAAATTATGAGTTTAATGTGATTAACTGTGAATTCTTTATTAATGCTAGATCCAAAGTTCATATGTCTTGTATGTATGGGGCTTTACCAAATGGTAACAGAGATGATCAATGGAATTTTGTGAAATCTTTTAGTGAGAATATAGATTTACTTTGGATTCTCATTGGTGATTTAAATTTTATAATCAGTAATGATGAAAAAGAAGGTGGTATTCCTCATACTCAAGCTGCTCTTGATTCTAAAATTTGTGGATGATTTGGGTCTTCACTGTGTTAATTTTTCAGGTAACCCCTTTACTTGGTCCAATAAAAGGCATGGTAATGATCTAGTGCAGGAAAGACTTGATAGAATTCTTGTAAATGATAAATGGTATAACCTTTATAATAATTGTCATGTTTATCATTTAGCTCTAACAGCCAATGACCATAGTCCTTTGGTATTAACTAGTTCTAGAGACACTAATCCTGTTAGGAGACCTATAAAGTTCAATAGATGTTGGTTTAATGATCCTAAATATAAAGATATTATTAGTGAAAACCGGAATGCTACTACTAATGGCTCTATAACATTTAAACCTAAAAATAATTTGAAAAATGTGAAATTTATCTTAAAAGATTGGAATATCCATTCTTTTGGTCACATTCAAACAAATACTAGTACAACCGTTGACACGGTGGGAGAGCCGACCGAAGAACTTGACGAAACGACACCACTACGTGATTGCACGGATTCAGATTTGTAAAGGAAAAAAATTGTAAAAGAGATGTGCATAAATTATAATTCTAATTTGTAAAGAAAAATTGTATTAAGTTGACATGTGAACTGTTTTCTGTTTGGGACAAATTTTTAATCTAGGTTGTAAATATCATGATACTAATGGATCTTAGGCATTCAAATCCAAGCTTTGAGAAACTTCCATGTCACTCCGGGATTACCCACTCTTTGTTTTAGACTATTGTTAAAGGTTTGTCTCACTTAACTCAGGTAATTATTCAAGTGTAGAAGTCCATATGTAAGAGGAATCAATTGTAACAAGAAAAACAAAAGAATTTTTTATTCTGTGGAGGAATGGTATGACATGGCTGTTGCGAACCTGTGATAAATGGAACAATGTTCTCATTTTGCTGGTACAAATACTAAGTAGACTTTGTAAAGCATCAGGTATGCTACATAGATTCACAATCTCAGCAGCGAGGAACTGAACCGACCAACAAACCTTTTATTACTTGTCCATTAATAAGTATTAATCGTCTTCCTCTACGACAAATATTCATTCTTTCTGCTAGCATGTGAGAACTCTGCCAGTAGATAAAATGATTGTACAATTAGCTAAGATAACTACAACAAATAACTTTTTCATTCAAATCACTGCACTCGACCTATTTTAAGAGATAATTGCCAAGACAGGTACCAAAACAGGTAATCCAAGTTGATTAAGATACAGATAAACATTATAACTGCTTCTTTGGTTAGCAGCTCATCAACAAACCTCGAGAATTTCAAGCAACAGAAAAATCTATTCAAGCTCACAATGCCCTATGATTTCGTGTGAACTATTTACAGGTAATAAAAGGCTAAAACCAGCTGAGGATCAAGTGACACTATCACCTTGCCTGGATTTCTTCTTTAAACAACAGTTCTCTTCGTCTTCCAAGGATTTCAGTTTGTTCTTCTAAGGATTTCAGCCAGCTGCATCATACCGCGTAAAAGAGGTGGGATGAGGACATGGCCAACAACTCCTAAATTTCTAAAACATATATGCTAGTTCCGGGTACGACCAAGGCATATGAGTTACTTGCAAATATGTGGTGTACATCAAATGATGCAGAGATCAGGTGACTTAACAACACCACTAAAAAGAAGCCATTGGTAGAACAATAAAGCAAGTTGATTAACATGGATTAGATACCCCTGGCAAAGACAACCTCATAGCATTTGTGATCGATGTTGGACTGTTGCACATGATGATGAGAATTATGCTGAAGCTGTTGAATTCCTGCGTGTGAATAGTCTCACTTTGGAAGAATATGAAAATGAACAACAAGAAACTGAAGGCATGGAGGATGATATAAAGGACCAAACTGCAGAAGCAATTCTTGAGGATGAAGAAAATATGGAAGCTGATCAGGAAAGAACTTCCAAGAAATCTAGAAATCAAGAGGAGCATCCAACTTCTATTATCCCTCAAAACAATCCAGTTTTAGCCACTCACATAATGAACAAAAATGAAAACAGCGAATCAAACACAAGTGATAAATATATGAAGAAAGCACAGATGGATGGAAAACAAGGAATACATGCAGTACCAAAGGAGTCAAAGCTGCAAATGGACCCTGCTGTAATGGGAAATCTCTTTTCTTAAGTTTCCTTCATATAAATTCTCCAAATTTAGATTGCTTTAAGGTCTTGTTTTTTAACAATTTCTATACTAGTGTCTTACTTAGCTACCATCTTTTTTTAGGCAAAATGAGAATACTATCCTGGAATGTTCAAGGATATGGAAACAAGAATACTAGAGCCCATCTGAAAGACTTAGTTAGAACTAATGATCCTACAATAATCTTTCTAAGTGAAACTAAATCCCACCTTAAAAAAATGGAGAACTAATCTAATTAAGCCACTTAATTATCCTAACCATTTTATTGTAAATACAGTGGGTATTGCAGGTGGTTTATGCATCTTGTGGAAAGATAGTATTAATCTTAATATCATAAATTATGAGTTTAATGTGATTAACTGTGAATTCTTTATTAATGCTAGTTCCAAAGTTCTTATGTCTTGTATGTACGAGGCTTTACCAAATGGTAACAGAGATGAGCAATGAAATTTTGTGAAATCTTTTAGTGAGAATATAGATTTACCTTGGATTCTTATTGGTGATTTAAATTTCATAATCAGTAATGATGAAAAAGAAGGTGGTATTCCTCATACTCAAGCTGCTCTTGATTCTAAAATTTATGGATGATTTGGGTCTTCATTGTGTTAATTTTTCAGGTAACTCCTTTACTTGGTCCAATAAATGGCATGGTAATGATCTAGTGCAGGAAAGACTTGATAGAATTCTTGTAAATGATAAATGGTTTAACCTTTATAATAATTTTCATGTTTATCATTTAGCTCTAACAGCCAGTGACCATAGTCCTTCGGTGTTAACTAGTTCTAGAGACACTAATCCTGTTAGGAGACCTATAAAGTTCAATAGATGTTGGTTTAATGATCCTAAATATAAAGATATTATTAGTGGCACCCGGAATGCTACTATTAATAGCGCTATAGCATTTAAACATAAAAATAATTTGAAAAATGTGAAATTTATCTTAGAAGATTGGAATATCCATTCTTTTGGTCACATTCAAACAAATATTAGTAGCATTAATCAAGAACTTGAATCCCTGCACTCTCAGGGTGTTATTGACACTAGTGATATCAGTTTTACTAAACTTCATGTTGAACTTAAATACTGGCAGGACTTTTGGAAGCAAAGGGCTAAGGATGACTCTTTAAAACTAGATGACAGGAACACAAGATATTTCCATAATAGAGCAAATTATAGAAAAAGAAGGACCTAGATAGAGGTTATACGGGATTCTAGTGGTATTTGGATTACTGATAGAGATGGCATAATTGCAAATTTAGTACAACACTTTTCTAGCATGGCAAGGACAAGTAATCCTGCTAAAGATAGGAATTTTTTTGATTATATTAATCCTTGTGTTACTGCTACTGATAATATTGATTTGCTTAGAATGCCTTCCTATGAGGAAATCAAGGATGTTGTCTTCAAGATGAAGCCTTGGACATCTCCTGGTCTAGATGGATTCCCTCCCGGATTTTATCAACAAATGTGGGAGGTTGTTGGTAATGATACTGTTAAAATGGTGCAGGCCTTCTTCAACACTAAGTACATTCTTAAGGAGAATAACCATAATTTCATCTCTTTAATCCCAAGATAGATTTCCGTAGGACTGCTACAGATTTTAGGCCTATAAGCTTGTGTAATACTTCATACAAAATTATTTCCAAATTGCTAGCTAATAGGCTTAAACCCTTGCTAAATAAAATTATTAGTCTTTTCCAAACTGCTTTTGACAAAAACAGTTCATGACTGATACCATTGTTATAGCATTGCTCGGTCGAACTCGCATGTTGCTATCTCAAGCATGTTTGTCAATGTTAGTGATCAAAACTATAAGTCTTGATTTCTAGCCTATATAGCTAAAGGTCTCGGACTAGGATAGAAAGTGTAGTTGAGCTCAAGACTCCACTGTAATCATCATATAAGACGAAGGACTACTCAAAAAACTAGTGGATCTTCATGGACTAAAAGATATGTGGAGACTTGAACTTATATGTCACTCAAAAGTCTATGTACTCTATCTCCTACTCTTGAGACAAAAGTCGTTTTGATATAGAGACTTTCATTATACACATTTGCTATTTCGAGCCGAGTGTAACTCGCCTATCTATTTCTCGAAATATGTGTTGGTAAGCTTTCGCTTTTGCAAAATTAATCTTTACCTAGTGACGAATGTCATGTTATGTTTAAATCACTTTGGAAATTTCTCTGACGAAAAATGGTCTGTGAATAACGACTATATAACTAAGAATGTTTCAATGATTGAAATGAGAGTTTAGATTACATAATCATTGGTAGGATATAAGCATTTTTGTGGAAACACACATATGTATAAGTCCTTATTCCTTGAACCAAAGTTTGCGAACTTTGTTGATCAAGAGAAATGGAATGTGGCGTGAGACAAGTCCGCGAACTGACGGAAGTTCTCAACCCGAGAATTTCTGCTGGAGTTTTTGAACTCCTTCCGTGAGCTTAAGTCCGTGAACTTGAGCAGGTTATATCTAAAATCGGTTGTTCTTGAACTCATGTTTATATAAACTAAGGAATGCTTTTGCGAACCGTGGCTATAAATTTCATGAATCGATTCGAGTGAATCAAACCGTTTTTGCTTCGATTGTGTCTTGTGTAGTTACATAAGATCTAATCAATTGAACAACTCTCTAACTAGTTCATTTGAGTCATTTGAACTAGTTATGGTGAAGAAGAATACGGTGGATATGAATGTGGTCATATGGCTAACCATTTGGTTAACTATTGTTGAACCAACAAATGTTAATGTTTGGGAACGGCTACATAAACCCAAAATTGGACATTTCATTTATGTGTAACAAGCTAAGTTTTCAATCCAACGGTTGAGAAATATTAGCTTGAATCTAATCAGGTTTTCATCTAACGTTGAATATTGAATGCTTTGTTACCAAGCTAACATTGATTGCAATCCCTGATTTGAAAGACTATATAAAGGATAACTCTAGCAACTGGGAAACCTAATCCACTTACCTTACGTGTGATACTAGTTGCATAGCTAGAGTCGATTCTCCTTTAACCTTTGGTTTCTTCTTCTAAAACCAGGTTAACGACTTAAAGACTTCATTGGGATTGTGAAGCCATACCGATACTACTTTTATTGTAGTTGTGTGATCTGATCTTGCATCTTCTATCGTTACGAGTACAATTGTAATAATTTGCTCGAGATTTATATCTCTGATAGGCAAGATAGAAAAGTAATCACAAACACTTTGTCTCATCGTTTGTGATTCCACAATATCTTTTCCGCTGCGTCGATTAGGATTATTGTGAGGTGATTGATAATACTAGGTTGTTCTTTGGGAATATAAGTCGGGTTTATCAATTGGTTCCTATTCACCTTGATTTATCAAAAGATGGAAAAAAACTCGTAGGTATATTCGTGGGAGACCGATTTATCTATTACCGTAGACTTTTCTGTGTGATAAAGATTTGTTTATTAAAGTCTTCGACTTTGGGTCGTAGCAACTCTTAGTTGTGGCTGAGATCAGCTAAGGGAATCAAGTACGTAGCATCCTGCTGGGATCAGAGACGTAGGAGCATAACTGTACCTTGGATTAGTGTGAGATTGATTGGGGTTCAACTACAGTCCAGACCGAAGTTAGTTTGGAGTAGGCTAGTGTCTATAGCGGCTTAATACAGTGTGTGTTCAATCTGGACTAAGTCCCGTGGTTTTTCTGCATTTTCGGTTTCCTCGTTAACAAAATTCTGGTGTCTGTGTTATTTCTTTCCGCATTATATTTTGTTATATAATTGAAATATCACAAGTTGTGCGTTGTTCAATCAATTAGAATATCCGATCTTTTGGTTGTTGATTTAAATTGATTGACACTTGGATATTGGTCTTTGGTACCATCCAAGTTATCTCTCTAATATTTGATAAAGACTCGCAGATTTCTATTTGCTTGAGTATATATCAAATCGAGAGATTAAGATATAAACTCTTTGATATACTTTTTTATCTAGATTGAGTCTGACTGTCTAGTTGATTCTCTAGAAAGTATATTGGAGTTTGTCCATACAGATTGCTAAGCGAAATATTGGGTGGGGTTGTTGTTCCCCCACTTTTTCAATTGGTATCAGAGCAGGCCAACACTCTAAACCTGATAAGTTGTGTTTGTTATCCTTAAAAATTGTCCCATGGGAAATTTCTTTGGAAAACTTGCTCTTGGCATCTGTAACGCACGCCAGAAGTCCTTAAAGATTGCTCAAGATTTATTATGGTTACAATCTCCTTGTTTACATGATAATCGTATCTCATCTAAAAGGGAAAATTTAGTTGATGAGAACCAATCTAAAGGAAAAAAATAAAAAGAAGGAAAAATCGAGGAAACGTTCGTCACGCTCATGGATATGGACCCTCAACAGGTTAACTCTTGATCTGTTTGATACTATCATCAAATATTAATAATTCTATTAGAGTTCGTCGAAGGAGCGTTTTTAAATCTCTAATTCTTTGTTAAGTCTAAGAATTCTTCCAAAAAGGATTCTGTACATGTTGCACATCCTGGGAATTGAAAGATTTTTCCTTCTAACCATATCAAACGAAGGATACGAAGCTCTGACTTCCCTGATTATCATCATTATTTTGATTATACAACGGGGACTGTTCACACATATGAACCAGAAATGTTGCATGAGAATTCCTCTGCACATTATGCCTCTTGGTAACAAGTTTGGCACTACCCCATTTGTATATATCTTGAAATGGTGCAAGAAATGGTTGAGTTGTGTACAGTTTTACTATTCTCTTTTAGAATACCAAATAAAGATTTCTACTGCATCCATCGTCTCTCACAAATGTGTGTTGTCATGGGATGCGTAGCCTTTGATGTCCTTGTGTGGGTCTCGGTTCACAAACGGGTCCAAGCCCATTATTGGTCTTATAAAGAAGAACTTCGCGCACCCACTTCTTCATCACCCGTCCGCGTACGTGAACCTCTAGGGTTTTGTGTGTTTTCCTTCTTTGAAGCCTTTTTGGAGAAGTTGAAAGAAGGGTGTTCAAGTTTCAACTCCAAGTAAGTAAATTCCTCTTGTCTCTTCATTTTCTTATATCTCATGATGAATCTAAGGGCAAAAAGAATCTCCAAAAGCTCAAATATCTCTAGCATGAATGTTCCTTGTGACCAAACTTTCTTAGGATTAGTTTGTGGATGATTCTTGTGCTAGAATTTTGAAAAAGATTTCATCTAAAGGTTTTATCCTAGAAAAGAAATTGGATCTCTCTAGGGCATGAAGAGGATTTAGCTTGCTTTAAAAATTTTAAGCTTGGAAATATCTTTGATGGTTATGGTCAAGGTTTTGATTCTCTCACAAGAATTTTCTATGCCAACATTCATGATATTGATCTAAATAAAGAAACGTTTCTTGTTGATAGAGAATTAATTTCGAAGATTACCAACATTCCGTTAGGGAACATACGTCTTCCTAGACCAAGTGATGAACGACCATCATTTGATGAAATCTCTCTTGGGCTTTGTGGCAAGAAGGTAGCTTGGAATCAAGGGAAGTTTCCTACTAATGATCTTAGTATATCGTTATTGGCATTTGGGAAACTTGGTATCCCCAATCTTTGTCCCTCCACAATTGAGAATTCTTGGTGGAGTCATGAGTTTGCGGAATTATCCTATTTCCTTGAATCAGGTATTCAAAGTCTCGATATTTGTGGTTTTATCATTTATCAAATGACTTCGATGACTTCACCCATCAAGATGTTAGGTTACCCTTGCTTGATTGGACAAATTTGTCGTGATCGTGGTCTTGATTCGATTAGAAACTCTCTAGGGGTTCCCAAACCGGTTCGTCCGTGTACCTTTAGACGCATAAGGGAGAATGTGTGCAAAAGACAAAGAGATGCTTCACTTAATGATTGTGATCCTACCACTTTGAGTCTTCTTTAAAAAATTCATAAGGGTGTGTGTAAGGTCGATTCAAGTGTGAAGTGTGTCCAAGAACAATTGTTTTTGGTTGCAACGAAGTTTCCCGAGCTCAAGGAAGAATTGAACACAATTCAAGCATATTGGAGTATCTCCGATGAGGAAGAATAGTAATTTGTGTTCCTATTTGCCTAATAAATCTTCTATTTTCTTGTTTTTATTAGAAGAATAACTAGAGTTTGGAATAGCCATTATTGTGATTACACATAGCTATGTCCAACATTTTCATCTTCATGTTTTTAGATTTATTGGTTTAAATTCTAAATTTGTTTGGAAGATGATATTTGCAGTATTAATCTTTATGGTTTATATATTGCAAATTTGTTATGGGATATGTGTGTTTGCGTCTGTGAACTATGGCTATCCCATACCTTGTCAAAAGTAAAGTCTTTCGTATGTCGATATGCATGTATTGATAAAAGAATGAATAGACTTTTGACAAATACAAAAGTTAAGCCTATTATGTCAATTGTTGATGGAACATAGGTTAAAATCTTTTGTTTGCAAGGATTATGTCTATTAAATATCGTTATGCGAATAGTGATGGAAAATAGAATGAATCCTTGTGTATTCCGCAGTAATTGATCTTTCCTGATCCATATTTTATGTATTACTGTGAGACTCCGTAAAGTGTCTTATGTTGAGCATTGAACGACCAAGTTGATTATTTTCATGATTATCTATGTTGTTGTTCTGTAAGGTACTTTATGTCGAGGATGTTCAACTAAATTAATCATCTTGTTTGGTTATTTAGTTGTTGCTCCGTAAGTTTTCTTATGTCGAGCACGACCAATTAAATTGATTACTTTTGTGATTAGTTTGATTGTGTATTTCGATTAAATTAATTATGGGTTCTCTTGTGATTAATCTAATTGTATATTTTGAGTCTCCATAAGTTCACTTATGTTGAGCATTTGTCGATTAAATTAATCATGGGTTCTCTTGTGGTTAGTATAATTGAATATTTTGGATTCAAATTCATACTTGTATGTGATTTGTTATGTCCAAAGAAATCCTTCTTTTTCTTCGAAATTAAGGTCGCTCTTATTGTTCTCTTGGGAATGACATTTTATGGGGGAAAGTTCTTTTGAACTTGTGCTTAATTGCCAAATCTTTGTGGGGAGTGCGGATGTGGAATATTTTAGGGGTTATCTTGTATCTTTAAAAACTCTTTGATGGATGTATTTAGCTTCGGCTTTATGATTGTATCTAAATAAGATGATATACTTTTGCTTTCTTTTGGTCAAGAAATGTCTCTTTCGGAAATTTCATTAGGATCCCGTTCTTGTACCTTTGCCAATTTAATTGACAAAAAGGGGGAGAATTAATATGTAGTTCACACTACAAATACATATGGTTTTCGGATCATTATGTAAGGGGGAGTGGTTTCCATGTGATATGGAGTATTGACTAAGGAGGAGTGATACATATCACCATAGTATTGTTGTTGAAGTTGTGATACAATTGGACTTTAACGTTGTGTAATGATACTATGACATTGTATAACAATGATTGAGGACTATTGTTTTCTTGTTGTTATAGCTACGGATTTTCAACAACGATGATACTAAACTTACAACCTTTGGGATCATTAGAGTACTTGGAAGTGATGAAGATTTCGAGTAATGTTGAAGATTAGGCATGTGGAATAGGAGCTACAAAAGTTTATTTATTTATTTTTTATATTTCATATGTATTAATAGTTTTGTCATTAAAATTGACAAAGGGGGAGATTGTTAGAGCATTGATCGGTCAAAGTCGCATGGGTTTCTATCTCAAGCATGTTTGTCAATGTTAGTGATCAAAACTATAAGTCTTGATTTATAGCCTATATAGCTAAAGGTCTCGGACTAGGATAGAAAGTGTAGTTGAGCTCAAGACTCCATGGAAATCATCATACAAGACGAAGGACTACTCAAGAAACTGGTGGATCTTCATCGACTAAAAGGTATGTGGAGACTTGAACTTATCTGTCACTCAAAAGTCTATCTACTCTATCTCCTACTCTTGATACAAAAGTCGTTTTGATATATAAACTTTCATTATATACATTTGCTATTTCGAGCCGAGTGTAACTCGCCTATATATTTCTTGAAATATGTGTTGGTAAGCTTTCGCTTTTGCCAAATTCATATTTACCTAGTGACGAATGTCATTTTATGTTTCAATCACTTTGGAAATTTCTCTGACGAAAAATGGTCTGTGAATAACGGATATATAACGTCCTCTGAGAATGTTTCAATGATTGAAATAAGAGTTTAGATTACATAACCATTGGTAGGATATAAGAATTGTTGTGGAAACACACATATGTATAATCCTTATTCCTTGAACCAAAGTTTGCGAACTTTGTTGATCAAGAGAAACAGGATGTGGCGTGATCCAAGTCCGCGAACTCAGTCCGCGAACTGGCGCAAGTTCTCGACCCGAGAATTTCAGCTCGAGTTTGTGAACTCCTTCCATGAGCTTAAGTCTGCAAACCCAATCCGCGAACTTGAGCAGGTTATATCTAAAATCAGTTGTTCTGGAACTCATGTTTACATAAACTAAGGAATGCTTTTGCAAACCGTGGCTATAAAGTTCATGAACCGATTCGAGTGAATCGAACCGTTTTTGTTTCGATTGTGTCTTGTGTAGTTACATAAGATCTAAGAAATTGAACAACTCTCTAACTAGTTCATTTGAGTCATTTGAACTAGTTATGGTGAAGAAGAATATGGTGGATATGAAAGTGTTCATATGGCTAACCATTTGGTTAACTATTGTTGAATCAATAAATGTTAATGTTTGGGAATGGCTAGATAAACCCAAAATTAGACATTTCATTTTTGTGTAACAAGCTAAGTTTTTGATCCAACGGTTGAGAAATATTAGCTTGAATCTAATCAGGTTTTCATGTAACGATGAATATTGAATGCTTTATTACCAAGCTAACATTGATTGCAAACCCTGACTTGAAAGACTATATAAAGGATAACTCTAGAAACTGGGAAACCTAACCCCCACACCTTACGTGTGATACTAGTTTCATAGATAGAGTCGATTATCCTTTAACCTTTGGTTTCTTCTTCTAAAACCGGGTTAACGACTTAAAGACTTCATTGGGATTGTGAAGCCAGACCGATACTACTTTTCTTGAAGTTGTGTGATCTGATCTTGCATCTTCTATCGTCACGAGTATAATTGTAATAATTGGCTCGAGATTTATATCTCTGATAGGCAAGATAGAAAAGTAATCACAAACACTTCGTCTCATCGTTTGTGATTCCACAATATCTTTTTTCGCTGCGTCGATTAGGATTATTGTGAGGTGATTGATTATACTAGGCTGTTCTTCGAGAATATAAGTCTGGTTTATCAATTGGTTCATGTTCACCTTGAATTATCAAAATACTGAAACAAAACTCGTAGGTATATTCGTGGGAGACGGATTTATCTATTATCGTAGACTTTTCTGTGTGATACAGATTTGTTTATTAAAGTCTTCGACTTTGGGTCGTAGCAACTCTTAGTTGTGGGTGAGATCAGCTAAGGGAATCAAGTACGTAGCATCATGTTGGTATCAGAGACGTAGGAGCATAACTGTACCTTGGAACAGTGTGAGATTGATTGGGGTTCAACTACAGTCCAGACCGAAGTTAGTTTGGAGTAGGATAGTGTTTGTAGCGGCTTAATACAGTGTGTATTCAATCTGGACTAGGTCCCGGGGTTTTTCTGTATTTGCGGTTTCCTCGTTAACAAAATTCTGGTGTCTGTGTTATTTCTTTTCCGCATTATATTTTCTTATATAATTGAAATATCACAGGTTGTGCGTTGTTCAATCAATTAGAATATCCGACCTTTTGGTTGTTGATTTAAATTGATTGACACTTGTATATTGGTCTTTGATACCATCCAAGTTATCTCTCTAGTATTTGATAAAGACTCGCAGATTTCTATTTGCTTGAGTATATATCAAATCGAGAGATTGAGATATAAACTCTTTGATATACTTTTTATCTAGATTGAGTATGACTGTCTAGTTGATTCTCTAGAAAGTATATTGGATTTTTGTCCATACAGATTGCTCAGCGAAATATTGGGTGTGGTTGTTGTACCCCCACTTTTTCACACATGAGTTAGTTGACACTTTGAAAAAACATAAATCGAAAAAAAGTTTGTTAGCTCTAAAACTTGACATGAGAAAAGATTTTTATAGGATAAAATGGAGCTTTCTTAAGGATTGTTTGAAATGCCATGGTTTTAAGGATAATTTTTGCAGAATAATTATGCAGTGTGTCACAACTATCTCTACTTATGTTCTTCTTAATGGTGCTCCAGGTGATCAGTTTAAACCAAGTAGAGGATTAAGACAAGGAAATCCTTTATCTCCTTATCTTTTTATCCTTTGTATGGACATTTTCTCCAAAGCTTTGATGAATGTTGAAAGTAAAAATCTCATTAAAGGTATCAAGGTTACTCCTAATAGTCGTTGTGTCGCACTTATTTTTTACAGATGATCTTTTGATCTTAACTAAGGAAAATCCTAAAGAGGTAAGGCATCTAAACTCAATAATTGAAAATTTTAGCAGTATCTCTGGCCAAGCCATCAACTTTGACAAGTCTGGACTTGATTTTAGTCCAAAAACTTGTTCTGCTGATAAAAATACTATATCAAATATTCTTAACATCAGAAGAATGGGATCACCAGAAAAATACTTGGGAGTCCCTCTTCTGTTACAGAGGAATAAAACTGAGAGTTTTTCTAGTATGTATGATAAGTTTGGGGGTAAGATTGGGAGTATGGAGAGATAAACACTTGAACCAACCCGCTAGAACTTTCCTAACTCAGACTGTTTTAGGTTTTATAGCTATTCACCATATGAGTGTCTTTCCCATGCCTAAAAAAATTATAGATAGAATGGACAGTGTTCAAAGAAGGTTCTGGTGGGGTAAATCTGGAAATTCTAGAGGTCTATTTTTTAAAGATTGGTCTAATGTTGTTAATTCTAAATGCAGGGGTAGTCTTAATATTAGACAGTCTGCCATCTTTAATCAGGCTCTTTTAGCTAAATTAACATGGAGGATGTTACAGGATCCTAATGCTTTGTGGGTTCAGATTCTTATGCATAAGTACTTCCCAAACTGCTCTCCACTCTCAGATGATATTTGTAGTAATGGAAGCTGGATATGAAGATGGGTTTATCAAGGTCTACAAATAGTAAAACAAAATTACTATTGGGAAATTGCTGATGGAAAAGACATTAATATATGGAAGGACAGGTG
Source organism: Papaver somniferum (assembly GCF_003573695.1). Lineage (NCBI taxonomy): Eukaryota > Viridiplantae > Streptophyta > Magnoliopsida > Ranunculales > Papaveraceae > Papaver > Papaver somniferum. Next base: position 126,002,020 of record NC_039368.1, on the reverse strand, counting down.
GATATCTGAGTGCCAGTCCTTAATGCCATCAACCTTCTGGTCAAATAGTACTCAGTTAGTATCTCAACTAACTGATCAAGATACTAAAAGCTGAGCTTTGAGCATGCTAAATGCTCTCTTTCCTGCTGTGACTGTTGATCAAATTTGCAGAATCATAATTTTCATGTAAGGAAAAGATAGAATTAGATGGACTGGTGATAGAAATGGAATTTTTACAATTAAGTCATCTTATAACATTCTCTTAGCTGAATCTCAAAGTAGTACATGGAATAATAATACTTTTCCTTGGAAAAGACTATGGAGTATGAAATTACCACCTAAAATTCTTCATTTTCTATGGAAAATTTTACAGGATTGCATCCCAACTAGAGATAGAATTGTTAAGTATGTTATTATAATGTTCTGTAGTTCAAAGGATTTGGTTTGCTATGTATTCCACCATTCTTCCTAGAATAGGCAATCTTGAATTGATCAACTGGTTATCTAACATGTTTACCTCTAACAATTTTAATGATGTTTTTGTGCAGGAAACATTAAGGTTTGTGAGCTGTATACTGTGGCATATATGGAAACTTAGATGTTCCATTATTTTTGATAACTTACAGTTCAGGCCTGCTGTTTTCATACATACTGTGAAGAGCTTCATTCCTGATATAGAGAGGAACACTGCACCTAGACAGATTGATAGTGACATTATAGTATCTGATGTGAAATGGATAGCTCCCTTAGATAATGCCATCAAAATAAATTTTGATGTATCTTTTATTGCAAAAGACTTGCCTATTGTCATGGGACTGATTGCTCGTAATTTTGCAGGTACATTCATTGCAGCAAAAGGGGATAAATCATCAGCAGTAGGTGAGGACCAAGGAGAAGCTATTGCAGCCCTGGAAGCGATAAAGTGCGCTATAGAAAGGAACATCTCAGTATTGCATCTAGAAGGGGGCAATAAAAATGTAGCGGATCCTCTTAATGGCTCCACTGGAGGAATAAAATGGACGACAAATAGTGTCATCCAAGAATGTTTAAATTTGCTTCTTTCTGTTAGAGTTTGGACTTGCTCTCATGTCAAGAGAGGGGCAAATGGTGTATCTGACGAACTTGCAAAATATGCAAGAGTCAATTTAAGTAATGTGTAGTATGATCACCCCCAGAATTCCTCGTCACAAAACTGGAGTTGGACAATGTAACCAGTTAATTCTATCAATCAAATTTTCTTTCCTATCAAAAAAAAAAAAAAATCTATATCAGGTGTGGATCACAGATTCAAGATAATGTACCATTGACGCACATGCAATACATGCTCGAGATGACACTTCATTTCATACAATGACATGTCCTAAAATATGAGTCATACGAATAATATGAGTGTTAAAATATAAGTGTCATGCCCGGGAACAGAAAAGGTCGAAGTCACTGCTTCTAAGGCCCATCATATCATGACTTGTCAAAACGCTATCTCATTAAGCCCAGGATACATTCCCATGTAATGAAGTCTCATAAATCTCTCGTTCTATTTTTGTTCTTCTTACTCCATGTGTGATGACCATTGACCAGGCAGGTAAATTACGTGATATGGCATGAATTACATAAAATCATAGTTGGCGTCTGAAACATTCCTTAATGCATTAAAATCTTTAGAAATACCTCCATGACCTCGACCGATTTGTATTCTTGGTTACTCTGATATCAACTAATGCAGATCGGAAGTGTTTAAAAGATTATAAGATCGTAGTGGAATATAAAATAGAATAACTAACCGATAAATTGGGTAGAAAATAAAATTTTAAAGAAATAAAGAGATGATAAATTGTCCAAACATCAAAGTGTTCTTAGGAATAACGATTATGAACAGTGATCCATACCTCGCAACTCCGAAGAATCACAATTATGAATATGATGATTATTTATAAATATTTTTACTAACAATTATCAAATGAACCACAATATGGAAAGAAAAAATGATTTTGGGCACCCAGCAAATTGGGCCCTAGTGCTCCATTTTAAGAATGTTACATATGAAAGGAGATCTATGAAAAATAAACCTATTGTTTTCCTATTATAATTATATTTTATTAATGATAATTTTAGCAGAAAAAATATTAACTTTCAGATTTATTATTTAGGATTGTTAGAGCATAGCTCGGTTGAACCCATCAAGCGTTGGTATGTCAAGATTGGTTGTCATATTTTAGTGAACTAAAATTCATTTAAAGAGTCGCTTGATTATTTACTAGAGTCAACTTCGTATAGGTTAACTTGAAAGTATTAGGATATGTGACATTACAAGTATTACGTGAAGACTTGAAGAATGTGAAGAAGTAAGGAGCTACAACGACGACATCATCCTTCCACTTGAGGTTAGTAGTATTTGACTTGAAATGTTTCATTCCCTAACGTATCTTTCAAGTCGTTCATATTGAAAACATAACTGTGAAGCTGTGAATGATTATACTCTAGTTAGACATGGTATTAAGGAATTACAATACGAAGTATAACGTCTATCTTTTGAACTTCGTATACAAGACATCGACATAATCGTATGAATGCTATTGTGATTATGTATGGGTATGGGTGAAGATTTCGTCCTAGGAAACAATGTTTTACATTCGTTTAAAGGAAGTAAATTCATAAACTTGTTTTGTGTATCGAAAGGGAAATCGCTAGGCTTATTGGTATTGTTATTCATTGCAAATCTTTTGAATCACCAATATGTGTGTTTAATATAACCGCTCATAACTTGTTTATGTATCTTGGTAAAACTATTCACAAGGCCTGACTTTTGTATTGGTATGACTTTTATTAGTGAAACCTATCTTAAGTAATCACCTAAGATGGTAAGATCGACATCTTGAATTTGGTGTGACTAAATACTAGCCATTGGGTAACCGATCCTAGAAAGAGGTGTGACCGATCACAAGAGAAAGTGTAATTGATCCTTGTAAGAGGTTTAACAAGTTTTAGTAAGTTGGTGTAACCGATCCTATAACTTGGTCAACCGATCACAAGTTTTACCATAAGAAGTGGTAACCGATCCTAGTACTTAGTTAGCCATTTTATGGTAACTAGTGTAACCGATCCTAGTACCCACTTGGAGGTAGAACCGAAACTTTATGTTGAGGTAGAACCGTGAAACTCATTAATGGTGATTTGATAGGATAATCAATCACATAGTTCTTGAAAGTCAGATGAACCAATTCTAAACTTGTTTGGAAGTGTGGCAAATCGGTTCCAAGATTATAAATATGAAAAAGGATTTACAAAGTAAAGATGTCGACATACTTTGAACATGTGCAATAACTCTTATCTTCAGGGCCGGGCCTGATAGGCAAGCAGGCAAAGCTCCACTTGCCCAGAGGCAACAAAAAGCCTTATAGCAGGGAGTATTCATTAAACAAAAACAATTATGGACTGAATTATGAGTTACAAAGATTCGAAGGGTTTAAAAGATAGTATTAATTAAACACTTACCTTTTAGAAACGTTTTAGTTTCTTTTTTCTTCGTCTTTCACAGTTTCTAGGGATGGCCATTTGCCCCACCCAAACTCATCCCCGTGGATACCCGCCCCTATTGGATAGGGTTTTACCCGTACAAACGGGGTTGGGATTGGGTATGCGTAATACCCGAAATTAGTGAAGCGGGGATGGGGCGGGGATGGGATTCTATATCACCGCCCCATACCCGCCCCGTACGTTCCCATTTTAGGATTTTATATTTTTATTAATTATGTATATTATATTTAAACTAAGATATTATATTATATTATAAAAGAAAAGAAAAGGTAAAAGTATAAGATATCATTAATTATTTATATTATATTTAAACTAAGAAATTATATTATATTATAAAAGAAAAAGTAAAAGTATAAGATATCATTAATTATTTATATTATATTTAAACTAAGAAATTATATTATATTATATTATAAAATAAAACGTAAAAATATAAGATATCATTAATTATTTATATTATATTTAAACTAAGAAATTATATTATATTATATTATTTAATTATTGTATTGATTATATTATATTATTTAAGCTTTCTTTATTATATATATTATATTACTTTATGTGTATATTACACAGTGATCCCAAAATGACAACTATATCCACACGAGGTGAATCCGAACAGTCTGAACACCATGTCGAGAAAATTCCAAGTTCTCCAATGGATGATGACCATGGTGAAACTGCCGAGGCAAACATTACAGGTGATTGTGATAATGCCGAAGGTGAAATTTCTATAGTTTCAGGGAAGAAAAGATCCATAGTGTGGAACCACTTTGAAAAAAAAAAGATAAAAGGGGAAGACAAAGCAGTTTGCAAATATTGTCATAAACCATTAGGAGGAAAAAGCACAAATGGGACTAAGCATCTACACGCACACATGAAAAGATGTCCTCGACGTAAACAGCAAGACATAAGACAATCAATAATCACTCCGAGTAAAAAAAAGTGACGGAAGAAGTCAGCTTAACACGTACAGTTTTGATCAATCGTTCGCTAGGAAGGAACTTGCTTATATGATAATCATACACAAGTATCCGCTTTCCATCGTTGAACATGCCGGATTTAGACGATATTCAAATGTGCTTCAACCGTTGTGTAAGGTGGTATCTCGGAGCACAATTAAAAGGGATATCCTTAAAATCTATGATGAAGAAAAAACTAAAACAATGGAGGTGCTACAAAAACATCAAGGTAAAATTGCGTTGACTACTGATATGTGGACTAGTAAGCAAAAGAAAGGATACATGGTTATTACGGCTCATTTCATCGATGAATCGTGGATCTTGCAAAGCCGAATTATCAGGTACGCGTATTCATTTAATGATTTCAGGCATTGGATATGCACGTCATAAATGAAAAATCACTACCATTAATTTTGTTACTGATTAATTACTAGTTGCTACGTAGTACGGTCTAATCAACCATCTGAATTTTGTTTTGTATTAGGTTTATGTATGTGCCATGTCCGCACACGGCTGAAGTCCTGTCAGCCGCATTGATGGAGTTTCTGCTAGACTGGAATAACGATGGTAAAGTATCCACTCTTACTGTAGATAATTTTTCCACTAATGATCTTATGATCCAACTTCTCCTAGAAAAATTATCAAGTAACTTACTGTCGGGTGGAGATATTTTTCATATGCGTTGTTGTGCACACATATTAGCTCTTATAGTCAAGAAAGGATTAGAGGGGATCAAAGGAGCAATCGAATTGATTCGTAATAGTGTTGCTTACTGGAAAGCAACACCAAAACGAGTTGAAAAATTTGAAGAGGCCGCCCGTCAACTAAATATTTCGAGTATAAATAAGTTAGTTCTTGATTGTGAGACAAGATGGAACTCAACATACCTGATGCTTAATATTGCTATTAAGTATCAGAAGGTTTTTGCTCGACTAAAGCAACGTGAGCCACAGTATGATTGTTTGCCAGATGATGAAGATTGGTTGTTGGCAAAGGAAATGTGCGACAAACTTAAGATATTTTATACCTTCACAGAGAAGTTTTCCGGAGTAAAATATCCTACCACCAACATTTTCTTTCCAAGTTTTTGTGATATTAGATTGTCATTAAATGAGTGGAAAAAATCTAAAGTTGGTGTGATTAAGGAAATGGCATATGAAATGATAGAGAAGTTTGAAGAGTATTGGTTTGTGATCAATGGAGTAATGGCCGTAAAAATTATGTTAGATCCAAGGTTTAAAATGAAATTGATTGAGTTTTATTTTCCACAAATTTATGGTCAAGCTTTTTCAAAAATCGAAATTGATCGAGTACGCGATTTATGCGTTGATTTTGCGACGGGGTATGAACTGAAAGTAAAATTTGCTGAAACATCTGTTAGCCAAAATGATTTGTCTTTCACTTCAGAGATGCATGGTTTTAACGATGACGTAGATCCTTTGGAAAAGTTTGATATGTTTGTCTCTAATACTGCTCCTACTAGTATTGTTAAGTCAGAATTAACCAATTACTTAGAAGAAGATCTTTTACCTAGGATTGGTAATTTTGACATACTAGCATGGTGGAAGATAAATGGGATTAAATATCCAGTCTTGCAGTGTATGGCTAGAGATATTTTAGCGATTCCAGTTTCAACGGTAGCTTCCAAATCAGTTTTTAGTACCGGAGGTAGATTTGTGAGTGTCCAACGTAATAGACTTCATCCAAAAACGTTGAAAGATTTGATGTGCGCTCAAGACTGGCTATGGGATATGCTGAATGGTAATGAAATTCTCTTTTTATTGAAATGTTTTTTTTTACATTTAATACATCATTATGGTTATATGATACACTTTCTTATTTTGGCTAGGTGGATCAAAATTCGATGGTGAAACATTTTGGGAAGAAACTGAAGCATACGATGAGGTGATGAACATGGAGGAAGATACTTGATAAGAAATAATTAAGAACTAAAATGAGTGATGCTCGTTTATAGACCAATTTGTTTTTCTTTGCTTGTTTTACGATGAATTTATGAGTTTGAAATTTTAAATTATTATTATTATTATTGGTTGAACTTAGGTATTGATTATTAAATTAACTCATCATATTTGAGCTTAATGTTATGGGTAACCCGTAAAAAACCCGTCCCGTACGGGTATTTCCCATACCCGCCCCGTCCCAGATCAAACGGGTAATGGGGAGGGTGTGGGTTTTTTTTTTGAAAGGGGCAGTGATTGGGATACAAGATCCCCGCCCCATACCCGCCCCATGACCATCCCTAACAGTTTCACCTCTAAACTCTCTTTCGTTTTCTTCCCAGCCGATCACCGTATTTCGCCCAGTAGAGATTTTTTTTTCTTTTTCTTACAGAAACCCATAACAACAAATCAACAATCAACTCTATTGATGATGCCCTATTAAGTGTTTCTATAAAAGGTATTGATGCTGTTTTTTTTTTGCCCTAATTGTATTGCTATGTTTTTATTGTGAATTAACCTGCTGATTACTGATGGGTTTCTCAATTGGTAGTAAATATGATGCTTTGAATTTTTAATTTCATTAAATGATGTTTAATTTTTAGAATCTATGTACGAGAACAAGTGATTATGTGTTACAATTTTTGAAGCTTTTAGTACAATCATATGGATAGACCTTAATGGATGTCAAGGTGTGATTGTGTGTGTGTTCATTCAATATTCATTGATGGTGTTGCTAATTTGTTGCAGGTATGCCTCCACTAAAGAGAAAAAAATTATCAGGATCTCAAAACAGAAAAATATATAAAAAGAGAAATGAGTTAAAACAATCCCTTGCTGGTTCTCTTGATAGATATGTGACTAGAGCTACAAAGCCCACATTGGCAGAAGATTTGAATGTGACTGAAGTGAGTGTGAATGTTGATATTACAGGCATTGGGGAGAATGACAATGTAAATATTGATCAAAAAAATGTCGAGGGAAACTTAAATGAGGTAAATGGTGATAGTGATGATGCCACTGTTGTTGAAAATGTTAATGATATGGTGGGAGATGGTGGGAACATAAGCGAAGCAAATGAGAATATCAATGGTGTGAATATAAACGAAGATGTAAATGACAGTGAAATGGATGCTAATCATAAGGATACAACCGAGGTTAACATGGAAAATTTGCTTGAAGATATTTTTGATCCAAAGAATTGGAGTAAAATTGATCAAAACTTGATTGACTTTTTAGTGGAGAATGGTCCACGAAGAATTGTAGACAATAAGCATTTTTCTACCACTTATTACACCCGCAATATGACGAACAAGGAGACGTAAGATAGGAGGTGGCTTGTCTATTCGATTTCTCTAGACAAGGTATTTTGCTTCTGTTGCAAGTTGTTCGAAAAAATGACACTACAAAATTAGATCACAGTGGATTTACTGACTGGATTAATCTTAGTGGGAGACTTCAGAGACATGAAAGTTCTAATGATCATGGTGAATGTATGAGAATGTGGATTGCTCTAGAATTGGGATTGCAGAAAAGTAAAACGATCGATAAACACGTGCAAGAGCAAATCAACAAAGAGCAACAACGTGTGATAGAAATAATGGATAGTGTAATGGATGGGGTAATGTATCTTGCAAAAAATAGTTTAGCATTTCGTGGTGGAAGTGATAAAATTTATACAAGAAACAATGGTAACTTTTTGAGTTTGATGGAGGTAATTGCGAAACATGATCCGGTGTTAAATATCCATCTACGACGTATTGTTAAGAAGGAAACTCATTATCATTATCTTAGTCATAAGCTTCAAAATGAGCTTATAACCATGGTTGCAGATAAAATTAAGAGCTCGATTGTCGAGAAAATTCGCAATGCTAAGTATTATTCTATTATACTTGATTTTACTCCAGACAGAAGTCATGAGGACCAAATGTATATTGTGGTAAGATGTGTAGATGTTTCTCAAGTTCCAGCAAAAGTAGAAGAATTTTTTCTTGGATTTTTGAATGTGGATGATTCAACAGGTGAATGTCTTTTCTCTGAGCTTGAAGATGTATTGGAAAAACTCATTCTTAACATAGATGATATAAGAGGGCAAGGATATGACAATGGTTCAAACATGAAAGGAAAAGAAAAGGTGTGCAAAACAGTTTGCTCGAGATTAATCCGGGAGCTTTTTACACTCCATGTGGATGTAATAGTCTTAATCGCATGCTTTACGATATGGCTAAATCTTGTGAGAAAGCAGATTCTTTTTTCGGAACCGTCCAATGTATCTATAAATTGTTTGCTGCTTCTACAAAGCGATGGAAGGTTTTCAAAAAGAAGATAGGATCTAAAGGTCTCACCCTTAAGCCATTATCAGATACTAGGTGGGAAAGTCGCGTGGAGAGCGTTAAAGCAATAAAATTCAAGCGCCGCAAATCCAGAAAGCTTTAATTCGCTTGATAAAGAAATCCAAAAGTAGTGAAGAAAAGTCTATTGCTCAGGGAATTCTCAAGAATCACATGAAGGATTTTGAGTTTTTTTCTTGGCATGGTTATTTGATATGATCTTTTATCGGTTGTTAATTCTGTTAGCAAAGCACTACAAGAAAAAGACATGCATATGGGTGATGTTATAGAACACATCAAAATGCTTGTTGAATATTTTAAAGATTACAGAAATAATGGGTTCCAAAAAGCACTAGTTGAAGCTAAAAAAAATTGCAGCTGACATGGGCATTAATCCTAAATTTCAGGAACGACGTGTTAGAAAGCGAAAGAGACATTTCGATGACGATCCTAGCGAGGAGACGGTTTCATTACCAGGTGAGGAAGACTTTCGAAAAAATTACTTTTTATACATAGTAGATTGTGCTTTACGTTAATTTCAGACTAGATTTGAGCAGTTCCAATTACCATTTCCACCGCAGAAAGAAGTTTTTCCAAGTTGAAATTAATCAAGTCTTATCTTCGATCTTCAATATTACAAGAAAGGTTGAATGGCTTGGCTATGATATCTATTGAAATGGCCATAGCCGAAAAAATAGATTATAAGTTGATTATTAGAGAGTTTGCGTCTAAGAATACTCGTAGGGTAAAGACATTAAAAAAAGCTTTGTAAGTTTTCATTGTATTTATTTATATTAGAGACAATTGATGATCTTTATTAGTCGAATTTGTGCCAAAAAAATAATTTAGGGGGCAAAAAAAACGAAGTTCACTTCGGGGAAAAATTTCCCCAAGAACGGTCTGCTTATCTTTAATTATTCAAAGATATTCCTTAATAGCCAAAAGAGAATCCCAGATCAAAATAAATTGAGAATCTTTTAATTAAGGTTTTTAGTTTTTATATACTTTTAATTTCCAGCAATTAAAATGCATATCTTTAGAAAATAAAAATTAGTAATGTGCATTTATTAATTGGAGATTTTATACTGAGATTCATTAATTGCACATGGCATTTCCAAGAATTTTGAAAACCGATTTTGGCTTTATTGCATATCTTTGAGAATATTCGGTTTTGGAAATTCCTTGGTGTCCAAACTTCCTTGTCTATATATGAATACTGAAGTTTGCATTTCTAGCAAACTAATCCTCAGAGCCAGCAAAACTACCTAGTTGTGTTGTTACTGGTGGAGCTGCCTATTCGGAGAGGAAACTACCCTAATTAGGTGAAATCTCTTACGGCCGCTCGGTTTGAAGATTTCTTTGGGATTGAGAAGCTCTATTAGTATCGTTGGTGGGAAACTAGATAATTGCAGTTTATTATTAGTTTTCGATTGATTTGATTGACTAACGGTGGTTGAACTTTGATTACACCTAGTTTGTTTAGGCTTGAAAATCTTCTCTTATGATATAAGATTCACTCAAACTAGATCGAAGTTTCGACGTGGATCTTTAGATTGTTTGTAGATCTAAAGACGTCTTGTGATAATCCATTGTTAACATACTCTGTTCTGTGTGTGATTGATCATAAGAGATTATCAAGTTGTTTGTGTGCAGGTGTTTATTGAAGATCTAAGAAGATTTGAAGATGAATAAGATTTCTGATTTGGGTTCATAATCTTTGGTGTGCACAATACTTGTTTCGGCTGGAAAAAGGATCCAACTATAATCATTTTATCTTTGTGATAGATTTGATTGATTAGTTGAGTAGATCGACATCAATACATTTCTTTGTGATTCAAAGTATTTGCATAATCTTAACAATTACTTTGGTAGTTGTTGAAAAGATAGATAAGGACCTGACAAAGGAGTTTATTGGGATAAACGGAAGAGACTTTTGTCAAAATCATATCACGTTGTTTGAAAAGAGTTCTTACCGGACAGATTTGTTGTTCCTTTACTGTTTGGAATACGAACCAAAAGAATTGTTCCAAGTGCGTGACTTATTACAAGTTGGAGGCGCAGGATACAGATGGAACTAGGTGAACTATGGGTTTAGTTGCTTGGTCTCAACTATACGAAGTTGGTTTAGATTTTGTATAGCGGCTTAATCCTGAGAGTATTCAATTCTGGACAAGGTGCCGGGGTTTTTCTGCATCTGCGGTTTCCTCGTTAATAAAATTCTGCTGTGTCTTTTACTTTTCTATTTCCGCAATTATAATTTTATTATTATAATTAGAAGTAAAATACACAAACGTTAATTCCTATTTACTTGATAGCAATCCTATTGTGTTTGGTTAAGTTCGAACATTTTATCAAGTAAACATACTTCGTTGTTGTATTGTCTCGATCTTGTATCCATAGTCAATCACACAACTTATCTTGTTGTCGTATTGTCTCGATCTCGTATCCATAGACGATCACACGAAGTGTGAACCGATTAGTTGTATTGTCTCGACTCAGTCTATAGACAATCACTTTCGGAGAAAGAACTTATAGGTGCAAAAGTTTTAGATTGAGATATATTTGGGTACCCTCGTCTTTTCAAGGATAATTTTAGAATAGTCTGGAAGTTTATTTTCAGAGTTTTAAAAAGTTAGAAAAGTTTCCTAAAGGTGGTAGATACCTTGGGAAATAAGGTTTTTATATTTTTGTTAAGTTTAGGGTTTGTTTAGAGGGAGTTATCCATATAAGGAGCTCCAAAAACGAAAATTAGTGGACTCTTTTGGTTAATTAAATTTATTTGTTATTGTTAAACTTCGTTTAACTTTATTTATAGTCGGGTTCATTTTGAGGTCTATATAATTATCATATCCATGGTTGTGATTCTTCGGAGTTGCGAGGTATAGATCACTGTTCATAATCGTTATTTCTAAGAATAATTTGAGGCTTGGACAATTTATCATCTCTTTCTTCCTTTCAAATCATATTTTCTTCCCAATTCATGGACTACTAATTATATTTTATATTCCGTTGCGATCTTCTCATCTTTTAAACTCTTCCGATCTTCATTAGTTGGTATTAGAGCAAATTTGATACTAGGGTTGATAAGATGCCACCAATAGTACAAAGAAGTCGTGGTCAAGGTCGAGGTAAAGGAGGTGTTTCATAAGATTTTAATGCATTAATATAACAAATAATATATCGAAGGTATGTTGGTTCGACATAACATTTTGCGTGAAGGAGAACGGGTGAATAAGGTGTTGTTCACTGAAGATTACATTGGCGATGATGGTATTTTTTATGAAGCTCCTGAAAATGATTAATATACTGATAAAGTTGTTCTTGGAGATCAAGGAGAAAATTTTGTGGTGAGAAAAAATTTCCTTACTCCGCTTCAAGAAGATAGTGACATATGTTTCTTTTTCTTACGGTCGAGAGTATGCTAGTTGTTGATTATTGTGATACAAAAATGGTTTCCTATATCTACCCTAACAATGGAGAATTTGATGAATCAACTTGTAAAGATTCGTATTGGGTTTCCACCATACCTCATGCTTCCTTACGGTTCACATATTATATTTTTCGACATCAATTCATGTAAGTTGTTGTTCATACACTTTATCCTTAGTTGCAGATTGTTTAAAAAAAAATCGACTCACAGACTTCTGCGCTAAATGTGCACTAGGAGACTTGAACAAAGCAATTACCAGGACGAGTTATAAGAAAAGAAGAGATAGAGCTAAAATTGGGTTTTTTTTATCCAAAATAACATGCAAACTTTTCATGAAATACTTGGCAGCTTTTAAGATTGGGATTTTTATTTTTATTTTCTTGATATTGGAATCGTCATTCCTTAGAGTTTGATGTTATTTTGTCTCTTTACACTTGGAACCATTCTGATTTCTTGTGGCAGTGATGGTCAAAATTATCCAAGATGCAACAAATATAACAAATGTAACAAGATGCATACATAAGTGAAACTTTTGAAAGCCATTACCACCCTGTGAAAAATAATTAGCAATGACTAATTAAGATTAAAAAAAATTATTTATATCTTATTAGCTAGGATCACCGATGCATACATAAATGTAACATACGTTAAAATTTCATACACGGATGGAGGAGAAATAAGCAAAAGAAGTCTATCATCGATTTCACAGGAAATAGAGGGAAAAAAAAGGAAGGTGCAGTGCTAAACTTGTAAAGATATGTAACACATGAAACATGTATTTATAATTTACCACTACGTCGTGTTTGGTTTTCCTATCAAATCGAGGGACAAACGTGGTTTCGTTGGAAGATACTATTTTGCTCTTCAAAGTTCAAACCTCATCCGACTGACAAAAGAAAAAGACTGGCATAAGTGAAAAACCGATTGAGAAAAAGAGGTTAGAAATAAGAATCATTTTAATCAAAAGAAGAAGATCATCAATCAAAGCAAAGAATTTGTAGATCTCTCGACATCCATTCTTACTCTTCTTCACAAGTACTCTCTCTTTCTCTCTCCCCTTACTCTCTATCAGGTGTATTTTTATCCTTTTCGTCACAATTATAATGTGTTGTTTTGGTTTTCTTTAGGTGGGGATGATGACATAATTCTTTCTCACTAAGAAAGTCAGTGCCATTGTCATACTGTGTTTCTTCTTCTTCACCAACACGATCTATCAAAACACGTTTCTTTGTTTTGCTACCTTTCTTAACAAGGTAGTCAGCAATAGAGTTTGCTTGCCTTAGAGAGGATGCAATGTGCATCCCCAATCGAAGCCGAACCTTATTATACTCATTATCTCATTGCAAATCTCTTGCAACTCCGGACTTAGCTTCTCATCCCTTTTTTTCTTCTATGTTCACGTACGCTACTCTTGTCAAACTGTTGTTGTGGACTCATGGTTAATTCTTTTTCTTTTTTTTTACTTTTGGTTTTTTATTGGGAAAGACATGACATAGAGTTTTCATCAATTCATATGTTTCAAAAAAATTGACAATGTAAGTTCATTGTTTTGATTGTGAATATAATGGTGAATTTGTAATTGATGTTTTCTCTGCAAGATTATTAGAGTTTTGTTAGAATATATTAATATGGAATGTGGCATCTACACTCTTAGCCTAAAAAATCTAGCGTTTGCAGACGTGCGATGCACGTGCACTCCGCTTGTTATATGTTAAAAAAATTATAATAAACATTATCATTATTAGTGTTAATCAATATTACTGTCATTTTGGGTGGTATTATATATATATGGTAATACGAATAAATGTAAGTGTTATTATTAATAAGTTTTTGATTTTGATATCTTATTATTCTTTCATGGCACTCTGAATAATGATGTCTTGATCTTGTATTGAATCATCTTATGCATCCACATACATAATGAGAATTCAGAACTATAGTGTAATCCTTTCCGAACGAGTCACTTCGTACATACGGACCTCGAGTTAGAGTAAAGGATAGAAATTCCTTGTGCCACTTATAAGGACATATTTCCTCAAGTTCAAAAATTAAAACTAAAATTCACATAAGATGATTCCTTGTTTTCAACTATTAAGTTTATATTTGCTATTCAAAGAGGTGTTGGAGCCCATCTTGTTGCTAGGTTACCAACCAATAGCTTTGTTTAACCAAATATAAACTTTTAAAATTCACATTATCTTATCAGTTAAAATGAAATATTTGGATTTGAAAACGAGATTTGATTTGAAGAGTTCATATCATTCAACATAAGATCATCAATAAGATATGATAAAAGGAGAATCAAATAAACAATGGATCAAACTTAATAGTTGAATACAAATTCGAAATGAAAACACACTTCGAAATAGGTTTTTGCTTATCATCGTTACTAGACTGAAGAAGAGAGTAAAGGGAGTAACGCGATAAAGAAAAAAAGATATATTGCACGTCGCTTTTACATATTATGCATGGCTACAGAAATATTAGCACACTATCTAACATAAAGAAAAATTAGAACAAGAAAACAGACATTTATAAAAATTAGTGAATTATTTATTTAAAAACCGAGACAAGCATACAATTTACATAAGTATTTAGTTTAAAAAAAACGCTACCATAAAGAAATATTCACAAAGTTTAGCATCCAGATTAAAATTTTATTTTGTTAAGTGGCAAATACAATGAACGGGAATGAAAAAAATGATTAATGGATCGACAAAAGGGAATACAAAAAAAATAAATGTAAAACCTAATACCACGGATCTGATCAGTTTGTTTAGGGTTAACATGGGCCTTATTAAGTTGAACATCAAGCAAATCAGATGATTTGTACTTTCATATAAACTTTCCTCCAAAATGCAACCAAGGAACAAAGAGAAATATAAGAGATAGAAAGTCCAATGGTAAGGTTGACCTAGAGACTTGTTAGAGTTAAGATGAGCATACAATTTACCGAAGTATTTAGTCAAACAACAATGTGTCATAAAGAATTATTCACGAAATATAACATCCAGATTAAAATAAATATTTATTTGTTGAAAAACAGATACAATAAACTAAGATGTATATAGAGGGTCTTGTTAACTTGTGCACAGAAGGGTATTAATGACTTTTTTAATCTTTGTTTTCAATTGAATACTAAACATCTCGGTAAATTATGTTTATGTTGAAAATTAAAAGAAAAGGAAAAACCAATTTTCGTGAATACTCCTTTGGTTTTTATATTAGTAAAATAACTTTATCGTTAATATCGATGAAGAAGAAAAATTATTTATCTCCTTCCTCTGTAATCTGTTCCTTTGATTTTTCTCTAATCAGTTATTTCCATAATTGCTAAGTAAAATTAAAACATAGATACAACTTATATAAGTTTTAGGTTTGGTAATTGGATTTGTTTTCATGGGAGTAAATTGGGTTTGGGTTTTCTTCAAATTGGGATCAAAACTCAACTAATCTGAACTTATAAAAGATTTCTTTGTTGTTATTGATATTGGTTGTAAAACTATAATATCTTTGTTGTTATTCGACTAATTAAACCCAATTGTTTTAATCATGTGACCTATCATGATCTGATTAATTTCAAGAAGTTGTGAATCTTGAAATCATTTGTTAAAGAACCATCTTTATCCGTTGGTTCTGGCGGATTGAAGAAAATGGAGATGATGGTGTGATTATGAGATAACAAGATGAGGTGGTCAGTTAAACCCGAAGAAATAACAAGTTTCATATAATTATGTTAAATGATTTGTAATATAAGGGAAAAACATGAACATCTGTTTTTTTGGATATAGAGTTTGCTTACTCGAGAATTGCAGTAATTCTCACGAACATTTACAAAAAAAAAAGTAGTAATATTTAATGGCTCAAACCCATAGATATATACATATAATTTTTTTATGTAACATAAACTTTATGAAAACTAAGAAGTTAAGCTAGGAGATATGTTACTCATATCCTCCATCACTTGGTTACATATAAGATCAAGGTATCCCCTCCATAACTCATCAATCTTATACTTTCTAGAATGTTCTGCTAGCAATTGTACACTTGTCTATTACACTCTCTAATAACATGCTTCACTTTTTACTTCAAACTCAAAAATAAACTTAACTAGTCAAAGTTGTTGCCCGCTCTATATGCATCTCCTCAAGCCTGTGATGTACCCTAGTAAAGTAATGCTTTTTGCTCTGAAGTTTACCATTAGGAAACTGTGCGTCCCTTATGATGTTCCATTTAAAAAGACATGCTTTACCTCGAACTTACGAGATACACTGCATCAGCTCGACATTATGATACTGCGGTATTATTATGCTTGTTTTCCAAGAGTTGAAACATTTACTAGTCTTGGTTACCCGTGGAAGCATTATGATACGAAAGCACCGGTATTGTTGTCGGTTTGAAGTGGCGCAACATATTCTGTTGGAAGTTAAACAAAGATATGGCGTTTTGGTTCTAGAGAGTTCTATTTAGAGATTGTTTTATGTTAGAAAGTGTGCTTTATTTAGAGTTTGTTTTTATTTGGAAATTACTTTGAGTGATCGTTAAGTTTGTGAGACTTTAAGTAGGCTATTGAGCCATAAGAATTGTACACCAAACTGATTATCAATGTAGTCTTTTAATTGCTTCCGCGTGTGCTCTCCTCTCTCTTGCTCGATCCTACATTTGGTATCAGAGCAAGGTGAAAGGAAGGGAGAGGAGAAGGAGATAGAGTTAGAGAAGATTCATAAGTGTTTTTCGGTGTTAGAGAATTATTTCGTTAAAAGAGAAGTTTCTGCGCAAAGTTGTAATGAGTTAAAAAAAAAGATGATGTCTTTAAAGCAAGGTCACTGTTCCGTGATTTGTTTCCTACCAAAAAAAAATTGTTCGTGTGGTATGTGAAGCATGTTGACACAGGAGTTCAGAGAAGAAAGTTAGTTGATGCGATGGTTCTAAGATAAACAAGGAAACTAGGTCAACCTCGATGACAAGGTTAACATCGAGATGTTAAGGTTTAGAATCTAAAGAAAGAAGAACAGTTAGCGGATAGTTGTTGTCGGGTTTGTTTGATTGGTCGTGAAGATTAGTTTGCTTTAGAATTCAGGAAAGCAAGAAATTTGGACGGAAAAGAAAAGATGGTGACAGCGATATTGTGAAAGAAAGCTTGTTGTGATTGAAGCTGTAGTCTGTGAGAAGTTTGGGTATGATCGATGAACAGTGCTATGATGATGTTTGAGTTTACAGAGTCGGTGAGAGTATAAAGGAAAAAGTTTTTACGGTAGAAAATTCAACCGTAGTGTTTTACAGGATTGAATAGTCTTGACAGAAACAAAGAAGATTGTTGGTTGTTGTTCATGATTGCTGACATGTGCTAATGTTGTTTCGATGAAGAATAAAGGTGGAAAATCAGGGACTCGAGCAGGTGGTGAAGATGGAGTTGTTTCCGTACAGATAAAGATGGAGATATTTTCGTTGGAATTTAGTGAAAACTAACAGGACTGAGAGTCAAGCTTGTTCACGGCAACGTTAGGGTTTCACGACCTAATAAAAGAAAGGTGAGAACCAGTATTGTTGTTGGGCGTAAAAAAAATGTAGTTATTGAAAGTTAGTGACAATATAGGTGTTACAAAAAACAATCACAGTTACAGAATTGTTAAAGAAGAGTTGTTACAGAAGGATGTCACAGTTATTAACAGAAGCGTTACAAAAGATTGTAACAGAATAAAATGTCACAGTTTGTGACAATAAGCCAACAATTTCACTAACTAAGAATCTTGTGCTTCATGGAAGAAGTAAACACATTGATATTAAGTATCATTACATCAGAGAGCTTGTCAGTAACAAGGAGATAGATGTGGAGTTTGTTGAAAGTGAAGAGCAAGTGGCTGATATTTTCACCAAGTCTTTGAAGGCTAATACTTTCATTTACTTGCGTGGAAAATTGGGAATGATTAGCAAAGAGTATCTTGTTTTAAGGGAGGATGTTGAAGAATAAACCAAGATACTATGAACAATATAGAAGGGATCAACTGTGAGAGTTGATACGGTCAGAGTGGATCAACATGCGTTGTTGATGCAGTATGAAGAAAACAGTGTGGATCAACTATGAGAGTTGACTGAGTATGGTTGGATCAACTGGTACAGTTTATATGAAGTGAATGGATCAACAAGTGTTATTGACGCATGGTACGATATTTAGAAGTTTCTTATTCTCAAAGACTTGAAAGTATTAGCCTTCAAAGACTTGGTGAAAATATCAACCACTTGCTCTTCACTTTCAACAAACTCCATAGCTATCTCCTTGTTACTGACAAGCTCTCTGATGTAATGATACTTAATATTAATGTCTTTACTTCTTCCATGAAGCACATGATTCTTAGTTAGTAAAATTGTCGACTTATTATCACAAATTATTGTTGTTGGTATCTTCTGTTCTTGAAACAATGACTTCAACATCATACTTAACCATACAGCTTGTGTAACACAATTGCTAGCAACTATATACTCATCTTCTGTTGTAGATAATGCAACAACTTATTTCTTCTTAGATGACCAAGAGAAGAATCATGTTCCTAACTGAAATCCATAACCAGATGTGCTCTTTCTTCCATCTGTATCTCCAGCCCAATCACTATCAGTAAAACCAACTAACTTTGGATCTTCTGAGACAGTATAAAAGATTCCCATGCCTGTTATTCCTTTTACATACTTCAGAATACGTTTTGCAGCTTGTAAATGTGATTGTCTAGGATCTTCCATAAACCTACTAACCAACCCAACTGCACACATGATATCAGGCCTTGTAGCAGTCAAATATCTTAAACATCCAACAAGACCTTTAAAATCTGTTGAATTCACAAGCTCTCCCGATACATCTTTTGTCAACTTCAGTCTTTCTTCTACTGGTGTTAAAATTGGATTATAATTATCCATCTTGAAACGCTTCAAAATTCCTTCAACATACCTTTGTTGATTAATAAAAATTCCTTTTTCAGTTTGTTGTTGAACTTCAATACCCAGAAAATATGACATCAAACCAAGATCTGTCATCTCAAACTCCTTCACCATATCCTCCCTGAATTCTTTGATCATCTCAGAACTATTTCCATTAAATATGAGATCATCCACATATAAACACACTACAATATAATTGCCAAGACCATCATCTTTCAAATACAAAGTATGCTCATGTGGACATCTTGTAAAACCTTTCTTGAGAAAATAAGAATCTATTCTTTTATACCAAGCTCTTGGTGCTTGTTTCAAACCATACAAAGTTTTGTTTAGCTTGTATACTTCATTCTCCTTACCCTCCATAATGTAGCCAGCTGGTTTCTCTACATAAACTTCTTCTTCCAATACTCCATTCAAGAATACTGACTTCACATCCATCTGAAATATCTTTCAGTACTTTTGTGCAGCTGGTTGATCATCCTTATTGTATCAAGTCTTGCAACTGGTGCAAATACTTCTGAATAATCGACTCCTTGTCTCTGTCTATAACCCTTAGCAACTAACCTTGCTTCCAGTCTTTGTATTTCACCATTTGACTCGTATTTTTTTTGTAAACCCACTTAACACCAATAGGCTTCTTACCTGGTGGAAGTGTTGTTAATTCCCAAGTATTATTCTTTTCTATTGATTCCAATTCTTCATTCATGGCTTGAACACAACCTTGTTCTTTAGAAGCTTCTTCATAAGATACAGGATCACAATCTCCAAACAATGCAAAGTTCACTACATCATCATCATCTTCATCATCTCTTGTTAAAACATAATTATTCAACCTAGAAGGTATGATATATTTTCTTCTTGGTCTTGTATTTTCTTGTTGTGTTATTGCTTCAATTCTTGCTTCTTCATGTTGTTCTTCAACATTGTCTTGAGCTTGTACTTCTTCTTCAACTACAATTGGAACTGTTCTGACAGCAGTATGTGGATCAACATTCCTTGTTGATGCATTATTATTGAATCAACATTCATTTTTGATCCATTATTCCTGTTCCATTTTGAATCTTCATCAAAGATCACATCTCTACTTGTAAATACTTTTCCTGCTTCTGGGTTGTATAATTTATATCCTTTGGTCACTGAACTATAACCAACAAGGATACACTTCTCACTCTTGTCATACAATTTCTTTCTTAGTTCTTTGGGTACATGTGCATATGCAATACTCCCAAAAATTCTCAGATGTCTTACACTTGGTCTTACACTTCTCCAAGCTTCTTCTGGTGTTATGTTGTTCAAACTACTTGTATGACATCTGTTGAGTAAGTAAACTGTTGTGTCAACTGCATATCCCCATAAATTCTTTGGTAGATCTTTTGTTCTTCTTATAGTTCTTGCCATCTCCATTATAGTTCTATTGTTTCTTTCTGCAACTCCATTTTTTGTGGTGTATATCTTGCAGTTAATTGATGTTGAATGACATGCTCTTCCATAAACTTGTCAACAACAATATACTCTTTTCCTCTATCAGTTCTTAAGATCTTGATACTCTTACCAATTTGTTTCTCAGCATAAGCTTTGAAACTTCTAAAAGCTTGAAATGCATCACTCTTTTGTCTAAGCAAATAAACCCATGCCTTTCTACTAAAATCATCAATGAAATTTATAAAATAATTATTACCTCCATGTGAAGTTACTTCAATAGGACCACACAGATCACTATGAACAATCTTCAATTGTTGATCAGATCTTCTGGCTTTGTTGACTGGGAATGGATCTCTGTGCTGCTTGCTAAAGATGCAATTTTCACATCTTGATTCTGGTACCTCAATAAAGGGTAATCCTGACACCATCTCCTTCTTTGCTAGAGTTTGCAAACTGTTAAAGTTCACATGTCCCATCCTCTTATGCCATAACCAAGAATCATCATGAACACTGCTACTGTAACAACTTTCCTTTTGATGTTGAATACTCAATGGAAATAACCTGTTCTTGGTCATCTGAACTTTATCTATCAACCTTCTTCTTCTATCTTCGATGAAGCATAAACCATTATAAATATTCATAGAGTATCATATTTCAGACAACTACCCAATACTCAGTAAATTTTGATGTAAACCTGGAACATAAAATACATCCATGATATATGCTTTTGAATCATTCTTAAGAACAATTCCAATTCTTCCTTTTCCCATAACTGGAATTGTAGAATTGTTACCAAACTTTACTGTTGATCTAACAGACTCATCAAGCTTATCAAATAAATCTTTTCTTCCACACATATGATTTCTACAGCCAGTATCTAAATACCACTTAAGTTGTGGTTGTTCTTTTGCTGTGTGACATGCAAGTAGCATGTTTTCATCCTTCTTTTCTTCTTCTTCTTCTTGACTTTCTGCAATATTAGCTTTGAAATTTGCTTTGTAATTATTAGCAACTGTCTTTCTTGGTTTTGGACACTCAGTAGCAATATGTCCAAAATCTCCACAATTATAATACTGTATTTTTGATCTATCAAATGGATTCATATAACTTCCATTATTTGATCTCCCTCCATTATTGTATCCTCCTTGAAAACCTCCAGCATTGGATTTTCCTTGGTTATTTCTCCAGTTAACTTGACTCTGAAGTGCCTCTTCAACTTGTTTTGCAGCAATTGTTTTCTCTTGTAATCTTTGTTCATAAGCTTGTAATGAACCCAACAACTCATTAAGATTCATAGTTGCAACTGTGTTGCATTCTTCTATGGCAGTAACCTTTGATTCAAACTTCTCAGACAAACTTCTTAAAATCTTCTCTACAATGGATGAATCTTCTATAGTATCACCATTGGCCTTCATCTCATTGACAAGATTCAATGTCTTTGAGAAAAAATATGAAATTGTTTCAGTTGTCTCCATCTGCAACAGTTCATATTTTCTTTTCAAAGTTTGTAACCTAACCTTCTTGACCTTGTCAGATCCTGTGTGATAGCTTATTAATCCATCCCATGCTCTTTTCACATCTTTGATGTAGATAACTATATCCATGAGAGATTAATGAATTCCTTGATGAAGAATATAGGTAGCTTTAGAATTCTTCTTTCTGTTTTTAGTTAATAGAGTTAGTGCAGCTCCTTCAACTACAGCTCCTTCTGCTGGTTCTGCATAACCATCTTTCACGATATCCCATACCTCTTGGTATATAAAAATATTCTCCATCTGCAACCTCCAGTGTTCAAAGTTAAAAGGCGGGGGTCTAACAACACCACCCAATATTTCGCTTAGCAATCTGTATGGACTAACTCTGAAACACTTTCTAGAGAATCAACTAGACAGTCAGAATCAATCTAGGTAAAAGTATCTCTAGGAGTTAATATCTCTCTCTTGTTTTGATTCACTCAAGCTAATAGAAATCAGCGAGTCTATAATCAAACACAAGGAATAACTTGGAGGGTACCAAAGGCCAATGTCCAAGGATCAATAAATATCAATCAACAACCAAAGGTCGTATTTCCAATTGATTGATTCAAACGCACAACCTATATTATTTCAATTATGTAAACAAATATAATGCGGAAATAGAAATAACACAGACGCCAGAATTTTGTTACCAAGGAAACCGCAAATGCAGAAAAACCTCGGGACCTAGTCCAGATTGAATACACACTGTATTAAGCCGCTAAAGACACTAGCCTACTCTAAGCTAACTTCAAACTGGACTATAGTTGAACCCCAATCAGTCTCCACTGATCCAAGGTACATTTGTACTCCCTACGCCTATGATCCCAGCAGGATACTGCGCACTTGATTCCCTTAGATGATCTCACCCACAACTAAGAATTGCTACGACCCAAAATCGCAGGCTTTAACAATAAACAAATATGTCTCACACAGACAAGTCTATCAAAGGATCAATCTGTCTCCCACGGAAAAACCCTAAAAGTTTTTGTTCCGTCTTTAGATAATAATCAAGGTGAACAGGAACCAATTGATAATCTGGTCTTGTATTCCCGAAGAACATCCTAGATTAATCAATCATCTCACAACAATCTTAATCGTATGGTAGCGAAACAAGATGTCGTGGAATCACAAACGATGAGACGAAGGTGTTTGTGATTACTTTTTATATCTTGCCTATCGGAGAACTCTCACGATCTCAAGCCAATCAATATGACTGTACCATTACGATAGAAGATGCAAGATAAGATCACACAACTACGATAAGAGTAGTATCGGTCTGGCTTCATAATCCCAATGAAGTTTTTAAGTCATTAACCTGGTTTTAGAAGAAGTAAACCAAAGGTTAAAGGAGAAACGAATCTAGCACACAAACTAGTATCACACGTAAGGTTTGGGGATTAGTTTTTCACAATACTAGATGTCTCCTTTATATAGCCTTTCAAATCAGGGTTTTGCCTTAGTTACAAAGCAATCAATATTCACCGTTAGATGAAAACCTGATTTTGATTCTAGCTAATATTTCTCAACTGTTACATCGAAAACTTAGCTTGTCATACACAAACGACTGTACGCTTCTAGGTTTATTAACCGTACCCAAACGTATACATTGTTGGTTCAACAATAGTCTACCCAAAGAGGTTAACTATATAGCGTTTCATACCAGCCATGTTCTTCTTCACCATAACTAGTTCAATTGACTCAAATGAACTAGTTAAGAGAGTTGTTCAATTGCAAGGAAATCTTATGTAACTACACAAGACACAATTGAAGCAAAGATGATTTGATTCACTCGAATCGGCTCATGAACTTTAATAGCCACGGTTTGCAAATGCATTTCTTAGTCTTTTAAGATTAAGTTCAAGAATCATCTTTAGATATATAACCTTCTCAAGTTCGCAGACTAGGTTCGCGGACTTAAGACACCGGATAGAGTTTACAAACTCCAGCAGAAATATTCGGGTTCGAGAACTACGCCGGTTCGCGGACTGGGTTCGTGGACTGGGTTCGTGGACTGGTTTCGCGCAAGTAGTTTGTTAACTCCAGCAGAAATTCTCGAGTTTGAGAACTTCGGCAGTTCGCGGACTGAGTTCGTGGACTTGGCACTTGCTATACTTCCGGTTCTCTTGATCAACAAAGTTCGAAAACTTCGGTTCAAGGAATCCATTGGTTATGTAATCTAAACTCTCATTCCAATCATTGAAACATTCTTAGAGGACGTTATATAGTTGTTACACTATTTCTCGTCAAAGCAATTTTCAAAGTGATTGAAACATTGATGACTTTCGTCACTATGTAAAGATAAACTTGGTCGAAGCGAAGAGCTTACCAATACATATTTCGAGATATAGATAGGCGAGGTATACTCGGCTCGAAATACCAAATGTGTATGATCTAGTTTATATGTATAGCATACGACTTTTGTCTCAAAGAGTAGGAGATAGAATAGATAGACTTCTGAGTGACATATAAATTTAAGTCTCCACATACCTTTTTGTCGAGAAGTTCCACCGGTTCCTTGAGTAGATATTCTTCTTGTATGATGAATCGCCATGAAGTCCTTGAGCTCAACTACACTTATTATCCTAGTCCAAGACTTAGCTATAAGAGACTAGAAATCAAGACTTATAGTTTTGATCACTAACATTGACAAACATGCTTGAGATAGCAACGCATGCGAATTTGACCGAGCAGTGCTCTAACACAAAGTTTTTTTCTTCAAACATAGGTACCTTAATTGAACTTAACTCATAATTTTTTTTTTAACTCAACAACTCATACCCACAACCCTAGAACCTGATACCAGTGCTCTGATACCAGATGTAGAAAATATGATATCAAAGACTTAATGAAAAACTTAACACAAGAATAACTCAAGCAAACTCTCTTCAATGGATATATTTCGACTCATGGCTCAACAACCTATTTATATGATTAACAAACTTGACTCTCAAGCAAAAAGACTTTCCTAACAGAATCAAACTCTAACAAAGAAATGTCTAGACAATTCTTAACAGGAAGCGTGACGATAGGTTGAACAGAATGTGTCAGTCTTAACAGGCGTGGCTGAAAGAATTTTTTTGTGAAGGTAAAGAAGCTTAGGGTGAGCGGTGGATTCAAATGGTTAAGTAATGGATTAGAAATAGACGCAATAGGATCAAAGTTGGTATTGCAGTTATAGGATTGGTACAGTTTGATTGAGGATCAAAGCTGGTATTGCAGTCAGGAGGACTGGTACAGTTTGATGGAGGTCAATGCTGGTATTGTAGTTAATAGAGCACAACGAGGTGTTTCTAGCTTGTTAAAGATTTGTTAATGATGAAGGAATTCTGGAATGAGAAAAGACAAGAAAGTGTTAACGTTTATCAATGGAAGAAGAGGAATGGAAAATGAGAAAAGACAAGGACGTGAAAATGTCGATCAATGGAAGAAGAGGGTTACGGAATTCTCGTTGAATTATATCTTGGTTTAAGGGAGGATGTTGGAAGTTAAACCAAGATATGGTGTTTTGGTTCTAGAGAGTTTTAGAAGAGTTCTATTTAGAGTTTTTTTTTATGTTAGGAAAGTGTGCTTTATTTAGAGTTTGTTTTTATTAGGAAATTACTTTGAGTGATCGTCAAGTTTTGTGAGACTATAAGTAGGCTATTGATCCATAAGATTTGTACACCAAACTGATTATCAATATAGTCTTTTAATTGCTTCCGCCTGTGCTCTCCTCTCTCTTGCTCGATCCTACATATTTCTATGCTTACCGAGGATGCATCATCTATCAGGCATAATGTTTTGTAAAAGAGGTGGATCTCAATACATGGCCAACAACTCCTAAATTTATATAGCCTATGTTTTTAGTTCCAGACACAACTAGGGCATATGTAATACTTGCAAATCTGTGGCGTATGCCAAACGATGCAACAGTAACAAAAAAAAAACAACAACTAATAACGTGGTTAAGAAGAGAGCTAGAATTGAAAAAGCAGAAATGGCATTTGTACAAATATGATGTTTAATAACAATAATCAATTTGGCGAAATTTTCCGATCCGTCACAGGATGCATCACTAGTACCAGGTGCGGATCAAAGATCCAAGATGATGGCATAGTTGTACTAAATGACATATCCCAAAGCACGAAACACAAGTTCAAGTTTACACTTGATATCGTTCAGTGACGCATCATAGAATACTAGATTTTGTGCCCCTGCGGACCCGAAAATCAACCACCATTTTTTTCTTTTAACCATATTTTTGGTTTGGTTTGGTGTGGTATGGCTTCGCCTCACCTAGTCTCGATGTATACTTAGGATTTTTGATTTGGTGTGGCTCGGCTTCGCCTCGCCCCTTCCCGATGTATTTCTGGTTTGGTGTTGTGCGGCTTCGCCTCGTCCCATTGAAATGCAATTTTTACTTGGTGTGGCTCGGCTTCGCCTCGCCCCGTCGCTAAGGATTTTTGATTTGGTGGCTCGGCTTCGCCTCGCCCTGTCCCAATGCATTTTTTGATTTGGTGTCGCGTGGTTTCGTCTTGCCCAATCCTGATATATATTTTATTTTCTTGTCGCGTGGCTTTGGTGCAGGAAACCTGGAATTTTGTGTGGCAGGGAAATGTGCTAGATAAATACATTAAGAAAAGTTAAAACATACTCCCAAAGTTAATGATAGAACGATGTCACCCTACAAACCGTATTCATTTTTGATCATATAGAACATGCCAAAGTTATAACATACTCCCACTTTTGATCTTCATCCCACTTTTGAAATTTCTTCCGCTTCATCATCAAATTGCCTACTAAGTTACACTAAGTTACTAAGATATGGTATCATCGCAATTCAAAAAATCATTACAATCGACAACTATTAATCCCAATATATGATCCGTCGAAAAGAAACAAATATGTATTATTATAATTGAAGTGTCAATCTACATAATTATACAATTGTAGTTTTTTCTTCTGATCACATCATGAAAGAAATAACTCAATGGATAAACTAAGACAATTTTCTGTTAATTAGTTTCCCCATGTCTTCTATATACCTCATAAAAGAGATCAGACATCAAATTTGACTACGCTGAGACAAACCTGAAGTACATAACTGTGTGCACCATTACCACATCAAAATTGATCACTCCTATAGAAACCTAAAGTACAAATAATCATATGCACCATAACGGTATCAGCGCGTAGAAAACTGAGGTAAGAGATGAAAACTGACATGTTGACCAAGAAGGCTTCTCCGTAAGCTAGTCCATTTCTTCTCATGCTTTAGAATATCCACTCTCAAACTTTGGGAGCTAGATGAAGACCGATCAGCCAAGTTTCTTCATCCTACAAGATTGCACCTACAATTAACTTTTGCAGATGGTCATCTAATCTACGAATTGAACTCTACTGTGAAAAAAAATCAAGTATACTCATTTGTACGTCAATAGTTCTATTGGATTATATTCAGAAGCAAGCAGAAATGTAAATGCATTATATAACTCACCAGCTCAGACCCTCAGTCCCCATCGAACTCATAATTTTACATTTAATCCTACTCTTTTTACCAGCTGGTCCAAGAACTTGGATACTAACAATAAGCTAGAAAAGTAAAAAAAAAAATACCTTTAGTATTGGAGAAAAATCAATGAGGTGAAGTTAAGAGTTAAATACCATTCACAACAATCCTTTCACCAAGCAAGAATTCCACCTGTATAGGCTCATAAAGTAAGTCTTTGGTATAGTTGTTTGAAATTACAGGCAATTCAAAACATTCGATTAGTTGATTTCTTTATCTTATAAAAAAACATACACTGTTATAATGAACTAACATCCAAAATGTATGTCATGTTTTAAATCGAAACAGAACAACTTAACAAAATTATATAGAAATTTTATTGATCCAATTTTATCAATTACATGGGATTTGTAATTGTTTATTTCGTTTTTATAGTCTAACTCAATTCGCCCCACAATTTTGTAATATTATTACAATGAATAGAACCTACAACTTCTCAGTAAGCTAAATTAAACTATATGCATTGATTTGTTCTTCACTATTTGTTTTCTTCCAATTGTTGATGTTTCATTCTTCGTTCCTAATATATCTTCCAGTTCACTACCAAGTTGCACGTTGAAAGACAATATAATGATTCTCACATATCAAACAAAAAAAACAGTATCATGAGCCAATTTTAAAAAATAAAACAAACTCATTAAATAAATGGTTAGCATTATCACCTTCTTCTTTTCTCAATGGGTTAGTGTTATCACCTTAGCTTTCCCTACAATAGTATTCAAATCTGCAAGAGCAGCACATACATACAAAATGTTTCACATTAATGTTCAAATGACTTTAGAAACCATGCTAACTAAAAACCACTGATAAAGAAATATATGGAGTACACCACTTACGGATGATTAGTATGTTAGGAACTTGAACAGGTGATATTGATCTGAGTTATTTCAATTATTATCTATAACAAATAACTTTAGAAGTCCTTCCGAAAGGTTTTTGTCTAGCTCTCTTGAACTTGAATGGGCTTTAAACATAGCTTACAGTATTAACTAATTATCCTATAATAGAAAAAGCATAATTACAATAGGAGTAAAATTATCCTAATTACAATAGCTTACATTATTAACTAATTATCCTATATTTATAAAATTATGCACATGATTACTCCATAGAACCAAAAAATAAAAATAGTGTCGGCTTACCATAGACATTTGAGGTGCTCCTTTTTTTTTTGCCTCCTCAAAAAAGCTTATAGGTATCCAATACCGAACTCCTTCTCAAGCTTTTTCATCCTACGCATTATACAAAAGAAGATTCTTAACACCATGAACAAAACATTCCAGGTCTGTAAATTCAAGCTATTTTATTTAGTTTTCTATTTGATGCTTACTATTGAGACAGTGGTGAAACAAAATCAAAGGACAATCATCATTACCACAGTCAGGTGTACTGAAATCCTTGGAATTTTCTAATATTATTTTCTATTTAGTTTCCAGTGCTCTCATGTAACCTAAAAAGCAATCTTAATCGTAATCAGTATTCAATAAAATCCTGGTCCAGTGTGCTCTCATGTAACCAATACCTATTCTCTTTCAAGGGTATCGGGATTTAAATATATAAGTAATCCATTAAGGTAGCCTATAAAGCATATGCATAACTCTGGAGGTTGTGAACTGGGAATTTAGGCCTTAAATCAAATGACAATCATCATTACCACAGTCAGGTGTACTTCACTCCTTGGAATTTTCTAATATTATTTTCTATTTAGTTTTCAGTGCTCTCATGTAACCTAAAAAGCAATCTTAATCGTAATTAGTATTCAATAAAATCCTGGTCCAGTGTGCTATCATGTAACCAATACCTATACTCTTTCAAGGGTCTCGGGATTTAAATATATAAATAATCCATGAAGGTAGCCTATAAAGCATATGCATAACTTTGGAGGTTGTGAACTGGGCATTTAGGCCTTAATTACTCCGAACAAATTCAAAGTAAAAATATTCAACAAATTCTTAGCAGTCTTCAACTGTTCCAATCAACTTAACAAACTCTTAGAAATTCTATTTCTATTTCATCTATTCTGGCTTAACTCAAACAAATAAATCAAAAAAGTTAGGGCATCAAATACGTAAAAGTGGGAACTTTTTACTGAATGCAAAAATTCAACTATGATGCATAGTTATAAGTATTATAACTAACATCCAAAACAACAACATAACAGTAAATGCATTCCAACTAATATACACACCACAAATCACTTAGCTTGAATTGTAACAATGAAATACGTCAACTTAAAAAATTAGGAAGAAAGTCAAAGATTACCATTGTTGCAATCTCCATTGCACCCTTAAAGCTTCAGATTTTTTCTAAGCACTCTGAGGCGATTATGAAGAACCCTGGAACCTAACCTGCAAAGTCAAAAAAAAAAAAAAAAAATGATCAGAAAATTAAGAAACAGGCGTCACTGATCCAAGAAAGTATTCTCTGTACAAAATCAAAAAAAGGTAGAGTTTAATACAAATATGAAACCATACAAATATGAAACCAAAGTAATACTACAAACAACATAAACGACCATAATTGTATATCATGTCAAAAATCAAATAAACTCATGTTTAATGAACCAAGAACTACTACACTACAAAAAATTGATTACTTAAATCCACCTCAATTTCCTTCACTCCCGAGTCCTAACTAATAAAAAGAAAGAACACGCCCACCAATTTACACAATATCAAGAAAGAAACATCACCAGTACAAATTGGTTGCAATCCGACCAAGCTATGCAAGGTTATAAATTGGCTGCATTGATTGGTTACCTGAAACCAACATAAATAAGGTTTATCACAGTTGATTTGGGTTATTGATACATTGAACAAAATAAACAATCATCAAAAACATCCATTATTAGGGTTCACACCTACATGATAAACCTCGAGTGCAATAGTTTCGAGAGAGTCGAGCATCAACCGAAAAATTAAGAATACAAAGCAATCAACACAAAATCATGAAGAAAATTTTCTAGGAGTTAAATTCTCAGAGAACCAATAGCAGATTAAAGAAACCGAAATATATTTATAAACAAAAAACCCACATAATTAATATTTTCTCTGCCTAAACCTAGGACGTCTCTTTGATCAGGAAAGGGGAGAAGGAAGTTTTGGTGCCGCAACAGTTCATTAAACTCAAATAAACCCTAACCAAACACAGTAAACCCTTGCTTCCTTCAAATCCCAACTTGAATTTTGTAAAAATTGTACCTGAAAAAATAAACCCCTAACCAAGCCCGTATGATCATAAATCAAGAGATTAGAGTTTCAAAAATCAAAACAAAGCAGCGAAACCCTAACCTATGTTTTGTTCGGCTTGATTCCTTCATACCCTAACTTCCATTTCAGTTACTCTTCTCGTTCAGGGAAAAATCGGGAGGAGAATATAGAGAGTGAATTTCGGTATCATCGTTAATGATGATTTTTTTCGTAGGGAAGAAAACCTAAGTTTGTTCCTAGGGTTTCTTCTAAGAATTTTTTTTTGGTTTTCGTTTTTCTTTTTGTGTGTGATAAATATAAAAATTTCTTTATTTTATGAAGAAAAAGTCTTGTTTTTCTCTCCTTTGAGGAAAAGTGAAACAGAACAATTCTGTGAAAGGGTGACGGTCACCGTTCAACGTGAAGCCTAAGGAGCTTAGGATTTTAAAGGAGTTAGATGTGTAAAATATGTGAATGCTACGACATAGCGTCGTAGCGTATGCAAAAACCCGGGAACAGAAAAGGTCGAAGTCCACTGCTTCTTAAGGCCCATTATATCATGACTTGTCAAAACGCACCTTCATTAAGCCCAGAATACATTCTCATGTGGTGACCATTGACCAGGCAGGTAAATTGTCGTTCCAAAAGATTGTTTTACGTATTGAATTATGATTTACGTACACAGAGTATCCAGCACTTGACCAGTAAACTTTTTCTGTAAGATTTTCATACGGCATGAATTACTTTGCAAGTTGAGTTGTTATTCATATAACGTGCTCGAAAGACCATTTAAACATACGAAAACAATATTTATTTATGTTGCCAAATATTCTTGGGTCTGAATCAAAGACCCAAAGTTGAACGAATTTCTAAGGTATATTCGCAGAATAGCCTAATTAAACATTAAGAAAATTCAACTTTGTAAACTATAACATGCGTAGTTGAACCAAGTCCAAACGTAACCAGATGGCTCATGTATTCACACACGAATCATTTACCTGGACCTTTGTGTACTTGCCTGCTCATGATGCAACTGAAGTTAGTTGATCGAGCCAAAGGCTAGCTAAGTATTTCGATAAGATTTAGTGAGTTATTATACTTTAGAAAAAGTATGAGAAAAAGCGAAAGCATGGAACGGACCCAAAAGACATGATCAATATTCAGTGGACAACAACTTATATTGATGTCCCATATGCCTAACTGCCGAATGATGAACCAAGCAAAAACTGGATATATCCATTCCAACAGACAATTTCACTACTAACAGACTAAAAGTAAGCAACATCTTAAAACAAAAAGCATTCTCCATTTATTTCTCTCACGCAACACTACACATGATTATACGAGGAGGAGAGGATGGAATATAGGATTAGGATAGGGGGCGGACTACTTCCTTTATTAAATTCGAACAACCGCACCAACACGGCATCACCGTCTTGTATATCATGTGATGTGATCACGGATTAAACAAACAGTGGTATGGTGTTAAAACCAGAAGTGCAGGAGGAGCTCCAAAAATATTTGAAGAATCTAAATGCAAAACAATATTAGTGTCGGTGCATCAATTTTACTGTGAGATGAACAATTTCACCAACACCGCTAGATAATTTAACCGAATGAATTTTATTTAAATGATCATATGCAGTGTTGTAAAAGTGAGAATCTGCTTCGTTGTAAGAATAAATCTTATATATGGCCAACAACAACAAGCTAGAGAAATATTC
Source organism: Papaver somniferum (assembly GCF_003573695.1). Taxonomy (NCBI): domain Eukaryota; kingdom Viridiplantae; phylum Streptophyta; class Magnoliopsida; order Ranunculales; family Papaveraceae; genus Papaver; species Papaver somniferum. The sequence continues at coordinate 125,969,498 of NC_039368.1, read as the reverse complement.
ATTTCATTTATGTGGTGTACGTACAAATGTTGGACTTTTTATTTTTAATCTTGTCATCCCTTGGTAGCTAGGTTAATAATAACTTGACTTGCAAGTATATATGAATGAACATGATGTGTTCAATCAATCCAGCTAGCAAACTGAACTAAGCTTCTTTCCTTTGAGATGAAGAAGAGAATTTGATGAGTAGAAGAAAATCTAAGATCCTCCTGTTAGGCGGGGCATGCATAACCTCCTGACTTACCCTGCGGAGTGGAGTTTTACCCTCTAAATTCTTGTGAATTTAGTGCTAGATTTATTTTTCTATTAGACGGCAAACAGTCTCTATCAGGCGGCAGGTATTTCAAGGCCAATGACTTTTGTCTTTTTTTTTTTTTTTCCCTTTTTTAGTATTTGATTATATTTTTCAACTATCTACACCGAGCTCGCATCACCTTCACCAGTCTCACTCTCTACCACCCAATAAGTGGGACGAAAACGATTTATCTGCAAATGACAAGCATGTAACGTAACCCTCTTCACCTAAAATTTACTCTTTTTTTTTTTTTTCCTGTTTAGTTTCTCAAGTTGAAACCGAATTCCGTGATATGCATTCTGATTCAATGGACAACAAAGCACATTGGTGACCCATGCTCAATTGTCAATCATCAAACAAGAACTAGCTACATAATTCTAGTTTTACCAACTGATTTGAAGGCAAAGATAGATAGTTCCAAAAAAGCATTTTGGATTTATTATCTCTCACGCAACACTACATGATAATACGAGGAGAAGGGAGGGACATAGGATATAGGGGGGGTGGGGGTGGATTTTTATTAAATTCGATCGAACCGAACCGCACCAACACGGCATCACCATCTCATATCATGTGATATGATTACAAATTATTAAACAGTGATATTAAAAGCTAAAAGTAGAATTTAAATGCAAAAACAACAGTATTGTCGGTAAGCCCGACATCACAAATGCCATTTTTGATTCGTTTGGGTGCTCCATTGCAAGAATAAAATCCTATACATAGATAACAGTAACAAAAGCAAGAGAAGGGTTCATAACTTGTGAACGTAAATGCTCTATTCCTTTAGTAAACTTGACTTACAAGTATGAATGAACATGATGTGTTTCGTTCTTCTTATTCCATGGGCAGCCAGCTAATTCTTGAATTGAACTTTTACTTAGTTAACTTTGTTTATTAATTTCTGTCAACTTAAGAAGCGAACATGATGATGAGTAGAAGAAAATCAAGTAGTCCTCTTTGACTTATTTAGGCAGGCAGGACTGGAAGGAGGGAGGCACGCATTTTGGATTTCTCATGGACTTTTGCATAACCCTCCCTCTAAAAATTCTTGCAATAAGAGTTTTATTCCGCAATTGGAGGCACGCCTTTGGGATTTCCTTAGCTAGCTCATGGACTTTTGCATAAAACTCCCTCCAAAAATGCTGCCAATTATTCTTGTTTTCTTCTTGCGGAATTGAAGGTCAACAAATTTAGTGTTAGATCCATCCCTAAATTTCTAAAACGGGTCTCAATCAGGCGGCAGGCGCAGGCATATATTTATCCATGTTTTTTAATGACTTTGTCTTGTTTTTTTAGATTATTTTGTCAACTATCTAACCCGATCTTGCATCACCACCTTCTCTCAAAGTCTCTCTCACTCAACCACCAACAAAAATTAGTAATTTTCACATTTTGCCAAGATTTTCCCTACGTACAAAAAAGATGAAGTAAATATGATCTCACACCTCTTGGACACTTTACCAACAACTAAACTCATGAGAAGAACAAGAAAAAACAATTTAAATAATTTAGACTTCTTCCAAACACGTTTCCAAGTACTTGGTTATAGCAAGTTCGTTGCAACAGCCTCAAAACTTCCTTTGGTTTGGGATAAGGCAGCTAAAGGAGGTGCCACTGAGGACCCAACAAAATCTTTTTTTTCTTCCATATTTACGGCTTGGTCAGTTATTAGTTAGAGAATTTTCAGTAAAATATTTCAAAAATGCAGTAAATATCAAAAGGTTACCAAACCAAGTAAGACTCTAGAAAGAACAAGTCCTCTAAATTTAGAATGGAAACCCGACCCCCAACCGCACCAACAAGTCCTTGACCTCTGGGTGTCTCGAAAGAGAATGGAAATACCTAGAAAAATACGCGCTCCCTACTATTATTATTTCCTTCCTTCTTCTTTAAGGATACTTCGGAAAAAAGATTTTATTTTCACATATAAATACTCATCCTCTCCTCTTTTATTTTCTCTACTCTTCTCATCCTTCACAAAACAAAAAAAAACATAGGGGATAGAAAGATTCTACCATGATTTGCAAAAACCAAGTTCTTAAAAGAGATTATTCTTCTTCTCTGGTTCCATATTGGCTTTTCATCTTCTTCAATAACACTTTATAACAAGAATCATCTTCTTCCTCACTTTCTTTCCTTCTAAAAACACGCAAGAAATCCGTCAGTCTTTAAATATTTTTCTGTCCAAGGTTTTCGCAGTTTTTTGTGATCTGAAAGAGATGCCGATGATGAGCGGAGATAACAATAATCATTCTGAAGATCACCACCATCATCATCACGTTCCAAGAGGGTGTATAGCAATATTAGTTGGTCAAAACGAAGAGAGATTTGTAATACCAGTAACGTACTTGAACCATCCAAAGTTCATGGTTCTACTGAAAGAAGCTGAAGAAGTTTATGGGTTTCGTCACAAAGGCAACATAACTTTACCTTGTGATGTCGACGAGTTCTTAAACGTGCAGAGTTTGATTGAGCAGGAGATCATGTCAACAACTACATGTTCATCCCACCACCGTATCAGCCATGAACAACATCAGAATCACCACCACCACCACCACTTTCTCCACGGTAGTTGTTTTAAAGCGCTTGTGGATTGATTGATTGATGTATATATCAATCTTTTTTTCTCTTTTTTTGTGATTTGTTTTGGTGGTGGTGGATCGATTGATTTTTTTTTTTTCCGCTGATGATGACGAAAATATTACATTGTGATTTGATTATTAGTTGTTGAATTAGTAGTAATATATTTAAGTAATTAAATTTTTTTAGTTTAAAATTTTGTGTATACGTCTTCTTTTAATTTTTTTACTATTTTGTCTTCTTTAATTATGAAGAAAGCATACTACTTTTCTTTTCTTTGAAACTAGAACAAGTCTAGTCTCCACCGTAGAATCATCAAGTGTGTCGGTTGTACGATACCGATACGCGTAGTTTTGAAGGCTTTGATCATATCCAGTCGACCATTCCAGAGAGAATTCGTTTCTTCATAGTTAATGTGCGAGACAGACACGTCTAATCCTGTCTGGATCTCCAAGTCATTGTTGGCCGACTTACTTAAGTTTCAGACTCCAAAAATATCTAGAAGGATGTATTTCCTAGAAAATGAATGTCACGTACCAATTATCCTCCCAGATTTTCAAATAAATGGTTATATTTGGGGTTTTTATGAGATTTTATCCCGGTTGATTACGAGTTATTGATCAACATGGGGTTATGAATGCTACAGCAGGCTTTAATCCTTGACACTGTTCAAGAGTACCAAAATCCATATAATTGATTTTAGATATGATGGTGAAGCTCAATCTCATAATAAAGAGAGCGGTATCTTGCCCACTAAGAGCACTCGAATGATAAATTCAGCTCATTGTGACGGTAATAGTGCGTAATATGATGTGCTTTCGGTACATTTTGCCGTATGAAAATACTAAGTGTTTGGACGCAAAAGAGGACAAAAGCACTTTCCTGATAAAATGGGAGCAACAAATTCCACAATTGCTGGTAGTAGTGGGAGTAAGGAGAACCACAATTAGTGTTGCTGTTCTAATTGTTTGCTTTTGACATTCTTTATATTTTTTCTAATTAGTTTAAGCAAGAAAAAAAAGTAGAGAAACGAATCACCACGCCTTGGTCTATAATCATGCCAAGTTACCAATTCTGTCTTTCTTTTTTACTTAGAAATTGTATTCTCTTTTTCTGATTTTATTGATTAATTTACTAAAACGACAGTAACCCACAGAAGATCCTCCCTCATTTTCACTTTTTTTAATCTTACGGTACCTGGGAGAAACTGCAGGCCTTTGATTTATCTGAGAAATGGGTCCATTGACGACAACAACAAGGAACCATCTTCAGATATATATGTTGTGCTTATCCTTTGGTGGTGGGTAGCTGAGTCAAGCAAGCTTCAACTTTCCTGCAAGTGTCAACTGCCTGCAAGCGTAACTGTAAACTGTTACAACTGCCTGCAAGTATTATCAACTGCCTGCCAAGCTTAACTGCTCAAAAGTAAAGTTCGAGTCATTATCAGATGAGACTGTTTTCGTCACACCAGGCAGGAGGACCCAAATCCAGCAAATAAAAAAGTTAAAACCCCACAAAACTAATCTGAGAGTGATTCTGCAGAATATAAAATACAAACTCAAATAAGCCACACAAGAGTCCATGCCCTTGTTAGGTTTAAATTTCCAATGGAGGAAGATGATATCCAGATACTTTCAAGAAACTTCAATCTGGCTTTGATCACTTTTCATTCATTCACTCTATCATTTTTTTTTTTTCATTACATTTATACAACACCTTTTCCTCTACAAAAAGAAACAAAAATTATACACCAAACCTTTTCTTTTTCTATCACCTGTGAAATAAAATTATACGCCAATCACCCGGCTACATACACAAACCACTACTGTTGTCTTGTACTTGGATTTCGCACTGTGACACCGTGCAAAAATTTTGTATATCCTAAGAAACTAAGCTTCCCATCAGATTTCCGTATCCAGTCACGGAGGACTGAGTGAGCAGTAGGACCCAAATTCATTTCCTGCACATAGTAAGTAATTGATTTATAACATCAGATTGACTAGCGGGTAAAATTCTTATGGTCAAAGTTTGAAGAGATTGTGTTCATTACATACCCGTGCCAATTCCTCGACAGAAATGATCCGATTTGCCTCTTGTTCAAAAAATTCGAAGGCTGTGGTTGCTATCTGCTCCCACCCTTCAAGAGCTTCCAGCTGATACGTGCTAATCGCAGCAGCACAAAACTCTTCAAAGTCTATCTTTTTATAAGATAGTTGCCCCATCTAATAGATGCAACAAAGTCACATGAGAAACCATAATACAGCACGCCAACAAGAACTAAGGTCTTTGGGCAATTAGCGAAACAACATAGTAACTATTGCCACCGACTTAAAAATAATTGGTTCATTTGACATGCAGTAAAATAGTTGAAGTGTCCACAGAATTGCAGGAGGGAGTCAATAAGAAGCAAAATCTTCTCAATCCACACTAAGCAGGTTCCTCTGAGGGCCGGATATATTTTTGTTGGGTGTTTCATTTGGGAAATACAACCTATTAGTAAACAAGGTACAAATTTTCTTGGGAACAAAAGAACGCAAGGCATGCTATGCAAGTCCATTGATGACTTCTAGAGGGGCCACTTTTAAATATCTCGGGAAACTATACATAGATTTGATATTAGGAGATGACTCACCGAACTCAAAATTTCTGTAACCCTCGACTCCTTCATTGCATCAGTTGCATTTCTTGCGAGAGCCTAGATAGATTAATTAAAGTGCAAACTATGAGTACAACATTATGGACAAAGATGCTTAATAGATGTCAGTTCTTAAGTGCTATTTCACTACCCGCCTGTGCCTCACGAATAACCATAATAGGCTGGTAAAAGCATATGTGGAGAGAAAGACCAGAGTTTTTATTTCAAACTGGAACAGAGTAATGAGCATCAACGTACCATTTTGAAGTTATCAAGAGAGATCCGGCCATCTTTACTAGGTTCCAAGAGCTTAAACTGAATCCTAAGGTACACAAGCTCGTCCTCTGTCAAAGCTTTGGATACACACTGCCACAATGTAAGACAACAAAGGTTCAGATAATAACGACGAATAATTTAGCAAATATCACATGCACCTTATTTCGTAATTTTAAAATAAAAATCACAATTCTCAACAGATCTTCAAAACATTAAAGGACTATTAACAGAGAGAATCTCCTAAAGTGACCCACTAACACAGAGCTAGCAAAAGAATCAAAGCATTATGCCACCCATCAACTACCCACATGGTATGTCATATGCATGATGTTGACACAACAGTTGTCAACCACATCTCTCTTATTCCAATTAAAGGATCAAATCTGGCAACTCAAACTTGCTGTACATTGAATTCATCAAAAACCAATCTGGACTTTCATGGAAGACTAAAATATCTCCAACACTTCAAAGATTAGATAGATACTATGAAGCAGTGAGCAATACCTTCAGTGCTGCACGTTTTAAAGGAGTGGCACGATAGAATGACTTGACTAGCTTATAAATCAGTATATCTAAAGGCACTATGCTGGTTTCCTCTCGCAACCAAGGGTGAGCTGCATCAAAAATAACATTGTTAGTTCCAACAAACAAATCAATATTTGATTCGGTTTATAACTTACATTGTGTTCTATATCTGGATAGATATACAACATTCCAGAGCTTCAAAAGGCATATGGCAACTTACTCAAAGCTTGTGCAGCAGTCATTCTTTTCCGGTGGTCCTTGTTCAAAAGCCTCTTTACAAAATCTTTGGCTTCTGGTGATACCTCAGGCCAAGGGGCATCATCGAAGTTTGGATCAGCTCTGAGAACAGCCCGGAATATGCCCGACTCTGTCCGCGCCCAGAAAGGTCTGCTTCCACATAATAAGATAAATGTTATGACGCCAATACTCCAAATATCTGCTTCTAGAGTGTATGATCTGTGGAGAACTTCCGGTGCGACGTAGAACGCACTTCCAACAATATCATTGAGTCTTTCATCTGCAAAACAAGGGCTTAATATATTTAGTCTGAACACCAGGCTTGAGTAAATTCAAAGTCTTAAAACATAAAACTGTGGTGCTAACTAAGATGAAGATCACTTCAGTTTGAGGAACACAACAAGCCCATATTGAAAATTCAGCACTATACTGGTTTAGAGAGAAGGTTAACATGACAATAATAGCAAAATTAAGAATATAAAAAGACAATACCTGGTCTAACAAAATCAGAAAGACCAAAATCAATAAGTTTCATCGTGGCATCTTCATCTTTCGTAGTGAAGAGAAAATTCTGTTTAAGAGGCAACAGCAAATAGTGTTGAGAGTTAGGATTTCCCATACAAACTCTCCGCAACTAAATAGAGAAAACTAAAGGAAAAAATCAAAAATCAATAAGCACTACAACCAAGTTCATCCATAAAGAAAATAACAGGTATGGAGTTTATCAAGATCTACCTCTGGCTTTAAGTCACGGTGTACCACACCTTGAAGATGACAAAAAGAAACTACGCCCAAAATTTGCAAAATAATAGCTTTAGCATCTTCTTCTGGGTATCTTCCACCTCTGTAACAAAAAGATTAGCTTGTAATAATTCTTAAAGAGATCATGCTTTACAGCTGCCTAGGAAAGCACCCTTACGGAAAAGTAAAAAGTGGATTATGCAATAAATGTCTACCTGGACAATATCCTGTCCAACAGCTCTCCACCTTCACACAACCTGGTTAAAAAGCAAAGGTCTGTTAGATTCAGCTTCCCAACAAATTGTAAAAGCATGTTTAGAATAGCACATCAATTTTCAGGATCACTAACTTCAGCTGAATTAAACTCCACTTGGGAATTTAGAAAGCATAAAAAGGTACATTAGTTATGTGGCACAAGGAATAAAGTTAGGATCTCCTACCAACACTGATCTATAGTGGTCTCTCTAGAAACTTTTAAGTTTCACAAAGATAACTCTAAAATTGATGACGAAGAACAAAGTGAAATAACCAGATTCCAAAAGAAATAAAATACATACTCCATGATTACGTAAACGTTATTAGGATCTTCACAAGCATCATAAAATTTGACCAGATTTGTATGCCCAGATAAGGACTTTAAGATTTTCACCTCCCTCCGAACATCTTCAATTGATATGGGTGTTGTCATCTGCCAAATCAAGCACATTAGTCTCAAATACTGCCAGACTAAGCTGAGCTTGAACACATAAGCCAAAACATAGTTCCAAATTACACGGATGAAAAGGGAGCTGAATTTGAGCAGCATTCTTGAGGCAATTTAGCTGCAAATCCTACTCTTACATGACAATGTCTATGCAAGAAAACCTCAAATGGCTCCAAAGTCATAAAGGACTGGTTCAATCACTGGATATTGTGGATCCTAGGTGTAATCCTAGAGAAGGCTCAAGCAGAGAAAACACCAATGCTTCGGGTTCAATTTCCTTAACATGAATACATGATGCTACATTTCAATGGACACATTGTAATTGAATTAGTGCAGTTGTTTCCAATGCTTGTACAGATACATCTTTGCACATAATTGTATATACCACAATCCGAAAAATCATTTAAGCAATTTCGTATTCGATCATCTAAATTCAGAATATCACAAGATTCACAACCAAAACAATCAGAATTTCATGAGGTGACTGAGTCAATAAAGATTTAGTACCTTTGATTTGGAGATGATCTTAACAGCGACTTGTTGACCTTTGAGGTCCCCCTTCTTGACTTTGGCAGAGCAAGTATGACCAAAATGTCCTCTCCCAACCTCCTTCCCCAATTCATACTTTGCCCCAAAATTCTTATTGTATCCAAAGCTTTTATCCAGACGCTCATGTTGTTGTTCTTGATGCTGTTGATCAGCTTCAGCTCCACCACCATCTTCCTCGGGAATCGAAGTTTGTCTCGCCGGTTGCCGTCCCTGCCGCTTAAGTAGAGAAGCCTTGATGTGTTTGGCAGGCGATGGCGGCGGAAAAGGCCGGCGAAAGAATCTACGAGGAGTAGACTTAGAAGATGTCGATCTGGCCGGAGATGGAGATACTCCTACTGGAAGAGGACTGTTGTTTCCTTGTGGATTATGGTACGGACTGCTGTGCCATGGACTAGTTGCTGATGTCGATGATGCGTGGTACTGACCTGTAGGTGTAGCTGAAGGAAGCGGAGACTGAGGGTGAGTGGTTGGGGAGGCGGTGGCGGTGGGAACTAAGTTGTCATCTCTGACTATTGAGACGGTGCTGCTGTTTTTGCCATAGCACTGTCCCATGTCTCCTCCGATGAAGTAATTTTTGAATTAGTCAAAGTAATCCAAGAAATTGTAACTACATGATTAACAAGAAGAGCATCAACTGATTGTTTGTATGAAGGAATTGAATCTCATCAAGAGAAAGAAGAAGATCCGTAGACTGAAATTAGACTCTTGTAATCAGAAGAAGAAGAAGGTGAAGTGAAGAGAAAGAGAGAGATCCAGAAGAAGAAACTGATATTTGAATGTAACGAAGACACAGAGATGAAGAAGAGTAGTGGGAAAGGCGGGAATATCGGCTGTGAACAGAAGAAGAATTTGAAGGAAGAAGAAGAAGAATAAAAGATTCGGAAGCTCTCTAAATCTTTGTTTGGGAGGAGAAACAGAGAAGAAGAGGGGAGAATCGAAAAAGGTGGTTCGTTTGTTTTACTTGACTTTTGCTTTTGTTTTCATTTGTGTGAGAGAGTGAGTCTCATGAGAACATTATTAATTAAATTTTAAATTCAAAATTAAATTAAATTAAATAAATAATAATAATAATAATAATAATAATAATAATAGTAGGCATGACCGGACAGGTTCCCTTGGTTTTGGTTTGAAAAGGTCCGTACTTAACTACTTTGTCGAGACAAAGTCAATATCCTCCTTCCTTTGCAGTCTCTCTACTCCATTTTGACCAACCAATCCAATAATAGGTCTTATAAGACCAGAGCTGCTCATGCCGATTTTATCCAGTGAAGCCTAGTTAGTAAGTTCGCGAATGATTCGCGAATCATTCGCGAATTTTTCCGTATCACGAATTTTACCGTCTTATTCGCGTACGTTTGCAACTCCGAACCCAAGTCGCGTATTATGTGGCATTTCCGAATTATTCGCGAACCGTTCACGAATTTTACGTATCCCGAATGATACGTCCGTTTAATTCGCCATAAATTCTTTAGCTTTTACTTTTCAAAGACTCCATTTTTTGGGCTTTACTGCCTCCCGAGCATACACGACCGAATATTAGACGTGTTGTGATTTTTATGAAACAAAAACGACTGAAGAGATTTGAAGGTGAAGGTGAGAGAGATCTCAAACTCACTAACCAAACATCTAAACCACCATACGACGTCCTCTTGGATAACTAATGTTGTATATATTATTAATATCATCATATTAAGTTTATTTTTTCTTTAAATAACTCTCACATATGCATAAAAATTGGTCTATGACCTTATAAATACAAATTATTTGTTATATATAGATACCGAATTTTCAGAGCCGAACTCACATTTATAAATCGAATCATACACGTACGTATGCCGTTCCGAATTACTGACGAATCACGTCCCATTGACCGAATTTTGGACCGAATCTGAATTTTGCAAAACCGTATAATACTCGTACGTTTGCCGTTCCGTACGTTTGCCGAATCCCGAATTACTAACTAGGCAGTGAAGAGACCGATTGAGGATTCTTCATTCTTCTTGTTTAGAATGGATGAAGAAAATGATAAAAGAGTGTTCAGTTATTGTTGTTGGTTGGAAATGATGAATGCATCTTTGGGACTATACAATACAATACACAGGATAGGACCACCATTTTGAAATTCAACTAGCTGTCCCATTCCCAGGCTGGGCTCAGGGCCTTCAATTAAAGGACTCTCAGGGCCTTCAACTCATCGTAATAAAAGAAGGGGATATTATTAGTTGAGTTTTAAAGGCCAACAACCCAAAACTTTAAAGCATGATTAGCTAGCTAAGCTAACGCATTCATTTCTACCACCAAATCATGAATACAAATATGTGACATCAAAAATCCTCAACATGCAACAATCTTTTGGGATAATCGGTCCCTTTTGACTTTTGGGAATGCATTCTTGACTTCCAAATTACGCACCAAACCTAGAGATGGCAAGGATATAGATGAAACATCAGCTTCTTTTAATTTTTTGGATATAGATTACTGAGTTCCAAATTACAAACCATACCTACAGATGGCCAGGATATAGATGAAACAAACATCAATGTACTGGAGACAAGGTGTTGGGCCTGGGCTAGCCTACTAGACACTACTAACCTATTCGTTTCCAATGGGTATTGTGTTTTTACACACAACCACTTTTTCTTTTTGTGTCTCCTTTTGTGGGGGCCAATGATTTGCTTAGGCCATCCATTGTGATAAGCCAAGGGGCGTCCTAGTTATAATAATAAATGCCTAGCTAATCCTTACTTCAATTAACCTAAATCTAATTCAAAACCAATGACATAAACATAATATCTAGTTAAACCTCAAAAAACACAATCCATTTTACCAACTTATTTTCATTTTAAGCCAGGGACGGGCCTAGCAAGGGGCTAACCCGGGCTATAGATCGTCCCTATTTTTAGCCAAGCAAAAAATTTGTATAGGTATCTTAACAATATTTGTATTTTAGCCCATCTATAAGTCTAATTAGCCAACGTAAATTTCATCCTATGTAATATTTAGTCGTATGAGATAAATTAAAAACTTTAATCTTATTCAAAGTAAAAATCTTCTTCTTCTCCACGTACAATCTCCCATATTTCTTCCATAAATTCAAAAAAAAAAAAAATAGTTTGTTTTTAGCTTTATTTGTCTACCTATCTACTATTGTGTAGGTGAATTAGAATTGCAAACTAATCATGCCCCGAATAATTTCCTGCGACCTTCGGCCCCTTATCAGTAAATGATATATCAGTCCTACCCAAACAATAATTTTGGGTCCGTCCATGTTTTAAACTCGTTTCTTTTCCTCTTGTTTTGTCTTCCACTTCCATAATCGTTTTTAAATCAAATAGGGATTTGTGTGTTACAAGGTACTTTCCGTCTAACCCATGTTTTCTTTATATATTTTTGACTGATAAATTGAGTTGTAATCATAAAAAATGAAGTTGCAGAGAGAAGTTAAGCTAGGAATTTTGTGGAAAAACTCTAGTCGGACTAGCCGAACCTGATGGAAATGAAGAACATGAAGAGATAGTTCGGTTATTTCGGAAGAAATATCCTAGCCGAACTTTCTGCAAATGTATGTTCGCCTATTTCGAGAAAGAAAATCCTAACCGAACTTTCCGTAAATTAATGTTTTGGTTCATCTTAGGTTCAGCTAGAAACATGGTTGTCTCGACATTGACGAATATAACTTTGTTAAACACACCCCATTAGAGAGAATGTTCGGCTACATGTATTTATGTTTTTCTAGATGAATCTAGTTCAAAACTCCATTAAAGAGGATGTTCAACTACATGTACTTCTATTTTCCTAGCCGAACATATGGCTACTTTGCCAGTTTACCCTTTAAAAGTTTTAATTTTCACAAGCTACTCATTACCCGATTGTTATGATGATGGAACTTTTGGATTCCTGAAAATTGTCTTTCAAATCTCTCATTTTGAATACAAGAATATGAAAAGGTTTTAGCAAACACTTTTCTTCTCTATCAAATGGTCTTTAATCTTAATTGCTTTACACTAATACGAAATAAAATGTATAATCTAATCTCACTAATATGATCAATTATCTTAACTAACTTAATCATTAATGATAAATTCAAAGGGTAGTTTGGTAATTAAAATATATATATAGAGAAGGGGTGTTGACTTAGTAAAATTGGATGAGTGGTCTCCTAAAAAAAACAATGATGCCAAAAGATCATTCTTTTTCGCACTATCTTGCCCGCCACACTTGTTTGGAAGGAAAGAGCACTAGATGAACGTAGGACTAAACCCACTATTGGAAATCAGTGGAAAAGAGACTATACTGCGAATAGTCCGCCTTGTAGTAATTATTTTTAAAAGAAAAAGAGGAGGAAATTTTTAAAAAAGTACAGATTCTAGACGATTTGTCGTCCACCCATATTTTCTGTTTTATATATATTATTTTCGTTTGTTTGTCGTTTGTGTTCATATTTAATCATCCTTCAGGCGGTTTGTCGTATAAGCTTCACCATGAAACACTCCTTGGTATGAAGAAGTAGGTGAAAGAGTTTAAGGTGGAAGGTTGTTGAATGAAGTCCGTAGCAACATCTAATTTGATTAAGTTGGTAGTCTCTCAAAAGGAGAACATTCCTTGTCATACCCCTTTCTCCAAGAATATATTTTTTAGAATCTTATGAAGAGGCAACATTTGGGTTATGTTATCAAGGTTGTTGGATAAGGGGTGTTTAAAACTAAAGTTATCCTCTCTTTTTAGAAAAAATTATATTTCTACTTTTTACTATTAAATCATTAAAATCTCTTAAAGATCATTTACTAATGAAAGATGAGTTACATATCCATATACAGTTGGGGTCATAATATTTATGGTCAGGAAACGGAAAATTTTTAACCGTGGACAGGTTAGGTATGTTCTTTGCCAATCTACAATCAAATCAGATACGAATACGAAATGTCTTCGTATGTATAACCTATCTGTAGAAAAATTATCGTATTTCTAAACTTTGTTAACAATATGTTGTGTTTCCTATATGTATATAGGTCCATTTATTTTATGCCAAATTTTTAATATTCGTAGGTTGTATTTTATACCTTACTTAGCGAGTGCAGTTTGCATGATTTTTTGAAGTATAGTTTCCTTTAGTAAAATATCTCCTAAACCTAGCCGATTATATATAAAAGTGGATCACAATCGGCGTAGTTATATTGAATTTATAACTCATGTCTACAACCAACAACTCATGTTTTCAAAGTCGTACCTGGGTTAGTTCTTCATTTACAATAAGAAATATTATGAATCCCAAACACGGCTATTTACAAAACATATATGACTTTCTAACTAGTCATGTTATCTTGAACCCTATTTCAGAAAAAAAACCCTATCTCAATCAGTCAGTTAATATAAACAATCAACCTTAATAAATTCGATACTCTCCATCAAACATCTAAACAATCATAAAACTACAGAGAAACATACCCAAATTACTGCGATAAATGGAGTTTTTGCGATACCAGGATGAGAGAGGAGACAGGGGGACAAAAAGAGTTTCTGCGATAAACGATGATAAAAAAACCTTAAATCTGATTATATTGATGTTTATCTGTATAGATTTTGGGTTTGGTAATGTATATAGATTTGAGTTAAATTTATCCTAAATTGACATCAAAAGATAATTTGACGGCATGAGATTGAGAGTATATGGATTAACGAAAGTAGATGGGAACGCAGTGTAGGTAAAGTAGGAGTGGAAACAACTTTTCTTCATCACTATATATGGATCGAAATTCAAATATACAGAAAGGATTCAATAGGATATCAAAAAAAAATGAACTGTAGGATGTTGAACGAGGCCGGAAAAACGAACAAAAAAATCCAAACCCGAAACATAACCCGGACCAACTCACTAACCTGTTTTTCTTTTTCATGAGACGAAAGAAAAATTCACCACGGAACATTTGCAGAGTAGATTTTTAGAAGAGAAACAGAACAACTGAAGTGATAACAAGATTTAAGTTCTTGATTTCGTCTCACATGTTTCTTTATGGATTGCCTCTTCTTCTCTGAAGATCCCCTCTTCCGTTATTCAATTTTCATCTCTAAAACCAAATCTCAGACGTTTCTTTACATAACTTAATGCATTTATTATATGTTAACATGTGTTCCTCAATTTACCTTTTTACATTTTAATTCTTCTTATATATTTTGAAGCACAAACAGTAATTGAAGATGCGTTTTCCCATGAAGGTGGTGGAAGTATTGTAAAATTTTGTTAAAGAAATTGAGCAGAGGAGACAATAGCGCGTATCATGAGAGCTACATAAGGGATATCCTAAACTAGTCTTAGTCACAAAAGAAGGTGCAACAAGCTTTTCATGTATTTTAGTTTGAATATTGTATTCCCAAATGTCGTACTTGTTACTGAGTAGGATAACATCTTTGTCCACCCGATTGAAACCTAAAACCTCGACTTCCTTAATAAACATATCTTCATTTTTCGGGATATGCAATCGTGCTTTCTTCGCGTATTCCAGATCTTCGTACTGACACACATAAAATCTTCTAAATATTTCTGCTATGAGATGACATAAGTCAATATACTTTTGCAACAAACATCAGTCCTCCTTGAACTAAACAACCAAAGTCTTGCTTGTTAAAATTGCAGCATAACAGAGCGAACCTTCATACATCCCGGGATAATAAGCATTTGTTTTACCATGAGAATCTTCCGACTTAGGCTAGAAGATATGAAATATCACATCTTGATTTCTGCACGGAACTACTTAGTTATCTACACAAGTTTCAATAAGTTGATAATAAGCTTATGTCTGGAGGAATGATCCAGTAATAAATTTTGTATCTTTCTTAGTCTTGTACGGTTCTTGTTAATATATCTTCTTTAACCTCTCGACTAGATTTGGAAAAATAAAAAATGTTTAAGTTTTATCATCTCTTCTTTTAATGTTCAGTGAGCATATGATAGCTTTCTTGTAATTAAATGGGTGGAAGCCAGAGAGGATAATATTTTACAGGTAAGTATTATTGCCTAAGACTTGGTTGTATTGTTTATTTATTTCTTCTATATTATAAGGCTTGTATAATTCTATAATAGGGATGGTGTTATCGAGGGAAAAATTGCACAAGTCATGTTTCATACACTACTACAAAGAATAAAAAAGTGAAGAATCCTAGATAATGACAACACGTTAAGAACCATCACCATATACTACTACCTATATGAACTTCCAAGACACGCCCTTGATCAAGAATCTAGCTAATTAATAACAAAAACAACATCGTAATAATAAATTAGTGTCCACGTATACAAACTAAAAATTAGAGTTTGCACAAGACTTTATAAAATGTATGTTATCCGTATTTTTAGGTATTATTATAGTTAATCACTACATGTAAGGGTATCCATGCTCTACCAATGAATTACCCTTTGTCAAAATCAAATAGTGAAATCGGTGAAAAGTCCTCCAGTGAGCAAGCAACAAATTTTTGTGTTCGTGATGGACCATCTGTCTCACGCAGTTTTACTATGAGCAGTAGCCAAGAGAAATCACAAAGCCACAATGATAAACACGCACATTGGACTTTGCATAATAGATTTGAGAAGGGAGAGTCTCGCGAGTCTATCTGTGAAATCAATCAACATCATAAATGCGACACCACTATGTACTCAGAAAATGAGTGCGCAGAAATAAGTGGGTCTAGTGGCATGAGCGCAGAAGTGTTCTCATCGGACAAGCTAAGTTAGGGAGAGGGAAGAAGAAGATTTGCAGGCAGTGGAGTAGATCGATGAAAAAACCAGCAGGTTTTACAATCCTAAGTACTAGTATGAGAGGATCTGGTACTGAAGATTGGACATGAAAGTATATGGTGTATTCTCTAGTCTCTACACAAATGTATTTGTATAAATGTGATGCCGATTACAAGTGGTTGTCTTTTATTCTTCATTTGTTAGTTTTTCTTGTTAAGTTGTGTGAGGAGTTCTTCTTTAAAAGCTATGGGATTCCAGTACTATTAGATGTTAGCAAGCGTATGTTGTTTTTTACAACGTTCTTCTTAGAGTATAATTTCGCTCGGAATACAAAAATATATGCGAGCAATGGTATAAAATTTATTTATAGTTCCATGCATAATCAAAGGCAAAGTGCAATTCTTTGCACATTTTCTAATTTTCGTAAATGGTTTATGCTTGCTCTATTTTCTTGTAATTATTTCATTTGATGTTTTTAATCCTCTTGCATTTATCAGTTATGATTTAACATTACATAACAATATCACGATGAGGCAACTTTTGTGCACGAAATTATAATATTTTATTGATTTTGTACCGTATTTCTAATAATGCATTTTCTGTTGTTGCCAGTGTAGTCAAAATCGCTCTCCAAGGCCGATTACTCACCGAGTAATCGCTACAGGCTATATGACCGAGGCGATTTCCGATTCCAAGGCTTTTGCGATTTTCAGCGATATAGGCAAACGATTTTGCTGATTTGGACCGATTTTTGAGCAAAACGAGTTAACGATTTTTCAGAGTTTCCACTGCATGCACCAAAATCAGAAAATAAAACTTCATAACCCCTCAGATGGAAGTTATCAAATAGAGAAACCTCTAAAACGTGCAATATAACGCTATTACACACTTAATTACAAGATAGTGTTAAAATTTCAATTTTAATTAGGTACAAATCATGACTTATGAACGGCAATATATAAGTCTCTAATAACTAGATTCCGAGTATTAGACCTAGTTTTGGCGATTTCCAAGTCCGAACTTCTTATTCCTCGCTCCAATCTCCCCAACCGAGTAAGACCGAGGAACGATTTCGACTATTTTGGTTGTTGTTATATTTTCCGTCATAATAATTAACACGTGCGCCCTTGATGAAGAATCTTGCTAATAAAAAATAACAACAACATAATAGCATATTAATGTCCACATATACAAACTAAAGATTAGGTTTTGTAAAATGTGCACTTATCCATATATTTAGATATTATTATAGTTAATCACTACATGCAACAATATACATGCTAGCTTTATCAATGAATTACCCTGCTTTATCACGAATTTATAAGTTTGAGAGACATCTAAAGATTTTGTATTGAAACTAGACATGCCAAAAGTCTCTCCAAAACATGTGACTTGGTAAAACCCACGTTTTAGTTAAATGCAATCCTCTTTTAGAAATCTAGATATTATAAACCTGATTAACTTCGGTAACTGAAACCCACCTTCATCGTCTTCTTTTAAGTTGGTTTTTTCGATCTGTTTTTAGTGATCTTAGAAAGATCAATAACTTCAATAACACATGAACAATCATCAAGATAGTGAATGAAGAGAATGTAAGGGCAGGAAAATTAACCAGGGCATGACTAATAAAAATCTAATGTATACATTAAAACCAAACAAAGAAACGTGGTCATTGATTAATTCTGTAGACCCCTTACACCAACAGCAGCAAACCAATTTCCTTCTCATTGAATATGCAAGAAAATTCTAATTGTATCTTCAGTATTACGATGATGTTATATTTTTACATGGAGCACATCTTTTTCCCATGAGAAGGTGAATAACCTCTTATGCAATCAAATGCTCAATTCAACTAGTTGAGAAAATCAACGATAGATATTAATTATTAAAGAATCAAAATAGCAAATGATAATTAATAGGCCAAATAGTTAGATAATAATCGGGGAAGAAAGGAAAACACAATGAAAAATCAATAAAAATCAGTTGAAAAAGAAGATGAGGAACATTGGTTTCGGTTACCTACATTACATAGGTTCACAAATATTTAGACTTTGAAGAAAGGTTGTAATTAACACAAGTATAGGTTGTATTTAGTCATTGCATTACTTTATTCTTACAACGCCATCCAAAATAAATCTAACTAGTTAAATATGCATGTTAGTTTGTTATCATCATCTATTGTTTAAATAATAAAATATTATATCTGTCACTATTTTTTTTTTTTGGAGGAAAAAGTTTAAAACTGCATTAAGTGGAAATCTATTTATATGAGCTCAAAAGCCCCAAACAATTTAGTTTTAACTCTATTTACAATTAATTATCACCTTCTAATGTGTAAACAAATCTCCGATATGAGTTGCTCTCAACCACCTTCAAACTCAACCCAATGAAAATTGGTGTCCTTTGGTTCTCTTATTAAAACTTTTTCAACTATTGGTTTCAACACTGTACATTGATAAGGTATTAAACTTATGTCATTAATATAAAAAATTCTACCTATGAATTTATTTCTTCCAATGTGAAATTTTGTGAGTGGATTGGTGTTGTCTGTTGTGTGAAATGCGTCAATTCGTAGCTCCATATATCAGGTATAATTGCAGTCTCATATATATATGGTTGATTTGTAAAGGCAAGACAAGAATTTTTGTATTCTTTCCCGGCGACTCCTATGGGATGGCAAATCATAAATTTAGTTTTGCTCCCACTACAAAATGGGAAAACATGAAAAAACATATGAGCAAACCAAAAAATTTAAGGGTTTGCCCAATGCGGTCTAACAAGACAAGTTGTTTTCTTCCACGCTGCCAGCTGAACAAGAAACACCAACGTCCTAATTTGAGCCGCGCGGTCTACATTTAGCTGCTAGCGTATTAACTCTAACCGCGCGGCTAAAGTTTCGCCACTCAACGGCTAAATTTAACGACTCACTTTGAATTCTTTGTAAATACTCATATATCATTTATTCCAATTACACCTTCTCTACACCATTTCTAACCTCTCAGAAAAATTCCGAAAATACATGCATATTTGTATCTAAAATAGCAAGAATTTTGCAACAAAAATTCAATAGAATTCGTGGTGTCAAGTTTACAATGGATAAAGATGAATCAATTTATGGGAATTATGTACACTTTACAAAAGACGCTACCAATGGCTGCCAGTAAATGGGAACTACGTCTTATAACAAAAAATTTGATAAATTTTGTGAAGAAACTGATAACATCTAACATCTGAAGGGTTATCTCATCCTTTTCATACTATTAGTAAAGAGGCTAGTGAATATGTGCCTTTGATCATGCTAATGTACCGAACCAAATGTGGTAAGAAAAATTTGTAATTCTCTAACTTTTGTTCACTTTTAATTAAATTATTTTTTCCAAATTACAATCTAACCTGAACTGTTAAGAAAAGATTGATGTTCAGGGTTGAGTCTCTTTATGGCTGGACTTGGGAAGTCACAATATGATATGAGCTCTGATTATTCAATGTCAGAGACAAGGAAGATTGTGGGACTGAATGGCTGTTGAAGCTCAGCAGTTTGAGATGGTGAGTGAGATACAGGTTCAGAGCTGAGAGTCTCAAAAATGTTATTTTCTTCAACTAGCCATGCTTCTGATATGGATCTTGATGGGTCTGAGGATGAGTCAGAGTGGAAGCCTTCTTGCTGGTAGCCTTCTCTGATGAAGAAAGAAATCTCAGACTTGTCTTGATCACATATAGCATGGGAGTCAAAAGGGGTTGAAACCCAGTCACTCCAATCAGTATCAGGTTCTTCAACATCCACATTGTGCAACATCTCTTGAAAGTATTCATCATCATATTCAGGTTCTATAAAAGGTCCAAGAGCATGAAGATTAGTTTGGAGAGGTACTTGGGGTGGATCCTGTAGCATCATTACTTGGTGGTTGAGCAAGTAAACAGCAATGCAGTTTTGGTGCTCATGCCCTAGTCTGTGACAGTGTCTGCAAAACAATCTTGGAAGTTCTTGATAAACAAAATCAATCCTATTGACACTCCTTCTATCATTAGGTGCAGTTTGTACCAAATTGAAGTGGTTGAGTAATATCAGTTCTAAGCCTAATTTTCATGGTGTTGTAACCATTATAGTGGTGAATAGGGTCGTCATAGGCTATTAAAATTCCAAAGTTTTGGGTGTTCTGTATGACACTGGGGAATCTGGTTTGTTCAGGGTAGAGTTTGTGTAGTGAAATCTCAAAAATTTCAGTAGTGATTTCAAAGTTATCCAGGAGAACTGAGAAGTTACATGGTTGAAACAAGAAGGTGTCTCCATAAATCACCCTAGTTCCTTGCCTAAGGACATTAAAATACTCAATGCTGGATTCAAACTTGATCAAATAAAAGCCCCTGCCAAGCTTGCTAACTGAAATTTCACCAGTAAGCTTCCATCTGTACCTTAGAGCATTTCTTAAGTAAAAAGAGTTTTTGTTCATTTTTGTTAAAAAAACAACCAACCAGCTGATGCTGCCAATTTCTAACAGGGAGATAAGCATTCATAGCATGAGAATCAATGAAACCAAAGTTTGTAACATCTCTAGAACTACTGCTAGACATAGAGAAACCAACAAAAAGGCTAACAGAACTTAAAAGAGGAAAAAGGAAACACAGGCAAGGAACTAGGGAGAGATAGGATATGGGTGAGGTAAAATTGTTTGGTTTGAGCTAAATTTATAGGTGAAAGGGGGATAGAGAGCTTTTTTTTTTTTTTTTTTTTTAAGCTTTAGATTTAAAATCGATTCTGTGAAGAAGGGGTTTTCAGAAAACATGGATCAGAAGATGATGGATTGAATTGGTTACAGCAAAATAGGCTTAGGGTTACTTGTTTAATTCTCCAATTGCCACTTCAATTTCTTCATCTCCAAGGGTGAATTTTAAATTGCTCTCAGCAGACGGCAACGGCAGAGAGGATGAACAATACTCCTAGGAACTTATAGTGAGGACCCGTTGAAAAGAACACCCGCCGATTAACTGAGAGGAAAAGTTGAAAGCTCATGATGATTTGTTCTTCCCGTAGGCGTAGACAACATTATTTTGTAAATCAGAGCCGATAAGAGGACCATCAAATCAGATAACTCAGTTCTTCAGACAAAATTAGCCAAAATTGGAGGACTGATTCATTGTAGACCACAGAGCCATGAATTAGGAAAACTGCATCACCAAAAATTACGATTCAGTAACACTAACATCTAATCATACTAATTCCCAAATTTACGAAGACTACATCTTGAAAGGGTCGGTGGATAAGGGGTTTAGCTAGAAGAGATTGGGAGAAAAATTTGGTGGCCTTTGGTTCTCTTATTAAAACTTTTTCAAACTATTGGTTTCAACATTGTACATTGATAAGGTATTAAACTTATGTCCTTAATATAAAAAATTCTACTTATGAAATTATTTTTTCTAATGTGAAATTTTGCGAGTGGATTGATGTTGTGTGAAATGCGTCAATTCGTAGCTCCATATATCAGGTATAATTGCAGTCTCATATATATATATATATGATTGATTTATAGTGGCAAGACAAGAATTTTTGTATTCTTTCCGGGCGACTCCTATGGGATGGAAAATCTTAAATTTAGCTTTGCTCCCACTATAAAATGGGAAAACATGACTAAACAGATGAGCAAACCAAAAAATTTAAGGGTTTGCGCAATGCGGTCTAACAAGACAAGCTGTCTCTTTCCACGCTGCCGGCTAAACAGGAAACGCCAAGGGCCAAATTGCGGTCTACGTCTAGCTGCTAGCGTATTTACTATAACCGCGCGACTAAAGTTTCGCCACTCAACGGCTAAATTTAACGACTCACTTTGAATTCTTTGTAAATATTCATATATCATTTATTTCAATTACACCTTCTCTACACCATTTCTAACCTCTCAGAAAAATTCTGAAATAAATGCATATTTGTATCTAAAATAGCAAGCAGCTCGCAACAAAAATTCAATAGAATTCGTGGTGTCAAGTTTACAATGGATGAAGATGAATCAATTTATAAGAATTATGTACACTTTACAAAAGATGCTGCCAATGGTTTCCAGTAAAGGGGAACTACGTCTCATAACAAAAATCTTGATAAATTTTGTGAAGAAACTGATAACATCTAACATACGAAGGGTTATCTCATCTTTTTCATACTATTAGTAAAGAGGCTAGTGAATATGTGCCTTTGATCATGCAAATGTATCGAATGGGATGTGGTAATAAAAATTTGTAATTCTCTGACTTTTGTTCGCTTTTAATTAAATTATTTTTTCCAAATTACAAGAAAAAAATGGCATAATCAATTAACATTCCAAAAAAGAAAAGAAGAAAGTAGTCCCAGAAAGAAAATCGTCCAACGAAGTTGCCCTGGTGTAATATCATCTAAGCCCATGTAATCTGGATCACAAAGAATGATTTTTTAGGGACCATGGTTTTTTTGAGGGGACCATGATTTTATTATGCCACCTTCTCTATAGTTATATGGGGTGTTCTAAAGTGTTGAAATGACTAACCTACCTTTAACCTAATTTAATTTAAAACCAACCTAATAACCACCTATATATATATATATATATATATATATATATATATAACAACCACCTCCACCCACCACCACCGCCCACCACCGCCGATTACCACCACCACCACCTCCGACTATCACCACCACCAACCACCGATTACCACCACCACCTCCTCCCACCACCACCTACGATTATCACCACCACCAACCACCGATTACCACCACCACCACCTCTATATATATAGCTTAATTTAAAACATTAACAAATATATTCTCACAAACCCATTACTTGTCATTCGTTTTTGGTTGAATAAATGAGAAGTAATCATCAAAATGAGTTGAAAATGGAAGTTGCTGAGAGGTTTAATGGAGGCTTTTTTTTCAGAGAAAAGTTTGGTTACATCGCCAAAAACAAGTCTTAGCCGAACTTTTAGTTCGGTTACGTCGCAAAACGTTCGATTTCGTCGCAAAAAGTTCGGTTATCACGAATTAATTTTTTCGTAACCGAAGTCAGAGTTCTGTTGATTCGCAAAAACTACTTTTAGCCGAACTCCTTGTATTAGAACAACACAAGTCCATAAGTTCGGTTCCTTTGCAATATAAGGATATCACCGAATTTTAAGTTCGGTTGGTAGAGCAATTTGATATGTAACTGAACACACAAGATGTACCCAAATAAATTGTTAAGTTCAAAGTTCGGTTACCTACCATTTTATACTAGGTAACCGAATATAGCACTATAACTTTGGTTTTTTTTTTAATCGGTGAGTTTGGTTAGATACGCTTTTGGATAAAAGTTTGCGAACCAACCGAACTTCTTACACTTACACTAGGAATAATTTTTTTTAACGTAAAGTTCGGTTGGATAGATGGTTGGTATGAACTTTGTGTACCAACCGAACTATGTACAGTTGGTAAAATTTTATTTTCACATAAAGTTCAGTTAGTTATTGTTTGCAAAGCAACCGAACTTCTAGACCCTAAAGTTCGGTTACATTGCGGGCAAACCGAACATTACACCGTACGACCAATACCTCTATTAACGAGCGAGTTCGGTAACCTGCGTGTTTGGAAAACTTAACCGAACTACACTTTCAGGTGTGTTCGGTTACATGTTCTTGACATATGGTAACCGAACTGGCCCAAATCTACATAAAAAATTTCATTTTTTTGAAAGTTTGGAGCAATTAAACCAACATTATCTAAGTTTGAAGTATACCTGATAACCCAAATGCTCTTCCTCCGGTTGTGGTTGGTAAAATCCATCGTTTTCATCTTGAGATTGAGTTTGGGGAAGAATACAATCACCATCTAAGAAATAACTCATATCCGGATCATTGTGAAGATTAACAAATACTCTAGAAGAGGAAGGAGATGAAGATTCAGATGTGCTATCATCAATTGAATCATCACTTGAATACTCAAGATTAGTGAACTCAAAAAAAAAAAATTATTTTCCATGTTTTTCTTCTTCATCTTCTCTAACTTTACTCTCTCAATAATTCTACTTCTTTAGCTTAATCATTTCACTAATCATTATCCAAAATTAATCAGGAGGGTAGTTTAGGTATTAATATAAATATCTAGATAAGGGGTGACCTAGATTTACTTCTAAATATCTTGCTAAAAATAGAACCATGGTCCCAAAAAAACCATGGTCCCCAAAAAAATCGTTCATCACAAAGCTACCTATTTAAGTTGGGCCTCATGTAGAAATAACAGGCCCATTATCGCATCTGGTGGCTAAGATCGTCTCATCGTGTAAGTTATGTAGAACTATGATGTTGACTAATTGCATTCAATCTAGTTTGCATTAGACAAGTGCAATGGCATAACTTACAAGTGATTTCTTTCCATCATGAACTTATGTTAGAAACAGGGTGTGTTTATTCGAGTTTCATCGATCACTTCTTGCTTGTGACAGAATATATAAATTATAAAGCCTAATAATAGGAAAGAAATTTAGTATAGAATTAGCTAGTTTGGTGATCTAGTTGAGACATTGTTAACCAACCTAATAATTAAGAATTCCACCTGACCTAATCTATTGCTTGCTTTCTCTGCTCCATTTTGTGGGTTGTCGCATACTTCATGCCTATATAATATAGCTGGATCGATCATGAGTCATGACTTGGTTTTGAAGCTTAATCATATATATTATTATTCAACCGCTGGTTTCAAAACCAAATAGACTAGTAATTTTAACTCCAAGCAACACAGGTAAAATCCAGATATACCTGTTGCAGTTCAACACGTTCTTGCACAGGCAAGATCCAAAAACCGATGCTCCAACAATGATAGTATAAATGCATGGGGACCTATAATCTATGCTCCTACAATCGGTATGCATGGGGACCTATCACTTAATGTTGTTGTTTTATTTGTTTGTTTGCATGCTTAGGGTAAAATAAAATTGAAACCACGGCAATAGATAGATCCGCCATTTCAACCAAAATGTTAAGTTGTCTTCTCTTAACTTAAGTCTCATCTTTAATTAATCATGCTAAAATGCCGTCAAAACAGTAAATTAAAATGTAGACGAGTTTTGATGTCAGGATTGTAAGTTTTAATGTGCAATGATGTTTTCATTCTTTCAATTGTTTGTTAATTATCCTCATTCGTTTCAGAAAAAATGATTTTACAATTGACAAAATGAAAAGTGAAAGTATCGTCTTTCCTAAAACAAAAGTAATATCAGTTACCAAATGCTAGTTTGATTTTAGACCGTAAGTTTCATCATCCAACAATTTTACCACCTGTAATTTTGTCCAGACTGTCAACTTTTTTATTTATTTACCACTTACTCCCTCAGTTCTAGGAGAGTGAGATTTTCATTTATTACTTTTTTGGCCTATCGATAAATAGTGACGAAAAAGTTCAAGTATCACTTTTCTTGAAACACATGTGATATCATTTACTATTACTAGTAGTGCATGTCTTCGTGGTATGAAATTGGAAGTACTTGGTGATCGAACCAAACACATTGCATCAACTTGAAAGGTATAGTTACTATCTTCCATTATCTGTCATCTCTGGTCTTTGTTTGTGTTTCAAGAAGGAGAGAGCGACGATTCCTTATCTCCTCTCTGTCTCTTATAATGAGAAGGAACGTGCATCAACTTTTCAATTAAACAGAGTCAGCATCACCATTCCTCCTTCATCATAATAATAATTAACCACCACCACCATGACTCTCCATATCTTCAAAATCCATCTAATCCCATCATTATTCACAACTTCTCAACCCAATTAAGCAACCTCCTCACAATTCCTCTCACCAAATCCACCTGTGTTTCAACCACCTTTACCCATATTCTTTAACTCTTCTTCTATCTTCTTCTTCTTCTGGGAATTCGACTTCGAGTTTGGCATTGAAATGACTCAGTTGTTTCGTTCTAAATCCTGTGTACTGAGGCACCAGAGTACTCTGTTCGACTCTATTCCATCAACTCCATCTCTATATCTCAGTAACAATGAAGAGACTGCTGAAGAGGAAGAAAGTCGGCCTTTTACGAATCCAGTTTCTACGCCGCTCGACTCTCCCAGCGGTGGTGGTGATCATGAGAGACAGGGAAGTTATAGAGCGGGAAATTTGAGAGAGGAGCCGCAGCAACAAAATCACCAGTTTTCGGTTTTGGATATTCTTGTTGAAGCATTGAGGAAGTCGTTGGTGACATGTACAAGTACCAGTTTCTCTAGAGAAGATGAATTTTACTCCTTGGATATTGGGTGGCCGTCAGATGTTCGCCATGTATCTCACGTCACGTTCGATCGTTTCAACGGATTTCTTGGTTTGCCTGCTGAGTTCCAACCTGAAATCCCCGGGAGGGTTCCCAGTGCCAGGTTAGCTAGACATCTTTCTCTGTACATTAGGTTTAATTTGCTGTTTTTTGCATGTTATTAGCTATTTTGCTTACACAATTACACATAATATTTCGGGTTCTTGAAGTTTCAATTCTATAGAATTAGACAAATTTATCTTTCAAGATGTTAGTGCTCTAATTGCTGCACAAACATGCTAACTTAGGCTATTGTCAAAACTAGTATAAGTAACTCTTTTCCTGAAACAATTTTGCTGCACCAGGTTTTCTACTTGATGACCTTTTTAGACCTCATTTGTAATGAAAAACTCAATTTTGCAGTGTAAGTGTGTTTGGAGTGTCTCCGGAGTCCATGCAATGTTCGTATGACCATAGAGGAAACAGCGTACCCACAATTCTGCTCATGATGCAAAGGCGCTTGTATTCTGGAGGAGGACTCCACGTAAATTCCTGAATGCTTTATCCAAATGATGCACCACTGTGGTGAAAATTACTACTTTGTTAACCATGTTTTATGTTTGCTTGAAGGCTGAAGGAATTTTTCGCATTAATCCTGAGAACACCCAAGAGGAGTACGTCCGGAGCCTGCTAAACAGGGGAATTTTACCAAATGAAATTGATGTGCATTGTCTGGCTGGTCTAATAAAGGTATTGCTCCTAAATTTCGTAAAAGTTACTCAATTAGCATACCGATCTAAGCAGAAAAAACATTTGAAATTAAATTATCTAGTGGTGTCCAGTAAAATCGTGAACAATTTTCTAATTTACTTTTTTTTTTCTGGTTATTTTCATGTGTAGGCATGGTTTAGAGAACTTCCGGCAGGAGTCCTTGATTTCCTTACACCTGAGCAGGTGATGAATTGTAATACAGAAGAAGAGTGCACTCACATTGCGAGCCTACTGAGACCAACGGAATTTGCACTGCTTGACTGGGCCATCAATTTGATGGCAGATGTTGTGCAATTTGAACACCAAAACAAGATGAATGCACGCAACATTGCAATGGTTTTCGCGCCTAACATGACTCAGGTTTCTGAACCATCTACCTAGCTCCATTATTTGTTTCGTCGATCTCTTTAATATATTGATTTAGTGTGCTGGTTGGGAGAGCAGTAAGTAAAATTTTCATTTTTCTTGTTTTTGTATTGTGGGAATGTAGATGGCAGATCCCTTGACGGCATTACTCCATGCAGTTCAAGTAATGAACTTTCTCAAGACCCTGACAGTAAAAGCGCTACGAGAAAGAGAAAAATCATCTGACGAGGTTAGCTTGTTCTCTTCATGCTCAGAATCTCCGAGCAATAAAAGCGACCCCAATTTGTCAAAATCCAACAGCGAAATCGGTGAAAGGTCCTCCAGTGAGCAAGCAATTGATTTCTGTGTTCGTGATGGACCATCAGTCTCTTGCAGTTTTCCTAGGAGCATTAGCCAAAAGAAATCACAAAGCCACAATGATGAACACGTCCATTGGACTTTGCAGGATAGGATTGAGAAGGGAGAGTCTCACGAGTCTAAATGCGACACCACCATGTACTCAGAAAATGAGTGTGGAGGAAGAAGTGGGTCTAGTGGCATGGGCGCAGAAGTTTTCTCATCGGACAGGTCAAGCTGGAGAGAAGGAGTGAAGAAAATTTGCAGGCGACCCGTGTTTCAGTTGAGTAAGTCGATGAAGAAACCTGCAGGTTTTGCCATCATAAGTGCTAGTAGGAGAGGATCTGGTACTGAAGCTTGGACATGAAAAGGACTTGGTGTACTCTCTACATAAAAATGTACTTGTATAAATGTGATGCCAGTTACAAGTGGTGGATTTTTGTAGGTCGTTCTTGTTAAGTTGTGTGAGGATTTCCTTAATGGAACCTATGGGATTTCTAATACTAGTAGATATTAGCAAGCGTTGTTTTTTACTACGTTCTGCTAAGGCTCTAATTTGGTTTGGTATAGAAAATGTCTTTGAGCAATGCCATAAATACGATACTCAATTGCTCGTACTCGATCGTATTAAGTTTAGTGCCATATTGGTCACTGCTACTTCATTGAAAATTCAAGTTCAACCAAGGCAAGTGTTCGCACATATCATCAGCTGTCATAAACGGTTCATGCTTGCCTGCATTTCTTGTAATTGTTCAGTTTGATGTTTTAATATATTTTTTTTGACGCGGAAACGGAAACTTTCATCTAAAAACAAAGATGTCACCGAAGGTGACACCAAAGTTACAAAATAAAAATAAATAAAGAAAGAAAGAAAGAAAAAGAAGTAGAAGAAAATTAACAAGCTCACAAAAAAGTGATCCTCCAAAAAGAAAGTCTAAACACTAGTAGAATTGAATAAACTGTAATTCATTGATGAACAAAATGAAATTACAGTTGCATAGAAAAACACACACATAAAAGAAAAGCTGCTCTTGATTAGTTTTATTATAGGGTTCAGGGTTTTATTGCAGGCCGAGAAGATAACTAATCAGAACAAAAGAAGTGAGTCAATGAACACAATACAGGTGTTAGGAGAAGACAGGTTATATCCAGGTTAGACTGGTGTAAGAAGAGTGTAACACCCATTTAAGTGTTATTAGTCCCCCTCAAGCTGATGTGGGTAGACAAAGGAATCACTTTCTGCTTGTTGCGCAACAATGCAAATCTAGGACCATCCAAACCTTATGTAAAGATATCTACAATTTGAGCAACTGTAGAAATGTAAGATACTTGTAAATCCTTAGATCGAACCAGCTCGCCCACAAAGTTATAGTCAATTTCCAAATGCTTTATTCTGGAGTGAAAAACAGGATTGGAACAATAAGAAATAGCATTTTGATTTTCACACAGTAAAGTTGGTGAAAAAGGAATAAGAATATGCAATTCCTGAAGTAGTTTACAAAGCCACAGAACCTCAACAACATAATTGGCTAGACTTATGAACTCAGCTTCAGTGGATGATCTAGCAACTGATGCTTGTTTCTTACTTGAATAGAAAATAAGATTTGAGCCAAAAAAATATATGCAATAACCACCAGTACTCTTCATTGTGTCTGGATCTCCAGCCCAATCAGCATCACTGAAGCCATGAACTGTAGATAGACCCTTGCCAATAGAATTCCATAACCCAATGTGCCCTTTATATACTTGAGTATCCTTTTGGATGCAATGAAATGATCAGAAGTAGGATATTGCATATGTTGACAGACCTGATTGACAGCATAACTAATCTCAGGTCATGTCCAGGTTAAATATTGCAGAGCACCAACTAAAGATCTATAAGGAGTTGGATTTGGAAGTAAAGAACCAGAAGAAGCTACAAGCTTGCCATGTGCAGGAACTGGAAAAGTGTTTATCTCCACCCATATCAAATTTATCCAACAGATCTAAGGCATACTTAGTTTGTGACATAAACAACCAATTTTCATTTCTCTTAGCTTCCAAGCCCAAAAAATAATGGACATGACCCAAGTCTTTGATAGGAAAATGAGATTGAAGGTGAGCAATAAGATCAGAACAATACTCTTGAGAACTGCCAATAATGAGAATGTCATCCACATATATCAAAATTAGAGTACGTCTGAAATTCTGTTTCTGAATAAAAAGAGAAGAATTTGCAGTAGAAATAATAAAGACAAATGAAAGCAGCACATTTAACAACTTCTCATATCAGGCTCTAGGAGCCTTCTTGAGTCCATATAAAGCTTTATGAAGTTTGTACACATAAGTAGGATGTTCTGAATCAACAAAACCAGGAGGTTATTGAATCATGTAAACCTCCTCTGTTAGATCACCATGTAAAAAGGCATTGCTAACATCAAGCTGAGACACAAACCAATTGAAATTAACAGTAAGAGAAAGAATGACTCTAATGGTGGCAGGCTTAGGAACATGGCTAAAGGTTTTTGTATAATCCAAGCCCTCTTGTTGGTGAAACCCATTTGCAACTAATCTTTCTTTGAATCTGTCTATAGTACCATCTGGTTTGTGTTTTATCCTAAAGACCCACTTGCAACCAACTACATTTTGAGAAGGATGAGGAGGAACAATAGAGAATGTACCTGCAGAAATGGTGATGGAGAAACCCATTTGCAACTTATATTTCAGTGCATCATGTTTTTCATGTAATGCTACCTTCCATTTTGGATGCTTAAGGTTGACTATAACAAGTTGGAAGTGATGAAGATTAATTGCTTTTCCTGTAGAGATGTAGATAGAGAATGCAGGGTAGAACAAACTTTAGGTTTGTAGATACCAGCTTTTCCTCTAGTGAGCACATGATGATCAATTGCAACAACAGAAACTTGAGAAGAAGAAATGGTAGATGAAGAGGAAGGTAGAGTAGCATCAGAGGACAAATCTTCAGAAGAAAGTGGACAAATTTCAGGTGCAAGAGCAATAACAGGCTAAACTAAATAAGCAGCAGACATTGACTCAACAGAATGCAGTGGTGTAATATCCTTAGCATGGGTATAATTGTCAAACAAAGAAGTAAATATTTGTGTTACTTTAAGAGGAAAAACAGACTCATGAAAAATTACATGTCTTGGTTGTAAATTTACCAGTTGCAATTTCAAGACACATGTAACCCTTGTGATGTTGACTATAACCAATGAACAGACAAGAAGTACTTCTTGGAGCAAGTTTGTGAGATGCATAAGGTCTTATCCAAGGAAAACAAAGGCAAAAGATGGAAATTATAATCAGGGATCTGTGAAATAATACCTCAAATGGTGACTTGTTCGCTATGGATCTTGTTGGACAAGAAATTTCATGAATAATTCCACTAGTAGATAAAAAATAAGTTAATTCCTTGTTAACAAATTCTCCACCTCTATGAGTTCTAATGTTAATAATATGACACCGCAAAGATTTCTCAATTTAAGCTTTAAACTGAAGAAACACTTTCTTGAACCCAGATTTATCAAATAAGGGATATATCCAGCATAATTTAAAGTAATCATCAATGATATTAACATAATATTTGTATTCAGAAATGGATTGAACAAGACTAGGACACCATAAGTCAAGATGAATCAATTCTAAAGGTTTTCAACTACAATGACTTGAAAGTGCAAAAGGGAGTTTGTGACTTCTACCTAGTTGACAAGCACTACAAAATAAAGGAGACTTTATTACATTTTACAAGTTCAAAGAACTGCGGACATGCTTCATATTCTGAAAAGATGGGTGTGCTAGTCTTTTGTGCCAAACCTTAGCAGATATGTTTGGTTTGGCAGTAGAGAGAGCTTTCTTATTCTGTTGATGAATAAAGTGCAGGGGATAGAGAACATTATGATAAGGGCCTTGTAAAATTGTATTCCAAGATGATAAATCCTTCACACCAATTCCAGAAGCATCAAATTACAGAACATTGATTATCTGAAGTAAATTTGGGAACTAAAAGTAAGTTCTGTGAAGCTTGAGGAACCAGAAGAATATTGTGTAAGTTAAAAGTATAATTTGGAGTGGACTTTAATGAAAAACCAGAATGAGTTATATGCATACCTTCTCCATTGGATGCTTTAATTTGTTCAACACCATCACACCAGTATCAACATACCATGGATTCTTACCCATTATATTGGCACAAGCAAGCATTGCACTCAAATGATGTGGAGTATGATCATTATGATAAGAAAAATTGAGTTTATTCCTACATTCTAAGGCACCATATCCAACTTTGCAACAGATTTGACATTTAATTGGAGATTGACTAGGAGGAGGATTGCAAACCTTGAGGTGGTCTAACAGCTGATGTAGATGAGAGTGAAGAAGTACTTGATCCTCTACCAATTGAATAAGAGTTAGTAGTGCCTCTGACAAATGAGTAAATGGATCTACCAATATTAGATCTTCAAAATTTAGTTATAACCACTATGAAAACCACCAGAACGACCACCATAACTTCTACTAGATAATCAAAAAGCATTTAATTGAGCAGCGAAATATTTGTTTGCAGAATCAGAAAGTAAAGATTGATTATGATTTGTGACAACAATTTCCTCACTGAGAATACGATTATGCAATTCAATACAAGAAATTGGAGGATTTCCGTGTCTCATAGCAGTGGAAAAATGAATATAATCAGAATTGAGAGAAGAAAGTGTAACAACAACAAGTTCTTGATCAGAAACAACCTCTCTAGTAGCTGCAAGTTAATCGGATATATTCTTGATTTCATTGATCAATTAGGAACGAATTTGTCACCTTGTTTAAAATATGGAACCTTAGTGCGTAGTTGAATGAGTGAATTGATGAAGCGTGAGAAAATCTTTCTTCAATACTTGTCCAGAGATCATAAGAACTGTTAGATCTAGAAAAAAATAAGCAAGAACTGATTCTGAAATAGTTGAATGTATCCACAAGATGATTGATGTATCATCATCAATCCAATCAAGATAGAGTGGATTCTCAATTCCGTTTGCTTGATTTCTTTGATTTGTATACTGAGGAGGACATGGATGAGATCCATCAAGATATTTTTGAATTTTGAATTTACGAATTACATGTAACATATGGGTTTTCTAGGTGATAAAGTTGTTATTAGTAAGTTTGAGATTAACAAAACGAGTAAGTTGATGAACATGAATACTATAAATTGAATTTGCAGTAAGGTTTTCTATCGATGTAAAACAAGGACATTCTTGAATCATGAAAGGATGAAAGTAAAATAAAGACTGAAAGAAGCGGAAGCAAAGTAAAGATCGAAAAACCTGAGAGATGTAGAGATCTCTCAGTCTGATAACATAGTAGAATTGAATAAACTGTAATTCACTGATAAAGAAAATGAAATTACATTTGCAGAGAAAAACACACAAAAAAAGAAAAGATGTTCTTGATTAGTTACGAAGAAAGAGAAAACCCAAATAGTTTTATTACATGCCGAGAAGATAACCAATCATAACAAAAGAAGAGAGCCAATGAGCACAAGACAGGTGTTAGGAGAAAACAGGCTGGACTGGTGTAAGAAGAGTGTAACACCAATTTAAGTGTTATTAAGCCCAAGCTCAAGAAAGAACTACCTAAAGTCGTTAAGCTTAGGAAATCCTAAACTGGAAACACTCTCCTAAAGGCCCCATTTTTATCCTGAAACAAGCATTTGACGGCATCAACTTGGTCACCATAGTCAGTCAAAATCATCCAATCCATCAATATCCTCAATCTGAGGAATTTCCATCTCTAATTTAGTATGACTTTCCAATAAATTCCTTCACGTAGATAATTAGAAATACCGAATAACTTGTTAAAGACGATTTTGTAATCTATTTCGGCCTCACAAACTGCAAAAAAATGACTTAGAAGATAAAACCACATTGTATCCTATAAAAAATTTCTTATTTTTTCGGGTTGTGAGTAAACTCAAATCCATTTGCACCGGGAAAGTGACCTCCGTGTTCTCCTCTGAATAGAATCAGCATCCGAATTTGGATGCTTTAATTAATTTCTCTTTGCATTTTCCAGTTTCGATGTAACATGGCATTTTAGTATCATGATGAAGCATCTTTCCTAGGTGATATTATTCCATTCTCTTTGTTTTATACAAGCACAACGTGGTTGATTACTAGACCTCGTATCTGCACGACGGATTTCTGGCTGTTGCTTCTTCTCTTTTCTAATATTTCTTTTACTGATCCCAGGACACATTGCGCAAGGCATTAATTAAAAGGAATGAATTTTAAACTGTATGAAATCAAAACAGAATTAAATCATCCATACAATCACAAGCATATGGAGATCGTTTTAGTTATCTAACAGTTGAATGTCCATATCGAGGAAGCTTATACGCGCCAGCACCGGATACAGGCACGTGATAATGAATGCCAAGGATTCTGATATAGTGATATTATCAGGCAATCCATATTTATCATTTGATTAATGTGTGCAAATCAATGCCCACCTACATTGCTCAGTTAAATATCAATTTGCCAGCCAACAAGATCCATTATTTTCCTGCTACATAAATGGTTCAACTTCAATCTACTAGTACAAACATTGGCAACAACACCTAAAATTAAAATGGAAAACTGCAGCTTTCTCTATGCTCCTTCATCTTCAGCAATATCTGCACCAAATAGCTGCAGCATCAGCACTGGATCCGCTTCCATTTGGTTGGCTACAGTTCTCAAAGAGCTTGGAGAATTCCCTTGTGATAGGGCAAATCCAGATGAAGCAGCTGCTCAACTACATGGATGTGGACTCAATGTTCTAGTTAATGATCCTATCTCCACATCGACTACTTTAGAAGACATGGTAAATTCGGGATCCAGCAGCTCGTCCTCGGATTTGGAAGCACCAAAACAAGATCTCATTCAAGGACAAGCCAACGAGTCTGTGATAGGTGAGGTTAAACATGTAAGTTCATTTGGAGTAAGTGACATGGATTCTTTAATGTGTTCAATGAATGATTATTGCTCCCAGCAATTTGGTTTCGATGGTTACTCTCCTGTGGTTGCTGATCCCAATGTTTGTGGTTTAGTCGTAAATGATGATGACGACGGCAAGATTATAGATGAGATTACAACGAGTCCAACACCAAAGAATAAGAATAAGAGAGGAAGAAGCAATAGTAATTCTGGTGGTGGCCGATTGAGTCATATGGAGGCAGAGCGGCAAAGAAGGGAAAAGTTGAACCAGCTGTTCTATGAGTTAAGATCGGTAGTACCAAATGTGTCAAGGATGGACAAGGCTTCTTTGCTTTCAGACACCTTGTCGTATATCAATGAACTCAAAAGAAAAGTGGACAAATTGGTGGCTGATCAACAGGCTAAATTAAGAGGATCCAAGGAGCCATTAAACAGCAAGACTACAACGATGACTAAAACAAGTGGTGAAAGCATAGTTAATGATGACGGCAATGATGTCTCCGATAGGAATTCAACATCTGATAATGCAGATGGAGGCAGGGTCGACATGACCTCGATGAAGAATATGGAAATCGATGTTAAGATGATGATGGATTCGCACGCTATGATACGGGTGATATCAGAGGACGTGAAGCATTCTTCAGCTGGACTAATGAATGCACTAAGAGAACTAGAGTTTCAAGTACAACACGCCAGCATATCCAGAGTCAAGGATCAAATGCTGCAGGATGTCATGGTTAGACTTCCTGAGAACTCCGTTAAGACCATCAGCACAGAGGAGGGGGTAAAAGCTGCCGTCTTTGCGAAACTAAAGAAGCAGCGCTTTACATAATCAAACACACGGAGCGAGTTTAGTGCTAAATTAATGTATTTGAAGATAGTAATTTTTGAAAGGAGTTGGATGATGTAAAATCGTTTCTAGTTAAAAAATTCTTGAATAAGGAGTTGAAAAACTCAATAAATTTAGTCCTCCCTGGATCTTTGAGTTGTTCTCGTAGATGTCGTCTTTCAAGTTGTATTGTTTTCAATCCTAACATACGCATGTAGATGCTAAAATGGTTCCTTGTTCAATCAAAATCCAATTCATTCTCAAATTACACATGTACATTTCAGCAATGCACGTTGTTTGCCAAAACTGAGGAGCTTAAATTTGGCATATATCATATATGCAGATTTCAGTTGAGCTTTATTCCCCGATGACAATTGTTAAGGCCGAAAATGTACAAAAATATCAGAGTACGACTTTACCTCTATAAATGAGCTGGTTTGTAATAAACATGCATGCTTCTTTTCAAGGGGCCGGAGTGGTGGAACTGAACAACATTATTGAACATTAGGGAACCGACCGACGACTTGTAGCGATCGATGTGGGTACCAAGATGTGATCCGACTTCATTAAGAGATTCTACTCCAGCAACTATTTCATAGCGACCTATCGTTACTCCCTGTCAGTCACACATTATTAGGGGATTCTTTTTTCTTTCTTTTTCCTCTCAACCATTTTGGTTCCGATTTTCTTACAACAAAAATCTGGATCAACACATAAGTCCAACAGGATCCACAAAAGGAAAACAGAAACGGGGCCCAAATACCTGGAAACCAAGTTCAAAGCCCAGCAAAAAGAAAGATAAAAATCTATCTCCCAAGGCCTATTTCTATGCACATGCCAAAAACTGATATTTGGCATATATGCACCCACTATGGGTATGCCAAACTGCCAAACTCATATGCCTATATGCCAGGAATAACATATAGGCATACACGACAGAGTTTCCAGCGAGCGATAGAGTGTCCATAGCTCGACGGTCAAGCCAGCGCTCGCTGGTCTTTAAAGCGCCATCGCTAGTCAAGCTATCGCCCTCGGCTCTCTGATCATCGCTTATCAGATCTTCATCCAACGACTACTATTTTCCCCCTCTATAAATACCTAATTTCAATCTCATTTCAACTCACACCAGAATTTCTAAATCTCTCTAGAATTTCTCAATCTTCTTCTTCAAATCTAAAACAATCACACCTTCTCTACAATTCTTTATTTCTTGTAATATGGATTCACAAATCTCAAAGTCAAGACAAAGGCAAAGCTAAAAAAAAAACAAAGTCTGTGGGGCAAAATACAACATGATAGAGGATGAATGCATTTGTCGTAATTATGTTTTTTTACCCAAGATTGTATCGATGGTGCACAACAACATGGTAAGACCATTTGGGAAAATATATTTCGTAAATATGAAGAAAAAACCATGAACATCAATTCTCGTGATTCAAAAGGATTGGCAGAACACTTCATTGTAATCAACAGGGAAGTAGTCGCTTATGTTGCATTGATAATGCAAGCCAGTAAGAGCAGCAGGCAAGGAAAGTGGTCAGGTGGATGTTGATTTTGAAAGACAGGTTCGTACAGATTGGCAGCGAAAACATGGTAAACAGTTCGCTTTCGAAAGTTGTTATTATATTTTGAAGGTGTTGAACAAATATAATCCATATTTCTTATTAACTAATCAACAAGTACTTGAAAGGTCACCATATAATTCTTCTCCCTCAACACCAAATTCTTCACCATTTTCACCAGGTCCATCAAATTCTTCACCAGATACTGCAAGAAACCCAAAAGGTAACTTAGTTTTTAATAATTATGATGATGGTAAGAGAAAACTTCCAGGGAGGAACAATGCAAGAGTAGCTAAAAAATTAGCTCAAGAAGGAGGGAGTTCCGGTGGATTTAACATGGCGTAATTTATAGAACATCAAAAGACCGTCGAGAAGCAAAGATCAGTTGATAGAAAATTTCAAAACAGGGAGAGTAAAAAATGTCGTCTTTCTCAAGAAAAATTTTGGTTTGGCTATGATAAGCATAACATTCTTCAAGCTAACACTTCAACTATGAACGCCCAGCAAAAACATGTGTGGCAAATTGAATTTGACAGAATTCAAGCACAGATTGAACAACAAGCTGGATTTACTGACAACAATGGTGATGATGATGAGGATGGAATTGATGATGAGTTTGATGTATTAGTTCCTCTAAATGATTGATGTATTAAATTAAGTTCTAATTAAGTATTGCATTTTAATTTGATATGTTGGTGTTGCATTTTACTTAATATTAGTTTGAAATGAAAAGTTGATTAATTTGAAATGTTGTTGCTCATTATCTTAAATAAGTCTATTGCTCATTAACTTAAATAAAAATACACAACTTAAATTAAAATAAAAAACTTAAATTGAAATACTTAACTCATTGCCTTCCATGCTCTGCCCAAAGATTCAATCTCAGATCTTCTCTTAAATTGTCATACAAATTTCGGTTTTGAATGTAATTAGTCATTTGAGCATAATTCCTTGCAGGGATGCCTCTTTTTGGTTGAATCTCCGGCCTCAAATCTTCATCTTCATAGTTAGTCCACTCCGGATCATGACGGGTTTCCTGAATTACCATGTTATGAAGAATTATGCAAGTGAACATAGTTTTGTGCATTTCACGAGGACTCAACCCATGATATGGGCCACAAATGATAGCGAACTTCCTCTTTAAAATTCCAAAAGCGCGTTCCACATCCTTCCTCGCTTCCATTTGGGCATCGTTAAATTTCGGTATGAACGACCCAATGCACCGACATGAGGATGGCGGTAGCATTGAACCAATGTGGACCATTTTGGGAAGATACCATCCGCAAGATAATAGCCATGAGTGTACTGGTGGTCGTTGATCATGAAACGGACTTGGGGACAAATTTCATGCTTCAAATCTTCAAACAGAGGCGACTTGTGCAAAACATTGATATCGTTTTGTGAACTCGGAAGACCAAAAAAAGCGTGACATATCCAACAATCATAAGAAGCAGCAACTTCAAGGATAACTGTTGGTTTTGGATAATGACCCTTATATTGACCGTCCCAATAGACAAGGCATCCTTTCCATACCCAATGCATACAATCGAGACTACCTAGCATTCTTGGGAATCCCCTTTCCTTATTCTCCCTCAATATTTCTCTAACATCTTCCTCGGTTGGTTTTCGTAAACATGTTGGACCACAATGATTAATCATTACTTCACAAAACAATGAAAGGTAAGTGAATGAAGTTGTTTTACCCGTACGAAAGTACTCATCGTTCGCATCCACTGGAGTGCCATAACCTAGAATCCTTAAAGCCGAAGTAACTTTTTGTTCAGGACTATGATCTCTAATATTGAGTGCATCAAACTGATAATTAAATTGAGGTTCTACTCGACAAAGCTCTTCAATAATCTTTATCACTGGATGACGAGGCATACCAAATCGACCTTGAAAATTTTGATCAGAGTACACACAATTGGGAAGAAATTAATCGTGCATCAGCTTCTGATGGTAAAATTCCCTCCCTCGATATGTATACCTTCTTCAGAATACTTCTTGTGTCTCTGGAACTCTAGGAATTTGGCCCGTATGTACTAGCATCAAAATTTCTATGAGTTTATTATCTGCAGCTTCCTCATCGTCAAGTTCTTGCAACCTCCTTCGATGCATTTCTTGTTGTAATCTAAACCCATTCATAATAACATTCCTCTCTTCATTGGATCTCGCCAATGAAGAGATAGAGATAGAGAATAGAGATAGAGAAATTGGTGAAATATATATATAGAGATTGAGAAATTGGTAAAATGAGAATAGAGATAGAGAAATTGGTGAAATATAGGTTGAATTAGGTGTGAGTACCTTGGAGAAATACAAGGACGTATATATAGGAACCAGTAGGGGAAATAGCAGATGCAAAATATCCAGTGGTCAATAATATTAATATCGCCAGCGATACTATTTATATCGCTTGGTTTAATGTATAACGCCAGCGATAATCACAATATCGTCAGTGTTATTCATAATATCTTTCGCTAGAAAGTATATCGCTTACTGATTTTCCCATAATGGCACAATTGGTTTGCCATGCCACCTGGTATGCCAACCAAATTTTTTTTGGCATGTGCATAGGAATAGGCTTACGAGCAAGGGCTATGGAATGAGTGTTTTTAATACTCATTCACTGCCCAAATTAGTGAGAGACTATCTGAATGTGGGATTTTAAGACTACCGTGAGCAAACTTAATGGTTTAAGCGGTTGATTTACAGTCGTTTCTTTCTTTTATTATTATTTATTGAAAAAACACAAGCGGCTAAACATTAGCCGTTTCACCTCTTTTTTAGGTCATTTTAACGTTAAAAATTATAAAAGGCCCACTTTAAAGAGTTTTAAATTAATAAAACTCTGAAAATATCCGCAGGAGGCATATCTTGAACCGTTCCTTATGTTTTTTTCCCAAACGGATGATTTTCAGCCACCTAGTGAAGACTTTCCAACACTCGCCCATCTCAATGAGTGTACGAGTGATTCTGGGGGAAAGTGGACTCATTCACTCCCCATAGCAACACCAAATTAGACCAAAACGAGTGAGGCTCATTCATATTGAATGAGGATCCTCATTCCATATCCCTTTCTCTAACCAATTTATAATAAGCAGTGTCAAGGAAATTCAATCCACCTGACCATGAGCTAAGTGAACACCTTTTTTTAGCAAAAAAAAAGTCTGCTGAAAAGATGATTTTACGTAAGACATGTTTCAACTTAATGATCTGGAGACTAGCACATATCCTCTTTTTTCTGTTCCAAACTATCCACGACAAACTTTAATTCACAAGAGCAAAAATAGTTGAAGAAGATCATATTGAAGAACAACCTGGAGCTTGTTTTATTAATAGCTCATTCCAAAGCACATACAATAGCCATTGCTACAGTAATAGAGATTGTAGCAATCCTAATGCCTCCAGATTATGCCACAATGAGCTCCTCATAATGATTTCTCCCTACAACATAGCCAGACATATCTGGATTACCCCTTGAAGCACCATCACAACAGAGCAAAGTCGTATATATATATCAGGACGATGAACATATTATAAGGAGCAAAGTCGTATGTAATATACCTACGATTTTACGTAATCTCAATTTCACGTTTTTTTATTTAGCTATTTTCTATAATTTTAAATTTATATTGTGTTTATATTATTTTTTCTTATTGTATTGCGTGTTTATGAAATTAAAAATAGTACCATAAGAATGCCATCTGCCTTTTGAAGCATCAAGCTTCAAATAGTCTTATGAAGCAATGTCTACTAAAGAAGGAATGTCAGGCTGTGAAAGATCAGGTCAAAAACTTTCGGTTGTGGCCTGTGATGAAGAATTCAATTGTTGAGTCTGACAAAGTTACCATATATGCATTCCGTGAGAGGTTTTATGTGGAGATGGATATAATACTCTTCCCATTCAGTGAGATGGTGGTAATTACTCACGACGATCGTCAACAAATTGTAGGCCTCGAGGTTGATGGAATATCTGCTCAAGATGGATACGATGATGATATTCTTTGGGAAAATCTTTACAAATTGACCAAAATCTTGTTTGGTTGGGATGAAAGAAGTGGGGGTCTATGTTTGTGATGAAGGGAGGTTAAGTAAGAAGCTGGATTTAAAGATGTTGAGGGACATATAAAGTGAGACCATTGATATTTTTGAAAAAGAAAAAAATTTAAATGAAGTGTGAGTCAGGACAACTGCGACCGCTTATTCATGGCCAATTGTGTCCTCCCCGATAATGCCGGAAACAAGGTCGAGGGAAAGTATACCTAACATTGTATCCCCTAAATTAAGGTATTTTATGTTTGGAAAAACGTTTCTTTATGTTTGCTTGTAATCAAAACACCTACTTTGTTTTATTTCTAGTTGTTGAATGAATTGTTTGCGTAGTTAGATTATGTTAACACTTGTGTAGTTGCAGGAAATCCCACAACACACCCCTTGTATTATCATGACTGTAATTTGTAGATCTAAACTTATTTGATATGAAAATAAAGATAAAAATAATGAAAATAGAAAATAAGACACAAGATTTACGTGGTTCGATCAATATGATCTACATCCACGGGGTTATGGATCTTCACTATGATTGTTTGTAATTACATATGGATTACAATTGAGACTCCATTAATGAGTGTTTGGAGCTCTCTAGATCTAGTTTTTGGGGAAGAAAATGAATACAAAAGATAAGGTTGACCTCCCTTTCTCTTTCTACAAAACGTGTCGCTCTACAAAGTGTGTCTCCCCTTTTTCTTTTTTGATTATTCTCCTTTCTCTCTCTTGCCTTTCTCTTTATATAGGTATTTACATAATGGATGACAGCTCATATATGGTGGGGTACATCTAACATTTCCCCTAATTTCGGATCTGGCTTGCGGTATTTTCGCAAACTTACAAATGTTAACTTCGCAAACATCCTAAATTTCGCATGATCATCATACTTTTCTCACGTTTAAGCTGATGTCATCTGTTATGTCATTTCTGAAATCATACTGCGATGTCTTCGTGATGTATTGCTAGTAATTTCGCAAGCATGTCTTTGTTGCGAGATTCTGATCCTACATCTTGCCTCTTTTTTCTTGAATATTGCTTGAAGAGCGATCTTCAGGAAAAAAATCCGTTGTTGTAATTGTTGCAGCGAGATACGTGTTGTTGGAGTAGTCTTTGATCTTTGTTGATGAAGGAACGAGCGAAAGAATACTGGACTTGAAAAGTACGTACTTGCCTCTATTCTTTTGTGAAGTTCCGGAATGTTGCGAAGTAAATAAGAAGTATCAACCCATGAAGTATGCGAAGTATGAAGTATCCTTGAAGAAGTATAAGAAGTACTCAATCCTCGAAATATATAAGAAGTATGAAGTATGAAGTATCCTTTGAGAAGTATAAGAAGTACTTAATCCTCGAAATATATAATAAGTATGAAGTATCCTTTGAGAAGTATAAGAAGTATCCGTCCTTGATTGCGAATAAGAAGTATTGCGAAATTATACTCCACGTTCTCTGCCTCATGCAATGCTGTAATGCAAATAAGAATTTAGATTAGTATTCAACATTTCTTTTATCAAAAATTTTCATTTAATTGCAAGTTCAAATCGTTTTTCTTTGTTTTGATTTCCTTTGTATAACTTGTTTCGTCTCATCCGATAAACATCTTTCATGGAAATGATCCTAATGAGGTCTTATGCAGCCTGTTGATGGAAGGTCTTACTAGCCTGTTGATGGAAGGTCTTATTTTGACTCCTACTACTCTCCATGTTAGATATCATTCTCATTTGAAACAAAGCAAACTTTCAAGAGAAATATATAAATTGATCTGTGCGAGATTTTTCTCGGTTTCTTTTGTAATTGTGGAATCTTTGTAATTCTGAAGTTTCTGTAATTCTGCGATTATATCGCCTTTTGTAAATCAAATCAAAAATCTTTTATTTTCTGTAAAAGTAAAATGTTCAAGGAAAGTGGTACTTAGCTTTTATGTGATTCGTTGTTGTTGTCAATCTCGCGCGAAAAATACGTTGCATGAAGTATAAATGTCGTTTAGCAAAAATAGATGCAAGAGGCAAGAATTGAACCCGCAACCTGCTACTTGCATATTCTCACACCATACCAACTGTTCTAAGCCTCTCTTGCGAAATAATCAAAGTTCTTGCGAAGTAATCAAATTCCGACTGTGTGAGAGACAATTCTGTATAAATTTCGCGTAACAAAAATAAACATGCGAGAAGCAAGAATTGATCCCACTTGCATTCATGCCTCCTGACCAACTGTGCAAGCTTCTTCTTTGCGAAATATCTCTGTGAAATTATCATCAACTCTCTTCTGTGCGAAATAATCAAAGAATTATATGTGCAAAAAAATACGCATGTGTTGGGACTTGATCACACGACCATGAACTCATTAACTTCGCAGATGACCAATTGTGCTGCCTCTTTTTTGCGAAATAATG
The DNA here is from genome assembly GCF_003573695.1 of Papaver somniferum. NCBI lineage: Eukaryota > Viridiplantae > Streptophyta > Magnoliopsida > Ranunculales > Papaveraceae > Papaver > Papaver somniferum. The sequence continues at coordinate 125,925,718 of NC_039368.1, read as the reverse complement.
AAACAATATTGCGAAATTATTCATTTTTTCGCTATCTATAAAAAAGAAGAAAACTATGTTCGCAGGCAAATTCGAATTTGCGACCACGAACACAGATACTGCTCTCTGGACCAATTGTGCAAGAACCTCTCTGCGAAATTAGCGCATAACTTTTTTCCTTATTCTTTTATTCTCCCATGCAAATGAGAAGAAAATGAAAAATATGTGTCTCTGCGAATTCGAACCCGTGACCTATTTATTGTTCGCTCAGCCTTGAACCATCTGTGCGAATTTCTGTTTGTGACAGAAATTACAGCGCCTGCCTCTTATCTTATCTTCGTCTTTCCCTTGTTTCTTCTCCTGAACATGAAAATCTTCCACTGAAACTTCCATTTTTTCCTTAAATTTCACCATAAAAACTAATTTTTTCTCTCACTCTTTCCATGTCTTTGAATTGTTGATGATGTTTACTCCTTGAAAGATGTGATTTCTTCCATGAAATTTCCATTTTTGAACCTAAACTTTGTAGATCTAGAAAAATATGAACAATAGCTAATCTTCATGGAAATTTCTTGAACCAACAAGCTACAGGAGGGATAAATCCTTTACTCCTCCCTGTTTCTAGCGCCAAAATGTAGTTGCAGGAAATTCCACAACATACCCCTTGTATTATCATGACTATAATTTCTAAATCTAAACTTATTTGATATGAAAATAAAGATAAAAATAATGAAAATAGAAAATAAGACACAAGATTTACGTGGTTCGATCAATATGATCTACATCCACGGGGTTAGGGATCTTCACTATGATTGTTTGTAATTACACATGGATTACAGTTGAGACTCCATTAATGAGTATTTGGAGCTCTCTAGATCTAGTTTTTGGGGAATAAGATGAATACAAAATAGAAGTTTGACCTCCCTTTCTCTCTCTACAAAACGTGTCTCTTTACAAAGTGTGTCTCCCCTTTTTCTTTTTTGATTATTCTCCTTTTTCTCTCTTGCCTTTCTCTTTATATAGGTATTTACATAATGGATGACAACTTATATATGGTGGGATACAGCTAACATTTCCCCTAATTTCGGATATGGCTTGCGGTATTTTCGCAAACTTACAAATGTTAACTTCGCAAACATCCTAAATTTCGCACGATCATCATACTTTTCTCACGTTTAAGCTGATGTCATCTGTTATGTCATTTCTGAAATCATACTGCGATGTCTTCGTGCTGTATTGCTACTAATTTCGCAAGCATGTCGTTGTTGCGAGATTCTGATCCTACAACTTGTAATATGACGACCAAATCAGGATCGCCATCCTTTTTATGTGATGACTAGCAACCTTGACAATATAATTTGTGTAGTTACTTATCAGGATAATTACGATATTTAGAATACGGACCCGACGACCTTGACAAAGTTCTGAGGATAGTATTGTTTATTATGTCATGATATAAACACTATATTATCTTTAATTGTATACATATATTGCTATTTCCAGCTTTATCCTGCATATTTTAGAGATAATGAGATAATATATTACTAACCTCAGATAATATAGTCTAGTAACGCCTAATATGAAGGATATAAAATTAATTACCTCTTATATCTCATGTCATGTGTGTTTATCGCTATTAGTTAAGACTAATATCTCTAGTATGCAAAAGTCGAATCACTTAAACACGTGTTAATCTAAGATACTCACGTGTCATGAAAAAAGAAAAAAGAAAATTTTGTAAAGGAAGTTAGCATAAGAAGCTTGTGTTGAATATCACAATCAAGATAAATTATTATGACATGCATACATATATAAACTATACGAAGGAATTGACATAATTTGGTTAAAAATAGCATGGAAGAGAATCAAAAAAGCATATGAATACACATTTGGATATACATACCACATTGCCTATATGAATCTACGAAGTATTTTTATATATATAAAAAAAAATCCTCATGCTTATGAAGTGTATTTTAGTATTATCTGTTACTAAAAAAGAATCTACTACTAATAATTTAACAAAAAAACACCAAGAGAAAAAAATTAACTAACCTGCTGCTCTTGCTATAGAGTTCTCAGATCAGGGAAGTAAATAATAACCCGGTGAAGAAAATTAATCAAGTTATGGTTTGTTTTTATAGTGAATTTTTGAATCACAATTAAGAAGATCATTTTATTTCCAAATTTTGTATAGACTTAGCAACCAGCCATTTTTGTTTTTCAACATTCCAAATATGAGTTTTGAGAAATTTTAACTAAATTTCTTAATGTTTGGCTTCTTCTGTTCTTAGTGCTATCAATATTATAGTGGTGGTTATGGTAGGGAGAGATTTAAGATTTAGTGAAGAAGGGAGTATCAGTGGTGGTGCATGTGGAACTAAAACATAAGAGGTAATTAATCTCACTTTCTTGTATTTTAAAACTATAAATTCTTATAATGAGCTTCTTTAACCTATTGACAACCCTAAAAATTACTTGTCAAATATTTGCTCTTGAATTACTCTTCAATCCATGTGAGAAAATAGTATTTCTATCAGCTGATTACAATTGCTTATGTTCCCGATATTGTTGTCAATCAGTATACAGTTTGTATTCTGTATGATCAGTGGATGAATTGGGTCAGGTCCAATGCACTAAATTTAGGTGTGCAATGATACCAAGTTAGCAGATAATGACGACTAATATGCAAAAGATAATTACCGAGCCTACCAGGAGAGATTATCAATGTTATACTTGTTATGTTATCAACTTCTATTATGTTTTTAACACGAGATACATTTATAACAAATTATGAATGCAATTTGATTAAAAAAAAATTATATGAATGCATTTTTAAGTTAGTATTAGTACAATAAAACAATTTACTCCCACCGTTTCATAAAAAATAGGTTGTGTGCAAATTATACATGAAAACAGCCTATTATTTCGAAACGGAAGGAGTATTAATTTAGATATTATGAAGGCACTATTAAAATTTTCTATGATTGTTTTTCAAATACTTTTTTTTCCCTTTCTTAATAATTAAATAAGACCACTTATATATATATATATATATATATATATATATATATATATATATATATATATATATAACAATTTATCATAAGCAAGAAAATAAAACTTAATATTATAAAATATACAACATGAATCAACATACATGTGTATTTTTAATCTGAAAGCTAATGCAGAGGTATTATCGTTTTGTTTTTCTGTAATTAAAAAAGAGGAGAGAGAATCATCCAACATATACGACTGGTACTTATTAAAATATCATGCTTCAAAAGAAAAACTATATAAATAACAAAAACAAAAAAAAAATCGAACTATTTACTAACCTCTTGTTGCATAGAGACGTTAGATTAGACAAAATAAAACAATAATCCAACTCCAGGTGGTGAAGATTAATGAAATCATCTGGTTTGATTTTATACAGAGTTTCAAATTAAAATAGGAAACTCTTTTTTTGTTCTTAATTTTTGGTTTCTGCATTCTACATCTTCTCTTATCTCTTCTCAATCAATCGCGTTGGCGGCGACGGTGGGTGGAAGTGATGGGAAGGGATGAGAAAGGAAAAGTACATATTTTAATTTATTTATTTTTCCAATTTTAAATGTGAGTTTCAAAATAATAAAATAAAATTTAAATAAAAAACCAAAAACGTGGAGCGATTTGGACAAATGAATGGGGCCAGAATGTGCACTTCGGTATTCGAGGGATACACAAATTCAAAAGTTCAATTCAGCTTCCCATGACATCACATGCCAATTAATTTAGGCACTACGTACTGTCTTTTCATTTTGTTCAATTAATATAATCAAAACCTACCAAGTCCAGTTACCATCTCAAAATTCTTTAAAGGTGTAATGATAATAGCAGAATTGGCTCATTCCAGTACTCAAAAGTTTCCTTCAGAGAATGGGTCACACAGAGTCCCTCGCAATCCTAGCAGAGATAAGTTGTTCAAACTCATCAAAAAACCACATCTTCCACCCTTAGAAAGATTTCATACAAGCACTTTTAAAGGTTTTAGAGTTTGTTAATCTAGCTCTGAAACTGTCATGTTCATGTATCACACGTCACATTCGATCATTTTAACGGGTTTTTTGGTTTGCACGCTGAACTCCAATTTGAAATACCCTAGAAGGTTCCCAATGTCAGGTTAGCTAGACATCTTTCTCTATCATTGACCTTGAAAAGGTCCTCATCTTGTAATGAACGAAAAGAAAATATTTTGTAATGTAGATGTGTTTGGAGTGTCTCCCGAGTCCATGCAGTGTTTGTAAGATCAAAATAAAATATTGTTCATGTATCACATGTCACATTCTATTTTTTTAATGGGTTTTTTGGTTTGCACGCTGAACTCCAACTTGAAATCCCTTAGAGGGTTCCCAATGTCGGGTTAGTGATAGGCTCAGAAACCTACAATAATAATACTGCAAGTGCATAGTTTCTAACTAGTAGAATAATGGCAAGTACAGGTCGTTCCCACGAGGAGTGTGAAAATACGTCTACTAACTAATACCAAAACTCAATAATCAAGTAGATAACGTTTTAACGATTTTCAGAAACAAAATGAAATAATAATAATTCTAACAATAAACAAATGAGAATGGGTTATTAGGGTTGCTAGGGTTTTAGATTTCCACCAATTCAATCATATAAGACTCTACTAATTTCTATTTATTACTCAAGACAAATTTCGAAATCAATCTCATGCCTCGGAAGATAATATGTTTAAATTCTAAAATATGGTTTCTCCGTTGTAATTTCCTTCGCTTCATGGGTAGTGATTCTAAAGTATTACATATCAATCCTAAAGCATATTGCGTCAAAGAATTTAATCAAGCACGCTATATCAATTGAAAAGCATAAGTAATCAAGAAAATCACATAATCGATTAAACACCAAGCTATGTGAAGAGAAATCACTAATCAATGAATCATTATTAGAAATATCATCGTAGAGTTTATATAAATAAATTGGTTTCAATCTAAACCCTAACAAACAACTTAGCAAACCATGAGAAAAAAAACTCAAATACACCAAACCCTTGTCGCCTAAGAAAATATATATCACGCCTTCCTCTCATTCTTCTCGCCTAAGAAAATATATATCGTTCTTGTGAGAAAGTCCAATTAATACCTAGCAGTGTCAAGGCCCAGTCCATAATACAACGATCCATAAATCAGAACCCAGCTCCTATTTTCAGTTCGTCGGCTACAGCATCCAAATTCTGTTTGTAGCCAACCAATTCACCTTGAACTTCAACCAAAGATCCAACCATAGCACGGTCTTCCATCTCACACCATTTTAGTTGTCCATCTATTCTGCAGACACGGATGTACAAACTCCGGCGAAATCCTCCCAAGTTCCAGGCCAACTCCAACTGCAAAACATCACCGGCTATTAACCATCCAACTATCGCCATCGATCACCAGCAACACCAATTACTTCCATCAATCACGACAGCAACTCCCTAACCTTCTAGCAGATTCCAAACCCTCAAGGACCGTATTTATCAGATCGTAAGAGAACCCTTTTTCATTGTTGCAGTGAACATCATCTCCATTCACATTCAAAATCGAGTTTCTCCCTGACTTTCCATTTCTGAGCTCGCTTTACAGCCAACATCGTTCTTCTCAGATTTGCTTGCTGCCAAACTTGCTCAACTGTCACACAGCCTCGAGCTCTTATTGCTCCTCCATTATCGATTACTACAGCCAACTCCGTTCGATAACCACCATTAGCTCACTGACTTCGCATTCGACATTCATCTTCTTCATCTGTCTGCGAAACTGCTCCGTCTCGGCATAATTTGTTTCCTGCTGCAAATGAAACACCAGTACTGCCTCCGGCTCATTCTATACCAAACAGTCAACACGGGTTCTCGGCATTAATACCACTACCAGACCATCTGAACGTCTTAGATCTCTAGATTTATATGTGGAATAGTCACATAATAGTGTCATTAGGTATTTATATGAATACAAGTACAAAGAATAGATCAAAGAATCATTCCTAATCTAAATAACTTATGACGAGAATATAGGTAAGTTACAACTAGATACAACAACAATGACTGCACAGGACTCAGACTTTGCTGAAGACTTGCCCGTTATTATGACTGCAGTGACCTGCACCTGGTTGTGGCACCACTGCTGTGGCACATTGTATGTACACGTACAATACCCCCCTCAAGTTGGAGCGGGAGGATTATGAGGCCGAACGCCCAACTTGCTGACAAGACGTCTGAATTGATCCACTCCAAATGGTTTGGTGAAGAGATCAGCCAATTGAGCTGCAGAGGGAATGTGAGTTGGATTTATAAGACCAGATAACAGTTTTTCGCGAACAAAATAACAATTAATTTCGATATGTTTAGTTCGTTCGTGAAAAACTGGATTTTCAGAGATGTGAATAGCAGCCTGATTGTCACAATAGACTGGAATGGGCTTCGAAATATTAACACGAAGATCAGTGAATAAATAATGTAACCATTGTAACTCAGAAGTTACCCTGGCTAGAGCTCGATATTCTTCCTCAGCAGAAGATAGGGAAATAGTTGGTTGTTTCTTGGATTTCCAAGAGATAGGGCTATTTCCCAACATTATAAAATATCCTGTCGTGGAACGACGAGTAGTTGGGAAACCTTCCCAATCCGAATCAGTGTAACCAGCAAGAGAAAGTGAGCTAGTTGCAGAGAGAAAAATTCCATGACTAACGGTTCCTTTGAGATAGTGAACCACACGATAAACAACATCCAAGTGACCAGAACAAGGTTGTTTCATAAATTGACTTAAATAATTGACAGAATAAGTGACATCAGGGCGAGTTACCTGAAGATATAGGAGTCGACCAATTAATCGTCGATAAATACTTGGATCAGGTAGAGGATCTCCTGAGGTTGATAGTAATTTAAGGTGTTTTTCCATAGGGGAGGCAGCAATTTTAACTCCTAAAATACCAGAATCCTGAACAATGTCTATAATATATTTTCGCGGTCCAAGAAAAATACCTTTCGAAGAAAGAGAAACTTCAATGCCCAGAAAATATTGCAAACGCCCAAGATTTTTGAGCGAGAATTTGGCTTCCAGTTTATGTTTCAGCTCTTGAATAGCCAAGTCATTATTACCTGTAATAATAATATCGTCGACATAAACCAAAACATAAATAAAAACTGCACCTGAATGAAAAAAGAAAAGTGAATAATCAGCACAAGACTGTATAAAACCTTCCTCAAGTAAAGCCGTAGAAAATTTAGCAAACCATTGACGAGAGGCTTGCTTAAGGCCATATAGAGATTTATTGAGTTTATAAACACGAGTATCTCCCTTTTTCTGAAATCCTGGAGGAAATTTCATGTAGATATCTTATTTAAGATCGCCTTTTAAAAAAGCATCGTTGACATCAAGTTGATGGAGAGGCCAATTGAAAATGGAAGCAATAGACAATAAAATACGGACAGTCACTAGTTTAGCAACAGGAGCAAAGGTATCATAATAATCAATACCTTCCTGTTGTGTGTATCCTTTGGAAACCAGACGTGGCTTATAACGTTCAATTTCACCATTCGGCTTATATTTGATCTTGAATACCCATTTACAGCCAATGGCAGATTTTTCAGGGGGAAGAGTAGTCATAGTAAAAGTATCATTATCTTGTAGAGCAGTATGCTCTCTAACTATGGCATCACGCCACTCTGGAATTTTAATGGCTTCCGTAAACGTGCGCGGTTCATCATTGGCAATAACCGAAGAAAGAAAAGCACGATGTTGCAGAGTGAATTTATCAAAAGAAATGTAATTTATAAGAGGATAAAGTGAATTAGATGTACCTTTATTAATGGAGCAAATGTAATCTTTCAAGTGAGAAGGGCGATGATGTTCCCTGGTCGATCTTCGTAAAACAGTGTCTTCGGCAGAAATAGTAGGAGTAGAAACCACTACATCAGTAGTGATAGCCGGATAATTGGACACGAGAGTAGATTCAATCCCTATAGAAGTATTAGTATCACCTGTAGGGTGGGTGAATGAAGTAGAATCATCACGATGCAAAGCAGGTGAGATGATAGTGGATGGCGTATCCAACACATGAAGTGTTGGAACTACAGGCGTGTAGTCCTCATAGATAACATCAGGTTCTATAGAGGGTGAAATTATATTGTCAGATGTCAATTTAGCATCTTTGAAAGGAAACAGATGCTCATGAAAGACAATATCTTGAGACACAAAAGTGGTTTTCGTGGCAAGATCTAAAACAATGTAGCTTTTGTGATGGTAGGGATATCCTAGAAATACACCAGGCTTAGCTCGTGGATCAAATTTAGAGGTGATCTTTGTGTTCCGAGCATAACACAAACAACCAAAAATACGAAGATGACGATAGTTAGGCACAGTACCAAGGAGAACTTCATGTGGAGTTTTATGTTGCAAAACAGGAGTACGCATTTTGTTAATGAATAACATGCCGTGAGTAAACATTCACCCCAATAAGTGATGGGTAAATGTGATTGAAAATGAAGAGCTCGTGCGACACTAAGTAGATGACGGTGTTTACGTTCGACAACACCATTCTGTTGAGGAGTGGAAAACACAACTCTGTTGATGATGAATACCACGGTCTTTAAACCATGTTTGCATTTCTCGGGATAGAAATTCCGAGCCATTATCAGATTATACTCTTTTCAAGGTAGAAAGAAAAGGAATTTGATTACCAGTAGAGGTGTGATCAATTTTGTTAGAATATTGAGTGATAAAAAAATTAAAAAAATACTGGAGAAATTTAAAGGTTTCACGTTTGGTGTGCATGAGATAAACCCATGTACATCGGGAAAAATCATCGACTATTGTGAGAAAATACTTTGCACCAGTAAGTGATGGTGTGACAAAGGGACCCCATATATCACAATGAATAAGTTCAAAACAACGTGTTGAAGATAATGAAATTTTATTAAACGATAAACGGCTTTGTTTAGCCAAAGGACAGACATCACAAAAGTGAGAAGAACTGGACTTAATATAATCAAAAGTACGATATAGAAATTTAAAATGTTCTAAGCTAGGGTGACCTAGCTGGCAATGCCAAACATCGGAAGACACTTTATTACATAAGACTTTAGGCTTGACTGACTGTTGTGGATGAACTTGGAGATGATACAAGCCGGAGATGAAATCATCCTGACCAATCACTTGTCTCGTGACACAGTCCTGAAAGAAACAAACATTGTCGAAAAAATAAGCGACAAAATTGGTTTGGCGAGTCAACTGACTCACAGAAAGAAGATTGAACTTGAAATTAGGAATGTGGTGCACATTCGAAAGTTTAAGTGTGGGCGAGAAAACAACTTCGCCAATATGCTTAACAACGGAGAATGAACCATCCAGTAATTGCATTTGAATCAAAGACTGGGCAGGCATATATGACGTAAGATATTGCAAAGAGTTACAGATATGGTGTGTTGCACCACTGTCTACGAACCATGGATCAACAAAAGACGTGGATAGAGTCATACCTGCAAAGTCGGCACGGGGTTCAATCTGTGCAGATTCTGGTGCATGGTTGATCAAAGTTAGAAGACGAGCATATTGATCAGCAGACAGTGTTGGAAGAGCTTGCTGAACGACAGATGTATCAGCTGGCACGGCTGTATCAGCAGCAGTGATTTGCAGTTTATTGTTGGATGGAGGCAGAGAGTTGTTGGTGGTAGGAAAACCATGAAGACGGTAGCATTTGTCTCGAACGTGACCGTGTCTGTTGCAGTAATCGCAGTGTGGACTCTGACGTTTGTTATGGCTTACTGGAGCACGAGAGGTTGATGGAAAGTACCTATTAGAACTGAGAGAAGCAACGTCAACAGTTGGCAAGGGAGAAACAATTATGTGTTGTTGTTCTTCTTCCTGTTTAACCAGGTTGAAGATGCGCAGAGCAGTAGGGAAGGGCTCCATAGTCAGTATTTGACTGCGAAGATTGGAGAACCTGTCGTGGATACCCTGCAAAAACTCAATGGCACGATCTCTCTCCAGCCTTTCCAACATGTGCTTTTCATCACCACAAATACAAGCTTCCGTAGAAGCGACCAGAGAATCATACTGGTCCCAAAGTGTTTTTATTTTTGTATAGTAGAGTGAAACAGGCATAAATTCCTGCTTGATGGAAGCAATTGCTGATGTAAAACGAAATAGAATTGGAGCATTGGATACACAAAACCTTACCTGCAAGTCCTTTCATATAGCATGAGAAGAAGCTGCATAGAGACAGCTTGCACGGATGTCTGGATGGACAGAATTTAGAATCCAACTTCCCACTAGGTCGTCACAATGTTTCCAGCAGCGATGGGTGAGATCATCTTCTGGAGGTGTTAAGGATCCATCGAAAAATCCCAATTTTCCTTTGGAATTCAATGCCTTGGTAATTCCTCGAACCCAGGAACCATAGTTATCAACTTGAAGCAACGGAGAGAACAAAATAGTAGCTGGATTATCACTAGGGTGTATAACATAGGGATCAAGGATTCGGGAGTTGTTGTTATTGGTTTGGTTTGAGTTGTGAACTGGAGAGTTTGGGGAGGATTGATCTGATTCAGACATGGTTAAAAAACCTAGATAAAAGATAAAGACAGAGATGCAGCGGAAGATTTGAAATTAGGGTTCCTAGGATCCACAAGGATACCATCTTATATTTCTAGATTTATATGTGGAATAGTCACATAATAGTGTTGACTGTATCTTTTCATTAGGTATTTATATGAATACAAGTACATAGAATAGCTCAAAGAATCATTTCTAATCTAAACAACTTATGACTAGAATACAGGTAAGTTACAACTAGATACAACAACAATGAATGCACATGACTCGGACTTTGCTGAAGACTTGCCCGTTATTATGACTGCAGTGAGCTGCGCCTGGTTGTGGTACCACTGCTGTGGCACATTGTATGTACACGTCCAATAGAACGCCTCCTACAACATGGCAGTAAACTCTCGATCACCTATTTATTCCATCTTACATCTGCAGTTCTATGTATGGGCATTTCCATTAACAGTAACCTCAACTTTCATTTCTAAAACTCGAACACAACCCCATCTTATTCTCTACACAAAACCCATCAATCACCGGTCATCTCATAACCGATCTCCTGGTTTGTTGATGTCACTGGGAAATGGAAAATGCAGTACGCATCACGGCACATATGAATATTTAGAACACCAACTGGATGACTCGTCTCCATTCACATCTGAGATCACAAAGAATTATATGGTGTGCAGTGGTGCCACATCGTCCATTATCTCTTAGCTTTGTAGTGGACCTTCACTTGCTTGAAACAAAGAAACACAATTCTTTATTATATTCTCTAGCCGAGTAACTCAAGTGGTTGTTGATATATTGAACTACCAGGCCAACCCTATTCGATCATTTTGGTTGCTGATACATGAAAATACCATGCCAACCCGGCTGCTGATACATGGAAATACCAGGCCAGCATAATAAGTGCTGCTGATATATAGAAATACCAGGCCAGCATATTTGATCATTGTGGTTGCTGATACATGGAAGTACCAGGCCAACCACATTTCATCATTATGGTTGCTGATATATGGAAGTACCAGGCCAACCACATTTTGCCATTTTCATCGCAAATACCATTAAGTCTCACATTTTGCTGTTTATTCGATGGATGATCGAATTCACTTGTACTTTCTACAAAAGCACTAAAATAGTATTAGTAACTAAAATATTGTATTATAGCTAATATAACTGTGGGTATAAAATGTAGCATTTACATGCTTATCAGTTAGCTAGATATCTTTCTCTATCATTGACCTTGAAAAGGTCCTCATCTTGTAATGAACGAAAAACAATTATCTTCTGTAATGTAAATGTGTTTGGAGTGTCTTCCGAGTCCATGCAGTGTTCGTAAGACCAAAATAAAATATTGTACCCACAATTCTGCTCGTGATGCAAAGGTGCTTATATTCAGGAGGAGGACTACGATGATCTCGCTTGTATGAGGCTGTCGATAATCATGAGTGACGTGTGGTTTCTTAATCACTATCGATAATCAAGATGCGACACCCCATATTTGATTTACTTTGACATTTTTAAGACCACCATGTAATCGAGAACACGAATATGTTTGGATACGAAAATAGCTTTAGCTTCTTGTCGATTATTATCCCAACCTCGTCTTCATGCAATGTACGTTGAATATGTATGTGTTTTTTTTAATAAATATATACATTCTAGTTTTCGATAATTGGTCATCTAGAATTTTTTTAGACCATTGCTCGGGTGAAACCGCCCGCGTTGATATCAAGTCATTTGTAAAATTTAGGGGACGAAATGCATTCTTAAAGTAGTAAAGTACGAAAAAAGCTGTCCCGGAAGACTACATGAAATATTGAGAACTTTCACTTGGGTTAGTAAGGAAACTTGTTTCTTTTAATCAGAACTCTTGTTTATCTTCTTGTCTATCTACCGAAACAAAATACTCATTTTTTGGAACAATACTTTTGACTGTAGGTATATATAGGTTTGTGTATACACCTGAGGAGAATTGAGCCAAGAATTTAGTGAAAATGACCATTGAACTTGAAATATCCTTGTCTTGTAGATAATGAAAATACCAATTCAACAAACTATGAAGCGCTCAATTCAGATGCATAATGAAGAAATTATGAGTGATATACTAAAGATGGACAAATGTGGCTAAAAGTTTGTCATTTTGGGTTTAAGGGAAATGAAAATTCAGAAACCTTTTTTTTTTTCGCCACAGTTCGCGAACCTAACAATTTGAGAAATCCACCCAAAAAACATGATTAAAGTTTATTTTGATCAAGTTTTTGATGTTTCCTCTCCTAGGCAAGGTGGCTACTCAAGAAGCAATCTATTGCCATATTTGGCTAATTACTTGATCATGTATTTGTTCTAGGATAAACTAAGATTACTTGGGATCAAAGTAATTTGTGAATATGGAAATTAGTTCATGAACTTAATTTGAATGCAAGTAATAGTTGCTTTAATATCCCTATCTCTGGTCATTCATTATAGAGGATTCATGTAGCTACACAAACAATCCATCGAAAAATTGTGTATGTGTTGCATAAGGTTGTTTTCGACTTTGTTGTTCTTCACGAACAAGGGTGAAGCTATGAATACTTTACTTGTGAGTTGTAAAACCCATGTTGGTTATGTTTTTCTTTGATAGTTGCATAACTTGAACTATGTGATTACAATAATTATTGTCTATTATATATAAGGTTCTTCACTTCTGCTATAAGGATATTTAAGGATTATACATCATAAACCATAGATTTGGTAGATTTAATCTTAGATTGTATATCAACACTAACTTGGTCGAATATAGATTAGAAAGACAACTTTACGTAAGGTGTCTCACAAAAGCCTTAAAAAGTTCTATAAGATATCACTAGAATATTTCTATAGTTGATCTTGTGAGGGAGCTCATTCTGGTTATGAAACGTGTAAACCCTAATTGTTGTTGAGCATCTACTAAGGAGAATCGGCTTCCTATAGAAGATTTACAAGAGTAACTCCTGAAGAGAATCGACGTTCTGTTAGGAGTTTTACAGATACTTGAAACAACTAAAATGAGGCAACATTGAGGGTATACTTAGTCTCCATTACATCTAGTCCAAAGTCTGATAGTAGGTAGGAGGTATATAACTTAAATCGGTGTTTGTTAAATTAGGAGTAGGACTACAAGATTGTAGTTCTCTTATTAGAAAAATCTTGGTGTGTTTATTTTACTTTTATTTCGTCATTATATATTCTTTTTTCTAAAGTATGGTTCTTGAAAAATAGAACAAACAAGACTTATTCTTGTTGGAATTCGGAACTTGAAAGATATCATTCTAGGTTGTCATTCTGTATTGATTTTTGAGACCGTCCAAAAAATTTGTCACATAGGTTCACCAATGAAAAAGTTGATAGTAACCAAAATTGCTACAATTTTTGGACCGAGTTTCATATAATTGCCACCGGTTGTTGCAAAGTAACCAAAATCGAAGTTTGACCCTCTTATATAATTGTTGATAAAAGATAGGTTTCATCTTGGTTACTTTGAGACAACCAATATCAATTCTCTGAAATCCAATGAGACTTTATTAGACAATAAAGTTTGATTTAAGAACACTAACTCTTAAAGATTCGCACATCTAAGATGATTGAGAAAATAAGACATGCAGATTCATCGTCTTGGCATGATAAACTTCTAAGCTGTACAGACGACAAGGGGATGAAAGAAAATAATGGAAGATGGATAAAGAGTCATCTAGGTGGCCGGGATTTATATAGATAAATTTTGAATTAGAATTAGGAAAGTGTTTCCAGTAATAATGCTTTTGTGCCAAATATGGGAACCATCGTCCCTTTGTTTTTCTACATTTTAGAACCAATTGGTAAAAGGCTGGCTGGCTTATTCAAGCCGCACAGTCCACATCTATCATCTAGTACATACTGTATTTTGTAATCAAATAATTTCTTCTTCTAATGATTTTTGAGTGATGGACATGTAAGTTTGGTTGAGGGAGGAGGCATGGGCGGTGACGTGTGGGTATGTACTAGTTTTGAATGGATCATTGATTAAGATCGATTGATGGTCTTTGGAATGTCCGTACCTTATAAATGGAAGGAGCATTCCCATTATACCCACTCTTATACGAGGTAATGTACATTAAAAGCCTTAAGAAGTTCTACAAGATATCACTAGAAGACTTCCAATTGAGCTTTAGAGGTAGAATCAATTTGTTTGCGAAACATGTAAACCCTAATTGTTGTTGAGCATTTACTAAAGGGAATCAACTTCTGTTAATAGAGTTACAAGAGCAACTCCCGAAGAGAACCAACGTTTTGTTAGGAGTTTTACAAATGCTTGAAACAACTAGTGGGGAAACATTGAGGGTATACTTTGTCTCTATTACATCTAGTCCGAATTCTGATAGTAGATAGGAGGTGTAATAGCTTAAATCAATATTTGTTTAGTCTGGACTAGGTCTACAAGATTGTAGTTTTCTCGTTAGCAAAATCTTGGCATGTTTATTTCACTTTTATTTCCCGCATTATATATTCTTTTACTAAAGCGTGATTCTTTAAAAATAGAACAAACAAGACTTACACTTGTTGAAATTTGGATCTTGGAAGATATCATTCTAAGTTGTCCTTCGATATTGATTTTCGAGACCGTCCAAAAAATTTGTCACATAAATTCACTAATGAAAAAATTGGTGGTGTACTAGGTACCTCATTCTTTCAGTTTTTGAATTAAGTTTCATAGAGTTGCAACTGGTTGCTGCATAGTAACCAAAATCGAAGTCTGACCTTCTTATAAAATTCTTCGTAAAAAATCGGTTTCATCTTGTTTACAGTGAGATGACTAGTAGCAATTCGCTGAAATCCAGTACGACTTTAGTAGATAAAATGTCATCCAAAAAAACTAACTCATGAAGATTAGCACATCTATGGAAAAACAAAAAAGATCTTACTAATGTTTTTTAATCAAGTAGTTTGAGCCTAGACTTCTTCTCATGATGTTGATGATTTTTTAATAAGTACATGTAAGTTTGGTGTGGGTAGGTACTGTAATTTGGAATGGCTCATTGATTAAGGTCGATAGAATCATGGGCTTTGGAATGTCCGCACCTGTAAATGGCATGGGCCTACCCATTATACCCACTCTCTCTTTTTTCTAAATTTGGTTGTTTTTTCTCCTTGATTAATCAAAAATTAATTAGTATTAGTCACACTCCTTTTTTATTAAAAGTCTTAAATCCATTGAATTAGGGAGGGAGGAGTACAAATCAGCTGCACCACCACAAAGCCAGCAGCTTTTTATAAGTGAAGTCCCCCAAAACATTTGTGTTTTGACTGTCAGTCTTCTCCTCTTTCTCTCTTTTGATTTCTCTTTCTAGGGTTTCTCCCAATAGAAAATAGAAAAGGAAAAAAAAAAGAGGGAAAATCACACACCAAAGAGAATCAACAATCTGGGTTCTCTCTGATTCATTCATTTCATTCTCAATATTACTAATTTAATTAGGAGGAGGAAAAAGATAAATTATTTTTAGGTTTTGTTTAATGGAGGTTGTCTCTGGAGGAATCTCCGCTTCTCGCGGTGGTGGTTCACTCCCTCCTGTACCTTCCTCATCTACTTCTCCTAGGAAGGAATGGCGTGCTGTTTCTGAACAACATTCTTCCCCCATTCGAAACCCTAACAACAACGAGGTACACTATAAAATGCTTGCTTTTCCCCCTTTCTTTAATGGGTTTTCTTATTTTTGCTTATTAACTTGTTTTTCTTTCACAGGAGTTTGAGCGATCAAAATTAGGGCAACAACAACAATCTGATCACGAAAGAACATTCTTATACGAGGTAAAAATTATCTTTTTTTTTTTTGGAGGGGGGGGGGGGGGGGGGGGGGGGGGGGAGAGTGTTGAGTGATAGAGGAGAAGAATTAATGAGGGTTTGTTTTATTTTGTGCGGAGGTTCAGCAAGTAACAGGACAGCAGCAACTAGATGGTGATTTATGTTCAATGTTGATGAACGACAACAACAATGCTGAGCAGAAACTACACAATATAATTAGACAGAGACAGGAACTACTACAAATGGAGGTTGAGTTGAGAGCACAGTTCATTGCTAGATCTGAAATCATCGCAATGCAGAACAGCTACAATGCCCAGATCAATGACCATGCCAATGCTGCTTCTCAGCTTAAGGTTAAATGTTTTTACTTTTGCTGTTTTGATGGTTATGAATTTCGGGACCTTCGAATTATAGCTAAATTGCTTTACTTGTATGCAATGTTGGTAGGAATTGTATGTGTGAGATGGTGATAACTGCAGGTCATAGTTACATGATACATCAATTTTTGTTTCTTATGTTCTATTGTGGGATTGTTTTATCGCGCAGGAGCAGCTGCGAGAAAGGGAACAAACAATACGTGAGATGGAATTAAAGATGGAAGAGATGGAAAAAGAGCTACATGCTGTTAAAATGGACAATGAGACGGTATATTTGACGTGCCTATTCAAAATGTGGGATATCTGCTGTTGTTCTCGTTACGTCTTCCTCACATTTTACCATTTTGACAGGCTTGGGCTAAGGAAGGCCTTCTTAGGGAGCAAAACAAAGAGTTAGCATCCTTTCGGTATGTTCTTCTAGCATCTTTGAGGAAATTGCCCAATTTTACTTGCTGTCTCATTCTACTATTGCTATGTTAATGTTAAGATGGGTGTTCATTGAGTGAGTTAACAATTTGGATTTTGTTGCCTAGCAGAAGAGAGTGGGATAATTCTGAAGCTGAGCGAGGCCAAAATCTTCAGCAAATTCATGATCTCAAAGAACATATCCAAGAAAAAGATAGGCTGTTTCTTGATTTGGAGGAGCAGGTGCCCTCATAACTTCTTCATGACCATTTCACTTTTACAAAGTTCTGTCCGCGCGCCTTATCATCTCTTAGGCAGAGAATAGATGTTTCAACATTTAAACCATCTTTCTCCATGGAAAGTACATAGGTGGATTGTCTAATATCTTTTGTGTTTCAGCATAGGGTTGCACAAGAGACCATCATATACAAAGATGAACAGTTGAGGGAGGCTCAAACTTGGATCTCTCGTGTTAACCAAATGGACTTAATTACCAATCAGACCTTAGAGGCTGAATTGCGACAGCGGACAGAACAGTTTAATCAGTTTTGGGTTGGATGTCAAAGACAGGTTGTTTTGACTTTCCTTTTACACTCACATGTTTATTCATGTCTCCCCACTGATAGCCTCTCTTTTCAAAAAAAAATTGTTGTTCTGTTCTTATCCGCTACTTCCATTTCGCTCTTTTTTGTGTTATTGACTTGTTTCTTTTGACGATGTTAGTTCGCAGAGATGGAGGGCCATCATCTTCAGGTTATACAACAGCTTCAGTTAGAGCTGGCTGAGGCAAGAAAAAGGAGTGGTGTCTATGCTGATGACTTGGTTCGTGCAGCTTCAAAAACTAAGGAGGCATTAGCACATACACAAAACAAAGGGAACCAGATCAGTGTAAATGGGGGTTCCCCTCGAAATGGTAATACTAGTGCCTACCTAAACGGGAACGTTGAGGATTTTCAGGCTGTTGCTTCAACTGGCAATGTATCAGTTAAGGTAGGTTCAACGATGCCTTTTTTGAATGCTCTCCAACATCACAGTTGTAAACGTTAATGGCAGATATTTGCCTGCACTTGCATTTTCAGTTCTGGAGCTTTGACAGTCATGATTAACACATTACATGTGATGAACAAAATTAATTGTTGGATAAATTTGCCTGTTGTTACGTCCCAACTCAGTATCATCAATTTATGTTGGCATGGGTAGAAAATTTTAACTGCCCCCTTTCTCATCAACAGCAAGATCAAGTTCCTGGAGTTCATATTGTTCCTTCGTCCCTGTTTGGAATTGGTGCCTACGGTCTGCCTGGACAGGTTGCTGCACTGCATCCCTTTGTTATGCAGCAGCAAGGTGCTCCACCCTCTGTAACATCAGCCAACACGCACATTCCTCAATCTCATGTTGGTCAACTTCAGTCAGGGCCTGCAATTTCATTCCATCCACAGTGGGAGAACCAGCAGGTAAAGGATGAAGTAATTGTACAACTTGTCGTTCTATATAATGTTGCTTGTGATCTCTTAAACCATTTTGTTTCCATTTAGGCTGTACCAGAGAGCTCACAGGTATCAAGTCAGAGTCAATATCAAATGCCCCAAACTGAGCAAGGATCTGGTGCTCGTTACGAATACGAGCTTACTGCTGATGGTCTCATTCGTAAAATGAATCATTTGGAAGTTAATGTCAACCCAAACCAGGAGCCTGATCCTGTAATCACATCCAATGAAGAAGCAGAGGTTACTTCTTTTGGAAATTTTATTCCATGTAATACGACGCTTTTGACTTTGGCGCAATATATTCATCAGTGTTTATTGTTTTCTGATTAGGTTCTTCAGTCAAATGATATAAATAATTTGGTGCCCCATCAACCACAGCAGAACTTTCAAGAAAACTCACAGTTAGATGCTGCTTTAAGATTGGACTCTCGTGTACAAAGCGGGGAAAGCAAGGTTAGTTGTTATCGAGTATTTTTTGCGGTTTTTAATATGACGCCTTACCTGGTGCTCGGTACAAATATAGCTAATATCTCCGATCCTTGCAGGTTCTGGAGGAAAGCATAGAAACTGCACCTAACCATTCATTAGAGGTTCAAGAGCAGACTGCACGGCAACTTTCTTCTGCCAATATGTCATCTGGTAGTTCGACACATTCTATGAATTCTGCTGAAGCTACAGAGTGCAATGCTAGTGTTGTGGTTTCATCTGAAGCATCCTTTCCAGCTGAACGGGTGATAAATATGCTGCCGGTGAGAAAAATCCCGGAGCCTAAGCTATTAGATGAAAGGTCACTGCTAGTGTGCATTGTTCGTGCCATTCCTGCAGGATCGGGTGGTCAAATTAGAATTAGTTCAACGGTAAGATATAGTCCATCTGGTGCTCGATGCCCATGCTACAATCATTGCCTTCTACCTGTGCTAGTTCTAATTTCTTGTCTGTCCTGTTTATTCATCTTCTGTCAATGTAGCTACCAAATAGACTGGGGAAAATGCTTGCACCTCTTCATTGGCACGATTATAAGAAAGTATATGGAAAGCTCGACGACTTTGTGTCTGGTCACCCTGAAGTAAGTCTCCAAGTAGCTTTTTATTTGTTTGCTAGTTATCTATATTAAATTCATGTTGCTCTCTGAAGTTCTTACTTCTTAATTGGGATCTCAATTTTCAGCTATTTGTTGTTGATGGGGATTTCATTCATCTTCGAGAAGGAGCACAAGAAATCATATCAGCTACTGCTGCGGTTGCAAAAGTTGCTGCAGCTGCAGCTGCTTCTGCTGCTTATTCGTCTTTGCTACCCTCTGTGGCTGTTACTCCAATTGCTCAATCTAATCGCCTGAAGAAGGTACCATCAATTGAACCCGAACATGTTAAGATTGGTTCTGCAAAGCCTTCACTTAGCGCTTCATCGGCACAAATTCGTCCTTCAAACGGTGTTCATGGTCTAGAGAATGTCAAACTTTTGGGCAAACCTAAAGATCCAAAGGAGTTGAATGGTGTTCATATGGCTGTTGGAAACGGGGGAATGCCCATTCTCCAGACTAAAGGATCAAGTAATGGGAGGAATGGTTCAAGTTTTGCAGGAAAGCAACAAGGAAGGTAGTTACTCTTAGCACCTTAGGGTGGCCTCTTGTCTTTAACTCAACTGCTTGTTGATTCTTGAAAAATCTTACAAAGTGAATTTGTCTTCTTTTGCAGCATCCCTGGAACTGCATTAACTTCTCGAAGATAGAAGGTATGCTCATTCTCTTTGTATAATCTTGTTACAACTAGTGCTAATTTTCATATGTGAACAATATTTGGTTTTATTAATGGTTCGTGCATTGTTCATCTAAATGGACTTAATTGTGGAGATTGTAATTGTAATTCTGTTATCTTATTTAAGTTGAAGGTTATTGAGGACATTTTGGGTTAACTCTCATAATAGCTTAAAGCCGTAAACAAATATCTTTCCACACGTAAACTTACTTTTGTTGACAGCAGTTGAAATTTTGAAATTACCATACATCAGTAGTACTTGGATAGAATAACAGTCAGCATAACGCGTTTTTGTACCTCAATCATATCCCAGTGAGCACATTGTCAATCTCCCTACAAATTGAAACTATCATTTCTGTATCTTTTTCCTTAAGCAGCTTGAACCTCGAAGACACCAACATCTCCTCTGGACACAACATCTCCTGAAAACTGAAACTATCATTTCTGAGACTATGCTTAGTTCCCGCGGCCGGTCATGTTACTAGTATCCTTAGCCTAGATAATCCTTGTTGTGCTCGGTGTTCGGTTTTCCTGTCAAAGTTAAACTACTTGTTATGGAAGGTTTTACATGTCATTTGATTTTGCAATCATACACTGGGATTCTCGCCTTGCCATCTATCCCGTCTTCCTTTATCACACTACTCATTCGACAGTTTTGTATATTTGACAGGGCATGTCACTGGACTGGTGTATGAAGAACGTAGTAACCTGATGCAACTGTTGGTTTGATAGATAACATGCAATCTTTTCTGGAGGAGGAGAGAAGCATCAAGTAGAAAGCGGCTCAAATGGTGTGTTAATCTCCAGCTGGTATTTCTTTCTGTTTTGCTGGGAAAAAAAGATGCCCTCTCGATCCATGTTGTATTTTCTTTCTGCTACTTTGGGTTGGATGTTAAACTTGTCAGAATTTCATGCACATATTTGCAGCTTTAAAAAATATATATAAGCTCTTTCAGGAAACCAGGTATAGAAAAAGTGACTCCGGTAAACATTTACTTAGAAATTAGAATGCCTAGAAAGTAGTGCCACCTTAAAGGGCATAATAGAGCCTATGGAAAATGCTCTTTTCGTGGTATTTTTATCAGTACTGCTGCTACTGCTGCTACATAGTAATGCTTATTATTAGACTGTATTCAGATAGCATCATTTGCTATGATATACACATATTTGCTGTATGCAGCTTACGTATCTATACCCAAGTGGATGTGGTGGTTGTAGTAGATGAGGTTGGGGTGATGATGAAATGAGAAAGAAAGATAGAGAACCAGATGAAGATTGGTGTAATAGAGAGGATGAGACCTAGAGGAACCATCCAGAGCTGAGTATTGTGGGTATGATACTCAACGGTCCACCATACTAAAATCAGAACCCCAACCAGGCTTGTCAATAGCGACCACAAACCATAAGTTAGCAATGGTGAGTTGGATGATGGCATCTTCCTTGTGTCTCCAGCAGTAATGTGGCAGGAGTACTTTTTGCTGTTCTCCTCATTCAGAGATCAAATTGATAAATTTCCAATGTTCTAGTCAAAGGGTAGAGCAGTACAGCAGCCTTAGGATCTAGTTTATGTTTGTTTGACTATGATTATGAATATGATTTGAGTTATAGAACATAACTTCCTGAAGATACAGAAAATATCAGATTTAGTATGATGAAGATTAGGAAGGGAATAAACATGAGTTACTTCTTCATCTTTTGGCTGTTGACATATAAATAAGAGGGGGGAAAAAGCAGAATGGAAGCTGTCTAATAATTTATTACAAAACATAATATTATGTGCGGTTTTGTTTGTCATGAAATGATTAGTATATATTCTCCATCAACTGTGCCTCCTCAAATAAGTTGTTTACCAGCAATTTGTATTTAATATTCCAGACTGATTGGCTGCTGTCCTGATTATCAACTTCCCAAGTAAAGAACTGAAATATCGTCGTCAAATATGTATCTGCTGCTGCTGTAGCGTACCTTCCACTCTTAAGTAAATGATTAGATAATTACTAGCTAAATGATATCCTAATACATAAACTCAACTCTTCTTTCAACTCATTTAATTTTTGTCCAAATCATTTTTAGTCTGGATGTTCTTACAATCTCATCAGATTAGTAAAAATAGAACCGTTTTTTTTGGGACCATGATTTTATTTTCGGTAAGACATTAGAAGTAAATCTAGGTTACCCCTTATCTAGATATTTATTTTAGTACCTAAATTACTCTCCTCATTAATTTTGGGTAATGATTAGTTAGTGTAATGATTAAGTTAAAGATAATTAGCGAGATTAAAAAATCAGATGGTTTTTTTTAAAAGAAGTAGAATTATTGAGAGAGTAAAGTTAGAAAATATGAAGAAGGAAAACATGAAAAACGATGGATTTTACCAACCACAATCGGAGGAAGAGTATTTGGGTTCAGGGTTCAAACTTAGATAATGTTGGTTGAATAACTTGAATTGCTCCAAATTTTTAAAAAATTGTAAATTTTTAGAGTAGATTTGGCTTGTTCGGTTACCTTATGTGAAGAACAGGTTACCGAACTCATCTGAAAGTGTAGTTCGGTTACTTTTTCCAAACACGCAGGTTACCGAACTCGTTCTTTAATGGAGGTTTTTAGTCGTTCGGTTAACAAACATGTTACCGAACTTTGTTTATAGGATTTACAGAGTAATGTTCGGTTGGTTCGCAAACTCTAACCCAACAACATATCTAACCGAACTCCACATGTATGCAATTAGTGAAGAGTTCGGTTTGTTAAGATTTTTTGCGAACAAACCGAACATAGTGGGACAAGTTCGGTTAAATTGAAACTCAATATAATAGGAAAAATAGCACAGTTCGGTGACATTGGATTTTTTTTTTTCTTTTTGTAATATAGGTAGAGTTCAGTTACTAGATATTTTTAGAAATTTTTGCGAACCAACCGAACAGAGTAGGCAAAGTTCGGTTAAATCATAACTCAACATAGTGGGAAGAATAAAACAGTTCAGTTACATTGGTTTTTTTTAATATTATGGGTAGAGTTCGGATACTAACTAGTTTTAGAATTTTTTGAGGACCAACCGAACACAATATATTGGTTTTCAATGAGGAGTTCGGTTAAAACTGTTTTTTGCGAAACGAAAAATTAAATTCATGATAACCGAAGTGTTCTTCGTGTTCTTGGTTTCAGAATGTTCGGTTACAAAACTAGTTTTTTTTAAAACTGTTCCTAACCGAACATGCCACTTTAACTTCCATTTAAACCATATTTTGATGATTTCTACTCAATTTTCCCAATCAAAGAACGAATTAAAAAGATTGATGGGTTTTTCAATCGAACGAGGAACGTCAAGGAAAGAGAGAAGAAGAAGAGAATAATTTTTTTTTTCAAAACTAAAAAATTTCGATTCCCCTCCTGTTTTTGTTTTTGATTAATAAATTTATTTATATTATATGCATATGATTAGATTTATATAATTATTAAGTTAGTTTTAATTTAAATTAAAGTAAAGAATAAAAGTGTATTTACCTAACTTTAGGACACCCCTTATAAGTATAGGGAGGTTGGCCTAATAAGATCATGGTCCCCAAAAAAACCATGGTCCTAAAAATATATGATGGGCCTTAAAACAACTACTGCAGTTCCCTGTTAGCAAATCCAAAACCAGAGCTTGTTGACTACGTATGTTTCACTTTTTATCTAGTGCCGTGCCGTATGTCACAAAAATACTCAAATTTATGCACTTGCGTATATAAACACCGGAAATGTCTAGAAGTTTTGCCAAGAATGCGAGTTTTTTTCTCTTTTCTTCTAATCCGTACGAATGTCATTTAAACATAGCGTACGAAAGTACAAAAACTGACGGATTACAGATGAAATCAGTCGTTCAATCAGGTGCTAAAACTGACGGATGTTGTTCGGCTTACTATGAAACTTTCATATAAGCCGAACTAGTGTCTAGCAAAAGGGTAGGAATTGAAAATTATTAGTTCGGCGCATGCAGTAAACAAATTCAGTGAGCCGAACCGTTTATCAATTGGTAGATTTGGCTCATAGATGTGAGCCGAACCTCAACCTGTTTCGCCGAACCATGATCCAAAAAATCATCTAAACAACCTTTATAATTCTGAAAATTATCTTAATCACTAAACAAAATATTTAATCACTAATCAATATTACTAACACTAATACGAAAAGGGCAGATTTGCCAATAAAAAAAATTTGAGTTAAGGTATTATCTGATTTTGCTATTTCACAATTTTTTTTGTCTTTATTCAATATGCCTAAAAAGATTTTGGTATGCCAAAATGAAGGTTCCAAATTAAAGAGTTTAGTATGAAGACAGCCCCGACATTAGTCGTACTAATCACTAAATTATTTACTTGTAAGACTCGATAATAGGAGTAATAATTAGCCTGCATAAGTGGACATTACTACATTATTTATTCATTTTGGCTGAACCTGTAGAGAAAGAAATGTTTGTTTGTTTTGTGATAAGGGGTATCTATCTATATATAAAGTGTGAACCAATTGAACCAGAAATTAAACCAACTGTATCTCCAACTCCGGAAATGAGGATAAGAAAGTAAGGATAAATGTGTATTTACCTAACTTTAGGACACCTCTTATAAGTATAGGGAGGTTGGCCTAATAAGATCATGGTCCCCAAAAAAACCATGGTCCCTGAGAAATGGTAGTTCTAAAAATATATGATGGGCCTTAAAACAACTACTGCAATTCCCTGTTAGCAAATCCAAAACCAGAGCTTGTTGACTACGTATGTTTCACTTTTTATCTAGTGCCGTGCCGTATGTCACAAAAATACTCAAATTTATGCACTTGCGTATATAAACACCGGAAATGTCTAGAAGTTTTGCCAAGAATGCGAGTTTTTTTCTCTTTTCTTCTAATCCGTACGAATGTCATTTAAACATAGCGTACGAAAGTACAAAAACTGATGGATTACAGATGAAATCAGTCGTTCAATCAGGTGCAAAAACCAAATCCAGAAACTTTTAATAAAAAGTTTTGCAAGCCCTTGTACGTAATTTTTTTATTGCAATCATTTTCCATGTCCGTGTGGATTCCGTAGGTTCTCTGTGACGTGTGTGCCAGTGAGAGATAGCAAGGAAACTGCGAAGAAGGCTTCATCTCATCTTAGGTATAGTGACCTAACTCATCTCACAAAAACAAAAACATGGAAGTTAAGTTAATAATAGGAGGAGGATATATCCACATCCAACCAACCAACCAACATTATCATCATTTTGTGATCACATGTGGTGGCTATTCGTTTGGCCTCGCGGTTCTCTGAACCAAATTTACTACAAGGATAGAGATACTATTATTGGACCCAAGTTTGACTTGAATACTCCTACTAACTTGCTCTGTGGCTCATGTTTCACGCCCTTCATACTCATCACAAACGTCTATTTCTCCTCCATTTATTTCTTAAGAGGTGTTAATCTCATCACAAGAAGAATTTGGGTGGTGCATTTTTGTTTTGCCTTGTCGATCGATCATAAACAAATTAAAACGTTTCCAGGCGGGTTGAATATTCGGATATACTCAAAACTAGCTTCTTCATTTGTTAGACTGTAAATCAGCTTTTGGTTCAATATTTTCACCTCTGTAATTGGTGGCGGAACTAATATTTACAGCGGTGGATCTGTAGTTTTTAGGCACCAACTCAATCAAGGGGAAGACATCATCATCGCACAGCCTCAGAATGTGTTGCATTATTGAGAAAATAATTCATGTCTAAATAAATGCCAGTCACACACGTACAGAAGCCATCCCATCTTCTCTTTGAATTGAATTCAATCAAAAAGATAAATACGAATATTTTTAAAGTTATTGTATTACCGTGGGGTCCTGTCAGAGTATGCTCTAACTGAACCGGGTCCCAAAAATATCCTTCCCATTCTGGTGATGAGATTCATTACAAGTAGGTACTTCATTTCGAAGCATTAGCAGACACAGAAATTCCACTTTCTTTTGTTTCTCAGAAGAAGAAGAAGAAGAAGAGGAATATCATCAAATATACTCGTTCATACATACATACATACAGATAATGAGTAGCAGGGGTAGTAGTAGTCACAGGAGTAGGAGAGTTTCACCTGCAGCTGCTGTAACAGCCAGAACTAAAACAAGGATCGGGAAATACGAGATGGGGAAAACGTTGGGAGAAGGAAGCTTTGCGAAGGTCAAGTATGCTAAGAATCTCGAGACTGGCGACAGCGTTGCCATTAAAGTCCTTCACAAGGATCAAGTTCTCCGCCATAAGATGGTCGAACAGGTATATGCATATTTGATCATTTCTCTTTATTGGTATCAAATCTTGCAAAATTATAACATTATTCTACTTTGTTGGCAGATAAAAAGAGAAATTTCAACTATGAAGTTGATTAAGCATCCCAATGTCGTCCAGCTTCACGAGGTACATATATACATGATGAAATTGCAGTCATTTGTTAGATTAGATTACTGAGTGGATGTAGTGTATGTGTTCAGGTCATGGCAAGCAAGACTAAAATATATATAGTGCTGGAATTCGTTAACGGAGGCGAGTTGTTTGACAAAATAGTAAGTTCATCCATCTACCCTTACTAGCTATGCATTTGTCTTATGGTTAGTACTGGTATGTTTGCTTTAAATAGCCAGCTAATCCCCATTTCAATTTCTTAAGGTCCATCATGGGAGGCTTAAGGAGGATGAGGCTAGGAGATATTTCCACCAGCTCATCAATGCCGTGGACTACTGCCACAGTAGAGGCGTCTACCACCGAGACTTGAAGGTTCTTCCCATCTGTTTCAATATTTATTATAGTCTCCTACCATTTTTATTCCTCCTGCTCTATGTTGATAATGTATATTTTCCGTAATATTTGTGCAGCCTGAAAATTTGCTTCTGGATTCATACGGAACTTTGAAAGTTTCAGATTTTGGATTAAGTGCATTCTCACCTCAATCGAAAGTAAGTAGCACGTCTTCACTGCAAATACAATTGATAGAAATTATACAATGTTAGTGTTTCTACGATGTCAATCTCATATCAGAACAAACTGGGAAGTAGTCAAATCGTACTGTCTAGCTAGTCAGGGAACCTAATGAGGATCTGTATCATAAAATTTGGAATGCCTTGCATGAGGGCTTCAGTCATATTGGTTAACTTGCAAAGGATAGCCAGACTGCTTTTCTTTGGTTATGATTTCTGTGGATTGTGGTACAAGTGTCTGGAATTGACATCATTATGTCCTCGTTCTTTCGGTGTGTAAATGTTGTGCTTTATCTGTGGGTTGTTGTGCTTGTAGTTTTATCGTAATAGGCTGCTGGGAGCTTCATATTCATGGTTACTTCTGCTTGGAGACTTTAAGAATCTCATTGCCAGGAAAGAACCTGACTAACAGTTTGATTGTTGTAGGGTGATGGGCTCCTTCATACGGCATGTGGAACCCCAAATTATGTTGCTCCTGAGGTATTGTTTCTGCATATGCTTCATTTAAAGAAAAATGATTTTTCTTTTGCGTCTTGTACACATGCCATTACCTAGAGACTCATCATATCTCTTTGGCTCAATGCTTACTCTCAGGTTCTCAATGATAAAGGTTATGACGGCGCAACAGCTGATATATGGTCTTGCGGGGTTATCCTTTTTGTACTTATGGCTGGTTACTTGCCGTTCGAAGAGTCTAATCTTGGAGTTTTGTATGAGAAGGTAAGTATTTCAATATGATACCTTCACATTCCGCATCTGAGAACCTAAAATCAGACACTAATGGAGACAGAATTTACTCAAACTGCAGATATTCCGTGCTGAATTCATATTCCCTTCATGGCTCTCCTCCGATGCTAAGAAATTGA
Organism: Papaver somniferum; assembly: GCF_003573695.1. NCBI lineage: Eukaryota > Viridiplantae > Streptophyta > Magnoliopsida > Ranunculales > Papaveraceae > Papaver > Papaver somniferum. Next base: position 125,897,497 of record NC_039368.1, on the reverse strand, counting down.
TTAAGCGTATTCTCGATCCAAAACCTGAAACCGTGAGTCCACAAAACCAACAATTATGTTTTTACTTTACCCACTTTCTTCTAGAATTTTGACTGTGCCGAAAAAGGAAATCGAAAATGGTGAATTTTTTTAGCTAGTATGGTATTACTCGGTCCAGTATTCTCTTTTGTGTCAAGTGTTAATTATGTGATTTCAGAGGATAACCATTCCAGAAATTCTGAAAAATGAATGGTTTAAGAAGGGATACAAGCCACCAAGCTTTGAACATGAAGAAGACGTCAGCCTGGAGGATGTCAATGCTGTTTTTAATGACGCAGCGGTAAGACATTGCACCTCCTTCTGCTTAGTGTCAAGTTTTTACACCTAAAGCCTACCAATCTTGCACCACAACCCTTAGAAATGAGTTACTAGGAGGTCTGCACAGCAAATGTTTATTGAGGTTCTTTATTCCTTTTTATGCAGGATTTTCTTGTAACTGAAAAGAAAGAAAAGCCCGTTTCAATGAATGCATTTGAGCTTATTTCAAGGTCTCAGAGCTTCAACCTTGAAAATTTGTTCGAGAAACAAGCGGTATGTTTCTTTCAAGTGATCATTCTTGTAATTACCAGGGTCTAATGTTCATCAACTTGTATCAAAATATTGCCGTTTGCAGCTTCAACACGGATAGCCACAATTATGTACCATTACTGCCTGTTGGTCACACCTTGGTTCAATTTTTTGTATTATTGATGCTTATGCTTATGTTCTTCGCTGGGTTTCTGAATGGCAGGGTCTTGTCAAGCGAGAAACATGTTTCACTTCACAGCGTCCTGCAAACGAAATAATGTCTAAAATTGAGGAAGCTGCTAAACCTTTAGGTTTTAATGTGCACAAACACAACTACAAGGTAAATAAATGCCTAACGTTTTACACCTTCCCTGAGTTGTAGCTTGATGATCTAAAGATGCTAGAAATGTTTATACGTTCAAACTAATGGTCTGGGATAAAAACATGTAACAGATTAAGTTACAAGGCGACAAGACAGGAAGGAAGGGCCATCTTTCGGTCGCTACAGAGGTACCTAGTGTTTTCCGAGACGCGTTTTTTTTTTCTGCTGTAAAAGTGTTAGATTCTTTATGTTGTCATGGTTTGCTAATACCTGCAAGATGAATTTAAGCAAGTTCAATTCTGCACATGAACTCAGGTATTTGAGGTGGCTCCATCTCTGCATATGGTAGAGCTTCGCAAGACCAAAGGTGACACCTTGGAGTTCCACAAGGTATGTCAGACCTTAAAATCTTTTCAGTTTTGGCAAACATCTTCACGCCGATCTTGAGTTCACTGCATTCTTTTTAGTGTTTAATAAATGCTTTGAACCGATTTGTGACAGTTCTACAAAAGCTTCTCGTCTGGCTTACAAGACATTGTCTGGACCTCTAAAGCCATCACAGAAGAGTCGAGGTGATTTTCAGATTCCTTGAAAACATTTGGATGAGATGAAACCGGCCGTCATGCTACAAGTAGTTGTGCAACAAGAAATCCAAGCCTGGGCACTTGTCTGCCTGGTCACCTGCTGTAACTCTTTTGATTGTACATGTTTGGGAGAGTTGGTAATTGTAAATTCAATGGTAGTTTGGGAGACTCATGGATGTGCGGCATGAGTCTCTCTTTTTTTTTTTTTTTTTCTGACTGAAGATCAGTCTATCGTGGGTGTCAATGACACAAGATCTAGAAATGTAACAGCATCAGAATTCCCAGGATGTTAAAATGTTTCCGAGTTTCTTAGAAACCACTTAAAGATCCAAACTTACTTTCTCAAAAACAAGGCAACATCACGTGAAACCATTTAACCCAAGAGAAGTATATTTTTAGTCTCCCAATTAACATAAACTACGACTGTCTGTCACCTCATTTATCAGCCAGATTCCTTCAGCTTCTTTTTAACGGAAAAATGTCAACTCTTTTCTCAAGGTGTTTTTAGGGGGAAGTAGTAATTACAGAGATCGATTAATGGTGAGATAGATGATGATAACTCGAGATATATCTTCTTTGTTTTGCACCATTTTCATTTCTACTTCTTTTGCTCTCTTTTATTCCATCACCACCACCAACTTTCTCTTCTCTTACATTGATACAGTAGTCACTAGCCATGCCACTTCCGTGCATTTTCACCGTGTCTTCACTCCGGCAACCACCATCAACGACGACAATACAGTAACAATCACATCATCCTCTGATCTACCTCCACCACCACCATCACAGCCGCCTCCAATGTTATCACCTCCACCACCATCACAGCCGCCTCCAATGTTATCACCTCCACCACCGCCGCCTCCAACTCTATCACTTCCATTACCGGCATCACTACCGCCTGTAACACTACCATCATTGCCTCCAACATATGTGAAATCGCTACCACCGTCACCACCAGCGTCGCCACCTCCACCAACACCTGAAGAAGAGGAAGACTTGAAACTTTTCCAACTAGCTGCAAAGGTAAACTCAACTCCTCCACCAAATGCACCACAAAAAATAGGCTTCCTGTTCCTCACAACAACACCTCTACCATTAGCACCACTCTGGGAACTCTATTTTAATCAAAACAACAACCAAACCATGAAAAACCTATTCAACATCTACATCCACGCCGATCCATCTCATCCCTACAATCCACCTTTCTCCGGTCACTTCTTCAACCGAACAATTCCTTCATCCAAACCAACCCAACGCGGCTCCCCATCTCTAATTGCATCAGCTCGCCGCTTACTCTCTGAAGCTTTACTCGACGACCCCTCCAATTCCAGATTCATTATTCTCTCTACTTCATGCATTCCGCTTCATTCTTTCAACTTCACTTACAACATGCTTTTCCAGACAAACAAGAGCTTCATCGAAATCCTCAAAGGCGAACCCAAAGAATATGTCCGGTACACTGCTCGTGGTAATGCTGATATAATGCTACCGGAAATTCCTTTAGAAGATTTCCGCATTGGATCCCAGTTTTTCATACTGAATCGTCACCACGCGAAATTAGTAGTAAATGATGAGAAACTATGGAGGAAATTCAAGCTTCCATGTGTGTTTCCGAAATATTGTTACCCAGAAGAACAGTACTTCTCGACGTTGCTGAACATGGAAGATTCGAGTTCTTGTATACCTGCAACACTTACACATGTGGACTGGTCCAAGCGTTTAGGTTCTCATCCCTGGACTTATAGGGATACCGAAATTGGAATGGAACTTATCGAATCGTTACGAAAACGGGAGCTCAGGTACGGAAATGGCGGTGTCGAAAATCAAACTGAAGCAGCTCGTGTTGATCCTAATTATTCATTTCTGTTCGCAAGAAAATTTTCAAGAAATTGTTTGAAACCGTTGCTGGATATTGCTGGTGATCTCATTTTGAAAAACTGATACTGTAAAGTGATCTTATACATGAAGTTTTTCATGTAATGAGAAATGTTGTCAACCTTTTGGGGTGTATGAAGCTGGCCAAGAGCAAATGAATAGAGTCCAATTCTATGGGATGACTACACTAAACACATCAACCTAGCATTTTAGATGTATGGATCCCAATAAAAGCAAATTACATATATTTCGAAACTGTAAGCAGAGTAGATTAATTGGATCTGGTCCAGATTACCAACACCAATTTTTCAATAGAAAATTCTATATTAAGTAAAGTACAGTAAAGAAAGGTATAAGCTCGACAGTTAGACTATTTCAGACACTGAGATAACTATTTGGAGCATATGAAATCACTTTTCTGTTTTATTTGCTTACGTAACGTAGCCGACTGAATAACATGAAAAACCAAAGAAATAAACTAGAAATTTTTTACTTACAGAACCTGTAATACGAGACATTAGGCAGGTTTCCAAGAGTGTTGAGCTCTCTCCCCAACATATGTAACCTTTTGTTGCCGACAGAAGTTCAGTTCTCTGAAACAATGGGTATACAGGAATCAGATAGCTAACTGCAAGCTTTTAACCATCTTGCACGAATGAAACCAAGGGAACATTACCCTTTTGAAGGCATCCACCACAGATTTTGAATCTGAAATGATAATAATGGGACTACTATCAAGAGAAACAGCCGATACAGTTGCACAGACCACAGGCATCACCTCAGCTGAGCATATAAAATCACATCCAAGTCCCCAACACCAACACTTGCCTATACCACAACCTTCAAAAAGAACTCCATTAAGTTTCTGTTTTTCTTCTGCAATTATTTGGCACCCATATCTGTTTAAATCCAAGTACAAAGCTACTAAAGGACTTTAGATTTACTTCAAGTGTTAAACATATGGTTAAATAACACAAACACCTGTTAATAGTGATGCCCGTTCATTTTAGGAAAGAAAACCCGAAGATCTCAAAAGTGTTGATAATTTGGTTTGGATTCCTATTCATAATGGGTGGCTATAACTTGGTATACTAAGACAGGAAATGCAGGGTAATGTATTGCAGTACCTTGCCATCAACAATTTCTCGAACACCCAAATTTGATTTTTCTCAGCAAATTGATTGCAAAAGAAAAAATCATTTAGTGCAAAGACATGAACCAAACTCACTTCCCAACCTGTAGCCATCAAGGCTTAGCCCCTAACCTCAATGCTACCTATGGTTCTTGGGAACATGCAATTGTTTGTCTAGTGCTGCACCATAAGCGTGAAGCAATAAACTAAGAGCCTTGAGATTCGAACCATAAGCCAGCACAGCGTTGAGAGACCTGGCCCACAAAACCTGAATCATATTCTACCTAGTCTGGAATTAAACTCGGAGTGATTCTAGGTTGACCAAGCAAATCAACCGAGATTTGCACCGTGAGCGGATCCAGCTGAGCGTACTCAGCATTGGGATAGGGGTGGGCAGGAGTGGGCCTCACCACCCATCTCACACGGTGCAAAATTCGGTGGCCAGCCTTGGTTCACCGAACTTTACACCGTGTGAGAGGGATGGTGGGGCCTACTCTTACCCAACCCTATTCCAATGCTAAGAACGCTCAGCTGGGCCCGTTGGATCCCCACATGGTGCGGTCAACCTAGAATCACTCGTTAAGCTTTTCACTAGACATCAAAAGTCAAAACACCTAGCATTTTACCACGAAGATGCTTATATCCTGAGCCTAGCACAATAACTTGGTGGGAGGGACTTTACCTAACACCAGAAACCAAAGCTACTCTACAACCTCTGGCCCTCAATGCTTACCCTTAGCCCTCAGCTCAAAGCTCACATCCCACTGCTGAGCCTATGGTTCTTGGGCACATGCAGTTTTATATCCAGTTCTGGAAGTGCTGAGCAATAAGTTGCGAACCCTGAACCATAAACAATATCGCGTTGAGAGTCTTGGCTCACCTAAGTCAACCCTTAGTAGCCAGAAACGTGAAAGGGCATCACGAATCTCCTTAAAATTCGCGAATTTGCTTTCCCAAATGAAATTCGTATCAGGAACGCGATCCTAACATGCAAAAAACACGCTCCCAACTTGTCAGAAACATGTGATTTCAAGTTCCAGCCAATCCCAACATAAACTCAACAGAATATGTATCTAGATTCTAGACCCGAACATTTTGGGTTTACAAAGTCAATTAGTCGGCAATAACTGACATGAATCAAACAAACAAAGTCAACCATGGGATCAGAAACTCAAAATCCATGTCTGCCCCTAAACGTTACATCAACACCAACTGACATCAATATGGATGCTAATCTATCTATACACCAAAGGATCAATGTAAGATGAGAATTTCTTTGAAAAAAATAGTTTTATTAATTGTTGTTGCCGTGATTGATGTTTCCACTATAAACTTAATCCCGACCTAAGTCAACCCTTAGTAGCCAGAAACGTGAAAGGGCATCACGAATCTCCTTAAAATTCGCGAATTTGCGTTCCCAAATGAAATTCGTATCAGGAACGCGATCCTAACATGCAAAAAACGCGCTCCCAACTTGTCAGAAACGTGTGATTTCAAGTTCCAGCCAATCCCAACATAAACTCAACAGAATATGTATCTAGATTCTAGACCCGAACATTTTGGGTTTACAAAGTCAATTAGTCGGCAATAACTGACATGAATCAAACAAACAAAGTCAACCATGGGATCAGAAACTCAAAATCCATGTCTGCCCCTAAACGTTACATCAACACCAACTGACATCAATTTGGATGCTAATCTATCTATACACCAAAGGATCAATGTAAGATGAGAATTTCTTTGAAAAAAATAGTTTTATTAATTGTTGTTGCCGTGATTGATGTTTCCACTATAAACTTAATCCCGACATAAACTTAACTCCAACATGAAGTTAATTCCCACCGATTTTCAATATTTAGTTTCTTGTAATCAGATAAGAAATTTGATTTCTTTGTTATAACTTCAGATCTTACTCTATATAAGGCCGTTACTCATACTTCCATAGTTCCACCAAACAAATTCTTTCTCTTCTTTTTCTTTTATTCTACCATGGATACATCTTCAAACTGTGTGATAAATATAGAAGAGGATGATTGTGACCAAGGACAAAGTCGAGTTCGTTCGTAACAAACACAAGAGGCCAAAAAAAAGTCAATGACTGAGAAATATTCTCGCACATAATTAACATTTTCTAAATATTTAAGGTTTTATGTCTTATTTCTTGGTTACAAAATTGGAAAATTAGTAATATAACTAAGATTTCTAAAAAATTGTAATTTACGTTCCCAACTCGTTCCCCGAATTTCATTTTTTGAAAATTTTACGATTCGCATTCCCGTCCCCGTTCCCGCTCCTGGCTACTAAGAGTCAACCCCATACTCTAAGAGGACTTAACTATTTACCAGACATTAAAACACCTAAAAAGTAAAACTAAGCAATAAGCTGGAATAAACTTGGTGGACCAGCACTTATCCCCTCACCTAACTCCACAGAAAAAACCCATTGTCTAACTCGGAACCCTCAGCTCAATGCTCAGATCCCACTGCCGAGCTTATGGTTCTTGGACACTCACATTCGTATGTCTACTGCTAAACTATGTGTCCAACAATGAGTTGTGAACATTGACATTTGAGCTGAAACTAAATAGCATAGACAATTTTGACCAAATATGCACTATACTCAAAGATAGTAGACTAAGTACACTATTTACTACCATGGAGAACCATACAAGACATGGTACACATCCACATAAACTACCCACCACAAGTAATACGTCCAGCGATAATCTTAGTAACCAAAAGTTATACCTAACCAGGTAATATTACTAACTGATTGTTATGTTCTAACCATCCCTAAAAACATTACTGTTTATTATACTAGACACAATCAAACATCGATATCTAAATAGTAAAAATGTGTTCACTAGTAAAATGATCTATTGATTTCACTATAATACAAGCAGAAATCCTATATAGACTTTATCAAGAATAAGTCTATGTACCAACCGAATGATGCGGCTTTGATATGTACTTATCTTACTTATCAATGCCACATCATCCAGTTAGCATGGAGACTTATTTTTGATAAGTCTGCATAGCATTATTGTAATACAAGTTAATATAATACAACACCTGTGCAACCAAAGATAAAGGAAGAAACTAGCTTGGTCTGAGTTAAGTCGAGCTATTACCCCACCGCCTTAGGCCGAGTTAAGTTGAGCCATCAATAATTATTAGGGGGGATGATAAAGATACCGAGGGAGAAATCCCATAAAACTCAACGACACACACAGAATTGGGGGGCCCATCACCCATGGAGATTAACAGGGGGGCACGTTTTGGTGGTGGGTCCCACCAATTCTGTGAGTGTCGGTAAGATTCGCGGGATTTCTCCCTCGGTATCTCTATAATTTTCGATTTATTAGACATTACAACACCTAGAAGTAGAACCTAAACACTAATGCCTGGTGAAACAGCTTGGTCGACTAGCACTCAACCCCTAATCACCCACTCACTTGACACTACACAGTAAACCAAACTCACTCTCCAATTAGTGGCCCTGGCCCTCAGTGCTTAGCCCAGAGCCCCTCAGCTCAAAGCTCTCATCCTCAGTGCTTAAACATAACTATTTTATCACACTACCCAATTAAATATCAATATCTAAAAAAAAAAAAAAACAGTTACACTAGTAGAATGAGCTGTTGCTTTTTGCTATAAATGCAATTCTTTCACAATCAAAGATACGGAATGGTGTAGCAAAACTTAAGAAACTAGCTTTCAAACTCAAAGTAGTGCACACAACCTTCATCCCGTGGCCTTAAGCCCCCACTGTCTTAGGCCGAATCGAATTGAGCCATCAATATTTAATAGACATCGAAACACCTACAAGTAGAACCCATAAAACTAAGATGTCTATACCCCAAGCCTGGTAAAGCAGCTTGGTGGGCACTCAACCCCTCATCCACTCATTTAAAACTACAAACCAAACCCACTATCCAACACACCTGTTAACAGTAGTGCCCATTTATTTACAGAAAGAAAATCTGAAGACTCAACTTAGACTCAAAAGTGTTGATAATTTGGTTTGGGTCAAATTCATCATATGAGTGACTATAACTTGGTATACTGACAGTGGAAAAAGGAGGGGCGAAGTATTGCAGTACCTTGCCATCAACAATTTCTCAATGAGCCAAATTGATTTTTTTTTGAAGATTTTTCTCAGCAAATTGATTGCAAAGCAAAAATGAAAAAAAATTAATAATCGGATAAGTGTGAAGACATGTATCAAACTCACTCTCCAAACTGTGGCCATCAACAGTCAGCACAAAGCCTTAACCTCAAAACTCGCATTCTACTGCTGAGCTTATGGTTCTCTGGCACATGCAATTGTATGTCTAGTGCTGACCCATAAGTGCCAAGCAATACACTACGAACCTTGAGATTTGACCCATAAGCCACTAAAGAGTTGAGAGACCTGCTCCACAACTCCTGAGCCTAGCACAATAACTTGGAGGGACAGACTTAGTGGACTTCCCTAAGCACCAGCGATCAAACTTACTCTACAACCTCTAGCCCTCAGCTCAGAGCTCACATCCCACTGCTGAGCCTATAGTTCTCTCTCGAAAGTGGACTTCCCTAAGATACTCAAATTTGTCGAATTCCACCACCTAACGAATTATGTATCAGTTTTTGATTGGAGACTCTCAAATCTGAATTTTTCTGAAAATGTTTGTCCCTGTTCCTTTTATCTGAGACTTTTCGACTCAGCTATATACCACATTTCCTTTGGTTATCATTTCTATGTTGAATATAGCTTTCTCATCTTTCTAATGAGATCAAACTTGCTTAATTCCATTGCTTAATCAATTTTGGACGAAATTTTGATCGTAAACTATGAAACTGCAATTTTCTGAAGAAAAAAAAATGGCTCTTGTCCTGTTTTGTTGAGTGTTTCCGACAAAGATGTACACCTTTCTGTATTTTATTATATTTTTTTTATGAAAGGGGGACTTCTCAGCTTTCCAACGAGCCATAGTTTGTTGAATTTTGTCGCCTAATGAATCTCGTACATACTTTTGATTTGTAGACGGTGAAACTGCAACTTCCAGGATTTATGTTTTAACATTCATATGATGCTCTTGTTTGTTTCAACCCTTCGCCAGTATTTCATGGGATTTCTTTGTCTTTATTGTCTTGAGCTATATCATAATTTTGCTGAAATGATTCCCACTACCACACATTATGAATTGAACCTCGATTGGTTTTATGTTAATCTTATTTAGGAATATCATTGTTACTTGCACATATGATTTTCAAGCCAAAGAAAAGAATGGGTTGTATTACTACTTTATTTTGAATTACTTTCTCTTCTTATTCCTCTCGGCAGCCAAGGATAGGTTAGTTTCTGTTATCTTTTAATAATATGAGAATCTTTCATGATTTGTGAATTTTGCAATGAAAGCTTTACTGAGCTTACTCGTTTCTTTGCATATTGTTTGGATGTTGAGTTATCGTGACTCGGTAAGAACCTATTTGCGAATGATGCCAATGCTTATATTTGAGTAAGTTTTCAGTTATTGATTTACGAGGTTCTTCAGGACTTGGTTTGATGTTTCTCCTGTAACAATTGGACTTGAAAACTAGTGGTCTCTACTTTAGGACCGTCAGGCCCACTGGGGCACCCCACCACCTCGGTGGCTACCCGGAAGATCGTTGCGGCAACGATGGCTGGTAACCAGAACTACCCTGACGTTGGCACTGGCCTTTGTAATGAGTAGAGTAATTTTATCTGAATTTAAATGAATGGCAGCTTACAAATGTTTGTGAAAAAAATGTTTTACATTTACTTATGAATTTCAGATTCTAGTTTTATGCTCGATGGATGCTTTAAGCTTTTGGCATTTTATTTGTATATCTTTTGGCGCTTGATTATCGTTATATCTCCTACTGGGTTGTGGGCTCACCCTGTTTTGTTTGTTTTCCCACATAATTAGGATTCATTCTGGAGCAGCAAGCTACAAGAAGCTTGCGGCAGCGAAGCTAAAGAAGCAAAGTTGGTATTTACTTTGTCGTCCTTATATATATGTATATATCATGGCATAATAACATGAGGGTATTGGAAGTGTTTTGGAATGGTGATCAGTTTGCTTCAAAGTATTCAGTTCATATTTGTTATGTATATGTCTATCTGTTTGGAACATTTTCTACTGTCGAATTTTACTGATTCCACAAGTCGTGTTTTGTCTATTACTACTTCTTCAAATTTTTACTTTAAGAAATTGCTAAATTTCAACTAATGAAAGACTTAGTACTATGGAACTTTGATTTTATTGTGAAGACATACATACTAGGAAATACATATCGTTCTCCATCATTTGAGTATCTTTGTTTCATATGCTTAACTGCCACGGTATAAAATTATACTTTTCGATACATTATACGTTACTTTTGCATAAAATCATTTTCTTTTATGTATCATTTTATACTTCTGAGTGACGGGCGGGGGTTTGGCCCTTGCTGGACGGGTTGAAATCCAACCCGTTAGAAGGAAAACAAAAATTACCTGTCCGTTACACTTATTGGGTAACCTAAGCTGGTGGCGCTACTCCATTGATAGATGACGTGGTTTAGGAATTAGAAAAAGGAAAGATTTCTTACAATCTACAAAAATGGTTTTGAGACATCCAGGAAAGGAGGAGGCTGCGGCCGCAGGGCTCTTGACAGAGAAGAGGCGACAAGGGTCTGGTGTTTTTTAGTTTTCTTTTCTCATGATTTTATAAGTTATTTGTTAGGGTTAAGATTGGAACCAATTTATTTATATAGACTCTATGATGATATTTCTAATAATGATTCATTGATTAGTGATTTATCTTCATATATCTTGGTGTTTTATCGTTCATGTGGTTTTCTAAATTATTTATGCTTTTGAATTGATATTCCGTGCTTTGATTACATCCCTAGACGAGGTATGCAAGGATTGATAGGTAAGGATGTAGAATCACTACCCATGAAGCGAAGGAAGTTACAACGGAGAAACTATATTTTAGAATTTATTATAACATCTTCCGGGACATGAGATTGATTTCGAAATTTGTCTTGAGTAATAAATAGAGATTAGTAGAGTTTTATATGATTGAATTGGTGGAAATTGAAAACCCTAACAACCCTTTCTCATTTTGGTTATGTCTTTGTTATTTATTTTTTCATTTTGTCCGAATTTCTGAAAACTCTCAAAAACATCATATTACGATTACTTAGTTTTTGGTATTAGTTGGTAGAGTATTTCACACTCCATGTGGGAACGAACCGCATTTGCTATCTATATTACTATTGATATAACTGGGTTTCATTTAATCATTAATTTTGGTTATCTAAAATCCACATGAAGTTTTTGGCGCCGCTGCCGGGGAGTGGTAGCAAAATACTCACTAGTTGATATCATTATATATAGCTTATTTTTAATTTTTGTGCATAATTTATTTTTATTGTTCTTTTAGTTCTTTTTACGCAGTTTGTTTGATTTTTTTTAAGTACTTTAGTCTGAAGTGCGGGAGAAAAGAAAGTATGCACTCGCAAGACATTTGCAAGAGCCACTTGGGAGATCCATTAGAGATTTGCTTAGCTCATTTTGGGTATGATTTTGATGACGATAGTGTTATTTGTAAAGTCAATGCCTTGTTAGACTCCACACCGCTGTTAGACACTAATAAATGGAAACCCAAACTAGAACCTCTAGTTTTGTCCGAGTCTCGACTAGTTACATCAGTGGAGGATGCTCCGACCTTGACCCATAAGCCATTAAGTTCTGAATTTTTTTGTCTTAATGATATTGATAATGAAACCGTTTTAGATGATAATGGGTCTATAAGTCGTGATATTATTACTCCATTGAGGCCTTGTTCAGAGAGTGCATTTGAACCAACATATGTTTGTGTGCCCGACTTAGATGAATTTGAACCAATATCAGTCGTGGAAGTTATTTCCGCTGACTTAGAACCTAATATAGGGAGTACAAAAACTGTTCAATTCTTTACACAATCTTTACTAATTATCTGCGAACCTGATTTACTTCATATTCAAGGTTCGAATTATGTTTTAAATAAGATTGAATTCAATTTTATCTCTGGGTACTAATATTTCTTACTGTAGGATCATGTTTATGACTAATCATATTAGTTGGGTTGATCCCCAACTCTTCAGGCTTTATATATATGATTCGCAGCTTACCTTGGGGTACCAACTCCACATTGTTTGAGAATGTGCTACTGGCAAGCAGTGAAACAAATACCTTTCGCTTCATGGGAGTCAACCCATCAGATTTGTTCCCTACACTCTATCTTTTACTTTTATTGTATTTTAAAATTTCCCGCCTTAATTTTTACGCTGGATGACTCAATTACATTGAGTACAATGTAATGTTTAAGTGTGGGGGTGTGGCACTTTCGTTAGGAATTTTTAATAATAAAAAAAATGTTATGACCAGCTGTGTAGCGGGTCTAAAAAAAATTAAAAAAAAAAGATGATCAGCTGTGTAGCGGGTCTTAAAAAAAGTAAAAAAAAAAAAAAAAAAAAATCATTATGATTTTTAGAGTTATGACCAGCTGTGTGGCGGGTCTTGTGTATGGTATTTGTCATGACCAGCTGTATAGCGGGTCTTGGTATGGTATTTCAAATTTTCATTTTATGACCAGTTGTGTAGCGGGTCTAACTCTCTCTTATGATATGACCAGCTGTGTAGCAGGTCAATTCTTTGTTTTGCTCGAGGACTAGCAAAATATAAGTGTGGAGGTGTTGATAAACACGTAAGTGCTACATTTTATGTCCATATTTATATTAGCTAGAACTCGATATTTTGGCTAATAACACTAATTTAGTACTTTTGCAGAAAGTACAAGTAACTCCAATCACCAGAGCAATAACTAGCTAAAAGGAGGCAAAATGACGTTTGCGGCTAAAATGAGCAAAGTCAAGAACTACAAGAGAGTCTAAAATGTGGCTGGCCTGGTATCAGTTTATATATCAGCACCACTCAAGCTTGGCCCACTAGTGGGTAAAATTCCATGGGCCTTGGAAGTTCTCGGTGGCTGTCTACAGATCGTGGACGGAGGAGATTGTGGACTTCAAATGGTTACTTTCTTGTCCGTAGAAGACTTTTGTCGTCTCAGTTTACTGGAAGCAGTCAGCAGTGGTGTACGAGCTTTGAGAGCCGGTGAGAGCAGAAGAGAAACTGCTGCTGTGGTTAATGCAATGGTTACAACAGAAACAACAACGGAATCTGCAGGGTTCGCAGTTTTGAAGAAGTTAAACTGGAGTTGGATGCCATATATTCGGAGATGGCAGTGTGGTTGATGTGCAGACCATGTTCAGTTCAGGGGATTATACTCGAGCGAGTCAGAGCATTGGAGCTGATTAGTTGAGCTGATTATACTCGGTGAAATAAAGGGGGTGAAAGAATGTAAAGAGACGAAAAGAGAAGGAGGCTTATCTACTGTAAGCTATGCATGGGTGATGAAGCTGCATGACGGAGTCTCAGTCCATCTGGTGTTCTACAACGGTAACTATGGGTATTCTCCAATGAAGTATGGATGAGTCGAAGCTAGCCGGAATTTTGTGTGTCGTGGAAACAGCAAGAGCACTGAGCAGTTGCCGTGGTGACTGAACTCATGATGGTACGCAAAAGAAGAGATTAAGAAGTAGGTCTGTTGTTGATGTGTACGAGAATGGAGATGTCATTGATCTTCTACTCGCACTGAAGTCTGATGGAGTTGCTGTGCTTCGCCTAATCGGAGTGAACATGGGAGAATGGTCTCCACTGTGGCCTCACTGTTTGAATGGGGATTCATTTGTTTGCTAGTGCGGAGACTGAGATGCTCAGACGAATGGAAGTGGTGCTGTGGCTCAACTGGATTCGACGGTGAACTGGTGAAGTCGTGAAGAAGAATATTGGATGGCTGAAGCAACGGACTGGTACAACAAAGATAGAGAAGGGTTTGAATGATATTTCTTAACTGAGAAGTCATAGAAGCAAACGACAGCAGTTCTCTGTTGGCAGTGGTGATTTTTCGAGCAGGTGGCAACTGAGTTTTGGGTTCGTTGGCATAGAACTGATGCCATGATTTGAGCAGTGCAGGCAGTAGTAATGGAAGTTGTCGTTGAAGAAAAGAAGGTGCAGTCGAACTGGTTGCTTCCGTTCATTCAGTTGATGTCTACGGTGAAGAGTTGCAGGCAGTGATGGGTTGATTTGAGGGATGATTGGTTTAGATGCAACAGCTACAGTGGAGTTTCAGTGAGAAGTTGGGAAGACTCGACTGAAGAGGAAGCGACTGTAATGGGTTGCGGCTGTTGGTTGTACCTGCTAAGTCAAGCTGCTGGTGGAGACGAAAAGTTCATGTTGGCAGCGAACAAAGGAAGGTGGATATGATGGATAAACTGTTGGTGGCAGTGGTGATTTATACAAGCTGTTGACACCGGTGGAGGACGATGCTGTGGACTGAATACGGCAGCGACAAGCCATGATAACTCGTGGCTTAACTTGGACTGAAATTGAATTGTGAATGAAGGAACAATTGCTGCTGCTGTTTAGGTTATGAGATGAACGGAAGTTGATTGGTCAGACGATGGAGTGATGCCTGGACAGACGGAGATGAAATGACCGATTGGCTGGTGTTTACATGGATTGTTGGTTTGTTGGTCGAGCTGATTGAGTCGGTGGCAATAGTATAATTAGAGAGGGCCGGACAGAGAAGATGCTGGGGAAGGTTGTGAACTGAAGTATACAGGTGAAGTGTGTTGTGCTTGACCTTGGCTTGGAGTTGGAGATTGGGAAGTTGGTGTTTTTAGAATGAGAATCTTGTCATATCGACATCATATCAGTCATCCATATATTGCCATTCTCCAACATTCCCACTTAAGGTAGTTGTCAGACGGGAAATGGAAGTTTCAGAACAAAATAAGAATGAATATTAAATGAGAATAAAGATGCATGTGAGGTATAATGAAACAAAAATCCGTGAGAATGTTGGCTGGAGTAAAACGTTTCAAATGGGATTGTGTGGCGGAGATAATGGGGCATACTCTTATTGGGTAACCTAAACAGGTGGCGCTACTCCGTTGATAGATGACGTGGTTTATGAATTAGAAAAAGGAAAGATTTCTTACAATCTACAAAAATGGTTTTGAGACATCCAGGAAAGGAGGAGGCTGCGACCGCAGGGCTCTTGACAGAGAAGAGGCGATAGGGGTTTGGTGTTTTTGAGTTTTCTTTTCTCATGATTTTCTAAGTTATTTGTTAGGGTTAAGATTGGAACCAATTTATTTATATAGACTCTATGATGATATTTCTAATAATGATTCATTGATTAGTGATTTATTTTCATATAGCTTGGTGTTTTATCGTTCATGTGATTTTCTAGATTATTTATGCTTTTGAATTGATATTTCGTGCTTCGGTTACATCCCTAGACGAGGTATGCAAGGATTGATAGGTAAGGCTTTAGAATCACTACCCATGAAGCGAAGGAAGTTACAGCGGAGAAACTATATTTTAGAATTTAATATAACATCTTCCGGGACATGAGATTGATTTCGAAATTTGTCTTGAGTAAGAGATTAGTAGAGTTTTATATGATTGAATTGGTGGAAATCGAAAACCCTAACAACCCTTTCTCATTTTGGTTACGTCTTTGTTATTTATTTTTTCATTTTGTCCGAATTTCTGAAAACTCTCAAAAACATCATATTACGATTACTTAGTTTTTGGTATTAGTTGGTAGAGTATTTCACACTCCATGTGGGAACGAACCGCATTTTCTATCTATATTTCTATTGACCTGTGCGCTTGCGGATATAACTGGGTTTCATTTAATCATTAATTTTGGTTATCTAAAATCTACATGAACTGAAGCTCATGATTAGAGCTGTTGAAGAACTGGGGTTGATTCTCGTATCAAGAAGGTGATGAAGTTATTATTGGTGTTGATTCAGTTGACCTATCATGAGGTGATTTCTCAATAACTTAGTAAAGTTATTATGTTCTGTTTTAAGTTTGTGAGATTGTTCATGATAGAAGAGTTAAAAGAGTTATTGTAATTGAGAAGATGGTGTACTTACTGTGCTGATATTGGTATTGCGGTTGAGATTCATGATGTGTGTAAAGAGTTGTATGTATTGGTGGTTGTTGAATTGAGGTGCATATTAACTAGTATTGTAGTTGAATTGAGAACCAATAAATGAAGTTGTGTTGTTGAGTTTGAGATGTTGAAGTAAGATTGCTATATTTACTAAAGTATGGATGTGATTGATGTCTGTGAAATTTGGATATTGAACTGTGATTTGAAGAATGGTGTAGAGTTGATTAAACTGAAGTACGAATTGTTTAATGAAGAATTAGAAGTTGAAGTTGTTGGTTATGAGAAAGAATAGTTGCAATGATGTACCATGAAGACTCGAGTTTTGAGTTAGGGATACTGATGGGTATAATAGTGTTGTCTTTGAAGAATTATAAAGTTATGCAGTGCAACTAGTGGCTGTAATGGATCTGAGTTAGGTTGTTGTAGTTTAGAAGTTGAATATTTCAGTTTGGCTGAAGGTTGAGAATGGATTAGAGATTTTTGGGTTGAGTTATAAGTTGAAGTGGTGTTATTGAAGTTACATGAGATATGAGTGGCTGGTGGAGGTATAAAAACTAGGTGCTGGTGTTGTTAAGATCAGAGGGAGATACAAGTAGTGGTTTTGTAAAATAAATGGGACTGAAGTTGGTTTAGTATGTGCAGGATCCTGAAGTTGTTGTTGAGGGTAATTGCAGGTGTAGGTTGTATACCTAGTGTTGTTGTTGTTGTTATGTAGATTAGTATTGTAGCTAGATGATTGTGGAAGGATGTTGCTTAAAGCTGCAATTGAAGGTAAGCTAAGATTGTATTTTGTAAACAATTTACGAAGTTTGTTTGATAAGTGAATTGCTTTAATGGTTGCAAGTAGAATAACTAGGGTTGTCATGCATTAGAAGTTTGGATTTTACCTAAATCATGTTACCAGTTGGGTGTCTGACTGAATTACCATGTCTGACTCAGTTATCTAACTGAGTTGAATCGGTGTAGACTCACCAAGTTTCCTGTCTAGACCCGAATTGACTCAGTTGACCGATTTAGACTTTAGACTTTGACTATTTGACCCTGGACTTGGACCTGATCTTGGAAGTTGACTGTTAGTTGACCATTGACCGTTAGTTCGGCCGTTAGTGACTGTTAGTTGACTTTGGTGAACTTGGGCTTAGGGAAGTTTTCTTAATTAGATGTTTTGGACCTATGATGGTCCGAATTAGTCTTTGGTTCCATGTACAAAGATGTAGATATTCATAAGACTTAGCTAATAGACTATAGAACCAAACTAATTGAATTAGTAACTCTTAGATATGTTAAACATAGATAATAAAAGATATAAAACCATAAGTGGGCTTAGAATCATTAGATAGACTTGGATGACTCTTTTTTCAGCCATTTTGGCTAGATCTGTAAAGACCCTCAAGCTCGTCAACGTTATTAGACTAGTCAAGAGACGTCTTAGCCGATAATTACTCGATTAGTGTAACTCGAACGTTAATTATTAGAAATTAATCTAACAATGATCTAGTTATGAAACCGGTACCGTTAGATAGAACTCGAGAAATTATGCGAAACGGACTACTTGAACGTGTCATTCGGACACTAGACGAAAAAGATATCACCGGATGAGTATGAAGGGAAGATTAGTCATTTTATATACAAACCGACTTGGCAGCCCTTATCCATGGCGTGGGTGCCTCTGTAATTTGGTCATCCTTATCTGCACCATTTCGAGAGGATAAACTCTCATTTCTTCTTCTTTTTTCTCTTTCATTCTTCTTTCTTCTTCTCTTTCCTCCTCCTCCTTCTGTTCTTGTCGTCTGCGAATTCGAGAGATCAAATGGAAGATTTCTGAACGGTAGAAGGTGGAACAGATCATGGGGTAGCTATTGGTGATAGTGTTGACGTTAATTGAACTCGGGAAAGGAAGAAGTGGAAGCTGATGTAAGTTAATAGTTAGGGTTTCCTTGAATTGATGAAGTTGAAGATGATTGAATCTTAGATCGTGAGGATGTATAAGAGAAGGAGGAGTTGGTGTTTCTGTTAATTATGAAGAAGAAGATTGGGTTGATGTTACAAATTGAAGATAGGGTTTCTGAAATTAGGGTTTATAGAGATGATTTAGGTTCTGAAAATTGAGAACTGAATCGAGATGTTGATGGATGAAGAAGAGAAGGGTTGTTGTTAAATCAATAAAGTAAAGCTTCTGTAACGATGAATCAAATAAGTTAGGGTTTCTCAGGGTTTTGAACTAGAGTTCGAATTAGTGTTGAATAAGAAGGATTATAGACTGGGTATGGTGTTCTTAGAGTGAAATCAAAGTTTGAATTTAATTACAGAGATGAAAGAACCAAGAAGTTGTTTAGCGTTTTCTGGAAATTGGGGAGGATGATGAAGATTGTTGGGTACTGGTTAAACTGAATTGGCGCATTGTTAATGCTCTTGAGATGATTTGTTGAACCAGATCAAAAAGGAGAAGAATTTAGTCTCAACGGCTCTGATGAAGCTATTTTGAGGTAACCATCTGTTAATTGACTTAGTAAGGTTAATTATTCTCTTTACGGTTTGAATTGATATGTTTGTTGAGGAAATTTGGAGTTGAGATGGTTATAGTAGGTTGTGTTGGTTGTTAAGAAGATAGATATGTGGTTATGCTGAGTTAACTGTGGTGGTGCTGTAAGGTGCAGGGGTGTGTGTAGATGAATATTGTTTTAGAATGGTGAATTTGTGTGGGGTTGAGCTAGACGCGGCTGTAAACTATGGAACTGGTGGAGAAGATTGTAATTGTGTTATATTTGATTGCAGGGTGGATGTGTGTGTTGTAATCCGTAAGGAATAATCTTAGGGATATAACAGGGGGATGAGTGTAGTTGGTATTTCGGATGGTGGTGATTTCAAGACTCAGTTCATAAAGATGTTGTTACCGAGTTTACAGATTGTGATGACAGAAACTGAAAATGGGGATATTGGTTTGAGCTATAGTTGTTAATGTTAGAATTGTTTTGGTGGTGAACTGAATATGGGTTGCAGATGGAATGAGATGAAGAAATGGTGGTGTAGTTTAACTAAGATGATGATAATGAAATTGGTAATGTTTTAGTTGTTGGAATTCAAATATGATGATAAGATGTATGAGCTGAAGTTGATTGTAATGCTGCTATAGAAATAGTCTTAGAGAAAGCCTGCATCTGCAGATTAAGGTAACCTGTTTATGTAATTTAAAGTGAATTATAGAGTTGTCTTAAAGGGAAGAATTATATATTGATGAGTTGAATAGGTTTAGATCAATTTTGAGTTATAAATTGGAATGAATAAATAAATTGATATTGAACTGAGATTAGAGTTGCAACTGTATGAAGAACCTTTGTCCTGTGCAATGGCTCAGGCTTGAACCTTAGCCAGTGGACCTTAGCCAGTGAACCTTTGTCCTGTGCAATGGCTCAGACTGAGCTTATTCAGTCTGGCTCGGTTTGTTCTTAGCTGACTGAGTTGAGTTAACTAAGTAATTGATTTTGATCCCGATTTATTGGATGAGTTGACTCAGTGGACTTTGACCGATTTGGTTACCCTGAACTTGACTGGACGTGGACTGTTAGTTGATCCCTTTGACCGTCAATAACCGTTAGTTGACCCACTTGGGTCAGGCCTTGTGTAATGGGTTTGTTTAGTGAACTTGGGCTTAGAGTTAGTTTCCTTAGTTTGATATTTGGACCACTTATGGTCCGAGTTAGTCTTTGGTTCCTTCTACACAGTTGTAGATATTCACAAGACTTCGCAAATAGACTATAGAACCAAACTAATTGAATTAGTAAACTTTAGATATGGTAAAGAATAGATAATAAAATTTGTAGAATCATAAATGGGATTAGAACCATAATATAATTTGTATGATTCTTGTGTGAGCCATTTTGGATAGATTCTTAGACTTCTTGTGTGATTAACAGTTAGTTATTAACAACGATCGATTCAAAGGATGAACCAGTGGATCGTGGATCTCGAGGTAGGCGTGGCTTGTCATCAAAAGATGTGGGAATACATTTAACTCTTTTGTAACCATTGTTGTTTCTTTTACAAAAGTCTTGTTTAACAACTCATGCATTGCCTGATTGTACATTCCATGCTTTGTTTAGTTGCATTATGATTGTTTTGTTGCTTCTTTGAATCTTTCCACAATTTGGAAAAGACTTGTAATGTTTGAATGTCGATATAAATTTTTATGGGAAATAAGAATTTCCACCCGTGGTATATAGGATAGGCTCCTTCACATTTATACCTAGAGCTTTTATGATATATTGGTCGGCAGTTTGCGAGTTCGGCATTGTCGACATCCATACATACGATTAGGTGTGGATTTGCGAGTTCGGAATTGCACAATCATATCATACATTGTTTGAAGAAGGAGTTTGTCCATATACATGTTTGTTTATTTCAGTGACTTGGTCGCTATTTAATGTTTGGGAAAACATGTATTTTTTCCCAAATCTTGCATATGATTGCTTTAAAGTTAAATGTTATTCCTGCTGAGAACCCCTTCTAGGGATGATGTGCTCACCCATTCCCACTTTCAGTTTCAGAGACAGATCAGAGTTGCGCAACGAAAGCTTCAAGGATTGATTTCGTTTGTTGGTTAACTTTTACTATGTTTATTATATCACATATTGTATTTGTAAACCAAATGACTATTGTATATGTATCATTTGAGATAAGTTCTTGTATATATATTTCTGAACGGGGTTCGTTTTGGGTTAAGTTTTGTAGTAGATTTCTTAATTGATTGTTTAAGTAAATGATTTAGATTTTTAGTGCCTCTTATTTATTTAATCTCTTGGATTAGTCAACTGCTAGCTTAGGGGGCGCTACAATGTTGGTATCAGAGCTCACTATTAGATCTTATATGGGAAACAATAGGAATAGCCAGTGCCAGTTAGTGAACTAGATTAGTTTATAACTAGGTTGGGTTGTGAGATAAATTTTAATCACTAAAACCTACCACTAGTTAAAAGATTTATTTGATTGATTGATTTGCTTGTTCGATTATTTGTTTATGTGATGAAGTAAAAATTGTAAGGTACACCGATAAGTTTAGTTAATAAGGATTTGAGAATAACTAATCTAAAAAGTATGAACACGTACACAATCCAATGTTAGAAAAATCATGCGATTAGTATTATTGATAAATCTTGAAAGTCATATAGAAATTTACTGAATACCTTGACGTAAATGTTAATAATATTGTTGGGACCTAATAATATTTGTAAGAGTAGTTAGAATAATAATTCGACCATCATTATTAATAATAGAAATATTGTGATAGTAACCATGGATGACAATAATAGTAATAATAATTTTAATAAAGTAATGTTAGCATTCAATTAGTATCATATTGAACTTAGCTAAACTAAAATTTCAATAAGGATATATAACGATAAAAATAATAATTATGAATAAACAACTATATAAATTTAGTAACACTTGTCTACGGTTAAGTTTGCAAATTAAACTAACGACAAATTAGAAATATATGTTTTGCGTTTAAACTAGACAGTATATATATATAATACTTATTAGACATTAGACGTAAAAAGATGATGATATAATGTATAAAATAAAAAGACTCAACTTGTTAGTAACCTTGTATCGGAATTATATTTTTAGTTTAACTAATGATCAAGTAAACCTTTAAAACGAAACAAATACACATGAAATAGTAGTAATGGCATTCAAATACTTAGTGTAATACTATAATTAAAAGAAAATAAATTTATATACTAATAGGATACTTCACATTAATGGTAAAATCGAAAGACTATTAAGGTATATTATAATTTTATGCAGACTCAAACTTAAACCATGTTAAATTACCAACGCCAATCTTTAACAAGATATAATATACGGATTCGAGATGAATAAATAAAAATCGGTTATATCAATTCTTACGTGAATGTAAAACTATTTTTAGAAGATTGAAGCTTAGTGTACCAACTGGACTATTAACTTAAGAATAATGAAAATAATAACACAGTTGCTCTAAATATCTGAGTAATTAGATTAGTAGGAAATTTATATTAGACGATATTTGGAAAATTTATATATGGTATTAAAGTAAAGTTAAAATTATCAAACGTTATAAATTGACGTAAAATCGAATTGGCATTACTTACATTGGTAAAATAAAATAAAATAGATGTTTAAATGAATAAATAAAAATTCAGAAGACTAAACTGTTTAAAGTGTTGTGAATTATGTATATATTCTTTAAAATTATATTAATTAAGATGGAAGTTAAAGACTAATTAATCTTAATAAATTAATACTTAGTTAATCCAGCACTGGGGAATAGTGTTGGTAATTCTTATGTGTTCCTGTGATACTTGTTACGTAGGTAGGCATTGTCAGGCGTCGCGAACCTAGACAGGGCAATTGCATTCCTTTATCACTAGGCATAGAAGGAAAACTTGCTTCTGATAATGAACTAATAAGATCCCGAATTTTATTTAGAAGCTTATAGAGTATATTCTCCCATAATTAGAACCAGTAACTTCTTGAAATAGAAATTAGTCTTTTGAACCTAGAACCACAGATTTTAGTTGTAGAAAGCCATATAGGTTTGTGCTTTGTTTCGTGTTATTTGCGCTTAGACAATAGATGAGATTATTCCATAAGGTGGAGAGTTTTTGAAGACCAGAAGGATGGTTTGATTTTCGAGGACGAAAATGTATAAGGTGGGGATAATGTAAAGACCCTCAAGCTCGTCAACGTTATTAGACTAGTCAAGAGACGTCTTAGCCGATAATTACTCGATTAGTGTAACTCGAACGTTAATTATTATAACTTAATCTAACAACGATCTAGATATGAAACAGGTACCGTTAGATAAAACTCGAGAAGTTATGCGAAATGGACTACTTGAACGTGTCATTCGGACACTAGACGAAAAGATATCACCGGATGAGTATGAAGGGAAGATTAGTCATTTTATAGACAATCCGACTTGGCAGCCCTTTGTTTGAGGGTGAAAACGGTTTCTACTGATTTTGGTAATTTCGGGTGTGTGGGTGAGAAATGAATTTAAACCCTAAACAATGTACTGCAAGGGAGTATTATAGATTCGAGAGATCAATCTGTACAAATCCGTCATAAACCAAGAAATGGCCGTTCCAGACTTGCTTCGGTCACAAAGTGAAGGAGAAGGGTTGGTTTTGGGGAGGGAAACGAAGAAAGTGTTGAGACCAGAATAGTTGATTCTGGAAGAGTTGTTGTTTCCTACGACATGTATCAGAAAGTGGGAAGCTAACAGATGGAAAGCTAACAAACGTTTTCTGAGTGTTGTATGCTCCTGACCTAAACTTGTTTTTCGGTGGAAATAGGTAATGCCTATTTATACAAGTCGAAGTGAAACGTACTCTGGTCTCATTAAGAAATGGAAAACAGGTGAGTAAATGGGAGGAGGTGGTAACCGATAACGCCTGGAATTGATGTTCCATAAAAGAAAGCGTTTCAACATTACTCCCTGTATTTACTAACCGCCTCATCCTTATGATACTTTCTTATAACGGGGGTAGTGTACGCCGCACGCTGTAAACCTCCAAACCAATACCTAATGAGCATCCCCCAGTTTGTGACATGCGTTGATGTCTCGAGTGTTTTCATGGAAAACATGTAGCATGTTGTTGTCGTCTGGCAAGTCGAGGTTGGGAGACTTGCCGGCTCGGTGACCTTCGACGGTCGAGATTTTGCATCTTAAGAGGAAAGGTAGCCGTTGATTATTGCAACCCTTCGTTTGGTAGCCAGTGGCATGAAAGCATGCTCGGTATGGCTTTAATATGGCCTGGTTTAGGCGCGGCCAAAATTTAGGGTTTTGGCTTTGTTTAGGCGCGACAAAACTAGGGCCAAAAGTTGCCATGCGTTAGCTGGTAACCTTGGACGACTAAGATCTGCATCTTAGATGAAAAGATGGTCGTTGATCGTTGCAGGCCTTCGTTTTGGCATCCGCATAGGGAAGAGCGGCATGGTATGTCGTGACAAGGTGGTTGGAATGCCATTGGAACATGTGGCATGACATGCCTTGGCGCGGTTTGGCGTGGCCAAAACTAGGGTTTTGGGCCAAAGGTTACCATGCGTTGTCTGGCGACCTTGGACGGCTAGGATTTGCATCTAGGATTGAAGGGTGGTCGTTGATCGTCGCACGCCTTCGTTTTGGTAGCCGCATAGGGAAGGACGGCATGGTATGGCGCGACAAGGTGGTTGGCATGCCATTGGCACATGTGGCATGGCATGCCTTGGCGCGGTTTGGTGTGGCCAAAACTAGGGTTTTGGGCTAAAGGTTACCATGCGTTGTCTGGCGACCTTGGACGGCTAGGATTTGCATCTAGGATTGAAGGGTGGTCTTTGATCGTCACACGCCTTCATTTTGGTAGCCGCATAGGGAAGGCCAGCATGGTATGACGCGTGTAGTTGCAGGAAATCCTACACTACACCCCTCACAAGATTTTATTAACATTCAACTCATTTTAGATTAACAATCTTAATTTTATTGATCAATCTTTGAAAAATCTTACAAGAAAAGATAAATGAATCAAAAATAACCACTGCTCTAGATTTTCTCTCTCCTATTTACTTGCTTCTCACTCAGAAAAAGATTCCTCTCTTCCTTTACACCGGAACGACTATTTATAAGGAATTACATAGTGTATGACAACTAATCTGTCCTTTATTTTCGGATATTGCTTGCGACATTCTCGCAACCTTACAAATGTTAATCTCGCAAACTCTCTTATTTTCGCAGGACCATCATATTTTTCTCATGATTTTAGCTGACGTCGTTTATTATATCATTTCTGAAATTGTTCTGCGACGCTGTTGTGTTGTGTTGTGTTGTGTTGTGTTGTTGATAATTTCGCTGAGGAATTGTTGTTGCGAGATTCTGATCCTACATCTTGCCTCTTCTCATATCTTCTCTGCGAAGTAGAGAACGATATGATAAATGCCGCAGATGTCCATCTCTTCATATTCTGCATTTATCACACGTATCCTTTCTTCCATCTATTTCTTGACACGTCTTCTGTAACCGCTGCTTTTCAACCGCTCACGTCTTTTCGAATTAATGGTGTTTATTTCTTCGAGTAAAAAATCTTCTTTATATATTCTTCTTACTCTTCTTTCTATTTTCTTTTTACTTTCTCTTCTCTTTTTACTCTCTCATATCTGCAACTCTATTGTTCTTCCGTAAGTTCTGCTACTGTAATTCTTCCTTCTTCAATCTTTTTATTTTTCATTCATTTCCATACTCTAAATTCAGATATGCCTCCAAGCGGTCAAAAACATGAGAAAACTTTTAAGGAAACCCAAAAAGATCTTGCCGAGAAATATTCCGTAAATAAGATTTCTCTCATATACAGGTGAGGTAAGAAATATTCTCTTATGATTTTAAACAGTATATTGTTGCCTCTATTTCTTATTTCTATCTGTGTGTGAAGATTATTGCTGAAATAGAATAGAATGCCAATGTTGCGAAGACGGGTGATAAAGGCAAAGGTGTTCTTCGCAGGGAAAAACCAACTGCTCCTCCTTCAAAGAAGAGAAGAATCCGTTCTTCCTCTCCTTCAAATATTCCTTCTCATGAAAACTCCGAAAGTGATGAGGATGATGAGGATAATGATGACCTTACTGCAAATGAAGATTCTCCATCTGAATCTTCTATGGCTAAGCTCTCTGGCCTCTTTTCTGATTCTTTGAAAGGAATGGGAGATAGTCAATTCGCTAATACCTGCAAAGCTCTCGCTACGATTTGCGATATTTCTTTATTGGATGGTGATAATTATCTTCTTGGACGTTCTAGATCGGTGACTCCCAATTTCCTGCATTCTCTTAATAGTATGGTATGCTTTCGTCCTTTTACTTCTTCATTATTGTAACTCAAAATCTCTTTCTATTTTAATACTTTTTACATTTTCTCGCAGGCTGGAAAAGCTTCTTTCGCTGTTGCCTCAGATCTGGAGAGGAGACGCGAAATTCTTGAAAAGAAGAATCTTCAATTTCGTACAAAAAATGAGGAACTGGAAGTTGAAGTCAAATGTCTTCGCGAGAAGAACAAACAACTAGAAATTGATTCTTCTTCGTACAAGAACAAAATCTCTAGTCTTCAGCAAGCTAATAATCAACTCTATGGTATGTTACTTTTCTCCTTCCCCTTCATTCATCCTGTTGTTTTATCTTATTTAATTGATCCTTTTTGCAGACATTTATGGTCTTTCTGATGAAGCTACCATTCTTCGTTCATTTCCTAATGCCTTGGATAATGATACCCTTCTTGAGCGTCTTAATAAATCTGTAAATAGTTTCTCAAATGATAAAATTTCATCTCTTTCTCTGAATGAACTGAGATCCAAATTTCGCCTCTTAGAGATTGACCATAGATCTAGTTTAGGCTTAGCCAACCAATTTAAGCGCCTCTTTCTTAATTCTAAAAAGAAAATCAATGAGCTAAGAACCAAAATTAGCGGTCTCATAGATGATAAGGATCACATCTCTGATCAAGGTGCTAAGGCTTTGGCGAAATTCCAAGAGATCCTTCTTGAAGTTCAACTTAAACGAGATGAAGCTAACCGCAAGAATATCGAACTCTACGAAAGAGAAAGTCAAATTCGTTCTCGTCTTCTTATAAATAATGAGGATGAATTCGCTTGGGCTGCGAAAATCTTAGATGATGCCATAAAAGATTTAGGTGTAAATGTTAGTCTCCAAGTTGAGCATACAGCCTTGATTAGAGATATGATTTCTGACAGAGAAGGTTATTAACTGTTCTTCTTCACTAATCTTTTGTTTCTTATGAATTTTCATCAAGTTATTAATTGATTGCCTTTTGCTCGCAGATTCTGACAGTAGATATCGCGAAAGAATTAAGGAACTTGAAGCTGAAAAACAGGAACTCGCAAAGAATCTTTCTTCTCGCAACGACAAGTATTCTAGATTAAAGAATCAAATAAAGATCATTGTTGCGAATTTTAAGAATGACGCTCTACATTATCGCAATCAAACTATTCAAATGGTTTGTGATGACCATAGTATTCCTCATTCTGATTATCCTTGTCTCTTGGAGGAGATCCCAAAGAACATTCCTAGTCTGACTATCTCTGATAGCGAAACTGATGATGAAGAATCTGATGGTGATGAAGGTTCCGATGGAGATAAAAGTTCTGATGCAGACGAAGGAGGAAACAATTCTGATGAAGATGATGAAGGATCAACTAAGAAGTAGTCTTTGTTTCTTTCTTTGATCTTCTGTAATATTTGTACATTTATTCCTTCTTTCTGTGTATTTGCGAATTCTTTTGGTTCCCCATATTCCTTAATATATGAGTTTCTTTCATTTTGACCTGCATTCATTAAAACAATTCTTTCTTGCAATACAATTAATCAACATAATCATTAATTTTTGAATTTTTGCGTAAATCTATCATATGGAGACAAATAACATTTTCTAATTTCATTCATTCCCATACTTGCCTCTGTTATTTGTATCCAAATGAGAGATTTTGCAGATTTTTCTTATTTTGTGCCTCAACTTCGCGGTTGTTTATGTATAATTTCGCAATTATATGCGAAGTGAATTTTGATTCTTTTCAAAATTTCATTCTTGTGTGGTCTTATTTTGCCTTCCTAGTTAAAGGTCTTATTATGCCACCTCTTGTCATTGCGACAAAATCGCAGGACGTTCTTTCACTTTCATGCAAAAAATCCTTGATCTTGCCTTAACTTTTTCTTTTGTATTATGGCCTCTTAAGGAATGTTGCGACAATATGACAGGCCTAAATATTCTTGCGAAAATAAAGTCCCATGACATTGTCGTCTTGCGACGAAATCGCAAGACATCTTCGCACTTTCATGCGAAAACCCATTGATCTTTTCATATCTTTTTCTTTTGTATTATTGCCTCTTCAGGATTGTCGCACAAATATGACAATACTTAATACCCTTGCGAGTAAAAGCCTCATGACATTTGCGTCTTAAGACACTTATCAGCTCCCTAATGGAGGGTGTCGCCCTTATCTTCCCCCTGGTTGCCCCTTCAAGGAGGCGTATTTCTACCATACAAAGTTGGCTCCTCCCATCCGGTCTTAACAACAACCAGTTGTTTTTGCAGCCTCTTATCCCTTTTACCTATAGGGTTTATGTTTTTGAGACTGCACCCTAAGTGGGGTTTTCTTCGGGCCGAGTGCAGTATAAGCCAAGACTTGTAAAGAATGTCAAGGTACGCTCCAGACGCCCCTGGCACTCTTGACTCAACCGTGTACCTCGGCGCCTTGGTCAGATTCTGCACTCCTTGGGAGAGTCCTTATTACCTTAGTCGCCCAACCTAAGTCATATGCTTAAGCTGAGAATCCAAGGTTCCTCTCCATGATGGGCTTTATTGACCCCAAATCTCCATGACTCAGGTTCCGGTGGCGGTGTAGCCTTTCCCTGAGCCATGAAACAGGTACCCCCTTATGTGACGTACTTTAGGTCTTACATTTGCCTCTTGGGAAATTGTATTCGCGAACTAGGGTGTACGCCATAAAGGTTCGCCCCTTTCTCTTTTGTCATTGTTCTCTGATTGTCTTCTGTAGAATTCATTATCTCTGCAAGATTCTCGCGCATCATCATATCGTATTTGCATTTCGCAATCTCAATTTTGTCATTCAATAAAATGTATTTTTGAGAATTTTATTTATTGCGAGAGTGTCGCAACAAATTAATCATTCATACATTTATTATTTTTATTACCTTTCCCATCCTCTGTTTCTTTGTTATTTTCTGCTACTGCTTCCTTGGTAGTGGTATGTTCACCATTTTTTTTTATTCTGAGATAGCATTAGTTTCGCAACATCTCTTCTTCTTTTCGTTCGATTGCATCCACCATCAATTTATCACTTCTTTGTATCTCTTTGATTTTGTGTCACCAACTTTCCTTCTTGTTTGCTCTTCCTTCGTAGGATTCTACCTCAGTTTCGTAACACCTCTTTCCTTCAACCCAATCTCCCTTTATGATTCCTACACCGCTGGGGTGAGGGAATTTGATGCACCGATGGAAAGTTGAAGCTACACCTAGTATCCCATGTAGCCAAGGTCGACCAATTAATGCATTGTAGGGTGACTCTACGTCAACGACACAGAACAGGATTTCAGAAGATATTCCCTTCAATGGAATTCGCATAGTAACCTCCCCTTTAGGCTTGTTGGAAGTACCATTAAAACCATATATCTTATATGTTGATGGTATAAGATCATAATCTCTTCCTCCCCTAGTTTTATAAGTATGATAAAATAAGATGTTCACAGAGCTTCCAGTATCGATTAGAATCCTATTAATTGCCCATGAATCTTCAGATTCATCATCCTCATCTTCTTTCGGTTTTGGATTAATTTCTAATTTTACTACCAATGGATTATCATGTACCTCTTCACCTTCGGGGATTTCTTCTGCGGTAAAAGAAATATATGTTTCTGTCATTCCTCTAGTGGCGAGATTTTCGCAATATTCATAATTTCTCTTCCATCATTATCTCTTGCGAACACTCTACTCAAAACATTGTCATGAAAATCTTCAATTGTCTTGTATGAATGTACGATAGAGTGACATAATAGATTCTTTGCCTTTGCACCAACTTCTATAAAGAATATTTCCTTCTTTTTCATCTTGTTTACTTTGTGATGCTCTGGTGGTGGTGGCAATGGTTGAGATTGTGGGTGCTCTACCAAAAAGTTGTTTATTTTTCCTTGATCTATCATTCTCAGAATAATTCTTTTTACATTTATGCAATCATTTGTAGTGTGTCCATGAAAATGATGATAAGAACAGAACTCATGACTTTTGTGGTTTGGAGGTGGTTCTGTTCCAATATTCCATGGTGTTGGTATATTCTCCATCAGAATTATAGCTTCCCATATTTTCTCCACACTTGCATTTAGAGGTGGCATCTTGATTTCTTCCCATACTACCTTGTGACCTCCTTGTCCTCTATTATAGTTTTGTCTTTGACCTCCATAAGTTTCTTGCGGTTGATCGAGTCTTTGAATCTTTTTATTTCCACCACGATTGTAGAAATTTCTTTCTCTTTCACACTCCTCTTGATCTCGGCTTCCCATAGCCACCAGTTTCTGTTGATTGTTGTCCGTCACCTTCTCTTGTTGTATTTGTGAAGTGCTCACAAATGTATTTATTAGTTTGGGTAATAATCTTGCATTCGCTGCTTGTGAATTGGTGTTCGCAACTGGTTATGATTCCATTTCATTTTACCTTTCCTCTAGAGCAATATATTCTTCCTGAAGTTCTCGCAATTCCGTCATTGTGATCGTATTCTTGACTCTGAAAATTTGGATATACAATAGGTTGGTTGCAAACATAGCATTGATAAATGATAAGATAAGATATCTCTCATCCACACGGCCAGCCATTTCGCTACACATAGTCCTCCATCTTTTAGTTAGGTGCTTCAAACTTTCGCCAATCCTTTGTTTTAATCCAAACACGTCTTCAATACCAGGTCGCGAAGAATTATTACTTATATATTCCCCCAGGAATGTAGTATGCAAATGATTGAAGGATGTTATTGTATTCTTTGGTAGACCTTCGAACCATTTTAACGCCTCCCCTGTTAAGCTGGATGCAAAATACTTGCATAATACGACATCATGATTTTCCCATTGTAACATGCACCTCACGTAGGCTTTAATATGTTGAATTGCACAAGTTGTTCCATCAAAAATGCTGGTTAATGTGGGCAAATTTCATTTTGGTGGTATTCCTCCTAGTTGTACTTTCCATGTAAATGGAGTTTTCGCAGCTTCTTCTATAACTTCATCTAATTGTCTTCTGCCTACTTCTCCTCTATTATTTAGCATTCCTCTCATTTATTCTAATTCTTTCAAGATTTGTTTATTTACACCTGAATTTTGATCCATTGGTCTTTTTAATTTCGCCTCCCTTCTTCTGCGTTCATGTCTTTCTTTTCTCGCGAAATTTTGCATTTCTTCTTCATCATCCTCATCTCGTCTTCTTCTGCGATTCTCTTCCTCATCTCTATCTTGAATTCGCATATGATGATGTCTCTCATTTTCCCCTCCATGATTTTTTTCATTTATCATCAAATTTCATTCGTTGTGTTTTAGCCATCCTCTGTACTCTATCATACTCTTCATTGATATTACCATTATTCCGGTTTTGTGTTCGTCTTCTTTCTCGATTGTCGTGATTGTTCTGGCGAATTGTTTCCTGAAGCTCTTGTTCTTCCATTTCCGCTCTCAATTTTTCACGTTCGCAAATTAAACGTGCTTGTTCAGGTAATGTCTTTCAATTTCTTCTTCAAATCGTTTGTTGATTTCTTTGAGCTTCTCTCTCATGTAAAATTCTCCTTTCTTCCTCTCGATTCCCTTCGCCATCTTGATTATTTCGTCCTTGACGTTGTCCATTCTCTTGATTTCTATCATTTTGCCTATCATCAAAAGGTTTATTTTGTGGAACGTAACGATCATCAGTCCTTTCTCTATCTTCCTGATGTTCTTCCTTAGGATTTGATATTTCTTCTCGAATATTATTTCCAGCATTAGTTGTGGGTGAGTTTCGCCTCATCTCTCTTCTAGTCGATCTTGAATATGATTTTGTAATACTTCTCGATCTTCTACTCTGTAGTCTCATATTTTCCATCCTCAATTCGTGATTTTGCCTTGTTAGATTTGCAAGCTCTTCTGCCTTAGTTCTTCTTTCTTCATGTATTCTTCGTCTCAACATTTCTAACGCTCCAATTTCGTCATCTCCATGAATTATTCCTTCACCTGCTTCTTGATTTCTCTCTACCTGTCTATGGTTTCTGGTTTGCTGCTCTTCTTCTACTTCTTCTGCTGAATTTGATTGCCAAGTGTGTATACTCACCCTATCATAATCTGTATTCTTTCCTTGTACTAGTGTTTGTTGAACTGGTGGTTGAATTTGATTTTCTCCATT
The DNA here is from genome assembly GCF_003573695.1 of Papaver somniferum. NCBI lineage: Eukaryota > Viridiplantae > Streptophyta > Magnoliopsida > Ranunculales > Papaveraceae > Papaver > Papaver somniferum. Next base: position 125,865,022 of record NC_039368.1, on the reverse strand, counting down.
ATTTCTCATTCTAGTAGATTCTCCCATTTCACTTCTTTCCCTTCCAGCAATTCTCTTGCTTCTTCTAACAATAGTTGGTTGTTCTGATGTATTTCTTCTTCTATCCATTTCTTCAATATTAATGAATTGCAAGAGATTATATAAAATTCTTAATCAATCACTCCAAATCTTCACAAATCTCAATATTAATCTTCAATTTTTTCTAGAATAATCTTCAATCTTCAATCCTCTCTGTTTCTAGCGCCATTATGTAGTTGCAGGAAATCCTACACTACACCCCTCACAAGATTTTATTAACATTCAACTCATTTTAGATTAACAATCTTAATTTTATTGATCAATCATTGAACAATCTTACAAGAAAAGATAAAGGAATCAAAAATAACCACTGCTCTAGATTTTCTCCCTCTTATTTACTTGCTTCTCACTCAGAAATCCCTCTCTTCATTTACAACGGAACGACTATTTATAGGGAACTACATTGTCGATGACAGCTAATCTGTCCTTTATTTTCGGATATTGCTTGCGACATTCTCGCAACCTTACAAATGTTAATCTCGCAAACTCTCTTATTTTCGCAGTACCATCATACTTTTCTCATGATTTTAGATGACATCGTTTATTATGTCATTTCTGAAATTGTTCTGCGACGCTGTTGTGTTGTGTTGTTGATAATTTCGCTGAGGAATTATTGCTGCGAGATTATGATCCTACAACGCGACAAGGTGGTTGGCATGCCATTGGCACATGTGTCATGGCATGCCTTGGCGCGGTTTAGTGTGGCTAAAACTAGGGTTTTGGGCCAAAGGTTACCATGCGTTGTCTGGCGACCTTGGACAACTAGGATTTGCATCTAGGATTGAAGGGTGGCCATTGATCGGCGCACGCCTTCGTTTTGGTAGCCGCATAGGGAAGGCCGGCATGGTATGGCGCGACAAGGTGGTTGGCATTCCATTGACACATGTGGCATGGCATGCCTTGGCGCGGTTTGGTGTGGCCAAAACTAGAGTTTTGGGCCAAAGGTTACCATGCGTTCTCTGGCGACCTTGGACGGCTAGGATTGAAGGGTGGTCGTTGATCGTCGCACGCCTTCGTTTTGATAGCCGCATAGGGAAGGCCGACATCGTATGGCCAAGGGAAATGGCGCGAACGGCTTGGCATAGTGGGGCCAAGGGTTTGGACGGCTTGGCATGGTGGGGCCAAGGCAGAATGGTGAGAACGGCTTGATCACGCCATAAAAGAAAGTTCGAACCATCCAATTTTAACGAAACAAAATTGGTGATGTTTGTAAAAGTTGAAAATTCAAATAATTACCAGATGCATCAGCCGAAGACATTGTAGCTGTGTTATCGTCATTGATGATATTATTAACTCTCTTGTGACGCCTTTCATAGACAAGCATAGCAAGATTTATAACCCAGATCGAAGATATAGCAAGAACTCAGATGTTCTTGATGAAAAATTGTTGAAAAATTGTTGTAACTGATAGTTAATCAGGAAGAAAAAGGTATTGTAAAAAAGATATTAAGCTTGATTGAAAAAATTTAGGTTTAAATCAGAACCTATCGGATACGATGTGAAATATCAAAAAGTAAAAGAGAAGAAAAGTTTTGATTAATTTTTTTTTTCTCAATACACAGACAGGGACTATTCAGACACATTAAAGTGTATTTATTACAAAATGGAGTCATAAAAACTATGACTTGACTTGACCAATAATACTGACTAAGACCAAGACTTACTTTGACTATAAAATTCTTAATATGGGTTTCGTAACTCATCTAGGTCGTCAGTCATTGACTGATTTGGTTATTCCAGTTGCATCCTACGTTGATGTAGTATAGTTCCCATATTTTTACTTTGCATGCCACAAATAAAGCTTAAATCTCATATCACAAAAGATTGCATAATGAATTCGCAGGAATTACTGAGATTTATTAGTAGGCAATATATAAATTCTGATTTAATAGTGGGCATATAGTGTGTCACCATGTATGATTCAATGCACTCTTGTTTGTTAGACCTAAAAGGTTCATTACCTTACTTGGGATAAAGTTTTGTGAAGATGATCTTCTGAAATGTAATATCTTATTGTTTTTTGTTTGGTTCTCCTTCTATCACACATATATTGGAAATATAAATACCATTATGTAACAACATTGTAAATATAATCTCGGAAGTTATCGTAAGATTTGGTGTTCACCTGTTGTTTTTGAATTAAACTTTGTGAGATCAATTGGGCACACAATTGAGGTTGTAGTATTTTCAACCGATCCGTCAGTACGGGAAACATAATGTGAATGGGTAGTTGTCATTTGATTATCTTCTTTTGCTGATTGTTTGATCTTACTCGTCTGCATCTTGTTGGTTTCCATATCCATTGCAAGCTACATATTGCCGGTTATTTGTGAAGCCGATTTTGTCGAGTATTTATAGAGAAAATAAGTAAACGATGTGTCTATTCAGATATTGAAATAAAAGTGCAACTCCAGAAAACACATCCTCTCCGGTTTTAAAAATAAGCAAACTACATGTCTTTTCGTGTAAGATTTGAAGTCTTTTAGTAGTACTATAAGATTTGACGAAAACATATTTCTTGAGATACTAAATTGAAGGGGCAACTCTAAAAATACCCAGAAATATGTTTTCTTCAAGTACGTATCTTCTTTTACATTCTAAAACTGTATTAGAAGATGCACCGCTTGGTGTCTTTCAATCAAATGTCGGTAAGAATTTACCTGAAAGGTAACGTTTGGTGGCCGGTGTTTCGTTGGAGTCTTCCAAAAAAAATCCGGGTCAGAAACTGAAATATGTGACGTTTGCTGTGAACTTACTGGGCTAGTTAAGTTGGCGACATAGTTGTGGTGAAATGGAAAGGTTTGCTGACGTGGGTCAACAATATATCAGAACAACTATGGTATCGACATGTGACATTTTTGGGGTCTCTTATTATAAGAAAAAGATGTGGGAAGAGCAATCGACCGAAGAGGTAACCAAGCAAAGGGAGGAGTGAAACCGGTACATGTCGGTCATAAAAAGGGAGATAAGCACGCATGGAGAAGTTGGGAGTGAAAAATCTGGGGACGTGGCGATTGCATTAACTGCTAGGGTATTCTCTTTTCTATCTTATTTCACTCGAGCGAAAAGAGAAAAGGAAAAATGTAGGTACAGAAAATATCTTCGCCACGTGTAGGACTACGAAGAAACGAAATCAACGATTAAATCTCGTTCAGAAGATATTATTACCAAGTTTCTAGACAAAGCATTTATTAAGATACCCAAGAGGTCAAATCAACCGTCAGAAGACACAACAAAACTTTTCTGAAAATTAGAAGTTACGAAGTGGCAGTCATGAAGCGAAGAAAGTAACAAAGTGTCAGTAGCGAGGTAAATAAAAGTCCAAATGAAAAACGCGAGTCGTCAATTTTAACGAGTAAAGAATATCGAAGCGAAGAGAAGCGATCTCGAACGAAGATAGAATGTTGAGCAAGAAATATGGACAGCTGTACTCACAAGTCTCCGGGGTTATCGCCGAAGTAAAATAGAATTTAACATCGAATCTAGGAGTAGCGAAGTAAAAATAGGATCACGTGAATTGTGTGAATATTAGTGAAGTAAAAAATGAGCTGTATTCCACTTCACTGATTGTGTATAAAAGGGAGCCTTAACGCATTGTAAGATAAGAGGGGTCGAGTAATTTTGTATTGAGAGATACACTGTGTGAGGTTTCTCTTAGTTTAAGTTAGGGGTTTTGATTGTAGTTTCACAAAAAGATTTATCATCTCTTCTCAATAATAACACATTCATTTCATTACTATATGTCTTGATTCATATATTTCGTATCATTTGGGTGTGGTGTAGGATTTAATGCGGTTACATTTTGGATAGGCAACAATAGAATACAGTTAAACCAACATGGAGCATAATCCTATACACTGACAAGAAAGAAGATATTTTGGAGCTTCAATGACGAGTGCATTCAGTGTACGAGCCCAGTTGGATGGGAGCTTATATATACATCCAATTTTGGTGCTGTCGACATTAGAGTAAACCAGTACTAGCCACGTCTACAAAGAATAATCGAGATTCCTCGTGGCATATTTAGCATGTTACGACATCAAAGTATCAAAATTCGTTTGTTTCCAATGAACATTATAAATACGATATTGTGATTGCCAATTACATAGATAGGCTCGAAGAAAGAAATCTAAACAAACAAACAAACAAATCAATCCTCCTCCGTCTGAACTCAAAAACCTCACACCATTCATGGTGGGAACTCTCAAGAAATTCTCAAGCTGTCAAGTCAGTAGTAGTAACAGTGTTAAGTTCGTTTGTAGCTATGGAGGAAAGATTCTCCCTCGTTATCCTGACGGGGAATTTCGTTATAGTGGTGGAGAAACTCGTCTTCTATCTGTCGCCCGTTCTTCCATTTCTTTTTCAGGTGCATTTTCATTTCATTTTTCATTTGTACCATCCACGTACCTTTGGATGTGAACTGACATGGGTCTTAATTTATTTATTTGCAGAATTAATGGTGAAGCTGTGTGAACTATGTGGATACTCGTCAGTGAGTTTGAGGTGTCAGTTACCGGGTGAAGATCTTGATGCGTTGGTATCGATTAAGACCGATGAAGATCTTATTAATTTAATGGAAGAATACGATTTAGCAGAGAAGAAATCAAGTAGGCCGTTTAAGATTAAAGCATTTCTATTTCCATTAAAATCAATTAGAAAGATCATTTCTCCACCAGTTTCAGTTTCTTCTGTAGCTGCCGGGAAATACTCACCGCCTTCATCAACAACATCATCTCCAGTTAGCAATCAGTCTGTTGTTAATTCTCATTATCAGCATCTTCGTCAGAATCAGATCTCTAAATCGTCACCAATGAGATCTTCAAATTTTCATCCACAAGCAGTACCACATGGTCCTTATTATTACCCTTCTTGTATTCCACCACATCAAGGAAGTCCTAGACAAGTCTACCTTGTTCGTTCATAATGGAAATACTAATATATTTTCTAAGTTTTCTATAATTTGAAAGATTAATAATGAGTAGAAATAGAAAAATTATGATTTCTTTTTATGATAAACCAATAGAAAAATAAAGAGAGAAGAATTATGATTCATAGAATAATTCTTGAAAATATCTGAAGTAGATATTTCTCCACTATTCAAGGACTGAACTCCAAATGAGAATGCATTTGGTTTTGTCTCAAATTTTTGTTTGTCTTTTTCTGCTTTAAGATTGAATGACTGCTGATATTTTTATTGACGATTTGATACCAATTCTCACTAGTCTCTATCTTATATGAGATGTGATTTGATATTTCACCATTAGTTTGGGGAGGTCATTTGATTTGATTAAAGAGGTGTCACTTCTTAAGTCATATGATCAGTGTCGACCCTGGCTTTGACACGCTCTTTTTCGGACCTTTGACTTGCTTACACTTTTTTTTTTTGAGTATTTGTTTGAACTTGTTTCCTTGGTTTGCAGGTAATGGCCACATGTTGTTGCCAAAATTTGTAAGTCGCAGTGTCGCACTATCCTTTGTATGAGCTGAACCCAAATTCTAGTACTTTGCTCAAAACTGCAAGCGTGAGAAGAAGAGATAAGAGAGCCAAGGGGAGATTTTAATTTGCTGAAAATTGGAGTTGATCTTAGAAAGGCGATTGACAAACAATTAAGCTGAGCATTATGTAAAACTGATATTGGAGTAGTGTGTACTTATGTAACTGTAACCTGCAAAAACTCCTACAGATTCTTCGCTCCATGACTCCGTTTGCAAAAATAAAAACAGATAAAACCACCGATTTGGATTCCACGACGTCACCTCTATTAGTCAACCAAAGACGTCCGCCATGTTCATTAGCTTTAGCAAGCTAGATCATGAATATTCTTCTACTATAAGAGAAAGCATAGTCTTATAGGTTGACTTAGCTAGGAACATATATATCAAGAAAGCATCGCATCAAAATGAATCAGCTTTTAGCTTGTCCGAGAAATTTGAAGTTACGGAAATTCATGGCAGTTACAAATTTGGCGCATTTCTGATACCTATTTTATGAGCCACAAAATTAAACTATTGGTGGCCAGCAGTTTGGTAACCCATGCCATTGTTCCGACAATATTTGACATGCTCACATGTTGCAGTGGAAAAGAACAATTTTATATGCCAATCTGATGGAATACGGGCACATCCATCGAATAGATGCAAGAGGTTTGTCAAATTGAAGAAAAGGGGGAAATGAGCCTGAGAAAATAGAAAAATCCTAGTACGTAGTAGATTAGATGCGGCACAAAAGTTGTTTAAGTGGTCACTCAAGACCAACAAGTAGGCAAGAAGTTGCATTATTCTCTCCAGTCTAGGGTAAATATACCACCTAATAATGCATATGGCCTAAAGATGTGGAAGAGAATATATATAGTAGTGTTTTCAAGAAAACCCTAAAGATGGTCTCTCCACCAGTTTCAGTGTCTTCTTCTTCTTCTGTAGTTGCTGGAAAATACTCACCACCATCATCAGCAACGTCATCTCCAGTTAGCAATCAATCTGTTGTTAATCCTCATTATCAACATCTTCTTCATAATAACCAGATCTCATCATTATCAGTGCCGATGGGATTTCCAAATTTTCATCCACAAGTAGTACCACATGGTTACAATTATTGCCCTCGCTGTATTCCTCCACATCAAGGAAGTCCTAGACAAGTCTACCTTGTTCATAATGGGAATCACTGGCAATACTAATAAATTTTCTAATCTTTCTGGGATTTGTAAGATTGATAATGATTAAAAATGAGTACAATAGAAAAAGAAAGGAGAGAAAAATTAAATTATTTGTTTGTTGTAATGATTTTTCTCCACTATATATAATTTTAAGTGCTTAATTAGTTATTTTTTTATTTTTGCTTGTAATTTCCTCATTTTGGGATTAGATGGACTCCCCAGGGCGGTAAAGAAAGAAAATGAAAATAGTAAGATGGAACAGGATAAAAATCTCCCCAAGAAGAAACTATTAGCAACTTAGATATCGTCATACAACACTAAATGAAAGAAAAACAAACTCTCTTCGATCAAAAAAAAAATCTCTTTGCAGTTCATTCCCATTAAGAGATCTATTATTCATGGCAGAATCAATACATTATGAGTTCTTTTTTTTGGTTTAATATATGTTTCATACTTAATAATAAAAGTTCAAGGCCTGCTCTCTAAATGAACATGCCGGTTTTCTTTCAATTTTTCTTTTTTGTTTGTGTTTTTCTTCTTTAAGATTGAATTACTACTTCTGACATTTTCTTTTAAGATTTGATACCAATTTCTGACTAGTCTCTATCTTCTTTGTTGTTGTGATGTTCGTTAACCCAACTCACTATTAATTTGAGGAGGTGATTTGATTTGATTAAACAGGTGTCACTGGTTAAGTCATATGATACTGTCCTCTGGCTTTGACACGCTCTTCTTCGGTCCTTGGAGTTGCTTACACGTATTTCTTTGTCAAGCTAGATCATGAATATATTTAGGACCGGTCACCGATACCTAAGAACATATGTATCAAGAATGCATCGCATCAAAATGAATCAACTTTTAGTTTGTCTGACAAATTTGAAGTTATGGAAATTTGTGGCAGTTATGAATTTGGTGCTGATACCTATTTTATGAGCCACACAATTAAACTATTGGTGCCAGCAGTTTGCTGGTTATCCATGTCATATTGTTCCGACAATATTTGACATTCACATGTTGCAGCAGAAAGGAAAATATGCCAAATCCGATGGGGAGATTGTTGAGGACAAGTATATAATATAGCATTATACAAATACAGGTATATCCATCGAATAGATGCAAAGCTAATCAAAGGTTTGTCAAATCGAAGGAAAGAGGAAAATGAGCCTGAGAAAATAGAAAAATCCTAGTAGTAGATTAGATGCGGCACAAAAGTTGTTTAAGTGGTCACTCAAGACCAACAAGTAGGCAAGAAATTGCATTATTCTCTCTAGTCTCGCCCAAGTAAGGTATATCCACATAAAGGTTGATGGATATGCCACACAAAAAGGGCTACCTGGTAATGTATGTTGCTGAGATGGGAGATTCCAAAATCTTGACGCATGTTTTAGGATCTGACTCTGGCCGGTGGCCAACCTTCAACAGATGATGTTGAACAATTAGTGCATCACTGATGTTGAACTATTATGCTAAAGTATGTTGACTCGCAATCTTCCACACCCATCAGAAAAATTGTTTAAAAAAAAAATGAAATAAGAGTTGAAAATTGAGCCTTAATCTACAGTGTTGAACAATGCTAACTAAGGTATTGATTTTTAACTGCTAGTTCCATTCTATGACCTCTTCTTAAGTGTTTACTCGTTCTTTTTTTTTTTTCTTCTTCTTGATCGGTTAGGTTTACTCGTTCTTCTTCTTCTCCCATTGTTTTGGATAGCTGCTAGTTCATTGTTATCTTATCATATCCCAACATCTGTTCCCGCTAACTTACTGCCATCTGGTCCCCATCCATTGTGTTCATGTACAAACAACACACATTCAAATGGAGGTGAAACTTTCACATCCTCGAGCACCTTAGTTAAAGTGGAACTGAACTAGCAATATAATTTCGTGCCACAGTAGGCCTTTCATAATAAATAGAATCCAAGGTCAGCTCTCTATATATTCTGTTGTTTGGATCATATAAAACTAATCCCCGATCGACCTCCCATAAAATCTCATTATTCTTGAAACTCCATATTAACTCCAAATACTTGCTATTAGTTATACACTCTTGTGTAATGGAAAAACTTTAGTCCAAGATTCTCTTACTCCATATTCTTGCATCGTCCACACATCAACGCGGATATTATAAACATGAAAAATTAAACATAGGAATCCTCCCATTACTACCACATCTATATATATGAAACATATCGTACTTCATAGGTTCTTCTAGATAAGGCATAGGTGCTTCAGGCACTGCTACCTCCTCAAATCTCTCATTCACAATATCAAAACTGACTCGTTTAATGGAGTCTTTATCGAAGGCACGTGCAAGCCAATGAAGAGATCCGTTGAAGAGTGTACCATAATTTGTACCGCTATAAATACGGTAAAGTATGCTTTGGAGGCTTTTCCAAGAATTTGATCTTAGTGTGTAGGATTCAACATTGGAACACTTTAAATCAGACTTGCGAACAATCCTTACCAATTGGTAGTCCTCATCAGTCTTGTAATCATGACCAAATTCATGCCCACATATGCAACCGTTGTCTGCTTGTCGTGCCATTGGTATGTTCTTGTATTTTGCGGTTGCCGGATTCCAAATATAAAATTCTTCAACCCAACTACGTATAATAAATTTACACACAAACATGTCTATCTTTTAGAGACGGAGGGAGTATATAAGAGGGCGTTACGTAACTTCTTGAATAAGCCTAGTTGGCCATGGGCCGGGTTCGTTGCCTCCAAGCCCGTCACAGTGTATTCGTAAAAGACAACACAACAGACTCTGGCTAGACACCGTACGAACGGCTTACATGAATAGAACTAACTTTTTGTTTGCATCCATCCATCATTAACCAAAACCTCTTTCGATCACTAAGCTAAGATGGTTTTTTTTTTTCCTTTTTTTTTGCTAAGTCCAAATGGTTTATTGCAACAAAAAAAACGTAATTACAAGAATTATAAAGAGCTCAAGGCCCCCATCTCCATAAACCAAAGGGGTGAAAAAAGAAAAAACACATAAAGGCCTATAAAAAAATATTTAAAATACAACTCGTAAAACTAGATAACATCACTGAAGAAAAACAAAAAATAGAAAAACTAGAGCGTCTATTTCCTATTTTTCTTCTTAGGAGTCTTCATTCTTCCCGATTGCTCTTGAAGTTCTTTGAAATACTCTTTTCTATAAGCTGAATCCTTCAAAAAAAAAAATAGCCTTAATATTTTTATTCTTAATTGTAGCATAAAGCTCCCTCTCGTTTTCATTCAAACTAGCCAGTCTTGTATTGTGCTTAGGTGAACTCCGTTGGGCTTTGTTTTCCAACTTTTTTCGCTCTAAAGACAATTCCAAATCCCGGCTGGTTTCTGAATCTTGTTAATCCTTACGCCTTGCCAAAATTTGATTAGCTTCCCCAGCCTTATTGTCTTCATCCATGTCTGAACCCTCACTAGAAACGTTAGAATCAGAAGAGAATTCTTCCTTTTCCTGATCAAAATTTGTTTCCCTTTCCTCATTATTAATATCCGTAGCCAACCCTAACTCCCTCTCAAGGGAACCATACTTGTTATGAACTATAATCTCTAATTTATCAACGCATCCACCTAAAGAGTCTTCATCTCATTAGAATTTTTATTTTTAACTTGCATCCAATCATCCACAACACCCTTAGAAACTGATGTACGAGCTAAATTATCAGCAAGAGCCTTCTTATTTTTTAACATGTCAGCCATAACCAATCCATATTTTTCTTCAGCTCTAGCAAGTTCTATCTCCAAATGCTTATCTATATCATTTATTTTCGCATTACAAATACCAGCATTCACCTTGTTTTCAATCTCGTTGTCCATAGTAGTACTTTTTAACGTTAATACCAACAGATTCTTCACATTCATCTTCAATGATATCTGGAATTACAGGAATAATAGGAGCTTGCTTAACTTTTTCTATCCGTTTCTCGTTGGTTAAAGAACCACCAGCACTTGAAGACGTACCACAATTGTTTTTAGCTTGTTCGGCACGCGCTGCAATAGTAGCAGCAACAACAACTTCTTGTTTTTTCTTAATTAAATTTTCCTTAGCCACACGATATTCCTTCTCGGAATCAGCCAACTCCAACTCTAACTTTTTATAATCAGCTTCCATACTGTAGGATTCACGTCAATAATTACATGAGAAGTATTTTTAACTTGTCATTCTTTTTTGCTCTTTGTATTGACACCTGCATATTCATTCAAAATACGTTTCCCATCTGTAACACGAATCCCAATATCTTAGGAGCTGCAAGACAGTTATCAAACTTATGACCCATAAATTTTCAATGAGGACAAACTTAATATTCTCATCATCTTGTATTTCCACATATTGCCAGAATTCTCTTCCATTGGTTTTAAGGCGTATCCTTTTGGGGATTTCCTTAGTAAAATCAATGTTAATAAGCACAGCAGCATAATTACCAACATCATGATCTAAATTTTCCGGTCAATAACAATTGGCTTACCAAGGATTCTTGCAATAGATAAAAGAAATTTTTTTGTCCATAATTCAATGAATAAGCCAGGAAAACTGTAGAAAATCTGATATCGAAGACTTAATGAAAGAACACGAAACTAAACTCAAACAAACTTCTCTTAATTGATGTATTTCAACTCATGGCTCAACAGTCTATTTATATGACTAACAAACTTGACTCTCAAGTAAAAATACTTTCCTAACATAATCAAAATTTAGCAAAGAAACTTCTAGACAATTCTCACATAAACAAACTCTTAAAACCAGTAATACTTGCAACCCAAGTAAACTTCTAAATACCGTACCAACGTATCAACAATACTTGTTGATCCCTTCACATCATGTCAACTGTACCATTTGATCCAACCTCATTCTGCCAACTATCATAGTTGATCCATACTACTTGTATCAACAATACTTGTTGATCCCTTCTATCTTCTTCATAGTATCTTGGTTTATTCTTCAACATCCTCCCTTAAACCAAGATACTCTTTTCTAATCATTCCTAGATTTCCACGCACGTAAATAAAAGTGTTAGACTTCAAAGACTTGGTGAAAATATCAACCACTTGTTCTTCACTTTCAACAAACTCCACAGCTATCTGCTTGTTACTAACAAGCTCTCTGATATAATGATACTTAATATCAATGTGTTTGCTTCTCTCATGAAGCACATGATTCTTAGTTAGTAAAATTGTCGAATTATTATCACAAACTATTGTTGTTGGTGTTGTTTGTTCTTGAAACAATGACTTCAACATCATTCTTAACCATACAGCCTGTGTAGCACAGTTGCTAGCAGCTATATACTCAGCTTTTGTTGTAGATAATGCAACAACTTGTTGCTTCTTAGATGACCAAGAGAAAAAACCAGTTCCCAACTGAAATCCATAACCTGATGTACTTCTTCTTCCTTCTGTATCTCCATCTCAATCATTATCAGTAAAACCAACCAACTTTGGTTCTTCTGAAACAATATAGAATATTTCCATGCTTGTTGTTCATTTTACATACTTCAGAATACGTTTTGCAGCTTGTAAATGTGATTGTCTAGGAGATTCCATGAACCTACTAACCAACCCAACTGCATACATGATATCAGGTCTTGTAGCAGTCAAATATCCAAACATCCAACAAGACCTTTAAATTCTGTTGAATTCACAAGCTCTCCTGATCCATCTTTTGTTAACTTCAATCCCTCTTCCACTGGTGTTAAAATTGGATTATAATTATCCATCTTGAAACGCTTCAAAATTCCTTCAGCATACCTTTGTTGATTAATAAAAATTCCTCTTTCAGTTTGTTGTACTTCAATACCAAGAAAATATGACATCAAACCAAGATCTGTCATTTCAAACTCCTTCACCATCCTCCCTGAATTCATTAATCGTCTCAGAATTATTTCCAGTAAATATGAGATCATCCACATACAAACATACTATAATATGATTGCCAAGAGTATCAGCTTTCAAATATAGAGTATGCTCATGTGGACATCTTGTAAATCCTTTCTTAAGAAAATAAGAATTTATTCTTGTATACCAAGCTCTTGGTGATTGTTTCAAACCATACAAAGCTTTGTTTAGCTTGTATACTTCATTCTCCTTCCCCTCCATAATGTAGCCAGCTGGCTGCTCTACATAAACTTCTTCTTCCAATACTCCATTCAAGAATGCTGACTTCACATCCATCTGAAATATCTTCCAATGCTTTTGTGCAGCTAAAGCAATGATCATCCTTACTGTATCAAGTCTTGCAACTGGTGCAAATACTTCTGAATATTCAACTCCTTGTCTTTGTCTATAACCCTTAGCTATTAACCTTGCTTTCAGTCTTTCTATTTCACAATTTGACTTGTATATTGTTTTGTAAACCCACTTAACACCAATAGGTTTCTTACCTGGTGGAAGTGTTGTTAGTTCCCAAGTATTATTCTTCTCAATTGACTCCAACTCTTCATTCATGGCTTGAATCCAACCTTGTTTTTTAGAAGCTTATTCATAAGCTACAGGATCACAATCTCCAAATAGTGCAAAATTCACTACTTCATCATCAGTAACTTCATCATCTCTTAATACAATATAATCATTCAACCTAACATGTATGATATATTTTCTTTTTGGTCTTGAGATTTTCTTGTTGTGTTATTGCTTCAGTTCTTGCTTCTTGATGTTGTTCTTCAACATTGTCTTAAGCTTGCACTTCTTCCTCAACTAAAATTGGAACTGTTCTGACAGCAGCAGGTGGATCAACATCCAATATTATGTGGATCAACATCCCTTGTTGATCCAATATTATGTATATCAACATCTCTTGTTGATCCAATATTATGAGGATCAACATCCCTTATTGATCCATTGTTATGAGGATCAACATTGATTGTTGATCCATTATTCCAATTCCATTGTCCATTGTGAATCTTCATCAAATATCACATCTCTACTTATAACTATCTTTCTAGTTTCTGGGTTATATAGCTTGTATCCTTTAGTCACTGAACTGTAACCAACAAGAATACATTTTTCACTCTTATCATCCAACTTCTTTCTCAATTCTTTTGGCACATGTGCATATGCAATACACCCAAAAATTCTCAGATGTCTTACACTTGGTCTTACTCCTCTCCATGCTTCTTCTGGTGTCTTGTTATTCAAATTATTTGTAGGACATCTGTTAAGTAGATACACTACTGTATCAACTGCATAACCCCAGAAATTCTTTGGTAAATCTTTTGTTCTTCTTATAGTTCTTGCCATCTCCATTATGGTTATGTTCTTTCTTTCAGCTACACCATTTTGTTTAGGTGTATATCTTGATATTAGCTAATGTAGAATACCATGTTCTTCCATGAAACTATCAACAACAGTATATTCTGTCCCTCTATCAGTTCTTAATATCTTGATGTTTTTACCAATTTGTTTCTCAGCATATGCTTTGAAACTTCTAAAAGCATGAAAAGCATCACTCTTTTGTTTAAGCAAATATACCCATGCTTTCCTACTAAAGTCATCAATGACAGTTATGAAATAGTTATTACCTCCATGTGATGTAACTTCTATAGGACCACACAAATCACTATGAATGATCTCCAACTGTTGTTCAGGTCTTCTTGCTTTGTTAACTGGAAATGTATCTCTATGTTGTTTGTCAAAGATACAATTTTCACATCTTGACTCTGGAATTTGAATGAAAGGTAATCCTGACACCATCTCCTTCTTTTCCAATGTTTGCAAACTGTTAAAGTTCACATGTCCCATTCTCTTTTGCCATAACCAAGTATCATTATGAACACTGCTACTGTAACATCTTTCCTTTTGATGTTGAATGTTCAAAGGAAATAGTTTGTTTTTAGTCATCTCCACCCTTGCTATCAATCTTCTTCTTCTATCTCTGATGAAGCATAAACCATTGTAAATATTCATAGAATATCGTCTTTCAAACAATTGACCCATACTTAGCAAGTTTTGATGTAAACCTGGAAAATAAAATGCATCCATGATAATATGCTTTAGAACCATTCTTGAGAACAATTCTTATTCTTCCTTTTCCCATAACTGGAATAGTTGAACTATTTCCAAACTTCACTGTGGATCTTACAGACTCATCCAAGCTTTCAAACAAGTCTTTTCTTCCACACATATGATTTCTGCAACCTGTATCCAAGTACCACTTAAGTTGAGGTTGTTCTTCTGGTGTATGACATGCTAGTAACATGTTTTCAGTCTTCTTCTCTTTTGTTTCTTCTTCTTCTTGACTTTAAGCAATATTGGCTTTGAAATTTTCTTTATAGTTATTTTCAGTAGTGTTTCTAGGTTTTGGGCACTCTTGAGCAAAGTGTCCAAAATCTCCACAATTGTAACACTGAACTTTTGATCTATCAACTGGTTTTCTTTGATAACTTCCAGTATTAGATCTTCCACCATTGTTATATCTTCCTTGAAACCTTCCAGCATTAGGTTTTCCTTGGTTGCTTCTCCAGCTAACTTGACTTTGAAGTGCTTCTTCAACTTGTTTTGCAGCAACTGTCTTCTCTAGCAATCTTTGTTCATAGGCTTGTAATGAACCCAATAACTCATTAAGAGTCATAGTTGCAACTGTGTTGCATTATTCTATAGCAGTCACTTTTGATTCAAATTTCTCAAGCAAACTTCTTAATATCTTCTCAATAACTGTTGAATCTTCTATAGTATCACCATTAGCCTTCATTTCATTGACAAGATTCAAAATCTTTGAGAAAAAATCTGATATTGTTTCAGTACTTTCCATCTGCAATAATTCATACTTTCTCTTTAGGGTTTGCAATCTAACCTTCTTGACCTTGTCAGACCCTGTGTAGTAGCTAACCAAACCATCCCATGCTGCTTTAACTTGCTTAATATAGATAACTCTGTCCATAAGAGATTCATGAATGCCCTGATGAAGAATATATGTAGCTTTAGAATTCTTTTTTCTGTTTTCAATTACTAGAGTTAGCGCAACTCCTTCAAGTACTACTCCTTCTGCTGGTTCAGCATAACCATCTTTCACAATATCCCAAACTTCCTGGTATGTGAAAATATTCTCCATCTGCAACCTCCAATGTTCAAAGTTTTTACCTTCAAACACTGGTACCTTAATCGAACTTAAACTCGTCATCTTCTTTAACTCAAACTCTCATACCCACAGCCCTAGAACCTGATACCAGTGCTCTGATACCAGATGTAGAAAATCTGATATCAAAGACTTAATGAAAGAACACGAAACTAAACTCAAACAAACTTCTCTTGATTGACGTATTTCGACTCATGGCTCAACAACCTATTTATATGACTAACAAACTTGACTCTCAAGTAAAAAGACTTTCCTAACATAATCAAACTCTAACAAAGAAACTTTTAGAAAATTCTCACGTAAACAAACTCTTAAAACCAGTAATACTTGCAACCCAAGTAAACTTCTAAATCCCGTACCAACGTATCAACAATACTTGTTGATCCATTCACATCATATCAACTGTACCAGTTGATCCAACCTCATTCTGTCAACTCTCATAGTTTATCCATACTACTTGTATCAACAATACCCTTATGTCTTCTTCATAGTATCTTGGTTTATTCTTCAACAAAAACTCACCCAAACTGTAGCATGATGGCGCTTGTTGAAAATTTTAGCCGCACAAAAGATCCAATTATTTGAAACAATCTACACAATCTGGATAGGAAACAAGAGAATACGGTCAAACCAACATGGAGAATTACTCATGTACACTGTCAAGAAAGAAGATGAATGGATCATATCCTTAATTTTGGAGATTCAATGACGAGTGCATTCAGTGTACGTGCCCAGTTAGATGGAAGCTTGTATATACGTACTGTTGAGTAGTGATGCAATGTTCACTACATAGATGTATGCAGGAAACTGTGCACAAGTGTTGTGCACCGCAGTCAGTTTACCATGCATATGAGTATGCAGTCTGTTTAGTAAGTAGTGTAGCGTTACGATGCACAAGGTTGTGCAGCGAACTCACGACATATGATTAATTCTAAATCAATAATGTTGTAGTCAATAATATTATGGTAGAAATGTATGGACTTAATTAGTCCACGTGTCATCATATCTTTAAGGTCTTATATTGACAATGTAGCATAAAAAAAATGTAACCAGACTTTTAAGTTCTCAGGAAGAGAAGAGAGTGAGGAAAAAACTATCAGTTTCCCACTTCTCCATTATCTAATTAATTCTAAATCTTCATATTAATTAATCAAAAAATCCAACATATACATCCAATTTTGGTGTCCCAAGAAGATCATCTGCACACGAGAGAAAGAAAATGAAACTATTAAGATGGAACATGATAAGAATCTCGCCAAGAGACATTAGCAACTTAGACATCATCATACAACACTAAAAGAAAGAAAATCGAAGTCTCCTGCGATTGTTGAAGATGTTGTGTTCGAGTTCATTCCCATTTAAAGATCTATTATATATGGCAGAATTAATACATTATGAATTTGTTTTTCTATATATGCACCGGTTTTTGTTTAATGTGTCCATTCTTGGTCAAGTACTTAATGATAAAAGTTAAGGCTTGCCCTCTATATGAAAATGCATTTGGTTTTGTCTCAATTTTTTTATTTTTTTTTTTAGTTTGACGCCAATTTCTCACTAGTCCGTGGTCTCTATCTTAGCTGCGATGTGATTTTATATTATGTGTTGGCACCAATTTCTTTGGTGTTGTGATCTTCCTTATTAACCCAATACACCATCAATTTGAGGAGGTGATTTGATTCGATTGAATAGGTGTCACTGTTTAATTTCTTCATGTCAGATAGGATGTCCAAATACCATATGCTACTGTCCTGGCTTTGACGCCCTCTTCTTCGGTCCTTTGAGTTGCTTACACGTATTTCTTTGGCAAGCTTGATCATGTATATGTTTAGGACCGGTCACCGATTCTTCTATTATTAGAGAAAGCAAAGTCTTATAGTTCGAATTAGCTAGCTAGGAATCAAGAATGCATGGCATCAAAATGTATCAACTTTTAGTTTGTCCGATAAATTTCAAGTTATAGACATTCGTGGCAGTTACGAATTTGGCACATTTCTCACAGGTTGTAGAAGAAAGGAAAAATTCTATATGCTGGAGAGATTGTCGAGGGCAAGTATACAATTATACGAATACGGGCATATCCATCAAATAGATGCAAAGCCAATCAAAAGGATTGAAGAAAAAAAGAGGAAAATTAGCCTGAGGAGAAACACTAGTAGTAGATTTGATGCGGCACAAAAGCTGTTTAAGTGGTCACTCAAGACCAACAAGTAGGCAAGAAGTTGCATTATTCTCTCTCTTTCTCGCCAAGTAGGGAGGGGATAAGGAGATAAAGGCTGAGTGGATATACCACCTAAAAAGAATGACAATCTAATAATGCATATGGCCTGAGATGACTCTGGAGAGTCTGCTTCTAAAAATAGGAAAACATCACTGATGTTGAACAATGGTGCCGCAAGTGCTCAACAAACCATCAAGAAAGGAATAAAATAAAACAAATTCAGTATTTACGGTGTTAAATTGAACAATTCTGAGTTGTTGCTTTCACCCTGGACCCTGGTAGTTCCATTCAATGACCTTACTCGTTTATCTCTTCTCCCATTATTTTGGATAACTATCTTATCATATCCCAACATCTGTTCATGTTTGCCCCACTAACTTACTGCCATCTGGTCCCGTCCCGTCCCGTCCCATTCATTGATTGTGTTCATGTACAATCACACATCTACAAAATTATTAGTTTTTGTACTGATATCGTGAAATACCTGCATTACTGCGGTATCTAAAAAAAAAAAAAAAAACCTGCATTATTCATCATCAAATGGAGGTGAAACTTTCACGTAAATAATCGTCATCCTTCCTCAAGTTAAAGCGAAAATAACCGAAATGATAATCCATTGTCAGCTTTCTATATATTCTGGTCCCCATCATTGCGTTCATGTACAAACACACATTCAGATGGAGGTGAAACTTTCATATCCTCAAGCACCTTAGTTAAAGTGGAACTGAACTAGCCATATAATTCCGTGCAACAGTAAGCCTTTTATGATAAATAGAATCCAACGTCAACTCTCTATATATTTTGGTGTTTGGATCATATAAAACTAATCCCCTATGACCTCCCATAAAATCTCATTGTTCTTGAAACTCCATATTAACTCCAAATACTTGCTACTAGTTATATATATTCTCATGAGTAATGGAAAAACTTTTAATCCAAGATTCTCTCACTCCATATTCTTGCATCATCCACACATCAATGCAGACATTATAAACTTGAAAAACTAAACTTAGGCACCCTCCCAATACTTCCACGCAAATATCGAACATATCATCATCCCAAGGTTCTTCTACATATGGCATAGGTTCTTCTGGTAGTACCACGTCCTGGAACGTCTCATTGACAGCATCAAAACAGACCAGTGTGTTGGAGTCTTTTTCGAAGTCACGTGCAAACCAATGAAGAGCTCCATTAAGCAGCGTACCAGTATATTTACCGTCATAAAGATAGTAAGGTATCCTTTGAGTGTTTTTCCATGAATTTGAGCTTAATGTATAGACATCAACTTCAGAACACTCTGAATCCCAGTCGATCACAACCCTCACCAATTTTTAATCATTGGTCTTGCAAACATAACAAAATCCATGACCACATATGTCACCATTGTTTGCTTCTCGTGGCATGGGTATGTTCTTGTATACTTCGGTTGAAGGATTCCAAATATAAAATTCTTTGCCCCAACTACCTCTAATAAGACTTAGCCAAACCAAGCTATTACATGAAGAAGAAAAAAACAACTTGAAGACAGTTATGAAACATGGAAGGGTAATTCATGTGATTAACAAATCCACACTTGGTTGTTGTTGATGGTGTTGACAATGGTAATAAAGATAATACTGACATATAATCTATCGTATAGATTTCTTTTCGAAGAGTGTCACAAAACATAATACCAGTGTTTATGTTACTCAGCTCATGATGCTATGAAAACTAGGAGCATCAATTAAGGTACAAAAAAACTTGCTAACGCACCTGAATCGCAAAAGACATCTCCCTGGTAGCCTTAAGAAGATTTCTTGGAGAATATCTTCCGGGAGGTAATTTAACATTGTTACAACTGCCGCTCTTTCTTCTTCTAACTTTCCCGTATTGTTGAGTGGAGGTGTAGGAGGAAGAGAATGGTAGTGTTTTCAAGAAAACCCTAATGAGAAAAAGACTAAGACTCTAAGAGGAGAGTGGCCAGGGGCCGGGGCTCGTTTCCGCGCGGTGGCGTCAGGCCCGTCCCAGTACGTATTGCACAATACGGGAAAGTTAGGGCATGGAAACCAACATGGGGATAGAAGTAGAAGAAGGATGGGCAGATTAATATTCATGAAGGATTCCTGATGAATCACCAAGGTACGCTTGGATTTAAAGAGCTTTACAAAAGATATGAAGGTGTTTATAATGAATATTTGATTTCTAGAGAAGCATGTTGATTATGTATCTATGTTGCAAGAAGTCGTTAAGAGGTGGGCAAATCACAAGTTGATGGTAACTAAGCTTGTTCCATATTTCAATATTATGGATCGCCATTATCTTCGTCTATCCAAACGTCCTCGCTGAAAGATGTTGGGTTTGGTTGCTTCCGTAAAATTGTGTATGGGAAGATGAAATTCAAAGTTAAAGATGATATTATTGCGCTGGTTAATCGAGAACGCCAGGGAAATGAAATTGATGGGAGTTTGATCAAGGATGTTGTAGACATTTTTGTTGAAATTGGTGGTGGAAATGATGATAAGTGGGATTGTTAGCAGTTATGTCAATGATTTGTAAACTGCATTTTTAACTGACTTGGTCTATTATTATACCGGGGAAGGTTTTAAGGAGATAACGCCTACAGAGTGTTTGGGAATGGAAAAGGATAGGGTCTCTCACTATTTGCACTGAGTACTGAGGACAAGTTGTTGCCCAAGCTAGTTGGCTGAATTTTCCCAAGAGGATCTTGAAAACAAAAGACTATGCAGGAACAAGGTGATCCGCTTTGGTATCTGTTAGAAAAATAAAAAAAATATAACCAACTTTTTGTTTGCATCCATGCATAATTAAGCTAAGATGAAGCTTGTTGAAAATTTTGGCCGCACAAGCGATCCAATTATCTTGAAACAATCTACACATCTGTATAGGCAACATGGAGCATTAATCCTATACACTGACAAGAAAGAAGATGAATGGATCATATCCTTAATTTTAGAGCTTTAATGACGAGTGCATTCAGTGTACGTGCCCAGTTGGATGGAAGCTTATATCATCTTAGAATAAACCAGTACTAGCCACGTCTACAAAGAATAATTGAGATTCGTCGTGCCGTGGCGTATTTAGCATGTTACGACATCAAAGTATCAAAATTCGTTCGTTTCCAATAAACATTATAAATACGATATTGTGATTGCCAATGAGATAGATAGGCTTGAAATTGAAAGAAAGTTAAACAAATCAATGGTGGGAACTCTTAAGAAATTCTCAAGCTGTGAGGTCAGTAATAGTGTTAAGTTTGTTTGTAGTTATGGAGGAAAGATTCTCCCTCGTCATCCTGATGGAAAACTTCGTTATAGTGGTGGAGAAACTCGTCTTCTATCGCTCGACCGCGCTTCCATTTCTTATTCAGGTTCCATTTTCATTTCATTTTCATTTTGATTATTTTCCATAAAACTTTGGAGTGAATTGACAGGGGTTTTATTAATTTATTGTACAGAATTAATGGTGAAGCTGTGTGAAGTATGTGGATACTCATCAGTGAGTTTGAGGTGTCAGTTACCTGGTGAAGATCTTGATGCCTTGGTATCCATTAAATCCCATGAAGATCTTATTAATATCATGGAGGAATATGATTTAGCAGAGAAGAAATCATCTACTCCATTAAAAATAAAGGCATTTCTATTTCCGTCAAAATTAATTAAAAAGATGGTCTCTCCACCAGTTTCAGTTTCTTCTTCTTCTTCTGTAGTTGCTGGAAAATACTCACCACCATCATCAGCAACGTCATCTCCAGTTAGCAATCAATCTGTTGTTAATCCTCATTATCAACATCTTCTTCATAATAACAAGATCTCTTCATCATCAGTACCAATGAGATTTCCAAATTTTCATCCACAAGTAGTACCACATGGTTACAATTATTACCCTCGCTGTATTCCTCCACATCAAGGAAGTCCTAGACAAGTCTATCTTGTTCATAATGGAAATCATTGGCAATATTAACAAATTTCCTAATCTTTCTCGAATTTGAAAGATTGATAATGAGTGGAAATGAGTAAAATAGAAAAAAATAATTATTTGTTTGTTGTAATGATATTTCTCCAAAATATATAATTTTGGTTTTTTTTTTTTTTTTTTTTGCTTGTAAATTTGGGATTAAGATAGACTTGTCTAGAACAGGAGAGAAAGAAAATGAAAATAGTAAAAAGATAGGAATCTCCCCAATAAACTATACATTAGCAACTATACAACACTAAAAGAAAGAAAATCAAAATCTCTTGCAATTGTTGAAGATGTTGTGTTCCAGTCCATTCATATTTAAAGTTCTAGCTATCAATATTATCCATGGCAGAATCAATACATTATGAATTCCTTTTCCTATGCAGCATTTTTTAGTTTCATAGTAAAAGGGTATATGTCTCATACCCTTTTGTCATTCTAATAAAAGTTCAAGGCCTGCCTTCTAAATGAAAATGCCTTCGGTTTTGTCTCAAATTATTTTTTTGCGTTTTTCTTCTTTAAGGTTGAATTATTCTGACATTATCATTTAAGATTTGATACCAATTTTTTCACTAATCTCCATCTTATCTGTGATGTGATTTTTGGCGCCTATTCCTTTGTTGTTGTCTTGTGATGTTCGTTAACCCAACTGACCTTTGACAAGTCACCATTAATTTGAGGAGGTGATTTGATTTGATTAAACAGGTGTCGCTGCTCAAGTCATATGATACTGTCCCTGGCTTTGACACGCTCTTCCTCGGTCCTTTGAGTTGCTTACACGTATTTCTTTGGCAAGCTAGATCACGAATATGCTTAGGATCGGTCATCGATCCTTCTATTATCAAAGAAAGCAAAAGTCTAATAGTTCGAATTAGCTAGCTAGGAACATATATATATCCAGAATGCATCGAATCAAGATGAATCAACTTTTAGTTTGTCCGACAAATTTGAAGTTACGGAAATTCGTGGCAGTTAGGAATTTGTTGATACCTATTTTATGAGCCACACAATTAAATTATTGATCACCCATGCCACTGTTCCGATAGTGTTTGACATTCAAATGGTGCAGCAGAATGGAAAAAATTCTAGATGCCAAATCTGAGGAAGATAGTATTATAAAAATACAGGTATATCCATCGAATAGATGTAAAGCTAATCATAGGTTTGTGGAATCGAAGAAAAGAGGAAAATGAAATGGATTGGGGAGCATATGCGACACAAAGTGGTCACTCAAGACCAACAAGTTGCATTATTCTAGTCTCGCCCAAGTAGGTAGGGCGAAGGAGATAAAGATTGGGGGAGGATAAAAAGGACTACCTAAAAATGCATATGGCCGAGATGAAGGATTTTCAGAGTTGGGACACATGTTTGGAGATGACTCTGGCCAACCTTCCAAGTATGGGGAAAGATCACTGATCGATGCTGAACATGGTGCAAGGGCTCAACAATAAGTGTTGCTTTTCTCCCATTGTTTTGGATAGCTACCTCATTGCTATCTTATCATATCCCGACATCTGTTCGTTCTTGCCCCACCAACTTACTGCCATCTTGTTCCCAGTAATACTGTTCGTGTACAAACACACATCTACATAATTATTAGTTTTTGTAGTGACCTATTGTGAAATACCTGCGTTCTCTCATTTTTTTTTTTTTTTATAGAAAAACTTAGGCAAGGCCTAAGAACCAAACATAGTAGTAATAGTGTTTGTGCCAAGCCTATTTTCATAATTCTTATACAAAATAGCTAAGTTAAGAGTTTGCAAGTTTTGGAGTCTATGAATAAATGTAAGACTAGTTAACACAAAAGACATTGGTTTGATTCTTAAGTAATTGTCTTCATTAGTGTTTCTCAAGTCTTCATGGTGACTTAGGTTGAATCTTCCCTTGATTACCTGGTTATATAGGAAGGAATCATAATAGAATTTCCCTGGATTCAGCTTGTACTTCAATGTTCATGTGATGCTGCTCCTTGGCCCAGTTGAAGGCTAGATCTGCACCTCCTGTTGCTCCCCATTCTCCCAAGTGGCCTGAGTGTCCTCTGCTATCAATGTTGTTTCCTGCAACATCCAAAATAGTTAGTGCAGAAAAGAATTTTAAGTTTTCAGGATCCTGTATAGTGCAGATTTTGATGATAAAACCAAACTCCTGTGGAGTATGTTGATTCAGATCATAAGGCACTCTAACATCTGCCTCATTGTCAGGCTCTTCACCATTCATAGAATAGTTATTTAGAGCATGAGTTGGTAAGTTGTGAACTCTTTTATAGTCACATAAGTGTTGCTTAATGCAAAGAGATGTTTGTTTGACATTAGGCTTTATGTTATTGAAAACTATATCAAATCTAGCCTTCCATATATGCCAACTAATAGTAGCATAAGTATTGTAGTTTTCAGAAGAACTTCCAGGTATGAACCAGGAGTTGAACCAATCCATAAATTTTGTGGCATTGTAAAACTTGCCATGAGATGCCCCAATGACTTCATGCCAAACATCAGTTGTTGCAAGGCAGTTTAAGAACAGATTTGTCATAGTTTC
This sequence comes from Papaver somniferum, assembly GCF_003573695.1. Lineage (NCBI taxonomy): Eukaryota > Viridiplantae > Streptophyta > Magnoliopsida > Ranunculales > Papaveraceae > Papaver > Papaver somniferum. The sequence goes on along the minus strand of NC_039368.1, from coordinate 125,840,502 downwards.
CTCCCTACTACTGCAAATTTGACATAGAGGATCAATATAGTGCAGAATGCTTGCAGTCTTTGTATCAGTGGGTATTTCATGAGCACATTTCCAGATAAATATCTTTATAAATGGAGCAATATTCATTTCCAGTTAGCCTCCCAATTTCTTGTTACGGTATCATTCCTGTATAAGTTGTCTATCTTTGCCTTGTAAATGGCTTTGACAGAAAACTTGCGAGTTTCATTTAAACTCCATTGAATTGGGTCTTCTTGCCTTGGGTGGGTTGTGAGAGCTAGTATGGTTTGAGCAATGTTAACATTAAAGATGTATTGAACAATGTGAGCATTTCAGTCCCCATACGGCTGCATAAGGTGTGCCAGCATCTCAACGTGTTGTGGGCAGTGAGTGGGTTTTATGAGCTTAACTGTGGAGTTTGGGATCCAGAGGTCTTCCCATATTCTGATTTTGTTCCAATTAAAAATCTTCCAATAACAGTGTTTTTGTATGTTCTATATACCTTCAAGAATACCGTTCCAGATCCAAGAGTCTCCATCTTTAGCTTTTGTATCCATATTCAGCACATTTCTTCCCAGCAGGTATTTAGCATTCATTAGTTGATACCATAGAGATTATTTATCTTGTTTCAGTGTCCAGCCAATTTTTGTAATCATATAACTGTTGCAGAGTTCCATGTTCATGAAACCTAATCCACATAGTTCCTTTGGTTTGTAGATAGCTGTCCAAGCCTTTGGGTAGTAGCCTTTGGGGTTTTCCAGATTTTTTCCCCAAAAGAAATCTCTTTGAAGCTTGTTTAAATCTTGACAAGTTTGTTTAGGAATTCTAAAGCAGTTCATTTGATAGATATTGGTTGTTTAAGTAACATTTTTATTGAGAATTTCCCTACCAGCAGGATTTAGAGGAACATTTTTCCAACTTGATAACCTTAACTTTAGCTTGTCAACCCCTGGTTTAAAAGACTTGATTTTTCTTCTGTGAGTAAATAGGGGAGATCCTAGATATTTATCCTGCAGTTGCAGAACTTGAACTCCCATTATGTTGCTGATGATAGGGATGAGAGATGGATCAGTGTTCCTGCTGAAAAACACCCCAGATTTATTGAAATTGATGAGTTGGCCAGAAGGGTCTCCAAAAATTTTAAGAATGTCCATGAGGTTCTGAGCTTCGAAGAGGAGGCGGTTATAGAAGGAGCTCCACTACAAATCTTTATTCCAGTGATGATGCCTAAATCCTCAACATGAATGAGAGTTCTGGAGAGAGCTTCCATACACAAAAGAAAGAGATATGGAGATAGATGATCCCCCTGTCTGAGACCTCTAGAAGGATTGAAGAACGAATCAGGAGAACCATTTATGAGGACATCAGAGGTGGTTGTAGTGATGCATTGCATGATTTTTTGGCACCATTGGTCATTGAAACCCATCTTGGTCATAATGGTATTGAGAAAATTCCGGTCAACTCTCTCAAAAGCCTTATCCATGTCAATCTTTATACCCATACTTCATTTTTCACCTTTGATACCTCTTTTGGATCTCATAGTGTGAATGAGCTCATGTGCAATAGCAATATTATCAGAAATTTGCCTCCCAGGGATGAAAGAAGATTGATAGGGAGATATTATTTTGCTGAGATAGGGTTTCATTCTTTGGGCTAAGAGTTTTAATATGATTTGTTGCAGAGGCTTATAGGTCTAAAGTGGCTTGCGGAAATTGGGTTGTCTATCTTAGGAATAAGGGAAATGAATGCAGAGTTCATCTCTTTTAGCATATGGCCAGAAATGAAGAAATGTTGCACCATCTTGACAATGTCTTCTCCTATCATCTCCCAATTTTCTTGGAAGGAATTAGGTGGGAAGCCATCAGGCCCTGGGGATTTATCTTTTGTCATACTAAAAAGTATGGATTTAACTTCATTGTAATCTCGTGTTCTATTAAGCATATTGTTGTCAGTGGTGGTGATGTAGTGGGAATTAGGTTGATAATTTCTGGGTTGATGAGGGTTTTTTCAGTAGTATCCATCTTAGAGAAATGTTGGGTCAAGAGTTCTTCAATTCTTGATAATCAGTAATCCAATTTCCATCACTGTGTTGGATAATATCTATCTTGTTTCTTCTTGTTCTGCTCTTGGTAGCTCTATGGAAGTAGCCTGTGTTTTGATCACCCAGTTCTACGATTTGATCCCTACTATTTTTCTTCCAAAAATTTTCTTCAATATCTTGTCAATCTCTGAGTTTTTTCATTGCTAAACTGAACGCATCACTTCTGTGAGTTCTGAAATAGTTGTCATGTAACCAAAAAAGATGTTTGCATTCTTCAATGTTAGTTTTGATATTACCATAAACTTCTTTGTTCCAAACTCTAAGATGAAGTTTGATATCTTTAAGCTTCCTAGCTATGAGAAAAGCACTTGAACCAGTGAGGTTCCTTCTCCAACACTCATCAATAATTTTCCTGCAATCCTTATGATCTAACCAAGGACCAAAGAATTTAAAAGGTATTTTACCAGTTTGCCAAGTAGGATTAGAGTTGAGAAGGATTTGGTGGTGATCTGATCCAATGGCTAGCATAATAGATATGGTAGTATTGGGATATAAGAGTAGCCAACTTTCAGTAGCTAGCCCTCTATCCAATCTTTGTTCTATGAGAGCATGTCCACTTCTTTTGTTAGACCAAGTTAAAGGACAACCAGTGGTGCTCAGATCAACTAAATCCAAATCAAGGATTTTATGGCCAAAGAGAGGAGCCTCATTAACATCTATAGGTTGGGTACTGAATTTTTCAGTATCATGAAGAATGATATTGAGATCTCCAATAACCAACCATGGCAGATTATTGTTGACAGCAGTGTTTTCCAACATTTTCCAAGCATCAAGTTTACTATTAGTGTCATAAGGGTTGTTAGAGCACTGCTCGGTCGAACTCGCATGCGTTGCTATCTCAAGCATTTTTGTCAAGTTTAGGTGTCAAAACTATATGTATTGATTTCTAGACTACTTATAGCTAAGTCTCGGTTTAGGACTGATTAGTGTAGTTGAGGTCCAGACTCCATGGCGAGTATCTTACGAAGATAAAGAACTACTCGAGGAACTAGTGGAACTTCATCCGACTAAAAGGTATGTGGAGACTTGAACTTATCTATCACTAAAAAGTCTATCTCTCTATCTCCTACTCTTGAGACAAAGTCGTATAAGTATGATATTTTTCATACATACACATTTGCTATTTCGAGCCGAGTTTACTCGCCTATCTTTTTCTCGAAATACGTGTTGGTAAGCTTTCGCTTTAACCAATTTTCATCTTTATTTGTGACGAAAGTCATGATGACGTTTCAATCTTGAAAGTAGCTTTGATGACGATAGTCGTGAATAACAATTGTTATAACATTATAGAAGAATGTTTCAATGATTGAAATGTAGAGTTGAGATTTTGTAACCAACTATGGATATAAGCATATATAGTGTGTTCGCACATTAGTGTATAAGTCCATGCGCCGGAAACCAATTGTGTGCACTTGTGCATGCGACATTGGTAAAGGAGACAGGTTGGGTACGCGTACCCGTACGCGTACTGGAGGAAGTTTTCTGACCGAAAACTTCTGCTGGAGTTTGTAGTTTACAAACTGGAAAACCAGTCACCTTAGGTACGCGTACCCGTACGCGTACTCACAGAAGTTTTCGAACCGAAAATTTCTGCCGAGTTTCCAAAATCAAATCCGGTAGCTAAGGTACACGTACCCGTACGCGTACCCAAGATGGTTATTTCTCAAATCGGAAGTTCATGAACTTAAAACGCTAAATCAATAAGGAATGCAATCTTTGCAAACCATGGCTATATTGTTCATGAATTGATTCAAGTGAATTAAACCGATTTTGTTTCAATTGTGTCCATGAATAAAGACCTAAGAAATTGAATAACTCTATCAACTAGTTCTTATGAGTCAGTTGAACTAGTTATGAGAAAGATGAATATGGTTGATATGAAATTACTCATATGGTTAACCTCGGTTAACTATTTGTGAACCAACCAAGTGTACACGTTTAGGTACCGTTACTCAAACCTAAATGAAACACATTTCATTAGTGTATGAAAAGCTAAGTTTCGATCTAACGGTTGAAAGATATTAGCTTGGAGAATTCAGGTTTTTCATCTAATGGTGAATATTGAATGCTTTGTTACCAAGGTAACTTGGATTGCAAACCCTGATTTGAAAACTATATAAAGGAGACTTCTAGCAATTGGAAAAACTAATCCCTACACCTTCTGTGTGATACTAGTTAGTTTGGTAGAGTCGATTCTCCTTTAACCTTAGGTTTCTTCCCGAGACCCTGTAGGTTAATGACTGAAAGATTTCATTGGGATTGTGAAGCCAGACGAAACTACTTCTCTTGTAGTTGAGCGATCTGATCTTGTCATTTTCTATCGTACGAGTTCAATTGAATAATTGACTTGAGATTATATCTCTGATAGGGCAAGATAAAAAGAAATCACAAACATCTTCGTATCATCGTTTGTGATTCCACAACATCTTGTTTAGCTACCATACGATTAAGATTGTTGTGAGGTGATTGATAATACTAGGTTGTTCTTCGGGAATATAAGTCTAGATTATCAATTAGTTCATGTTCACCTTGATTTATCAAAAGACGGAACAAAAACTCTTAGGTTTATCTGTGGGAGACTATATTCCCATGATTTATTTTTCAACTTGGGTTTCCTCTTTTGCACTATATACCCCTTTTCAACGGGAGTGATTAGAGATTGCAGACTTAACATCATTGTTTGGAGATTTCTCTCTTTCAACTGATGTGTGAATCTCCTGCTCATCAGGTTGAGTGAGGAGAAAATCAGGAATTACTTCTGAAACTGGATCTCTTTCAGTTTGAATAGAAGTAGACGGTATAGCAGTCTTTTCTGAACATTTTTGAATGGAGAGTTTACTCAAAAGATGTTCAATTTCTAAGGCATCCTTTTTAAGTTTAGCCTCGAGTAAGATACGAGCTGATCGAACTTCATGTTTTTCTTTAATAGAAGCCTTTTCACTAGAGTCACAGTCTGTTGCTACACCGAGAAGAACATTGACATGTTTTTTTAACTGTTTGAATCTTTCAGCTTGAATTCTAACAAGGTTTAGAATTAGTTTACTCTCTCTAGTTGTTTCCTCTTGAATAGTAGAGTTAGATTCATCAGGATAACACATGTCAATGTTAGTCTGTTTCATTTGAACACTGGGTTCGACTATTCCCGAGATTGAAACATCTTTCTCTTTAATAGACCTATTAGAAACAGATTCTTTATTTCTGGTGACGCGTTTATCAGAGATAACACCTTTGTCCATAGAGTCAGATCGCTACAAACACAGACTTTTGAGGTCTTAAACGTGTTTGCCTGCTCTGATACCAATTAAAAAAGCGGGGTATAACAACCACACTCAATATTTCGATTAGCAATCTGTATGGACGAACTCCAATATACTTTCTAGATAATCAACAAGACATTCAGACTCAATCTAGAGAAAAGTATATTGAGGAGTTAATATCTCTCTCACTTGATTTGATCTTTATTCAAGCAAATAGAAATCTGCGAGTCTTTATCAAATACAAGGATAATAACTTGGATGGTACCAAAGACCAATATCCAAGTGTCAATCAATTTAAATCAACAACCAAAGGTTGGATATTCTAATTGATTGATCTTAACGCACAACCTGTGATATTTCAATTATATAACGAAATATAATGCGGAATAGAAATAACAGACACTAGAAATTTTGTTAACGAGGAGACCGCAAATTCAGAAAAACCCTGGGACCTAGTCCAGATTGAACACCACACGGTATTAAGCCGCTACAGACACTAGCCTACTACAAACTAACTTCGGTCTGGACTGTAGTTGAACCCTAATCAATCTCACGCTAATTCAAGGTACGGTTGCGCTCCTTACGTCTCTGATCCCATCAGGATACTACGCATTTGATTCCCTTAGCTGATCTCACCCACAACCAAGAGTTGCTACGAACCAAAGTAGAAGACTTTAATAAACAAATATGTATCACACAGAAAAGTCTATGATAGGTAACACTACACCATATGGCCCGATTTGAGACATATTTATTTTTACGTTCGAGACACATACACATGTCTTTAGTGCTTCCACTCGTATAAGAGTCTCAAATCAAAAATATAAGTTGCTTAAATTCTGATTTTTCAAATACTCTTATAAGTGTCTTAAATTTTTTTACAAGTGTCTTAAAATTTTATAACTTTGCAAGATCTTTTAATTATATATATATATATATATCAATTTATAATTTCTTTTTCATTTTAATTCCATTTTGTTTCCCTCCAAAACCCCAAATTTCCCTCTCTTTCTAATTTTTTAAATCCCTTCACATTTATTTCCCTCTCAAATTTCCCCCCATATCTTTGTCTCACATCAAATCATATTGAAATTGAATTCATGTGATTTTAATGAATTCCCACCATTTATTTTAGATTTTGAGTTGTCTTAAATTTAGACAATATATTGAATATTTTTTCTTTTCTTTTTGTTTTGATAAAACTCGGTCTTGTCTTTAAATTTCGTTCATCTCTCTTTCTTTTATTTGCTTTCCTTTTCTCTTTCTCTTATTTCCTTTTCTCTTCAGCTCAAAACCAATAGAGATAAATCAGAGAAATCGAGTGTGAGAAATCGAGAGAAACCAGAGATCAACCAACTGATTTTGATTTTGTAAACCTGAAAAGTTGTAAGAAAAACCCTATTTTACAGAATCAGGCGAAACCAAATTAACTTTTACTTTTAGCATGAAATCCTCAGAAGAAGATTCAATTGAAGAAGAAAAAAACCTAGAAGATCTCTAACCTCAGGTAAGAAATACCTCTTTTATAGAAATCGAAATTTCATTTGTATAAACCCTGGAAAATTGATTTCCAATTTTTGTGTTTGAAACTCGCAGAAGAAGATTGAACTGAAATTTTTAGAAGGTTCAACTACAAATCCTTAAAGATTCATGTATAAACTCTAACCTTATTACTCGGTTGTTTTTCTCCATATTGCAAGTTTTTTGTATTTGTTTAGTTGATGCATGGTTGTTAACATATTTGATCTTTAATTAAGGTTATGAGTATGGTCTTAGCTTAATCAATCCAGCTTATGAGTTTGTCTGTTTCAACGTTGGTATTTGATTTATTTTCATATGACTTTGTTCTGTAAGGAAGATGAAAATAAAATCATTTGACGTTATTGGTTCGACATAGTGTAGCGATTTGTAGCTTCAAACTGTATGATTTGTATCTGTTATTAATATCTCAAACATAATCAGTGAAGCATATGGTTATGTCTTGTCTCTAAAGTGTTTAAGTATCTTGTTTTGATGCAAGCTTTGAAGATTGTGATTCTGGTGTGTTATTTATGAGTTTCAACTCAACATTGTTGTTTTCTCAGTGGAGTTTTGAGTCTTAAAATATGTTTGGAAACTGAAAACTGGTTATGCTGCTTTAGTTGTACATGGAAGGTGCATGTTCAGGGTATGTTTAGTTAGTAAAAATGCTTGGTTTGCAGTTAGATCTTGTATCGGTGCCATACCTGTTTAATATATGTCTACATACATATGTTTATATATCCATTAAAAGAAGAAGTAATGCATTTGGTGTGTGGGTACCCTTCTTGCATCGCTTATTTCACTGCTTGTTAAAGTGTTAAGAACGGTTACCTGGTTGTTTGCACGGATGTATGGATAATGGAAGAGAATAACGTAAGAGACTAACACAACTATCTGTTCTTGCCAATTGTTAATTTCTGACAATTGCATGTATTTGTTTCTGTGGTGGTGCATGGAGACGAAAACAGGAAATTAGAGGATACTATGAAAAAGAAAAAGGAAGGTCTTTACATATTGATTGCTATCTTTGAGAGTATCAAATGCTCAGAATATGTACTTTATGTAAATAAGTCAATTGTAAGTCCATGTGCCTGTTACATCAGATTCTTCATATGTTGGTTATCAGTGGTTCCTAACTTTGGTGGTCTTACCATAGCATTTTTGTGACTTGATCATTATGATTCGCAGAATTCGCTCGCAATACGTGACTTTGGAATATCAATTATCAAATGCCAATCTCTAAAGTAGGATGCACCGTGGAGTCTAGAAAATTATTCCTCTTACCTGCAGGACTGAACAAACCATGTGAGAAGATGTTGGAGGCTCAATATCTGGTAAGATCTTTGTACCTTGTTGTTTCCCTTTGCCGTGGATCTTGTGTTTATCAAAATAGCCACTGTAATTCAACTACGTGCTTCAAATGTAGTTATATGAATACCTATATCAAATTCATGAATATCCGCTGTCAAAGTTTGATGATCTGCTGATCGGATTTTTCTTTATTTGTACATAAGAAAGTATTTCTATAGGAACCCATTGCTTGAAATATTTTTAAGTATTTCTATATGTATATATATATATATATGTATATATATATATATACACATATTTATTTAAGTCCTTGAGTATATATATATTTATGTATCAAGTGTTCAAACGTTCATAAAAGCCTTGGAGTTCATAAAGGTGTGGAATTCGACTCGTAGGTATAACCTCATAAGATTGAGAATGTGCTTGGAGCGACAATTTCCAACAGGGACAACTTAAAGATGGTACTACACATTTAGAAAGGTAAAATTCGAAAAACCTGCATGTTTTTATCAATCTGAGTTTGTTCAATTTCAAAGTATATATATACATTTGTTTGTTTTTGTGTGAATGAAGAGTCGACTCTACATCTTGCAAGTTGAAATGCTAGATAATGGAGGAAAATTGGTGTTGTGGCCGGAAATGAATTGAAGGTTCAGAGTATTGATTCGAGAAACTGCAAGATAGAAGAAAATATTGTTGATGTCGTGACTGAAATTAGGAGATGGGTTTCGAATTAATGGTGAATGCAGTTGCAGCGAGGGGAGTTAGATCTTCGCAGTAGAATGGAGTTGTTGCTCTGAACTGGTGGTTGATGCCAAGGAGATCTGGCTCGAGTGGTCGTGCTGATGGTGGTGTGCAGCTGCAGAAGATTCAGACATTGGAGCTAGGCCTGATGCGCTGAAATGGGATGTGATGTTGAGTGTTGCAGTGATGATTGCAGTGACATGGTCTTGTAGTGAATATGGAAGTAGATTGAATGCGGATGAGCTGAGAAGGAGAGCCACTTACAGTGAAGCAGTAATTGGATAAGTGGAATTGGTGCTACAGGAAAGAACTGGAGTGTGTTGATGAATGGGGGTTTTGCAGTTGAACAAGAGAAGAGATGGCGATTGCTGATAAATGGATGGGAGTGACTGATTATGGTAATGCAGGATAGGGTGCAGCTGTGTAGAAGAAGGTTATTGCAGCTGAGTAGTTGATGTGTGTTGATGGTTCGATCGAAACTTGGGAAGAACAGTTGTTGCTGCTATGTTTTGGTAATGGAAATGAAGCGAGTAACTGATGTAGGAGCAATTGCAGGTGATGGGTGCATAGGAATGGTTGTTTGTCAGCTAGAAGTGGTTGCAGCTGAAGGTATTATGAAGCTATAGTGGGTTTGAGGCTGTGTTGATGTTGTGCTGCAACTTGGTGGTGATATGAAGGATGACTAAGGTGGTTTGTAGAGTGCCAGGGAGCGGTGGTGTTTATGAAGTGCAGTCAGAAGTTATGGCCGGGAGTTTGTGCCGCAGGAAATGGGAATTGCAGAATAAGCTTTGCAACCTGAAATGGATAGACAAGACCGACAAGGTTAGAGTCTACAGCCTGAGCTGTGAAATAGATGCCGCAACTGTGCAAAAACGCAGCGAGAATGGTGAGCCAGTGAGCCTAGCCCGGGATGCCGGACTTCAGAGATTAGAGTGTGGATCTTAAAGTTTCATTGAATTGTGAAGGGGGTATGTGTTGGATGCAAGAGTTGTCCGTGCGATATATGAGTTTGGAGTCGTGCTTTTGGGTTGGTTTTCGCAAGAGCTAGGAAATGATTCAGATGGTGTTGTTGCAACTTGATTATGGCTGGAATGAGAAGGATAATGGCAGTGTAAGCTGCAGATGAATGGATAGTATATGGAAAAAGGCAACAATGAGAACTGGGGTGGATTTTCTTGCCAGTGAGTCGACTCAGTGATTCTCGATCCAAATCAGATGGACTTGGACTTGTTCCAATTGGGCTTCACTCATGGGTTGTGTGAGCGACTGATATTTGGCAGAGAGTCTGTGACCTAAGTTGGGAAGTGAAAGGATACAAAAGGAAGACTTCTCACCTATTCTGGAGATATTTATCTCTCATCTTCTACTTTTGTTCTAGGATTTACAACATGATAGATTTATTTCTTCTTTGGATGAACCCCATGAACATGAGCTAGTTTATTTTGGTTAAGGAATAAGTTTGAATTCCAAACATAATTTTTATGCAATGAATTAGTTTTATCTCCATACTTTGTTGCTTATGATTCACTATTAATATTGTTATACAATTTGAATACATGTTTAGTCGAGTCGCGAATCGGTTGAATTAGTTTTCATCTCTATTGCTAGATTAGGATTATTATACGTAAAAGTGATAATTCCTGATTGCAAGTAGCATAATTGTGGGTATTGCTTGTAGTGATGCATCCTAATAGTCACAAGTGGATCATAATCTTGGTTAAATCGGATTCGTGCTTTTACACGTTCGATTGCTTTGATTAGTTTTATTCCATAAACTCAATGCTTTTAGGGAGTTAAACTTAATTGTGCTTTTACACTTTAGGTTGCTTTCTAGGAAGAATTCACATATGCATCTTTTAATGTGGTTGTGATGAAATCAGGGAATTAGCGAGATATATTTGCGATCAAGATATCTTAGGACTTTTAATAAAGTTGAGATTAAATATCAATTCTAGTTATTGTTGAAAAGCATGTTTGTGGATGAAAACGATATCCTTGACCAATATTTTCACATATTTGAATTGTGTGATTTATTTCTTTGTTTTGTTTTTATTTTATTTTAGTATATGAAAATTATAATATCCCCCTTTTTGTTTGCTTAAGATACCAAAACATATTGACAACCTAGTCCTCTCTGTGGGAACGATCCTTTCTTGTCCTTGCTATATTATATATTTTGAGTAGTAAGAAAGTGTAATTATTTTTGACGCCTACGACAGCGATCAGCCGCTTAAATGTTGATGCTAGATTTGTTTTTCAGATTGTAACTGGGACACCTCTAATATTGATGCTAGATGTCTTTTTCTGATTGTAACTGGTTCAGATTGTTGGAACTATGCAATGAGGTGTGTCTTTTTTGTGTATACAGTTCCTCCTCAGCTTTGATAATAGAAATCCTCTGCACAGTTTTGAGGGACAGCTTTGACTAGTAATTATCTTTTTTGTCCACAGGTGGTTCAAGAGGGTCAAAGGATGTGAGTCAACTGCAAGGCATGTTGTTTAATTCCTTAAGAAGATTCTCACCAGCAACCATGATGATCATAGTGAATTGAGCGTCATTTCTTCCGCTATTGATGCCCTTAAAATCTCTCCCGTAGGAATGAAGCTCATTGTGCCTATATTGAACTCATAATCATGTGTAAGTTGAACTACTGTAACGCTGTTGATATGGTTTGGTTCATAGAGTTGCCAAATTGGTGACGTTACAATCCTCATTTTTATTGTCGTTGTTGCCTGTGGTTTTGAACTTTATTCTGTGTTTGGTGTGTGTTACGCAGATGACTTATGAATGAAATGCTTATTGGGTCTGTGCAAAGAAGTAGTTAGGTGAGAATTCGGATCACAGTAAATTCTTGGCACAGGGCAGTTATAAGTCAAAGTTTTAGATAGAATTTGAAAGATATTATAGAAGGTGCCTCTAAATTTGGTACTTGTCTCAGATCTTAATCTGCTGAACTTATGATCTACATCAAGGGTGTCTCTCATGTGTTTACATATTTTCATTTGATTTTGTTTTCGTCAGGTTACAAACAAAACGTAAAGGATATCGTCCAAGGTGTTCTATTCCCTGGATCTGGTTTAGACAAGGCAGTTGGCCTTGGGGGAGGCCCACGTGAGCTCTTTATTGTTCGAGACCTCAAACCTATTTTAGATATGTGAATCTTGTTGACTGCCTTTCCAAGTTAAGTGCCATGTCAGATATGTTCCATCTGAATTACGAGTAGTGGGATTCAACAAGTTGTCGGTAATTCCTTTCTTATTTTCATGTAGAAATGTAGATGAAATACCATGATGATATTGAACAAGTATATAGGAAGTACCATGGTATTCAGTACCAAAATATGCTCAACTTTGATCCAGAATTGTAGTGAGAGACTTGCAGTTATAGGAAGTTGTTTTTTATTATAATTTTGAGTAACATATGTAATTATGACTGAGATTGATCATGCTTGAATTGTGCTTTCATATTTGATGGAAAATGAAATGGCTGGCACCTCTTGCTAGGTACCTGTATTCAGTTGTAAAAAGTGAAATATGCAGGAGCATGAACTTTTGATTCCGAGAAAAATTAAAAGTTTTAAAAAAAATCTATTTTATTTTTGAGACGCATATAAATGTAATAAACAAAAAATATGTAAGTGGCAAATATTTGAGACAGATATTTAATGTGTTTCCTATGAAACTAAGCGACACGAAATAAACGTCTCCTAATTAATTTATATATCGCACTAAAAATGTGTCGCTAACTAATTTAAGAGACGCTTAAAATGCGTGGCTGAAGTTAATTAAGATACACTTATTAAGGGTGTCTCTCATGTGTTTACATATTTTCATTTGATTTTGTTTTCGTCAGGTTACAAACAAAACGTAAAGGATATCGTCCAAGGTGTTCTTAATCAGATCCATATTTTCATTTGGATCTGATTAAGTGTCTCTTTAGGCGTCCCAAAGCATTCTGGACGCACAATTTGAGACACTTATATGTGTCTTTTAAAATTCATAACAACAGATATAAATGTCTCAAATCGGGCCAAATGGTGTAGTGACACATCTTGTGTTTCCCACCAGGAAAGTCAGTTCAATGAATTTAAAACTGATGTTCTCTCAAATGCATAAAAGCATAGTAGACCTCTTGACAAATATCATTCAAGAAGAACTCATGTTCTCTCTCCTGTCAGTAATGGAGATAATGCTAAAACTGATGTGAATCATGCATCAAGTGAAGAATGCAGATATGAACAGATGGATGACAATCTAAAATTGATTATTGAAGGATATAAGGAAATCATCAACAAGCTGTCAGCTCCATCTAGACGTTCTTCTTCAGGTAAGAATCCTTATTATGTGTCGTATTATGATGATAGTAAATTTTATGATAACTTCTCACATCATAACAATATTCTTCCTGGTAACAGAAGAAAAGGGTTTAACCAAAAACAATGTTCATTTGATGAGCTAAAAGCTCATACTTGTGCCACTTAATCACAAGGTTGGATGATCTCTTACAAAACACCTGGTTAAGAGAGATATGTTCAGGTATATTTGTTGTAAATGTGTTTTAGATTCTCAATCTATGTTCTTATCATCTTTAGCAGGAGTATCCTTACAAACATGTTTACATAAGTATTTGTTTTTCTTCAAAAGTTACTCTCTTTGATTTTTTTTGGTTTAAACCATTTGCTTCCTCTGTTCTCAAAAATAGGTTCTCTACGAGACATAATTTCTTTTGAGGCACTAAAGGTTCTTCATATAACAATTTTTTTTTTTGCAAGGTCATGTACGTACGACCCTTGTGGTTCTTTTGGGTGGAAATTGTACTCATACTGGTTACCCGTGTAACTAACACGAACCAATTAAGGAAACCCTATTTTTTTCCTTCCTATGAAACCTTTAAGTATCCAAGATACCGATTTACATAAGTCACGTACGCAAACTCTTCTTTTGGGTAGTCAAGGATGTCTTCTTTTTCATCTCATTATGGTGATTTTGCTAAAGGATTCCTTGAGAAAGGCTTTGGTTTAGAAACAAAAGGAAGGAAGAAAAGAACTCTTGTAGAAAATGGCACTCCTAATGTCTCATCTTATATTGCTTACTCTCATCAAGATGTTCAGAATGAGGATATGGTTTCTGTTGAAGTGGTTCATGACTTTCTTAAATACTTTGAGAAAGAAAAACAACAACTTGTTAAGACTATGAAGGATCTTGATATGGTGAGAATTAAGGTGAAGAAGGTTTCTACCGAACTTGGTCTCATAAAGTCACATGTTGAATAACTTCTCAATGAGGATATCTTCTCTGAAGACGCAGTTGTTAACATGAATCACAAGCTCGAAGTCCGTGAAGCTGCCGCACGTGAACTCTAATGTAGCTTGTGATCGGTTTCAGTAGATTTTGTCTTATGTTCTTTATTTTTGTCTAGGAAACTTCTTAAGAGAATTTTTATTCTTGTTTTTGTTTAAGAAGGACAACTAGGGTTTGGAATAGCCATATTGTGAGTACACATAGCTATGTTCAACGTTTTCATCTTCATGTTTTTAGATTTATTTGGTTAAATTCTAAAGTTGGTTTGGAAGATGATTTTTGCAATATTAATCTTTATGGTTTTATATATTGAAATATGTTATGGGATATGTGTGTTTACGTCCATGAACTATTATTGTCCCATACAATGTCAAAAGTTATCTTGATTATATGCAAGATCGATGAACTTTTTGACAAACAAAAGTTAAGCCTATTATGTAAATTCATTGATGGAAGATAGGTTAAAATCTTTTGTTTACGAGGATTATGTCTATTGTATGTCGTTATGCAAATATTGATGAAGATAGAATGAATCCTTGTATATTCCGCACTATTGATCTTTCCATGATCCATATTTTATGTGTATATTGTGTGGCTCCATAAGTTCTCTTATGCGAGCATTTCCAACTAAACAAATCATAGATTCGTTTGTGATTAATTTGGTTGTGTATTCCGATTAAATTAATCATGGGTTCGCTTGTGGTTAGTTTAATTGAGAACTTTTTGGATACAAAATCATTTTTTGGTTTTTGGTGTCCAAAGAAATCCTTCTTTTCTTGTAAAAGTAAGGTCGCTCTTGTTGTTCTCTCGGGAATGACATCAAATGGGGGAGAGTTCTTTTGAACTTGCGCTTAATTTCCATATCTTTGTGGGGAGTGCGGTTGTGGAATGTTGAGGAGTTATCTTGTATCTTTATAAACTCCATGATGAATGCATCTAGCTTCGGCTATATGATTGCATCAAAACAAGTTGATATGTGTTTTTCTTTGGTCTTGAAGTGTCTCCATGAAATTTTATTAGGATCCCGTTTTCGTACCTTTGCCAATTTTACTGAAAAAAAGGGGGAGAATTAATACGTAGTTCACACTACAAATACATATGGTTTTCGGATCATTATGTAAGGGGGGGGGGGGGGGAGGGTTTCGTGTTGAGACGAAGTATTGACTAAGGGGGAGTGATATATATCACCATAGTATTGTTGTCGAAGTTGTGATATAAGAACTTTGATACTGTGTAATAATATTATGGCATTGTATAACAATGATCGAGAGCTTTTGTTTTCTCATTGTTATGGCTACGGAAGTTCAACAACTATGATGATGAATTGAACATCCATGGAATCATGGGAGTACTTGGAAAAGACGAAGTTTTCGAGTAATGTTGAAGCACTAAGGAGATCAAGCATGTGGACGAGAAGATTTAAAGTTTTATTTATTTTGTAATCCATATGTATTGATAGTTTTGGCACTAAAATTGACAAAGAGGGAGATTGTTAGAGCATCAGTATAATTGACAAAGGGGGAGATTGTTAAAATCTTCCTTTTGTGATTTTCTTCTTTTTGCAGAGAGAACAAGGAGAAATACAAACTTTGATTTGTTTCTAGGATTTGGAGAGAAGATACAAACTTTGATTTGTTTTACTGTTGGAAACAGTTGATTCACATGTTTGTGGAATCAAGAGGTCGTCTTTGAAGAAACAAGGTGCGGAGTCAATTATTGAACAGTTAAAAGTTAACACCAGTTTAACTCCAGAATTTCGATTCCAGTGTAGGTTCACAGTTACAAACCGGAGCGATTACTTTTTTTTTGTTCCAAACTTCATTATTTTGCCGATGAAAGCCAAAATATAATTTATGCAACTGTTTATTCTCTAGAGGAGGTTAAAAGATCTCCATGGACATACACACGGGATCTAGAGATCAACTGGCTGATTTTTATGGAATTCGGAGCTGCTGTTGGTGGTATTTTATTGTTGTCCGGTTCTTATCACAATATTAAGCCATTAACGTAACTTTTCTGTAGTGATGTATTATTCCTATTCGTCCTTCCGTTTTTGGGGGTTTGCCTGGCAATGCATTCTCCTGATGTTTTTGGAAATGTATTCAACTGTAGCTCAGTAGCTATACGTGCATCCTCTTCTCATCGTAAAAGCAATAGAGAACTAGGCAGTCCGCCAAGGCCATTTATTTCGAGCAATTTGATTTTGCAGCACGATTTGATTTGGAACTCAGGTATATTTAACAGTGATTGTGGGAGTTTAGAGGCCGAAATTTAAAAGTTATCCTTGTATATATCACAAGAGTATACAGCTCACTGATACATACGGGGCAATGAAGTACTCCCCCATTCATGTGAATTTGAAGAATATTCAGAAAGCTTAAGAAATAAAAGTGCTCAGAGAGCTTATAAATTGTAAATATTTAATTGTCATGCATTATGCAGTCCAGAGAATGGTTTCATAACACGTTATGCAGCTAATTTTTTGTTAGTATTAAAACAAAAACAAAAAAAATGGTTGCATAATTTGTCATGCACCTACACTAATATATGCATAACATGTTATGCAGTCTAGAAAAGGGATGCATAACCTATTATGCATCCAAAAAATACGACTGCATAATACATTATGCATCGAGAAAATTGTTGCACAATCTTTTATGCATCAGAAAATAGATGCATAACCTGATATGCATCAGTAAATAGGATGCATAGTGCATTATACATTAATTTTTTATGTACCCACTAAAATCAACCACAACAATGGTTACATAACTTGTTATAGATGCATAACTTTGTTATCCAAATGCATAATTTGTTATGCAGTGGGGAAAATGGTTGCATAATTCGTTATGCGTCTGCAGAATGTGTTATGCATCTTTTTTGGTGGCCACATAATAGTTGTGTATCAAGTTTTCGAAAATTTTGCCTAAAATGATGATCACCTCCGATTTTTTCGTGAAAAACAAAAATTTAATATTTTTGTTTGTACTCGTTGCGTAGCTCTCTTAAAAAGATTTCCAACGATATAAAATTTGTAAAATTCCAAGGCGCGTATTTTTAGATATGTTATATTCAAGTTGTGTTGCCAATTATATCCCTGATGCATAATCCGTCATGCGGATGCATAATCCGTCATGAAGACATTTTTAATAATTTCATATAATTATGGGTGTCACGAAAATAATTATGGGTGTCACGGTACCTAAAATTAATTGTGGACCTGACAATGAGAATATTATTTTTTTTTGGGCCTGCACCTAAGTTTCCCTTTAATTATACTGTTGTCATTGTTTCCGGCCCATAAACGGTTTGAGTCGGCTCTAAACTGTTTCCGAGTCAGATGAGGTAGTTGTGTGTGTATTTGGCAAGAGGTTATCCAAAAGATGTTGCTTGTTACCCGTTTACTAGTCCCAAGAATGGCAATGAGCAGCAATTCTTCACCACCAGAAGTGTGTGTGAAGTGCCAGTCAGCAAAGTAATGAGCACTAGTCCGACGAGTAAGCCTGGTAAAATACTGAGATAGAATCGTTCTTATGGTTCGTGCGAGAATCCAAGTTGTGGTGCATGTCAAACACTTGTTGCCAGTTGTGAGTAGGCCCAGCAGATGGTCTCCATCTGTTAAAGAAATTTGTTTTGAAAGAAAGTCCTTCCCCTACAGTATAGGCTATAATGGCCTATGTGCGGGAGATTTGAAAAGACAGGGAGGTAGAGGGAAGTTTTAGAGTGGAGAGATTGGGATCTTTGGGAAACGTTGCCATTAATTGGCGAAACGACCAAAGACTCAAGAATGAACTATCTTATAAGAGGATGTCCATTAACCGATGAAAGTTGTGGTTTTTTTTCCTCTGCAGTTTGTTCTCTCAAAAGATTTCTGAAAAAATTCCTCCATTTCCTTTGTTCATGGCCGAGGACCAGCAGCACATTGATCGTAAAGGGAAGAAGAAAGTATCTGAAGTAGATGTGGAGCCTCGCATCCATTGGTACCTGTATGATCACGCTGTTAATCGCTTGCCATATGGGATTGCATTTTCTCAGGTATGTGAATCTCCCAATTTTAGAGAATCCTTTGATTGGTATTTGAAAGACCTGCAGCATAATATGGATGTTAAGATTGAGGAATGTTTGGAGCAGGGAGGCCCGCCTGGAGTGGTGCATGAGTTGTTGATAGATTCTCCTGTTGAACGTTTGATCCAATACTTCAAGCAAACAAAGCCATCTACCATTAATCAAGACACCGGCAATCCGTTTCTTAAGCCGGAGGTTGGTGTTGAGCAGGGTGTAAGATGCATGTAAGAGCAAAGAAAGGTGAGACCAGTGTTCTTGTTGATGAGAAGGATGGTAAGTTTGTTGGTGGAGATTCTGCTCCTGCTAGTGATCGATTGCAAACTGGATCGGATGATGGTTCTTGGTTGCTTTATTCCCATCATCCAACTTATGGACCATTCCAGGTACATGAAGGTGTGGCGATTGTTGCTGATCGTTTCTCATATCCGGATTGAGCGGGATTGGGTTCCAATCAATCACTCTTCCTGCAAAAGCACGCTTTATGGATCGACAATTGGCAGCGCAACCTTGGCATGAAGGAGAGGCAATGCACTTTCCTGTTTTGGATGCTCCTTGTCCGGCAACTGGTAAGATTGGACGGGCAATTTTTGCCGGATCGTCGCAACCCCCGACCGATCCTGAGACGGATCCAGCCAATCCAATGAGTTCTTCCTTCGGTAATGATGCAGTACCAATGGGTCCAGAGCCAACTAATCAGGAGATGGATGTTGATGAGCAAACCACACCACCACCACCATCCGTTCGAATTCCAGGTCCAACAAGACGCGTGACTCGGAGTGTTTATCATGGAACTCGTAGCAGGACTCAGCAGCAGCAGTAAGAGGTAATGGGTGTTAACTTTCCTCTTCACATCTTCAGAACTTATGAGAGGGAAAGGTTTATTGAAACTTGAATTATGATTAAACACAATGTTGTGAAGGGGTTGTTTTTCTTTTCGTATTTTGGGTATTGAATATGTTTTTGAAACTGGAATGCATATGTGTCTTGGAAATCATGCATAATTAAGGAGGACTGATACGCTCATAAATTGTATTTGCTCACTCTTACCCTAAGCTAGATCATGAACATATTTAGGATCGTCCATCGATTCTTCAATTATATATTAGAGAAAGAAAGCAGAATCTTATAGTTTGAATTAGCTAGGAACATACAACTTTTAGTTTGTCATGAAAATTTGTGTCAGTCAGACTAATGGTGGCAAGAAGTTTGTTGGTTATCCATGGCATCGTTCCGACAATATCTGACATTCACATGTTGCAACACAAAGGAAAAAAATTTCATAATTACCAGAGTTCAACATTCAACAAACTCGCAATCTTCCACACCCAACAGAGAAAATAATCAAATAAATAATATAAGATTTGAAAATTGAGGTTAAATAAACTCGCATTCTCATAATATATTCGCAGACAGTGTTGAACAGCACACCTAATGGAGGTGATCCTTGATAAATTTAGTTAAAGCGAAACATCAACTGAACTAGCAATATAATTCCGTGCAACAGTAAGCCTTTCATAATAGATAGAATCCAACGTCAGCTCTCTATATATTTTGTTGTTCGCGTCATATAAAACTAATCCCCGATCGACCTCCCATAACATCTCATTGTTCTTGAAACTCCATATTAACTCCAAATACTTGCTACTAGTTATACACTCCTGTGTAATGGAAAAACTTTTAGTCCAAGACTCTCTTACTCCATATTCGTGCATCATCCACACATCAACACGGACATTATAAACCTGAAAAACTAAACATAGGCACCCTCCCAATACTTCCACATGTATATATTGAACATGTCATCTTCCAGAGGTTCTTCTGCATATGGTGGCATAGGTACTTCCGGCACTGCCACCTCCTGGAATGTAACATTGAAAATATCAAAACAGACCAGCACAGTGGAATCTTTTCTCAACGAATGCGCAAGCCAATGAAAACCTCCATTAAAGAGCACACCATAATCATCTCCGTTGTAATAACGGTAGCCTTGTATGCTAGTGGTTCTCCACAAATTTGATCTTAATGTGTAGACATCAACATCAAGACAATTTGAAGCCCTGTCCTCAACAACCCTCACCAATTTGTAATCATCAGTCTTGTAATCATAACAAGATCCATGCGTACATATGTCATCCTCGTCTACTTCTCGTGCCATGGGTATGTTCTTGTATACATTTGTTGACGGATTCCAAATATAGAATTCTTCGCCCCAACTACTTGTAGTACGACTTACCCAGACCAAACCATTACACAAAGAAAATAAATAAACTTCACAATCTTGAAATATAGAAGGGTAATTCATGATGTGATTAATAAATTCACACTTGGTTGTTGTCGATGGTGTTAACAACGGCAATAAAGAAGATACCGACTTATAATCTATCGTATAGATTTCTGTTCGGATAGTGTCACGAAACATAATACTAGTGTTGTCTATTATGTTACTAAGCTCATGATGCATACGATAAAAACTAGGGGTATCAATTAAGATACAAACAGACTTACTGACGCACCTGAATCGTACAAGAGATTTCCCTGGCAGCCTTAAGAAGATCTCTTGGAGAATATCTTCCGGGAAGTAACTTGACATTGTTTCAATTGTTCGTCTTCTAACTTTCCCGTATTGTTGAGTGGAGGGGAGGAGGAATAAGAGGATAAAACCCTAACCAGAAAAACTTAAATAAGAGCGTGTTAACTTCTAGAATAGCCTAGTTGGCCGGGAGCCTGGGTTTAACTTAAAGCCGTGGTGCCGTCCCAGTGTCTTACTCACTTTTTGTTTACCATGGCACGACCAAAACCTCTTTCAATCGCACTAGGCTAAGACGGTTGTTGAGAGTTTTAGCAATACAGTAGAATTATCTTAAAACAATCTCCAATACTGACAAGAAAGAAGATGAATGCATGCGTGGATCTTCCTTACAGTTGCTTCAATGACGAGTGCATTCAGTGTTCCAAGACAGCAACAACCGTTGCTACTTTTTTTCCCTAAAGTGACTGATGTGATCGTCTTGGCAACCAATACTAGCCACGTGGACAAAGAATATATCAGATTCGTCGTGCCGTGTTGCGACATCAAAGCATCAAATTCGTTGGTTCTTTATGGGTTGACATAAAGCGGTTCCTGCTTCTCGTTTTCATACCTATTAGTTACTATATTTCAATAAACATTATAAATACGATATTGTGATTGCCAGATTAGATAGGCTCGAAAGAAAGAAAGAAAGAAATTCTCTTCTGAGCTCGAAAAACCTCTGCAGGACCCCAGAAATATAAAACATCATGGTGGGAACTCTGAAGAAATCATCAAGCAGTGAAGTAGTCAGTAACAGTGTTAAGTTTGTTTGTAGCTATGGAGGAAAGATTCTCCCACGATATCCTGATGGGAAACTTCGTTATAGTGGTGGAGAAACTCGTCTTCTATCTCTCGACCGCGCTTCCGTTTCTTTTTCAGGTGCATTTTCAGCTGCTTATTTTTCATTTGTGCCATCTACGAACCTTTGTATGTGAACTGACAGGTGGTCTTAGTTTATTTATTTGCAGAATTAATGGTGAAGCTGTGTGAAGTATGTGGATACTCATCAGTGAGTTTGAGGTGTCAATTACCGAATGAAGATCTTGATACCTTGGTGTCCATTAAATCTGATGAAGATCTTACTAATCTAATGGAAGAATATGATTTAGCAGAGAAGAAATCAAGTAGTCCGTTAAAAATAAAAGCATTTCTATTTCCTTCAAAATCAAATAAAAAGACGATTTCTCCACCAATATCATCTCCAGTTTCTTCTTCTCCTGTAGCTGCTGGAAAATACTCACCGCCATCATCAACATCAACATCTCCAGTTAGCGGTGGTATTAATAGATTCATCATCAATCCTCATTATCAGCAACATCTTCATAATCAGATCTCTTATTCATCATTAGTGCCAATGAGATTTCAAAATTTTCGTCCACAAGCAGTACCACATGGTCCTTATTGTTACCCTTGCTGTATTCCTCCACGCCAAGGAAGTCCTAGACAAGTCTACCTTGTTCGTTCATAATGGAAATCATTGGCAACACAACCCCCTAATTTCCTAATAAAATTTGAATCATTTCATGTAATGATTTTTCTTCGTCGCTGTATATAATTTTGTGTTTTTAGTTTTTTACTTGTTTGTAATTTTGGGACTTCATTGGCCTCTATATGAAAATCGATACTACTAGGCCTAGCTCAATTTTGGTGTGCGTTCCTTAAAGATTGTTTTGTTTTTGAAGATCAATTGAATTACTTCTGGCAGTTTTTCGTTTAAGTAGTCTTTTTTTTATCTTATCTTCAGGTTATGTGTGTCTTTCTTGGCGCCGATTTCTTTGTTGTTGTGATGTTCGGTTCGTTAGTGATTCTGTTTGATTAAACAGCTGTCATCGTTTAGTTTCGCTTAGTCATATGATATTGTCACTGGCTTTTGACACGCTCTCCACATCTTTGGTCCTTTGGGTTGTTTACACGTATTCCCTTAACCGTTTCCTTGCTTGCAGGAAATGCGCATGTTTCCTGCAAATATTTGCAAGTTGCGAGCTGAATAAGCTTTCTATAAACTGCTTGCAGTTGCAGGTATATTCTAGCATTTTTGCCCAAAAGTGCAAGCGTCGGAAGAAGAGATGAGAGCCAAGGGGCAATTGTTGCTAAAGGTTGGCCAGAAAAGTTGATCTTACTCATCTTAGAAAGGCGATTGACAAACAATTAAGCTGAGCATTATGTAAAACTGAAATGGGAAATGCTTCAAAAGAAAAAAAAAAAACTGAAATGGGAGAGAACTAGTAGTATAAAACTGCAGAATTTTAAGAAATATACACAAATACTACTACAGAAGTATAAAACTTAAGGCTCCTCAGCTCCATCTGCAAAAATAAAAATTGATGAAACCGGACAAGATAATAATTTTTCGGGAAGTTTCTCATTTCCAAGTCTGAAGTTTCATCTAACACTATGGATGAGGTACAGAAGAAACGGTTAGGCAAATGACTTTGTTTGTCCCTAGTTTCTTTTTTTGTTTTGTTAGATCAAAATTCCTCAAGAAAACAGATCCTATTACAAGATTCCACCACTACTAATAAGGGTGGTACCTACGGTTACGACCCCCATCACCGCCACCATTTCCTCCTCTTCCTTGTGATCTACCTGAGCCACTGCCTCTATCGTCTCTCCGAGTAGGTTGGGGCGCAGGAGTCTGTGCACCAGGCTGTTGTCTGTACCAATTGCATCATGAACAAGAATCGGTTAAAAATAAATAAAGTAAGACCAGCAGGAAGTTTAAACACTAAATCAGGTACTGAAGAGAACTTACAAAACATATCCAACTCGGCCATCTGGCAGAACCATCGGCACCATTGCCATTCCTGCTGGCATTGGTCCCCTACCATATATCATAGGCTGCAGCACAAATCAAACCCACTCCATGAGAAAATGCAAACTAATAACCTAAGTTATTACCCAAGATGAAAATATATTCACTACATATGATCCAACCAACCTGTTGAAATCCACCACCGGCCGTTACGCCACCATATGCAGCAGCACCACCACCATATGCAGCAGCAGTACCACCATATGCAGCAGCCGCGCCACCATATGCAGCAGCTGCAGCTGCAGAACCATACGGATCTCCATACTGATATGGGAGGTATGCTGGAGCAGCTGCAGGCTTGTAAGAATTATTTGTATCAAATTTCTTCTCATTCAGAGGTTTAGCAAGGGCAACATCCAAGACACGACCTGCAGAGATTCATTGTTAGCCAGTTACTTTCACAGAATTCGTGGAATGTAAAGATATATGTGCTTTGAACAAGCCAGTTATTTTGCACATTTTTATCAACTCTAACTAATTTGGTATTTATCATGTCCAGCTTTTGAACCAATCATATTTGTCACAGAATTAAAATAAAGTTTATCATGCGTATTATTACCATCAATTTCATATTTTTCTGTCCCTTTTATAGCTTTCAATGCACTTGATCTCTCAGCATAATGGATGAATCCAAATTCCTTCTTATTTTGCCCACCTTTACCAGGAGGCAAAACGATTTTTGTGACCTCTCCATGACGTCTAAATAATTCCTTCAGCTGTTCTGTTGTAGTGTTCTCAGGCAAGTTTTTCACATAAAGGGCCTTCACCTGTAAAATTCCAACAGAAGTAAATTACTGCTGAGCCACTTAAAGCATCAAGGTAAAACTGTAAAAGAGATAAAAAAGGATATGGTATCTTCAACAGACATGAATATACAAAATAATAAGTTGGGCATCATCTTTTAGGCAAAACTGAGAAGCCCAAAGGGGAGACATTGGTTTTCCAGGGACCAGTGGACATAATCAGTTTGGACTAACATTTAATTCTTGCGTATACCTTGCTCAGTTTCCCTGATTTCTAAGAGGCTCGGTAACTTGGTTGTGCCTTCAAATACAAAGGGGAGACACCAGTTCTCATGGGAGATAGGACTGTGGACGTAATCAGTTTACACTAACATTCAACTCACATGTGTATCAAATCCAGTTGCCCTAGTCTATAAGAGGCTCCGTAACTTGGATGTGCGTTCAACTGCTTTGCTCCTAATTCGGTCACGTCTTTGACTAGTGATCCTTAGGTGTTTAATCATCTAGTATATACCTGTTGAACCATCCACTAAATGACCGACTAGGAAAGGCCTCATGTAGACGGGAACTACTGCCCACAGTAGAGAGAGGTAAAATTTGTCCAAAACTAGCCCCGGAAAAATAAGGGGATTACCCACAAGAACAAGGGGATTAAGTATCTGCTCAGACCACACACATAATGTATGACTGGTCAAAGAAAACTTGTGAAACCAAGTTGGAAAATTTGAGCAGAATAATGTCTAGGAAGGCAATACCTGAGCTGCAGCAGCAGGATCAGGTGAACTTTTGGGATCAGCCCAGCTAACAGTTGGAGTATTCCCATCCAATTTAAATTTTGGGGTTGACATGTTCTGTCGTGCGTAATCTGCACAAGCATTATTGTAGAACTCGACGAAAGCAAAACCACGATTGCGGCTTGGATTTTGTGGATCCTGAAAGCCAAACAACACGACCAATTAAGTGAGCAACTAGGCCATTAATATTATAAGAAGAAGAAAAAAATCAGCTCGGCATGGCGACTCCACCTTCAAAAGTTCAATATTTTCAACTCCAGGACCATTCTCCTCAATGGCTCTTCGTAGTTCCTGCTCGCTCCAACTCTTAGGAATGTTTCCCATAAACAGCCTGTGTTTAGCTTGAGAGAGCGAACACCTTATGGTTCTTCCCTATATGAATAAGAAACAATGGGGAAAACCATCAATTTTAATATGTTATACAGAGAAGTCAACTACACACTGACCAGGTACCAAAACCAAATGTGAACAAGAGTTACCTTAAATTCTTTATTGCGGAACTCTTCAATGGCATCTTGTCCAAACTCCTTAGTTTTGTATGTTATAAACGCATAGCCCTTGTTTTCTCCTGTATCCTTATCCTTCATGAGTCTTACCTGTAACAATATGTATATCGTGATATAAGAGTTGGAAACTTGTCAAACTAAGAAGGAGAATCAATTCTATTAGTGCAAGAAGTTAAACATGAGTAAGTTTTTACCTCAGTAACTTCACCAATTGGCTCACAAAGGTTCCTTAGATCATCCTCTGTGACATCCCGAGGTAATCCACCAATAAAAACCTCAGACCCATGTGGAGGAAGTGCAAGAAGCTCAGCACGCTTTTTCCTTTCCTCATCGTCAAATTTAGATAGATTTGCCTTGTCTTCATCCTCCTCAATAGACTCAACACCATTGTGTGCTCCACCATCATCTTCAGATAAAGCGGCCTTCCCGATTGCATGCTGGTCATCATCTGATTTCAAGTTGTCTTCTTCTTCATCATCTTCTTCTTCTTTCCCATGCTCATTGTCATTGTAATCCTCATCCCTGGTTTTTCGCTCGTCCATTCTGTCATCCTCCTCGCTGGGTTCTTCGCTCATCTCTTCTTCCTCCTCCTCTTCTTCTTCAATATAGTTATCCTCATCAAGGTCTACATGTTCCTCAGTTCCTACCACATGTGAAGGATGATCCCCAGCAGCCATAGCTCAAGTTCTACTATAACCAACCTGCAAGCTTGAACGACGATGACAACTGTGGAGGATGCCGGAGACATTGACAGCAGAGAGGATGGATATGATGGGTTTGGATTGAAGAGGCAATAATAAGAAGATAAATGTTAAGGCCAGTAGTAGTAGTAGTAGGATGATGATTATTTGCAGAGAAGTAGTAGTATAGTAGTAAGAAGAAGAATCTCTTAGTAGATGGAATGTAGGTGTCATTTCTAGTTTTATAAAGGGTAAAAAAGTAAACAACAAAGATATTTGGTGTGTTTATTTTCACAGTATTTGTTTGTCTGCAATTTTCTTTCTGGTGTGTATTTTATCATGATCATCATAATAGATTGAAATGAAAAGATAAGGATCCCCCATAGTTGCAAACGGGACAAGACACTCAAATAGTTTAGACAAAATTGAAACTAAATTAACAAACAGATTTTAGGAAACCACTTAAAATCTAGACATGCATTTCATTCCCAATAGTGATAAATGAACCCTAGAAACAAGAAGAACATGAATGAATCAAATTCATACCAAATCTGGACAGAATAACACAGACAGAGAGAGTAAGTGAAAGAGGGTCTGCTTACCGGAGGAGATTTCTGGTTTCTCTAATCACTTTCAGAGATTTTTTCAGTGTTGTGAAAAAGCTCTTTCTCTTTTGGTTTTTCTCTCAATCTCAATCTCCAACAGTCTCTCTCAATCTTTCTCGAAATGTTTTCTAAATCTAGGGTTTTTCCTTTTAAGAAGCAGACTCCAGGATACTCTCGCCTCGTGTCGTGTCCCCTGTGGAAGGGAATTGATTGGACATTTAACAACAACAACTTATTACACCACAAGCCCATTAGTAGGGCCCACTAACTCTCGCTTTTTGGAAGCTTTTTTAATTTGGATATCTCACCCTACCGAAACCGAAATCCCATGTCGCTAGATTAAAAATGCACAACCAGCAAGATGAAGAGTCTTGATCCATAAGACAAGAGTACATGAATTGGACATCAACTTGCAAAGCTGGATAGAGAGAAAAAGGATGTGACTAGTACTACCTCTGAACTGTCAAATTCTAACAAGTGCTACACTCTAGAATGTGACACACATTACAACTTACAAGACATTGTACTTTTGACCAATGCTGAGCTTCTATTGCTACATAACCTTTACCAAGTTAAACCTTGCTGCACCCTCGAAACCTCCATTACAGAACCCAAGCATATCAAGCTTAAACCATCCGTCGATACGATGAAACATATCAAGCATGTATCCAACAGGTCCATGAGATAAACAGAAACATCCAACCTATTTTATGTTTTAACTGCCCCAAACTACTGAAAAAGCCATGAGTTATAATGACAATAATTCGTTTTTCTTTCGACAGGACAATAATTCATAAAACCAACCGAACAGAATCTACCTCTGTTCGTTTGATGGAAGTTTTTCTCTACGGATACTGATTGGTGCCAATTTTAATGTGCATTGAGAAATAAATTGAAATGATATCCCCAAAACCTCGAAGTTTCATCCCGTCTACGGTGCTAGAAGCAGAAAAAAAAAAAAAAAAGTCGGAATAACTGTAGTAAACTCCCTAGTGTATGTCATCGCGTTTCTCGCTCTCTATAAATATATGCATAGATAATCATATTTCTGTAGCTGCATCATCTGTCTCAGAGACCTGCAAAGATGGTTCAGTGCATGTTCGGACGAGGAGGACGTGGGCGGACTGGGGTCTTTGATGGGCTCACCCTGGATGATATCAACAGTGATAAGAAAGTTGAATTTTTAACACAACTCGAAAAAAAGACAAGGAAGTGGGAAAACAACAACAAAATCAACTGACCTTATAGGCAACGACCCAAGAACCACGCCACTACAATTTAGAGCAGCAGTTGCACTCTCTGCCTGCAAGAGGAAGAAAAACCATAAGAAAAGCCATCCATTTGCTGGGCCAGTTGGGCTAAAGGAATAAGCCTAAGTTAACAGCGGAAAACTACACTGTGATTCACCATGCGCAAGGGTTACTATGAGCTTGACATGATATCACTAATAACTTGAACAGAATCAAAATAGTATCAGGACATGCTTTCTCTGTAATGCAAAAACGAAGAATTTTTGGTAAATGAAAAATCAAAGGCAGGACCTGAAAGCAGAAAAGAAGTTTGGATACTCATATTAGGCTTTGTATCAGAGTCAAAAGGTCAAAGGGCAGAAAAAGCCTAATTCGTTTATGTCAAAAGGTCTTTCACAAATGACCTCTCCATCGGACTGCATCAATTTGATGCATTCTTGGTTGGCAGCACAACAATTCATCTCAGAGTCTGGCCCTAGTATCGGATTCCAAAACTATCAATTCATCTCAGTTCTCTTAAGTCTGTGTTGCTCTCTAGCTTAAAAATATGCTTCAAACAAACGGTGGTGTCGGCAAAGTCCAGAACTTCTTCAAAAACTTGATCATTCTTAATACAACGAAAACAAGTCTACTACAAAAATCTGGGGAAGCATGAAAAACAAGCATTACTTTGAGTTTTGACGGCTGTGTCTTAAACCGTGACCAAGTTTCGGGGATAGACCTACACCAGCCAGACGACTTGCAAGTTATTTTGCGTACGTATATGATGTCTTAGATTCTCTAAGTATATCTTTTGAAACTCCCAGTACCATCAAGAACTGAATCTACGCTTGACTCGAACCTATATTCAATTTTTGTTTTACATATCTATTTTCATATTCGTATTGGTATATACAGACACATAAGGCTCGGTATGTTCATAGTAAATTAATGAAGCAGAGGCGTAAAAAAGGAGAATTACCATAACAAACTCAACAAAAGCAATACGGGTGGAATGACGATGGTCTCCAAGAATCCTCAAGCGATAAACCTGTATAAAGCATATGTTGTCTCGTGAAAACTTTTCCTTAAAAATTAAGACTAACAGATCCACTAAGCGAGAATTTTAACGTTTCTTAAAGTGGCAGCAACAAACCTCCCCACAGATTGATTCAAAGAAGAGTTTGACATCAGCATGAGAAATCTACTCGAGATTAACAAGAAAGTCAGACAAAAGCTTCCACGGTCAAATTGTACACTAAACCAGTAAAAATGGAAATTGAAGGGAGACCTTTTTGTCAATATTTGTGCAATAAATGGTCCTAGCGCACATTTCGCGCTCATCTTCAGACTGAAACAAAAATAAAGTCAGCCTCAAGTTATAAACATGTCAATAAGTATATTACATCCAACATTTATTTACCGTACGACATAGAGCACTAATAAATTGTAAGATGACAACTGGGAAGAAAGATGCAAATACTGCTATGCATCGCATTCTTCGGTAACACTTGGGTACTGGTAGATTGTGTATGGACAAAATTTATGGCAATACAATATTAATGGAAATATACTTAAATATGACGGCACGAGATACTTATTACAGCTATCACTTCCTAACTTCATTCAATCCGTTGAGTTGACAATGAGAAAGACACAACAATAAGCATTTGCATAAAGGAAAAGTAAATGAACAATATCAGAAGCAATTTCTCACCCTGGGCAAGAACGTAGGGTTAACAGGTGCAATTGCGGTTTTTGAAGGCAGCACCCTCACTGGATAGAACCCAAGCATTGTTCCTGCGAGACTCAGGGCAGCCCTTGCACCTTCTGGAATTGAAACATACCAAAACAATCATCAGTGGTCGGGTCATGTATAAGACTGCAACAGAAATAGCATCGAATTAACAAAACCTTAAAAAGGAAAAAACACTAAAGTAAAGAGAAGTCACCTTCATCAGTAAATTCCACAAAAGCAAAGCGGAGAACAGAATTAGGATCCCCACATATCCGGCAGTCCACAACCTTGAGCAGCTCAAAAGGTGTAAAATTTGTTCAGAGAGAAACATTGGAGGGACGGACGTGATGAGAAAAGTTACACAATCGCTACAGATGACCAATTACCTGTCCACAATTGATAAAGAGTGCTGCAAGCTGTTCTTCAGTAACCTAATTGACCAAGCAAAGTTACTCTGGAAGTCAGGATTCAAGACCACATGCACAACATAGATTAAATTTAGCAACTTGAATGAGCAAACACATATACACACCTGTTGATCGATGTCAGAAACATACACAGTCCTCCTAATAACATCCTCTCGCTGTGCCATTCTTGTTCGGGTGTTCATTTTGCGCCTTCCTTGACTATAGCTAAATCTCTTGCGCCTACCATCAGCAGAAGCAGCAACATTGTTGTCATTATTATTGACATTGTTGTTGTTGAGCATCATCGGCATTGGTGTTGTCAGCACAAAGTTGTTGTTGTTGTAGTTGATAGGAGGGTATTGATTGGGAATTCCAATGTTAAACTTAGCAGTGACGAGGGAAGTTGGGCTAGGAATGAATTCTTCAGCCATTGGATTCAATTTGGAGAGGAGTTCCTCCAATTCCCTCATATTCCTTTGATGAATTACAGAACCCCCATTATTCCCATTGGTGGTATGGTGCTGATTGTGATGATTATTGGTAATTCCTCGACCCACCGGAGTAGGATTGGTTTTGGGAGCTTCAGTCTGCTGTTGCTGCTGGACCTTTTTGATTTGTACAGAAGACTGATCAACAGCATCATCACTAGCAGCATTGTTCTCAGGAACAGCCATGGACTCAGTACAGAACAAGGTCAGGTTTAACTCTGATCAACCGTAAATCTAGTTTATTTATTTTACAATCTCGATCTTCTGAAACAAACCCAGAAAAGAAAGGATCTTTTTCATTTCTTTAATTAAGAAAATGATCGAAAAAAAGATTGCATTTTTATTTTCAGATAAAGACCTAAACAAATCAAATGAATCAGAAAAGGGAGGCAAACCTTCGATTGTAGGTTCTACTACTAGTAGACCACTACCACGACCACCGCAGCTGCCGATTCAAAGAGCGATGGATCCAACCACAACCACCATCATCTTCCTGATCAAGATCGTGAAAAGGGAGAAAAACCCCAAGTTTTATTTTTTATTTTTTTTGCCTCAAAAGTGTAAAAGAGAAAGAAAGTATTATATTTAAAGTCAGAAGAAGAGTGATTTTTATATTCAACTTAAACTTACTGTATGTTTGTTGTTGGGATCTTCTACTTCTCCCTTCTTCTTCTTCGTCTCTGTGGGGTTTTTTTAGTAATATTTTTGTTAAGCTAATATTATAAACTGGTGATCCATTAAAAGACAAGAAATGGTACTAATAATAATGATGGATGATGATGAATCTTTGATCGATGGATAGATAGATAACCTCGCGTTTTTAGGGGCCATTCAAAAGGATTTAGGGGCCAACAATAAAATAAAAAAGGTCACACAAAGGGAAAATGTAGCCAGCCCTTATCTCGCGTAATTCGTAATGGCGAAATTACCCTTATATATTCGGAGGATATGATAACATTGTTATCCTCCGATTGCAATCGGAAGCCAAAATATTACCCAAACTTTCGATTGTAGTCGGTGCAGTATTAGAATGATTTTTGTTTCATTTTTTCCATTTCTTTTTCATTTTTGAGTTGTTAGAGTTATAGAGAAGAAGGTGAAGGAAACAAGGGAAAACCCATTTTATCACTACAAAAATGGATGGATATGAAGAAGAAGGTGAGAATCATGGCGAAGAACAAAATGTTGAGGGTTCACGACCGTTTAGAGAAGACGATTTGGGGTATATGTTGAATGATCCAAACTTTTGTGGAGAGGAAAACCTAGACGACCCTTTCATGGAAGAAAATGGAGAATCGCCTGATATTGAAACTAATGTGGAGAGATCTTAGTAGGGACGGGCTTATCAAGGGGCCAAATGAGGCTTTAGCCCGTCCCTTGATTTAACCCAGATCATTTTATTAGATGGAGTGGATTTTGTAGAGTAAAACACCTCATTTTCAGCCCATTTGATTTGATTCAGGGAGGATTTAGTGCTGAGAAATTTGTTGTTTGGTCCAAAACTCATATAGTTATTTATTATAGGGTCCAACTGGAAATTAAAGTTATTTTAGGGTCCATAATTATCAAATTACACGGATACCCCTACTTTCTATATGTGCGGATATATAACAATAAATATCAAATCCTCCTTTTCTTTCACTAATCCGTGAGATTCGAAATGGAAATACATCGTGGAGATTGAGTGTGTAGTTGCGACCATCTTCAGGTTTATCGTCTCTTTCATTGATTAGTTATAATTAGGGTTTTTTCTTCCGATTTGATTTCCTTTTCATTTCTAGAGATATGATCAAAGAATTGATTTAAAATTTTGGTTCAATGATGTCAAGAACAAAGCTCGAACTGTATAAGAGAGCACACAAGCTAATGACACGGTAAAAGGAGTGATTGTACACAAGAACTAGATGAAGAAAAAAATTACAGTTTAATCCAACAGTATATATATGTCTGAACCAAAATACTGGCTGGATTTTGTGATTTCGATAGTTTTATCACTTATTTTTGGCATTTAAGTTGATTGTTACATTATAATCCAACATTCCATATATGTTGTAGATTGAATACTTATTTTGACATTGCAGTTCATTTTTTTTAGATTCAATACAAATTTGAAGTTGATCATAAATAATCACTCTTGGTCTTTGATTTCAGAAGAACGACTTCGTTAGGATTCATAACTTGTTGGAATTATTCTTGGATAACCTTCAGTCTTGCGTCAAAGGTCACTTTAAAAGTTTAACCTAATAATCTCTTTCGACTGGATAAAATGAAACCTATAATAAAACAAACAACTACTATCATTTCTTCATTATAGATTGAGATATTCTTTGAACTTGATGTAGAAAGAAAGAGAATGGCGGAAAATGAAATCTTTTGATCCTTCATATTTGTTTTTGTTATTCTCCCTTTCGGCAACTTGAACGAGTAGGGGACTGAATGTTACCGAGTGAAAGATAACAATCTGAACCGAGACGCACCGAAGTGATTTTTATGTAGGTTGAAGTGGTATGAAACCTGATGAATCGAGCGTACTACGTGTTTAGTTATTTAGTGATCAAAGTCGAGAGATTCATGCAACTTGTTGAAAGAATAATGATTCTTGTTATACGACAAAATACGATGAATGATCAAATATTGCGAACAAGCACATTGAGTCATTTTTCGATTCTTTCCTTACTAGAAAGACGATCCGAACTTCTAGCAATGGTGGACCTATGGCCTTCCAGATGGTTTAACGGGTTCATTTCTTCCAGAATTTCAACTATAGATCTTCTCAACAACATTCATTAGGACACCAATCTATACCAAATATCAATCACAATCTAACAGTGCTATACAAAAATTCAAAGAAACGCATCATCTTGACAGAATTTTAATAAAACACACTGACTTTCCAAATTGTACATTTTCATAATATCAACAATATCATTAATAACACGATTCAAATGAAAATAATATAAATCATCATTTGTTATTTTACTTCCATTAAGTAAGACGTTAAACAATAATGTTGTTATCATTTCATATCTAAATTTAAAATATGTCGTGCGCCAAATTGATTGTAGAATTCTGTTAATTTATACCTTCAAAAAAATTTGTCTTATTTATATTGACATCGTTATTGGTTTTCTTTTACGTTGTATTTTGGTAAAGTATAAACCATTTTTGTAAGTTTTATATATACCGCGTTCTCCCTTAATTTTTTAAGAATTATGTCGTGGACAAAATGAAATGGGGGTGGCAATAAAAAGAGCATGTGTTAAACAATGTCTTAGGGTATCATATTCGTACATAGGACTTGTGTATAGTTTTGTGTTTGTGTTAATTCTTGAGCAAAAAAAAAGGATATCTTTCTTTGATTTCTGAGATTATTAGTGTGTAAAATCTGAGGGAGCAAAAGAAGAAAGAATTTTTCTGATGAAGAAGTCGTATTCCTCACAGAAACCACCATCAAGAATGAAGTAACAAGTCTCCAATGAGAACACAAATCATTGAACATTATTTATGGAACTAGGAACCTTGGAAAGTTGGAGTGGGTTGCAATGCCTTCTCAAGGGACTTCAAGGGGTTGGCTCATCATTGCCTTCGGGTATCTTCAGGGATACAGTAGACATAACATTTATCCATGAAGTGTACTGTATTGTATTTATTTGTGGAGCACGAAATATCACAATATATTCGATGGAAACTCTTAAACTTGGAAACAGATAATGAAAATTTCGGCTTATTTTCGAGAAACTTGTACGGGATGCAATAAAGAAAATACATGTAAAAAAAAATAGAGAAAAAAAAATCTTAGTTTTTTTTCTTTTTGAAGGGAATACATTTCGGGTGGAGCTAGCATACAAAGTGTTTTCTAGGATACTTAGCCATACAATACGCAGCCGAGTAAACCACCTACCTCTTAAGTGGCGTATCAGGGAGTCGGATCTTGCCAAGCGGGACGAAACCCGGTTCCTTGGAAGTCCAGATTTTATGGTACAGTTGGTATCAGAGCAGTTCCGATTTAAACGGGACTGTGCGTTCTGGAACTCATCAGTGTTCTGTTGGTGCGATGACTACAGATAATTCTTTTACTTCTGGTTTTGTTTTGAACTTCGGGACGAAGTTCATTTTATGGGGTTAATGGTGCAACACTCCATGTCTTTCTTCTCGGGATTAGCCAAATCCATTAACCCGATTTTTGCACTTTGAATGCCTAAACTCTACTCAAACAATTTTTAATATTATATATGTGGATGCCCACATCCATATATGATATTCCTAAAATCTATCCACCAGAAGTGGAATGGTGAATAACCAAGTAATTACTAGTCATGTAATGTGGTGTCTCTCTAATGAAAACTAAATGACATGAAGCAACTTAATGGATTGCTACTAGTTTAGTTAATAAGCTACTTGATGTCTTTATGCATGGTATACTAGGTGGGTGTTATATACATAAGTTGACACTAATGAAGTTACGTGTCATCCTTATAAACATCTACATCATAATTGGTTCCCTATAAATACTTGTGAAGTTGTAACTATTTAGTTATCTCATTTTCTTATAAGATTAATAAGAAATCACACTTCTCTCTTATATTTTCTAAATTTAATTACTTTGAGATTATATCTAATATTAGCGCCTAATTAATATTATTAATACCTTAATTATAACACGTTATCAGCACGAGTTAGCTCTATTTTCTTCAAGCTTTGGGTTATTATTGGTTCTGGTAAATAGGCGCTGCCAAAATTTTCCGAAGCAAAAGGTAACTTTAATCACTATATTATCGTTATGTCGTCGAATTTAACTAAGCTAGACTTTGCAGCTTTAGATATTTCTGGTAACAACTATATTTCATGGGTTCTGGACGCGGAGTTACATCTCTAGGCTAAGAATCTTTCCCACACGATTAAAGCGGGAAATGTTGCATCCCAGCAGGATAGAGCATTATCTTTTATTTTTCTTCGTCACATTCATATCCACTACCTGTTAAGATCAGAATATCTAACCGTTAAGGACCCTGGGGTTCTGTGGAGTTGCTTGAAAGATAGATATGACCACCTGAAGATGGTTATTCTTCCTAAAGCCAAAAATAAACTGGTTGAATTTACGTTTGCAAGATTTTAGATCTGTTTCTAAGTATAATTCTGCTTTGTTTTAAATCACTTCACAGCTGAAATTGTGTGGTGAAAATATAACCGATGAACAATTACTCGAGAAAACTTTTACCACTTTCCACGCCTCGAGTGTTGTCTTGCAGCAGCAATATCGAGAGCGTCGTTTTAAGAAATACTCAGAGTTGATTTCATATCTGCTTGTTGCAAAACAGAATAATGAATTATTATTAAGAAATCATGAATCTCGTCTTGTGGGGTCTGTTTCTGTGCCTAAAGAACATACAACAACGAGTTCTACCAATGATAATGGACGGGGAAATAATAAGGGTAAAGGGAAACGTGGTCGTGATAATAAAAAGAACCAAGACAAGAGTTCACGGCTTACGCCAAACCACCAGGACTGGAAAGATGGCACCCCAAAGAAAGAACATAAGCCAGATAAAGGAAAATATTCGTCTGACAAGCCTATAAAGAACAAGGAAGATGTTTGTTACCGTTGTGGTATGACCGGTCATTGGTCACGTACCTGTCGTACTGCCAAGCATCTTGTTAATCTATATCAAGCATCCCTGAAGCGACCCGCAGTTGATACTGAGACAAATCTAATGAGGCTTCTACTAGTTCTCCCCACTTAGACTTTGATTTTCTTACAAAGTCAGGAGAATGAAAGTGGGACATATCTGATTTTCTTAATAAGTCAGATGATGAAGAACTTAACTAGTTATGAAAACTAGTTGTGAACTTGTGTATTATTGTAATATAGTTGCATGTACTTTAAGTTGTGTTTTGGTTTGTATACTATCTTTTGTATGTATAATTACATGTTTAATATACGACGTATGTTTTGTTAAATTTATGTTGTTCATGTTTATATCTGTTATGAAGGGTATGGATTCCAGAAGTAATCTATCAAAAATTAATCTTGACGGTGAAGATATTTGTTTGGTAGATAGCGAAACGACTAATACAATATTTCACAGTAATAAATATTTTACTGATTTAAAAGGATCTAAGGCAAAAGTAAACACTATCTCTGGTTCAAAAAATTTAATAGATGGTTTCAGAAGAGCCGATATTATCTTACCAGGAGGTACAAAATTGATATCGGTGATGCTTTGTATTCCCCGAGATCTTTGAGAAATATGTTAAGTTTCAAAGATATTCGCCGAAATGGATATCATTTAGAAACAATAAGTGAAGATAATACTGAGTACTTATCTATCACATTATCTGACACACGCCAGAAACGTGTTGTAGAGAAGCTTGCATCTATCTCTTCTGGGTTGTATCTTACAACAATCAAAGCTATTGAATCTTATAGTGTCATAAACTAGAAGTTTAATGATCCAAAAATGTTCAAGCTTTGGCATGACCGACTAGGACACCCAGGATCTACCATGATGGGTAGAATAGTACACAACTCTCAAGGACATCCTTTGCAGAACCAGAAGCTTTTTTTAACTACGGATATAAATTGTATTGCTTGCTCTATGGGAAAAAATTGATCCTCAAACCGTCATTAACAAAAGTTGTTCTTGAATCACCAACTTTTCTTAAGAGGATCCATGGAGACATATGTGGACCTATCCACCCTTAGTGTGGACCTTTTCAGTATTTTATGGTCTTAATTGACGCATCTGCTAGATGGTCACATGTTTGTCTCTTATCCACAAGAAATGTTGCATTTGCTCGGCTTCTCGCCCAAGTAATTAGGTTGCGTGCACATTTCCCATATTTTCCTGTAAAGTCTATTCGGCTAGATGGAGCTGGTGAATTTACATCACAAACATTTGATGCATATTGCTTATATACTGGTATTGATGTTGAACATCATGTAGCTCATGTTCATACACAAAATGGTTTAACTGAATCATTTATTAAACATTTGCAGTTAATAGCTCGACCCATGTTAATGAGAATGAAATTGCCCGTTTCTGCATGGGGGCATGCTATTCTATATGCTGCGTCCTTAGTTAGACTTCGGCCAACTGCAAATCATCAATACTCTCCCTTACAACTTGTTCTGGGCCATCAACCAGATGTTTCTCATCTGCGTGTTTTTGGTTGTTGTGTATATGTGCCTGTTGCACCTCCACAACGCACTAAATTTGTCCCACAACGTAGAAAAGGTATATATGTTGGTTTTGACTCACCATCTATTATTAGATATCTTGAGTCTTTAACTGGTGATATATTCACAGCCCGTTTTGCCGATTGTCATTTTGATGAGACAATTTTCCCACCATTAGGGGGAGAATTTAAGCCGCCAGAAGAACAGAGTAAACTTTCTTGATATGTACCTACTCTGTCTCATCTTGACGCCTGCACAAATCAATCAGAAATTGAAGTGCAGAAAATTATCCATCTTCAGAACATTACCGATCAAATGCCAGATGCATTTGTTGATACGGCAAGAGTAACTAAATCATACATACCCGCTAAAAATGTCCCGACAAGTACTAATGTCCCAGTTTGACATGTCGTGACTGTTCTATCAAATGAATCGTCTAAGGTACGCCTGAAGTGTGGACGCCTCATTGGTTCAAAAGATTCTGCTCCTAGAAAAATGAAAAAACAACCAGAATCGACAAAAGATAGTGCTCAAAAGGAGACTATATATGAACGATCCTCATTTCCAAACTTACTACCTCCAGTCGAGGAAAATTCCCCTGAAAGGGAACTGGTACCAGGAAATGAAGAAATTTCCATAAATTTTGCATGCAAGAAAGAAATGTGGGATCGTAACAAAGTTCTTGTCGATAAATTTTCGTATATAGTAGCTACTGAGATTACTATGGATAAAGATGGCCCCGAGCCACAATCCATAGAAGAATGTCGTGAAAGACATGATTGGCCAAAATGGAAGGGCGCAATTAAAGAAGAATTAACCTCTCTCACTAACCGCAATGTTTTAGGACCTGCAGTCCTAACACCTAAAAATGTGAACCCAGTTGGTTGCAAATGGGTGTTCGTAATAAAAGGTAATGAGAGAAATGAAGTTGTTCGCTATAAAGCGAGACTTGTAGTAAAAGGTTTCTCGCAGAGACCTGGGATTGACTACGAAGAAACATATTCCCATGTTATGGATGCTATTACGTTCCGATACTTGATTAGTATGGCAGTCTCTTAAGGACTTGATATGCATTTGATGGATGTAGTTACAGCATATCTGTATGGAAAACTGGATACAGATATACATATGAAAATCCTGGAAGGATTTACATTATCTGAAAACAAACCACGCCATATGTATTCATTTAAACTTAACAGAGCTTTATATGGATTAAAGCAATCTGGACGAATGTGGTATAATCGGCTAAGTGAATATTTGATAACTAAGGGATATGTAAATAATGCTATTTGTCCATGTGTCTTTATAAAGAAGACTACAATAGGATTTTCTATTATAGCTATATACGTTGATGATATCAACTTAGTTGGAACTCCTGAAGAACTCCTAAAGGCAATTGAATGCTTAAAGGGAGAATTTGCGATAAAGGATCTTGGAAAAACAAAGTTTTGTCTCGGCTTGTAGATCGAGCACTATCCGAGTGGAATACTTGTTCACCAGAAGATGTACACTGAGAAACTTTTAAAACATTTCAATATGGATAAATCTTATCCACTTAGCACTCCTATGGTAGTAAGATCTCTTGATACTAAAAATGGCCTTTTTCGTCCGAAGGAAGAAAATGAAATTCTTCTTGGTCCAGAAGTACCATATTTGAGTGAAATTGGTGCATTATTGTATCTTGCACAATATACTAGACCTGACATTTCTTTTGCAGTTAATTTGTTAGCAAGATTCAGCTTTGCTCCAACAAAGAGACATTGGGCAGGTGTAAAACATATCTTTCGATATCTTTAGGGTACTGCAGATATGGGATTATTTTACTCAAAAGATGTATCCCATTCTTCGCAATTAGTCGGATATACAGATGCATGTTATCTCTCCGACCCACACAACGCCATTTCTCAAACTGGATATGTGTTTACGAGTGGCGGTACCGCAATTTCTTGGAGATCGTGTAAGCAGAGCTTTCCCGCTACCTCCTCTAACCACTCCGAGATTATCGCCCTCCATGAAGCTAGCAGAGAATGTGTATGTATAAGATCATTAATCACCCATCTCCGAAGTTCATGTGATTTACCTTATGTCACAAAAGTACCAACCATCACCAATGAAAGATAATGCAGCATGTATCTCACAGATGAAAGAAGGTTACATCAAGGGTGATCGAATAAAGCATATTTCACCAAAGCTATTGTATTCTCACTATCTAGAAAAGAATAAAGAGATATATGTATCCAGTAGATACAGTCGTTTGAAAACTATGCAGATTTATTCACCAAATCTTTACCAACAACAGTCTTCAGAAAGCTAGTTTATGGAATCGGAATACGACATCTGTACAAGAAGTAGACTCAATGAAGTTTCGATCAGGGGGAGTTAGTCTGGGATCTTGACGCATTGTACTCTTTTTCCTCGTCAAGGTTTTTATCTCTTGGGATTTT
Source organism: Papaver somniferum (assembly GCF_003573695.1). Taxonomy (NCBI): domain Eukaryota; kingdom Viridiplantae; phylum Streptophyta; class Magnoliopsida; order Ranunculales; family Papaveraceae; genus Papaver; species Papaver somniferum. The sequence continues at coordinate 125,800,010 of NC_039368.1, read as the reverse complement.
TCATTGTCTAGGTTTTAACGAGGCAACATATGCGTATCTACTTTTCTAGAATTGTTTTTTTTCCCCTTCGTTCAGGTTTTTCCCACTGGGTTTTTCTGGCAAGGTTTTAGTGAGACAATCTCTATGAAAGTGATGGACATCCAAGGGAGAGTATTATATATGTGGATGCCCACATCCATGTGTGATTCCTAAAACCTATCCACCAGAAGTGGAATGGTGAATAACCAAGTAATTACTAGTCATCTAATGTGGTGTCTCTCTACATGAAAACTAAATGACATGAAGCAACTTAATGGATTGCTACTACTTTAGTTAGTAAGCTACTTGATGTCTTTATGCATGGTATACTAGGTGGGTGTTATATACATAAGTTGACACTAATGAAGTTATGTGTCATCCTTATAAACATCTACATCATATTTGGTTCCCTATAAATACTTGTGAAGTTGTAACTATTTAGTTATCCCATTTTCTTATAAGCTTAATAAGAAATCACATTTCTCTCTTATATTTTCTAAAGTTAATTACGTTGAGATTATATCTAATATTAGTGTCTAATTAATATTATTAGTACCTTAATTATAACATTGGACTTTTTTTTAGATTGCCTTGAGAATAGATGTGAGAGCCTAATAGAAAAGTCTGCCTTGTGTTAAAATGAGAAACCGGAGAGAACGAGGGGGGCTCGACTTCATCCTTCTCCTTCTTTTCTTCTCCTTTTTCTCTGCTTCTCATCTCTACTGAGAATGTGAAAGAACTAGATTTGAATTGTGCATGAGTGGGCTTCGTGGACTAATGGAAATGTTGAGTTGCAGATGACGTTCCTGCTTACTGATTTGATGATGTGTTGGAGAAATTTCTCTTTTTCGTTTGAAGAAACTTGATTTGAGGCAAGTGATTTCCGCTTGATTGATCGATGTGATTTTTATCAATAGATGGGTTTGTGCTATTACACTTGATGGGTGTGCTGTTCAGGTATTTTGTTAAAATTTCATCCTAAATTGAAGTTGTTGTAAGCATTGTTTAGCTAGGGTTCTTACCGATTCGGGATTTGATCAAATTGGGTGATTTAAACTTAAATTTAAGTGATAATAAAGCATGGGTTTGTGGATTTTCACCCACTCATGTTGGATCGAAATGATTTTCTCACTGTCTGTTTCACCTGTAATCTCTTTACATATTTGGACAAATTTTTACATATAGATACCATATAGCTTTATATAAGGAGTAGTGAATTACAACACATGGGTTAAGCTAGTACAAGCAAACGATTATTATAAAATCTATGCATGAATAATTTATGGCTTTCAAAAGAGAAAAGTAGTACATTTTTTGCCTATGAACTGTTTGTTTAAAATGTTTATATGGTCGTTAGTCGGTTAGACTAGCTAGGTGTACGATGATGGACGTGAATGTTGGTATGCAAAGCTTTGTTCTGCTTTACAAATTTTGTTAGATACTTTTCAATTTTATATGCTTTTGAATTCTTGAATGTCACTGGAAATCGCAATTAAAGTGGTGGAGTATTGGACATTTGAGAATTAAGTTGGAAATAAAATGAAAAAAAGAATATATTTGGAGGTCTCTAGTTTGAGTAACCTTGTAGATTGCAGTGTATACTCATTTCCGTTATTAAACCATTAGCATTCACGCCGTCAGTGTGTACGAAATGTTGATATAGCTTGCCCCATTTGTAGAACTTAGAATCCTAAGAAGTCTGCCGATCCTTTACTGTCTGCATCATTTTTCTTAGAGAGTGATATCATGATTTAATTATTTAGATTTGGTATTTGATAGAATGAGTGTGCTAATGGCATCACAGTATATCAATAATGGTCGGAATAATAGTTGGCAGTAACATCATGGGTGAACTTATTTCCGATAAAATGGTAATCTTGATCGACTCTCATATTTTGTTGAGTTAGTCACGAGAACATGGTATACTTATACTAATTTGTCGACTAACATTGGAAATGTTTGCTGTCTGGGACTTGAGAATAGATACCTCGGTCAGTAGGGTCACTTCTAAATTGTGGTACAGCCAAGTACTTGACTGATTTTAAAGAGGACGTGGTAAGTTAACGTACCTAAGTAACGATACATGTTGTTGGATTGTTATCTAAATTAATGGGACTCTAGTTTAATGTAAATGGCCATCATTTTGTTTAACTAAGGTAAACCCGTTGCAGCTATGAGTCCGACTTTGAATAGTTTATGATGGTTGGTCATTCGCTTTGGTATATTTTTACTCTTAAATAGGGTACTATATATGTATATTTTGAACTGGTAGTGAACTTGGTTACGTCTAGACTGAAATGTAAGTTTTATTTGGGTGTCTACTGCGAAATTTCTCTTAAAGTCGTTAAGTACTTGTGCTGGGTTTAAACTCCTGGATTTGATTAAATTAATTGTCTCGCATTATTTAATAAGCATATATATACAGTTCTCCACTGTATTGCCAGACCCTCTTAAATTTATACCTTAGCTATTGTTAATTTCCAATTGTTATGAAAGTGGTGTGAATGGAGGTTGATTGTTTGTTGTTGGATTTTGTAGTGGCCTTGTTAATTAGATCGAAGATCTTAGAATTTGATCTAATTAAATTAGAGAAAATAAGTAGAAAATGTATAAGTTCTCTTTTACCAACTTAGTTGATTTCAAGTGGGAATATATGCAAGGAGAGTAGTTATACTGATCATGGTTACTTGCTTACAGTACTTGATGGAGATTCTCAAGTACGTGTTCATTTTTAATGGTTGTGTATTTGTATGTTGTTGGACTTAAACCAGTATGGTTTAATAAATCCAAAAGATTTCTTTTGAATGGATATAAGTATCCGGTAGAGTTTAAATTGTATATGGGTGGAACTCCGGGAGGAATTATACTATGTGCTAAATTTAGACAAATGGCGTCACAGTACAACGATGGCAACTGGCCAATGGCGTCACAGTACAACGATGGCAACTGGCCATATGAATTTTGAAATGGCAACTGGCCACATGAATTACCTGAATTGGCAACTGGCCATATGAATTATTTGAAATGGAAACTGGCCACATGGCAACCGGCCATAGGAATTATACTATGTGCTAAATTTAGACAAATGGCGTCACAGTACAACGATGGCAACTGGCCAATGGCGTCACAGTACAACGATGGCAACTGGCCATATGAATTTTGAAATGGCAACTGGCCACATGAATTACTTGAATTGGCAACTGGCCATATGAATTATTTGAAATGGAAACTGGCCACATGGCAACCGGCCATATGATTTTTGAAATGGCAACTGGCCATATGAATTGTTAGAATCGGCAACTGGCCGTGTTAATTATTGGGGTTGGAAACTGGCGAACTCCTATTTTATGCAATCAACCGTCTCTTATTTTTGGAAATTGGAACCCTTGTCGAATTTTATGAGTATTATGGTATGGGACATATGCTCATAGAATTCTGACCCTGACACTAATGAGATTTCCATTTTGTGCAAGATTATGAATGAACAAAGTTTTTCATAAGTGGGGTATCAGAGAGTCGGATCTTGCCAAGCGGGAAGAAACCCGGTTTCTTGGAAGTCCAGATTTTCTGATCTGCCACACCAATGGTATTTAAGTTGCCATGATAACAACATGAAAAGTTAATTTTAGGTGGAATGCAAGCTTTTTGAATAGATTCGGGTTTGTGTTATTAGTTTTTAATGCTCTCAATTAAAAAAAATCATATTATTTGTGATTTTAGGTTTTAGGGTTTGTTTTATTTTTTAGTTTTACTGTTGATATCTCATGGTTATGTTGATATCTCATGGTTATCCTATGTCATGTGGTATTCACCATTAGTGCGATTTCCTATAGCCTTTGGGCATTTCAACTGGAATTCGATGATATATTCAATACCATCAAGTATATCTTCAAAGACAATCAATTTCGGTGTGATTCAATCAAACAAGATCAATGGATACTGGAATTAGTTATGATCATGATGTTTAGTGCAAATTATCCTTTTTACAAAGGATTTTCTCTTGATGAAGAAGAAGAATTTTCCAAATGGTGGATGCAGAATCAAAACTCCATCCCTTTGATTACATCGATTACTTTTATGATCAATAATTATGTACTTTTATTATATTACAATTCCTATGTTGTGATATTTTGTTTTTGTATTTTTTTTGTTGTATCTATTCGATGTACTTGAATTAGCCTGTTCATGGCTTCCAATTAATATTATCTAAAGAAATTCTTCGTCTTTTTTCCTTCGAAAAAAATAATTTTTTTTTTATATCAATGCGATCATGCTTGGGCACAAAGGAGGTAAAAGTAGATTTGTGCCTAGCATCAATGTAGTTGTTCTCACAAAATTTCCAACACTTCATGAAAAACATGATAGGAAACTCATCGGGCTCAGAGATTTATCTTGTCATAAATCTTTAACAACGAGAAACACTTCGTAATGCAATCTAATCCCCTAGAATCTCAGGTTTCATAGTATTTATAAAATTGAATTGTAAAATAACTCTTTGTCTAGAATCTTCAGTTTTACAAGTTATGTAACACCCTCATTTTTCGCATGGTGCATGCTCAAGGATGTATCATTGGATGAGATGAAGCTTCATCTCAAGTTTTTGTTGCGCGTTCATGACATGTTGGTCCGAAACTGAAATTGCACCAACATTTGGTGCATCACGTTAGTGGGATGATGTCTAACAACGAAATTGCACCACTATGGTGCAATTCGCTAGTTGAGCATTGGCCAAGAGTTGAAATTGCACTACTATGGTGTAATTTCTGAAAATCGTTGCCGAGAAAGCAGGTGGACTTGGTACATGTTTATAGTTATAAAAATGTCAGTAAGACATATATAGGGAACGGGTGTTGGTTTAAGGTGCATTAAGGGGGAATGCACTAATAAGCCATAAAGCTTAGTCTGTAAAACACATGTATGCGAAAGCATCCTTATTCCACATTGCTTACTCGAGAGAGCATCGTGATGTTTAGGCATCATCGTTGCTAAACCAATAGTGTATCAGAATGATGAAAAATGCGAAAAAAGATGAATGTTGCAATAATTTTCATGACCCGAGATAGAGAATGCATACTTGCGAACTAAGTGACTCAATGATCCACACTCTTGTATATATCTTGTGAAAGACCCTTTGGTCTATATGGACTAGGCTTTGCTTGCCTTTGGCCTTGAAACATGAGTTGGCTGTAGTTGCTAGTTCCGATGTCGATGAACTAGGGTTCGTGCTTAATCTCTTCAAGGTATGAAAAATGGTACGTAGACATCCGTAATGAGTTGCACCATTTGTGATCCATCACCTTGTCGCTTATACCATATAACCGCAAGATATCGACATTTAGGAAACTCATATCATGTAGGCTCGGTAATGTGAGGAAAGCACTTGATGAGGTAGTTGCAATTCATTCCTTAGATTCCCATATATACTTCATATCAATCCATTTGACGTAAGCATGCGCCAATTACAAATTGAGAATGGCCTGAAGTGGAAGTTAATCAGTATGCAAGTTGGGGGAGCTTGCATAAGTCACTTGAATCACAAGGATGATGCAAGGCAAGTATGCCATGAGCCTGACCGATGCACCCTTGGCACGATCAAGATCAGTGCATGTTTTCATCTCAATGCCGACGCAAAGTAAGGAAGCCAGAAATAGGCTTGTAGTTTCCTGTGTGCAAGTCCAAGACATGCCTAGACAGGACTCAGAAGACAATGATACATGCAGATGTATCAATTTTAGTCTCTGTGGCTTTGCACTCTTTGCGGAACAAGGGTTCGTTAAGGCATCATGCTTGCGAAGCATGAACACATGCGTTTTTTATGGTGATGATGAAGTTTGATAATTGCGTTACGAATGGAGCGCCGGGAAGTTTCACCTTGTGTGGCTTGGCGGTGGAGGCGTAACTTTCCGGTCCGTCAAAATCTAATAATTTAATTTCTGAGAGAATATCACGAAACTAATGAGTAGTATGACCAATATGATTCATTATTCCATACTTTAAGCTTTTCTTTTAGACCCTTGAACTTCAACCACAACACATTACTACGAGTCCTTGCAAAATAAGAAGAAAATCATCACAATTCCACAAGGCCCATAACACCCGTCTAACTACAATTCCACAAGGCCCAAATGAGACATAATTTTTCTTTTTTTCTTGAACGGTTTTTTGGGGACCATGGTTATTTTGGGGGACCATGGTTTTATTTTGGGTAAAGACATTAGAAGTAAATCTAGGTCACCCCTTATCTAGATATTTATATTAATACCTAAATTACCCTCTTGATTAATTTTTTGGTAATGATTAGTTAGTGTTAGTTAGTGTTAATAATAGTTAGTGTAGTTATTACTAAAATGATTAAGTTAAAGATAATTAATGAGATTAAAAAATCAGATGGTTTTTGTTTTTTTTAAAGAAGCAGAATTATTGAGAGAGTAAAGTTGGAGAAGATGAAGAAGGAAAACATGAAAAACAAAGGATTTTACCAACCACAACCGGAGGAAGAGTATTTGGGTACCCATGTATGTTTCAAACTTAGATAATGTTGGTTGAATTGCTTCAAATTTTCAAAAAACTGTAAATTTTTAGGGTAGATTTGGGCTTGTTCGGTTACCTTATGTGAAGAACAGGTTACCGAACTCATCTGAAAGTGTAGTTCGGTTACCTTTTCCATATACGCAGGTTACCGAACTCGTTCTTTAATGGAGGCTTTTAGTTGTTCGGTTACCTTTTCCATACACACAGGTTACCGAACTTTGTTTATAGGACTTACAGAGTAATGTTCGGTTGGTTCGCAAACTTTAACCCAACAACATATCTAACCGAACTCCACATGTATGCAATTAGTAAAGAGTTCGGTTTGTCAAGAATTTTTGCGAACAAACCGAACATAGTGGAACAAGTTCGGTTAAATTGAAACTCAACATAGTAGGCAAAATAACACAGTTCGGTTACATTGGAAAAAAAAATCTTTTTGGAATATGAGTAGAGTTCGGTTACTAGATAGTTTTAGAAATTTTTGTGAACCAACCGAACAAGGTAGGTAAAGTTCGGTTATATCATAACTCAACATAGTAGGAAAAATAACACAGTTCGGTTACATTTTTTTTTTTGTATTATGGGTAGAGTTCGGTTACTAACTGGTTTTAGAATTTTTTGCGAACCAACCGAACTCCAAGTTCGGTTATGAAAAATTAAATTCGTGATAACCGAAGTGTTCTTCGTGTTCTTGGTTTCAGAATGTTCGGTTACAAAAACTAGCTTTTTTTAAAACTATTCCTAACAGAACATGCCACTTTAACATCCATTTAAACCATATTTTGATGATTACTACTCAATTTTCCTATCCAAAAACGAATTAAAAAGATTGATGGGTTTTTCAATCGAACGAGGAACGTCAAGGAAAGAGAGAAGAAGAAGAGAATAAACTTTTTTTCAAAACTAAAAATTTTTCATTGCTCTTTTGATTTTGATTTTGGTTAATAAATTTATTTAGATTAGATGTATATTATTAGATTAATATAAGTATTAAGTTAGTTTTAGTTAAAATTAAAGTAAGGATAAATGAATATTTACCTAACTTTGGGACACCCTTATAAGTATAGGAAGGTTAGCCTAATAAGACCATGGTCCCAAAAAAACCATCGTCACGAAAGAATGGTTTTTTTTCTTTTTTTTTTTGCTTTTCTTTTAATCACTGGGGAGAGGCAGATGCGGGATACCCCTGAAAGTGAATATATATGGGACCATCTGATCCGAGTGACATTTAGCTAGCTTAAAATCCTCGACGCAAGTAAGTAATAAAGAATCAAACACACAGCAGGGGTCACTTCACTTGTTTTATCCAATTAAGACAACAGACGTCTGTCTGTCTGTCTCGTACGTGGTGGTGAGTAGGTAAAATGTTAGTAGTATTCAAGCCACGTGCATGACCAGTATTGATACAAAAAATCCAAGAAGAATAATAGGAAAATCAGAGTTGAAATTCCTACAGTCAAAATACAAAAGTCAAACCTTGAAACCATCTAATGCTGATTCTGAAGCACTTGCCGACTTGCGAACCAGCAGCCAGCGTGTGTAGGAAAACGATGTAACTTGCAAACATGTGTAGGAAAACGAAAATCAACATAACCTGGAGGTTGTTTCATGTACACCTCTTCTTGAAGTTCTCCATGTAGAAAAGCATTTTCCACATCAAATTGATGAATGGGCCAATTGGAAGATAAAGCTAATGTAAGAATAATGCGTATAGTACACGGTTTGACAACCAGACTAAACGTTTCAAAGAAATCAATCCCCTCTTGTTGATTGTATCCTTTAGCAACCAGGCGAGATTTGCGACGTGCAATTGTACCATCAGGATTACGTTTGATTCGAAAAACCTACTTACAACCAATAACATTCATAGAAGGATGATATGGAACTAATGACCAAGTACCATTTTGAAGTAGTGCATTGATCTCGTCATCGGATGATGTACGCCATTGGGGATCCTTATGAGCTTGAGATATACAAGTAGGTTCAAGAGTTGAATCACATATAAGAGCATATCTTGAATTTGGTTTAAAAATACCATCTTTAGCCCTTATAATCATTGGGTGTGTAGTAGGAGAAGGTACTGTTAGAGCAATGGACGCATCAATAGAGGTAGACGTCATAAATGTGTCTGGTGTAGAGACCAAAGAAGATGTCGGCGACTGTTGCTGATGATTAGAAGAATTATGGACAGGTGGCGTCGAATGAGTAGCAGCAGGTACTGTCCGCAGCTGATAATTATCAGAAATTGATGGCGGCGGAAGAGGGACAAGAGCAGCTGTCGGTAATGGATTGACAATGAGTAGATGTTGTCCGCTGATGAGAGACAAATTCTGACGGCTGATGATTGGAAACAGTTTCTTGCGGTTGATGATTGGAAACAGATGCTGTCGGCTGATGATTGGAAACAGGTGCTGTCGGCTGAGAAACAACAACAGTTGTTGTCTGCTCATGATTGTCGGATGACGGTTCATGATTGATGAACACAGATGACGGCGCAACATTATGAATAATAGACAAGGATAGAGTTACCTGTGAAGAAGTCGACGCCGCGAAGGTGATGAAGCGGACACAAAGGGAAAGGTAGACTCATCAAAAACAACATGTTGACTGACGTATATTCGACCCGTAGGAATATGAAGACACCTATAACCTTTATGAGATGGACTATAGCCAATAAAAACACAAGGGGAAGACAAAGCATCCATTTTATGAGACCTATATAGACGCAAGTGAGGATAGCATAGACAACCAAATACACGAAGAGAAGTGTAATCAGGCGGAATACCAAAAAGGCCTTCATATTGAGAGGAATTAGTAACGGAAGTCGAAGGGACACGATTCATCAAATAACAAGCAGTGTAAAAAGAATCATACCAATATGAGGACGACACAGAGGCCATATTGAAAATAGTAAGACCAGTTTCACGAATATGACGATGACGACGTTCAATCAAACCATTTTGTTCAGAAGTATGTGGACATGAAAAACGATGAAAAATTCCAACTTCTTGGAGGTGTGGAGTGAGTTTACAGTACTCAGCAGCATTATCAGATTGGAAATTTTTTATCTTTCGATTAAAGAGATTTTCAACATGTTTTTGGAATAAAAAGAATAAAGAGAAAACATCATACTTTTGAGACATAGGAAACATCCAAGTAGAACGACTATACGCATCAATAAATATGACATAATATTTATATCCTTCATTAGATAAAATATGAGAGGGTCCCCATACATCGGAGAGAATTAAAACTAATGGATTCAAATAAACAGTTGTACTGGATTGAAAAGGTAACTTATGACTCCTATGCTCATGACAAAAAGAACAAAAACTAATAGTTTGGTTTGAAGCTGGAAGAGAAAACTGAGAAATAACTTTGCGAACTGTGCGCATCATTGGATGACCCATTCTAGCATGCCATGCTTGTAAACTAGCACGTTTTCCTATGCAAGCTAGAGGATATTGAGATGAAACATCAAGTTGACAGAGACCACCCTTCCTAATGCCGCGAAGAAGAACCTTCCCGGTACATCGATCCTTCACAAGACAAAAATTTGGATAAAATTCAAATAAGACATTGTTATCAGTGGTGAAACGAGAAACAAACAAGAGATTATGAGAGATTTTGGGTGCAAAGAGAACATTACGAAGCTGCAACTTACGGTTGGGAGTCCCTAAAATAGGGGAACCAACATTAGAAATTGGTATAGAAGAACCATTACCCATCTGTATTTGATCAGGACCAGTGTACTCAGTAGGAAATTGAAGACTAGATAAATCATTGGTGATGTGATCTGTAGCACCACTGTCAGGCGTCCAAGAAGGTGAAGGTAGAAGACCAGGTCCATAAGCAGCATAAGCCCGAGGCACAGAGGATGGTGGTTTACGCCTAGGTGGTCGAAAATTCTTGTCATAACGGTTCCAGCAGTCCCGAGCCTCATGATTTTGACGCCCACAGAGTTGGCAGCGTACAGATGAAGGATCTGAACTTACAGGCCCATGTTGGTTGTCAAGTGGAGTAGGCCCACGCTGATTATTAAACCGAGCAGGCTGAGATGAACCAGGCCCATGTTGATTCTGATTTCGTTGATTTCCAGGAGGACGAGATGAAGAGAACTGATTGTTAGACGCTACAGAAGAACCAGTTGGAGAAGAAAAACGATATGAGGATTGTCTGTTCTGCGCAACAAGATTAGCAACTGGCTGACAGTTGGACAGCTTCGTCGGTTGATCAATACGCAGTTCAAACGTCAGGAGGAAGGTGAGAAAATCTTCTACAGACAGTGAACTCATCGTGGTGGTTAATGATGTTACAATAGCATCATAGGTGCTGTCCAGGCCAGCTAAGAGACAGTGTCGGAACTCCTTGTCTGTGACAGTAGTGTTTGCTGCTACTAGACTGTCCACAAGATCACGAGCACGATCTATATACTGACGCATAATTTGAGAGCCTTTCCTTAATGCTCGTAATTCACAATGAAGGTGATGAACCTGAGTATCAGACTTTGAACCATAGAGAGATTCCAGATACGACCAGATTTCTCGAGAAGTCGTCAAACGATGAACATGACGAAACACAACTGGGGTAAGGGAGGAGAACAGCCAGCTAACTAGAAGTTTGTCCTGTTTTCTCCAAGAAAAATAGGCAGGATTTGGTAGATCAGCAACAAGAGTTGGTACAGGACAGAGAGTTTCACCAGTAACATGACCATCCAAGTCATGTCCTTGAAGATAGGGAAGAAATTGAGCACGCCATAACGAGTAGTTGGTATCGTCTAATTTTACAGTGATCATATGATGTGGTTGGGAAAATTGAAAAGAATACATGGTAGAGTTAACAACGGTGGACACAGTAGAAGAAATACTTGAGGAGATCGTAGAAGAGACTGTTGAAGAGAATGTAGAGGAGGTAGTTGATGGTTCTGTAGATATTATAGAATAGGATCGACTAACCTAATGATACCAAGACAAAACTAAGAACTTAGGGTTGAACAAGAAGAGAGCAGAAGAGACTAAACGTTTTGTTTTTATTAACTGAACTTAGTTTGCAGATGAGATACAAGAGATTATTTATACATAAAGCTTCCTTGAACAGCAAGGAAGGTAGGTTTCCTAATTTAAGACTGATTGCCTAAATTACAATTGCTTGAGAAACATGATACCTTGTGTTATTTTACACACGGATTATATGTTGTGTTAACAATCCTTGTTGTGCTTTCTTTCTGTCTGTGTAACTTTCAAACCAAATGGAAATGGGCAACACAAAAAACACTTGGTTGAGAAGTGAGTGAGCCCATTTAGTTTTCCTTTAGAAAGAATCGTTTTTTGGGGACCATGGTTTTATTTTGGGTATGACTTTAGAAGTAAATCTAGGTCACCTCTTATCTAGATATTTATACTAATAACTAAATTACCATCCTGATTAATTTTGGATAATGATTAGTTAGTATTAATAATAGTTAGTGTAATGATTAGTAAAATGATTAAGTTAAAGATAATTAGTGAGATTAAACAATCAGATGTTTTTTTTAAAAGAAGTAGAATTATTGAGAGAGTAAAGTTAGAGAAGATGAAGAAGGAAAACATGAAAAACGATGGATTTTACCAACCACAACCGGAGGAAGAGTATTTGGATACCGAGATATGCTTCAAATTTAGATAATGTTAGTAGAATTGCTCCAAATTTTCAAAAAACTGTAAATTTTTAGAGTAGATTTGGGCTTGTTCCGTTACCTTATGTGAAGAACAGGTTACCAAACTCATCTGAAAGTGTAGTTCGATTACTTTTTCCAAACACGCAGGTTACCGAACTCGCTCTTTAATGGAGGTTTTTAGTCGTTCGGTTAACAGACATGTTATCAAACTTTGTTTATAGGATTTACAGAGTAATGTTCAGTTGGTTCACAAACTTTATCCCAACAACATATCTAACCGAACTCCACATGTATGCAATTAGTGAAGAGTTCGGTTTGTTAAGATTTTTTACGAACAAACCGAACATAGTGGGACAAGTTAGGTTAAATTGAAACTCAATATAATAGGAAAAATAGCACATTTCGGTGACATTGGATTTTTTTTTCTTTTTGTAATACAGGTAGAGTTCGGTTACTAGATAGTTTTAGAAATTTTTGCGAACCAACCGAACAGAGTAGGCAAAGTTCGGTTAAATCATAACTCAACATAGTGGGAAAAATAAAACAGTTCGGTTACATTGTTTTTTTTTTTTTTTAATATTATGGGTAGAGTTCGGTTACTAACTAGTTTTAGAATTTTTTGAGGACCAACCGAACACAATATATTGGTTTTCATTGAGGAGTTCGTTTAAAACTGTTTTTTGCGAACCAACCGAACTCAGAGTTCGGTTACGAAAAATTAAATTCGTGATAACCGAAGTGTTCTTCGTGTTCTTGGTTTCAGAATGTTCAGTTACAAAACTAGTTTTTTTTTAAAACTGTTCCTAACCGAACATGCCACTTTAACTTCCATTTAAACCATATTATGATGATTTGTACTCAATTTTCCCAATCAAAGAACGAATTAAAATGATTGACGGGTTTTTCAATCGAACGAGGAACGTCAAGGAAAGAGAAAAGAAGAAGATAATAATTTTTTTTTTTCAAAACTAAAAAATTCCCCTCGTGTTTTTGATTTTGATTTTGATTAATAAATTCATTTATATTATATTCATATGATTAAATTTATATAGTTATTAAGTTAGTTTTAATTTAAATTAAAGTAAAGGATAAATTTGTATTTACCTAACTTTAGGACACACCTTATAAGTATAGAGAGGTTGGCCTAATAAGACCATAGTCCCCCAAAAGAACCATGGTCCCTAAAAAATGGTTCGGAGTAATAAGAACATGGAGAAAATCATCCACTACTAGTTGGGAGTTGTTTGAAATGGGCCTTACTAGCGGCTACTCCATGTTTTAGAGACATGTATGTATCAATCAAATTAAGAACCCTGATTTTGGGCATACCTAAATCTTTCTAGGCATACAAAACAATAGTCCCATCTTGGGTGACCTTATAAGGGGTACCCTATGGGTAGTTCAATTACCTATATACCCTTAATACAAAAATCTAAAATCAGTTTTCTAAAAAATCGAAATCAGTTTCCCTTAACATCTCCTCTTCCTCCTCCTCTAGCCGAACTCTTCCTCCTCCTGCGAAAAAAAGTTCATCATCGTGATTAATTGTCGATTCGTAAAAATTTGATCGTAGGTTAAACTCAACCACATAATGACTCGTGCAAAGAAAAGTAGGGACTAGGCAAACCAAATCGTCTTCTAATCCATCAATTGAAGAAGAAGAACCAATTGAAGATGAAGGTGTAGAAACTGAAAATCAACCACCAATTGAACGAGAAATTAAACCAACTGCATCTCCAACTCCGGAAATGAGGATAAGAAAGTAAGTTGTACAAACCCAATCTCCTATTTGCTGTTTTTCATCGATTAAATGACGGTTACAGTGTTGGGCTCGGCTCAAAATTGAGTTGCGTTTTTAGCCGAACTGTTCTTCATAAAAGCTTCCTGTAAGTGTATATGAACAGTTCGGCATGAAATTTCATGAAATTTCAAGCCGAACCTAGTCACAGATAGAGATGCGTAGGGGTTCGGCGTATTCGATAATCATAATATGTGCCGAACCTAGCACATTTACGAGGTTCGGCTATTACGATATTCTCAATATGTGTCGAACCAATAACAATATTTTAACCCAAAAAAATAACAAATTGATGTTCGGCTCATACGATTTTAGAAATATAAGCCGAACCAGTAATTATTTTTTTTCTGCGCTATTCAGGATGTTGTTCGGCTTACTATGAAACTTTCATATAAGCCGACCTAGTGTCTAGCAAAAGGGTTGGAATTGAAAATTATAGGTTCGGCGCATGCAATAAACAAATTCAGTGAGCCGAACCGTTCATCAATTGGTAGATTCGGCTCATAGATGTGAGCCGAACCTCAACCTGTTTCGCCGAACCATGATCCAAAAAATCATCTCAACAACCTTTATAATTCTGAAAATTATCTTAATCACTAAACAAAATATTTAATCACTAATCAATATTACTAACACTAATACGAAAAGGACAGATTTACCATTAAAAAAATTTGGGTTAAGGGATTATCTGATTTTACTATTTCACAATCTTTTTTGTCTTTATTCAATATGCCTAAAAAGATTTTGGTATTGCCGAAAATGAAGATTCCAAATTAAAGAGTTTAGTATGAAGACAGCCCCGACATTAGTCGTACTAATCACTAAATTATTTACTTGTAAGACTCGGAGTAATAATTAGCCTGCATAGAGGTGGTCGAGTTAATATAAGTGGACATTACATTATTTATTCATTTTGGCTGAACCTGTAGAGAAAGAAATGTTTGTTTGTTTTGTGATAAGGGGTATCTATCTATATATAAAGTGTGAATCAATGGAGCATGTGAAATTATACGATGACAATATATATTGTACGTAGCAGGAGAATCTATGTATATGGTTGTCTGTCCACTCCAGACTACTTATAATATTCTGACTTGAATGATTCTTGAATCAGTCGGCAAGATCTTCTTCTTCTTCACTACCGACTGACTGACTGACTGACTGACTATACACACTAGAGTGATGATATCGATCGATCTACCACATGTTAAAAAAAGCAGCACTAGTAATAAATTATCATTATAATTTAACTAATCTAATATCTTAATCCAAAGCCTAATTACAACAAATCTTTTGTTTAGTGGCGTTGGGAATAAAAAAACAAATGAAAATGGTACCATTGAGAAGCACAAGATGGAATAATAAAAAGGAACTCAGCACCGTGCACGACACCTATAAAAGAGAAGAGAAGAGAAGAGAATAGTACAGCTTGGAAATTGTTGTTTTCATTATATACAATTTTTAATTTTATTATTAAGCAGCTGCAGCGGGGTGCTACAAAGTCCAGTAACAACAAGGCATGAGAATTTGTGATGATGATTTCTTTACTTTAATCCATCCATCCACCACTGTAGTACTCTAGTACCACACAAAATTCAATTGATTACAGTATATAGCTAGCCGTTGCTATCCTGGTCATTCACTGTTCGACTCCTAATGAACTGATCAAGAAGAAGGCCGATTCCCGAGTCAAGAATAGTAATTCCAACATCGGGCTCTGACTCTTTATCTCTCTGTCACTCACTAGCTGCTGCCTTGTACTACAAAAATACACTATTCAATTATTTCTATTCAGTCTCTCTCTCTCACTCTCACTCTCACTCTCACTCTCACTCCACCATTGAAATTTATTGGATAGATAGAAGGAAAGGACATCACCAGTCTTTCTTCTTTTTGGGACTCTCTCTTAAGAAACAGAAGAAGAAGAAGATGATGATGATGATGATGATGATGATGAAACAAACAACTTCTTCTTCTTGCTACCTTTATTAGTATTACCTTCCTTCAACTCACCACACTACTCTTCTTCTTCTTCTACTCTATCTCTCTCATCCCTCAAGTAGGTAGAAGAGCTAGCCTGAAGAACATCATCATCCCTACCTTGTGCTCATCATCTCTGTCTAGTCCAAGTTTGCTGAAGGAAATCAATTAAAAATCATCCATGGAGACTAGATTTATTATTCTTTCCATTTCAGGTAATTTATTAACATTCCCACATTTGCTTTTCTCTACCTGCATTTTATATTTTAATTTTCACAGAGAAACAGATTTCATTCTTTGATGACCTCTAACTCATTCTTGTATGTTTAATTTTGCAGTGGTAATTTTGGCATTGTTTCCGGCGGCGAAGTTGGTTGCCGCTTCTAACTCAGTTGTAGGAATCAACTACGGCCAGATCGCAAACAATCTACCACCGCCTGAGAAAGTTGTACCACTCTTCAAATCAATCGGAGTCAACAAAGTCAAACTATACGACGCAGATCCTAGAGTTCTCAAAGCATTTGCGAACACCGGCATTGAATTCGTCGTCGGGCTCGGCAACGAGTACTTAGCCACCATGAAAGATCAGGCCAAAGCCGATGCCTGGGTCAAAACCAATGTCCAGTGTTACTTGCCGGCTACAAAGATCACTTGCATCACCATCGGAAACGAGGTTTTGACGTTCAACGATACCTCGCTGACGAACAGCCTCTTGCCGGCGATGCAGAACATTCACACTGCATTGGTCACCTTAGGACTGGACAAGAAGGTGACCGTCACGACGGCGCATTCTCTAGGTGTGCTTGAGACTTCCTATCCGCCTTCTTCCGGTGCATTCAGGAAAGATCTTCGCGGTTGCGTTAGCGAGATCTTGAAATTTCATGCTGATACAGGATCACCTGTGTTCATCAATGCGTATCCGTTTTTTGCTTACAAGGCCAATCCCAAGATTACGCTCGACTACGTTTTATTTCAGCAGAACCAAGGGATTGTAGATCCTAACACCAATTTGCATTACGACAACATGTTGTTTGCACAGCTCGATGCTGTTCACCAAGCTATGACAACAATGGGTTACAAGAGAGTTCAGGTGCTGATTTCCGAGACCGGCTGGCCTTCTAAAGGGGATGAGGACGAGGTTGGAGCATCGCCGGAGAATGCAATGAAGTACAACAATAACTTGATGAAATTGTTATCGCAGAAGAAAGGAACACCAATGAGGCCTAATTGTGATCTCAGTGTGTACGTTTTTGCAATGTTCAATGAGAATTTGAAGCCCGGACCACTCTCCGAGAGGAATTACGGATTGTTCAAGCCTGACGGTACTCCGGCTTATCAATTGTCCTCACTCACCAGTAGTAGTTCTACTAGCAGTGGAAGTCACGGCAACAACAACAACAACGGCAACAGTACCAGCATTATTGGTGGCACAGGCGGAGAGGATGGAGGACCGGCTAGTTACTTATCCTTCTCATCTAGCACGGCAAGTTCTTTCTGCAACCTTTAATTTGTTTACATTAGACATTTTTTGCTAACTTAGTAATGGACCCTAATTCATCCGAAGAACCAGGCCACATGGTCAGATTCTAGCATGGACCCTTTGTAGGCCAACTGACTAGATATTTATAACGGGTGTCCATGTTATAGGTAATAATTGATGGTGTGAAAGTAAAGACCATCCATCCCCTGCTGCAGTGTGTGCTAGGGAAAAATACAAAAGAGATAACATTATCTCTTTGAGCTCCATATTGTGATGCAATTCAACAACATTGTGTGGTGTTGTGACGCGGCCTAGTTACACATTACGCTATAGCGACAAGCGAATGGCAGTAACTTATGTCTTACACTGAGCTAATTTAGTTTTTACTGTCTTTATTTTACAGAAACTGGGTCATGGAAGTTACATCATATACTTTCAAGTGATGCTTTTCGCTTGCGTAAATTATGCACTTTGGAGAGCTGATGACAGTACTTCAAGACACTAGCTAATTCATTTCTCACTAATGGTAATTTATAAAAAATTTCAATGGTGAAGGGAGAGAATCAAAGGAGGCTTCAAAGCAAGGGAAAGGTAAAATTTACTTTATCAAAAGCCTTAATCTACTGCATCTTATCCTTTCTTTAGTAGACTTTATTTATCTCCAAAGTCCAAATTGTCTTTGAGGTTTTTAACCTTTTAAGTACTCAAAAGTTAACCCTAAGAAGAGAACATCTCAGTTCTCACTTCACAACTTGGGGTGGTAAGCTTTTAGCTGTTTTTGGATCCAATGTGTTGGTGTGTGACTGTGTATATTTCGGCATTGTTTATGCCAGGTGCCTACTATTAGTATAATTAGTCTGGACATATTTCTTTCGCTTTTTAGTTGGCAGTCACTTGCTATTGATGCTTATGGTAGCTCTTTCTTAATTTCTTTCTATTTTAACAATGCAGGATGAAGGTGGGGGGACTGGATTAAATTGAATAAACGCAAGGTTAGTGTAGTGATTAAGTTCTGGCATATTAATTATTTCTTGTATTGATTTATTTCATAAATGAATGTATTTAGTCTAGCAATAGACACAGATTAGTGTCTATTTTTGTTTTGTATTATTATTATTAGAAAGAATCACTTTTTATGAAATATTTGATGATCTTCTTCTTCTTCTAATGGAATTCCAAGGGTGAGTCTTTTGTTTTATAGCCCCTTGTCAAGTGGACATTCTAAATAGCTAGGACAATGAGTAGGATTATAATTGAAAGAAAAAGAAGCAGATTCATTTTCAGCCAGGCCAGAAGAGCACTTTGGCATTTGTATGCACACACACACACAGTCGCATGATAAAATGCTTCATCCTAAAATGATCCAAGAAGATAATGTTAAAACCTAATTGTCCTTGAACCTGTCTTATTATCTTCCTTCCCCACTTTCTTACTAGAATTACTAAACTGTAAGTCCCAGCAGTTCTTGAGCCATTGATGAGAACTTCAGCATACTTGACTGACTGCTGCATCTTAACCGTCATTGGTCACAAGAAAAAAAAAGCCCAATGCAAAGCCCAAAAGTTTCTAACGTTGTACTCGGCGAATGCCTTATGGTGGTGCACACTTTGTAACGATTGCTCTATTGAAGTCTGAAAATGAATGTGCACGAAATTGAATAGCTATGCATCTATGTCTATGAACTTAATTATGTTTCCAAAGAGGCCAATGATGTTTTCAACTGTGAATTAATCCCCTTAGAGCATCCACAACGTACGACTAAAACCAAAATTTTGGTCCAGAAACCACGCGCAGTCGAACGGATTAAAAATTAAAAACCAGACTAAAACCAAATATCAGATTATATTTGGTCTGGAATCCGGACCAAAACCAAATTTAGTCGAGCGAACATTAAGAGTGTGTCTGATACCGACCATAGGTAGAATGTCCGTTTATAGCGGGACGTAAGTATAGAATCCGTATGATGGTGGGGCGAACATTATACTTATTTTTGAATCAAAGCAAGTGTAAAATGGGGAGAAGGTATAATGTGAGTCTGATGAGAGGCGAACATTTAATGTGAGTTTGAATGAGGCGGGGAATAATGTGTGCTCGACCAAATTTTACTCGTACACCGTAGCGTAGCATCTCGTACTAAACCCAAATTTGGTCGATTTTTTGGTCTTTGGTTTTGATCGCACCATTACAGTTGCTTTTAAGGTCTCATATAACATATTTGGCGTCTACAAAAGCAGCAAGGAACTGGGAATCTGTGTATGGGTGGGCTAAATATCTTTTTTCATGAATACTCAACTGAAAAAAATGATAGGTACGGTAGTGTTATACGAGTGCCTGAAATCCAGAATGGAACCAAACATTTATCTTAGTGGGAGCACTTTTAACAATGAAGTTTTTGTATAAAGCATAGGCCCCAATATATTAGGTGGCCGTAGGCTGCTTCAAATTTTGGAAATTAAATGACATTGTCATATTTCGAAGCAAACTTGACTAATATATGCAATAGTATCCTTATACTATAGTTAAACTGACTAAGTATTCAGTAGAAAAAAAAAAAAAAAGACCGAAAAGTTTTCTTAGATTGCTCTGCTTCATCATCCTGGCGTAAGCATTCATTTCTTTTTCATGCTCTCTGCGATTTCCTTCCTGAGAAATCATCTTACAAGCATTCATCAATTAGTCCTTCTTTTTTGTGATCACCATTAGCATTTATACCATTTACAAAATTTGCTTCCAATCTACAACAATCTTTGATCGAAAGTTTTTTTCTAACAAGAAACATTCCAACAAAAAAAATTGCAAGAAATTATCCAACAAATTTCAAATCAACAGTAAAATGTTCATCAAGTTCTACATAAAAAGTTTCCAAACTAGCACTTGTCATTACAACCCAAATTTCCTCTCAAGCTGTTACAGACTCAGGCACTTCAACACAAATTACCATCCGTCCTGATTCTAACAACTTGAGTATATTGTTTCAAGTCTTAAAGCAACACAAACACCATTTGCAAAACCAAAAAATAAAAGACAATTTCAAAATTACATCTAACCAAAGCAACACACTGACCACCATTACCTATTCACACCAACACCATCACCAGATAAGAGAGAAAGCCGGCTGCAAGATTCAAAAAACAAAACTTCACTTACCATCATCCGAAACAAAATCCAGAAGGATAAGAGCAAGCATCAGAAGAGCTTTTTTTGCAAAAAAGTTGTTGATCATTTTCAAGTTTTTCAAAACCTGAAAATCTAGTTATTTCCAATACCTGTAAAGAGACCTCTAATAGTCATCTTCATCGGTGCTTCAGCCTTCCTCTCTATACCAGTCACTGCTATCCTCACTGTCAGATGATGCATGCGAAGTATTATCAGAAGACGAAGATTCCTCAACAATACCACCATTTTCTCCAATCACTTCCTCACCAGTCTCGTCCTCCAACATCTCCTCATCCTCATCTTGTTTTTCACCCTTTTGCATGGTCCTTGCGGATATCTTCGGATTTGCATGACCTGCTCCTCAATTTCCTCTCATGACATTACTAGTCTTAGTTTTTCATATTACTAACAATAAATATCTTCTAGGAGCTACATAAAAAACATATTACATAATATAATGTGGTACTTTTTAAATTTTCAAAATATAAAATATATGTGATTCATATGATATTTTTTTTTCATTTCCAAATGTAAATATAATTTTGTAATTATATTTAAATAATGCTTTCTAAAACATATTTAATGCTTTATTTCAAAATTAAGTATTTGAATAATGCCTTATTTGTTGAGTTTCTTACCTGGAATCATTTTCAATTTTATTGTTACAAATATGTAAAAGAGTTTCGAAGATTTTTATGAGTCATCAAATTTTCTCATCCCTTGATTTATGTTTCTCACTGGGAATCATATTTTAGCTTGTTAAAAAAACAGGCCTAAATTTTTGTTTTGCCCTAGGTTTTGTAAAGCTCGACGAGTAGCTTAGCATGATCATAATTGATAAGTGAAAAAAAAAGGATTCATTTTCAACACAAGCCAGAAGAGCACTTTGGCATTGTATGTACACACACAATCTCATGATAATATAGGAATTGTGTATGATTCCGTCGGCTGAAAGTCTTCACCGGTAATATGTGGAACCAATGTCGCCGGAGCTCTATATCGCATTACCTCTCTAGCAACAATTTCCTTGTAATTCATTGCCCGTAGGTAATTCATTGCCAGTAGATTCTCGGCTGTTATGAGCGTGTCAGACTCCGGTGACCATATCTCTGTTGCGCCCCCAAAACTAGCAGCTGATTAATCCAAGAAATTAGCTAAATAAAGAGGCACTAAGAATCCAAATCATTTACTTAAACATTCAAATAAGAAATCTACTACATAACTTAACCCAAACTAGCCCCGCTCAGAAATATTTTATATATAACTTCTCACAATGATACATATATAATAGTCATTTGGTTTACAAATAGAATATACAACATAATAAACATATCAGAAGTTAACCAACTAACGGACTCAACTCCTTGAAGCTTTCCCTGTGCAACTCTGATCTGTCTCTGAAACTGAAAGTGGAAATGGGTGAGCACATCATCCCTAAAAGGAGTACCCAGTAGGAATAACATTTAACTTTAAAGTAATCATAAGCAAGAGTCGGAAAACAATAGAGTTTTCCCAAACAATAAAAAGTGACCAAGTCACTCAAATAAACAAACATGTATATGGACAAACTCCTTCTTCAAACAATGTATAATATTGATGTCGTTTTGTTCCACACCGAATAATAATATTGAGGTGTATCGCCCTAGCCATGTGCATAAAAGTTGAATTCATGTAGATATAAATATGAAGGAGCGTATCCTATATAGCACAAGTGGAAATTCTCATTTCCCATAACAATTCATAATGACAAACAAAACATTACAAGTCCTTTCCAAATCGTGGAAAGATAAGAATCAACAGAACAATCGTAATGCAAACTAAATAAAGCATGGAATGTACAATCGGACAATGCATGAGTTTGTTGAACAAAGACTGTTGTAAAAGAAACAACAATGGTTACAAAAGAGTAAAATGTATTCTCACCTCTTTTGATGACGAGCCACGCCTACCTCGAGATCCACGTTCCACTGGTTCGTCCTTTGAATCGATCGTTGTTAATATAGACTAACTGTTAATCACACAAGAACTCTAAGAATCTAGTCAAAATGGCCCACACAAGAATCATACAAGTCTAACTAATGGTTCTACGCCCATTTATGTTTCTACCCTTTTCATCCTCTAACTTTAGCATGTATAAGGTTTACTAATTAAATTAGGTTGGTTCTATAGTCTAATAGATATGTCTTATGAATATCTACAACTTTGTAGAAGAAGCCAAAAAGGTCGATTCGGACCATAAGGGGTCAAAAATATCAAACTAAGAAAACATGGCACTAAGCCCAAGTCCATTAATCCGGCCCAACTCTAAGGCCTGGTCCATCTGGTCAACTGATAGTCTCTAACGGTCAATCTAACAGTCAACGAGTCTCTAACAGTCAACGTCTAAGGTCAGGTCAATAGTCAAGGTCAAAGCAAAGAAACCAACTCAGTCAAGGTTCACTGATAGTCTCAAGAATAGAAGCTCATACAATTACTAAACATTTCAATCATTCAAATAGAATTCAACAATTCAGTACAACTGTAATTTAAGCCTACCTGCAAATGCAGTATTTGCTATATCCAAATCCTCTCAACTCAAAACCACACTCCGACACCACCATTGCACATTCAGTCAATCACCACTCTTCTTACTAAACTATTACCAGATTAACAACAACTCAGTTTAACCCTTTCCAACTCCATTATCACAACCATACACTCATCTCTAACACAATCCTCATCTTCACTCATTACAGTTCACCTCCATAGCAATTCTTAACTCAATCTGCACTAATACAACTCACTAAAAACTCAACTCCCAACACCTGCGTCCACAGATACACTAGCAACATCACCATAACTGCAACTGCGGTTCCATGAACTTCAACTTCATTACATAATCATCAACATCCACAACACTAATTCAATCTCTCCACCAACAAGCCTCTGACATTCTTATTAACTCCACCAGCACAAGCTGAGTATGCAGTCTCACCAAAAACACAACTTGCACCACCACCATTTACAATAACAGCTCCCCTAACACTTCCACCTCCAACACCAGTTCTGCAATAACAACTCCAAATTCTACTTTCATACAACACAGAACTCATACCTAAACTATCATCACCTGCAACCTCATCTCATACCACACACACATACCACCACAAGAATTCAACCATTCCCTGCAGCTGTTGTTCACAATTCAACACCATCTCCATATCCACAATCACAGTTCCATTACGTATCAACTCAATTCTTAGCTTCATAAGTATTCATAAATACTCTACAATGAATATGAATAATTCTTTCAAATCAATTTAGTAAAACAATTACCTCAAGCTTCTGGACTTGAATTAATCTTCGAATCAACACCACCAGTTCTCAATTAAACCCTAACTTCATTCAATTCTTCACTGTATTTGAGGAATCAGTTGCTAAGTCCTCGAATCAATGAAATCCTTTATCTTTTTCTTCTTTATCACTAGTCGAATCCTCAGATCATTTGGTTAACCCTAATTTCTTGACTGTGAATCGGAAATTGAATACAGATTGTTCTTCTTTGTTCTCAATACACAAAACCCATTTCTCACACAACCCGTATCTTCCAAATCAAACCCCCTCTTTTAAAACTACAACTGGTTCAATCATGGTAGAACCCTAGTTCTTCAATTCTACCATCAGAACAACTCTACATCTTCAATTGACATCGACCCTCTTAATTCTCATCCACCAACATCCCGATTAACCCATCAATTTACCGCTGACCTCGAAATTAATCTCTAAACCCTAACCTCTGATTCCTTCAAATATCATCTCTTCTTCTTTTCTCCAAACCAACAAACATCAATCACCACCACCAGCCACCATCTTTGATAACTTGTCTAATTCTCGTGATCTCACAGCCTCAGAAAACTCGGAGAATCGCCAGAGGCGAAGAACAGAAGAAGAGGGAAGAAAGAAGAAGGAGAATGAAGAGAAATAGAAAGAGAAACGAGGGTTTATCTTCTCGAAATGGTGCAGATAAGGATGACCACATTACTGAGGCACCCACGCCATGGATAAGGGATGCCAAGTCGGTTTGTCTATAAACTGACTAATCTTTCCTTCATACTCATCCGATGATATCTTCTTCGTCCAGCGTCCGAATGACACGTTCGAGTAGTCCATTCCGCATAACTTTTCGAGATCTATCTAGCGGTAGTAATTTCGTATCTAGATCTTTGTTAAATTAATTAGCGTCTAAGACGTCTCTTGACTAGTCTAATAGCATTGACGAGTAGGGAGGGTCTTTACATTCTCCACACCTTATACATTTTCGTCCTCGAAAATCAAACCATCCTTTTGGTCTTCAAAAAAACTCCCCACCTTATAGAACAATCTTATCTACTATCTTAAACGCAAACAATATAAAACAAAGCACAAACCTATATGGCTTTCTACAACTAAAATTTGTGGTTCTAGGTTCAACTACGCTGATTTAATTTCTATCAAGTAGGGAAGTCTAATTTTCTTACACTAATTTCTATTTTATGAAATACCTGTCTCTAATTACAAGGGAGATTCCTACGAATCGTTCTAATTGAATTTATAATTATTGGTTTTCTAAAAATCATATCAACTTCTATGATTGGTCATCTCCGAATGCAGTTGCCCTGTCAAGGTTGGCCAAGCCTAACAATGCCTTCCTACGAACAGAGAAAACACAACCTTCACTATTCCCCAGTGTTGGATTAACTAAGTATTAATTTATTAAGATTAATTAGTCTCTAAACTTTTATCATAACTGGTGTAACTTAAAATTTTACTTTGTAAAATATATAAATAGTCCACATCATTTTAAGAAATTTAATCGTCAAAATTTATTTTATTTTATCAATATAAGTAATCCCAATTCGATTTTACGTCAATTTATAATATCTGATATTTTTAACTTTGTTGTAATACACTAATACTATATATATAAAAAAAAAATTAACTTAATTTTATAACCATTATCCAAATGTTATTTTCAATGTATCTATGTGTTTATTTCATTATGTGACCTGATATAAGTAAATAACCGCTAACAATTTTTCATAGTCGTTTTGTATTAATATTTTATTATTGTTATCACATTTATTTCTTATTTCTTAGACCGATAAAATTAATCGTAATTAATCATAATGGCAAGTTTAATTTTATTGATCTAGCTTTATGTCGCTAAGTAAACCTTAAGTTGTACTATTGATAAAAAATTATATTTTACTATTGTAGGAATTACCTATATGTACTATTATGGTGTTCTTAGTTAGTGGCAGGTCCACCCACTAAAGCCCAGTAACTGGAGGTCCATAATAAAATGAAAACAATAAAATTGGACCCAAATTTTTAGTCCCTGGTCCATACACGTGCGGGACCTTTTCTGTGCATTTTTAAAATCACTGAAATACCCCTTCTCTATGAGGTTTATAATCAGTTTCATATTTCTACTCAAGCTCATTTTTTCAGATCCATTTTTTTCTCTCTTTCCTCTCGATGCAGCTTCGAAATCTCGACATGGTTTTTGAAGATTGTTTGTTCCAGGTATGTTTTCTAATCATCTTATTTGATTCTTTGTTAGTTTTTTTTTTTTTGATTTGTTTTTTCAACCGAATCATGAGGATCAAATCGATTTTCATGATGTTTTATATTTTTTTTCCTTTTTGGTAATCGTTATAGATGTATTCCCAACTGATTTTGATGATTTGCAGTTTTTTTATTAATTTATTAGTGTTTTAGATCGGCTTTGGTTTTGTTTTACTCATGGATTCATCACTTAATTTGTATGATTCAGCAGTACATATATGTCGTACTGAAAATTGCTGAATCAATTTTGTTATTAGTTATATTTTCATCACT
Source organism: Papaver somniferum (assembly GCF_003573695.1). Classification (NCBI taxonomy): domain Eukaryota; kingdom Viridiplantae; phylum Streptophyta; class Magnoliopsida; order Ranunculales; family Papaveraceae; genus Papaver; species Papaver somniferum. Next base: position 125,773,532 of record NC_039368.1, on the reverse strand, counting down.
TTTTGGTAATCGCGTTATAGATGTATTCCCAACTGATTTTGATGATTTACAGTTTTTTATTAATTTATTAGGTTTTAGATCGACTTTGATTTTGTTTTACTCATGGATTCATCACTTAATTTGTATGATTCAGCAGTACATATATGTCGTACTGAAAACTGCTGAATCAATTTTGTTATTATTTATATTTTCATCACTTTTTTTGTTTGATACAGAAGTATATATATGGGATTCTAAAATAAAATTGTTTTGATTATATTTTTTTCGTTGATTCATTAAATTATACTGAAATATGTGTTTTGATTCGGTTATATCCAGAGTTTTTCCACTGGTTTTGGGTTCGATACATTAATACGTATATGTAATACCGAAATATGTGCTTTGATTATGTTATATTCATCGATTCATCAATTTTTCTTTACATGCAGTTGATTTTTAGTTCATGAATACGCAGTAAGTATATGACGTACTGATAGAACTTCTTCTGATTCTGTTTTATTCAGAGTTTTGCCACTTTTTTTGTTTGATCCATGAGTACGTATGCGAAATACTGAAATATGTGCTAGTTTTGTATAGCTTTTTTCTTTGTTTATCACCAGTACATATATGGAATACTGAAACAACTGCTCAAAAGTTTCTAACGTTGTACTCGGCGAATGCCTTATGGTGGTGCACACTTTGTAACGATTGCTCTATTGAAGTCTGAAAATGAATGTGCACGAAATTGAATAGCTATGCATTTATGTCTATGAACTTAATTCTGTTTCCAAAGAGGCCAATGATGTTTCCAACTGTGGATTAAGCCCCTTAGAGCATCACAACGTACGACTAAAACCAAAATTTTGGTCCAGAAACCACATGCAGTCGAACGGATTAAAAATTAAAAACCAGACTAAAACCAAATATCAGATTATATTTGGTCTGAAATCCAGATCAAAACCAAATTTAGTCGAGCGAACATTAAAAGTGTGTCTGATACAGGTATAATGTCTGGTATAATGTCTATCAGTGGTTTCTTCTTGGTGTTGCTTGGTAACTAACCTCTCAAACTTGAACAAATAAAAATCCATTCCATGGTTGTAGTGTCAGTATGACGTACCTGCCCAGTAAGAAGGAAAATGGTAGCTAGCCAGTAGTATTTACAATGCGAAATATAATAAAATAGATGCAGTTTTGACTTATTCGGGTAATGCTTGAGAACATGCAGTGGTTGGAGAAGTATCCAAGTTTTTAGGTTAAGTGGAAAATTGTCCGTGATTGTTTTAAAGGTATATTATTATTCCTATAGTTTATTGTGTAAAGATGGGAGTAGATATTAAATTACAACTTAATTACCTGGGAATCAGAAGATGAGTAACCGGATGAGGGAACTTCAAAGGGTTTCTTTGTCAAAATTGTATGTGTTCTCGAAGGGTTTCTTTGATAAAATTTTCTGTGTTCAAAGTCTTCGGACTATCGTATACTCCTATTGGTTGCTACAAGATGCTGATAATTATTTTTAAGTTCAAAAATCTTTTGCCAATGTTTGAGATAAATTAGCAGGTTGATCATCTTTGCTTTTTAATAACAATCGTAAGATTTTGGATACCAAGTTTACCATGGGTTAGCTCTTTTGATGTTGCGCAGCAGATCCATTGAATCTGATCTTATTATTAGAACTGGAAAAAAATGGAAAATAAATAAATTAAAAGCTATTTTGTAATGAAAGGAAATGTAGATAAAACAAAAGAGAAACTAATTTGTGATAAGAAGAAAATGAGATTGGGTGATAATAATCAGAGAAACAAAAATGAAAAGTGGACAGAGTTTTGCATTAGGGTATGTTTGGTAACCGTATTTTAATGGATTATCATGCCATAATCCATTATGTAGATTATAATGGATTCTATATGTGTTTGGTAACCATTATAATAATTGACTATTTTAATCATAATTGAAAAAAATCATTATTTTTGTAAATAGAAAAAAGTTGTTTTGAAATTATTATAATCAATTATTTTTTTCTAACAAACTTAAATTGGATTTTTTCTTCTTATCTTCTCTAATCTATCAAGAGAGAGACAACAAAACAACATAGGACTAAAAAAAAATCCTAGATTATTGTTTTTTCCTCTCCTTTTTGAGATTATTATTCTAAGTTAATCAATTGTTTGAAAAAAGTGTTTGGGAATATTTATTTTAAAAATGATTATATCAGAATCATTTATCAACTTATGATTATCTATAACCATAAATAGATAATCATAAATTTTTCCAAGCAAGGCCTTAGTTTCTAAAATGAGTGGGCTGATGGAAGCTTTAAAGAATGAATTTGATTGTTTGTTGATTAACATTCAGAATAACAATATGCCACAGGTTTAAATCAATCTTTGTTGTTGATCAAATATTGACATGGATGACATAAAGACAAAGCTTATTTTTACTACCTACTTGCATGACATAAACAAAAGATAAAAATTAACAAGTCAAACTTTTAAAGAATGTCTAACACCCCTGCTTAAAACAATGTGAAATAGCCTGTGTCGGTCATTCCCTAGTTATTAACATTATCCTTAGGGTCGGGTGTCCAACGGATGGTTGATGTTCCACCCGCGTCCAACTTGTGAAATCGACCGGTTTCAAAAGTTCACCCGCATTACATTCTCTAGAACAGATTGAGTGTCCACCCTCCAAAATGCGGATTGGTTTGAATAAAATCCCCAAATTTGGATGTTTTTGCTCACCCCTTTATATAAGACATGTATTGTTCAGTTTTCTTGAATCCAAAACATAAAAGCCCCATGTCAAGCCCAAATTAAACGACAAAGGGAGCGAGTCTGATTCTGTGCTCACTTCCTTGCGAATGTTCTTAGAGCTTCTCCAATGGCATGCGTGTGGAGATAAATGTCAAAATTCACCTAGGATGCACATACATTTTCTCTAAAATCATTTTCAACCCGGATGTCATAAATCAATGTATGCATGACTTTAGATAGAAAATGTCAAGGGAAATGTCTAGTTTTCCACATTCCCCTTGACATTGTCTATCATCCTAATCAGCTTTTTTAAATTAAAAATATATTTTATTTACTAAAGTTAATTCTAATACAATAAACAATCATTTTTAGATCTAATAAAATCTTAAAATGACTCAACATAAAATTTACATTTAATAAGAAAATAATCACAAACAACACCATTGGAGATGAATAACTTTTTTCACCTAAACTTAAGGAAAATTTGAAATAAAAATGTCTTGTTTGTGTTGCCACATATGAAATACATACAACAACCATTGGAAAAGCTCTAAGCGTGTGTTCACGGAATTGAAAAGCCATGCCGACCAACGTCTAAGAAGCGTGTGTTGGTGTCAGCCATTTAAAGCCAAATTTATTACATGCAATTCAATACGCGTTTTTCATGTTTCGTTCATTCATCATTAAAAGCCGAGTCTCCTCCTCATTAAAAAAGAGAAGAAGTAAATTGTGATAGATTCTCTCGATAAACAGATGATTGATCTTATTCCATAAACAAGAAACAAGAAGATTTAATCTAATCTATAATTTGGAGAGGAAAAACAAGCAAAGATCAAAAGTTAATCCATTGATTCCATTCCAGAAGATGACGTTTCTTGTTTTCGTTGATGATGAAGATCGATCGTTAGGAATCTGGAGGTTAGATTTTTATTGAATCAATCAATCTGCGTATCATATATTAGGTTGTGCTTGCGATTCTGTGAAGCCACTGCTGCCGTAGGTGCTTCTTAAGCGCACGCAATTTCAACAAAGTGGTTCCCCGGTGGTTGTTCAAGTAAGTCCCAAAATATTAAGTCAAGTAGTTTATGATTTTCTTTGTCGCAATTTAAGGCGAGATTCATGCATGTTAATTTTCTTGACCATTATTCTTAATGACCAATTTTTTTTTTATTTTTTTTTTGGAAGTTGTTGAATACGATGAGGAGGGGGAATATAAATATTCGAAAGAAACGATATGATCAGAGAGCTTATAAGTATCAAGACCAAGAGAGGTATATGATTACATATATCGACCTGCTTTTGTTTTGGTTTTTGTTATTTACTATTACTAATACTAATTGGAGAATTAACCAGCAGGGTACCAGAGTTTTTTGAAGACATTTATGATCCCATATACGATGAATTTATCAATGAGTATGATTCGGATGATTGGGGATCAGTAGATTCATTTGAAAATTTCAAGATCCGGTACAAAATATCTGCTGGTGATCAAGGAGGAGTTAAAGAAGCAGCTAGTCGTCATCTAATAAATGATACATGTGCAAATGATGAAACATTCAACAAGTACTGTTGATATACCTAATGACGGTAATACCACTACATGGGTGTGGTTTTGGAATGTTTTGCTTACTGTTTGCCATGACTAACCATGACTCTCATGGTTGTTTGTGGATATTCAGTGAATGGTTTTACAAGCCAGTAAGGAGAGGAAACAATGGTTGCAGTTGTGATAGTTGCGCAATGAGTTTTCACGTCGAGAAAAGTTAGGGAAGAACCCATTAAGCAAAGGAATAGTAATGATGATGCTTCTCTGGATTACTTGTAGGAGTTTTGTGAATGACTCAGTAGTGCTTCTTCTATTTGTGGCAGATATTTTGGTGCTGCGGGCTGTGAGTTGGTCCCTTATGAGCTCGGATGTGTCATGTGAATGTGTTGTTGTAGTTTATATCAATATGAGCTGATATTTGTTTGAAGATGAAAAGGAGAAAGCTGGACGTTTAAGGAGAAGTTTGAGTTTCTTTGCAAGGTGTTTAAGGAAGCGTTCAGAGTTGAGAAAGTTGTTTTGTATTGGTTACTAACATGGAGAAAGCGTTCAGAGTATGGCTAGATTGCTAACATGGAGAGAATCATGAAGGCACAAGCTTTGAGAGATGGAGATCAACTCTGAAATCATTATATGGCAGGCAATGAGAAAAATATTATAAGTTGCATTGTACTAATTTTCCAATCTATGTACTTTTTAGGATCGCAAATACATTCTTATTACGCGTTCCATGCTCATCTTTTGAATTCATTTTAATTTTAGCGTTCTCTTTTTGAAAAAATAGGGTACAGATGAACTATCTGACCGAACTGAGTTAACCAGGAAACTCAGTGATTTGAAGGACTGAAATGTCTTCTTAAGTGGGAAAATGTAGACGGGCAGATAACTGCAGCTAACTTTCTGTTTACCGTTTTTTCAAAAAAACAGGCAAAACAGGGATACATTTGCAAAGTTCAAAAAAAAGGGATACATTCGTATTTCACCCTTAATTTATTAATTAACCAGCAGGGTACCAGAGTTTTTTGAAGACATTTATGATCCCATATACGATGAAATTATTTCTGACGAAGATTATGATAGTGTATCAGTGGATTCGGTAGAAAATCTTAGATTAAAATTAAAAGGCAAGATTCGGTACAAAAGATCTGGTGATGATCAAGGAGTAGGAGTTAAATAAACAGCCGCTCATCATCTAATAATAACAACCGACCGATGTTCAGAGGATGAAATATTAAAGAAACATTCAACAATCCATAAAAGAAATCGATACGCAATACTTGATGATGACGACGAGGAGGAAAAACGTTGGGACGTGAATCGAAGATTAGAAGAAGAAGAAGATGCGCTTAATGGTGGTAATGCCACTACATGTGAATCAAAAGAATTGACATGCAATGTGGAAACGGGAGGCGCTGGAAATGGATGTGATTGGAAAGTATATCATAGTAAATATGTCAAGAAAATTATTAACAAGTCGATCATTGCAGAAAAGAGGCGAATTGCTGCTGCTGCTGCCTCTAATGAATCTCCAGTCGTTCTTGATTTTGAAGAAGAGACGAACACGGATAAGCAGAAGTGGGTAGCTTCATAGTGTAACGATGAGGATAGAAAACTCACCGCCGCTGCCATGGTTATAAACATTGATGGTTTCTTTAGAAAGAACAGAAAAGCAGGATATGGAGTTATCATACGTAATCGTTATACTGGTGTGCCATTCCTTGCTGCTGCTGCTGCGCAAGAAAGACAAGTTTCAGAGCTTTACCATGAGCTCCAGGCACTAAATAGATGCTTAGAGCTCGCAATAAAGTATGCGCTCCGTGATATTTATATAGTTCATACGTCTGCGCACCTTTTCATTGATATCGCCTTATGGCCTCCTTGTTGGTGTGAAGATGAAAACCATAATTCAACCCACAAGATTTTTTGCAAGAGATGCATAAAAGGTCACCTTTTTTTATGATTGTACTGACGAGGATTTGCAACTACATATTTATCCTCTCATTATGGAAATCAGGGATAATTTCGCTATGTTTGAAAGCTCTTCTGTTCGGAGTTACGGTCAGGTTTATAAAAAATACAATAAAGCTGCAGATTATCTGGCAAAGCTTCAGTTAAATAAAGAGGAGATGAAACCGCAAGAATTTTCAGAGGAACTGAAAGATATTCTTTATGAAGAAGCGTTAGGCGGTGATTTGATGACTGCAATTCGGCAATCAGGGTATGGAACAGATGACGAACCCATCTTCGGTAGTGAATACTATGATTAACAAACTTGTTACCGAAGCTTTATAAATTTCCGCAGAGGAGAAATAACTAGTTAGTTTATGTTTATTTACAATGTAACAATTAAAACGTATACGCCCGTCCAAAATATGAAGAGCTTACAAGCATATTTGCTAGCTAGCTCTCAAGAGAATAGTGGCCACTTTTGCTCACCTGTAGCATATGAAATTATATTCCTTTTTAGTGGCGAAATATGTTGTACTGCGCTGAATGCAGCAGCTCGTAATATATTGAAAGGCCCAAGATCTATAGAGTATGCCTATTGAAAGCTATCCAGTAAAGCCATCATCATTAAATTTGCAGACAAATTTCTTCAATAGAGAGAACTGCATACATGAAAAGGAGAAAAAGTGTTTCCATCAATGCAGACAACTCGATTTCAAAACCAAGTAATTGAAGTTCCAAAGATCAATTACATACCTCTCCAATGTCAGTCCCTACAGCAATGCCATCATCAATGATTCTAACGTAGTTTGATAAGAGAAGAAGACAATACGGAGATTGCAGGTGTTGAGAAGGGAAGAAAAGGATGAGAAACAGAAGAACAATGAGGTTTAAAAGAAGGGAAAGATAGATTTGCAATGAAAGAGTCGTTTTGATAATAATTGATAATAATAATGTGTGTCTTACAAGAACTTAATAAGCCTGTTTATATAGGCATGAAAACAACCTAAAAATAGTAAAACTCTAAAAGAAGAAATAAAGAAACTCTAATAGAAGAAGTTCTAGACTTGTAACACAAGTAAACCAAAGAATCAACTGTGACAGTTGATACAGCCTAAAGGGATCAACTGTCATTGTTGATACGGAACAATTGGATCAATTGGGACAGTTGATACATTGAAAACAGGTAGATGTCCTACATCAGTCACCCCCTTCTTGAGAAAAACTCGTCTCTGAGTTGCTTGAAACAAGTAATAGGTTATTATCACCATGAAAAGTGAAAATCTCTTGAACATTGAACACATTAGAAATGTTCCATTCCTTGGGCAGATCAATGACATGTGCATTGTCACTGATTTTTTTTAGGATTTTGAAAGGCTCGTACTTCTTCATCTTAGTCTTGTTATAAGTACCAACTGGAAATCTTTCCTTCCGTAGATGAATCATTACCAGCTCTCCTTCTTGAAAAGTTTTGGATCTTTTATGGTTATCTGCAACATCCTTGTATTTAGCATTAGACTCTTCAAGATTTGTTTTTACCTCCTGATGTAGTTGAGAAGCTTGCTCCAACAAATTATCAGCTTTGACATTGGATTTAAGTAACTTATGAAATACAACCAAGTCTAGTAAATGATTAGGTACCTTTGAATAAACAATTTCAAATGGAGTTTTACTTATAGATCTGTTCGTAGAAGTGTTGAATGCAAACTCCATGTGAGGCAGCAATATATCCCATTGTTTGTTGTTATCAATGCATTTGGCTCGAATCAAATTGCCCAAAGAACGATTGACAACCTCAGACTGCCCATCTGTTTGAGGATGTGAAGTAGTACTGCAAACTAGTTCCCAAACGCATCCATAAAGTCTTCCAGAAATGGCTCAAAAATTTTGTATCTCGATCAGAAGTAATAGACTTAGGAATGCCATGCAATCGAACTATCTCTTTGAATAATAAAGATGCAACATTTTAAGCATTTGTAGACTTTTGCAGGCTATAAAATGAGCCATCTTGGAGTATCTATCACAACAACCATCACTGAATCATTACCTCTAGATGTTCTAGGTAAACTACGAATGAAGTCCATGCTAATGTCCACCCATGGAGCTTCTGGAATTGGTAAAAGGAGTGTAAAGTCCAGTGTTTTGAACAGTACCCTTAGCTTGTTGGCAAACCATGCATTTCATAACGTATTTTTGTACATCACGCTTAAGTGAATGCCAATAATAGCGTTCCTCTACAAGTGCAATAGTTTTATCTTTGCCAAAATGGCCACCAAGTCCACTTCCATGTTGTTCACGTATTAAATGAAGACGTAAAGAGCCACTAGGAATGCAAAGAAGATTACCTTTAAATAAGAATCCATCTTGAATGATAAAGTCATCAACTCCATGAACCAAAGAACTGCATTGTTCCCAGAGTGACTTAAAGTCAGCATCTTCAGAATAAATCTCTTTGATATAATCAAAAGCAAACTCTCATTATGAATGGTTGCTAAAAGATGTCGTCGTTTACTCAGTGCATATGTAACTTGATTAACCTTCCCACTTTTATGTTTGACAGAAAAGGTGTACTTGTTAATTGTGGATAACCACCTATCATGCATACGATTAACCTTTGTTGAAGTTTGGAGATACTTCAAAGCATGATTATCAGTATTAATAACAAACTCTCGATGAACCAAATAAGTATGCCATTGTTTAAGAGCTTGTACAAGTGCAAGTAATTCCAGTTCATATGTAGACCACTTTTTCTGTGTCCCACAGTTCTTTTCACTATGATAAGCAACTGGATGTCCTTCTTGAGATAAAACTGCTCCAATTCCAATAATAGAAGCATCACAATCAACTTGAAAAGGCTTGGAAAAGTCAGGCAGTCCAAGTATAGGAGCTGAGCATAGTTTTTCTTTTAGAGTATTAAAACTTTTATCAGCCTCTTCAGTCCATATAAACTGTTCATTCTTCAAACAATCAGTAAGAGGTGCAGCAATGGTGCTGAAATATCGCATGAAAACGCCTATAAAAAGAAGCTAATCCATGAAAACTTCTCACCTCTTTAATACAAGTAGGAACGGGTCAATCCATAATAGCTTGAACTTTAGAAGGATCCACATGAATACCGTCGGAAGAGAAACTTCAGTTGACATAAATGTGCATTTCTTCAAGTTCACAAACAAAGAATTGTCATACAAAACTTTGAACACCTGAGAAAGATTATTAATATGCTCTTTTGCACTTCCGCTGAAAATTAATATGTCATCAAAGTACACAATGACAAACTTGCTCAGAAACGGTTGTAAAATATGATTCATGAGCCTCATAAAGGTGGTAGGAGCATTAGACAAACCAAAAGGCATAACAAACCATTCATATAATCCCTCTCTCGTTTTGAAAGCAGTTTTCCATTCATCTCCAATTCTGATTCTAATCTGATGATAACCACTGCGAAGATCAAGTTTAGTGAAAATAATAGACCCTGCTAAAAGATCAATCATATCCTCAGTACGAGGAATGGGAAACCTATAAGGAATGGTTATACGATTCAAAGCTCTGCAATCGATACACATTCTCCATCCATTATCTTTTTTAGGCACCAGAAAAGCAGGACAAGCACAAGGGCTATTACTAGGTCTAATTAATCCTTTAGTTAATAAATCATTAACTTGACCCTGTAAAATTTCATGTTCAGTAGGATTTAACCTATAATGAGTTTGATTAGGTAAAGAAGCTCCAAGAATAAGATTAATGCAATGTTGAACATCTCGAAAAGGTGGTAAACTCACATGTAATTCTTCAGGAAATAATGCATGATATTTAGATAATAAAGGTTGTACCTGAGAAGGAACTTGTACTATAGGTTTGGTGTCTTCATGAGAACTCAAAGTGTGAGTTGAATGTAAAGAGCGAGAGATAGTAGCCACCAAAGCAGTAGTCTTGGAATCAATATGTTCCTTAAATACTGAATAAGACTTGGAAGGAAATAAAGTTACTCGTTTACCATCTTTGTAAAAGGTGTAAGTGTTCTCAAAACAGTTGTGAACTGCTCTAACATCATATTGACATGGTCTTCCAAGTAGAAGATGAGTTGCAGTCATATGGATAACATCACAGAGCACAGATTCTTCATATCCAACAAAAGAAAACTTAAGAACACACTGATGAGTAATCCTCTGTGAAGATGAACTATTCACCCAACCTACAGAATAAGGAGTAGGATGTGGTGTAGTTGGTAAACCCATCTTATCGACAACAACAAATGCAATGTAATTGTCGACACTTCCACTGTCAATGATCATATCACAGACTTTGCCTCCTATAAAGCACTTGGTTTTGTAATGTAGTTTAATAAGAGAAGAAGGAAATACGGAGATTGCAGGTGTTGAGAAGGGAAGAAAAGGATGAGAAATAGAAGAACAATGAGGTTTAAAAGAAGAGAAAGATATGTTTGCTCAGAAAGAGTCCTTTTGATAATAATAATAATGTGTATCTTACAAGAACTTAATAAGCCTGTTTATATAGGCATGAAAAGAACCTAAAATAATAAAACTCTAAAAGAAGAAATAAAGAAACTCTAATATAAGAAGTTCTAGACTTGTAACACGAGTAAACCAATGAATCAACTGTGAAAGTTGATACAGCGCAAAGGGATCAACTGTGGAAGTTGATACGACATAAAGGGATCAACTGTGAAAGTTGATACGACATAAAGGGATCAACTGTCATTGTTGATACGGAACAATTGGATCAACTGGGACAGTTGATACATCGAAAACAGGTAGATGTCCTACATTAGTCCCCCCTTCTTGAGAAAAACTCGTCTCTGAGTTGCTTGAAACAAGTAATAGGTTATTATCACCATGAAAAGTGAAAATCTCTTGAACATTGAACACATTAGAAATGTTCCATTCCTTGGGCAGATCAATGCCATATGCATTGTCACTGATTTTTTTCAGGATTTTGAAAGGGCCTTACTTATTCGTCTTAGTCTTGTTATAAGTACCAACTGGAAATCTTTCCTTCCGTAGATGAATCATTACCAGCTCTCCTTCTTGAAAAGTTTTGAATCTTTTATGCTTATCTGCAGCATCCTTGTATTTAGCATTAGACTCTTCAAGCTTTGTTTTTACCTCATGATGTAGTTGAGAAGCTTGCTTCAACATATTATCAACTTTTACATTGGATTTAAGTAACTTATGAAATACAACCAAGTCTAGTACATGATTAGGTACCTTAGAATAAACAATTTCAAATGGAATTTTACCTGTAGATCTGTTTATATAAGTGTTCAATGCAAACTCCACGTGAGGCAGCAATATATCCCATTGTTTGCTGTTATCAATGCATTTGGCTCGAATCAAATTGCCCAAAGAACGATTCACAACCTCAGTCTGCCCATCTGTTTGAGGATGCGGAGTAGTGCTGAACTGCAAACTAGTTCCCAAACGCATCCATAAAGTCTTCCAGAAATAGCTCAAAAATTTTGCATCTCGATCAGAAGTAATAGACTTAGGAATGCCATGCAATCGAACTATCTCTCTGAAAAATAAAGATGCAACATTTGAAGCATCTGTAGACTTTTTGCAGGCTATAAAATGAGCCATCTTGGAGTATCTATCCACAACAACCATCACCGAATCATTACCTCTAGCTATTCTAGGTAAACCAATAATGAAGTCCATGCTAATATCCACCCATGGAGCTTCTGTAATTGATAAAGGAGTGTAAAGTCCAGTGTTCTGAATAGTACCCTTAGCTTGTTGGCAAACCATGCATTTCATAACGTATTTTTGTACATCACGCTTAAGTGAAGGCCAATAATAGCTTCCCTCTACAAGTGCAATAGTTTTATCTTTGCCAAAATGGCCACCAAGTACACTTCCATGCAGTTCACGTATTAAATGAAGACGTAAAGAGCCATTAGGAATGCAAAGATGATTACCTTTAAATAAGAAGTCATCTTGAATGATAAAGTCATCAACTCCATGAACCAAAGAACTGCATTGTTCCCAGAGTGACTTAAAGTCAGCATCTTCAGCATAAATCTCTTTGATATAATCAAAAGCAAAACTCTCATTCTTAATGGTTGCTAAAAGATGGCGATGTCTACTCAGTGCATCTGTAACTTGATTAAGCTTCCCAATTTTATGTTTGACAGAAGAGGTGTACTTGTTAATTGTGGATAACCACCTATCATGCATACGATTAACCTTTGCTGAAGTTTGGAGATACTTCAAAGCATGATTATCAGTATTAATGACAAACTCTCGATGAACCAAATAAGTATGCCATTGTTTAAGAGCTTGTACAAGTGCAAGTAATTCCAGTTCATATGTTTTTTTTGTGTCTCAGAGTTCTTTTCACTATGATAAGCAACTGGATGCTCTTCTTGGGATACAACTGCTCTAAGTCCAATAATAGAAGCATCACAATCAACTTGAAAAGGCTTGGAAAAGTCAGGCAGTGCAAGTATAGGAGCTGAGCATAGTTTTTCTTTCAGAGTATTAAAATTTTTATCAGCCTCTTCAGTCCATATAAATTTTTCCTTCTTCAAACAATCAGTAAGAGGTGCAACAATGGTGCTGAAATATCGCATGAAAACGCCTATAAAAAGAAGTTAATCCATGAAAACTTCTCACCTCTTTAACACAAGTAGGAACAGGCCAATCCATAATAGCTTGAACTTTATAAGGATCCATATGAATACCGTTGGAAGAGATAATATATCCCAAGAAAGTAACTTCAGCTGACATAAATGTGCATTTCTTCAAGTTCACAAACAAAGAATTGTCATACAAAACTTTGAACACCTGAGAAAGATGATTAATATGCTCTTTTGCACTTCCGCTGAAAATTAATATGTCATCAAAATACACAATGACAAACTTGCTCAGAAACGGTTGTAAAATATGATTCATGAGCCTCATAAAGGTGGTAGGAGCATTAGACAAACCAAAAGGCATAACAAGCCATTCATATAATCCCTCTCTCGTTTTGAAAGCAGTTTTCCATTCATCTCCAATTCTGATTCTAATCTGATGATAACCACTGCGAAGATCAAGTTTAGTGAAAATAATAGACCCTGCTAAAAGATCAATCATATCCTCAATACGAGGAATGGGAAACCTATAAGGAATGGTTATACGATTCAAAGCTCTGCAATCGATACACATTCTCCATCCATTATCTTTTTTAGGCACCAGAAAAGCAGGACAAGCACAAGGGCTATTACTAGGTCTAATTAATCCTTTAGTTAATAAATCATTAACTTGACCCTGTAAAATTTCATGTTCAGTAGGATTTAACCTATAATGAGTTTGATTAGGTAAAGAAGCTCCAGGAATAAGATTAATGCAATGTTGAACATCTCGAAAAGGTGGTAAACTCACATGTAATTCTTCAGGAAATAATGCATGATATTTAGATAATAAAGGTTGTACCTGAGAAGGAACTTGTACTATAGGTTTGGTGTCTTCATGAGAACTCAAAGTGTGAGTTGAATGTAAAGAGCGAGAGATAGTAGCCACCAAAGCAGTAGTCTTGGAATCAATATGTTCCTTAAATACTGAAGAAGACTTGGAAGGAAATAAAGTTACTCGTTTACCATCTTTGTAAAAGGTATAAGTGTTCTCAAAACAGTTGTGAACTGCTCTAACATCATATTGACATGGTCTTCCAAGTAGAAGATGAGTTGCAGTCATATGGATAACATCACAGAGCACAGATTCTTCATATCCAACAAAAGAAAACTTAAGAACACACTGATGAGTAATCCTCTGTGAAGATGAACTATTCACCCAACCTACAGAATAAGGAGTAGGATGTGGTGTAGTTGGTAAACCCATCTTATCGACAACAACAGATGCAATGTAATTGTCGACACTTCCACTGTCAATGATCATATCACAGACTTTGCCTCCTATAAAGCACTTGGTTTTGAATATATTATGTCTTTGAGAATAACATGGTTCAGTAAGCATGAGTGGTAGAATCATTCCAACAAAGTGTTCACCATAAGACGCATGTAAATCAATATCTTCAGCTTCTTCATCTGCATCAGCGTCAAAAATTTCAACATCCTTTGAATCAGTTTGTGCTGAGTATCTCCAATGAAACCAGTAAAGCGCCTTCAGTCAGCTGAAGAGTGACCAAGTTGATTGCATTTATCTCCACGATATTTCGAATAAATATTAGTATGCTTGTTTGGAGGTGGAAACTGATTTTGCATCCTATTAGAAAATCTGACGCTTGCTGACTTAGGTTGATGTTGTGGAATGGCTTGAGGCTCAATAGGAGATGGTAATATAGGTGAAGTATTTGGGGTAAAAGTCGGCTGATCAAAATAAAAACTCACTGGTTGTTGCTTGTATGGTTGGTTTGCACTTCTGTCATGTGGATCAACAAAGACAGTTGAACCTTGTGAATATGGATCAGCAACGATTGTTGATCCCTTTTCATCCTGGTAACTATAAGAATAGTTAAATGGTTTGGTAGGTTTATAGTAATGTTGATAACGAGCTTGGCGAGGAGTTGGTTGTCTGGAAGTATTAAGGACACGCCTTTCCACCTTTATAGCTTGTTGTATAGCTTCAACCATTGTGAAAACTGATTGAACTATTCCCTATTGAATAAGAATATTCAAACCTTCAATAAATCTTGATACCAGTTGTTCTTCCGTCTCCTTTAGCTGATTATGAGCAAGAAGATTATAGAATTCTGCTACATATTCCTCTACTAGACGTGCTCCTTGTCTACAGTTTTGAAGTTTAACAAACAATTGTTATTTGTAATCCTGAGGAAGAAACTTAGCTCGTAATAACTTGCGCATTTGTTTCCAAGTACGAATATGAGGTTTTGAAGAAAGAACTCTGACTTCACTGAGGTTTTCCCACCAAGCAGCGACACCTCCTTTAAGCTTATATGCAATAAATTTAACTTTAGAATCATTTGGAATCTCCATGAACTGAAAGAAAGCCTCAACCTCATAAAACCAATCTAAGAGTTCTTCAATTTTAAAACTGCCATTAAAACTTGGAGAGTCAGCTTTCAACTTGTATTCTGGTAAAGAACTATAAGGATTTTGTGGTGATTTGAGCCTTTTTTCATCGATCCAAAGTTGTTCTTGCTGTGTTTCTTCAAGGTCGTCATCATCATTGTTGTGCATAGGGAACTTTTTTTGGGAGTATAACCAATAAATCCTTCATGTTGTAAGGTTCTCTTTATCTTGTGCATAATGTCATCAGGAATATCATCCTTCTTGACAAACGGATTCTTTATTGAAGATGATTGTTTCTTAGCTTCATCCAGTAGTTTTAAGGTTTCTTCATCATCAATCTTAAGAGTTGTTACAAACTTGTCGAAAATCAGATGAATATCTTCAATCTTCTTCTCAGAATTTTCAAACTGAGTAAAGCAAGTTTTCTCTAGCTTAGTTAGGTTATCAGAAACCGTAGCAATATTTGTATTTATGGTAGAAATATTGGTATTAATTGAAGCACTAGCAGTATTCCTTGCAGTAATAAGATCGGTAAGCTTGGTAATAGCAGCATTGAAGGCTTCTTGAGTAACGTAGCCAGCCATAGAGATTTTTGTATGATAAATAGTGGAAACGTCATTCTTTCAGAGACTACTTTCACTACTTTTGGTGGCACCTCCCAAGAACATTTTTCATCTTTATCAAGTAAACCTGTCTGAGGATGAGGACCATACCCATAGTCTGGAGCCTTGTTTACTTCCCTCACAAAATTGTCCTCAGACGTCGTTTTACGATCAAAGGCTTCGGCAGGGCTCATAGTCCATACAATATTCCTGAAATTGTCACCAATTGGTAAAAGTTCAATTGGACCTGAAGGAAAGAACCTCTGCCACGCGCACTGGTTTTCAGCAGTATGTTCAACAGTGCATATGACTGCATTCTGTGAATATTTCCATCCAGTTGTTTGGATTCCTGCCAAGTGCCAACTCCGTGACACGTGACTGTCCACCATCAGCACCGACCTGAAACAGTCAATGGTTTAAGTTGCACATCTTTGGATATATTTCTCTTTTCAGAGATTTGCTTGAAGTGCAACAAAAGAAGAATGAGTCATTTTCTACAAGGGATGTTGCCCGTTTTTTTATTCGGATTCAATACATAATCTATCAAATTGAGATTACCACCAACTTCGCATATGAGGTACTTGTGATCACTGATCAAGCTTAATATCTGGTGATTACAACATTCAAATGCCTTGTCAGCGGAATGCTTGCTAGAAAGTCCAAAAACAAAACTGACTCAGTACAGTAGAAAGTACTATCTGAAACTTTAGAACCTTGTGCATTTCAAAATATCAAACTTTCATTTCTACTTTCCCCTTGGCAATTTTTTTTTGGTAGGAAACCAATTCTACATCTCCATAATCCACCTTAACATTCCCAAGGAAAACAAAGAAAGTTGATGAAGCTCCACCAACTTTGCAACAAGATAACAGTCCATCTTCATAAGTCTGAGTCACCATCACTAGACTATGATTTCAAAACATCAAGGATTCAAAACATTAAGGATTTCAAAACATTAAGGATTCAAACCAACCCGCAAAAAGAAATTACTTGCTATCCCACACTTAAGCTGGTTCTCCTACGCATTTGAGGCAAGCTAATTAGCACCTTGAAGGATGTCCCAAATACAAAATATAACTCTTTGAAAAGCAGTAGCATTGCGACGGATAGGAGCTCAACAAACTATGAAAAGCCATAATAGAAAAGAACAATTAGAGAATTATTCATCCATTCACCAGCAGTGCTATGTAAAAATTTCGACAATGATAAAAGGTTAAAACAATACTCTTACCGGCGCATTATTAGTAAAATTCTTCTTTGAAACTTTGATTGTGCTGATGGTGTTTGCAAATTTCTTTTTTTTTCTTTTTTTTGCAATCGTATGAATAAAATTAAGGTTATTTTTGGCGAATAATCACTATGAGTAAATCACCCTTGATAATAAGAAGCAAAGGACCAAGAAACAAAAAATACAACACATCAAAATAAGAGTTCACAAGGGATCAGACGAACAAATCCACATTAGTATTTAGTAGAAAAGGGATAAGAACTCGGAGTTAACTCACTGTAAACCTTGTTCAAATTTCCTACCAATCTTCTTTAGTCGGATCAGATTTTAATATTTTGCATTTTTTAATCTATTCTTTCTCTATCATATAGTTTTAAATCAGATCTTTCTAATCAATATTCTATTTATTCTTATTAGGTCGGTGGTGCTCTTGGATGATGGCTTTAAGAGTTAGAGTGGTTTTGCCTGACTTTTTCCTTATCATCCGAACCCAAGTTGATTCAGCACTCCTTCTTTAAGTGTAGATTTGCTTTATTCTACTGCGGATTTCTCTATACTCTTTATAATCATTTATCACCCTAATTATCCCTGACGTTTCTCTCCCACGCTTATGGCAAATTTAAGGTCCAACTGCCGTCATACCTCTATCATTAGGTTTTACATAATTAAGAAGAAATCAAACAAGTGTCCAACATTCAGTCATGAAAACAACGGCCACCAATTTTATATTACTTGATTCTTTATCGTTTCTTCTCCTTCTCTGTATACAAATTACTCTGAGACACAAAACCTTTCTTTTATTCTCTCAATAAAGCATAGTTTTTCTCAGTTCCAAGACATGGAAAGTTCTCTGTTTTCCAGCAGATTGAAATCTCTAAAGCTCCCTGATATTACAACTGAAGATTTGGTTCAAGGCGCTGCTAACTGGAAGTTCAGTTTCTTGGTTAAAATATACTCCATCAAATCTTTACCGTTACTGAACTAGACAAGGAATTGAAAAAGTTGTGGGTCAAAAGTAAAGAGATCTTTATCAAAAAGGAGGATGATGACACGTTCATGATAAAGTTTTACTCACAAGAAGAGTATGATGTGGTATTAAAGTTTCGTCCTTGGTTTGTTGAAGGCGATCTCATGACACTGGTGCCATGGGATCCATCTATTCCGAAGAGTTTAGTCGATCTTACTAAGGTGCTTTTATGGCTTCGACTATATAACATGCAGCCATAATTTGCTTATCCGCCCATCGTCTCAGGAATAGCATCAGCAATGGGTGAGGTGAAGGAACTTGACCCAAAGGATTGTGTTGTTCCTAAGGGTAAAGTTCATAAAGTTCTTGTGTTGCTAGACGTTCGCGATCCATTAAGAAGAGGTTTTTGGCTCAAAAATGCTGTCAATGAGGAAGTTTGGTTGAGAATCTTTTACGAAAAGCAACCTTTTAATCTATGTGGACATTGTTACACTATAGATCATAAAGATGCTGAGTGTGAAATGATTGCAAAGTCTTTTACAACAACAAAGAGTATTTCTCCCAACCAACTCTCTAACATATCCTCCATCATGGAGTAACCCGGACAACAGGGGAGCGAGACCAGGTATGATGGAACCACAAAATCAGCTACCGCCTTCACAAAATCAGCTACCGCCTTCACAAAATCAGCATGCAATAGTAGGTCCAGCTTTAAATGAGGAAAAAATATTGCATGAAACTACAAATATAAATACGGGACAACCTTCTTCATCTCAGCAAGTGGAGACATGCACTCAAAGACAAGAACAGTTGATTCCTTATTCTAATCAGATAAACAACTCAACAGCCTTGACTGTACCGGTCTCCACTATATAATGTGATTCCCAAGGTATGTTACAAGTTGTGATGAATAAAAGTATGGAGAGAGATGATGTTATAGAAAGGAAAGGGAAAAGGGTGGGAATTGAGAAGGGTAATTTAGTAATATCTCAGATCCAAAGCAGAATAGCTATAATGGAGAAGATGCAAATGTTCTTGGTTCATCTGTTTATAATATATTAAACAGACAAGTTGGTGGTAATATGAATCTACTGAGGAATTATTTGGCTCTAGGAGAATTCGATCTATCTTTGGATGACTATAATGCTCAAAATGTTGATCCAGATGAAATTATAGTCAAGGAACCATTACAATCTTTAATCCGCCACTTTGAAATGAACCAGTCAAGACAATATGAAGCTAGTTCTCATGTGGAATCTGCAGATAATACTCGTGTAAGCTTGGATGATAATGCTCAATCTAATTTCAGTCAATCTTACCCTGGAACAGTGTCAGAGCAAAACCACTTGAAGTCTCTCCAAGAAGAAATTCCAAGAGTCTCTCACCAGGTATATTTTATTTTCAATCTCAGCAAACTAGATCTGATTTCCTGTCATAATCATTTTAATTACTTGCATAATCATCTCAATTACTCTATTCTCTTGCATACAAAATTATGTTTTAAGTTTGTATCTAAGGGTTTTAACTCTGTCATAATGAAGATGGTTACATGGAATGTACAAGGATTTGCATCTAAAGACACTAGAGATTACTTAGCTGCCGTTATAAAAGATCAAGACCCAGATGTAATTTTCCTCTCTGAAACTAAGATTAGTGCCGATAGAGCAAAATCTTTATGTCAAAGGTTTTATTATCCTAATAACTGGTTTGTTAGTTCTATTGGTCTATCTGGAGGGTTGATTCTTCTTTGAAAGAATTTTTCCTTGTGACATAGTCTGTAGTGCTGATAATATGGTTCATGTTCTCATCCAATCTAATCCATCAAAGGAGGAATGGCTATTAACCTACATGTCTGGGTCCACTCATATAGATGACAGGAAAATGCAATGGAATTTTATTAAAGATCTTAGTGAAAATGTTTTTCAGCCGTGGATAGTTTTAGGAGATCTCAATATTCACATTCAGAATAAGGGACAAAGTGCTTCTAGCTTGTCCTATGATAATTGGGTTAGATCTGTAATCGATTTTGATGGCCTTATGGATCTCGGATTTATAGGACATAACTATACATGGACTGATATGTTAAACGGTAGAGGATATAAAA
Organism: Papaver somniferum; assembly: GCF_003573695.1. Classification (NCBI taxonomy): domain Eukaryota; kingdom Viridiplantae; phylum Streptophyta; class Magnoliopsida; order Ranunculales; family Papaveraceae; genus Papaver; species Papaver somniferum. The sequence continues at coordinate 125,753,417 of NC_039368.1, read as the reverse complement.
GACGTCGACTCGATATGGCTCTCCATAATGGATTATGGATACAATATTATCCAGACTCTAGAGTATTCCATCTACCATTTAGAGCTTCGGATCACTGCCCAATTCTTCTCTCAACGGAATCTAAATGCTCTCGCCCTTCTAAAGCTTGGAAGTTTTATAAATGTTGGCTCAGAGATTCTTCGTGTTCTAATATTATTCAGCATACTTGGAGTGCTTCTATAAACCGTGACAGATTCATTGATAAGTTAAATAACACTAGGAAAGTCTTAGCTAAATGGAACCGAGAGGATTTTGGTCATATTGGTGAACATGTCAGCTATTACAAAAATTTGTTTTCTCATTTACAATCACTACCTTTTAGTGATTCCAACAGTGAGCAAATTCAGATTGTGATACAACAGTTATCTCATTGGGAGAAAATTGAGGCTGAATATTGGAAACAGAAAGCGGGTGATCATTGGATTATGGAGGATGATAATAACACTGCTTACTTTCACTCAAGAGCAAATAGGAAGAGAGCTAAGAATACATAACTGCATTGAGAGATGCTAGTGGTCGAATGTATCATAAAAGGAATGAGTTAGTGAATTTACTAACATCTCATTTTTCCTCTATTGCCACAACCACTAATCCTCAGTTGAATGACTCTCACTTTCATATTGTTGATCAGCTTATTAATGAGGAAGATAATAAAAGACTCATGGAAACACCAACTAAAGAAAAAATATTTGAAATTCTTAAAAGTATGCCTAGCTGGAGTGCTCCGGGCCCAGATGGTTTTCCGGTGGGCTTTTATGTTTCTCAATAGACTGCAGTTGGAGATGATATAACATCCATGGTGCAAACTTTTTTTACCAGAAAATTACCTCCTCAGATGAACCATACAGTCACTTGTCCCATCCCAAAAACCAATCAACCATCAACTCCTAATGATTTTAGGCCCATTGGTCTTTGCAACTGCTCCTATAAGATAATTTCTAAATTAATTGTTGTTAGGATGAAAACTCTGATGAATAGAATTATTTCACCTTCTCAAGTTGCTTATGTTCTGAAAAGGCTTATAAATGATAACATCATTTTAGCACATGAGTTAATTCATTCGATGAAGAAGTCAAAGAAGAAGACACCTCTAGTGGCACTCAAGCTGGATATGTTGAAAGCTTTCAACAGACTAGAGTGGTCCTTCATAGATAAAATGCTACTTCATATATGCTTCTGTGAAGACTGTAGGAATATTATTTGGGAATGCATTTCAACTACCCCAGTTTCGATAAGACTGAATGGCAGTACTTGTCCTTCATATCATCCATCTAGAGGTTTACGACAGGGAGATCCATTATCTCCCTATCTTTTTATTATGTCTATGGAGTATATTTCTAAGTCTCTAGAACATGCGCAACAGAATAAAAAGGTAAAAGGAATAAGTACTTCTCTGAAGTCAGTTCCCATAAATCATCTTTTATTCGCGGATGACTGCCTGCTGTTCTTTCATGCAACTGAGGAAGGCATACAACATATAACTGATCTCCTGCAACACTTTGGTAACATTTCTGGTCAGCTTATTAATTATTTTAAATCTTCGGCCTTCATTTGTGGAGATATTTCACATGAGTTTAAACTATCTATTACTAGAAGGTTGGGGGTTAGAACATTATGCTCATCAGACAAATACTTGGGGTTACCAATTTTACTAGGAAAATCAAAAACTTCTTCCTTTGTCTCTTTGAAAGATTCTTATGTTAATAAGTTTCAGGGATGGAATTCTTCAACCATGAATCAAGCAGCTAGGACAACAATGGTGAAGTCAGTGTTAAATTCCATTCCTTCTCATTACTTGAGTAATTTTCAGCTACCAAAAAATACTTTAAAATAACTGGATGCTCTTCAAAAAAACTTCTGGTGGGGGCATAAAAACAACAAAGGAATTAACTTTGCAGCTTGGGACTCTTTTTTGTGTGCCTAAACAAAATGGAGGTCTCGCATTTAGGAATTTACAAAAATTCAACCTGGCTTTATTAACAAAACTTGCTTGGAGGTTGTGTACTGAAATTGAGCAACATGGGTCCAGAATATGAAGCTCAAATATTCACCTCATTCTGAGTTCTTGCACATCCAACAACCTAATCAAAATTCTTCTTGGATTTGGAAAGGAATATAAAAAGGATTAGTTATAGTTAGGAAATATTATAGATGGGATATCAGATGTGGCACTAAAGCTCTCATTTGGTATGATAAATGGATAATAGGTTCAGATCATCCTCCAAGTCCCAGAGAAGATTTTAGAGAACCGACTAAGTTGGTATATGTCTCAGATCTTTTACTCTACAATCCTAAAAGGTGGAATGAAGAGTTAATTAGGAAGGTTTTCCCAAACCAAACAGTGCAGCAGATCCTTAGTATGTACTTACCTCAACATGGTAATGATAAATTGATTTGGTAGCCAAATAGAACATGTGATTTCTCAGTTAAGTCAGCATACAAGGTTCTCTCAGTTAATACTAATGGTCAATTAAGAGTCCAGAGCCCAGTCTCAAACAACACTTGGAAGAATCTGTGGAAGTCTAGATCCCCACATAAGATTAAATTATTCTTGTGGAAATGTCTACGGAAAATTGTTCCAACAATGGAGAAAATAGGTCACTACAAGAGCAATATAAACACCCTATGTCCTATGTGTGAATCGCAGGAGGAAACATTACAACATCTATTAATTGAATGTGACTATGCGTAAGCAATGTGGTTAGGAATGAATGTTAATGTGCACAGCATAATTAGTCAACAAATTTATGTTTCTACATGGATAGCTAGCTGGTTCTCAGACTCTGTTACTGAGGATGAAAATATACGATGGCAAACTATCTTAATGTGCACAGTCTGGCAGATATGGAAGAATAGGTGCATTAATGTGTTTCATAGAAAGAAAATTAGTCCCTGGTTTGCATGTCATGAAATAAGGAACCATGTTAATCTTTGTCTTAAAGAAGACATTAATTATATAAACAACAAGAATAAAAAGCAGTCACAACAATAGATTCCTCCTTCATCTAATCAACTGAAGATTAATGTAGATGTTTCTTTTGATCTTAACACAAAAGGAGATTGGAATTGGATTAATTATTCGTGACTCTGCAGGAACAGCTAAAGAAATCAGAGGCGGGTACTACCATGGAGGAATAGATCCAGAAAATGCAGAGTGCTTGGCTATGAAACAAGCAATCACGTGGGCCAAAGAACTCAATCTTCAATCTAGCAACTTACTTTTTGAAGCAGACTGTATAAATGTCACCAGTTCTATCAGCAAAGCTAACTCTGCATTCCACTGGACAAATCAGAATCATGTAGATGAAATAAAGCAGATGTTATTGGATTTCTCTTCCTTTAATGTTAATCATGTAAAAAGAACAGCAAATAATGTGGCTCATGTAATAGCTAACAAAGCTAAAGCATGTAAATCTTGTTTTCATTTTGCTAGTAACATTCTCATAGACATAGCTGATCTAGTAAGGGAAGAAAGGAAAATAACTAAGAAATTACGAAGTATGTACTTTGGTATGTTTTAATATATAGTCCTTTGCATCCAAAAAAAAAATCACCCTTGACAATAGCTCCCACTTGGCCTAACCTCCCTCATGCGGTTAGACTGGTCTCCAGAACCTTATGGACGGTGCAGCCCCAATCAACAATACAGTTTTCCTCCAAGCACTCTTGATATAAACACCCACTTATCAGTTAAGGGGTCCAGTCTTCCTTTATATACTCGCTTTCCGCAAGAGAAATTGAAACCCTAGATTGGTTATCTTTTTCCTTCTACAACCACCGCCTCCGCAGCCATGGTAAGTCCTTCAAATCTCATCTCATTCTATTTTATTTAAGTTTTGATCTTAACTCTTACTTGTTTTGATCTCGTAATCGTTCTTCTTATCTTTGTTCTGATGATTAAAGTTATATTTTGAGTAGATCATTACTGAAACCGAGTTGTTTTTTTTTCATTTTCTCAAGTTTTGATTAGATTTATTCAAAACCCAGACTGATTTGGGGTTGTTAGTTGGATTCAAACAAAGGTTTTAGCTCAATTTAGGATTTTATGTTTTGGTTTTGTTCGATTTTAGATTTTGTGTTAGGGTTTAGGTAAAAGAGCCAGTGATGTAAGGATAATATTTGCTACTCTTGATGGGGGTGGAAACCCCTTCTGATGATTATTTATCCACCAAGATCTCTGAGGCTTCATATGTTTCATTTTTTATTTTTTTTGATTTAGTGATTTTTTCCCCTGTTTTGGTTAGAATTGATTTCCAAGTTGATTTGCATTTTGATGCTTTTGTTGTTGTGTTATAGGTTTCGATGGTATGAGATTTAGGGTTGTTTGTGGAATTGTTGTTTGGGGGTTTCAATTTTTGTTGTTGTTGTGTGATGATGTATAGAATTTTGATGTGTTTAAGAAGGCATGATGTGCATTAATAGTTTTTTACTTGTATGGTTTATGTTTCTGTCTAAAAGAGGAGATTAGTGCCTTCAATACCATCGTCCAGTATTCACAGACCATGTTGACCCGTTCCTAAAACATTAACGTCACAGCAACCTATCAACTTCTTCCATTTGTTTTCAGACACCATCACCTTTGAAGGTTCAGTATGGTTTGTGAATACTTGTTGATGGTTATTGGAGGCATGAACAGCATTGATAGTAGTGGTGTTGGTAAAATAGGAATGTCAGGTTTTTGTAGTTTTGGTTGTAGTGTTTCTGGATTTGTACAGTTCTTACTGTTAGTGGCCGACTGTATTCCCTCTTATGTGTGTTTCCCTGATTTGGTTAAAAGAAATTCTAAGATGATTTATTGCATACTGATGCCCTTCAAATGTTTATTGTCCATGCAGACTAAGCGCACAAAGAAGGCCGGAATTGTTGGCAAATACGGTAAGCTGTTGCTATTCGAATGTGTATTAATAATATTGCCTCTTGGCCCTCTTGAATTCAGGAAGTCGTCTTGTTTATGTCTTGTTTAGCTGAGCATAGAGCATTGAACCTTGGTGTTCCTGTGAATAAGGGTCAACTTTTTTCTTTGAACTTTTTTTTTTCTTTTCTTTTCTTTTCTTTTCTGAGAAATTGTCTTGATTTGTTAAGTTCTTTTGCGAGTTTACCTTATATCTAGTGTGAATATGGGTGTTCCGTAGACTGTAGTTGAACTCTTCAGACTGGTAATGCTTGTTGAATATCATAGAACTCTTGAGACTTGTAATGCTTGTAGAATATCATAGAACTCTTGAGACTTTAATGCTTGTAGAATATCATAGAACTTGACCATAAACTTTCTCTTGGAATATATTCAACTTTTCATTACAATCTTTTTACACAAGTACAAGTACAGTATATACTTTAGTATTTTCTTTTGATCAACATGAGTTTGTTTATTTCAGGAACAAGATATGGTGCCAGTCTGCGAAAGCAGATCAAGAAGATGGAAATCAGTCAGCATTCCAAGTATTTCTGTGAATTCTGTGGAAAGGTTTGTTGTTTTTTCTTTCTTACATGGGTTTCAGTGTATCTTTGTTATGTTTTGTTTTTCCTTGTATAATCGAGTTAGTAATCAATTCCGTTCCTTGTGCAGTATGCCGTGAAGAGGAAGGCTGTCGGAATTTGGGGATGCAAAGACTGTGGCAAAGTGAAAGCTGGTGGTGCCTACACATTGAAGTAAGGCTCGCTCTCATGTTCACTTTCCAGTCAATATCCGTATGCTAGATGCAACGTTAAAAGCTAACCTTTTGATTGTTCTTTTATCTGTTGTGTTTCTGTATTTCAGCACCGCTAGTGCAGTCACTGTGAGAAGTACCATCCGAAGGTTGAGGGAGCAGACAGAAAGTTAGAGCTCATCTGTCTTTTGTCGTTAAGCTTCTTTTTGTTCTTGAAGAAGTATAGCTATACAGTACAAGGTTTCTTGTTTTGTTTTTGTTCTTCAACCTGTTATCTTTGTTGAAGTTTGATTTTAGCACGGTTGCCTGCCTATGGTGTCTGAGCTTGATCTAGCTTGTTGGATTAGGAGGCAGTAGGTCATTATTAGAGTGTTATATGACTTGCCAGTCCAGATATTATTCAAAGCTTATTGGATGCAGATTTTGAGTCTTAATAATTTCTGTAAACTAGTAGGTACCTACCTTGATAGTTACTTTGCTATTTGTTCTTGGTTAAAGAAATTTGGTATGGCTTATTCCTTGCTTGGAAAAGTGGCATCAGAACCTTGGGTTGAGTCATCAGGGAGGGAATGTTATGTGTTTGAATATCTTGACATAAAAAGAGACTTTTACTTCTGTAACCAACTACGCTCTTACTTAAGTGGTTGTCACTTGGCAACTAGGCACTCATGCTTGAAAAACGTACAGGAACGCTGCTAAACATATGCATTGTTAAGATGACGATTCAGGCATCTTTGTTACTGGAGGTCTTCGCTTGCAACTCAGTTCATCTTGAAATACTTAAATACTTTGGCTAGTTATTGCACATTAAACCTATGTCTGTAATAGAAACCTACCTATGTTGACCCGCATCTTAGATTTCTTTAGTAAATTGTATGATGACCCTAAGGAGAGATTCCATGATTAATTTTTTAACACCATATGCATGTTAAGAGTGGTATTTTCCGAACACAAGTCCAGGTTACTAGAAAACAAGGGTAACAACTAACAACAGCCATCTAAGTAGAACTAATTCAAGAAAGACACAACAAATCCTGGAATGTCCAAAGCCTGGCGCCTAGTATTTAACGAACTATCGTGTCCAGTCAATTGCTGAAACATGTTAGTTGCAGACCTTACATACACCTTATTTCAACACCAGCTACCTCTAAATAACTGCAAGTACAACACACTTAGCAACGAGTTTACTTACTCTTTCCGACAGATGATGCAGCAGACAAGGAGAAAGCCTATTACTTCTGATAAATTTAATAGCTCTAAAGATTAAGCAATTGAGAAGTTTTCTCGCCATCGACTTGGAGCATACATTCTACTCCTGTAATCTCATTTAATTGATAAAAGAAACACAGTGATAGAATTCCCTTTGATAATGATTTAATACTATGTTCTAGAGTGACCACAACCTCCTCACAACTGGACTACTCCAGATACAACACCAACAATTAGGAGCTTGGATATAAAATTCTGAGTAATAACGTTATTACAGTACTCGGTTATATGATGGGGTCAGGTAACACGTCTAGGTTTGTTGCATCAGTACACGCTGAAATATGAAAAGAAATTAGACATTTGATGACTTCAAAATTGAGCCTCTACAACAAGGGATGTAGTTTAAACTTTCCACCGCACCTTAGTGACACAATAATATTATCTTCCCGCCTCCCATATTCAACGTCCTAATATTTATTCGCAGTCACTGTAGAAGAAGGAAAACTGCACCAAAAGATTGAATTTAGAAGCATGCTATCAAAAGAATCCAACCAAGAAGATCAGTCAAGCCTAGTACATTTAGAGAAGAGGTTAAGATAATCACCAAACCTTGTGTATCAGCATGTCATCCCAATTGGACGAGAAATCATCTTCCTAGAAGAAGTCCCTCACCCACTCAGGCGTCGCATCCAAAGACAGAGATGCCAATCTAGCAAGCAAAACCAAAATTTTAAACACATGGATAACATAACAATGAATTGTTGGACAAACAAAGAAAAAAGTCCTATAAATTTATCAGGTCACGCAATCTTAATCCGAAAGGTTCTAGTTTTGACTCCCTCCATAATTACAAGGCATATATACATACATTGTGTTAATCGAACACTTCAAGCATGTAGCAGGCCAGGTACCATAAGAATTGAATTAAAAGTCAAGTTCATCAATAATAGCAGGTGGACAAGTCTAATGAACTAACCTCAGGATGCTGATGCCAAGCTTGATAGAGCATTGTTGTGGTGCACCTATCCAATATTTATGTTCACACACAACCTCCGTCTCTTCCCCCCGCAAGTTGGCATAATTGTTCTACATCTTCACTCGTAGACAGCAATTGATTTTTCAGGCTTCAGAGAACTATTACTGCACGGCCGAATGCAAAAGCAAATTAATCCCATAAGTTTATTTATTACTAGTAATTTTAAGATGCAGCACACCAACATTATCCAAACATACCATCGAGATGAACTGAACAAAATCCAAACAGGTAACATTGTCCACGAGACACTAGATATCTTTCCAACAGCTCTCCTTAATTTATCATAGGAATATGAGGGCAAGACCTGCAAAAACAAAAAAGATAATCCGAAGATGAAATTAGAAAGAAAGCAATGCAGAATATGGTTAGCAAAGAGTTAATTACAGCTGATTACCTTTTTATTTAAAACAAAATACAGAGGCAGATAACTAGTTACATGCATGACTCTAAACTGCAACCAGTATTAGAGAGAGGCTCAGGTTTATCTTGGGTCGGACAGGGAAAGGCATCTATCTCCTGCATAGCGGCAGAAACGGTGGCCTAAATGAAAGAAAAATGGGGAAACAAAATTCTTCCATAAGGCCGTCCCGAGTTACCCTGCCATGGCTGATGAAGAGAGATTTTACCTATGCCTGGACCCAAGCTAGTAATGATCATCACTGCCTCAAGACTTACCATTGTCTTTCTTGCAATTGTTTATCCATAACCATAAGATGATAACTACTAAATGTCTTTGTAAAGGCAAAAATGTACTCATCAAGAACAAGAATGATAGACATGTATACATTGAGATAAAGTTAAGAATGTATACCTTTTGATTTGAAATGTAACTTGTTTTCTTCCTTTGCAAACATTTGCAGACCAAGATTTAATTATGAAAGAAAGAATAAAACTAAATATGCTACCAGAGTACCAGCAGTCTAGTGAGCAACATAAGTCATATAACAAAAGCTAAACATGGCTATTTTCAGTGAAACTTTACCCAAGCAACAGGCTGATCAAAGGCCAAGCAGGCAAGCATTCTATTTCTGCCTTAAAAGACTCTCCCCACTGAATATGTCCCTGGAATAAGTAATAAGTTTTGCAACAAAAAAACAAGCAAGATACTCCGGTCCTCGAGTAAGAATGAAAGAGAAGAGAGGGGGAGAGAGAGAAGCTCACCTGTTTGTCTTCCAAAAGTTGCAGTTGAACGTGTATCTATCCCAAAGCTGCTTTGGTGAGCAAGACGTATTATATTTAGCACACATTTATGCCTTCACACCTCTCAGTAAACAGAACTGAGTGGTGCTACTCCCCAAAGTTCATGGAACTAAGTGGGGGCCTGCCTTCACACCTGAGTGGTGCTACTCCCCAAAGTTCATGGAACTAAGTGGCGGCCTGCCCTTGCATTTACCGTCCCACTCAGTTAACGAAACTGAGCAGCGGCCTGCCTTTGCACCTCTCAGTTAACGAAACTGAGCTGTGCACCTCTCAGTTAACAAAACTGAGTGGTGGCCTGCTTGTGCTTTAGCAGAATTGAATACAGGAAACTGCCAGGGAAACATAAGCAAAGTTTAATACATAAAGGATAACAGACAGTAAAGATTGTTTGATATACTAGTACAAGATGCATGTTAATGAACTGATTTATCATTGATTATTCCTATTTCATATGCTCATTAATGAAAAGATGTAATATCCAAATGATGTGGTAAACAAAGCATGGATTTACAACTAAGAAAAACTCTAACCCATGCTATTAAACTAGAAAGAAACGTGAATATGTAATCAGTGAAGCATGACAAAGACACAACACAGCCTAACCACTAAACAAGTAGAGACAAACAAAGAGCCATAAGTAACAAGTACAAAATCATAGAAAAATCGATATATAAGATAACATGACACAAAAGTCATTTTAACAAATAAATTACTTTGGGGTTCATGTGTACAATTAGACTTAACAATATCTAAAAAATAAGAACAAATCAAGCAAAAGGAATTCAAAATAGGAAAAAGTTGTACATAACATTTGATAATCAACTGATTTTATCATTTATTTGTATTCCTTATATATACTCCAAAAGAAAAAGAGGAAACCAGATCTAAAGATAAGAGGTACAGAACATCATAGTCTCCCTAATAAAAACTCCGAAACCCATGCTTTTCAAACATAGATGAGCAAAACATGACATGAGAAGAAGTAGCAAAACCAACATGTTGAAACTAGAGTATAATCATCATAACCTAGAAGAAGTAGCAAAATTACACACAAATCGAGATTTGAAGGAGAAAAAAGAAGAAGAAATAAAGAAAAAAAAAGTGTAAGGTTTTAGCAGTATTCACCAAAATCAATCCAAAGTAGCTAGAGCCTAGGGTTTGCTGTATCATGACTTCCTTTCCAGCAGCAGCAGCAACCCTGAAATGTAAAACACCAGTAAAATGAGAATAATCAGATCTGAGATTAGATTAGATGGAAAAGAGAAAGAACATAAGAAGATGATTGAAGTATTTAGTCACCTCAAAATCCAAACTAGAGTCTTCTCTAGCCGCATCTATTCTATCTTTAATTCTCTCCTGTAAAAACAACAGGAAGAAAAATCAGTGAAGAGAGAGGAAGAAGAAGACATATGAAAAATGAGGAAGAATAGAAAATCGAAATTTAAAAGAGTGGTCTTGTAGAGAGAGAAGCAATGACAAGACCATTCAAAATTCAAAATTCAAAAAAAAATGTTAACCCGTGACTCTGTATTTTCGCTGCTAGTACGAATTTTGGACTTCACGCTTTTTACAATTTTAATTTCCCGCCAATTTTACAATTTGAAATGGTGGTGAACACGTCACACGTGTTATCTGTTTATTGGGTTTGTTTTTGGTGATGCGGGTTCCGATGTATTTCTACCCACACATTTTTGACGACCAATGGATTCTACCACCGACATTTTTGACGGTCCATTGGTTTGACTTTCGAACCTTGTGTGCATTGCTCTTAAAGTTGCTTGTTATGGCTGGCCCGGAGAATAAGAGCCTGTTTGATATAATTTTTAAACCTATCTTAATTGGGTGCCATAACTTCCAATTGGGGGACATGCGTTACAGGACAAAAAAGGTCACCCAATCCTAATTTGCGTCATTCCTTAAAAAATATTTTCTAAATGGTAACACTGACCTTATATGATTAGTATTAGGAATTAATTAGTTTGATTAGTGTGGTAAGTGTATTTAGATTAAAATCTGATTTTACGAAAAAAATTATGAAAAATGTGTTTTATGTGTTTTATGTGTTGAGAAGAAGAGGAAGAGTTTTGAGAGGAAAATCTGGGGTTTTTACAAATGGGTGATTCAAGTGGAGGGAATGAGATTGGTGAAGCTTCAAATAACAACAATGATTGTGTTGATGATAAGATTGTCTCAACTAATGATATGGGTTGGATGTTTGATGAGGAGATGTTGATAGAGGAAGGCATGAACAATGGTTGGAATGAAGATCCCATTGCTCAAGATGAAGGAACCAACACTAGTGGAAAATGGGGTTTCTAGGACCCACATCAGAGACCCTCATTGACTGTAGCGGATACGTGGACCAAAGATAACGGTCTCTGATTCGGTAAAAACACGGAAAAATTCCGAGAGCCTAGTTAACTGTCTCTGAACTAGAAAATTTATTTACTATTTTTCCATCAAGGAGCTACCGATTCAACGACCCTCGACCTCCGATTCAGATCTGGTAGTTTCAATTTGCACGGTCAAGATTCAACTTTGGTATTAACGAGCCTATATATATCTCGATATCTTTCTCTCACTTCACTTCGCCCAAACCTTATCCGCAGCAGAACACCTTTTCCTTCAACACTAACACCACGAACCAGAGTCCACCATGAATTTTTTCGCTTGAAAGCGCAACAGAAACCTAATGGAAACTCGATAAAGCTTCACATCTCTTAATTTTGCGCAGGGTTTAATTTTTCAAACAACATCAGGTAAAGTTAGGGTTTGAATTCAAATTCTCTTATTTTCTTTTCTTATAACTTTATTTTTTGATCTGGTTGATTCTCCTTATTGGGTTTTAACCATTTTTCGATTAATGGTTAATTTCAGGTTGATTTCTCAATTTGGTGCGGTTATTAGGGTTCATCAGGTACAGTAATTGAGTTTTTAAAAAAATTTCTTTTCTTTTTGTTGATTTGGTTGATTCTCTTTATTGGGTTTTAACCATGTTTCGATTATTAGTTGATTTCATGTTGATTTCAGGTTGATTTCTCAATTTGGCGCGGTTATTAGGGTTTGATTTTACAAACTTCATCAGGTACAGAATTTAGGTTTTTCTTTCAACTTGATTTTATATTAGGGTCTAGGTAATGGGTGGATATGTTTAATTGTAACTGATTTTGATGTGAAAGTTTTATCTGATTTTGGGGTTTGTTTAGATTCAGTTGTTAATTGATTTAGTTGCTTACTGATTTTGTCTCATTTGATATGGAAGGATCCTCTGGTACGTAGATACTTGGAATGGTAGATAATATATTCTGGTTTTTACTTAACATAGGAAACTACTTTCGTAATTGAGTAGCATATTCTTATTGAAGGAAAAATGAGATTTATGAAGTCTATATATCTACAGACTACCACCTTTATTGTTGTCACTTGTGAGTACTGATGATATCCTTTGTTATAATATAAGTAATTGATTAGTTCATATACATCATATCAGTCCCACCTTTTTTCTTGGTTAGCAGGTCATACCTTTTCTATCCGTCATATTAAAATTTTCTTGTGGTTGACTCGAGATGTATATATGCTTAGGTGTTTTTGCAGTCTTTTGCTTGTGAAAGTGATGTTAAGACTCTGAGAAAAAACTGATAGGAACTGTGTTAGGTATCAGATATTTGGATGGGTTTGTAATTTTTGTGTGAATTTGTCATCTTTTAGTTCAAGTTATAGATGGTTTTCATTGTATATACCATAAATATTGTGTATCTAACATGGTTCGCTAATTTCTGCTTATGATTTTATTACTTAAGATGCTCAATTTGTTATCTGTATAGGCTAGAAACCGTGTAGACAGTATGACTAGTTGTTACATTTTTGTATCAAATTTTTTATTCTCGGTATTGACTCTAATAAATTTAGAATTATGTTAAATCCTTAAGCAAGGTTGACCGAATCGATTCCTCTGTAGGAAGATGAAAGTGTTTTTAAATTATTGAGCAGTGGTTGTAAAGTGCATCTTACTGGTTACCATGATGGAAACAGTAATGGTGGAGATCAAGGTGAATCCTATTTTTCTTTTCTTTTGTCTTTAGCTTATGTCTTGTATCAATCATGAGTATTTAGGGCTTGTTCTTAGATGTTTTCCACTTTTACATATGGATAGGCATGTTGGTTTAGGATAAGAAGAATCGTCATGGTTAATGTTATATTCTGGTTGCAGAGCGATGTAGCAGCATCTGAAGCAAACAAGGAAAGAGATGATCCCAAAATAAGGAGGAGAAGGAAGTCGAGGCCAAGAAATGCGATGACGAAAAGGTAACTGGTTCACCACATTTTTATGTTTTAATTTTTCTCCTTAGAATTTAATCTTTGCTGGTCATTTTTGATCATCAATCTATATCAATTAGAACTCATTTTGAAATCTTTGCTGGTTGTTTTGCTTTAATCCAGGATGATGCGGCTTGACTTCTTTAGAAGTAGCCTAAACTCACTCTTACAAGGCCCATGAGACCTGACTTTGAAACAGCTAACCGCGTTCACTCTTACAACGTGAAAAGCGCAGCCGAGCTTGAGGAGTTAGAAAAGATTCCAAAATTCAAGGCTAGGCCACTGAATAAAAAGGTCGATCAGTTTAGATTTCTTAGTTTTTGGACAAGTACCATGGATACCGCCTATACCTGCAATAACGATTAATGGTAGAGGTGAATAGCTTGTCCTTGACTGGTCTGCAAGTTTCGCGTATTGTGTGTATTCTTGTTACTTTTGCTAATACTAGATAGTTTCTGTTGCAGGAAAATCATAATAGGAGAAGACACTTGGACATTGTGGAGCGACAAGTGACAACAGTCTTCTGGGTACTCTTATGTGCATGTTTGATTGAACTACCTTTAATGTTGACGATAAGCGGCTGATCCCCAACAAAAGAGCAGAGATTAAACTACATCGAGGTAATTTAATATTCTGAGTTCCCTGTGTTGCTTTTATGCTATATCAGTAAGGTGCAATTGCTTAACCCTGGATTTACAAATCTTGATGATATTTTGTGATGTTGCTGATGAGTATTTGTTGGTGCAGAGATTTTTACACAGTATTATGGAAACTCAAGGAGTCCTGATTGTAGCTGAAAGCTTGCAGATCATACTGGGATTTAGTCAAGTATGGGGGCTTTCTTCGCTGCACACATTAAATTCGTTTCTAAAGATTGTGCTGGTATATAATCTAATTGCAGCTTACTTACTTAGTTCTTCGTGATTGAATCACAGGTTCTTCATCCCTCTCAGTATAGCACATGTAGTTAGATTGGTTGCAATAATGATTATTGGTAGAGGTGAATATCTTGTCCTTGTCTTGTAGCGTTTAACATTTGGTAAGTCTTGGGCGTGCAACATTTGGTAAATTACATGTCTGCTTGGATCAGTTTCTCTCAGTTCCCTGTTTTCGGTTCTGTCATGTTTTAGAGTCCTACAGTAAAATAAGGTTTTGTTCTTCATCAGTATTTGATGTTTTATCTCTGCATCTATGGTATTATTAATTTCATGTTGAATAAGCACTAAGATAATCCTTCCCTTAAACAGGTTGCATTCATCAGAAGTTCTGCAACTGGTTCTAAGGTGATGGCCTTTGCATCTCAATTGGTTAAGTTATGTTATAGCTTTACCTTGGAATTATGTTAAGTTTTTTTATATTTTTTGAGCCTTCTCATTTGGTATGTGACTGTGTAGCATCCTGTCTCTATGGAACTTGGTGGTAAAATTCCAATTGTAGGTTTTTGAAGTTACAGATCTTGATAAAGGTTAGTTTCAATGGCCTAGAAGCCTTTTTCGTATCGAATTTCTCTTACTGTAAAGAAGTATACACAGTAATTTCATTGTGTATCTTAACTTTCAATAAATCCTTTGTCAATTCTTAATTGTTCCATCCAAACCTTGAAAGTATCGGTACTTATAGGTATGGGCGTTCATAAATTTGTGTTGTGTTTGTAACAGCTGCCGAGATGACTATTTTTGGTTGCTTTTGGACAAATAGCCAAATCTATAGTGCAACACCTCCCCTTCTACTGCATGTAAGTTTCAGAAATGGACGCATTTGTTTCTCCTTGACATTTATCTCTTGTGCGAAATTTGGATTTATTTTCCCTGGAACCATCTACATTTAGTTTGTCTTGCCAATCAATCCAAAAATAGCAATAACTGACCCATCTCTTTATGCATCACTAATGAAGTTTCTGTGCTTAGGGCCTGCAGTGGTGTACTAAGATTCGTCATGGAAAGTGGTAACAAGGGTTGTTAGGTTGTTTGCTTAACTATAGAGTAAGTTGTTCATCTTTGCAGCTTGTAATATTCATGACTGTTACGTATCCTTAACAGATTCTGAATTGTTGTGTTTTGATATGTAGGTTCTCTTGATATCTTGGTTACTTTGGAGCGTACACCTTAGTGAGAGGCATGATAGTCTCAAAGCATTTTTTATATGTTTCTTTTGGTTTGGCATCAGCTCTACAGTTTTAACATTTCAATTCTTGCCTGTCACACGTTGTCGGAACATCGTCTATTGGTTTATCAATTAGTTTAGCATGTTGTTGTTTGAACTTACTAGCTAGCTTGGACATATTGTTCTGAACTCAAAATTTCCTCCTTTTTTGTGTAATTTTAAACCCAATGGATAAAATGAATGAATGTTAAAATTTTCAGTTTGATTATAAATTTCAGTCAAATTTGAAGTTGTATTTGAATTTCAGTTAATTTGAAGTTGCATTTGAATTTCAGTTTGACTTTAATTTGACTTGACTTTAGTTTGACTTCAATGTCAGTCAGATAAATTCAGATTCAGGCATTTCAGCTGATCTGAATCTGTATTTTTTTTATATTATAATTCAAATCTATGACCCACGCGCACGGGGTCAACATCTAGTTACCGTAAGAAACGGTCTCTGTTCAGAGACCCACGCGTAAGGGATCGTGCAATTAAAAAACGCTTTATCAACGACCCATTCAGAGAACCCTAGAACAGGTCGTTTAACTCTTATATATGACCTATTCTGAGGGTCGCGGAATGTCTGTTTTCCACTAGTGCAACATTCAAAATGAGGAACCCCAAGGCCAAAACAATCAGGTAAACTTCCTATACTCTTCAAATTATCGGAATGGTGCTCCAAGTGGTCGAATCATCCACACTATGGAACAACTCAGAGAAAGGGTCGTCATAGTCGGGGGGTGTATACCCAAACGACTCTCTAAGGTCGTCAGTATATTGACACTACCAATAACGACTCAAACCTGCAACTTTTCCAGGTTATGAAAAATCGTTAGGATAGTGTACTAAACATTGACGACCCTTTTTAACTAGGTCACTTAGAGTCGTTTTGTTGTTTTGTTTACACATTGATGACTCTAAAACCAAAACTCTCTGTAAAAAGTAACACTTAGGGTTGTCATACATGTAGTCATATGAAATGACGATCCTAGCTATCAATTACTAATTTCTTTTAGAGTCGTTAGTTTGATTAGTTATATAAAATAACGACCCTTGCACTAGATTCTCATAATTTTTGATTTTATAGAATCATTTAATTGTATCGTAAAAGGCATACATCTCGCATAGCGTTGCATTGAAGGAAATGAAATACAATAGATAATAAAGGTGCACTTTTACACTTAATCATATATGGCGTAGTTATATCTAGTGCCTTCCAAGATAAAGTAGCAATCGTGGAGCTCAAACTTTTCCCCACGAAGCTCCTCATAATAGCGATACGCCTTCCCCAACTGAAAATGCAAATATACTTAGTTAGTATCGATCAAAGCTTTTTATAAGTTTTACCTCTTGTTCAAATACTTACTCTTACAACACTCAACATATCCGGAAAGGCTTCCCTAACAGCCTTAAGTTCTCTTTTCAAAACATCACATTCGAATTGTATCTTCTGGAAGCGTTCCTTGACTTGTTTCAAAGACCTTGAGTTGCAATTTCCGTCCAACGCCACAAAAACGATGAATACGCGGTTCCACCAAGCATCTGATGTTTCATCAATGTCTTTGTCTAGACTTTCAAAGTGGTTAGTGACTGTTTTCCAAGCTCTTGTAATGGCACAATTCTCTTCATTAGTGAATGGAGTTATGATGTTTCTCTTTTTTTTGCTCTTAAATGGTAATTAATTGAGAAGGAGAAGAGGAGGTTGATAATTAGGGTTTTTTTTGTTCTTTTTTTTGCCATTACTACCTTTATGTTGTTCCTCCTCATTACCATCATCCTCATCATCACCACTACCATTACCTTCACCCTCTTCCTCCTCTTCTTGCTCTTCTTCTTGTTCCTCTTCTTCTTCTTGTATCTCATGTTCTACACCATGTTCCTCCTCTACTTGCTCTTCTTCTTGTTCATCTTCTTCTTCAGCACTAGTGTTAGCTGAAACAACAGGAGTGTCTGATTCTGACGAATCGGACAACTCATTACCTTTGTCTCTTGGTTCGGTGATAAAAAATGATACCTCACTCGGCCTTCTTCCGCGCAATGGACCGGCAAGTAAGTATTTATCGTTGCGGGGAGGTTTCGAAGGAGGAGTTATCGTGATTTCAACCTTGTCTTTCGTTTTCTTGTCACTACATTCCAAACACGATTTTTTTTTATAAGACATCAACTTTATCTCTATCAGTTAAAGAGTCGTCAATGATATGCTCTAACAAAATAACGACTCTTCATTACAAAGTAACGACTGTAATTTATAAGGTAACGACTCTTTGCAAAAATTGGACAGTGAGGATGATTTTGGTCCTTAAAGGGTCGTTAAAGATTAAACTTGGGTCGTCAAACAAGTAACTGCCGACCCTTTAAAAGAGATGACGACTCCAGGGATTATAGATTACTAACGGCTCTAGTCTAGGGATTATATACTACTGACGACTCTATCGTTTTCTCCAACAGAAGGCAGTTCAAGTTCAACCCAGAGTCGTTACGCACTAATTTGGGGTCGTCAAACTACAGTCGTCATCTTCAACCTAATATGGCGACGACTCTATTCTAGGGCACAAAAGGTCGAAGTAGCAGAACAAGGGTCGTCATATTTACACTAACAGGTTAACGATTTTTCATAGAAAAAGCATGCAATGTAAGAGTCGTTAGGGTATTATTTCTTCGATGCTAACGACTCTCACTCTGTAACTTCTATTTTTCAGTTACCAATCTTGATTACACAATAAAAAAACAACCAAAACATCGAATAGGAGGTGGATTTAAGTTCACGTACCCTCTAATTGGAGCCATTCCCTTTTTGGGTTTCGATTTGCTTGCTTCAGAAGCTCTTCGCACGTACACCTTTGCATTCACCGTATCTACAAGGTTAGGAATTTGAAGTGCTTTGCGAGCGGTTTGCTTCGTTTTATCCATATTTGTAGAAGAAGTTAATCATTGATTAATGTTTTATCATCGACGATTACGCGATGAATCGGTTCGAAGAATTTTCCTCGGTGGAGTCGTTAATGGTGGAGGTGGAGTCGTTAATGGGAGGAGAGGAAGATGAAGATAAAAGAGAAACTGATTTTCTCTTTGATTTAATTAGGGTATATAGATTAGGGGCCTTAATTAGGGTAGTTAATTAGTGAAACTGATTTTCAATTAGTGAAGGGTAAAATAGTATATTCATATTGCTATATTTACACCCCTGAAAATTTTGGGGGGCAAACAAAATTCCATGGCCCCCATTTGGAAGTTATGGCCCCCAATTAAGCTAGGTTTTTAAAAGCAGAGAAAACAAAAACGGGAGAAAACGTGTCTGGTAGAGACATTTTCAGAAAATGGTTTTCTATCTATTTTATGTTTTTGAAAACAAAAAAATGAAAACAACGAATTATTGTTTTCTGTGTTTTCTCTTTTTCTTTTCTTGGTTCTTTTTTTCTTTTCAGAACAAAGTAAGAGATCGGGGGAATGACTGCAAGTGAGTCATGGCTAATATCACTATCTCTTAGACGAATCTTTACATTTGATCCGATTTAGTTGATTTTCCTTGTTTTCAAAAACAATATACCAAATAATTTTTAGAAAATAAAAACAAGGAAAAAATGGTATGTTTTTAAAACAGTAGAAAACTGTTTTTGAAAATTGTACCAAACATGCTCTAAATTTCCAATAGCAGGAGCTGATTCAAATCCTCAACAAAGAGACTGCTGCCTGAAATTCCTTGGAGAGTAATCTGTATTGTATATAAGACATCCAAACTAAGGCTCGTTTCTTTTGTTCTTGTTCCCTTTTCACTGCATCGTAACATCCACAATGTATGGACCTCTCCAAACACCCCTCCCTTCCCCTCTCAAATTAATTTCTTTCGTGGAAATTGCCTTCCCTGTCTTACTTAACACCAGGGAATCACTAGTAAACTGGAATACAATTTTACCAGACTTTTACAGGTTGGAACTTGGAACCCCAAAGCAATCAAAAAACTGAGTAGTTCTGACCAATTCCACTTGCCAGACACCTACTACATACACTACTACTGTTGTTATGATTTCTCTGTAATTAAGCCAAGGAGAATTACATACCCCAGGAGGAGGATTACAAAATAAGGTCATCAAAAAGAGAGGATTTACCTTACAATGCCTGCGCAGGACTGGGGGACTACAAAAGCAGGTCACTGTGTACAAAATTATATCACTATACAGGCCGTTGTGTCAGCCCATATGTTTTCAGTCCCATTCACAAATTTACAAGACAGGCTATTAAGCAAACAGAAAGTTCCAAAACATTTCAGTCCTCTCATCTGCCTCCAAACCCAAATAAACTCGATAACACCAATGCTGTGCCAATTCTCTACCTTCACGTCCATATTATGGTTCATTGTTGTCCCTGCACGTTCATTTACTCAACGTTATCTCAAACCAAACGCACGTAAAATACTCAATGAGATGATAATTGAAGAAACTTCCTTACCATTTACCAGCTTTCATCAGCCGCTTCCACTTGGACCTTAAATCTTCATTGGTACGACCATCATGGAAGACATTATGTCCATATTCCAACATATCCTTCCATGGTCTGCGTTTACCAACTTTTACCAGATAATGATAGGCTTCCTGCACAAATTGGAAATTAGGACAGTTTTTGAGTTAAGTTTCCCACCAGAAAGAAGTATAAGAAACTCCAACTGACCTTTAACATGCGCACTTCCTCGGGAGTCCAGGGATCTGGCAGCCTTTCTGTGGCCACTTCATCCTCATAATCACAGTCATCTTCATCTTCTTCATTGTCATCCACATCATCGTTTTCTTCTCCATGTTCTTCTTCAGTGACTTGTTCTGATTCAACAACTCCAGCATTTACAATCGGATGTTCACTTTCACTTAGTCTGTGGATAAATATAACCCAATACAGAGATTAAGTTCTTGGCAGACCACAATTTCTGGAGTAATTATGACTTATAGAGATTGTGATTTGTTATAATCAATATAGTACTTTTTCTTCAACATGTACCTGGACTCAAAAGATAGCTTTCGCTCATTAACGACCAGACCGCAATCTCCAACTTCATCCATCATTTTCCGAGCTGCTCTCGTAGACGGAAAATCGATAAATGCGATTCCACGGCAGACACTAGATTTCTTTTTCACCATCACTCGGACATGACGAAGGGGACCCCATTGCGTCTAATAACAATAAAGACAGTTCAAATTGACAGGTGAATAATCAATTCAAAACAAAAAAAATTCCTATCAAACACGCAAATGAGTCAAGTGGACAACTATAAGAACGAAACTCAGAGTAGGAAGTTTAGAGATTTTACTAAGATCTGATGAATATATTCTACAGTTGCCTCTTTTGGCAAACCCTTCACCATGACAGTAGCAGTCGGAGTCTACAAGTGAAGCCGGCAATTCAATAAGCGTGTATTTTGGTGTAAATAACAAAGATACTAATGATTTATGGGTGTTATCATACCGCACGCCCGTGGCTGCAAACTTGGGGAGACCTTGATCTTTGACGGTCGCCATGTCCAGAAGGCCGAGAATGTCCACGGCTCCAATGTAGATGCTCTAACAACAAACTTTGAACTCGAAAAGCAAAATCGAATACAACTTTAATCAACAAACTTTATTCTCCCTTGGCCTACCTTAAGTAAATTTCATATTGGCTCGAAAAACAAAATCGAATAGAACATTAACCAGCTACTGTTCTTAAAAGGGGTCTGTATGGGTGGAGAGTCTGTGACCGATCAAACGGTTGGCTTTGAATTGAAAAGAGCAGACAGACACCTCAACATTAACAGGCATTAACATCCTTTGCTGCTACTAAAGAAGACTACAATAACTAACAGATGGCTAAATACTGATATCAAGTATACATACCCCATTACTTCTTTGGCCTCCTGTTTCTTCAATTTTGCCCTCTTCTTCTTGTTTTTGTTATAATTCACCATATCTATCTCTACAATAGACAAAAAAGAACACAAAAAAACAAGAAGAGTTAAAAAATGGGAGAAAAAGTAAAGTCCTTGAGAGAAGAACTACAGAAAAGAACAAGACAAATCACAGATCTAGACATACAAAATCTTAAAACAGAGAAAAAATAATCCTAAAACTGAGAAGAGGTAAAAGTTGTTTGCTTATGAGAAACATTGAACCTTGATCTTTGAGCTAAGGGGTTGAAGATAATTAACAAAATTAGTGTTAGGGTCTAGAAACAAGAAGTAAAAATTGGGGGAAAATCAAATTTAGAAGTAAACCTCTGAATGAAAACTCTCAGCTCAAAGCCTCTTCAATCACTTATTTCTCTAATGTTTGAAGTAAATCTATTTAGAAATTATTATAATATTATATTAATGAAAAATAAAGAAGAAAAACTACCTGATTTTGGTATGAAAAAGAATTACATCTGTTCTTTTGCCTTCTAAGGCAAAATCCCGCCAAAAATTGGCATTTGCAACTTCTAGGTGCCGGTCAAGTTCACCACCAATATCCACTGCGCCATAATATCCTCTGGTCCAACACCACCAATATCCACTGCGCCATAGTACATTAGTACACCATAATATCTTCTGGTCCAACAAATAGCTGCTTACTTTTCACCATAATATCTTCTGTTCTTTTTATACCTCAACAGAACACCAGAATCCCACCAGCATAAAAAAAGTGACTAGAACTGAAAAGGTGCCTAAATACCTCTCTAGGCAAAGAGAACAAGTTTCTCCCAGACCTTCAAATTTACAGTACAATTGGGTTTTAGATATGGCAATTCAGTAGTTTTTCTATCAACAAGTAAATATTTAGGTGAATAAGACAAATCATCATCTTCTTCTTCTTTCGTCACAGTAAATAAGACAGCACCACTTGGCATCAGAACCTTAATAGTGCTCCCGCTTCTTGTTAGAATGAGGAAATGATAACAAAAACTGAGGGACTGAGGCATTGGGCTTATGAGTTTCAAGGGAGACACCATTTATTTATACTGCTGTTCATACAGAATTTCTACATGTGCTTTTGAGTTGGGGGACATCTTCATTCCCTAGACGAAACTATCTGACCAATTGATGGGAAGTAGACATGGCAAAAATATCTTAGTACTGATTGAGCTTCTCTAACTCTTTGGAAAGATAATCAATGAGATACTATCTTCAATGGCAGGCCCTTCCAACAAAAAAAATCTTCAATGGCAGGAAGCTCTGTTGTCCAAACTTCCATGATTTTGGAATCTGAATTGCACAATTAGTTCTTCAGGACTACATGTGGGATTATTGATGGCGATAATGACAATGATGATGGTGTCGGTGTTTGCTTCTCTTGTGATATATGTCAGACTCCGAATAATCTGATGAACTTCAATCGGAGAATTGTCTTGATTTCCTTTTCCGATGCCTGTTGGAGTTTGAATTGTCAGATGAACTCGGGGAACTAGAATTGTCCGCTTCTTTTTTCTATGATGCTTCTTTCCTTCATTTTTCTCAATTAGTACACATAAATTTAGATAATTGAAATCATTAAGTGGAGTAACAATCCAAAGACAAAATATACAATTCTGTCAGTTCAGATGAACACTGTTTAATCAGCACATCAAATAAAATACCTTTGCAAAATGACACAGTGGCCGGAATGATTGCTCTGACCCTTGGTTCACCTTTCTTGATGCCATCAATCCTTCCCAGAGCGGGGTTGCTATCGATTATTGCAACATTCAAATGCCTTGTCAGCAGAATGCTTGCTAGGAAGTCCAAAAATAAAAATGACTTGATACAGTGAAAAGTACTATCTCGAATTTTAAAACCCTGTGCAATTCAGAATATCAAACTTTCATATTCTATTTTCCCCTGAGCGATACTATGATCATTTTTTTTATTGTTTTCGTAGGAACCATTTCTACGTTTCCAGAATCCACCTTGGCAGTCCCAAGGAAAACAAAGAAAGTTAACAAAGCTCCAACTACTTTGCAACAAGAGAACAATCCATCTTCATATAATAACTCAACTAGGTATATGACTAATTCCATATTCTGTTGAAGTAAATAGTGTCCTAATTTTAATGATACTTTGAATGATTCAGTTTCAGTTACGGTGATGAAGGAACAAGATAATTTTAGGTGTTGCAAGTGTTGTTAATTTGTTGGAACTGAATGTTTTTAGAAAAATCTCATGGCAGTGTTTCATTTATGGCAAGTAATGATATACAACGAAGCAAGACATTAAAACTTGTTAATAAGACTGGCAATAAATAAACAATATTATGTCCAAACTGGTCAGAACTGTTGAGTAAATCTTCTACAAAGTTGGTCAAATTGTTGCATAAGTCTGAGTCATCAGCACTAGATTATATTTCAACACATTAAGGATTTCAAATGGAAGTTAACTTAATTTTCATCAACGATGGAACTTACACAGAGCACAAGCAAAAGCAATTCCTACCATGCCTCCTCCAACGATAGCAATGTCATGCTAATCCACGTTACTTGCTATCCCACCCTTTAGCAGGTGCTCCTACACATTGGGAGCAAGCTAATTAGCACCTTGAAATATGTCCACATGACAAAATAAAACTCTTTGAAAAGCTGTAATGTTGCGAAGATCGTAGTAATATTCCTAAATAGGAGCTCAACAATTTATGACAAGCCAGAATAGAAAAGAAAATTATTCATCCATGCAAGTGCTATTTCATATTTTCGACGATTATCGAGTTAAAATTATACTTTTGCCAGTGCATCATTAGTAAAATTCTATTTTGAAACTTTGATTGAGCTAACAGTGTTTGCTACCACTTTTCGTGCCAAATACCTATATCAACAAACTAGCATATCCAAGTATCAGTAGGCAATTTCCCAGAAGAAAAAAAAGTAAGCACCACATACTGATTTTTTGCAATTCAGTTCATCATGAAATGGACCATAATAATGAGCATTTCTAATATTGATTTTCATGATGAACTGATTTGCAGTTCAGTTCCTCATATCATAATATTGAACATCAATTTTCTACTTTCCACTTAGCTATACTATGATTATTTTTTGCAGGAACCATTTCTACGCTCCCAGAACCCCACCATAACAGTCCCAAGGAAAACAAAGAAAGTTGATGAAGCTTCGACTAGTTTGAAACAAGAGAACAATCCATCTAAGTATAACGGCTCAACTAGGCATGTGACTATCACCATATTTCTGTTGAACTAACTACTGCCTTAATGTTACCGGTACTTGGGATTTTTCAAATTTTGTTTTGGTGATGATGGAACAAGACAGTTTTAGACTTTGTAAGTGTTGTTAAGCCATTGTAGCAGAATGTTTAAAGAACAACTTATGGTATTGCTTCCTCTATGGCAAGTTATGATACAACAAAGCAAGGAGCTGAGAACTTCAGAAGCTATACATAAACAGCACTCCCAATTAATAAATGATATTATGAGTCCAAACTGGTCAGAACTGTTGAGTAAATCTATTACCAAGTTGCCCAATGCAGTGGATGTTATCTGAGGCCATGAACCAGTGACCATTGCGACCAAGTTGGTCAAATTGTTGCATAAGTCTGAGACACCAGCACTAGATTATATCTCAACATATTAAGGATTCCAAACAGAAGTTAACTTAATGTTCATCAGTAGTGGAACTTACACAGAGCACAAGCAAGAGCAATTCCAACCATGCCTCCTCCAACGATAGCAATGTCATGCTGGTCCACATTACTTGATATCCCACACTTAAGCTGGTGCTCCTACACATTTGAAGCAAGCTAATTAGCACCTTGAAGGATGTCCGGATGAAAAAAATAGTGATATTTCAACAAATAGGAGCTCAACAAATTATGACAAGCCGAAAAGAAAAATTAGAACATGCACCAGAAGTGCTATGTCAAATATTCGACAATGACAAAAGGCAATACTCTCACCAGCACATCATTAGTAAAATTCTTCTTTGAAACTTTGATTGAGCTGATGGTGTTTGCTACCGCTTCTTGCGCCAGATACCTATATCGATAAATAAGCATATCCAAATATGAGTAAGCAATTCCACAGAAAGGAAACGTAACTACCACATACTACTTTTGCAATTCAGGTCATCATGAAATGAGAAATACAGAAAATAACTCTACCACATGCTGGGTGTCCAAATAGACGTATGACCATTACTGTGTTTAACAATTTAAACAATGTCAAAATAGTATGCAGAAAATTTATAGTTAAATTGTGTTTCAATAGCAAATTAGAGAAGACGTTCCCAACTAAAGATTGATCTAGTTTCGCAAGTAAAAAAATTCAATGAAATACTTTGACTGGTTAGTACACAGTAGGTCTATGTAATACAGACACCTACCTAGAGGAGAGACAATCTATCTTGACCCGCATGTGATTGCTTAAGTCAATTTCAACAAGTGTAGGGCCCTGGTTTACAACACTGGATATTGCTGGCAGCTCACAAATAGAACTTAAGTTCCCCAAAATCTTCCATGTCAATTCAGTGTCGGATTACCTGATAGACAAAAGGCAAAATATAATTAGAAAGTAGAAGGCGTGCTTTTTTGGCTACTGATACCCCTAAGGACAGATTCCAAGATTAATTTTCAAAACTACATCTGAACACAAGTCCAGGTTACTATCAGGGAATCAGTCACGAATACGAACTAAAAAACTGGAAACTAGATCCTCAGATAAAATCAAAATTATAGCTTCAAATCAACCAAATTAAAACAGACAGAAAGAGGGAAGAATCAGAGCCTACGTCCAAAAGGATCGATGAATTGATCTCCTCCTCCTTTCAGCATTTATTCTCAGAAATTGAAGCTTTTCAGTCGTTCCTTGTTGTCTTCTCGAACAAATTTTATTTGGGGAAATGAAATTTGAGTTTGGCGATAAAATTTTATAAAAGTGCCATCATGTTTAGACGACGGGATTAGGATATCCCATTCCAGCATTTTGGTAATACTCCCCCGTTCATGTAAAATTGTTACTTTCATTTTGCAATATTTTTGAACCCACAATCGGAGATATCAAAACTAATTGGGGAATAGAGAAAAAGGACCAAACCTGGATCCAAATATCAATTCATGGTCACCCCTTATCTAAGTGTTTTACGTAATAACTAATCTACTCCTCACTAATCATATTTAGTGGTTAAATATAATTAGGCAAGTTAATAGTTTAGTTTGATAATCATTAGAATAAATCGTTATCATTGAATTTGTTGATGCAACAACATTAAATCAAGATATTTATGATCATGAAAGTTTATGGGAAGAACCAACCATGAAAGTAAACAAGCTGAATATATAAGTGCTCCAATTAGTCATATATAGTATTAATGTATTGAAATTTGATTATTTTTTACGTCTGAAAAACTCAGTACCGGCATGGTAAAAGTATTATCGAGCATGCCGGTTGTGGGCGGGCATGGTCGATTCCCAAATGAACCATGCCGGTTTGAGGACAAAAACATACAGAAAAAATTTGTCTAAAATAGCAAATATCGGCATGGTATTCATCCTGAATAACCATGTCGGAACTCAGTATCGACATGGTATTCATCCTGAATATCCATGCCGGAACTCAGTATCGACATGGTCTTCATCCTAAATAACCATGCCGACACTCACTAACGGCATGGTCTTCATCCTAAATAACCATGCCGGCACTCACTACCGGCATGGTCTTCATCACTGCCGGCATGGTCTTCATCCCTACCGAATGTAAAAAAAAAAAATTGTTTTCAAAGTGAGGAGCCGGCAGAGAAGGAGAAGAGAATTTGAAAGGGAGTGGGGAAAACTTAGAATTTGAAAAAGAATGGGGAATATTTAGGTTTCAAAGCCTTAACCCTAGAAGAGATTAATAAGAAGTGGATATGGAAATGGGGGATATGATTTTGTTTTTTGATTTTTATTTTGAGTGAAGGGTATTTTAGTATTTTTGCCCCCAAAAAACACCCCTTAGCAAACACTATTGGTTGGGGGAAGTAATTCATATCCCCCAATTAGTTATCGTATCCCCCAATTGCGCGTTCATATTTTTAGGTTAAAAAGAAAAAGTGAAAGTACCTCTTTTCCAGAAACGAACGTTTTTTTTTTTTAATTTTTACTTTTAATAAATCTGCCGGTCAAATTTTTACTTTTTTAGTATGTTAATTCCTGACCGTCTGGCTTCTTTCTTTCTTTTTTTTTTCTCGAAAAAACGAGGCGAACCTCAAACAGTAAAAATAGTATGTGAAAATAGTTTGAAAATCAATAACAGTTACAGGACCGACTCGGTGTTTTTCAACCATTACAGAGATTCAACAGAGCACATAGATTTTAACCAGAACACAAAGATATTCATAAAAATCACAACTCTTAACAATACAGTTGCATGACCACATCTGAAAAAGAGATCCTACCACTCTTAACCGATTCCATAGTAACATGACTATTTTAAATGGTCTTGGTTGGACCAGAAGTAACAAATCGAAGCCATATAACAAAACTACAACCGGTGTGTTAGGATCCGAAAATCCGACCATTTCTCAAGATTCATATAGGTTTAACATGATCCATAGATTCAACCATCTGTCTATGATTTTCTTATAGTAACAGTGACACAGGTAACTGGTATAACTAAATTCGGTTTTCATCGAGTTGAGTTGGAAGTTAAACCAAGATATGGTGAAGTGGTCTCTGAAGCAACTAGTACAAGTTTCCTCTGTGTTCGGTGAAGCAACTAGCAGAAGTTGACACGGCATGTTGGCTCGACAATAAGCGTGAGAATGAAATTAACTTGAGAAACAAGTTATTCTATGTTTAGAGTTTATAATTTTCTAGAAGAGTCTTTATTTAGAGTTTGATCTTTGTTAGAAAAGTTTTACGTGCTTGGTAATCAAATTTATTAAACTATAAATAGGTTGTTGAGCCATGAGAAGTAATACACCGAATATTATTATCAATGTAGTCTTTTATGCTTCCGCGTTTGTGCTCTCCTCTCTCTTGTATGATCTACATCCGGTATCAGAGCCAGAGGGAGAGAAAGTCGAAGAAGATTTTTTTTGTTTTTGAATGGTAGAAAATTGTTGTGCTAAAAAAAAAGTCGTAAAAGAAAATTGGCGCCGGTAGAGAATTATTCAGGAAGAAGGTGTATTTTCCTAATGTTTTGTAAGCAGAGTTTGAAGCCATCAGGTTTGAGGTTGTTTTGGGTTAAGCTCAAGTTCGTGAAGTTTTTTGGTTCGAAGAAGGAAACTAGGTCAAAGCTGCGTTGTCGTCCATGATTTGGAGGTTGTGATAAACAAGGAAGATTGTTGATGTTGTTATATTACGTTGGTGTTTCTCAAAAGTTTGTTCCGAAAGTTTAAAAAGAAGCTGAAAGTTATTCTCGTGTACATAAAGAATCCTGAAATTTTTATTTCAATTAAAACTAGCTATGAAGATGGATAGCAACAAAATTGGAATTCGAGAAGGAATCTGCGACGGATTGGTGTTGTTTCAAAAAAAAAGGTCTTTGTTTCGATGCCTGAGTGACAATTAAAAAAGAAAAAGGTATGATGGTTGAGTCCGAGAAGAGTTCGAAGTTAAAAGAAGTAAGACTGTGAAGGGTAGTATTGCAGGGAACATGGGTTATTGTGGCAGAGCATTGAAGGATAAGAAGGGGTTAACTGATGTGATGTGATTGTAGATAGTGATAAAAGTGGTTCGATTCTCAGACTTGCGAAGGATAAAATATAGACTTAAATTCTAAAACAAAAATAGAAAACTCAAACAAAGATGATGTTGTTATCAATATTAAAAGAACACTGAGGCTAAGATTCCACTATTTTCCAAGTTCAAAGTGATTTAAATCCAATATTTATATTTATTCAATTTTTTCGTTTAATTTGATTCTAAGATGTTGCAACAAGTAGATTTTTAAAATAACAAGTGTAAATCAAAAGCATGGGATATCAAAAACCTAAGTCCAAGCATATACCATCAATGGAAATCACAATTGTTGAATAAAAATCATTAAAACAATTATCAAACAAGGCAAATAATCATATACATAATTATAATAAATAAGATAAATAGAAAATACCACTCTTTGTTGGAAAAATATCTTCCTCTATCGCCTCAGCAATGGGGTTTAGCTTCTCATATCAAAAACAGGCTCAAAATATTTTTCCATTGCTCAAAAGGTGTTTTCAAAGGTGAAGAGACTCAAAGGGAGTAAAATAGTTCAATCGCAACGTTTATATGTGTTGCAGATCGACTGTTACAAGAGAAACAGAAGGAATGAGACTGCTACAGTAACGATAGAATCGAAGTGCTGTAGAACAACGACAGTGTTCTGCGACAATTGGGTGTGGATTGATGTTCTTCGTGTTCTTCAACAGCACCAGCAAAATAACTTTCCTGCAACTCGTGATATTTGTCTCCTCTGGTTCTCTAAACTACCCCAAACTGTTTGTCCGCCTCTCTGACTTGCAACCAACCTATATATAGCCAACAACCCCCAAGTAAACCCTAAAAAACTCGAGTTTATCTTCATTCTTCTTTCACGTCAAGTCACGGATTTTTCTATTTCTTCTCTTTTGTACGCGTCAACTGGGTCAATCCCACCTCTACAATATTCCAGCAGGACCCTGTTAACTCAATCCTGGGCGTTAAATTCTTTCCTAGATCTTCATGGACTCTAAAATCCCGATAATATTTCTCCATGACTCTGTTTTGGTCTAACACGATGGAAACTCCTTCTTTCTCGAATCTGGCCGCCATACATTCCCTGTTTAGACAAAACAGGGTTATACTAATCCATAACGCGAGAAAAATCCGACCAAATCTCTTCCAACTACCGAATCAGGATACCTGTGAAACTCCACACCTCTGTTTCCTTTTTCCGGCTTATCTATCCAAATTCGATCGATCAAAATGAACATTCCAAGCCTGTTACGCTCTAGGAAGTCCAGCCCCATGAAAATCAGCGCTTGAATCTCTCTAAAACTCGCTTGAATCTCAAACCCTAAATCTGTTCACTTCTGCCAAATATTCCCGCAAAAAATGAATTTGAATTTTGGGGAAGAAGATGGTTGCCCCCTATCCAGAGTAGAGGTGCCGATAGCAGGTGCCTTTGGGGTGTCCTGAGTGTGCCCCTTAGTAATTCGGGTACCCCTTATCCATAGTGAGAGTCCGAATAGCAAGTGTCCTCCGGGTGCGCTTTTCGACAACTTTTCAAGCTGATCTTTCCAAAAATGTTTATTGGACAAAAATACCTACACACACATAAAACACCATAATAAGTACAAAAATGAGCATTATCAATATATAAAATCGAGACAAATTAGACTCGAAAATGTGTCTATCAAATACGCTCAAACCTATTATTTGCTAGTCCTCGAGCAAAGATAAAATTGAAAAATAAAATCCTAACTCACTGACGCAGGCATCGTCGATTGCATTTAGCGTATGCAATAAGCCTTTAAACCCCTAGGTGGCCATAGTGGCCGAGTTATAGTCTCGGGAGGGCTTACCAGAGGTATACCCACAAAACCTTTATACTCCAGACCCTAGATATCTACGCAGAACCTTGGAAAGCACTAAAGAATCTCCTCGGTTGGCATACTTATTAACTACAAGAAGAAATACCCTGATGCGAAATTCTAATTGTTTTACACGAGTTTGCACTCAAGCATACTAAAATTCATATAAAGTGACAGATCTCTACTCAGATAGTTGCACTATGGACATCAACATTCGGATTCAAACCAATCACATGGATAGATTAAGAGATGGATATAGAAAAACATAGATGGTTTTGATGTTTACTAAGTGAACGACGTTTCCCATATCTGTCTGAAGGCCTCCACCAAAATGAACCTATCCTAATGGATTGAGATACTAGTCTGAATAATATCAACACAACTGGCATATACAAGAGAACCAGTGATTGATAATCCTAACTCTAGGTCAACACAACTGGCATATACAAGGGTACCAGTGGTCGACTTTATTGAATTTATTCCTTTTGGTCAAATGGTCTGGTCTCAATTTTTTTTTCCTTTCATGGTATCTCAATCACTCTAATTCACCCTAGCATTGGTAACAACTTGAATCGTGAGACCCACCTAATCACTTAGAGTAACATAATTTAAAAACAAAATAAAATAAAAATAGAAGTGAAAAGGACTCAACGAGATATGGTGAAACTATCATGTTATTTCTAGCACCTGAGCTCCGTGCTTTTATGAATAGACTCTTCTAGATGTTTCCATCTAATCAGATTGGTTCCTCAACTCCTACAACCAAAATGCTTCCATCCACTTAGGTTGGTTAGTGCTATCCTTAATATGCATAAATTTCTAGGCTCTGGAGTTTATTTAAAACAAAAAGTTTCTACCCCACCCCCAAACTTAAATCTAACATTGTCCTCAATGTTTCGAATGAAAGAACAATACCAAAAATATAAGTAACATGAGGAAATAGTAAAGAGAAAGTTCGGAAAGATAGTACCTGGGTGAAGTGAAACCAAATACTGACAAAAATATTATACAACATACAAATCGCCTCGATGGTCAATCAAGGGTAAACAGGGTCCTCCAGAGGGACCTCCTCAACATCACATGTAGGAAAAGGCTCTAAAAAGGGCTTTGATCTCTGACCGTTAACCTTTGAAGACTAGTACCATCTGATGTCTCAATCTCAATAGCGCCATGAGGAAAAACAGTACGGACCACAAAAGGACCGGTCCACCGAGAGCGCAGTTTCCCGGGGAATAGATGCAAACGAGTGTCATACAGAAGAACTTTTTGACCTGGAGAAAATGACTTCCGTAAAATATTCTTATCATGCACAAGTTTCATTTTGTTCTTATACTCCTTAGCACTATCGTATGCATCTCTACGAATCTCGTCCAATCATTGAGCTGGAGCTTTCTGTGAGCTCCTGCCTTGTCAAGTGAAAAGTTTAACTGCTTAATAGCCCAATAGGCTCTATGCTCTAACTCAACAGCAAGTGACATGCCTTGCCAAATACTAAACGGTAGGGTGACATTCCAATGGGTGTCTTAAACGCGGTACGGTAAGCCCATAAGGCATCAGTAAGCCTCGACGACCAATCTTTCCTATTAGGATTAACTGTTTTCTCTAAAATACGCTTAATTTCCCTATTGGAAACCTCTACCTGACCACTAGTCTGTGGGTGATACGGGGTAGCTACTTTGTGGGTAATACCATATTGTTTCATTAATAGAGCAAACGGTCTATTACAAAAGTGTGAACCCCCATCACTAATTATAGCTCGCGGTGTACCAAAACGTGTAAGTATATTCTCTTTCAAAAACTTAATTACGACCCTATGGTCATTTGTTTTACACGGAACCGCCTCAACCCACTTAGACACATAGTCTACACAGCGACAAGTATGTAAAGATAACCTAAAGAATTAGGAAATGGACCCATAAAATCAATGCCCCACAATCAAAGACCTCAATCACTAAAATAGGGTTCAAAGGTCATATTTCTACGGGAAATGGTTCCTAACCTCTGGCAACGATCACAAGAAACACAGTGACTATGGGAGTCTTTAAACAGTGAAGGCCAGTAAAATCCACACTGCAATATCTTAGCAGCAGTCTTCTTAGCACTAAAATGACCCCCACAAGCATGTTCATGACAAAAGGAGAGAATACTGGACTGGTCACTCTCAGGTACACATCTCCTAATAATCTGGTCGGGACAATACTTAAACAAATAAGGATCGTCCCAAAAGAAATGCTTAACCTCGGCTAAAAACCTAGAACGATCTTGTTTACCCCAATGTTGAGGGGTACGGCCAGTAACAAGATAATTCACTATATTTGCATACCAAGGTGATTGGGAAACAGAGAACAATTGTTCGTCAGGAAAGCTATCCCTTATAGGAAGGGCATCACTAGGGGAACTAACAACTAACCTGGATAAGTGGTCTGCTACTACATTTTCAGCACCCTTTTTGTCTCTAATGTCTGGAGAAAATTCTTGTAACAATAGGATCCACCTAATCAATCTAGGTTTGGTGTCCTTCTTAGACAAAAGGTATTTCAAAGCAGCATGATCGGTATAGATTACGATCTTAGAACCTAATAGGTAGGATCTAAACTTATCCAAGGCAAACACGATGGCTAGCAGTTCCTTCTCGGTAGTTGTATAGTTCAATTGGGCATCATTCAGAGTTTTGCTAGCATAGTAAATCACATGAAGTAATTTGTCTACTCGTTGACCTAACACAACGCCTATAGCATAATCTGAAGCATCACACATAATCTCAAAGGGTAGGTTCCAGTTGGGTGCCTGGACTATGGGAGCGGTAGTGAGTAAATTTTTAAGCTTCTCAAAAGCCTCTAAACAAGCATCATCAAAGACAAACTTAACATCTTTTGCAAGCAAACTGCAAAGAGGTCTAGAAATCAAGCTAAAATCCTTAATGAATCGACGGTAAAAACCTGCATGCCCTAGGAATGACCTAATGTCTTTTACGGTTTTTGGGACCTGTAAAGTCTTAATAAGGTCAACTTTGGCTTTGTCTACCTCTATACCCTTTGAAGAAATGATGTGCCCTAAAACAATTCCTGATTTAACCATGAAATGGCATTTTTCCCAATTAAGCACTAAATTCTTTTCCTTACACCTAGTCAACACTAATGTCAAATGATGCAAGCACTCATCAAAAGATGAACCAAACACTGAAAAATCATCCATAAAGACCTCTAAAAACCGTTCTACCATATCAGAAAATATGCTCATCATACAACGCTGAAAAGTCGCAGGGGCATTACACAGCCCGAAAGGCATGCGTCTATACGCGAATGTACCAAAGGGACAGGTAAAAGTGGTTTTCTCTTGGTCTTCTGGGGCAATAACGATCTGATTATATCCGAAAAGCCATCTAAAAAGCAATAGAAACTATATCCAGCTAATCTCTCTAGCATTTGGTCGATAAAAGGAAGGGGAAAGTGATCCTTCCTTGTGACCTTGTTCAATTTCCTATAGTCGATACAGACACGCCATCCCGTGGTCACTCGGGTTGGGATTAACTCATTATCCTCATTCTGGACTACAGTGATACCTGATTTCTTGGGAACAACCTGAACGGGGCTGACCCACTTACTGTCTGAAATTGGGTAGATAATACCCCGCATCTAACAACTTAAGCACCTCTTTTCGAACTACTTCTTTCATGTTAGGGTTCAGTCGACGTTGCATCTCCCTAGACGGTTTGGAGTCTTCCTCTAAATGAATCTGATGCATACAAACGGTAGGACTAATACCCTTAATGTCTGCTATAGACCACCCTAAAGCTTCCTTATTATCTTGAAGTACTTTTACTAGCCTACTTTCCTGATCACTATCCAAGTCGGCAGCAATAATCACAGGTAAAGTCTCAGATGGGCCTAAGAACACATACTTCAGGTTATCTGGTAGTGGTTTGAGGTCCAACTTAGGGGGCTCTTCTAAGGAAGGAACTGAGGTAGTCTCAGAAGCTGGTAATGGTTCGAACCTAGCTTTCCATCTATCAGTGTCTAACACAGGGGTAGAATCTAATAGAGCATTCACTTGTTCAATGGTACTATCATCGTCAAAATCTAAACCAAAACGGGATAGACAACTCTCTAATGGGTCTTCAGACAAGATGTTTGGTAATGACTCCTGAACTAAGGATTCTATCATATTCACCTCTTTAACACATGTGTCATCTAGCTCATAAGGTAGCTTACTGACATTAAAAATGTTCATTTCGATAGTCATATTACCAAAGGATAAATTCATCACACCATTTCGACAGTTTATGATCGCATTAGACGTAGCTAAGAATGGGCGACCTAAAATCACAGGTATCTGGTTCTCTGGGTCAGGGACAAGTTGGGTATCTAGGACCACGAAATCCACTGGATAAATAAACTTGTCGACCTCAATAAGAACATCCTCGATAACACCTCGAGGAATTTTGACAGAACTATCAGCTAACTGCAGTGTTATCTGAGTAGGTTTCATTTCACCAAGCCCTAGATGTAAGTACACATGGTACGGCAGTAAGTTCACACTGGCTCCTAAGTCAAGTAAAGCTTTTTCTACCCGGTGTTTACCTATTGTACAAGCAATGGTTGGGGAACCTAGGTCTTTGTACTTTGGAGTGGTAGTGTTCTGAATGATTGAACTTACATGACTAGCTAAAAAGGCTTTCTTATGGACGCTAAGTTTTCGCTTTCGCCTACACATATCCTTAAGGAACTTGGCATAGGCAGGAATTTGCCTAATTTCATCTAATAAAGGAAGGTTTATGGTAACTTGCTTAAAAACCTCCAATATGTCATTAAAGTTCGATTCCTTCTTTGTTGATGCTAATAGCTGGGGAAATGGGGCTCTAGGCACAGAATTAGACCTCTCAGGTACCGAATTAGCATCATCGGAAATTTTATCAGTCCCCTCAGTTAGTGGTCCTGAGGGATGAGATCCTGAGGGGTGAACTATAGTATGTTCACTATCGGGCATGGTTACCTGATTGTCTACTACTCTACCACTCCTAAGGGTTCTAATAGCATTCAATTGATTCGATGGTTTTGCACCTACTTCATGAACTCCTCTAGGGTTGGGGGTAGTCTGACTAGGGAGCCTTCCGTTATCTCTCTCACTTAAGGTCTTAGCTATTTGGCCGACTTGAAGTTCTAGCTTAGCAAGGCTCTGAGCATTAGTTTGAAAGTTCTGCTTGGTTTCCTGTTGAAAACTAATTTGGATCTGTGCTAACATATCCTGAGTTTTTGCTAACATCTTAATAGATTCCTCTAAGCTAGTCTTTTTGTTTTCTGGGCCTGATGAATTCTTAGTGTAACCAAAACCTGGGGGAGCATTAGAATTACTAAAAAGAGACAGTTGCATGACCGCGTCTGAAAAAGAGATCCTACCACTCTTAACCGATTCCATAGTAACATGACTAGTTTAAATGGTCTTGGTTGGATCAGAAGTAACAAATCGAATCCATATAACAAAACTACAACCGGTGTGTTAGGATCCGAAAATCCAACAATTTCTCAAGGTTCATATAGGTTTAACAGGATCCATAGATCCAACCATTTGTATATGATTTTCATATAGTAACAGTGACACAGGTAACTGGTATAACTAAATTCGGTTTTCATCGAGTTGAGTTGGAAGTTAAACCAAGATATGGTGCAATTTCTTTGCATAATTCCTAAGTGTAATGGTGTAATGGTGCAGTTTCTTTGCATAACATTACTCTAATTCCTAAGTGTAATGGTGCAGTTTCTTTGCATAATTTTAGGCCAATAAGTCCCATTGGGAGTATCTATAAAATTGTTTCAAAGCTTCTTGCTGAGAGATTAAAGGTAGTGTTTCCTTCTTTGATTTCTGAATTTCAAGGAGCTTTTGTGCATGGAAGACAGATTCATGATGGCATTTTGATTGCTTCTGAGCTGATAGATTCAAAATTAAGGGAGATGGAAACTGGTTTGATTTGTAAAGTGGATTTTAAAAAGGCTTTTGAAAATTAATTGGGGTTGTGTGGATACAGTTCTGGCTAGATTTGGCTTTGGTTGTAAATAGAGAAGCTGGATAAAATGGTGCATCACAACTCCAAGATTTGGTATTTTGCTCAAAGGTGAAGCCACTGATTTATTCAAGAGACAAAAAGGTATTAGACAGAGAGGTCTCATCTCTCCTTTCCTTTTCATTCTGGTAGTTGAGGTCCTCTCTTTAATGTTCAAAAAAGCTGCAACTCAAGGTCTTATTTCTGGATTCAAAGTTGCTCAACAAGGTATTGAAATTACTCATTTGCAATTTGCAGATGATTTAATTGTGTTTCTTAAGGATAATGAATTTCAGATTAACAATTTAAAGAGCATCTTATAAACCATCTCTGGTTTGAAGGTCAATTTCAGAAAAAGCACAATTGTAGGTATGGGATAACGTTCTAGGCTTTAATTCTTAAGAAAGAGACTGTAGAAGATACCAAGCAGGATTTCAGGCCCATAAGCCTAATGGGTAGTATCTATAAAATGATTTTGAAAGCCCTAGATAAATTGAAACACTTCCTCCCAAATCTCATTTAAGTCCAACAGTCCGCCGAAGATCCTTGATTGTGTTCTAATTTCCAATGAGTGTATGGGCTCTAGAATAAAAACTGGTGTGCCTGGTCACATCTGCAAGATATACTTTGAAAAGGGTTTCGATCATGTGTCTTGGGATTTAGTCGATGAATCTTTGGAGAAAATGAGGTTCGGGCTCAAGTGGAGAAGTTGGATTCAAGGGTGCCTCAACAACATTCCAATGTCAGTCCTTATCAGCGGTTCTTCCCACACTTAATTCATTACTGGTAAGGGATTAAGGAAAGGCGATCCCATATCTCCTTTCTTTTCCTCATAGTTTCTGATGTATTAAATAATATTTTTTAAACTGCTCTTCCACATGGTTGGATTGGCGGGTTCAGTTTGAAGCTTAATGGCTTGAAGATTGGTCATTTACAATTTGCAGGTGACACTTTGGTTTTTCTAAATAATTTAATGGACCAGGTCAACAACTTGCGGGTCATCCTTTTTTTCTTTGAGATTTCTTCTGGTTTTTATTTTTCGAAAACTAGTATGTTTGGTGCGGCAGGTGTGAATGATCTTGAAAGCTTGGAAGCTATGACGGGTTGTAAGGAAGATTCCTTTCCCTCCTCCTATATTGGTATTCCGTTTGGGGATAAAGCTCAAAACTCTCATAAATGGGACTCCATAATAGAAAAGTGCCAAGGCAAGACTGCTCTCTTGGATAGGATCATCTCTCAATAAAGCTAGAAGACTCACTCTAGTTAAAAGTGTACTGGAAAATGGTCCCATTTACATGTTTCATTGTTTGTTTCCCCCGTCAAGGTGATAACATAATTGAGAAAATGATTAGAGATTTTCTCTGGATGATAGTGATGTCAAAAAGAGTCGTCATCTGATTACTTGGAAAACATCTCGCACTCCTTTGAAATGTGGTGGTCTGGGTATTAAGTTTTTGCGGAGTATTAATAAATCCCTTATTTCCAAGTGGTGGTGGAGATTCAATTCTGAAAAGGAATCCCTTTGGAGTAAAGTTATTGCTTCAAAGTACGGTTCCCCAGGTTGCGACAAAGAGACTAATTCCCCCAAAAAGGTTCAAGGTGTCAGTCTCTGGAAAAGCATCTATAAGCAGTTAGAATTTTTTTAAAACTTTGATGTAGTTGTTGGACGAGGGCTTTGTTAAAACTGTTGATTCTTCTATTATGAAGAACTTGTTCTACTGAATTGAAACACTCAATCAGAACTTGAACAAGAACTATTTGAATTCTTCAACTCCAGACCGAAAAAAACCAAAATGAACAACAGAACTCTTTGCAATATTTAAAACTCAGCAGAAAAATGGAACTTCCCAAATAGCCACCCAAGTTAAATCAAAATTAAAAAAAAAAAAAAGCTTAAGCTAAAAAAACTAAATCGAAAAAGAAGAGAGTAAGACAGGAGAAACTGAAGAAGATCAGAAATCCTAGATGAGATCTCTAGTTTGTTAACTAAAGCAACTAGAGAACTGAGAACGAACGAAAAAAGGGATATGAATCTACGTCAATCTGTGATGACCATCTATGGGATTCATGCACTTTCCCATACTCAATTTTATGATGAGGTTTTTATTTTTTTTCTTCGACGATTTTTATTGAGTTTTCAATGAATTGTTGGCAACCAAATACAAAGCATAGGTCAGGGACCAAATGCAAAATGATGCAAAACTAAATACTTGACATAAAAATGAAAAAAAAAAAAATTCACTCCGTCTTTTTTAGCTGTCCTTTATTCTATTTGGCCTGTCATTTTTTATTTGCCCGCTTCTAATTATAGACATATTTTCTAATTAAACTATCAAATATGAGGATAACCTTAATTGTAATAATTATAGAAGCATTTTTAAAAAAACCCAATCTAAAATCTTAAATAGTATCTCCATATATATAAAAAAAAACAAATCTATTTAATATATGTCCTATTAATCTTCATATATTCATTTTAAGAAAATAATAATTTATGTAACTTTATAAACTAAGCAATCTGAGATCGATAATATAACAAGAATTAATGAGGAAATATTTGTTTTTATATTCTTTTAAACATTTTCAATAATAATAAAATTACTCGATATATGTTTTTTTATACATTACACATGTTAGTTTTAATTTTAGTAATAATCTAACATTTATTAATAAGGGTGGTCCTAACATTTTCCCCGGTCTTCTTAATATTTTGACTTAGTCAAAGAGAATAGATAAAAAAAAGGCGGAGAGTGATAGACACATTTTTGTGTCCAATTTGTTCTCAATACTATATATTGTTGGCACTCGATTTTGTACTAATTTTGTTATTTTATGTATTTGTAGGTATTTTTGGAAATAAATATTTTAAGAAAATTCGGCTCGAAAAGTTGATTTTGACACCCGGAGGACACGTGTTATTCGGACTCCCAAGTTTGGATAAGGGGTAACCTAATTACTAAGGGGCACCTTCTTCAACAATTCAAATTCTCAAAATTGGCGGGAAAAATGTTCACACACAGGAGAATTTTCGATCAAAGAAATGAAGTAGTGGTAGGTCGATTCAATGGCTTAATTTTGGTAGAAAGATGTGATTTAGCCTAAGGAAGATAGTTTGGGTGTCTAATTTGATCGGAATTGGCTGGAAATATCGATTTGATTCTCGAGCTCAAAACAGAGCTACACGGAGTGAACACGACCTGTACACGGTGTTGTGTGTGTTTTGGTTGTGCATGGAAGTGTTTTGGAGGAGTTGGATGACTTATGAGGCATGTATAAGCCTTACTAGAGCGTGAAGGATCCAAGTTTACGTGTGAAATTCTAAATCTGGTAAGAAAATATTCAAAAATAATGTTATTCACTGCCGAGTAAAGACGAATTATTTGGAGTTATGGCGAGGGATTTCAGCGTGTCTTTGAGTATGAATATGATCTTTGGGTCTACTATAATGGTTGTCGAGAGTTGGGAGTCGAAAGGAGGGCCAGAGGAGCAGAAATCAGAGTTTTCAGAACTCTGTTGCTGCTGCTGCTGCTGCCCGTGAAGAACAAGGAATCGTCCACGGTTCCTTCATCCATTTGCAACTGTTTCTTCAACTGCTCTGCAACGTTTATCTTCATCGCAACAGTTTCTTCATCATATTTTGCAACAGAGAAGTAAACCACAGCATTTAATTTTCCGTCACCATTTGTTTCTCTGTAACAGTCCAACATCGTCTTCGCAACAGGAACTGCTGTTGCGATTTCTCTGTTGCATTGTTTCCTCAATTGTAATCAACTTTGGAGCAATAATAAAACATTTTGAGATTATGATTAATATGAGGAGCTAAACCCAACATTGGGACGACGGAGGGAGTCTATTTTCGTCATTGTGGTAAATTTAATTTATTCTTTTTATGACTTTTGCACTGATTAAAAATTGAAAAATGATTTTAATTAATTAGTTATCATTTTATTTGATGCGGCATGCTTGCTTAAATGTTTGATGTCCCATGCTTACGATTTATAACTAATATTCTGAGAATCTATTTTGGCAAAATAAGAGTCCATATATTTATGTTTTGAGCAGTAATTGTTCAGAATAAATAAAATATACCACATGCATGAAGAATTGGCCAAGTCCTTAGTCCCAATACCTCTCGAACATCTTGTGACAAATTTGTACATATATTTTCGTTTTAAAATCTATTCAAGTCCGAGCAACGAACTTTTACTTACCTCTTGAAAAATACTATAACAAAATGGCACCGCCGACGCGGACTTGTATATAGATTGATTTTTTTTTTAGGTTTATTTTTTTTTTATTATTTGTTCCTTTTTACTTTGTCTTTTTGTCTTTGATTTACAGGTTCGAAGTGGAGCACTAAGGACTTGGAGAGGAAAAATCTTAAAGCGAAAAGCGAAAAGAGAAGAAAAAAAGGACAATTTTAGGATTTAATTTTTAATTTTTTTTTTTAGAGTGTGTGAGGAAAACTATAATTTTTTTTATTTATTTTGGACTTTGGACTTTAAACAATTGGACTTTATTTTTTTTAACCCTACGGAAGGGTATTATTATTAAAAATAAAATAAAATATTATATAAACTGTGTGCAGGGAAGGACGACGATTACTATATCGTCTCGGCCCCTCGGGTTCGCACACGACATAGGAGTCGTGGCCCGAGTCGACGACAACGGTTCATCGCCCGTCTGGTACGGGAGGTAAGTCCATCGAAACACTCACGAATCTCCTGTAAGCGAGTTACTGTCTGCCTTAAGGTGATAATTGTTTGAGGACGAACCAGACTGTTTTTAAATTCCTAGTAAAGGGCAAGGCCTGGCCAAATCAAGATAAGGACTCGGATTTCATCACCGTTTCCTTCTTTCCCGCCTTAGGAAAACAAAACCGAACGCGAACCTAAGCTTTAAAATTTGGAATAGAACGAGACCGATAGGGTAACGAGCTTAATAGGAAACTCGTTCGAAAAATATTGGTTGCTCTTTAAGCACACTTCAAAGTTCATGATGGTTTCTGTGAGTTGAATGCGTGACTGCGCCGCCTAATGCG
Source organism: Papaver somniferum (assembly GCF_003573695.1). Taxonomy (NCBI): domain Eukaryota; kingdom Viridiplantae; phylum Streptophyta; class Magnoliopsida; order Ranunculales; family Papaveraceae; genus Papaver; species Papaver somniferum. Next base: position 125,711,295 of record NC_039368.1, on the reverse strand, counting down.
GTGAGGCCTTGGGTATCAAAGCTCTACTAAGCTTCCCTCGCCTCAATTCAACTTACATTAGCTTGGATTGATTCCAGAGGAGTGTGCTCAAATTGTAACGAATTCCTTTTCGAAGGAATAGAAGTTGGTCTAGAAAACAATCTAAGTGGAGCCATCATGCTTTTTGTTTGCTAGAAATCTTTAGGTTTGTTTTGGTGGAGTCGAGTCGGCCTTGTTTGTGGTTGTGTAGAATTTCCTTGCAATTAAGAATGTCGAACTGGTATGATAGAAGCCAATACAATGAGTATCGACCTGAATTTGAATATGGACATCATCCTTTTTATGACCATGTTGGGAATAGTGGTTGGGAACGCCATCCTTTGGAAGGATATGGGTCATACCATGGTGAGCCCAATTACTATCCACACATGCATCAGTCTTACGAGCAAGAAGATTATAGTACTAGTTCTTCGTCTCTAGAGGATACAATCAAACTATTGAAAACTAGTCCCTATTATGATCCTTCTGAACCTGTTCTTCCTCTAGAAGAGTCTCTCAAACAATTAACTGAGAATACAAATAGGTTTGTGTTAGAAATGAATAAACAAAATGCACCCATGAGTGAACCTTCTATACACGATACCATAAGGAAGTCATGTGAGTCGATTCAAAAGCTTTTATTCGAGGCCCAGAACAGAACTGCTCAAGATAGTCTTAATTTCCAATATAGTGTTTCCAATTCTACCCTTGATATCAATAGTGAATATTTGCCCAATCTAGAGGACGAGGTTAGAATAAAAGACACTACTTTAGATAAGGTTCAATCATCTTCGTACTATTATGATGATGAGGATAGTAGTGATGAAGAATCTGAAATATGTAGGCATAGTGATCAGGAATCTAGTAATCCAATTGAGCTTTATAGTGATTATATTATTTCTACTTCAAATCCAAATAATTTTTATGATTATTCACCTATTCAAGAGGACGAGGATTTGATTAGGAATACCACCGTTTTAGACGATGTAGTATTTCCTTTTGATTACGAAGCCGATAGTGGTTTAGAGGAACGGGTTTATTCTGAAAATGCTGTTTTAGAGTCTACCGACTTAGAGACAATAATCTTGAATGAAGAACATAGACTCGTAGAGATGAGTAAAGATGCACTACCTGATAATAAATTAGAAGAATCAATTGACCATTTTCAAGAATCTAATGATCCAGAAATTAGGGAGATTGTAACTAGTCTATCTAGAGACACTAAAAACTCTAAGTTTGGGGGTGATTACCACCTTCATAGTGCCTTACCTTTAACTCTCAGAAAGTCCATTCACTTAGGACTTGATATCTCTGCCTCGACAATTTTACAAGATTACCTTCATACTCGTTTTCCCGAACCTAATGATGTCCTGAAAAAGGTTCAGTCGTTAGAAACCTATCCTCTGGTTGATGTGGTTTGCCCAAGCTATGATACCCAGATTGACTTTGTTTTCCCACCAAATAGTTTTCTTCCAATTGTGGGAACGTATAGATTTCAAATGTGTCACTTATTAAGTTCTGAGACTAAGCCTAAGTACTTTAGGAAATTAGAATCGACACATTTGCTTCAGAATGACCACTACTCTGACTGTGGTCAACTATGTAAGTCATATATGATTGACTTAGAGGATCCGCAATTATTTAGGTTATTACTTCGTGATTCTAAGTTCGTATTTGAGTTTTTACAGACTCTAAGACCTAGTGATTCGGATCCCATCTATGAAGAAACGCAGCCAATGAAAATATTCTATTTAGACCCTTTCATAGAACCTGAACCTGAACCGCAATTAGCGATAGTTTTCAGGAAACTAGGTAAGGGCATGATATTCTTGTCCATTTTCTTGGTTCACTGCAGTTTCCTTTGGTCATCTCTATTTGGTTTTGAAGACCCACAGTTATTTCGACTGTTACTTTATGGTTCAAGTTGACTAATCCTTTCCTAAGTCTGGCTGAAGACTTTAAACTTAGCACTTCTTGGGAGGTAACCCAATCTCACGCAACACGGTAATATCCTTCCTTAACTCTTTTACTTCAAATAGTAACCGTTTCTCCTTGTTCATGTTTTTAATTTTATCTTTAGAACATTGAGGACAATGTTAGATTTAAGTTTGGGGGTATGGGAGAAACTTTTTAGTTGCAATAAATAAACTCCAGAGCCTAGAAATTTACGCCTATTAAGGATAGCACTAACCAATCTAAGTGGATGGAAACATTTTTGTTTTAGGATCTGAGGAACCAATCTGACTAGATGGAAACATCTATAGAGTCTATTCATAAAAGCACAGAGCTCAGGTGTTAGAATTAACATGATAGTTTCGCCATATCTCGTCGAGTCCTTTTCACTTTCTGTTTTTAGTTTTCTTTTATTTCAAGTGATTTGGTGGGGCACACGATTCAAGTTGTTACCTTTGCTAGGGTGAAATAGAGTGACTGAGTTACCTTTTCAAAAAAAAAAAAAAAAAAAACAGACCAGTTAGACCAATCGGAATAAGTATTAACACTTGGATAGCAATATGCGTGTGTTCTCCCTGTTTCCGTCGCCTAAGCAAGCGTGGAATGCAGGACCCGTGGGAACTATCGTGTAATCTGCTGACAAGAAGCATGCGCTTGGATCCAAAAGATCTATTCATGCCGTTAAGTTAAAAAAAATGGTTATTGTTATGTGTAGTCAACTGCTGGTTCCCTTGTATATGCCAGTTGTGTTGACCTAGAGTTAAGTTATTGACCACTGGTTCCCTTGTATATGCCAGTGTGTTAATATTAGTCAGACCGGTATCTCAGTCATTTGGGTTAGGTTCACCTTGGCAGAGGCCTTCAGACAGATATGGGAAACACCTTTCACTTTTCAACCATCTACATTTTTCTTTTTCCATCTTCTTAATCTTTTCATGTGATTAGTCTGACTCCGAGTATGATGTCCATCGTGAAACTATCTTAGTAGATCTCTGTCACTTATATGAATTTTAGTATGCTTGAGTGCAAACTCGTGTACAGCAATTGGAATTTCGCACCAGGGTTCTTCCTCTTAGAGTCAATAATTGTATGCCAACCAAGGAGGTTCTTTAGTGCTTTCCAAGGTTCTCCGTTGATAGCTAGGGTCTGGAGTATTGGTTTTTGTGGGTACACCTCTGATAAACCCACCCGAGATTAACTCGGTCACTTTTCAAGAATAAATTTTGCTCGAGGACTAGCAAATAATAAGTTTGGGGGTATTTGATAGACACATTTTTGTGACCAATTTGTTCTCAATACTATATATTGTTGGCACTCGATTTTGTACTAATTTTGTTATTTTATGTATTTGTAGGTATTTTTTGGAAATAAATATTTTAAGAAAATTCGGCTCGAAAAGTTGATTTTGGCACCCGGAGGGCACGTGTTATTCGGACTCCCAAGTTTGGATAAGGGGTAACCTAATTACTAAGGGGCACCTTCTTCAACAATTCAAATTCTCAAAATTGGCGGGAAAAATGTTCACACAAAGGAGAATTTTCGATCAAAGAAATGAAGTAGTGGTAGGTCGATTCAATGGCTTAATTTTGGTAGAAAGATGTGATTTAGCCTAAGGAAGATAGTTTGGGTGTCGAATTTGATCGGAATTGGCTGGAAATATCGATTTGATTCTCGAGCTCAAAACAGAGCTACACGGAGTGAACACGACCTGTACACGGTGTTGTGTGTGTTTTTGTTGTGCATGGAAGTGTTTTGGAGGAGTTGGATGACTTATGAGGCATGTATAAGCCTTACTAGAGCATGAAGGATCCAAGTTTACGTGTGAAATTCTAAATCTGGTAAGAAAATATTCAAAAATAATGTTATTCACTGCCGAGTAAAGACGAATTATTTGGAGTTATGGCGAGGGATTTCAGCGTGTCTTTGAGTATGAATATGATCTTTGGGTCTACTATAATGGTTGTCGAGAGTTGGGAGGAGAGAAGGAACGTTGCAGATCGAGAACCATGATTTCTCTCTGCTGCTGCTGCTGCTGCCATTGATGAAGATGAAGAACACGAAGAACGGACTCGCAGAAGCAGTCGTTTATCAACAGTGTCTAAGACACACAGGCGTGGGTCGTAGTTCTTCGTACAACAGCAGTTATCATTTATCGTTCTTTTTGTAACAGCTGGACGGCGCCTTTGCAACAGTTATTTCTGTTGCGATTTTTCTGTTCAATTGTTTTACTCATTTTTATCATTTGTAAACAACTTTTTGGGCAATAAATAATTATTTTGAGAGCATTTTTACTATGATGAGCTAAAACCCAACACTGGGACGACGGAGGAGGCCAAACTTCATACTTGGGGTAATTTTATTTAATTCTATATTTACTTTTTGCACCAATTTTAATTGAATTATGATTTTAATTAATTATTTGTGATTTCATTTGATGGTTTATGCTTAGTCCTAGGGATTTTTGATATGCCATGCTTAAGAAATACAAGTAATATTTTATAAAATCTATCTTGGCAATAAACTAGAGTTAATATTTGTTTTGTTTTGAACTATAATCGCCTAGAATTAAATTCTGAACCACTTGAAAATGAAAAATGGCCGAATCATTAGTCCCAGTACCTCTCGCCCATTGTGACAAATATTTTGTATATATTTTTATTTTTAAATCTTTACAAGTCCGAGCAACGAACTTTTACTTACCTCTTGAAAAATATTATAACAGAGAGAGTACTAATGAAGATAGAAAAAAATATTCTTACAATCAACAATAACGAAAAAAGGGACCTATTTAGATGCATTCAATTGCTCACCACTGAGCTACGAACCCAGCAATTGTTCTGACTCTTTTGAGTAACCGACATTTTTTTTGAAGTAGTAAAATAACAAAATACTAAAAACATATTTTAACCGGCTACCTTATTTTAACTGCAATTGGCATCTTCTTATTATTTCAGTTATAATTCCCCATATCTATCTTTACGATAGACAAAAAAGAATTACTTTTAACAAAACAAACAAAAAGAGTTATGAAAAAACAAAAGAAAAGTAAAGTTATTCGGAGAAGAATTATAGAAAAGAACAAAACAAATTACAAATCTACACATACAAAGATCAAAAAAGAAAATAAAAAATCCTAAAACAATATACCACGAAGCTCAATCTAAGACCAGCTATGTGATCGAATCACAAATAGTAGGGCTTGGCTTATACTGCTCACTTGCAGAAATACGCTGATGCAAGTTTTCTGGAATTATCTACACCCGTCAAGAGATACACTCATTAAGTAATTATGGGTTCAATGACTTAGCTTCTATTCTTCTCTTACTGATGTTAATCAATTCAGAAGTAACTAAGTGTAGAGAGTGCTATTATTAGTGGTTTTGTTCAGCTAATGACGAGAAATAATGATTGATTTTATACCTATTTCAGATGTTGTAGAGCATGTAGATAGTAGGTTAATACTTGATTTCAGCATATGAGTTCTATGTAATCATGTTTAAGAGTATAACATATTGATTATGAAGCTGAAATTCCAACAACATCTGTACAAACTCGGAGATTTGAAACTTTGGACAAGACAATTTACATATCTACACATACAAAGGTCAAAAAAGAAAGAAAGAAAAAGTCCTAAACATAGAAAAATTAAAAGTTTTTAAGAGAAACAATTTGAACCTTGATCTTTGATCTAAGGCGTCGAAGATTTACTAAAAAAATTAGTGTTGGGGAAGAGAAAATTAGGGAAAAAACAAATTTATAGAAAGAGAGTGTACCAAAACATGAATTGAAGGAAACACTCCTCTGAGTGAAAACTCTAAGCTCAAAGTCTCCTCAAACAATCACTATTCATTTCTCTAATGTTTTTAATAGATAGAATTAGAAATTATAATACTTATCAAGTACTTCATACATACAGATCTCATTACTACGTTCGCCTCCGCTTATTTTAATTTTGCCCTCTTCTTATTGTTTCTGTTATAATTCCCCATATCTACCTTTACAATAAAATTTAAAAAGAATCACTTTTAACACAAACAACAAGAATAGTCAAGAAAAAAAGAGATAAAAGTAAAGTTATTGATAGAATAATTACAAAAAAGAACAAAACAAATTACAGATCTACACATACAAAGGTCAAAAAAGAAAAAAAATCCTAAAACAAAGAAAAATAAAGGTTTTAAGAGAAGCAATTTGAACCTTGATCTTTGAGCTAAGGGGTCGAAGATTTATTATCAAAGTTAGTGTTGGGTTAAAAACAAGGACAGAAAACTGGGGAAAAATCAAATTTATAGAAAGAGAGTGTAACCAAACCTGAATCGAAGGAAACACTCCTCTGAATGAAAACCCTAAGCTCAAAGTCTCCTCAAACACTCACTATTCATTTCTATAATGTTTTTAATAAATATAATTAGAAATTATAATACTATATCAAATACTCCATACATACATACATACCCCATTACTACGTTCGCATCCGCTTACTTTAATTTTGCCCTCTTCTTCGTGCTTCTATTATAATTCCCCATATCTACTTCTATGATAAACAAAAAATAATTATTTTTAACACAAACAACAAGAAAAGTTATGAAAAAAGAAAGAAACAGTAAAGTTATTGATAAAAGAATTACATAAAAGAACAAGACAGACACATACAATGAAAACTCTTGGTGAACCGTCCAAATGGACCACCCCAAAATCATATAGATCCAACCAAAACTTAAAATGGGACCCTTATTTTTCCTAGTACGGCGGAGCATACCCTTCATGTGCTTACACGATTTTTGGATAATTCACTTTGGAAAGTTCGTCCAGAACTACTCCACATACAAAGGTCAAAAAAGAAAAATTAATCCTAAAACAAAGAAAAAGTAAAAAAAACAATTATGAAAAACAATTTGAACCTTGATCTTTGAGCTAAAGGGTCGTAGATAACTAATAAAATTAGTGTTTGGTTAAGAACAAGAGAGAAATTAGGTGAAAATCAAATTTGTAGAAAGAGAGAGTAACCAAACCTGAATTGAAGGAAACACTCCTCTAAATGAAAACTCTATACTCAAAGCCTCCTCAAACACCCAATATTCATTTCTCTAATGTTTTTAATAAATATGATTACATTTTTAAGGAAAAAAAAACTACCTGGCTTTGGTTTTGGTATAAAAATAAATTACATCGGATTTTTTTTTTTTTTTTATCTTTTTTTTTGCCTTCTAAGGCAAACCCCCTCCCCACCCCACCCATCCAAAAAATTGGCAGTTTCAAATTCTAGGGGCAATCCAAGTTTACTATTGGTTTCTACCAACATATTGTTAATATTGTTGTATCCCCGTTGACTGAAATTAAAAATACAATTGAATTTTGAAAAAAAAAAAATGATTACAAAACAGAGTTTAAAATGTCTGGCATCTGCAACCACTGTTGTTTGTGTATTTCCCTTTTGCGTGCCCTCTTTAGCCAAGATATCAGGTACTTCATTGCATTCCCCCCCCCCCCCCCCCCCCCCCCCCCCCCCCCCCCCCCCCCCCCCCCCCCCCCCCCCCCCCCCCCCCCCCCCGCCCCAAAAAAAAACAAAAAAAAATCACAAGATTGTAAGATCTTCACTGCCTCGGAAACTATTGTCTCGTGTCTCCAAATAATGTTACTTGGTTTTTCCAAAGCATATAATAATAGTCCCTGACAATCCCCTTCTACCCAAAAGCTTTGTATGCCCATGTTATTTTCCCAGCTAGCCGTTTCCAATAAGCTCAAAATCCCTGCTTCTTCTGCAGTTGATGCATTGAAGAATCCAGCTGTAGCTTGGATAGCTCCACCTATATCAGAACGAAGAATTATACCATATCCAGCGGCTAGCTGAACAAGAATTAATCCAAGAGGCATTTGTTAAAGGCTTTGACCATCCTTGATCATAACTATCAATTTGTCTTTGTAGAGCAATGACAGAGTTTGCTCCCTGATTCAAATTTTCAGCTGATTGGTTCAGAGAATACCAACAGTTCAAGTGTCTCTGGACAGCTAAAGATAGTTGAATGCTTGTGGTAGATTTGGATTAAAGATTCTGAGACACCTTTCCTTCCAAATCAACCAGCATTTTGTGGCTATAATTTCTATTTCAGTGTTTGTAAACACCCCTGCAGTCCAGTTATAGTACATTGGTGCAAAAGAGAAACCACTATCATTATTTGATTTTAGCCCTACCACTGTAGGTAGCATCGAGACAGATTTAGCATAACGCTAAGTCCTATGGTCTTCTAATCTAACATCTAGATTGGAAATCCACGTCAGCCAGAATAACCCCTTAACTCCTATGACAGTTCTAATATATCATCTAGATGAGCTGAAACCATTCCCTGTGGTCGCGCTGAATGGAACAGCGCAACCATCTCAGTCGTCAAATCAAAAAATAAATCAATCTGCGCTGAACCAAACAGCGAAAATTTATTTTTCTCTGCGCTGAACCAAACAGCGAAACTATCTCGCTACTAGTTGGAATGCTAGATATATACGAAAGGGAAGTGCTAGTGCGGGATAGCTTTATGAGCTAGCAGATAAGCGATTATCAAATTTTACATCTGGATAAATGGTGAGTTGTTGAGTATTTATAAACAAGTCCTCGACACTTATCAAATTCGTTAAAATTTCATCCTAGCAAAATACTCCAAGGAACTTTCTTCTGCGGAAGAGGATTCATGTTCAACTCATAATAATCATAGGTGTCTGATCGGTAGAATGAATGGTAACACAAATGGGTTGATTGTAATGTTGGATTTTGGTATAACAAAGATCTAGAAGGATGTTGATCTTATTGTAAATAGAGCTCACGACGATGATTGGGGGTTACATTCAAATTCCATGACTAAGAAGCTATTTAGATGTTATCCAAGGATACTTGGAATCAAAGAGATAAATAAACACATAGAAAATGAATGAAGGAAGATATTACTTCAAGTCTGCAACCATGTTTAGATCATAAACACGAGGAACAAGAGATGGTGAGGATCTGTTTGCAATATGTTTTATGACAGCTGTATCTTAAAATGCAATTATGTGCGGGATAGCATGGCCCTATCCGATATGTTGACTGATTCCGATATGTTGTTTAGGGACACCTCAGTTTAACACTGCAGAGCAACATACTCTTTCTGACAGATGATGCAGTAGACAAAGAAAGTCTTTTTCTGCCGTTACATTTACTAGCTCTAAAGAATAAGATAAGATGCTTAATGACACCCATAACAGGACAATTGAGATTTTTTTCTCGACATACAGCTCTATTTGCTTGGGCACATCTTCGTCTTCTCTATATTCTCATTTAACTGATAACTTATATGATAAACTCTTGTAGGTGATGAATTAGCGGTACGCACCATTCTAGAGTGATCACAACCTTCTTCCAATCTTGAATAAGCTTGTGACGACTCCGGATACAACTGTCTTGGTAAGTAGCCCCCTGTCAAGACTGCACGCGAGAACAACTGCTCCACCAACAATTAGGAGTTTGGGTATATTCTTGCATCGCGTCTTTAATGGTTTCTCATCATTGGAATGCTGTGTTTCAACCGCCTCTGCTGGGGGGTCACGCTGGCTGTTTATCACTTCCACCTCCAAGGATCTAAGGTAGTCTGCACTGAGCTTGGTGTTCAGCTGAGCCATAAAAGCGCACCGAGACAGTGATGTTGTGGTAGAGGCTCGAGCTTTTTGGTAGGCACGTAACCCAGGCTCAATCTTCTTCACAGCTCCCCACATACCTTTCCCGATGCCAAATTTTGCAATCTCACGAGGAATGCCCATGTCTTCATGATGGAAGAGCAGCACCTCACACGCACTCAGCTGGCCGTCCCCTTTATTTGATTCCACTGTTCCACATACATCAACAAATGATACTTCAGTTATGTAGCTCGTATTTTCGCTTATTCAGAAAGAAAAACTGAAGTAACATCTGAACCTACCAAGGACTACTCGATACCAGCCTATAAAAGACTAAATCTGAGATAAGATTTTACCTGCTCGTATGCAATAACTTGAATAATACAAGTCAACGCGTCTAGGTTTGTTGCGTCTTGGCACTGACGAGCATGGTACGCCCTGAAACATGAAAAGAAATTAGCCATAAGATGACATCAAAACGGAGGTTCTAGCCGCCCTACAACAACGGAGATGGTTCAAAGTTTCCACCATACCTTAGTGACACAATAATATGATCTTCCTGCTTCCCATATTCGACGCCCTATGATGTATTCCCTGTCACTGCAGAAGAAGGGAAACTGCACCAAAAGATTGAATTTAGAAGCATACTACTAAACGAATCCAATTCAAGAACACGAGTCAAGCCAAGTCCGTTTAGAGAGGAGAGGTTAAAGATAATCACCAGACCTTGCGTGTCCAGTGAACTAGCATAGTTCCTGTGATTGGGCATTCCTCCAACGTCTCAGCAAGTATGAGCATGTCATCCCAATTGGACCTGAAATCATCATCCCAGAAGAAGTCCCTCACCAACTCAGGAGTGACATCCTCGTAGACACTCCTACTACGATATTGTGGAGGGCCAATCTAGCAAGCAAAACACAATCTTTAGACACATGGATTACAATGAACAAGCGCAGAAAAAAATTCCAACAAAATTTTCAGGTTACGCTATCTTAATCCCAAAGGTTTTAGTATTGAATCCCACCATCATTCCGTACATTGTGTTAATCGAACAGTTCAATCATGGCAGGGGAACTATATGAACTGAACTAAAGTCAAATTCGTCGAAAATAGCAGGTGTAATTGAACTAACCTCGGGATCTCGATGCCAAGCTTGGTAGAGCATAGTTGGAGTTTGCCGGTCCAATATTTGGGTCCACGCCCGACCTCCATCTCTTCCCTCCACAAGTCGGCATAAATGTTCTACATCTTCACTGGTGACAGCAATTGATTTTCCAGGCTCCGGGGAATTACTACTGCAGGGCCGGAAACAAAGATTAATCCCATAAGTTGGATTACTACTAGTAATTTCAATCAAAATCCAATTCATCCATATCCTTTTTGTGAAATAAATTGATTGGATAAAATTTATATACCTGCAATATTCATCAGCAGAGTGTATAGGAGACACTAGTGGATCATCATTGGAGTAGGTATCTGCTGCTACAGTGGAGATCCAAGAAATGAAAGAATGGAATGGAAGGACAAAGCGTTTATAGAGTATACTTGCCAAACTTGAAATTAGATGGGAAATCAGTAAATAAGTATGATTGGAATCTTTTGAGTTAGTAGTATCAAAAGAAGAAGAATAGAGAATTGGGAATTTGGGTTTCCAGGACCATCCAAGAACAAGTCCTAAAACAAAACCAGGAAGCGAAAACAACAGCAGATTGGAAACAACTACTGGTCCAATTACAAAAGGCATCTTAAGTGAATCCAAAAATACTACAACTACTGAATTCAGTGAAGCCATGAGCTGATCATATAAATGAAAATGAACAGTGACAAAGAAAAATCAGTAAAGCAAGAAAAAGTAGGAGAATGGATAAAAAGTAAGAAACGAAAAAACAACAATCCTCTCTCGAATCTCTAACAGATGATGACCAAATGAATGAAAAACGATTCGAGGGGATTGGACTTGGGAGGGAAAACAAGGAAGAAGAAGAAGAAGATGGAAGAGAGAAATTGGTGTTAAATTAAAAATGAAAAGAAAAGAGTGGCAAGCAAAAGCTGAGGCAAGAAATAATCACTTGCTTGATGTAGCTGAAACCGAGGGATGTTGGAAAGTAATAGGTGGGTTTTGGATAAGGATTCAGGACGATGATGCTGTTTTGTTATTATTAAATCAAATTAATCTTTTCGTGTTGATGGGAAATAAACAAATATATTGATGATGAAGTGACAGAAACCAAGTCTTCTATTTCTTTTTCTGGTATCCATCCACTAGTGTTTCTCTTTTATGGGGACGGACGGAACAAATCCATCCAACACTGAAAATGAAATGTTTTGGACGGAACAAATCAAACAAACGTTCTTGCTTTCGTACACCAAAAATAAAATGTTTTTCTCATTGTTGAAGCTGTAAAATAAAATAAGTATGATTCCATCAACAGAACACATCTAACCTGTACTCTGCGCAAACATTAGACTAGGACTAACCTAATAGTCACCGTTGCTATTGCTGATAATGACTACATCTAATCAGATTTTTGGTCGGTGGTCGTTTCTCCGTCCTACTTCTAATGACTTTTTAAAATATAATTTAAGTTCATGGAATGACTAATTTAATGTTACACCACCAGAAGCATACTCACTCTCCTTTTCGAATAATTTAACACATTTTGGTATACGAAACGAAGCAGTGTCATAAATGTCAGCGTCTGATATTACCGCAGAGTGGGAGTGTGGACATAGCTCGACTTCTGCTCTTCTACTACGGAGAGTTGAAGCAATGTTAGTTAGTCCGGTGATTGCAAGCAGCAAAGACAAAACACAGGCCCAAACAGCCCAGCACATACTACAATGATAATGTCACAAAAACCAGTCTTTCTAGCCCTGAGTGTATACTTCTGGCGGTGACACATAAGAACCACCACCTTCTAAATTCTTTCTCAAGACTAAAAACCACCTCATATTAGCTAAAGAAAAAAATCAATTTTCGACCTTAGTTTTGAATATTAAAGAGAGGGCAGAAGTATAAGAGATCCAGCTGTACTACTAGTATCCACACATACCCTTGGAGACAAACTGATCAAAAGCCAAACAGCTACCGTTCTCCCAGAGGCACCAGCAATCTGTTTCACAATTAACAATGGGTTCCGTGAGCTGCATTGTTCTCATCTTATTCATTCCTTCTAAGCAGCATCCCTCTTTCCGAATCAACAACGGGTTGTCGGGACTTTTGCCCTGATTATAATGTAGTCAATTTCATGAATGCCGGATCTCCAAATCTATGTGTCTCTGCAAAACAAATCACAACATAGTTCATGAATGTCTCCCATAGCATGCACAGTTCTAGTTGTCAGCAATAGAACAAAAGCTAAACAAGGATATTTCGATTGAAACTTTACCCTAGCAGCAGTCTCATCAAATGCCAAGCAGTCTAGCATTCTGCCTCATAAACTATCTCTACTGAGTTTGTCTTTGGAGTACTTAATTGAGACCTGCAAAAAAACAAAAAAGGTACTCCGACGCCCAAGTAAGAAATATTTCAATGCAAAATTTAGTAAAGATATAGTAGGAATTAAGAATTCATACCTTTGAAGTTGATAAGTAGACTCTTTCACTGAATAATTAAGAACAACTAATAGCCAAATGCAGTGATCAAAAATCAAAAAAGGCGTATATTTATTTGAAACTAAATACTGCATCTATTAAAATCCGAATACGTGCATCTAACCTCCTTAAGTGTAAAATCTCTGGTTTGTGTTTATATGTCCCGGTCAGGGGGAACTCAATTACAGACTCTTACCGTTTTGGTCTTTACTACAATACCTTCAATCCTAACTCGCGACTGTCATGAGTTTCAGAGCGCAACTTCTCAATAATTAGGTCTTTGCTCCCGCAACTTCGGTATTCATCTGGACTAGTCATCAGTTTCTATCCAGGTGGAAGAGTGAAATTTCCTTCGCAATTGCGTGCACAATCCAGCGTCTTCAGCCTCTGACCGCGATAGTCTTCGGTTCCCGTTCAGATGGAACATAGCGCAGTTTTCATGGCAATTTGGTCTTTAATCCAGCGTCTTCCATTTTCCACTGCGGCAGTCATCGGTTTCCGTCCAGGTGGAACCGAGCGCAGTTTCCTTAGTATTTTGGTCTTCAATCCTACTGCAATAGTCATCGGTTCCCGACAAGGTGGAACTGAGCACAGTTTCTTAGCAATTTGGTCTTCAGTCTAGCGTCTTTAGACTTCAACTGCGATAGTCATCGGTTCCTGTCCAGGTGGAACCGAGCGCAGTCTCCTTTCCATTTTGGTCTTCAAAATCCAGCATCTTCAATCTTTGACTGCGGTATTCATCGGGTCCGTGCAGGTGGAATTGAGCGCAGTTTTCTTCGCATTTTTGTCTTCAATCCAGCATCTTCAGTCTTTGACTGCGGTATTCATCAGTTCCCGTCCAGGTGGAACTGAGCGCAGTTTCTTAGCAATTTGGTCTTCAGTCCAACGTCTTCAGACTTCAACTGCGGTAGTCATCGGTTCCCGACCAGGTGGAACCGAGCACAGTTTCTTAGCAATTTGGTCTTCAATCCAGCATCTTCAGACTTCAAGTGTGGTAGTCATCGGTTAACGTCCAGGTTTAAATGTCTTTTATTGCTCTATTTGAAATATAAGCTTAACAAATTTAGCAGGTGTTTTTTTTTAGTATTTTTGTATTGACAGCATTGTCAATAAGTTTAAACCGTCCAAGTACCAAGCAGTTTATTAGCAATTTGGTCTTCAAACTTCTACTGCCATAGTCATCGGTTCCGTCCAGGTGGAACCGAGGGCAGTTTCTTTGCAATTTGGTCTTCAATCCAACATCTTTAAACTTCAACTGCTATAGTCATCGGTTCCTGATCAGGTGGAACCGAGCGCAGTTCCTTTGCAACTTGGTCTTCAATCCAGCGTCTTCAAACTTCTACTGCGGTAGTCATCGGTTCCTGACCAGGTGGAACCGAGCGCAGTTTCTTTGCAATTTGGTCTTCAATCCAGCGTCTTCAAATTTCAACTGTGTTAGTCATCAATTCCCGTCCAAGTGGAACCAAGCGCACTCACTCAAGCATCTCCAGTCTTGGATCATGGTGATAATTGGTTGCCGTCCATGTGAACGAGTGAAGTTTTTTAGTTCTTTAGCTTACATTTTTGATGTCTTTTATTGCTTTATTTGAAATTTAAGTTTTAACAAATTTAGCAGGTGATATTTTTTTAGTATTACAGGATTGTCGATAAGTTTAAATCGTCTAAATGCACTCTTAAAAATGTGATCAAACATCCTGAAAATGAAGAAAAGATTGTAAGTAACAGTAGAACATTAGAGTGACCGATTACAACCTGAACTGGATTTCAAAATGTGAACAGAAACAAAGTAGGACTTCCAGATATATAAGAAAAAGAAAGAAAGAAAAAAAGGTGAGGGGCATAGTTTTTCAAATTACACAATTTTCACTTATGATCTCTTGATCTCTAATTCATACTGACCGGAAAAACAAAAGCAATAGAAACGATTAATTAAGTAATACTGAAGAGAAACAGAGCTTGTGAAAACAGACCGATCGAAATGAAAAAACATATTTTCCTAAAAACAAATCTGGAGGCAATAAATTTATAAATCAAAGAGAAAAAAAGAAAACATCCAAAGGAGTGAGCACGAAACCAAACATCCAAAGAGACGAAAAGAAAGAAATACACAAAGATAGCTAAGAACGATAAATGAGCTAAACAACAAATATAGACATTTCTAAAGGTTGGCAAAGATGTTCTCAAGTTTTATATAAAGTTTATGTTTTATTAGTTACAAATTGGAAGTCAGATCCAATTCAGAGACTAATCTAGAAGAGATTACGAACTGAAAGCTTTCAAGTGTTTGATTATGTGAATATCTTGTATTAGATAAGAAAGTGATTAATATCTTATGTTAGATAACTGTCTGAATCCCATTATTATCTTCTTGGACATTATTTGCCTTATCTAATTTGGCAAATCACACATCTTATCAGACTATATACCTGTGAATCTGAAAAATAACTCACTGACAAGGGATTTGTGAGTGCTATAGATCTTACCTTCTACTCCATACTAAAAACAACTGTTGATATGTCGAAGAAATACAGGTTCCAAGTGAAGAGTTGATTTAAGATGTTATTCCCAGATCTGAAGTCATGACAAAAGAAAGAAACACAGATTCGAATTTTAGTTACTACGCAGTTGAAATCAGTAGAATAAAAGTTATGCAAATTCGTGCACAAGAGTGTCTTTCCCAATAGCATAGCATAGCATGTAACAAGAAAAATAAATGAAAATTAGATTGTCGAGAAAACTTACATAGCCATTCAAATGCTGCACTGGAGTCTTGACTTCATCATTTGAACATGGTCACAAGCCCAAACCATCTGCTTCTTCCCCTTATTTCATCATACATATATCACCTATGTGATATAAAACAGATTCAGTACTACACTACAACCCATGGAACAGAAAAGAAAATTAACAGACTTGATTTCAAAAGAACTTGCATTATGTATGCAGCAAAGAAATGTCAGGTTACTTAAAATGCCTGAGGGTAAGATACCAAAAGACCACTAGTATCTTTATGGCATTAGTACAAAACTTTAGTACCAAAAGAACATTTGTCAATGGAGACTGAAACAGGGCACTTAAAGAAAATTACAATTAAAAAAAATCAACTCAGTGTTCATGCATCAACTGGACATTGTTTAAAGTTCACATAACTTTTATGCCTAAAATCTAATATCTGGCAAATGAAGTAATCTTTAGAAAAGTAACTTCAATCAAAATGGTGTCACGATATATACTTATATTATAGGTCACACCTCATGAGTCTTTTGGCTTCTAAGAATTCCAAGTCCAACTTAGATGTCATCATTCAAGATCCTAGGTAAGTCTAGCAAACATGTCATGACAAATGTTAGATAAATACAACATTCCGGGCGAGAAAAATACTATTGAGAAAAATCATACGAGTAATAGCTGAATTAACCTAAGTGTAGTCAATCAATGGAGCAGCAAGGTTTACGATGTACATGCTTTAGTAACCAACAGTTGTACTAGTACTACATCATACTTTAAAGCATAATAGTGGACATTATAGACTAGTATAAATTGATACATAAATGAGGACACATGAAGCACACTTAAATTGCAAAAGTAGGTAGCTAAAATATGATATGATTACCCTAATTTAACAGTGAACCAACACACTAATACTGAACTTGGTACACTACTAAACATTTGAATCATGTGAATTTAAAAATTTTTATCACCGGATAAATCCTAAAAAGATGAACAAGGAGAATTGAGCTGAAGTTAACCTTATTCCTTGCTGCTAAGAAGTGTTCTTCTGCAATTTCACAGACAAGTCCTGCAATAAATCTCCTTGTTCCGTAAAAGATGACTTGGTAGAAATACATGATCAACTTGAAGAAGAAGAAGAAGAAGAAGATCATCATCATTATCATCCTGAAACATATGAGAATCAGCAGCCAAAACATCTATTAGAAACATGTTTACATGAATTATCAAATACTCCCCTTTTGACTCGGTAGAAGACATAATTGAAAAACTTATTTAAGAATTTATAATTGTACCACCTGCATTTTCGTGTCACCAACATTCCTTCTCATCTAAAAAGGGAAGAAGGAATCTCTGAAGTAGATGAATCAACAGCAATAGCAAGATAACGAGTGACTCGACTCGAGAGAAACAACACTGAACTGTTTGTTTATATGACGCAATGAGTGGTAACTCCACAGATGTAAATCGATGAGACATTTGGGGATGATTTTTTGAGTTGAATCCATGAAAAAAATCTAGAGAGAGAGGGAGAGATGTATGGAATGGAATCCAGGAGGACAGAGTAGAATAGATAGATCTAAGCGTTTGAGCGGGAGTTTGCGGAAACCAAGATATTTTTCAAATTTCGAATTTTCGCAGAGAGATACTGAGAGAGACAAATGAATTTCCATTTGACTGAATTTATCAACTCAAATGACTAAAATACCCCAAGTTCTTTTTGTGTTTGACTTGCCCGGGTCCCACTTAGGCCTTCCACTGTTTGTCTAGGGCCCTTACCCGCCACCCTATCCTACCCGCCAGAATTTTTACCCATATCTTATCCTACCCGCCATTGACGGGTAGGTTGACGGGTAAACACTATTTTATCCGCCATCGAATGGGTAGGGTGATGGATAAAACCCGAAATTATCCTACCCTACCCGCTTACCCGCCTAACATATGTAAAAGACCAAATAATCCCTGTCCTTTCTTTTTTCAATGAATTTCGCGGACAAAGCTCGTCTCACATGCAAGTTTCTGATACCAGACACATTTTAACACAACATTCACTTTAAACGCATGACTCTAAATTTTGTTTTTAGAATTTTTATTCTCAACAGTTCCTAATGGAAACTGGTTTCTTTGCAGATTGACAGCGGGGGATAGAGGAAAAAGTAGCTCCGCTAAGACGGATCCTGAGCTACAACAACTAGAGCAGCATACACCGTCCAAAGACATTCCAACAGCCCCTAACACCCTTGGCTCGAGATGGTTCAGCTGTTTCTCTTGTTCCCATATCCGCAAATGCTAATAGAGTAAGTACTCAAGACATGAATCTTGTGGCCATTCTACTAAGAAAATGAAAACTAGATTTCAAAACAGTAATAATTTTGTGTGGCTTTACCTTCCTGTTCAGATTTCGTTCATTTTGGATATCATCATGACCTTTAATGCGAGGTCGTTACAGTATCCCGTCAGATATTACAAACTGTCATTACTGTTGTTGATTAGTGTTTTAATTAAGCTTTATCAAAATGAAAATTAAACCTGGGTTCAAGTAAATAAGTATTTCCCGTCTGTCCTTTAATTGTTTGGTTTTATGTTAAAAATTTGTCATGGAAGACAAAACCAAATTCGAATAAGTGTGTCAAGATATATTGAAATGAAGAACCAAGTACCCTAAAATGAGTCATACGAAGATTCTATTTTGTTTCTTCGATAGTGGAGAAGTAATGTATGTTCACACTAGTATTGGGAGCATCAGCATAGTATGTGTTCCCTTTTGCTGGTTTTCAAAATTATCGGCTGCATACAAACATCTCCATAAATTTGGAGGGACAGTTTCGTTGGGCTTTTCACGTTTTATGCGAGAGTGAGAGGACAATTATTATGAGAGTTAAATGGAATAGCATGGGAAAAAATTCGAAAAAGAAAATCACCACCAAGTGATGAGTTTCGCGGCAAAGTTTAAAAAAAAAACGGTTATACCCGCTACCCTATCTTACCCGACCCGCCATTTGGCGGGTCGGGTGCCGAAATAGGCCATATCCTACCCACCCTACCCGTTGTGCAGCCCTATGTTTGTCTGACTCTACACATCGAGTGTTGAATGATTTCCGGCACTGAATGCCTGTGGCCGGGCTAACTGTTTGCAAGATTTCAGATTCAGCCTGAAATCCATAGTGAAGATGATGCGCTTTTTTCCTTCTTACTAATATTTTTCTTTTTGATTAACCATAAACAAATGTCGATGAAGTGACAGAAAGAAATGTCTCGGCATGTGCGATAGGAGATGACCATTGTCTATTAAGATAATTTATATCATTTGTTTTTTTTTTTTTTTGTAAGTTAAATATCATAGAAGAAAAACTAATTTTGGGAGTTAGTAACCCTTACATCACCCCGAGTAGAGCCATCTAGTACTTGGTTTATAGTAGATACCCTATCATTAGATTTTATCTACTTCTAAAGCATACTGAATACAAGAAGGGGGAATTGTATCCCAGTTAACGGCAATTCTGAAGCTTCTAGCTACTTTAGCCAAAGTGTCTGCTACATTGTTTGCAGTCCTAGGAACAAAATAGAAACCTTTAAAGTTATTACAAAAAGAAAACTCATTTTTCGCTTCATCCATTATAGTTTGGTTTTTCCAAGAGATTTGCGATGGTTCTCCATTCAGATAATCCACCAGATTTTTGCAGTCGCCTTCCACACTGAAAGTGGACAAGTTGTTGGCTCTTGCCCATTTAGCTGCTTGCAAGTAGCCTAGAACTTCCGCTTCTTCAGGTTCAGTTGCTGAGATTGGTCCTTCTCTTCCTTGAATAAATTCACCTGCATCATTTCTAAAGATTATAACAAAGCCTGCTGGGTATTACAAGAAATCCAGGCAGCATCCAGATTTAGTTTATGATAATGTGGTTCTGGAAGTTTCCATATATTGTTACTAGTGTTTCCTCTTATCAGGTCTTTTCTTTTGACTGTGTACTTCTCTTTGTGCCAGTATGCTAGATGTCTTTGTATCTCCACAGCTACTTCTTGATGTGTTTGTTGTTGGTTATCAAAAGCTCTATAACATCTTTCCTTCCATATGAACCATATTTTGGTCATTATTATTTCTATAGGTATCTGAGGGTTTCCTTCTTCAAGACTTTCCTTAAAGATATTAAAGAAAGTTGTATTTATGTTAAACTGTATATCTACAGGATGTGGGTCAGTTGCCCACACAGCTTGCGCAAACTTGCAGTGTAAGCATAGATGTTCTATTGTTTCATGTTCATTGCATCCAAAGGAACAAGAAGAATAAATATCCTTAAACCTAGACAGTTTAACATTAGTTGACACAGCATCTTGAAGACACTTCCAAGCAAAAATTTTTATCCGCTGGGATGTTTGTGTAGCCCAAAGTTTCTTCCAAAAAGTATCAGGCTGCCCTAAGTTATAGTAATTTATGGTTTTTTCATTTAACTTATAATACATGGATTTCACAGTGAACTTTCTAGATCTTGTTAGAAGCCATCTCAGAGTATCTTTCTTTTCAAATCTAATGTTGCAGATTTTTTGAGCTATATCTCTATGGAATAAAGAGTGAATTAAGGTTGCATTCCATCTTTTTGTATCAGTATCTATTAGGTCTCTAACCAGGTTTACTGATGAGTTATTACTGGTCTTGTATTGTTTAAGTTTTTCAGATACATCAGGAATCCAGTTATCCTCCCATATATTGACTTTCATTCCATCACCTATTTCCCAAATACTGTTTTGTTCAACTAAAATTATTCCTTTGTAGATACATTTCCACATCCAAGAGCTAGAGGAAGGGATTTTAGCTCTAAAAGCAGAGTTTCTCTTGAAGTATCTTGACTTTAGTTGTGTAACCCAAAGAGCATGTGGTTTTGTCATGATTCTCCACGCTAGTTTAGCTATAAGAGCTAAATTGAATTTATGTGCATTTTTAAAACCTAGCCCTCCTTTACTAATTAGTTTGCACAGGCATGAATAAGATTTTGGATAGTATCCTTTGTAATTTGTTTCTTTCCCCCACCAGAAATCTCTTTGTAGAGCATCTATTTTATTGGTTATCTTTTTTGGCAGAATAAAGCAACTCATTTGATAGCTGGCCAAGTTAGCTAAGGTTGCTTTATTTAGCACCATTTTACTGGACTGAGCAAAAAAATTTCCTACCCAACCTTGTATTATGTGTTCCATTTTTTCTATTATGCTTTCAAACTGTTTTATTTTGGTTTTATCTACAAATAGAGGTGTTCCTAGATAAGAATCTTTCAGGTCAATATGTTTGATTTTAAGGATCTTACTAATCATTCTTTGATGCTTTGGTTGGACTTTCTTGCTAAAAAATTTTCCAGATTTATCAAAATTGATAAGCTGCCCTGAAGCTTTGCTAAAGGTGTCTATTAAACTTAAGATTTTATGATATTCTTTCAGATCATCCCTAATGAACAGTAAACAATCATCGACAAAAAATAGGTGGGATATGGAGCTATTACTAGGAGTTATTTTTATTCCATGAATTTCCTTCTTTTCCTCTGCCATAATTAGATTTCTAGAGAAGATTTCCATACAAATTATAAAGAGATAAGGTGAAAGGGGATCACCCTGCCTAAGACCTCTAGTAGGATTGAAAAAATCTCCATGACATCCATTAAACATGACAACAATAGAGGTTTTGGAAATACATATCCTAATTAGATTGTAGAAGTTTTGATCAAAGCTAAAGGCTTTAAGCGCATTTATAAGGAAATCCCAATTGACTCTGTCGAAGGCCTTTGACATATCAATCTTGATCCCCATCCCAGCATGCTTAATTTTCTTTTTCTTGAAAGAATGAATAATTTCCTGAGATATGATAATATTATCTGATATTTTTCTGTTTGTCAAAAAGGCAGCTTGGAATTGAGATATTAGAGAATCTAAGTGAGGTTTAATTCTATTTGCTAGAATTTTTGCTATAATCTTATAAACAGTATTGCAGAGCCCTATTGGTCTGAACTGACTTGGGTCATTAGGGTGCCTGTTTTTAGGGATAAGGAAGAGAAAGGTCTTATTGAACTCTGGATTTAGCTCTCCTGTTCTAAAAAAATCATGTATTGTGTCGATTACTTGTTCCCCTACAATGTCCCAGTTCATCTTAAAGAAACTTACTGGGAATCCATCTGGTCCATGGGATTTATTAGGTTTTAATTTTTTTAGGACAACTCTGATTTCTTCAGAGGACGGAATGGCATTTAGATGAGAGTTTCCTTCTTCAGAAATAGTAGGACTAATGTTGGTAAAAAGGTCTACATCCTTAGTATGGTCTCTATTATCTTCTGAAAATAGGTTTAAGTAGAATTCTTTCAAGGTGTTCTTGATTTCATCTCTTTTGAAAGTTATTTCTCCATTACTTTGTTTGATACATTTTATATTGTTCCATTTCCTTCTCTTTAGAGTTTTAGTATGGAAGAATTTTGTATTCCTCTCTCCTAAATTGACCATATTATCTCTTGATTGCTGTTTTGCAATCGCTTCTTGTGTATCATACAACTTTTCTAACAAGAATAGTTTATCTTTTATCTTCTCTTCTTTTCTATATACATGACTAGAACCATTGAGCATATCTATCTGATGTAATACTTTCCTAATTTTTTTAGTAGGTTTTCCAAAAATGTTTTTTTCCAGAATTCCAAGTTGTGCTGCAATTCTTGAAGGTTTGTTATAAGGGAAATAGAGGGAATTTCCTCTGACAGACTAAATTTTCATGTGTCTTTAATAGTTTGGATACATGACTGTTCCTTTTGCCATGTATCATAGTATTTAAAGGTATGTTTATTTTTAAAGGCTTTAGAATCAAGAATAAGAGCAATTGGACTATGGTCTGAACCTATGGCAACTAGATGAGTAAGAGAAGCATTTTGAAATTGATGGTTCCAATCATTGTTTGTTACTGCTCTATCTAGTCTTTCCTTTATGTTAGCTTCCCTGTCTCTTTGGTTGTTCCAAGTGAATTCATATCCAGTGAACCCTATATCTATTAAACCAGCATTATTAAGTATATTTTGATAGTATTCACTATCTGATTTCTTAAAAGGGAGACCACCACATTTTTCCTCTTGACTAAAAATCACATTCATATCTCCTAATAGAATCCAAGGGGTAGAGTATTTATCTACTTGTTCAGAGATTTCTGAAATTAAATCCCATGCTGTAAGCTTAGTATTTGGATAAGGACTACCATAAAAGCATGTCAAGAGACACTTCTTAGATTCCTGATTAGTTTGTACTAAGATATTTATCATATTTATATTACATTGTACAATTTCAAAAGCAAAACCTATGGCTAAACCTCCTGCCTTTCCTATGGGATCAACTATATGTATATTAGGGTAATCTTTTAATAAAGATCTAACTAGATGCCTTTGTGATTTAGTTTCAGACACGAACAGAATTTCAGGTTTTTCTATATCAATTATTTGTTTGAGATGTTTTTTAGTGAATGGGTTTCCACAACCCTGCACATTCCAAGCTATTAACTTCATAGTTTCCCTAAATTATTGAATAACAAGTATAGCAGAGATATAACACTAAAAGAAATCAACTAAAAGTATTGCAGTTTAATTTTATTGAAAGCAGCAATGAGGAATATTTTAAATGAAATCAGAATGCAGAAGAAAAAATGAAAAAAACTTAGATTAGGGGAGAGTGATACCTGTTTCTCCTCTTGTTGCTTTTGGGGAGACAACTCAGGGAAAGGAATTGGATGATAAGTACTTGAGCTTGACTTATGATTCGCCGTATTGGAACCATACTGATGAACTTCTAAGATCTTTCCGTCATTAGAGGGAATTGAACATAAATGTTCAGAAGATGAAGAAGAAATACAATCAGGTACTGAGATTTTGAAAGCTGACTTAGGTTGTGTCAATGGAGTATTAAATGATGATGATATGCATGATGAATGCAAGATGTAATCCATTGAGTTCATTTCAGAGCTCACTGGAACATAAGGTGAAATTAGGGATTCAAGAGAATCCCCCAAAAAAGGCGAAGAAAAAGATAGTCTTCTTGAAATAGAGATATTATTATCAGATAAAGATGGGGAATCATTATTTGGTACCGGGTCTGGAGAATCCGACCCGGATCCGACTTCAAGAGTAGCCATGGGACCCGTTTCCATTTCCGCCAAAACTCGGAAAGTTTCCGAGTTCGCAGATCGGAACGATTCATCCGATGAAGGTATAGGTATAAAATTCTCAGGCAGGTTGTATGGGAAGGTTCTCTTTCCCAACTCCGAAGAGGAGGCTAACGGCATGTCTTCATCTGAGGCAGATGAAGAATATTCAGTAATGATAAAAGGACCTAACACATTATAGGAGTTAGACGGATGAACAATCGCACCAAGAGATGGTTGCACAATGTGTAGGTTCTCATGCTCATTATCTCTAAGATCCGGTTCTTCATCCACATACGTTCTAAAGATGTCGTGAAAAGTTTCCTTCACTCCAGGTTGATTGAGATATTCCTGTACTGGAACTGGAGCTCCAGTATGATCGAAATTATCTTTAGGATTCCATACTTGGACTAGCACATCATTAAGCCAATTCATGTCATTACTTGGGTATGGAGAGTTACCAGTTATATCATAAATATCCTCTAAAGCTTTCCCTAGTAAAATTGAACAATCACCAACTTTGTGTCCTAATCTCAGACAATAGGTACATAATTTTGAAGGTAAGTTGATATAGTTGAAATAAATGGATGTTACAGGGTAATTATATACCTTAACCAGTAAATGGTTAATAAGAGGTTTTTCTATGTTAACCCACATAAGTACTCTTGGTATTAAGTCAGGTGATTCCATACCAGTACAAATTTTGGCCACCTGGCCTACCTTTCCAGCAATTAAGCTTAGCATTTCCTTTGCACGGTGTTCAGACTTAGTATTTAAGATAAAAGCCCAAATAGGTATTTCTTTAACCAGATCAGTTGAAATTCTCATTCCTTGATAAGCAGTTGTTGCAGCCATCATATTGCCAAAAGGGTACCACGGACCATTCGATGATATCCAATGAAAATCCTCCTTTTTCCTAAAAGTAATAATGAATAAATTTGGATCTATTTCCCTAATTTGAAAAGTTATTTGATTGTTCCAAAAGTTATTAAGAGCTCCTCTTACTTCCCACTGCTTTAAAACAACAGTGGAGAAAACTCTAGTTAATATACTATAATCTTTGATACCAAAATCCCTAATGAAAGAAGGAGGGGTTGGTAAAAGACCAATGTTACTATGGTTAGCCATTCTCTGAGCAAGAGATAGACCACTAAGATGTCTGTAAAGGTTAAAATTTTCACTCATAATGAAGAGAAATAGAAGAAGAAGAGACACAAGAATAAGAACTAAACTTGATACAAAGAGCTTAAATAGATGGTTTGTACTCTATCCAAGTTGTTTATACAAGCCAAAACATCCGTGATCGTCCAAAAATCAAGAAAAGAAAAAAACCTATTCAGGAACCAATAAGAACTCGACAACAAGAAGCAAGGAGGACGTTTTGACAACAAGGTACGAGGTAAGGTTTTTGTTGACTATCAGAATGAAAAAGATTTTCCTTTTTTTTAAGAAAAAACAACTTTAGATCAAAGTAGAGAAAGAGGTATATTTTAATTTTAGCGGTACAAAGATACCTCGCATAAGCTTTTTTTTTTGAAAAGACCACCGGGGAAGGGATAAAAAGCCACAATTAATATTGACAAAGCAAGACAGAAATAGGTTGCATGCAAAACATAGCATTCTAGAGTCCTATTACGTCTAATCCTAGCCTAAATTCAAATTAAAGCTCTCACATAGGAGTCACCTAATGAAATAAGAAGATCAGAAGTCTAAATCTATTCTGCCGCACATCCTAGGTTAATTAAGACTGAAAAAGCAA
Source organism: Papaver somniferum (assembly GCF_003573695.1). NCBI lineage: Eukaryota > Viridiplantae > Streptophyta > Magnoliopsida > Ranunculales > Papaveraceae > Papaver > Papaver somniferum. Next base: position 125,685,454 of record NC_039368.1, on the reverse strand, counting down.
GAGAAGATGAAAAGCATTGACAAGGTAGCAGAGAAGCAAGGAGAAGGCGTACACCCTTAGTGAAACAATAAATGTCGATAATCACGAGAATCAGGGATTAACCAAGAATTCAAAGGGATCAGCAAAGAGAAGAGACTAGATATTAGCTTATAAAAAGGTGGTTCTTCTTAGAATTCTAATCCACTTCAACTATTTCTTTCTTTTAAGATTTTCTATTAAACTTCCAATATTTGTAACTATCTTCAAATGGATTTTCCTATGTGTAACCATGATCATATTCCTGAAGGAGCACCTATTTCAACTACTCGGATTACTCGATGTAGAGATGATCATCTCCACAGGTTACACTACTATTTCTGTTATTTGTGTGGTACTAACTTGTTTCTTCATACAGAACAGGTCAAGTATTTGGCTTATTGTAATCTAAGTCCCACAATCAAAGAGAGCTTGGGCGACAAGATAAGAGCTGAGACTGAAAGGTGCATAACACTCGGTTTACCTATTGACTCAGCAATATTGAGTAGCGAAATGCCACCAGGATTCGGGTATAGCTATGCTCGACGGATGGAGGCAAGGTACAACTGGAATAAGGGAAAGGGAAATTATGAAGCCGCCGAAGCAGCTGAAGCAAGGGGTGAAATAGCCATATAAACCAACCGGAGCTCTACTTAAGGCTCCAACTATGAAGAAATCTAAAATTTATATATGTCTTGTTTTTTTTCTTCTTTCCTTATGTTGGCAACATCGTTATTTGTTACCTTTGATTGACCTGCTTCTACACAGGAAAGCAAATGAAGTGAATCTAGCCTGTATTTAAGTTTTACTACTTTCTAAGCCTTAAATTTCCAGATATTTCAATTTACTTCGAGTTTTTTATTTAACATGATAGTGGTCTGAAGAAGAACTGTCAGATTAAAATTAGAAGAACTAAATACCCCTCTATCCAAAGAGCAAAAATTTCATCCAAATAGAAGAAAAACTGTCAGATTAAATCCAATACTAAAAAACTTCAAAAAACCAGTGTATCACTGATGGACTTCATACATAACTAAAGGGGTCTAGAAATTGGAGAGAAGTAATCGGATTCCAAGACAATAACAATGACAAAAAAAAGAGGTGTATCCATAGTTACTTTAAAGGAGAAAGAGAGACCGGGAAGAGGTAGAGGAAGCTCAGACAACAAAAGAAGAAGACAAATCGGAAAAAAGGATTATAGGATCCTGAGATGATCTCTCTCAGGATAGAGATAGAGACTAACTAAGCAGGTTGAAAGAGAAAGAGGGAGATCCAACCAAGAGATTCCGACGATGTATGGAATTAATATAAACTATAAGGGTGAATGCTGATGATATGATTTTCTACGTTCTAATGATATGCATGATGAAAATATGATTTACTATTCCTAAATGACCCAGCCCCTGAATTGCAATACCACACGTATTCATGTCAAGTTTTTATATCCATCAGAATCATCCATCACTCCTTCCCGTCATGCATTCCCCTCCAGCTCAGAGAAGAACACAGGTAAAAAAGACTACTCACAATCCATTAGAAGCATACTTGATTGATTCTATTCAAGAGAAAGATGAAGGAAAATAGCCGTTGAAATTAGGAGAGAAGGGAGAGAGGAGCCGTTGTTTTTATATTTATATCATTTGTTCGGTTTCAATAAATTTCAACAATGATATCTGAAACAATAACCTAGTTTGACAGATTCAATGGCCCGTAAAATAAGAGTATGTTTGTCTACTTATTAGAGCAAGTCTTATGGTGGAATCCATCCATCTTCCATCTTCCACGCCACCTCAGCACTTGGAACTGTGGATGGAAGCGCAAGTGTAATGGTGGAATAGTTGAAACGCTATCCTTAATGGAGCTAAAAAAACGCAATTAAGAATGAAGCTAAAAAAACGCTATTAAGAATGAAGCTTTTTTCTCAGCCGTTAGATTTCAACAACTCATTTTAAATCTACGGATAAAAAAAAAAACGCAATTCTTAATGGTGTTTTTTTAGCGCTATTCTTATTTGCGTTCAGATGGATTCCACGAACCCTTCCACGAAATCGTGGAACCTTGCTTGGATTTTCTGTGGAAGACCCCAACTTGGAAGCCACTAGACTTAACATTCCATGATTTTTCCACACTTGGAATAGTTTGGATTCCACCATAAGACTTGCTCTTAAGCGATTGGCAAAGATCGATTAACATTTGTTTGGTAAAAAAAAGAAAAAAATTCAGATTTGTTCCAAAAATTTAAAATCCCAGTTCCTCAAGTTGGGTGTCAAAAAGTCTCAAAATTTTCAAGTGGGTTGAATCTTTATCCGTTGAACTCATATTTTCAATTTCCGTTACACAAACTTTGTTGGATTTCAAAGATTGCACCCACATGAAAATCATCGATACACTGCGAACATTCACTAGTGAATACGTTCGGCGGCAGATCATTAAATCTGGGAGATTTTCTTTATCTAATGAATGAGGAGTCTATTTTGAAGTTCTCCACTACAACACCTCCCGAGTATATGCTTCAAAAGGAATCACATAGAGGTAAAAATGATACAATAGAAACCTCTGATACAGAAAGGCCCAAGCAATCCTCTTGCCTTCCATTTCATTTGTATCTCTTTCTAGGGGTGAATATGGGCCAGTATGGACCGGTTTTTACCTCATCTGCACCCAATCCAATTAATTACGGATTTTAAATTTGGCATCGGCATCCAATCCAACATCCAACAAATTTGCATTCAATGGATGCAGCGATGAACAGATTGGGTACAGATAATCCAATGGATTTGTTTTAATTATAATTTATAATGAAAAAATAAAACCAACATTGACGATTTCTTATAGATTCTACACATTCTATATATGTATATAAATATAAAAGTGCCTTGAACAACACTCCAAGCAAACACCTTAAGAATTCTAAATTTATCTATATATTTTCTAAAAGCTATATAAATTCCTTAATCTAACGGTTATGGATGTCCAGCGAATTTTCAAGGTTGCATCCGGACCTAATTCGTAATCCGTCGGATTCCAAAATTTACATCCGCATCCAATCCATTAGTGAACGATTTGGGCAACTATCCGCAAAAATACGGTTGGTCCCGGTTAAATCCACGGATTACGGGCCAAATGCTCACCCCTATCCCTCTCAGTTTCTCATCTTATCCAATTCCAATTAACCTGGATTATATATGCCCGCCTGGATTATATATGCCCGCCTGTAAAAAGTCAGAATTGGGCCTAGTTTTAGTCCAGCGATTGGAGGCAGTATACAGGCAGGCCCAAGCAATCTTATCATTCTTTCTTCCTCCTCTCGCCTTCCATTTCATTCCCTTGCTTTGTTTCTCTCTCAGTTTCTCATCTTATCCATTTCCAAATTAACCAAAAACCTTCTCTTCTCTCTCCACCTCAATCCGTCCCCAATGGCAAATACTGCTGCTGCTGCCGTTGCTGGAAGCTTATTAATCTTCAAAACCACCACCACTACAACTAAAAATACATCTTCTTATCCATCCCCCAAAAATAGAACCATTCTCACCTCATTATCATCATCAACACGCCCTTCTTCCTCTTCTTCTCTGCTCCACAACCCTTATGCTGCAATCCTTTTCTCCTCCTCCCCCATTAATAACACTGTGGATATTTTGCCCATTGCCAATAAATTTAGGAATTTTAGAGTGTTGGCTTCAGAAGTCACCAGTACTGCTACTACCACCGAAGAAGAAGTAGGCAAAGATGGAGACCAGTCAGCTACTGCTACTTTGTCACAACTAGCTAAGGTGGAGGGAACTATTGTTCAAAGACCGCCTTTTGAACTTTATGTCTGCAATCTCCCTAGAAGTGTTGGGGACTCTGAGCTTACTGAGATGTTCAAGCCTTACGGACCCATTCAATCAATTGAGGTAATTTCCAATTGCATACTACAGATTTGCCCTTGTTTGCATTGTACTTAATTGCTCTTGATTGAAATGATTGAAATTTGATGATACATTATAGAGAATTTATGGGGGGTTTTCAGGTTGCAAGGAATGCTGAGACCGGGATAAGTAAAGGTTGGAGTTATGTAGTAATGAGTTCCCTTGCAGAAGCTAAAGCTGCAATTATGGCTCTCGATGGATCGGTATTGAATTCAAACATTTTACAAAATTCACTCTTACTGTTTCTGATTTATTACTGGTATCTATTTTATGAAATCAATTTGTTCAATTGGGTTATGTTTTGATGCCAATTGTGTTCAGTTTTTGACTGCTTGTTTCAATTGTTATTGCTGTTAGGATGTTGATGGCCGCGAAATGAGAGTGAAATTCTCAAATGCTATGGTTGTAAAAAGAGTTCTTGAGGCAGCTAAGAAGAAGAAAAAGAATAATAGTACTGTTATGATCTTTGAGACCCCTCACAAGATATATGTCGGGAATCTTGCTTGGTCAGTGAAACCTGAGGAGCTGAAGATTCATTTTGGCCAATTCGGAACTGTGGTTAGTACAAGGGTATTATACGACCGCAAGGCCGGAAAGAATCGAGTTTATGCCTTCCTTTCATTCTCTACAGCTAGTGAGTGTGAGACTGCAATTGCGGGTGCCAATGGAACAGTAAGTAATATAAAACTTTTTTGCAGGCGTGTACATTCTGATTTGGCTGTCTTATCGTCGTTTGTACGTGTAGATGGTTTACCTCATGCCTTCTAATTACTTCATAGCTTTTTCTTGTTTATTTTTCTTTCTGGTAGTAAATTGGTTCTTTATTGATTATGTGCAGGAACTTCAAGGTCGCAAAATGACGGTGAGACAAGTCGTAAAGCCTAGCACGAGCAGTGACTCCAGTGAGCCATAAATGAATTGTGTAAATTCTGAAGTTTTGTAACTTTATGAAGTATACTGACTTAAGGAGGCCTAAATGTAATCTCTTTTTGATGAATCTCAAATCTAGCTGTACAATTTGTTTGTTAGCTATGATCAAGTTCAGTACTGCATAGCTTAAAGCAAAGGAGAAGAAGACATTTTTGTCTGCCTTAGCTTGGAATATACATTGTTTTAACTCGTAAGTAGGAAATCAGAATTGGGAAGATTATACATTCAAAATGTCACTGCTTTGATTACTATCCAGTCCAGGTTTCATAGATTTTATGTGTCATCAGCTGTTCGCTTCTATTAGTCAGGGGTAAAAACAATGGGTGGTTAACAGCTATTGCATAGTAGTAACAAGTTTGCAGTTAATTATTCGTGGTATGAAGATGAAAATCTGGCGCTCAGTGTATCTACTGTAGGAGATTATGATGGTGGAGGAAGGACAGAACAAAGCTGAACACTCTTCCTTTTCCAGGTAAATATCTGTAAAACCTCAAAACCAAATCAAGCATTCGATTACTCATTTGTATCTATTTTCTGTATGTCATTGTTGTATAGACCCGATCTTCTCTGTAATGTCTTTCTCATTTAAACATTTTTATGTTAGTTTCTTATTTGTCGAGTAAAGTTTACTTTGATCTTCTAAATCAATTTTTGCAGTTGTTGTGATCCTGCTTCTCTAAGTATATTTAAGATAACTACATATTATCATTTTATTTCAAATTTAGCAAATTCGCGACTGAAAGAATATATGAAGGAACTGGATGCAACATTGATAATCTATACATAATGTTGTTAAACGAATGTCTACGAAAGAATTTTGAATAATCTTCTAATCTTTATGCAGTTGTTGACAGTTACAAGCTTGTGGTGTAAGGAATATTGTCAGAAAAGATCCTCGCCGAATAGGTAACAAATCCTCTCCACCAGCCATGCATCTCGACTATGTTCCTCATTAACACTGCTTGTTTCCTCTGCACTACTAGTAAATTGCTCATGATGGTGAGAGTGGGGAAGTAGGTTAGATCTACACAGTGGACAGGTGACCTGGTTTTGGTCAACCCACTTATCAAGGCACTCTCTGTGAAACACATGACAGCAATTTGATAGTTTTCGCATCTCATGACTTCTGTCCATACAATTCATACACACTGCACAAATCGTCTCTGATTCTGATGATGACTCTAACGAGTCTGAGTAGTAGTAGTCACCTTGACCTTCGCCTGATGCTAATGAGGCATCAAGAAAATCACCGAATTCTAGTACTGGAAGCCTTTTCTTGATTTCATCTAGGATACCAGGTTCCATTGTGACTGGGAAAGGCAGAATAGCATTATCAGCTGAGATGATAAAATCTTCATCTGTACGGAGTTGATGACTAATACTGTTATCAACGACGAATAGAGGTAAACCCATATGAAATAGAACCACCATGACTATGGATTTCACTTCCACTGCTATTAGCTTTAGTAGACCTGCCAATACCTTTACTAACGGCAGTTGAATATCACCAACACAAAGGAAACCCATTATATGTAGCTGTTGGTTTCCTGTAGAGGAAGAAGAAAAAGAATAGAATCAGGAAGTCGCCTGTGTTTGCTCACTGTAAGCAAAATTTCACAAGTGAAGTGAATGGAAACGCTGCAGGTATTTTTATACCAGACTTGAACTGCAACTAGAGCAATAAGGGGTGGTGGTGGGTAGTTGTCTTTCTTCATCATGAAGGGCTTAAATGCTTTAGCAACAAAAGTGTTAGATTCCGAAATAATATCTCCAACTTTTGTGTGTTGCAATTGTTATTTGAAGCTACATTTATTAGCCTTCACTTACTTTGGTACGGTTTTATAATATGTTACTAGGCTGCTCAGTACTAGTATGCTATATAGAAGTGCCAATGATCAGAAAGTAGCTAGTTACTTAGTATTTGTTATAAGAATCCTGAAATAAAAATATAACAAAGTAGAATTTGCTTTTAAATTTTTAATCATCCAACCTTTTCACCATCTCTCCTTCCCTCACTCCCTCCCTCCCAAAGATCATGGAATCATCTCTGATATGGACGGTCTCGGTGTCGTCAAATGCGAGCCAGTTGTTTTGTCAAAAAGGAGAAACAATAAGAATTGTATCAAGGGCTCAAAAGGAAGTTCTCCTAGCTAATTAAGCTATACTATGCGTTAGTTCACCGCAGAAGAAAACTGGTCAAAGAATCTAGTTTAGTAGGGTTTTCTAGCAATTTAGTCAATTCTCTTTTAACTAATGGAAAATGATGCTTAAAAGCGTTGTGCTTGTTTGGATCTGAACCTGACTCGTTTCTGTTTTTAAATTGAGATGTCTGATTCAAGATCTGACTTGGACTCACTTGCTGCCCGACTGGATTTGATTTGTTTTCTATAACCTCACTGTGTAATGGTTTTTTAGTCGGATTCAGACGAATCTGTTGAGTTGCAACAGAAAAAACAAACAACCTAAGACATAATGTAGTCTTAAGGGTAACAGCCCGAAGCACGGCCAGATAATAGAAAGGCCAGACAGACAGGAATGAGTGACCAGAGTACTGGTGTGAGTACTGGATCATCATCATCATCAAAAGATGAAAGGAGGAATATTGATGACAAACATTTATAAATATCATATCAATCTCCAAGTCTGGACTCTGTAGAAGAACAATTTTCTTTTTAGTTTGTCTGTCCTCCTCAGTGCTGGATCATACTACTACCCTACTGAGAATACGAATACCAGTAATACATTTCATTTTTACCTCTATCCCCATTCCCCCACCACCAATAATTCATTGTTTTTTTGTTGGTTTATTTAACTTCTTGTAAATCAAAAACAACCACCAGCCTTGTTTCTCACTTGCAGTAACTCTCACTTGCAGGAAGGCACTCTTACCAACTCTTTATATGTCTCTTTCTCTACTGCAGAGAGAGAGAGAGAGGAAATCTGAAAACACTTGTTCTTCTTATCTCATCACATCATCCATCCATGTATCTTTTTCAGTTCCCCACCCTTCATTTCTCACATCAATCAATAATATCCTCTCCATCAATTTTATTTTTATTTTTATTTTTTTCTTGTAAATTATATTATATATTTTTTTCCTCCTCTGTGAAGCTAGCTTTTACTGGCTGGTACAAACACAACACATCTTTTTTGTCTCACTGAATAATTTATTGTTCTTTCTCTCTCACCAGTTTCTCTTTCTAACATATCACAATATTACTTACACATCATACACATACCTCATGCATCCACAGTACTCTCTTCTCTTCTCTTCTTCTTTGGAAAACTCAATCAACTCTTTTTTTTAATGCTGCTCTGCTCAACAACAGATTCTCAAGAATGGAGGACTGCTAGAGGAGGAGTACACTATTAATAAGCTTCTTCCTTGTCACTGAGCTGGTCATCTGTCTGTTCCACAACATTTATCACTTGAGCTGGTTGGTGGTGCTGCTGAATTGATGATGATGGAGGATAAAAACACCAACAGAAGAATTTAATGAGCTTGTTTGGAGAGGAATATAATAAAACTAGTACTGCAACACCAACAAGAGCATTTACTACTACTAGAAATACAACACAACAGTGTTTGTTACTTCAATTCAATGGAGAAATTCCAAGGACCCACCAGCAACCACCACTGTGCTGTATGTTATTAACTAATCCTCCTCCTCCTCCTGTTTTTCTTCTCTGAATTCATTCACCATTTGAGATGGAGAGCATGCATTTAATTCTTAACTAAAACAACATAGGCATTCAATGCAATCATGGCCAGGGAAATTCTTTCCTCTTTTTTCTGACTCACATTCTCTCTTCTCTTCTCCTTTGCTTTTACTGCTTTTCTTTTCTCTAACATTCTGCGGCCTCTCTCTGCCTTTTCCACTTTGAATATACTCTTCTCTCTTCCCCTGAAGACTAATTACTTACCTGTTTGTTATTCATGTGGTGGGGATTTTTTATTACAGTTTGGAGGAAATGTGGATGAAGGGGTTTTGCAACAATGCCATGGAAATACTAGTTTCAATTTCAGTTATGGAGCACCATATTTCAATTTAGAGGAAGAAAGCTTCACAGTTCAGGAGGAACAGCAGCAGCAAGAGGAATCCAACACAAATCAACAGTCGTCTCTTTCACTTTCTGTCCCAATTACAAGCTTAGAAGACAAAATGCCGTTTCTGGAGATGTTAAAGAGTGTGGATTCACCTTATTATTCAGACCCATCACCAGCACCACTAAACCCCCACTTCAAGATGCTACTCACATTGCAACAGCAACATCAACATCAACAGGATACACAGATTCCTCATTTTAGTGGTAGCAGCAGTAGTAGTGACCAGTCCTCGATGGATTACTACTATTCTCATAAATTGGAAGCATCCCAGCCAGTGGCATTTCAACCTCAAAGCTGTGTCACCGCCACCAAAGTGGAAACTCAAGCACATTCCTCTATCAAATCGGAAGATAACAAGGAGAATGGAGAGCAAGAGCACATGGAGCAGCTAGAACAAGATCATGCCCAGGACTACTACTACTTGTCTTTGCATCTTGAGAGTGCTAATAATGAGAATAACAAGACTGATAATGGAGAATTAGGCGGAGAACCCCCAAGTCATTCTTCACCGGAGTCTTTGAAGACTGTCTCATCCCCCACCACCACGTGCTGCTTGGCTGAAACTGAGAGCTGCATAAGCCCACATGGTATGCCGCCATCAAACACAAAATCGGCCAGTAAACAAGCATTGCCAGCTGCCCGACTAGTCACTAGCAGTACTACTACCACCACTGGTGGTGGTGGTGGACATGAGCGTGAGAAGAAAAAGAGAAAGCGAACGAGGCCCAACAAAAATAGAGAAGAAGTGGAAAGCCAAAGAATGACTCACATTGCTGTGGAACGCAACAGGAGAAGACAAATGAATGATCACCTCAACGCCCTCCGTTCCCTCATGCCTTCCTCTTTCGTTCAAAGGGTATGCCCGTTGCTGGCTCTGTTTACGACTTATTACGTTGAATCATCCTTTGAAATCCTCATAACTTTCATTGAATTTTGATACATGTTAATTTGAATAAATCAATTAGGGGGACCAAGCTTCAATCATAGGAGGTGCCATAGATTTTGTGAAAGAACTGGAGCAATTGTTACATTCTCTCGAGGCTAAGAAGAGAACGAGAACTTCTTCAGAGGATGAGGATGACAGTGAAAAGGTTAGTATCAAAGGATATAAGGGGAGCAGGAGGAACAGAAACTGCGGTAATCATTCCTCATTGGCTCCATTTCTTGGGTTCTTCTCGGCGCCCCAGTACACCTCTTACTCATCATCCTTGTTTCTTAAAAATGATACCGAGGAAGAAGATGAGGAGGAGGATGTGATTAATGAGGATGAATTGAGGATGACGAGCTCTAATAACATCAACCACACTAGCAGCAATGAGCACGAGTACTACTCTTTGTCATTGTTATCGCCATCATCTTGGTTGGGAGTGGACATTGAAGTTGTAGTGGTTCAAACACATGTGAACCTGAAAATTTTGGGACCAAGAAAGTCAGGGCAATTGGTGAGAGTCATTGCTGCATTAGAACAAGATCTTAGACTTACCATCTTACACCTTAATGTCACTTCTTTCGAACAATCGGTTCTCTACTCTTTCAATCTCAAGGTATTTACATTTAGTCATTGTGTTCAATGTGGTGATCTAATTCATCATTGCTGAATTGCTAATTATGGTCTCAAAATGCAGATAGAAGATGATTGTAAGCTTGGAGGTTCAGCGGATGAGATTGCAACTGCAGTTTACCAAATTTTTAGCAGTACCAACAACCAGTTACATCTGATTAGCTAATTGACTATATGTTATTATTACTGGTTAACTCCCTGCAAAGACATGACTTGCTGCCAGGCTTTAGGAAAAAATGGAGCACATTAACAGCCACTGCTTACCGATGTTTTCGTAGGACTGCTGCTAACCAGGTGAAAGAGCAGGGGAGAAGATGGTGGAAGCTGAGCACTGCTGATACCCATGTAGGGGATGATGATAGGACGATTTTTTTCTTTTTCATTTCTGAGTGTAGAAAAACAACCCAGGAAAAAAGTTGTGATGCTGCTGCTGCAGGAAAGGCAAATGTGGAGCTGTAGCCTGTAGGTTGCAGGCAGCAGGACCACCACCAGCACTGACCCTGAAAATCTTGTGACCTGAGATTCTACTTCCACAACACAAGTCACAAAAAGGATGCCCACTCTGTTAAAGTAGTCAGTGTTGTTGACCTTATTTTCTTAAAGGTCTGGTCGTCACTCATCTGTAAATGATGATCTTTTTTATCTCTTTTTCTTTCTTGACAATCTTGTTTGTTTTCTTCTTTGTCTTAACCTTCCTTTCATTGGTTTTAACAGACTTTGGGAAAATAGAAAAAATAATGAGTAAAGTAAGTTAAAGTTAGCAGCATTGGGAGATGAGATCTGTCTCTCCCTGTACTTGTACTGCCTCTGTGAACTATGGATTTTAACCTCCTAGTTTTCTGCACATATTCTATTAGAGATTTCAAACTTGGAATAATTTTAATACCCTACTACGAAAGGAGGGACACGGAGTAAAATTACTCAACCATTGCACAAAGTCTTACTGCCAGACAAAACAAAACTTCTGCAGCTAACTGGCAGTGATGACCTCACCGGAAAATAAGATATGAGGGTGCAGACTTGAGACTGGTTCAACAGCAAAGGGGCTTGGTTTGACAACCAAACAAAGCAGAAATTCTAAATGTATATTGGCACACACTGAAATCTCTAAAGATTGTAAACTACTAAGCACCAGCAAGATTCAGGACTAAAGATGTTTGGTACCAGCCCACAACACATACAAAATGAGTTTCATAAACTAAAAGTCTTGAGTATTTCAGTTTATCATAAGAACAGCAGATTACAATAGAAACCCATGGCGTACAATGTCTTGAATAGTTTTAACTACTTTAGTGAAGTCATCAATCCACACTTTTACCATGTAAAAACAGCCGGCGAACAACCAGGTAAGAAAGCAAGAACTAAAAACAGAAATCAGTAAAGAAAGATGGGTTGAAACTTCGAACTATTAGTAAAATACACCACCTGGAAGGAAGATTTTAACTCTAAACAAGATAACATCTAAGTTTTTTTCTAATTCTAACATAAGTATGATCTATGATAGCGGACGCATCATGATATCCTTTTCACAATTATACAAAGCAACATCAACATAAGTCATTGAAGAGCGCATTTGTGTATTACCCGAGTAGAGGCTGTTGCCGTAAGATAGGGATCCCCACAAACATAGATATCATTCACATTCAAGTCTTTGAATTCGCCATAATCCACCTCGTGGTTGTCCATCATAGGTTTAGAAGGAAAACCCCTTTACCATTTTAACGGACTAAAGATTGGGAACTGTCTCGATTTAAAGCAAAAAGATCAGGAAGAGCAGCGCTGGTAGAGAACTTTAACCACCCCCTTCTCTCAGTGTATCCAAACAAAGGTGGCAAAACGGACCCAACCACTATTGCTGCGAAACTTACGAGCATTACCTTAACAGAAGCGAGAGCTAAAACCACACAGATCAACATAGTTGGAGGTAAACATATTAATACAGAACCAACTGTTCCAACAGGTATTTTATAAGGTCTTGCCACCGCAGGGTACTTCATCCTTAAGCGAATAAATGCTATAAACTCCAGTATCATCCCAAAACAGTAAAGAAAGTTTTCTGCAGCTACAATCTCTTGAAAACTCATCCAGGACAACAAAAGCACTCCTGAAGCAGAGAACAAAATACCAACTGAAGGGGTACCATAACGTGATCTCTTCGCAAAGAACTCAGGAATAATTCCACGTTCTGCCATCCCGAGAAGTTGGAAAGAATCACTACTCATCTCTGTTACAAAACATCCCATGTTCGATAATGCTGCAGCACCTTGTATCCAATATCTCAACCAGACCCCCCCTATGATTTTTGCAATGTCTGAAAAATATCCATCCGTCCACAAATCACGTTCAACTGGGACCGCACCCGTACCAATAAGAAGTGGGAAGAAGTATGCACAGACAACCAAGATTAAGGCATAAAACAAAGCCTTTGGAAGAGTCCTTTTTGGGTTAGCAACTTCTCCCGCCAGAGTACTGATTGAATCCCAATAATTCAAATTCCAAAATAGAGTGTTCAGATATAAACCCCAACTGACGTTATGAATATCTACCGCAAGCCAGTTGGCAGGTTCCAATTTGGGGATTGAAATAAATCCCATAACCACGAAAGGAATAATTGAGAAGACTCCTAAGAAGACAGCGAACCACCCTACAATAGTTAAACCTCTATAGTTCATGTAAGTAAAAGCTATTGTTAAAACGATAACTGCCAATGCCCTCGGCCAGCCTCCACCTAGAGCAGGGATAGCTGATTTCAAATAATCAAGAAACAGCACAGGGTACAAAGCATTATCGATAACCCCACTGAGCCATTTCATCCAACCCTGCATAAAACCCCAATAAGGACCCAACGCTGATGCAACCCAGGTAACATAACCTCCATTTTCTGGAAACATGGTACCCATTTCTGCAGTGATTAACGCTTCGGGGACACTCCATATGAAGGGAAAAACCAGAAAACCAACAAGTGCAAGGAGAGGGCCAGCTGCTTTAACACTGTCTTCAATACCAAATGGTCCTCCAGATACCTCATAGAAGATGAGAAAGATGAGGGGCACCATAGAAATTTTTTTGATATTATCCAAGACTGGAACCCCTCTCATATCAACTTCAGTATACTCCACATTATTGAGGTTCCCCATTTGAATTGTAGCAGCTTCCCTAGCTCCCGTGTTCCTCAATTTCTACAGTGAAAAATAAAATAAAATCAACGATTCCATTCAATTCAATTCACAAATTGAGATAATGTAGAGTTACATTATACAAAAAGCAACCATGCATGAAGGAGAAACCAATTGACATTTAACTAACCACAACAACAGGGTAGGTTTATCTCAGGGTGAAGCAGGTCACATAGAGAAAAAAACAAAGTAAAAGACAATTAACAATAGGGTTTACTGAATGAAGATTGATTCCCCTAATTTGCTTTCCAAACCAAAAATTGGGTAATAATTTATAGAATGTTTGATGATATCTATTATCCTGAATTAGTTAAGTATTCAAAATATAGTTGCATGAAAGATGTAGGTATGGTATAGTAAAGAAGGCTAGATTGATTGATTCTGAAATGGAGTTAGATATAAATCAGGGGGAGTAAGTCACTTACCATGTAGGTTAGAAAGCTATCTATTGAAGGAGCAGGAGAAGAGATATGATGATGAATCACCTCAAAAACTGAGATGAATTTTTTCTTGAAAGTCTCCACTTTCAGAGGTTAGTTGTTTGTCAGGAGGAGGAGGAGGTATGCGGTGAAACTCTCAGCATTATTTATTTGTTTTGTTAGGTTAAAAAAGTTGAGATTCCCATAGACAAAATAACTGATTGAACAGAAAAGAAGAAAACGAAAGAGGAGGTTAATTTGCAGATCTGAATATGAATCATAAACTAATAGAATAGTCCTACTTGTTGCTGATGAATGATCGATCTATCGATTTGGGTTTTCAGAGTAAGTAATTGAATTCCAAGGTTCAGGGTTTGTTGGTTGGTGGAATTGGATTCTAATGGCAAGCTAGGAAAATCAATCTGTCATCTCGATTCCAGGGCAGGGCTGGTAAAAAAAAAAGTGTGTCACAAACACGTGTGCCACTTAATCAAATGGACGGACGGAAAATATAGGTAGACCCAGGCCAGCTGGAGTGTCCAACTCTGACTGAGAAGTAATGAACTCAACTGTATCGAAATCTTTCTGATTTTTGGTCCTCCTCCTAAATCTCACTCTCACAATTAAGATTCTGGACCGAAATCTTCGTTGGATTCATACTTTTTGAAGAAGAAGAAGAGTAAATGACAGGAAACCATACAGATAGATACAAGAGGAGCAATCTGAATATAATTAACTAGTTTGTTTTGAAGAATTCAAAATCACAATCACCCTTAGCTAATTTCAACAAGATATATATATATATCCAACTACTGCATCAAACTTGAAATTGAAAAGGGGGTTATGTAGAAATAGAAACTAATCAACTTACATTTGTCACAGGAACAACACAGAGAGAATGACTAATTACAACGGAATATTTGAGAAATTAATTAAGCTAGATAAGTTTAATTAGTTAGTATGATACCTCATTATTACTATCATTGTTAGTATGATCATCTGAAGAAGAAGATGAAGACGCGTTGTAATCTATTTTCAATTCATCTTTACAACCTGCACTAGACTTCCTAGCAGGAGATGGAACAGGACTCATCCTCTTAGTAAGAGGAGGAGCTGATGAAGGAACAGTTGTGCTCGCCGGTGGTGTATGATCTTCTTCTTTGCTGCCAATCTTCTTCTTCTCTTCACACTTGTTTGACATTTTTTTTTGCTTCTCTCTTATCTGTTTTGTTTGTTTTGTAAATGCCTAAAATGAGGATGTCTTGTTTAGTTTATAAGGAAAGGTTTAAGGGTTCTTCTCTTATCTCAAACTCTCATCATGCATTTAGTGTGTGAGTGGAGACTGTTTGAGTTGAGACCCAGTTACTTCCCTTTAATTTTGGTTCATACCTATTCATTTCACATTTTCCACCAAAGTAACTTTTTAATTCATTATAAACTAGCTATACCATAAATTTTATATATTCGGAAAGTCTTAAAGATTATTATTATTATTTCGAGTAACTATTTTTGGTGCATTTGAAACTGTATTCCACCTAAGATACTTGTTTTAGCTAGCTACCAAAATGCTTGTATTTTCTTCACATTCAATAATACACTCGTCTTTTCAGTAGGTGAGGCATTTATTATGAATTAAGTGACCATCATCTATAGTGACTTTCCACCTGTTTCTGCGAGTCTTCTGTTTCCGGAAAAATTAGCTTTCAGATCATCTTCATTCATTCACTTCCCATTTTAAACATTTAGCCAAAGTCAGAAAAAAAAGAAAAAAAAAATCCATGGAGTATGGGATGGAGATATGTTATTCAAAGAAAGCATGTAGTAGTAAAGAAGAAAGTTGAGTTTGTTATGTGTTACATCACCACGCGTGCGTAGTTAAAGAGGGATATACAATCAATTGAATTGAATTTCAAAATTATGGCTAAACACAAAGCGTGTAGAAATGATGGATTTTTTGTCTAGCTTTTTCAAAGTTCCTATGAAATAAGTCAAAAATGCCCCCCCCCCCTTTGAACCTTTTTTCTTTTCATTCTTCCAGAGAAGAAGCATGCATTGCATATGGCAATGTGTTAGAGACTTAAGAGGGTAAGATTGACTCGTACTCGATAAAAACATGTCCAATCCAAGACAGTTATGTTATGAGTTTGGGTATTCTTTGGTAGTTGTAGTTTGATAATTAATTAAGTATTATTCATCTGAGAATCGACGACGGAATTTCGCAGAAAATCGGACCAACATGAACTTACTAGTCCCTAATTAAGAAAAAACGAGAGGTGACTGGCAAAAACTGTGTTTTTTTTTTTCCTTTTTTGCAGTACTTGATCAGCAAATTCATGTGAAAATTAAATACTCAAAATTTGTATTATTCATGGTATACTATAGAGAGGGAGGGGTATAATGGCTATAAAATCTTTAATAGCGCACGGGTTGATAGTTAATCATGTTTGAAATTGGTGGGTTTTCTTTTGGTTTCTTCTCTTTTCTTTTTCCCCCTGCTTTTAAGTTTCCTTGTTTTTTCTTTGCTGTGGAATTTGTGGGTCTTATGTAGTCCTGTATAGTAGTATAATGGTGGGTGTCTAATATTGATTAAGATGTAAATATCAATTTGATATCTTGTTGCCTGTTTGATTGATGTGTATGTGTGTGATATCAATTCTGTAACCCACCACACCTTAATTCCTTGGTGAACAACCCTGTACTGTACCTCCCATATGTATTTGGGAAAACATAATTTGATTTGTGTAACAAGTTAGCATACTATTGGGAGATGAGACCTGTGTTACTTCCATTTTGACCAAAAAAGACCTTAAAGATGCTCGGCATCAACCCACATGGCACATGCAACATCAGCTATGCTTACGATAGAGATTTAGGGCCAATGAGGAAGTTATGGGTCATAGTAACAGTCTTGCTAAGATGCATCACTATTGGAGACAGACAGGTGCATACATACGGGTTACAGGCTTTTCTCAGGACGGATGCCACTTTATAATGCATCCAACACTTGGTTTTTGCACATAAGACAATGTCTGCCCGCTTAGAACAGAATCTGTTGCCATGCTCAAGTAACTCACAAATTATTACTTGGCCGTGAGTCATCATGTGGATACAAAATATCGCTCAATCAATGAGAACGCTAGGAAAGACATTTAGCAACATGATATCAAAGACGAAGAGGATAAGTTCAATACGCCACTGTTGACGCACGTGATGATGTCACAAGAGTCACACAAAACATGTGAAAACAAGCGCGACCACTACAGAATAACGCGGTGATATCGCTCTGTGAGATCCGAAATAAGGGACTATATTAGTTGTCCTCCACTATATTACCCCTATAAAAGGGACGAGAGGCCATTGTAAGAGGGAGATAATTTTTTGAGAGTCTGTGTGAGAAACTTAAGAGAGAGAAAGTTATTTGCTCTCCAAGTTAGGATTTACTTGCATTCATATGTGTAATAGTTCATCTCTTAATAATAATACTTAGAGTTTTCTCCATCATGTCTTAGATATGTTTCATATTGTTACTTCGGTGTGACTATATGGTTTCTTATAGTTACACATCAAACGGTCCATGGTACACGAGCTCAAATGGTCTTCGTCCATCCTTTTTGTAGAGTAGAGATTCATGTGCGCAGACAGCTCCGAATGCTCTGCAAAATCTTGTGACTCGTTATACAGGTAAGGAAAAGGGTACTTCAACAACTTAGCTTCTTCTGCCATAAACTTAGGACCAACCCGTTGATGCGTAACAACAGAATTCGAAAAGATGGCAACAACTGCAATCCCCTTCTTCATATAGTAGTTGGTAAGTTTCACGATTTCTTGCTTTAAATGTATTACAAATCGGCAGCAGTTACATATAAACATAACCAGTAAGGCAGGACGAGATTCAAAATCCCTCCCAAATTTTCTCAGTTAGAGGCTCTGCAATATGGAAATCAGGAGCTTTAATTAATTTGGATGACCGACCGGAGGGCTCGAAAAAAGAGAGTCCTTTTTAATAGCGGAACCAAGTATTAAATCTGTATGTGGGTGGTGGTGGTGGGGTTAATTTTTCTTAGAGTAAACATGTGGATATTGGTCGACTTAATGCATATTATTAATGAGATAAATAAAAAATCTAGGAACAAATATAAAAGTGTTTTTATGATTGTTCTAGTTTTAGGGGCCTAGAGCCAGCGGTTTTTTATGGTCACTTTTTGGTAAAATGAAACCTCACGTAAATGTGCAATTTCATAAAAAGATTGAAGATTTGGTGAAGCTTTTCTTGGTGAAGCCTTTTCACATAATTCCTTATGTATCCTATTTTTCCTTACTTGACGATGATACCCCTCCATTTTTTCCTTCTATTAATCAGTACATACACATTATGCAATAAAAAAAGTGATACTTTCACCTATGTCAGGAAAAGTGATACTTTCACCGTCGTGTCAGGAAAAATGATACTTTCGCCTCGTGTCAGGAAAAAAGATGGTTCAGCTGGTTGATGTTCATTAACCCAAAAAAGCTTCAGCTAAATCAGCAATCCATGATCTCTAATCTTTGACATTGTATTGTGTTATAAGATTCAATTTTTGATGTTTTTGGTTATTTATCTGGCTGTTTTTTGAAACACTTGTAGAAGGTTTTGAAAATCAGTTTTCTTTATCTTTGTGATGCAACTGGTTTCCACTGTTAAATTTATTTATAGCCCAATGATGTGTTAACTTGTTTTTGCAGGTTTCCATAGTTGATTTTGTGTAGTCCCAGTGGTGGTTAATCAATAGTGATTCCAATTTGATTCAACTCCTTCTGATGTTTGTCACAGTGGTGTTTGCTTAATAAATAGTAGTATTCTTGGGTTCACCTCATCATAATTATGGTTTCAAAAGTCGTTTGATTCATTGGTAGTCCTTCCTTTTGATCAAAATATCTAGAATTAACTCAGATAACTATCCGTTTTGAATCGGTCATAATTCCATTCCGTGATTATAAAATTATCAGAGGGAATTCCCCTTATTTCAAATTCAAAAAAATAGTCAAAACTGATAACCCGGAAATCAAGCCTCATATCCAACAAATATGGAAACTCAAAGATATTTCCAATCTCCAGACCTTTTATAACCCTATTATCCTGGGTACATTACAAACCCTAGAGTAAAGAGTGGTGTTTTTAAGAAGCTTCATCTCTGCAACCTCGATTCTGAAAATATGTCTTCTCGAAGTAGCAGACAAATAGAAAACCTTAATTCAAGGATGCATTCGACTAGCATTGGTGCTGGCCAACCTAGGCCAATTAGGAGAATTGTCACTTATGCTCAAGTAGCTCAAGGTGATGCTGATGAATATACCTACAATCTGCTAGGTAAAATTATGTTCAAAAAACCACTGGATCATGAAGATGTGAAAAATAATATCAATGCCTGTTGGATGAGTTACAGAAAATACGAAATCATCACAAAAGGAACAAATCTTTTCCTTTTCTGTTTCCAGCAAAAAGAATCTTTTGAAGGGGTTTGTGCAAAAACATGGGATAACAGGTCATATATTGTCCCTAATACAATATGATCCTATAATACCAATTAAGGAACACAAATTTGAGCATCATACATGGAGTGTTAAGGTAAGAAACATAGGGAATATTCTTAATGAGAATCTTTTCATTGACATTTGTCAGGATGTCGGAAAAAAGTTGAGCCAGAAGGTAGGAAAAGATTGCCAAAGAGGTAGTGTTTCTAACACTGTATATGTTCAGGTTAAGCTCAAAGATCGATCCACTAAGACGAGGAGGGTGGGTTGATACACCAAATGGACAAAGACTCTAGGTAATCTACCATTTCTAAATGCAACCGTATAAAATTTGCAAGGATTGATGGGTGGTAGATCATGTTGATGAGGACTGTAAACGCCTTGCACAAGAACAAAAAGTAAAGGCTATGACTGATCATGAATATGTTGTATGGAGTCAAACTAAGAAAGTAAAAAAAATTCTTGGCTGCCTATATCACAAGTACGAATGCTCATATGTTGGAAGATGGTGCTCTAGTTGAAAGGGGTGGATTTAGTAATTCTATCCAGAATGAGTAGGCATCTAATACTCAAGATGTTTATGTTGCTGAGCAAGAGTAAGGTGAATCTGATAAGAGGAAGAGCAAATGAACTAGAGGTGAAACTCCGTTTTCCAATACTACAACATATAGCCCCAATTCAATAAATACGCATGATAACCCCATTTATCAAGTTCTGATTCACGGATGTGGATGTAACTAATTTTAGCGATCTTCTAGCTGAAAATATATAAAATGGAATACCAACTTAATCAGGATGAGGAGAACGGTTCAAAAAAAGCGATACTTGGCGCCACACCTGCTTAGCTAATAATATTACAAGATAATTGAAGCATCAAATCAAAATTATCGATTTTAAGAATCATACTTACATAAAGCATATCAAAGTAAAACCTCAAACTTTGATATGCTTAAGTGATATAAGTGATATGCTTAACTTCTATATTAAGAATAATATATTGAAATGAAAATCTCTCAAGTGATATAAATATATTAATGTGTTATTTTACACGTAACAGGTAAACAAAGAATACATGTATATAAAAGATATGTAACGTTCTTAATTTGCTAAAGCTTCAAACTACAAAAACGTATATTTTCTAGTGCCCCATATCTTTTGATAACTAAAAACACTGAAGTGGGAACGATTCAGCACATCATCCCATAAGGGTGCCCAGTGGAAACATATAACTGTCAAGTAATCACTAACATGCTCCACAATTCCAAAATAATAGTATCAATTTAAAGAAAAATAATAAATTAAAGCATTCGGCAATAATTCATGCATCAATAAGCAAGTGTTATCCTAACCTCGTCAAACGTATTGGAGAAGACGACACGAGAACAACTCCAATCAATAATAATAACATCATCCGCATGAAGTGTCCGCCCAAATCACGATTCAGAATATTACCATCAAGACCAGATAGTTAGACAAACAAGAATAATATGCACACGAGTGATTTTCCCAAAATAAAATAGTATATACTAACGAAACGGGGAAAATCCTCCCTACTAAGTAATTTCGAAACAGGGAAGGAACCTCCCTACTAAGATAATATTCAAAGGGGGAAGAAGCCGACCTACTCAACTTAGCTAAAAGCTTTGGGGAAACACAAACATTACTAGCGGGGAAATCACACAACATACCCATTCATATAATTAGGCATGCTCATAGATATCAAGGATTCATCATGCTCGCAATTAAAGTAAACTTAATGATTACAAGAAGGTTACAAAGTTCCCACCTGATTTGATGCCAAGCCAGGCCTACGTTGTATTCTTCAATCCACTGGTTCATCCTTTAAATCGATCGTTATTAATGAAGATCAACTGTTAATCACACAAGCACTCCAAAAAACTTAGCTAAAATGGCTTACACAATAGTCATACAAGTTCCAGTTAAAGGGTATATATGTAAACTATCTAATGGTTCTAAACCCATTTACATATTTACACCTTTTTTCATTCTCTATTTTTAGTTTATTTAAAGGTTTAGTAATTCGATTAGGTTGATTATATAGTCCATTAATTTGATAAGTCTTGAAAAGATATACAACTTTGTAGAAGGAACCAAAAGCTAATTCAGACCATAAGGGTCCAAATCATTACAATAGGAAAACTATCTCTAAACCTAAGTTCACCAAACCGGTCCGTTAATCTAAGGCCTGGTTCATCTGGGTCAATTGACGGTTGCTAAAAGTCAAAGAGGTCCAACTAACGGTCAACTCCTAATCACAATCAAACAATGTCAAAGTCAAGTCCGCGAGTCAAAGATCAAGTCTAGTCAAGATAACCAAGGTCAAGGTCCAGTCAGGTCAACGGTCAAACTGGTCAATTGGGTTAAATCAGTGAGTGGGGTTCAAACTAGACCTAGTCCACTCAGTCAGACGGCCGAGTTGGATATCGCACGTTTATAAGTGTGAGTTGTACTTACATTAAGAGATATCAATTTAATTTTTGAGGACGAAAATTCTTGCGAGGATTCACAAACTCGTCAACGCTACTAGACCGGTTAAGATGTTAGGACTCGATTAATATAATATGAAAAATAATCTGGTGCTGAAACTAGTACCATCAAATGCAAAATGGTTTACTTGACATATCCAAGTAATGTTCATATTTTATTAACCGAGTCCTAGCATCTAAATCGTCTTTTGACTGGTCTAATAACGTTGACGAGTTTACGAATCCTTACACTTTCACCCTGTATCAGGAAAATTGATACTTTCGCTCCGTATCAGGAAAAATGGTACTTGCGCGCCGTGTCAGGAAAAATGGTACTTTCGCCCCCTTTCAGGAAAATGGATACTTTCACCCCCTTTCAGGAAAAGTGATATTTTCACCCAGTTTTAGGAAATATGATACTTTCACTCCGTGTCAGAAAAAAAAGTGATACTTTCACCCCGTGTCAGGAAAAGTGATACTGTCACTCCGTGTCAGAAAAACAAGAGTGATACTTTCATCCCGTGTCAGGAAAAGTGATATAACGCGTTATGTAATAAGCGGTATTTCGTGTTTTCTCGGTCGTCCCTTCCCACCGTGGCAGTGGTGTTCTAGTTATTGGTCTTCAAGGTTGCCTATATTTATTGAACTGTAGAGAAGAAGAGAACTCAAAATTTGAAGAGACATGATGTAGTGGTGAGAAGAGAGCTCTTCTAGTGCATATAATATTTCTGGCGTGAAGCCAGACAAATTTTTGGGTTGACCTCCTGATGATGCATCATGAGTAACTAAGTAACTTCAGGACACATACACAAAATTTGGATTGCGGGGATTGCAGTATTGATTTTGGGTCATGTGGACAAGCCAGGTCATAAGACAACAACTAGGCAAAATTAGAACCACAACACTTTTTCAGTGATTGAGAAAACTTTTCGCACACTACTCACTGGGTGGGTTATGCCTTTATGTTGCATATCTGGCCATTATGGGGTTACAAGTCTGCTTCCAGTGCACATGCTATGCTTTTCGTGGGATAAAAACAGTTAACCTAGACAACACTGACCTCAACCTGGACAGATATTATTTACCATGTTTAAGGGCACTAGCCCATTTTGGTGGGGGACTTCTTTGTGATTCAATTGTCCACCCTATATTTTCTAAGGGGTGTCCTAAATGATTAGTGAAGACTAATCTGTCCTTATCCTAATTAAGGTTATAACTAATTCTAATAATTCACTAATTTAACCACTACCCACTAATCTAATCCATTAAATTAAAACCTAAAAAAAAACAACTGATTTTAATCAGTTTCAAAACTCTCCCTTTTCTTCTTCATCTTCATCTTTTCTTTTCCTCTTCTTCGTAGACGTCGACGTTAATCGTCGATTCGAAAATTTTTCATCATTGATTAATCCATCTTTATAAGCAATGCGTACCAAGTAAACACCCAGATTTCCAAGATTGAGTCCGGGACTCACAAATATAGCGAATCTCCCAAAAGAATTGCAAACTGATAAACAACTTGAAGCAAAGTTGAAAGGCCAAATTAATCATCCAACATCAAAAAATAAGTCTGATTCAAGTGAAATGCAAATCCGAGGGTAATTTCCTTCATACCCATTCCTTTTAATTCGTTTTTTGTTGAAGAAATCGATTAGAAATCATCAAAACCCATTGAAAATGGTAGTTACAGTAAATATTTCGGCTAGGAGAATTTTGAAAAACCCTAGTTTTTTTGCAACCGAACTTTCAGTACGAAGAAAACTTCGGCAATGTCTCAAGTTTTATGAATTTTTAGGTAACCGAACTCTGTAGTTCGGTAAGCTCGCATGAAAAATTTGCGTAACCGAACTTCTTCTTTGTATGGGAAATTAGAGTTCGGTGTAGTCGATAAATTTATATAGGTAACCGAACTTTGTTATTATATAGTTCGGTTACTTCTCAATTTTGAGGGGGTAACCGAACTCATGATGTCAACAAAAAATATGTAGTTCGGTTACCTCGCAACTTACACCAGTTAACCGATCTGTTAGTTCGGTTACTTCGAATATCATATACTAGATAACTGAACTTTAGTCTGTTAACACCTTTGTGTTTGATGTAGTCCCATGTTCAATTTTATTTGATAAGAAAAAATTTTATTTAGCTAATAATGTGGTTTTGATTCATTAGGAAAAAAGGAAAAAGATCTAATCTCCACATAGATGAAGATTTGAGAACCCCCAACCATCGTGGTAGAATACATTTGGATTTCCTGAAAAAGCGGGGGTCTAACAACACCACCCAATATTTCGCTTAGCAATTTATATGGACTAACTCCGAAACACTTTGCTAGAGAATCAACTAGACAGTCAGACTCAATCTAGATAAAAGTATCTCAAGGAGTTAATATCTCTATCTTGATTTGATTTTTACTCAAGCTAAAAACAATAGCGAGTCTTTATCAAATACAAGGATTAACTTGGACGGTACCAAAGACCAATGTACAAGTGTTAATCAATGAAATCAACAACCACAAGGTCAGATCTATAATCGATTAAACTTTAACGCACAACCTGTATTATTTCAATTATAAAGATAAACAATATAATGCGGAAAATGAAATAACACAAACACCAGAATTTTTGTTAACGAGGAAACCGTAAATGCAGAAAACCCCCGGGACCTAGTCCAGATTGAATACACACTGTATTAAGCCGCTACAGACACTAGCCTACTCCAAGCTAACTTCGGACTGGACTATAGTTGAACCCCAATCAGTCTCCCATTAATTCAACGTACAGTTGTACTCCTACGCCTCTGATACCAGCAGGATACTGCACACTTGATTCCCTTAGCTGATCTTACCCACAACCAAGAGTTGCTGCAACCCAAAATCGCAGACTTGATAATAAAAAAATCTGTCTCACACAGAAAAGTTTATCAAAGGATAAATCTGTCTCCCACAGAAAAACCCTAGGTTTTTGTTCCGTCTTAAGATATGAAAATCAAGGTGAACAGGAACCAATTGATAATCCTGTCTTATATTCCCGAAGAACAACCTAGATTAACCAATCACCCCTTAACGATCTTTCTTGACTACACAAGCAGATGTTGAGGAATCACAAACAGTGATACGAATATGTTTGTGACTTCTTTATCTTGCCTATCGGAGAACTCTCACGATCTCAAGCCAATAAATAGATTGTACTCGTACGATAGAAGATGCAAGATCAAATCACACAACTACGATAAAAGTAGTATCGGTCTGGCTTCACAATCCTAATGAAGTCTTTAAGTCGTTAACCTGGTTTTAGAGAAGAAAACCAAAGGTTAGAGGAGAATCGACTCTAGCGAGCGCACTACTATCACACAGACGTGTGGGGATTATTTTTGCCCAATGCTAGATGTCTCCTATATATAGTCTTCAAATCAGGGTTTTGCCTTAGTTATAAAGCAATCCATATTCACCGTTAGATGAAAACCTGATTTAGATTCAAGCTAATATTTCTCAACCGTTAGATCGAAAACTTAGCTTGTCACACACACTTGAGATATACGTTTACTGGGTTTGTGAAAACCGTGCCCAAACGTGTACGTATATGTTGGTTCAACATATTAACCCAAAAGGTTAACCATATGAGCATTTCATATTAACCTTGTTTTTCGTCACCATAACTAGTTCAATTGACTCAAATGAACTAGTTAGAGAGTTGTTCAATTGCTATGAGATCTTATGTAACTACACAAGACACAATTGAAACAAAGATGATTCGATTAGATTGAATCGGCTCATGAACTTTATAGCCACGGTTTGCATAAAGCATTCCTTAGTAATTTAAGTTTCATGTTCAGAGCACATCTTTAGATCATAACCCACTCAAGTACGCAAGCAAGTTCGCGGACTTAAGGCAACCGGCAGAGTTTTCCAAACTCAGCAGAAAATCTCGGCAAGGAGACTTCTGCCAGTTCACAGACTAGGTTCGTGGAATGAGTTCGCGGACTAAACACGCAAACGAGTTTTTGGAAATTCCAACAGAAATTCTTGGCAAGAGAACTTCCGTCAGTTCGCGAACTTAGCAAAGCCAATTCCTCCGGCTTCTCTCAATCAACAAAGTTCACAAACTTCGGATTAAGGAATAAGATTTATGCACATATGTGTTACCACACAATGCTTATATCAATCATTGGTTATATTGACCTAAACTCTCATTCCAACCATTGAAACATTCTTAGAGGACGTTATATAGTTGTTACACTATTTCTCGTCAAAGCGATTTCAAAGTAATTTAAACAATATGACTTTCATCATTAGGTGAAGATAAACCCGATCAAAGCGAAACCCTTTACCAACACATGATTTCGAGATATAGATAGGCGAGATATACTCGGCTCGAAATATCAAATGTGTATGATCCAGTCTATATAGTATACGACTTTTGTCTCATAAGAGGTAGGAGATAGAAGAGATAGACTTTTGAGTGATAGATAAGTTCAAGTCTCCATATACCTTTTTGTTGATGAAGTTCCACGGTTCCTTGAGTAGATCTTCGTCGTTGTATGATGAATCGCCATGAAGTCCTTGAGCTCAACTACACTTTTCTATCCTAGTACGAGACTTAGCTATGTAGGCTAGAAATCAAGACTCATAGTTTTGATCACTAACATTGACAAACATGCTTGAGATAGCAACACATGCGAGGTCGACCGAGCTATGCTCTAACAATCTCCCCCTTTGTAAATTTTAGTGACAAAACTATTAATACATATGGAATACAAAAAAGATAAAATTTAGTGGCTCCTATTCCATAGTCTAATCTTCAACGTTACCTGAAATCTTCGTCATTCTAAGTACTCCAATGATCCCAAAGGTTGTAAGTTTAGCATCACCGTTGTTGAAGATCCGTAGCTATAACAATGAGAGAAATCGAGATTCTCGATCATTATTCTACAGTGTCATAGTATTATTATGTAACATCAAAGTCCAATTGTATCACGACTTTAACAATAATACTATGGTGATATGTATCACTCCCCCTTAGTCACTACTCCATCTCGATCATGGAAACCACCCCCCCTTACACAATGGTCCGAAAACCATATGTATATGTAGTAGAACTACACATTAATTCTCTCCCTTTTTGTCAATAAAATTGGCAAAGGTACAAGAACGGGATCCTACTGAAATTTCCGAGAAGAGACGTTTCATAGACTAAAAGAAAAAAATACATACCAACTTAATTTAGATGCAATTATAAAGCCGAAGCTAAATGCATTCATCAAGGAGTTTTAAGATACAAGATAACCCCTATAAAATTCCACAGCCGCACACCCCGCAAGATATTATCATTAAGCACAAGTTCAAAAGAACTCTCCCCCATTTGATGTCATTCCGAAAGAACAACAAGAGCGACCTTAATTTCAAAAGAAAAGAAGGATTTTTAATTGGACACCAAAAACCATATGAATGATTTCTATATCCAAAACTCAATCAAATTAATCACAAGTAAATCCATGATTAATTTAATTGGAATACACAACTAAATCAAACCACAAAAGTGATCAATTTAATTAAAAGTGCTTAACATAAGTAAACTTACGGAGCTACGACTAAGGTAATCATACGGAGATGACTAACTTAATCTTTCACATACTCAACATAAGGAAAACCTTATGGAATATACGACTACATCAACCAATAGAACATGATTAGTATAGCCGTTCATATACTCAACACAAGGACTTGTGGAATATATGAAAACTCAACTAGACTAATTACAAGAGAACTTGTAATTAATCTAATTGGAATACAAACAACCAAACTAATCACGAAAGTAATTGATAGATGTCTAAAACACCTTAATATTTATCTATTGTTTATGCTTTGTTTGCTAAGTTTTCTTGTAAATTATGTATCTTATGTTTGTTTTTGAGTATTTAGGTACTCTGGAGTCATTTGGAACAAAAGAAGGGGAGACGTCGCTTAAAAGGAAAAAAGGTGCAAATGTTGTTGGAGGCGGATTATTTCTCATTATTTGCTTTTATTTCTTCAACTCTGTCTGAAAAGTATATCGGCTTTAGTGATGCAATTTCTGTCTGAAAAGCATGACAACTTTAATGATGAATAGACATTGAAGATGAGAAGTGGATATGAGAAGTAAAAGACGACTATTGTTGGTGGAAGAATTCGAGAAGAGCAGAAGCGTCATTCACAATTTCAAGGTTGTGATGCAGCTGTACGTGGGAGTCCAAGTGAAGATTGTGCTGCAGAGTAAGTTGCAAGCTTGCTGGTGAAGATAAGAAGGTAGAGATTGAAGTATGAAAAGGTGGTTGCTGCGAAGGATGAAGCTCAGATGAATGTTTAGATGAGCCTAGGTCACAGGTTATGGAGTTGGAGCTGTGTTTGAAGATGCAGTTGAGTTGGTGACAAAGACAAGGATTTGGTGGCTACTGAAGAGGTTATGCTGCAGTTGAACAAGACTTTGTTGCATCGCAAATGAGGAGAAATGAAATCAATGGCTAGGTCTGAAATTGGCATAAGATGGAGCAGCAGAAGAGCAGTCATGCACAATGATTGTGCAACACAAAAGCTGGCCAGTGTAAAATGGCTTAGGCCTTGGCAGTAAGGACCAAATCAACTGAGTTAACTCGATGACTCATCCTGACTCGGCTGAGCCTTGACCGAGTTGACTAACAATGACCGGTGACCGGGTGGCTTTGCCAGTCACCTGAGCTACTTACCAGCGACTTTCCCGACTAATTTTCAGTAGTTTTCCGGCCAACTTTTGGGACTTCCGGCAACACTTTTTGAGCAGATTTTCTACTTGGGTTTTTCACATATGGGCTTGGTGGATATATTGGTATGGGCTTTTGAAGGCTTGACCTAAGAAAAGCTACAAAAGAGGAAAAGTTTCGACAACTTTGGGGACGTATTATTCTTGGATCTAAGAGAGAGGCTTGTACTTGTTTTCTAGGGTTTCATATGATAGTTCTTCTTTGCTTTCTATGATGATTTCCAAAAATACAAGTAACTAAGTTTTATTATTGGTTAAAGATGTAGTTGGATTTTGCAAGCAAGTTATTGATTTCATGAATTAATTTTCTCTCAATATTATCGTTTGATTTCTATTACGTATAATAATTGCATGATTGATGTATTGCAATATGATTGAATGTTTGTTTAGTTAAGTCTAGAATTGATTGAACTCACATCCATATCTATAGCTAATTTAGGGTTCATCATCGAGCGATAACCTTGAATATGAGTAGCATGATATGATTACGGTTTGTAGTGATACACTCTCGTAATCATATGTAGAAATTGACATTTGTCCGAATTTTCATGCGCAATGTATGACAATTGCATTGATTAGCCTATTTCTGAAACTTAATGCTCCTAGGAATTGAACTTAATTAGCGCAAGGCGTTAGGTTATTCTTTAAGTAGAATTCACATTCGCAGCTCTAATGTGTTTGTTGATGAACTTAGGAAATTGACGGAGTATTCTTGCAATAAGGTATTCTAGGGCTTTTGATGATAGCGAGATTAAATACGAATTATGTTCATACATTCAAAAACTTGTTTACAATTGAAGATGAAACCTTTATCCAATATTTTCTCATCCTTGATTTGCGTGCTTTATTGTTTTGTTTGCTTTTATTTTACTTTTAGTTTATAAAAATAAGAAAACCCCCCTTGTTACTTATAGGAAACTATAACATATTGATAACCCAAGACCTCTCTGTGGGAACGATCCTTTCTTGCCCTTGCTATATTATATATTTGAAGTTGTGAGAAAGTAATATTATTTTTGACGCATACGACAACGATCAAATTTTGGTGCCGCTGCCGGGGGGGGCAGCGTTTGTCATTTTTTTTTGGTTTCTTATTTTTGATTTTAGTCTTGCTTTTTTGTTTTGTTTTTATTCTCTGGTTTTTAACCTTGTTTTGAGAACTCTTGTTTCAGGTACCAATTACTATGGACGGAGCATATTGGAACAATGGGTACGGTTATCAACCTCAACAACATTATGAAAATTATCACCCTTGCGGGGAATACAATCAAAATCAATCCTTTGGTTATGGTCAATATTCCACGTACCCTTTGAGTTATTCTCATACATACCAACCTTCTTACGGTAGATATGTAAGTGAGCAACCACAAGGAGGGGAGACTAGTTGTATTCCTATTCATATTTCTTCGAGTTTGGTAGATGAGATGCAATAATTTATGGTCAGTATGGAGTCAGTTTGTGGACAACCAAGCGTGGAACCAATTTCGTCGACCGAATATGCTCATAATATGTTTGGCCCAATTTCTGATCGTAGTTATGATCATTCACCCATTCAAAAGGAAGATAATTGGCCTAGCAATACTGAGGTAAATGATTCTACTTTTTCCTTGTCGAACGAGCTTTTCCAACATATGGAACACTATTTTCAAAATTTGTATGGATCACTCCAAGAGTTAAAAAAAAAGTGTTTCCATTTTAAGACAAGGCATTGAAGAATTCAAAGAGGACATGCAAAATTCTGCGAAAGACCAATCTTTGGGAAGTGGTAGTCAATCATATGTTAACTATGATAGTGACGATGACTACGAAAGTACATTGCTTGAACCAATTTAGGGTGACATCCCCGAGGAGTGTATAATGGAGTCTTTTTCCGATCAAGGTGAGGATGAAAAGGAATATAATGACACTAGTGTAGCTTACTCGAGCATTGATTTTTATAACGATCAAAACCTATTCAAAAGGTAGAGCTTGAGGATGATGCAATAAGTGTTCTAAAAAAGTTCCTTATGGTGAGACTTGAATCCACATTGGAGTATGTACCTTGCAACAAAGAGGAGTATGTTGAGAATGAAATCGATATGACCAATATTGTGGAAGAACCAATTGAGCTTGCAAAGAACTGTAATGAAGATGTTGATGCCGAGATTTTGGTTAAGGCAGAATCAGACGAAAAATGGTTGCAAGGTTTGATAGAGGACCACGATATACAAGAGGTAAATAATTCACTTGAATTTTTCAAGGATGAAGAGGATTCCGTAATACAAGAGATTGTGATAGGTTTGTCTAACCCTTTGTATATTGTTTCTTCTCCTTTACCTCTTATTGGTTTGAATGTATGTGCTTCGAGAATATTGTTGAATGACTTTGTTTCTCGATTTCCGCCACTAGAGATACTTGATTCTCAAACTATGCAGGTTTTGGAACAAGAAACCGTGGAAGTACCCGACTTCTATATTCTTTATACATTTCCAAGTGTGCACAAGAATAAGTGTGGGGGAAACTTTTATTGGTTGATAGATTCGCTTATGCTTTATATTACTAATATTTGTGTGAAGCTAGTGTTTGCAAAACAGGTGCTATGGGTGGATCCCCAACTTTTCCGATTATTGGTGTATGGGGAATTCGTTTTGCAAGTCGGACTGACGACTTTAAACCAAGCGCTAAATGGGAGGCAACCCACTGGTTTTGTGTATCTATCTCTATCTTTTTATTTCTCAAGTTTTTTTTTTATATTTTTTTCTTCTTATTTTGGATATTTGCATTTCAAAACTCCAATTTTTAGAGATTTTTGAACAATTTAGAATAAACACTAGCCATTCTAAGTAGATGGAATTTTTTCTTGACGATGAGGTATATAATTGGCTGAGTTGGGATTAGATGCCAACTAAATAGCTTGTTTAGTGTTTATCCTCTATTGTTCAGAAATAGCTATGAGTTGGAGTATCAGTTTTTATTATGCATTTTATTTTCTTATTGTGTATATATCGTGTTATGAATTTCCCATCTTGAACTTTACTTTGAATGACTAAATTTTACATTGAGGACAATGTAAAGTTTAAGTGTGGGGGAGTGTTCTCATATAGAGTTTTTAGCCTTGTTAGTTTTCCCTTGTGTTTATATAAAAAAAAAAGAAAAAAGATGATAAACTCCTAAGTCTAGCAACTTGTGCCTTACACTAATGGAAACATCGTGGTTGTAGGAGTTGAGGAACTCATTAGTAGAGTCTATTCATATGAAAACAAACAAAATATAAGAATAAATAACATGTTAGTTGTCACCATATCTCGGATTTGTCACCATATCACGTTCTATTTTTATTTTTCCATATTTATCTATTGTTTCTCTAAGTTAATTGGTGGGGCACGAACATCGAATTGTTATCACTGCTAGGATGAATTAGAGTGATTGAGTTACTACAAAAAAGAAAAAGAAAAAAAAGAAACAATGAGACCGACCAATTGACCAAAAGGAATAAATTTGACACTTGGATAAAGCAATATGTGTGTGTTCTCCCTGTCTCCGTCGCCTAAGAAAGCGTGGAGTGCAGGATCCAAGGGAACTATCATGTAATCTGCTGACAAGCAACATGCGCTTTGATCCACAAGATCCAATCATGATGTCAATAAAAAAAAATTGAAAACAAGAAAAGAAAAATAAATAAATATTATTATTGTGTTGAATAAAATCAATCGCTGGTTCCTTGTATATGCCAGTGAATTGATCTAGAATTAAGTTTGTCGACCGCTGGTTCCCTTGTATATGCCAGCTGTGTTGATATCAGAATTCAGACCAGTAGCTCAATCCAATAGGATTTTTAGGTTTGTTTTGGCAGTGACCTTCAGACAGATATGGGAAACACCGTTCACCTTAGTCAACAGTCCGCGACCATCTACTTTCCATATCCATCTTCTTAATCTTTCATGTGATTGTGGTTGATTTGATTCCGAGTATTGTGGTTGTGTTCAACTTTCTGAAAAAGCTGTATTACTAATTTATGAATTGGATTTGAAAATGGGTACTTCCTCTTGTAACCATTGATTGTATGCCATCGAATAAAAAATGTTTAGTGCCATAAATTTCTCACAGGTAGCTGGAATTTGGAGAAAAAGGTTTTGTAGGTACACCTCTTGTAAACCTTCACGAGACTATAACTCGTCCACTAGGGACACCTAGAGGTTCAAAGGCCTGTTTTTCATGCTAAGAGTAACCGTATCCTCAGCGACACGGAGTTGTTTGTATGTTTTATAATTATTTTGTTTGATTTGCTCGAGAACTAGCAAAGTATAAGTGTGAGGGAATTTGATAGGTGTCTAAAACACCTTAATATTTATCTATTGTTTATGCTTTCTTTGCTAAGTTTTCTTGTAAATTATGTATCTTATGTTTGTTTTTGAGTATTTAGGTACTTTGGAGTCATTTGGAACGAAAGAAGGAGACACGTCGCTTAAAAGGCAAAAAGGTTGGAGGCGGATTATTTCTCATTATTTGCTTTTATTTCTTCAGCTCTGTCTGAAAAGTATGTCGGCTTTAGTGATGCAATTTCTGTCCGAAAAGCATGACAACTTTAGTGATGAATAGACATTGAAGAGGAGAAGTGGATATGAGAAGTAAAAGACGACTATTGTTGGTGGAAGAATTCGAGAAGAGCAGAAGCGTCATTCACAATTTCAAGGTTGTGATGCAGCTGCACGTGGGAGTCCAAGTGAAGATTGTGCTGCAGAGTCAGTTGAAAGCTTGCTGGTGAAGATAAGAAGGTAGAGATTGAAGTATGAAAGGGTGGTTGCTGTGAAGGATGAAGCTCAGGTGAATGTTTAAATGAGCCTAGGTCACAGGTTATGGAGTTGGAGCTGTGTTTGAAGATGCAACTGAGTTGGTGACAAAGGCAAGGATTTGGTGGCTACTGAAGAGGTTATGCTGCAGTTGAACAAGACTTTGTTGCATCACAACTGAGGAGAAATGGAATCAATGGCTAGGTCTGAAATTGGCATAAGATGGAGCAGCAGAAGAGCAGTTATGGACAATGATTGTGCAAAATGGCTTAGGCCTTGTCAGTAAGGACCAAATCAACTGAGTTAACTCGATGACTCATCCTGACTCGGCTGAGCCTTGACCGAGTTGACTGACAATGACCAGTGACCAGGTGGCTTTGCCAGTCACCTGAGCTACTTACCGGCGACTTTCCCGACCAATTTCCGGTAGGTTTCCGTCCAACTTTGGGGACTTCCGGCAACACTTTTTGAGCAAATTTTCTACTTGGGTTTTTCACATATGGGCTTGGTGGATATATTGGTATGGGCTTTTGAAGGCTTGACCTAAGAAAAGCTACAAAAGAGGAAAAGTTTCGACAACTTTGGGGACGTATTATTCTTGGATCTAAGAAGGAGGCTTCTACTTGTTTTCTAGGGTTTCACATGATAGTTCTTCTTTGCTTTCTATGATGATTTCCAAAAACACAAGTAACTAAGTTTTATTATTGGTTAAAGATGTAGTTGGATTTTTCAAGCAAGTTATTGATTTCATGAATTAGTTTTCTCTCAATATTATGGTTTGATTTCTACTGCGTATAATAATTGCATGATTGATGTATTGCAATATGATTGAATGTTTGTTTAGTTAAGTCTAGAATTGATTGAACTCACATCCATATCTATAGCTAATTTAGGGTTCATCATCGAGCGATAACCTTGAACATGAGTAGCATGATATGATTACGGTTTGTAGTGATACACTCTCGTAATCATATGTATAAATTGACATTTGTCCTAATTGTCATGTGCAATGTATGACAATTGCATTGATTAGCCTATTTCTGAAACTTAATGCTCCTAGGAATTGAACTTAATTAGCGCAAGGCGTTAGGTTATTCTTTAGGTAGAATTCACATTCGCAGCTCTAATGTGTTTGTTGATGAACTTAGGAAATTGACGGAGTATTCTTGCAATAAGGTATTCTAGGGCTTTTGATGATAGCGAGATTAAATACGAATTATGTTCATACATTCAAAAACTTGTTTACAATTGAAGATGAAACCTTTATCCAATATTTTCTCATCCTTGATTTGCGTGCTTTATTGTTTTGTTTGCTTTTATTTTACTTTTAGTTTATAAAAATCAGAAAACCCCCCTTGTTACTTATAGGAAACCATAACATATTGACAACCCAAGACCTCTCTGTGGGAACGACCCTTTCTTTCCCTTGCTATATTATATATTTTAAGTTGTGAGAAAGTAATATTATTTTTGACGCATACGACAGCGATCAAATTTTGGCGCCGCTGCCGGGGAGGCTTGAGGGATGATGCAATGAGTGTTCTAAAAAAGTTCCTTATGGTGAGACTTGAATCCGCAGTGGAGTATGTACCTTGCAACAAAGAGGAGTATGTTGAGAATGAAATTGATATGACAAATATTGTGGAAGACCCAATTGAGCTTGCAAAGAATTGTAATGAAGATTTTGATGCCGAGATTTTGGTTAAGGCAGAAACCGACGAAGAATGGTTGCAAGGTTTGATAGAGGACCACGATATACAAGAGGTGAATAATTCAGTTGAATTTTTCAAGGATGAAAAGGATTCCGTAATACAAGAGATTGTGATAGGTTTGTCTAACCCTTTGCATATTGTTTCTTCTCCTTTACCTCTTATTGGTTTGAATGTATGTGCTTCGAGAATATTGTTGAATAACTTTGTTTCTCGATTTCCGCCATTAGAGATACTTGATTCTCAAACTATGCAGGTTTTGGAACAAGAAACCATGGAAGTACCTGACTTCTATATTCTTTATACATTTCCAAGTGTGCACAAGAATAAGTGTGGGGAAACTTTTATTGGTTGATAGATTCACTTATGCTTTATATTACTAATATTTGTGTGAAGCTAGTGTTTGCAAAACAGGTGCTATGGGTGGATCCCCAACTTTTCCGATTATTGGTGTATGGGGAATTCTCCTTGCAAGTCGGGCTGACGACTTTAAACCAAGCGCTAACTGGGAGGCAAACCATTGGTTTTGTGTATCTATCTCTATCTTTTTATTTCTCAAGTTTTTTTTTATATTTATTTTTCTTATTTTGGATATTTGCATATCAAAACTCCAATTTTTAGAGATTTTTGAACAATTTAGAATAAAAACTAGCCATTCTAAGTAGATGGAATTTTTTCTTGACGATGAGGTATATAATTGGCTGAGTTGGGATTAGATGCCAACTAAATAGCTTGTTTAGTGTTTATCCTCTATTGTTCAGAAATATCTATGAGTTTGAGTATCGGTTTTTATTATGCATTTTATTTTCTTATTGTGTATATATCATGTTATGAATTTCCCATCTTGAACTTTACTTTGAATGAATAAATTTTACATTGAGGACAATGTAAAGTTTAAGTGTGGGGGAGTGTTCTCATATAGAGTTTTTAGCCTTTTTAGTTTTCCCTTATGTTTATAAAAAAAAAAAGATGATAAACTCCTAAGTCTAGCAACTTGTGCCTTACACTGATGGAAACATCGTGGTTGTAGGAGTTGAGGAACCCATTAGTAGAGTCTATTTATATGAGAATGAACAAAATATAAGAATAAATAACATGTTAGTTGTCACCATATCTCGGAGTCGTCACCATATCACGTTCTATTTTTATTTTTCCATATTTATCTATTGTTTCTCTAAGTGAATTGGTGGGGCACGAACATCGAATTGTTATCACTGCTAGGATGAATTAGAGTGATTGAGTTACTACAAAAAAACAACAAAAAAAACAAAGAGACCGACCAATTGACCAAAAGGAATAAATTTGACACTTGGATAAAGCAATATGTGTGTGTTCTCCCTGTCTCCGTCGCCTAAGCAAGTGTAGAGTGCAGGATCCGAGGGAACTATCATGTAATCTGCAGACAAGAAACATGCGCTTGGATCCGCAAGATCCAATCATGATGTCAATAACAAAAAATTGAAAAAAGGAAAAGAAAAATAAATAAATATTATTATTGTGTTGAATAAAATCAATCGCTGGTTCCCTTGTATATGCCAGTGAATTGATCTAGAATTAAGTTTGTCGACCGCTGGTTCCCTTGTATATGCCAGCTGTGTTGATATTAGAATTCAAACCAGTAGCTCAATCCAATAGGATTTTTAGGTTTGTTTTGGCAGTGACCTTCAGACAGATATGGGAAACACCGTTCACCTTAGTCAACAGTCCGCGATCATCTACTTTCCATATCCATCTTCTTAATCTTTTCATGTGATTGTGGTTGATTCGATTCCGAGTATTGTGTTTGTGTTCAACTTTCTGAAAAAGCTGTATTACTAATTTATGAATTGGATTTGAAAGTGGGTACTTCCTCTTGTTGGTGGCTCTCTAAAAGAGTCACAGAAATGATACCTGCAAGTGCACAGGGTCTGTTGTAGTGAGTGTGCAAGGCAGGGTCGAACCACAGAGGCTTGGGTGTGAATTGAAGTGATGAAACAAGTGACAGTGAACAAGAAAATTCAGTGGCAGTGAGCCAAAGGCAGTGACAAAGAAACAAAGTGGAAAAAGTAGTGAAGAAAATGAAAACAGTGGGAATGGAAGTGTATGGAGATGGATGAGAATTCTCTTTCACCTAGCTAGTTAGCCTGGGATAAATCCTTGTCATGTGGCTAGTTAACTACCTAAAATCCTTAGATTAACCCCTAGCATTGCCTATCTGATTAAAGCATAAACAATCACATGTCTTTTAGGTTCCTAGGTTTCTAACTAATATCGTTTGTTCATCCCTTAGATTATTACTAACTCCTAGCATTAGTGGTCTGTTTAAAGCACCACTAATCACAAGACAATGAACCCTTGGAATGTCACTAACCTAAGTGTTTTGAGCTCAACAGGGTCTAACCCAAATGGCTAACCAACATGGTTCAATGGTCTTCTCTAAGATTTAAACAGGAAATTAAACTAACTAACATGTGAGAAACAAAAATTGAAAGATGGATTTAAACAACAAAGAACAAATATGAACAGAAATTGAAGAACCCTAAATTGCTTTGAAATGGAAATTGAAATGAAATTAACCCAATTAGGGGGTATCTCGGATGACACAAGAACCATTTTAACATCCTACATCAGTTCCTATTTATAGTTTACAACAAAATCCCTAATTTCACAAAACCCTAAAATTATGAAACCCTAAATTGATTTTGGGAATTTTCAATTCAACTCACCCACTGTGATTTCTGCTTCGACCCATGCTCGTACTTATCCTCCTCTGCTAATGCTGCTGCTCTTGTCGTCTCTGAAATACTAGCTCGAGATGTTTTACAAATCCCACACCCTAGGGTTCAGATAAAGAGGTGCGAGTTTTGTAAAATGTCTAGGCTAGTAGAGGGATGGGATTTGGGGGAAGGACTGAGATGATGGAGGTGGTGGCAGTGATAGAAATGGTTGCGGCAGAGGAGACAGTGGAGGTGGTAGTGTTGCAGACGAGAATTTGGGAAGAAGAGAGGGGAAGAGATCGATGGAAATGGGATTAGGGTTCGTTTGGTTGAGGGTATAGGTTTCTGATGCTAGGGTGTGAGGCGGGTGTATCAAAGGTTGATGATCAGCGAAGCGAAAGCATAGGATGAAAAGGTGATGGAATGATCCAACGACGCGATGGATATGGAGGGGGAACGACCGTTGGATCTGAGATACATCAAAACTGACGGTCCAAGATGGAGTTAGGTGCTATAGTGTTAGAAAAGGATATCAAAGCTCGATGCGCGATGATGAAGCGACCGTTGGATGATGGAATGGATCCGATCTGACGGTTAAGAAGGAAAACTGGTTTGGGTATTGAATTTTGGGTTTAGGATATGGGTTTGGGTTTAGGAAATGGATTTGGGCTTAGGTAATCTTGAGCCCACTTCTTCTTTAAGAACAATTTCTTCCTTTTTCAGCCCATTTTCATCCTTGGGTCTTCCATACCGCGTTCTTCACTTCTTTTCCGCTAGAGATTCCTCCGGCTTTTTCCCGTGTCTTTGCTCTTTTCGCTCCGTGAGTTAACCAGGATTTATTTAGTACCTAAAAATGCAAAATTAATTAATAAAAATATTTATTCTTGAAAACAACGAAAACACAGAATATGAGATAAAATGGAGCGTTAGTGCACAAATGATGAGTTAAATGCCAATAAAAAGGTGCAAATATATACAATATTTGGCACTCATCAAATACCCCCAAACCTGAATTTTACTTGTGCTCAAGTAAAACAAAACTAAGGAAATCCTACCTATACCACTGTCGCTGGTCTCTCGATTGCATTTAGCGAATGCAATAAGCCTTTTAAACCACTAAGTGTCCCTAGTGGACGAGTGAAGTCACATGAAGGTTTGCTTAGAACGTACCTACAAAGTTCTAGGCCAAAATATAAGCTCATATTCCATAAAATGTGACATGTGCAAGACAGTTTAAGCTCACAGCAAAATAGAGATGTCAATCTAGCTATCAAAGGCACAATCCTAGCACTGATAACAAATAAAGACATGTAATAAGAGTGTAAAGTGTATCTACACATGTGTAAAGAAAGATCGGATGTTATGACTACTAATCACCAAGAGATAGTTTCTCAGGCTAAGAACCAAGGTCGAAATCTAGCTAGCTGTCCGTACTTTACGAGAATTGTGAATGAGTTGGAGGTATTTCACAATTACTTTACTCGCGTTGTACATCAATGGCATACACCCTCCTTGCTTATTACAAAACTATTTACAACAAAAAGATGACTCTTTACATGACTCTTATTTACATTGACTACTCTCTTTTATTTTTGGAACAAGAGATGATGGGATTGATAAATACTTGATTGATTTATTTTTTTTTTTTTGATAAGGAAACACTTTTGATACATATACAAAAGGAAACAAAAAAAAAATTTACATGACACTTTGAAAGAGGTAGCCCTTTTTGATGCACCCAGTTAAATTCGATGGTTGTCTTTCTTAATGTAACCTCCACCTTCTATCCCAACCAACCAAAGAACAAGTTAGTCAAGTTTCGTTCAGTATTCTAAAGTGATTGGCAACTAAAACTTCCGATAGAACACCTCAAGGATGAGGCTATACATGTATTGGTAGATCGTGCGCGTGCAAGTTTCTTATCACTATGTGAATTGTGCTAGAATCAGGGTGCCTAGATATCTAGACTAAGACTCCTAAAAATTACATATTTGCACAAGAGTCAACATTTCAAGGTAAATGAGCTCGATTTTTATGATTTTTCGATTTTTTAATTTTTAATTTTCAATTTTTCAATTTTTTCAAAAAGAAGGAGTTCTTGTTTTCAATTATGGCATATTATCATGGTATCTACTCTATACCCCCAAACCTAAACTAAACATTGTCCTCAATGTTTCAAAAGATGTAAAGAATTATAATACAACATATGGAGAGGATTATGCTGAGTAGAGAAAAAGGAAAGAGAATACCCGGATGTCGGTGAAAGCAAGATTAGAACTCCGTTATGGGCTTGGTGGATATATTGGTATGGGCTTTTTAAGGCTTGACCTAAGAAAAGCTACAAAAGAGGAAAAGTTTCGACAACTTTGGGGACGTATTATTCTTAGAGCTAAGAGGGAGGCTTCTACTTGTTTTCTAGGGTTTCACATGATAGTTGTTCTTTGCTTTCTATGATGATTTCCAAAAACACAAGTAACTAAGTTTTGTTATTGGTTAAAGATGTAGTTGGATTTTGCAAGCAAGTTATTGATTTCATGAATTAGTTTTCTCTCAATATTATCGTTTGATTTCTACTGCGTATAATAATTGCATCATTGATGTATTGCAATATGATTGAATATTTGTTTAGTTAATTCTAGAATCGATTGAACTCACATCCATATCTATATCTAATTTAGGGTTCATCATCGAGCGATAACCTTGAATATGAGTAGCATGATATGATTACGGTTTGTAGTGATACACTCTCGTAATCATATGTAGAAATTGACATTTGTCCGAATTTTCATGCACAATGTATGAAAATTGCATTGATTAGCATATTTCTGAAACTTAATGCTCCTAGGAATTGAACTTAATTAGCGCAAGGCGTTAGGTTAGTCTTTAGGTAGAATTCACATTTGCAGCTCTAATGTGTTTGTTGATGAACTCAGGAAATTGATGGAGTATTCTTGCAATAAGGTATTTTAGGGCTTTTGATGATAGCGAGATTAAATACGAATTCTGTTTATGCATTCAAAAACTTGTTTACAATTGAAGATGAAACCTTTATCCAATATTTTCTCATCCTTGATTTGCGTGCGTTATTGTTTTGTTTGCTTTTATTTTACTTTTAGTTTATAAAAATCAGAAAACCCCCCTTGTTACTTATAGGAAACCATAACATATTGACAACCCAAGACCTCTCTGTGGGAACGATCCTTTCTTGCCCTTGCTATATTATATATTTTAAGTTGTGAGAAAGTAATATTATTATTGACGCATACGACAGCAATCAGTAATCAATTTAATTGTCAAAAGTTTTGCTCAAAGAAGACTTTCGGAGCAAAAAACTAAATAATCAACCAAGATGATTAATTTAATTCATAATGCTCAACATATAGCATCTTATGGAACAACCAACAAAGCCAATAAGAATAATCGACTTAGTTGTATCGTGCTCAACATAAGACACACAATGGAGCCTTCACGGTAATACAAAAAGAATGGATCAATGAAGATCAATACCGTGGATAACATACAAGGATCTATTCTATTTTCCATCAAAACGACATAATAGACTTTATCCTTGTCACACAAAAGATTTTATCCTATTTTCCATCAAATACATGACTGCATAGGCATAACTTTTGTATTTGTCAAAAGTCCATTCGTCCTTTCATCAATACGAATACCAATTCATGAACGACTTTACTTTTGTCAACATATGTGACCTTCAAGTTCACGGACGCAAACAATACATATCCCATCATCAAATTGCAATATCACAAAATCATAAAGATCCATACTTCAATAACATCATCCTCAAAATATTTTTAGAATTTAAAACCAATAAACCTAAAAAATAACATAAGAAGATGAAAACAAAAATAACTATGTGTAGTCACAATCATCGCTATTGAAAGCACTAGTTATTCTTCTAACTAAACCAAAAAGAAGACATAATAGGCATCTAAACCTCTTATAAATCATCTCATTTACCTTAAATATTCTTCTCGTATTCCCTATATTTTTCAAGCTCATCTTCGATTAGGTCAATCCTTGATTCAAGACTATCCATTTTCTCCTCAAGTCTTTTGGAAGAGACTTCAAGTTAATTTTTCAGAGCACGAACTTGTTCCAAGACGAGATTCATGGTTAAAAAGAGCTTATCAAACTGAGAGACAGTAGGGTTCTCATCAGAAGAAGAGACATGTTTGTCATAGCACATCTCATTGTCAGAAGAATCAAAACGAATCTTCTTCGAAGGAAATATAATCGTCGTCCATACATCACTTTCTTTACTCAAAAGACTAGAGGAGGACATGATAGAGAAGATGGAATGAGAGTGCTGAAGAGGTAGAGATTTTAAAGGAATACAGGTGTAGAATTCCCAAAAACACCCTTTTTACCAAATCCTAATAGAAGATGGTTATCCAAAAAGCTGAAGCCGTTCACGAACAAGACCTGGTAAAAGCACAAACAGAAAATAACAGGATTATATTACAGTCCTCTTGTATATCATGATTCTTGTATAAGAGGAATAAAACACAAGAATCATTTTTCAACAAGATTATCAAGCGTAAGGCCTCCAATCCAAGGTTGGACTGGGATAATCTTTGCAAAGAGAGAAACCACCCATTCCACTAGGTTTCTGCTTATCCATTTGAAAATGAGAGTTATGAAGAACTTTCCTATCCATTGTAATCACAATTTTAAAAAACTTGACTGCGGATCCTTGCAAATCCTGCACCGTTTTTGAAAACCCCTTTTGATGAAAGGTAGACTTCCTTTTCTTTTTCAGCATACAACAGTTAGCCAGGCAGGACTGTTTTTGATTTATCGTGCTAAGATGATCCTGAGATGATCTCAAATGAACCGAGAGATTTGGTAGATCCTTTTCTGAGAAACTCCTGGAGTTCAACACAAAATCAGGAGAGGTTTTTTGATCCAACTCATGAGACACAGACGGACATGTCATGAAGGAATCATGAGAATGATTTTCAGCAAAAAGACTGTGAGAGCAATCATAGATTTCCTCAGGACAGTAATCAAGAGTATTCATCCATGCTTTAGTTATCTCTCTTACCTCCGTTTCTGGATCTTTCGAAGTGACCTGAATACTTTTATAGCATGTAAGACCAGTTTCATTAGTACGGCTTTTCTGGATATTCTTATCCTTTACATTGACTAACAGAGTTTCTTTTTGAGACTTTATTTTGCTACGTATGAGAATTTTCTTAAGTTTCTGTATAAACAGAGACAACGTAGAAATAAAGCAATTCTCACTTTTCTCGTTCGTCAATTTAGGACGACAGGTATTACAATCAGGAGAAGTGACATGATTGCTAGACAATTGATGGTCATCTCTTGACATGTATTCGCGATCGAAAATTCTAAGTTTTCCGACAAGTGTGTTTCGCGAAAGAGTATTAAGGTTATTTCCCTCAACGATGGCATGTTTTTTGGACTCGTATCTGGATGGCAGCGATCAGAGGATTTTTATCACAATTTCCTTTTCAAGAATGGTCTTACCCAATGCACATGATGCATTAACAATTTCAGACAGTTTGTGATA
Source organism: Papaver somniferum (assembly GCF_003573695.1). Lineage (NCBI taxonomy): Eukaryota > Viridiplantae > Streptophyta > Magnoliopsida > Ranunculales > Papaveraceae > Papaver > Papaver somniferum. The sequence continues at coordinate 125,641,836 of NC_039368.1, read as the reverse complement.
AAAATTGTCAAACGATTCTTCTTCTGCCATATAAAGGTCTTCCCATTCGGAATTAAGGTTTTCAAGCCTAGATTCCTTTTCACTGGGGTTACCTTCAAATACGCTTTCCAAAGTATCCTAAGCTTCTTTAGATGTCGTGCACAAGGCCACATAATGTCGAAGATTTGGGGTAATAGCATGCAGGATGGCGTTTAGCCCGTCGGAGTTTTGCCTTGCAGCAATTAACTCGGCAACATTATACATAAGAAATTATTTAGGTACAAATGCATCTCTTTCCATAACAAAGGGAGTTTCATATCCATTCACAACATAGATCCATGATTGGAAGTCACGCTACTGAAGAAATGTGCGCATAACAATTTTCCACCATAGATAGTTTGAGCCATCGAAGACTGGTAGTACGTTTACAGAGATATCACTTCCGTCCATAGAGTCAGATCGCTACAAACACAGACTGGTGAGGTTTTTAACGTGTTTTACTGCTCTGATACCAATTGAAAAAGCGGGGGTCTAACAACACCATCCAGTATTTTGCTTAGCAGTCTGTATGGACTAACTCCAAAATACTTTGCTAGAAAATCAACTAGACAGTCAGACTCAATCTAGATAAAAGTATCTCAAGGAGTTAATATCTCTCTCTTGAATTGATGTTTACTCAAGCTAAAAACAATAGCGAGTCTTTATCAAATACAAGGATTAACTTGGACGGTACCAAAGACCAATGTACAAGTGTTAATCAATGAAATCAACAACCACAAGGTCGGATCTCTAATCGATTAAACTTTAACGCACAACCTGTATTATTTCAATTATAAAGATAAACAATATAATGCAAATAACACAGACACCAAAATTTTTGTTAACGAGGAAACCGTAAATGCAGAAAACCCCCGGGACCTAGTCCAGATTGAATACACACTGTATTAAGCCGCTACAGACACTAGCCTACTCCAAGCTAACTTCGGACTGGACTATAGTTGAACCCCAATAAGTCTCCCATTAATTCAAGGTACAGTTGTACTCCTACGCCTCTGATCCCAGCAGGATACTACACACTTGATTCCCTTAGCTGATCTCACCCACAACCAAGAGTTGCTGCAACCCAAAATCGCAGACTTGATAATAAACAAATCTGTCTCACACAGAAAAGTTTATCAAAGGATAAATCTGTCTCCCACAGAAAAACCCTAGGTTTTTGTTCCGTCTTAAGATATGAAAATCAAGGTGAACAGGAACCAATTGATAATCCTGTCTTATATTCCCGAAGAACAACCTAGATTAACCAATCACCTCTTAACGATCTTTCTTGACTACACAAGCAGATGTTGAGGAATCACAAACAGTGACACGAAGATGTTTGTGACTTCTTTATCTTGCCTATCGGAGAACTCTCACGATCTCAAGCCAATAAATAGATTGTACTCGTACGATAGAAGATGCAAGATCATATCACACAACTACGATAAAAGTAGTATCGGTCTGGCTTCACAATCCTAATGAAGTCTTTAAGTCGTTAACCTGGTTTTAGAGAAGAAAACCAAAGGTTAGAGGAGAATCAACTCTAGCGAGCGCACTAGTATCACACAGACGTGTGGGGATTAGTTTTTCCCAATGCTAGATGTCTCATATATATAGTCTTCAAATCAGGGTTTTGCCTTAGTTATAAAGCAATCCATATTCACCGTTAGATGAAAACCTGATTTAGATTCAAGCTAATATTTCTCAACCGTTAGATCGAAAACTTAGCTTGTCACACACACTTGAGATATACGTTTACTGGGTTTGTGAAAACCGTGCCCAAACGTGTATGTATATGTTGGTTCAACATATTAACCCAAAAGGTTAACCATATGAGCATTTCATATTAACCTTGTTCTTCGTCACCATAACTAGTTCAATTGACTCAAATGAACTAGTTAGAGAGTTTTTCAATTGCTATGAGATCTTATGTAACTACACAAGACACAATTGAAACAAAGATGATTCGATTCGATTGAATCGGCTCATGAACTTTATAGCCACGGTTTGCATAAAGCATTCCTTAGTAATTTAAGTTTCATGTTCAGAGCACATCTTTAGATCATAACCCACTCAAGTACGCAAGCAAGTTCGCGGACTTAAGGCAACCGGCAGAGTTTTCCAAACTCAGAAGAAAATCTCGGCAAGGAGACTTCTGCCAGTTCACAGACTGAGTTCGCGGACTAAACACGCAAACGAGTTTTTGGAAATCCCAGCAGAAATTCTCGGCAAGAGAACTTCCGTCAGTTCGCGGACTGAGTTTGCAAACTGAGTTCGCGGACTTGGCAAAGCCAATTCCTCCGGTTTCTCTCAATCAACAAAGTTCATGAACTTCGGATTAAGGAATAGGACTTATGCACATATGTGTTACCACACAATGCTTATATCCATCATTGGTTATATTGACCTAAACTCTCATTCCAACCATTGAAACATTCTTAGAGGACTTTATATAGTTGTTACACTATTTCTCGTCAAAGCGATTTTCAAAGTAGTTGAAACAATATCACTTTCGTCATTAGGTGAAGATAAACCCGACCAAAGCGAAACGCTTTACCAACACATGATTTCGAGATATAGATAGGCGAGATATACTCGGCTCGAAATATCAAATGTGTATGATCCATTCTATATAGCATACGACTTTTGTCTCATAAGAGGTAGGAGATAGAAGAGATACATTTTTGAGTGATACATAAGTTCAAGTCTCCACATACCTTTTTGTTGATGAAGTTCCACGGTTCTTTGAGTAGATCTTCGTCGTTGTATGATGAATCTCCATGAAGTCCTTGATCTCAACTACACTTTTCTATCCTAGTCCGAGACTTAGTTATGTAGACTAGAAATCAAGACTCATAGTTTTGATCACTAACATTGACAAACATGCTTGAGACAGCAATGCATGCGAGGTCGACCGAGCTATGCTATAAGATTTCCGAAACCGTGGTACTGAAAATGCTAAACATGGAGGGGGATCATTACAGGAAGTGAACCAAGAGAATGTTCGTAATGTAATCCAAGATGTCAATCAAGAGGTGATGGAGGAGAATATAATTGATAATGTTATTGAAGAAGAGAATGATGATGAATAAGAGGAAAGAAATGAAGACCAAGGAAGAGTTTGAAGAAGAAAGAGAACATGTTGAAGATGTAGAGGAAGAAGACCAAGTACAGGGAAAACAAGGAGAAGGACAAGAGGAAGAGGAGGAAGAGGAAGAAGAAGACCAAGAGGAGGATGAGGAAGAAGAGGAGGAAGAGGAAGAAGAGCAAGAAATTGTTCATGTTAAAGAGAAAGCGAAGCCGAAGCCGCCTTGTGCTAGATACTCACACATTCCACCTGCTAACTTGTGCTTATCACCGAAGAGCCCAACTTATGGTACTCTGAATGATGGAGGGACAACATTGTTTGGCTACAAACACTCATGGGCCGCGAAGATCTATGCGAAAAAGGTATTCTTAACTAACAAAAATAGTTTTTTTTTTTCTTTTTTTGATATGTTTCGTTAAGAATTAATAGTGTGATGTTCTTTTTGTAGGATCATAATGATGCAATTCGTCTTATTCGTCGTCAAAAGGCGTCCAAATGGGATCTTTCCAAGGAGTGTGTCGAGTTTTAGGCTAAGGTTAAAGAATGTGTGTTGTGGAGAGTTATTGATCTCCAACATGTGGATTTTGATGTTGTTGCCGTATCCGCATTTCTCGAGAGACATTATCCCGAGACATATACAATGCATATTCCATTTGGCGAGATGGGAATTATTCCCGATGATTGCATGAACATCACCGGCCTACCCGTGTAAGGTAAATGTCTTCGAGAAGGCTACGACCCCTCGATACGTTATGAAGCTCTTGAATCATTGGCTCTAAACTGTCTAAGATGGGATGCAAAAAAGGCCCAATGTGAGTTTAGACGTGTTGTGAAGTCTCCTAAACGTGGCGATGAGTATAATCCCAAAGAAACAAATGGATCCTTGAAGAAGATGGTCAAGAAATTTAAGTTGGTAAAGTTGAAGAAAGCATTTGAAGGGACAACTCAGAAGGTGAAGAAGGGAAAGCTGATGATGGATAAGGATACGCTTAGGCACCATGTCGCCGCTTATTGGTTATATCACCTAGGAACTGTCATTTTTCCCGACACTTCTGGAAATAAGGTAAATGAACATTATCTACAGCTTTTGGAGAATCTCGATGAGATGAACAACTACTTTTGGGACACTGGAGTGCTTGCATTTGTTTTAGAAGAGATGAGAAAGGGGTCGAGAATTAAAATAACTCAAATTGGAGGTTACCTAACTCTTGTTCAGGTGAGCTTCTACATTGTTAATTAACAAAATATTTCGTTAAAATTTTCTGCTTCCAATTCAATTTTCATATATGTGGTAAATATTTTTGTTTTTTCGCATAGGTTTGGATCTACGACCACTTCCCTAAATTGGGATTGGCTAGGGAAACTCCAAATTATCCCTATAACGAACCTACAGCAGGAAAATGGGTGTTTTTGGACGCACAAAAGAAGTCTAAAGAAGAGCAGTTGGCTTCGTTTGAGAGAGCAATTGGATGATCTAACGGTGAACGATGTGGTATTTCACCCATACGCCGTACCCGGTGATGTCCCTGTAGATGAAGATGATTTGAATGGTTACTCTTCCGTCTCGGCTTACTATGTACCAATTTGGCATCCTCACGGCTACGCAATTTATAATCTAAGGAGAATACTAAGACAACTTTCTTGTGTCCAAATGGATCCCGACGTGGAGAATGAAAATTTCACTTTGATGGTTAAAGGAACAAAGAATAACGAGAATACCTTTGTGCCAAAACATGAACCAACTCCTATGGTAAGACATTGGAATGAACAAAACAAGTACAACTTACCATTAGGTGATTTAGTACCTTGTGGAGAAGATGTAAATGCATATGAAGAAGATTATATGAAGTTTTATCAAGAAATTATTCATCATATTGTGATAAATAGACAACAACAAGCTATTGCTGATAAGGCGAAGGCGAAGGCAAAGGAGAGGGAGGCTCAGAGAGCTCAAAAGGAGATGCCAATTTTTGGTGAAGAAGCCATTAAGTTGTGGGATAATTTGGTAAGTACATATCTTCTCTTTATCTTTAAAGTTGTTACAAATTGTTGAAAATATATTTACTTATGGTAAAAATTGGAATCAGGTGAAGAAGGGTACGAAATTGTTGAAGAAATGGATGACTAGAATCCATAATGGAGAGTCTATGTCGCCAAAGGAATAAACCTTGTATCACAGCCAGTGGGAGCAGCTTATGTCTCAAAGAATGGTGGAGACAAGTCGGTCTAAGCAAATGAGGAGGGGTCGACAACAAGGAGAAGGTTCAAGTCGTGAAGCTATTACCACGGTGGAAGAAACCGGTGGAGGAGATGAAACCCCAACTGATGAGGAAGTTCCATCTAAGACTCGTGGTGAAAAAGGAAATAAAAGGCCTCGTCGTAGTGGTCGTAAGTGATTTCGTATGGTAGTAGTTTCAAAAAACATCTTAGTTATGGATTTCGTATGGTTTAATTTCGTATGTTTGTATATTTTAAATAATTAGTTGAGGAATTTCGTAGTTTGGTATGTGTAACACTTTTATATTTTGTTTTAATTGCGTTTGTCTTTTTATTTTATGTTTGTTTTACAAGTAGAGCGCAACAACTCTCCAATGTTTTGGCTACAGGGAGAAGTTCGGTTAGTCAGTTATGCAGAAAACCGAACACCTATTTCGAAAACCTGTGAAAGTTTAGCAGGTAACCGATCATAAAGTTCGGTTCCCACATAAATTAACAAGACAACCGAACTCCAAAGTTCGGTTTGCTCGCGAATTTTTAGTCATTGCCGAACTATTATCTGTAGACTCAAATAAAAGTTCGATTTCATCTTTACTTTACCTGGTAACCGAACTTTAGAGTTTGATTAGCAAAGCATAATATTCTAGGTTGCCGAATTCTTCTCTGGGGACTCAAAATTTTTCTTTTGCACAAGTTGGAAAAGTCATTCTCTTGATGAAAAAATCACACAACTCCATTCTTAGGTTTGTTTTAGAGTGGTTTTTGTATCAAATATATGTTCAGTTTGTGTCCGATCCTTCCAATAAAAGTTCGGTTACCTCATTGTTTTCCCTGTAACCGAACTTTGCAGTTCGGTTTGGTCGCATCTTTTTATCTGCTAGCCAAACTGTTAATTTGAAATTAGAATGTACTTATCTGACACAAATATAAAGTAACAACTATTTTTATAGCCTTTATACACCTCAATGGTATATATATGTGTCTCATAGTTAACTTTTTGTTTCAAAATCTCCAAAAAATGGCAGCTACTAGTCCTAAATTTACTCTAGATGAAGATCTTTCTCTTTGCAGAAACTACATACTATACTATCCAAAGAGGGGTGAAGAACGAAGAATGAATGGTATTATGAGTCAAAGTTATTGGTGTAAAATTCATGAGAAATTCTGCTCCGACACAATAAACCCTCATAACCGTGATCATATAGCTTTGTTCATTCGATTTGGAAAGATTAGAGAAAGAGTTGTGGAATTTATGGCTTTATTTCGTATTGTAGGTACCGACTTAGGGGTGAAACCGGAGACGAAATCATTTAACATCAAAAAATGAATGGCGAAGATGGAAGAGAAAGAATTTCAAATATGAAGATCATTTCCGCATCCTTAAAGACTTTTTCATAACGCGTTTCGGATACTAAATGTTCTGTAATTTTATTGAGGAAAGTCCTGTAATAGTTCAGAATGTCCTGTAATTTCATTTCTAAACCGAACTTCTATCCAAGAATTTCATTTCATTAAATCCAAAAGAAACAGAGTGTTCGGTTACCTTATGAATTTTTTTAGGTTGCCGAACTGTACTGCCAAAGCAGAAGTGGCCTGAAAATATGTAATTTGGCAACCTGAAATATTTGCGCAGGTAGCCGAACTAGGTGTTCGGCATTCTCTGTAATCATACTTTCTAACCGAACTATTATCTGTCAACTCACTTACTAACATTAACTCAATAATTGATACCACACTTCAAAAAACATAGTATTTAATTCAAAGCTTTCCACATCTCCATGTTATGCTCATACATAATACACCAACCCAACATTATATCGGGGTTAAATGCAGGCCAGTAAGAGTTTCCGGAGATCAGAGGCAATGGACAATCGGGTTTTAACCGGAGGCCTATAAAGTGGTTGTTGTCAATCAATGCAATCACACATCTCCTTCGTTTGAGTTGCTCGACACATACCGTTGTTTTTTGGGTGAATGTGAAACTAGCATATTTTGAGAAATAATGAACCACACAATTGAATGCCTTGGCTATTAAGTGTCCACATATCGACATGCTCATCCAATAATCCATTGTGATCGGATGGCCCCCATGAAGACGAATTTGATACCTAACAAATTGCTCGTTGATAGTACCTTCCCCGCATGGTCTTGTAAAAGGCCGGATTCTCCTTTAGTTTCCACAACAACCTTTGCCTTACATGAGTGATTGCACACCCATTATATCGCTTGGCACCTTCGATGAAAGGCCCTGGTTGTTGTACGACAACATGAAAACCACAATTACCATCCAGAGGAACTTCGTCGGTGAATATAACGAACTTTCTAATGTACAGTGGTAGCTCTTCCAAGTAGTCTTTATTAATAGGTGGCAATTGAGTTGGTTGGCTTGGTGGCGATGGACACATCAGACCTTTTTTCTTTAAATCTCGCTCACTTGTTTCTCCTTTCTCCGCAACACTCCTACCTCTTTTCTTAGAGTCCTCAAAGTAATTTTCATTGGTCCACTCATGTGCACAAGGATCTCTAGTATTTTCATTTTGCTCACTCTTCTTCTTAGCCAACACGTTTGCATATTCTCTAAGTTGCTTTTTTGTTTCTTTGGAGCGTGGCCTACCTTTCCCTTTGCCTTTTTGCGGTTCATGAACATTTCCGAAGTTTGTGGATATATGATTGTCCTCATGTCATCCCAAAACATTTGTTTTTGGAGCTTGTTCATTCCTCAGTACATCTCTATTACGGTTCTTCCCATTTCGTTGTCACCAAACTCTTCCCCGGCTTCTTCTCCTTTTGGAGGGGGGATAAAACTTAGATGCTTCCAAAATGGATCAATGTCGCTTAAAGGGATTACGCCATCCTCGTAGTTGATTATGATATGGCGACAAGGGAGTCCCATAGACTTCTTCATGTTACAAACACACACCTCATCCCGCTTGGTTTCCCACTTTTCAATCAACTCGACTTCTATAATCAACAACTTCATACATTGACGAGATACGTTGTAACGGATTCCCTTGAACAATTGGTTATTAGCATACTTTCCCGTCAATTTGAATATACGTATTTTTTGGAACTTCTCTTTAATTCTATCAAAGTCGCGCTTGAAGTAATTTTCCATGGCATTCCACACGGTCACAAAATTATCAACACATCCAAAGATATTCTTCTTCAACCGGTGGTGAGCCGACTCTACCAAACTTGTCGCTTGATTTCCCAAGTGTTTATATTTGTTGGTATAGACATAAACAAAGCTCTCTTTGTGCGGTTCCAACCATTGGCGAAGAACATACGATACAACATCGGGGTAACCAGAAGTATCCCAATGGGCGATAAACATCGCAAAATTTAGATAATACTCTTCCTCGGTAAGAGACCAACACAATTACTCCCATTCACCTTTGAAAGCAACCCATTTAGTGTAATTTAGTTTGTATTGTTTTTCAACCTTCTCTTTTTCATCCTCTTGTTTATCTTCCCGTAGATTCTTAACCTCCTCATATCATTTTTTCTTGGGTGGACATATTATTGGCTTGCACATATTGACCAAATTACACCATATATGGAACGTATAAAACATATTATGGGCTAGTGGGAACACTAACTCTATTGCATTCATCAATGCGACTTCATTATCGGTCACTATAACCCCGGGAATATCATCACCTCGGAAGATTTCCTTAACTTGTTGTAGTTCCCAAATGTAACTAGGTTCTTGCTCGTCCCTTAAGAAACAAAACGCAACGGTAAACGGTGACTTCATCGAAGTACGTCTAACAATATTCAACAATGACATCTCGTACTTGTTTGTCTTAATTATAAGTGAAATCCATTATTAGAACTTCATGAAAACATTGAGCCAATTGAACACTCGTCGGATGCGCAATGAAGAGTTGTGTTATATCTCCGTCTGAATCCACATCCTTTTGAACCGCGTAGTCTTTCTCTTTAGCCAAGAAAACAATTGTTGCATCAATTGTCTATCTCTCCATTCCTTCCTTTTAATCATCTCAATTGCATTGTAAACGGCGGACAAAGATGAGTGGTTATCCTTGTTATCTTCCTTTAGTATTTGGAGCATTTGAAGTGGTGAAATATTCATTTTCCTCATTTTAGCTACCTTGTCCATCTCTTTAGGAGTTAGCTTTGCCGCCATGAAATGTCCTTCAAGATGCTTCGGACGAGGGTGGTTATGACGACCTTCCATAAACCGGTAGAGAACCCATCCATCCAAATCTTTGTTATGATTAAATGATAGCTTGAATGGGAAATTAATCTTATTTGAGAAAGTTTTGTTCTTCCTATTTGTCTTTCCCTTATAAACATAACCCTCCCTCTTGTGGATTTTGTCGGGATCACCGCTTCTCTCACATACCATTTTAAAGCGAGTTTTTGTTTCATTCCCATTCAAAACTAAAACGCACATGTCTTTTTGTGCATGTTTTCTAGCCCAACTCTTTGCCTCCGCCGGATCTTTGAATACCAAGTCATTCATGTAGTGATGGGATGTGTCCTCGTACAAAATATCAACTAGGGAAGGTTGATTTTCCGTTGGTATTGGATCACATTCAACCTACGAGAAATAGCACAACGTCAATGACAACCACAAACAAGAAACATTTAAAAGTTCGGCAATGTAAAAAGATTATCGGCCTTACCGAACTCAGAGTTCGGTTATCTAATCACTAGAAATATTTTGCGAGCTTCCCGAGATTTGATGACAAATTTTCTCCTCAAAAGTTCGGCAACAAAGTTAGTTCAGGTGACAAAACCGAACTCTAAGTTCGGCAACCCCGATAGTATACTAGACTAAACCGAACTATTATATGTCTACTCTATGCTATTAGTTCGGCAACGTGTTCTGGAAAAAGATAACCGAACTCGGAAAAAACTCCATTAAAATGGAGTTCGGCTACCTGCGTATGCTACATCAAGTAACCGAACCGCACATGCAAAAGAGTTCGGTTACATCGCAATGTGTATTTTGTAACCGAACCACCTTGACCTAGCCGAATTTTTTTACTGAAGTTTTCATTTTGGCCAATTTTTTGCACAATTCAAGCTACATTAACAAAATTTGAGCCATACCTGAGTACCCATATCTTGATCTTGTGGTTGTGGCTGATAAAATTCATCATTTGGGTCGTTAGCTTGAGTTTGGGGGAAAAAACATTCATCATTTAACAAATAACTCATACCCGGATCGTTAGAAGTATTGACAAATACTCTAAGAGATGAAGGAGGTTCTGAATCTAAGGAGAAGTTATCATCACATGAATCACTCATATCATATTTAGAAAACTCAAATTAAGATTTTTGGGATTCAACCCTATTTTTCTTCATCTTTTCTTCTTCTTCTTCTCACTCAATAATTCTGATTCTAACATAAGTATCCTATTAATAACTCACTAAACTCTAATTAATCATTACACTAACACTAACTAATCATTACACTAAGAGCAAGTCTTACGGTGGAATCCATCCATCTTCCATCTTCCACGCCACCTCAGCACTTGAAATTGTAGATGGAAGTGCAAGTGTAGAGGTGGAATAGTAGAAACGCTATTCTTAATAGCGCTAAGTGCTATTCTTCATAGCACTAAGTAGAGCTATTAAGATTAGCGCTACCTTGTGCTATTAAGAATAAAGCTTTTTTTCAGCCATTAGATTTTCAACCGCTCATCTTAAATCTACGGATAAAAAAAAAGCTCTATTCTTAATAGCGCTCAGTGCTATTAAGAATAGAGCTCAACGCTATTCTTATTAGCCTTTTTCATCTTTTAGCACGCTATTCTTATTAGCGTTTCCACGAATTCCACGGACCCTTCCACCAAATCATGGAACCCTGTTCGGATTTTCTATGGAAGACCCCAACTTGGAAGTCACTAGACTTGACATTCCATGGTTTTTCCACACTTGGAATAGCTAGGATTCCACCATAAAACTTGCTCTAACAATAATTTAATTACAAAGGGCTTTTTTGGTATTAACGAAAATAAAGATAAGGGGTGTCTGGATTTTACTTCAAATATCCATCCCCAAATAAAATGAGTATTCCCCCGTCAAAATGAGCTAGTGCCCAAAAAATCGTTCATGTTTAAAGTCACCAATGGATAAAGTTGGCATTTAAAAAATTGAGCCTCTCAAACCGGCCAGTTTGCTAAATTAGAAAATGAAAATAAATACTTATTGCCAATGATGAATTTATGATCTGTCTCAAGGCCTTTTACTCCTCTGGTTGTGGTGATTCCAAAATTACCTGGTCCCCGTCCTAAATTTCCCAAAACAACTTCTGGCACGGTACAGCTCTGTCGATGGCACTTCTTGTAAACAAGTTCAGACAAAACCAGGTTCCTCATCTTGCTTCACTGAACAAGCGCGTTGATAAATTCAAGCAACTTTGTTTGATATAATCCATCAGTATGTTCAGTACTTCCCCAAGTGTCCACAGTTCCTGGACAGTTCCGATGCGAGTCTTCACTTTGATGATGCTTGACAGCAGCACTATCATAAGTATTTAGCAGCTTCGGACTCTGATTTGAATGTCCAATCCAAATAAGGTTACGGTTTGCATAAATTTGTGCACCCCATCGTCCATTTGGCTGCAACCTGCAAACAACACCCTTAAATCTTGCAGATGGTGTTACGGTGATATCTTGTCTCTGTGACGTTTGTTCGTTACACGGGGACTATGGCTGCTATTACAGCTGTTTGAATCGTAACACTCTTCTCCTACTCCATTTAACGCTGCAGTATTTGAACCATATTGAATATCCCTTCTTCCATTAAATAAGCCTTTGAGAAATTCTAGAAGAACCAAGAAAAACAGAATCAAAACACAAACAAAGCCTGTTATTTGATATGCATATCAAATAATCTTTGATGAAAAATACACACTCATGGTAAAGTTATGCATTTGCAGAGATTGTAAAAAACGACAGTACTGGATGAGAAGGAATGAATGCAGCTAATTTTGATTTATGCAGTGCTCAGAAGCAAATCCAGTTTGCCATAATAGTGTCACGAGTCTAACCTTATGAAAATGTTTCACATCCTCCTTATAAACATATAGGCAGGTGTTAAATCAGTATCACCATGATTGAGGTATTCCTGGTGTGTCTGCATACAAAACTTTGGCAATTTAAAATATTTGAATTTGCAAGACATTATAAAAGAACAAATTAGAAAATTTTCAGTCTTGAATTTCTATAATTGAAAAAGCAATCACAACACATAGAAGCAGCAAGAAAGAAGGGAAAAATGAAAATGTGTATGATGTGCTACACTGGACAAATGTTTCATGCAATAATGGAAACCCTCAGATGAACACAGACAAATGGTTTTTAACCGTTCTTACAAACTTCAAGAAGAATAACAACATGCTAAGACCGAATTATTTCAACAAAATGTACACGGACAGTAAAGTTAAGCAAGCAATTCAATGTGTACCTTTTGGAGCATCAGTCTCGAAGTAGTGATAGCTGAAGTGGAGTGTGGGTGCAAATAAATTCTTTGGAAAAATACCTGTTATTATTATTACCATCAAAATCAAACAACAAAGCAGTGAGAACATAAATAGGCTATACAAATCCAATTCAATTTAGATAAATAGAAAACCCCAAAATATAAAAAGTTCAGCACATAAATCAATAAAATGACTAGCAGCATCATTTATACGAAGTACTTACTTAAAAAGCTAGTCCCAGCGGCAATGAAGGGAACATGACAGGCCTAATTGCAAAGGCGGAATTTCAGAAACGATACTGAAGCTCAAGTCAATACAAATTTGTGCAAGCAATCACTGTCTTGCAGATTCTTGACTAATGATCAGTGCCACAGGCTCTAGCATATACCACATTCTCAAAAACATAGGTACCATTCAATCCAGGCCTGCGAGCATCAGCGATTCAGCATTACTAAGCCATGGTCTATGTTAAGCTAAAATGTCCAAACATATATGCTTCATATAATACCTGCCAACAATCTGTACGGGTCATTGTGGCCTGAAAGTGCCCTCAGCATCGATGTAATTTGCTTTTCCTTCACCACCCCTTGATCTAGTGAAGCTGAAAAATATTCATGCATCATAAATATAAATGACTATTAATCAGCATCAAATTAGTCTACTTCACTACTGCGTATTACTTCAATTAGATGATCAGCTTAAGGTTCTCTATCCAATTATAATGCTCTAGACGAACTATTTTCCAAGAAAGCGATGTAACGAAAACAAGACCAAATCTTACTTGCCAATTGGTATGCACTAACAAATGTCAATTGTCGTAATCTAGAGTTCTCTTGATCTCGATGTTCTCTGAATGATTCAAGCCTTTGCGCATTAAGTTAACTAGCACTAGATTGGATTAGTGTTGGTTGAAAATGGAATGGACTACTAGTTTCATTCACATTCACCTATTGTCGTGATTTATTCAGTTCTTTTTGAATTACAATTGAAACCCAGAATTAATCTAATCAAAATCAAACTAAATAGCAAGGATAGAGATTGTTATTACCTTATGGAGTGAAAAAAAGCAAATCTTTGGAAACCACACTCAAATTTAGTGATGTTTCTCTCTAATTAGCTGGTGTTGACGATGAAGTAGTAGTTTGAGAGGTGAAAAACAAGAAGTAAGTTCTGATGATGAAAATCAAATCTTTTGGAGAATAATCTTGGAACCGACAGAATATGATTGATTGAGAAGATGAAACAATTAAGTGATTTCCTCTCTAATTAGCTGAGGTTGATGATGATATAGTGGTTTAAGAGGTGAAAATCAAGAAGAAGTAATTGATGAAACTGCTGCTGCCTGCAGGTGTTCGCTTGTTCTTTTCTGTTTGTTAATTAATAAGCTGAAGAAGTGAGTGAGTGGGATCCAGTGAGGAGGATTTGTTCGACTGATGGAGAGACTTTTCTGTTTGATGATGATGTTGATGAGACTGTGCACCACTCTTCTTCTCTACTCTCTATTTCACCAGTAGCTCCTACAAGTAACAACCAAAAACTTAACATTTAGAGCAGTTGTTGTCCAGATTGGTGATACAAAAAGTACCGGACTAAAAATGTAAAGAGTTGAAAATCAGCGAGAGTACCATGTCGGTAATCTAATCTAATGCATTGAGCTCCAAACCGGAAGTATTTTCAGCAATCTCTCCAACTATTTATTCCGAGATTTATTTCTTCTCTGATAAAATCAAATAATCATCTCAATAAGTACAGATTCTGAAATAGGAATCGATCGATAATCAAAAAAGTAAGCAGACAAACTAGAAGTGGGAATTCTGAAACCTATTGACATGATGATTCTGAAACCTTTTGTGTTGTAAACCTCGAATTATCCTCCTCAATTGAAATGCACCAGAAAAGAAGAAGTTTCGAGTAAGGAGTCAATCCATAACAGTACTTATTATGCAATCACAGTACATTAGTGCAATCAAATAAAAAGTACATTAATGAAGTACTTACAAGCAACAGAATTCCCAGCACTCAATCCATTAATCCTATCCCCAGTAATACAAACTCTGATAAACAGCAATATCAATAGCTTCTTCTAATGCAGCTAAAGAATTCTCGATATCCAAATTAATCCCATTGCTATCATTCTGCAGTTCACATGTGTCCATTTGTAGTCAGTGTTTGCTCATAATCCAAAAGGCATGCACAGGAAAGAACTCTTGAATCTCAGTGATTCTAAGAAAGTTAAGACAGAGAATCTGGTATTATTGTCACCTGGTGATATATAGTAAAGATAACAGCCCATCTATTTTACATGCGCTAGAATATAAAACTTCCTTCAGCACTCCTATAATGTGTAGATGAATAATCTGATCCAATAAATCACCAAACAACATTAGAATGATGTCCAAGAACCCGGTATTTAAGTACTAGAAAACTCACGAAAGTGATCTTACATTCCAGAGATTCTGCCGAGGAAATCTCCAATTCGTCAAACTCCATTTCGCCGAACTCCATTTCTCCAAACCCCATCTCGCCACACAAGACTGAGGGGCAATGGTGAGCAGAAATGGAGAGCGGCAATAGTGAGCAGCAATGGTGAGCGGCAATGTTGAGCAGCAACGGTGTTCTGCAATGAATAGATGGCGCTGGATGCGAGGTAATGAAATGTGAAGCATACTCCATCATCAGCTTTCTCAAACAAATCCAAATCATTCCTAGAACATGATGACCACAAAATCATCAGTATATAATCAAATTACAAGGATTACGAAAATAACTAAACTAAATCTTAACACCGTGTTTACAAAATTAATAAGATGAATGTATTAGAAAATAAATAAGAGTGCCAAAGAAAAGCCACTAAGCTTTGGGTCGATTTGTGATACCAAATCACGAAATTGGGGGCAAAAATATCTATTTAAACCCTAAAATTAAACAAACTCAAGAATTTTTCTCACATCTAAAAGAAATAATAACTAAAACAAAACGCAAATCAACATAACAAGAACAGCTAATAATCATTAAAAAAATAATTATAAGAAGAATCGAAGTCGCTGTAACCAATAAATTTCAGTGAGATTTAAGTAATAAGGTGGTAGAATTTCATGTTCTTTTGAGGGAGAGTTTTTATAATGATGAGAAGAAGTCGATTTGTTAAAGAGCGGATGATACTACTGGTAGTATTGATGATTATAATTCAGATCTGCATCTGCTCTTCATTTTGAGCTTCAGATTTTCTTTTCTAGGTAGAGAGAGAAATAGTAAAGTAAGGAACAGGGATGATGTCGTCACTTCGAACTTTTCCCAAAATTTTCATTTCCCGCCCATTCCTAAATTTTTCAAAATTCAAAAATTTCGAATGTCTCTATCAATACGTGTACTTTTACCTCAAAATACTAGTATATTTAAGCCTACTTTGCTAGTCTCATCCAAGGAATTTTTATGGGCGCACACACCATAACATTTAGCCGAAGGCTTCACTTTTTGTCGGGATAACACTGCAAACGTTGTGGATGAAAAATGCTCAAAAATTAAGCTTATTTTTGGCGTAGAAAAGATTTATCAACAAAAATTTGAATTTTTGAACTAAAGTCATTTTTATTTGTTTTTGTGATCGGTAAATTAAATGATTTGATTTAAAAAGAAAAAAAAAAGTTACAAATAATTATCTTGATGATTGCATCTTGAGTAACTAAGTAAAATATAGGACACGATACAAATATTTTGATTGCAATATTGAATTTGGGCAACTCAAGTCGGGTTATGCCATTATGTTGCATTTCTGGCCATTCTCGTAGCTTTAGTTTTCGAACAAGTCAAAGTGCTCAAATCAAAAACATTAGTTAAAAGGAGCCAGACACTGGTGTGAAAAATTGAAAACAAAAAATTGTAGTAGCTAATGATGTTTCTATGATCTGTACGTCTAAATTCCTAGAAATCTAACAGACAAAATTGCAAAGTTAAACGCACAACTCATCTGTCTCTAATACTTGTTAACTAATGTTCACACCAAAAAGCATGACAACCTTTTTCTTGTCCTCCTCTCTTTGCGGTGGTGCAACTTCCATGTCTTCCTGATTTTGCATTAGTGTGCTGGTAGGCCTATCTGATGGTCCACTTTCGTTAATACTAATCTGACCAAAACCTAATTGTAAGTCTTCTCTATTTCCAGCAGCATGCGTACCAACAAAACCACCATTACTCTCAGCTCCATTCAACGCTACGTCAATCATGTAATACTCTTTCTGCTCTTTTCGACACTTGTAAAACGTAACCATGTCCTTGGCCTCTAATTTCCTGTCTTTGACAAATCGGTTCCAACCTCTGGTGAACACATAACTCTGGCTAGATCTCCAATAGCAGTACCGGAACGTCCAACACTTCATCTCTCTGTCAAAGAATGATAGCTGGATGTCATCTATCACGCCAGGATGCTTTTCTTCTTTCGAAACCTCGGGGAAGTACTTTTCAGCAAACCTTTTAGGAATCACAAGCCTGTTCAGCTTCCCGACGTCACTTGGAGCTAGTTCTTTCTGAAACAACTGTTGGTACCATACGTTAGCACTTCCCACGGTAGACAAGCTCAGACTCAAACCATCAGGTTGCTTACCTTGGTTCAATGAACGAGAGTTGACAAATTCATTAAACTTTGTTTGGTATAAGCCATCCCTGAGCATACTCAGTATTTCATGTCGTTCAAACAGATTCTGGAAATCAGGTTCCAACGAGGTTTGAGGGGTCAATGGATAGTTACGAGGTGAATCTTGGCTTCTTAGATGGACAGTAGCAGAATCATAAGCCGTAGCCGCTTCGGACTTTGATTTGAAAGTCCCAATCCAAATACGTTCTTTCTTTACGTATATTTGTGCACCCCATCTTCCATTTGGCTGCGAAACAACACCCTTAAATCTTGCAGATGGTGTTGCGCTCATATCTTGTCTGTGACGTTTGTTCGATCCACGGGGACGATTGCTGCTGTTAGAATCTGAACAACCTTCTTCTACTCCGTGCAATGTTGTAATATCTGAAACCCTACTCAACATCTCTTCTTCCATTAAACTAGTCCTCAAAAAGAAAAATAATCTAAGAAGAAGCAAGAAAACAGATTCAAAACATAAACACATCCAGTTTTATTAAATAATCTTTAATGAGAAAATACACATTAAGAAAAAAAATCTTACATCGAAAGCGCAAGACTGTTCTTCAGGCAGGGGAACAAGATATTTGAATAGATATCATTGATCGAGTACTCAACAAAATCATGGTTTTATAGAATCAAAGATAAAATATAAACTTGACAAAGCTATTAGCAGTCTATTTGAGGTGTAAAATTTGATAGATATTTGAGGCTTTACCATATTAAAAACAAAACAAAAATTCATTGTATTTTCTTTCCATATTAATATTTATTACTTAATTTAGTTTTAATATTCGGCTTAATGCGAAATCAATGTGAATAATACCCAAAAAAGGAAACTGTAAGAAAATTGCTAGAAACGAAAGAAACCCAGACTGGCCACCCTAACGTTTGCTGATCCGGAATGGTGTAATATGCACTTCAACTTTCCGAACGTATCTGTAGGACGGAAGACGGATATTTTGCATCACTAAAAAGACCAACAACTCTGGACACATACTTTAGGCCTGCTGAGTCCTGACAATGGCATTTTCCCCTGACACTTTGATGAGTAGCAGTATTGGTAGTTAAAAGAGGACATGCAATCATTTAATCATCAGTTCGTCCATGCGAACAAGTTAGAATATTAACTAAAAGAACAAGTAAAAGATCAGAGAAATACAAATTGGTAATGCTGTGTCTAAATTCTTAGCTAGAAATCTAAAACAGAAATTTGCAAAAGTAAACACACAATTCATTAACTAATGTTTACACCAAAAAGTCTGACAGCCTTTTTCACCTCCCCCTCTGGTTGTGGTGGTCCAGTTACAGTACTTTCTTTAACCGTAATCTGATCACCAAAATTTACACTACTTCCAGCAGCGTATGTACCACCATTACTCTCAGCTCCATTCTGCGCTACGTCAATCATGTAGTACGCATTCTGCTCTTTCTGACACTTATAAAACGTAACCATATCCTTGGCCTCCAATTTCTTGTCCTTAACAAATCGGTTCCAACCTCTGGTGAACACATAACTCTGGCTAGATCTCCAATAGCAGTATCGGAACGTCCAACGCTTCATCTCTCTGTCAAAGAATGACAATTGAATGTCCTCTATAACGCCAGGATGCTTTTCTTCTTTCGAAACCTCGGGGAAGTACTTTTCAGCAAACCTTCTATTAATCACAAGCCTGTTCAGCTTCGAGACGTCACTTGGAGTTAGCTCTTTCTGGAACAACTTTTGGTACGATACAGCTGCGTCGTTAGCACTTGCAGTGGTTGACAGGCTCAGACTCAAACCATCAGGTTGGTTCAACGATCGAGAGTTTACAAATTCATTAAACTTTGTCTGGTATATTCCATCCCTGAGCATACTCAGTAATTCTTCTTTTTGAAACAGGTTCTGGAAATCAGGTTCCAATGAGGTTTGCGGTGGATAGTTCCGAGGTGAATCTTCACTTCTTCGAAAATAGACAGTAGCAGAATCATAAGCCATAGCCGCATCGGATTCTGATTCGAATGTCCCGAGCCAATAACGATATTTTCTAACATAAATTTGTGCACCCCATTTTCCTTTATTCAGACTAAAAACACCCTTAAATCTTGAAGAACTAGAGGTTTCTTCTCTTTGACGTTTGTTCGATCCACGGGGACTATTGCTGCTGCTGTTAGAATCTGAACAACCACCTTCTCCTGGTACTCCATCCAGTGTTGTAATGTTTGAAACCATACTCAACATCCCTTGATCTTCCATTAAACACAAAATCTAAGAAGATCAACCAAGAAATTAATTACTACTGAATAATCTTTGATGAAAAAACCTTGTGCGAGATAAAGACTGTTCTTCAGGTACGAGAAGAAACTTGATAGATAGCTGCTGATATCAACAATCTTATTTATATGGTTTCATCGGAAATCAAATATAGATATAATCAAACACAAATAAAATATTGATTTGACGAATTACGGTAAGCACTTCTATTTTAGGTGTCATTACCTTATTTAAGACAAAATTGAGTATAAAATCTATGTTCTTTCCATATTTATAATCACCTTCTTAAATTATTTATTTTCACTTATTACTTAAAAATAACAAAAAAGGAAACTGTGCGGGAAAGAAACTAGAATGGCCGCACGGCTAGCCCTTAACGTGCATGAGGTTTTAGCTAAGGAAGCTTAACTCTTGTTTTTCATCAAAAGTAATCGCCAAAAAATAGCGTCAGTGTGATTTCCTGATTGATCTCCTAAATTAACAAGTTTACTGTGCCAATTTTTTTTACTGTACAAAATAGGAAAAGGTTTTGATCCCGCAGTGCGGGATCATTTTTGAACTAGCAGGGTTATAGCCTTTGGATTTGGGGAGATATGAGGTCTGTTAAAGTAGAATGACCTCACCGAGTAATTAGTAAACTTTTCCAATAACTTATGTTATTTGCTCAAACAACACAAAAGTAGACATCCATAGCCGTCTTCCTCTCCATTATCTCTGCTTGTTAATGAATCTTTTGTCTTATGATTTTGTTGGCTGAATATATAAGCACCCAAATCTTTGTCCCAAAGTCTAATCAAAATCTCTTCATTTGTTGTTCCTTGAGTATTTTATGAATTATGGTCCGGTTATTTTTAGTTTGGATAGACCTAGAAACACTGTTTCCATATTTTTCTGGACAATATGCAACATTGCTAACAGGGGTACCAAATTAACCTCGTTTAATTAGGGGTCCCTAACAACAATTAGGGGCCTGCACTACATGACAAAAAAGGTCATGAAATAGCAAACATGGGTTATCCTTTATCCCATTTTTTTGAAATGGCTAAACTACCCCTAAATGATTAGTGCTAATGATTAGTTAAGTTAAGTTAATTAGTTTGTTTAAGTTAAAATCAGATTTAAGAGTTAAAATTTGGGGGGAAAAAAAGGTAGTGTTTTTGTTTGTTGAGAAGAAGAAGAGGAGTTATTGTGGGAAAAGTTAGGGTTTTTAGAAATGAGTGATTCTAGTGGAGGAAATGATGTTGGTGAAACTTCAAATAACAACCATGATTGTGTTGATGGTAAGATTGTCTCAACTAATCCCATGGATTGGATGTTTGATGAAGAGATGTAAATAGAGGAAGCCATGAATAATGGTGAAAATGAAGAACATATTGCTCAAAATGAAGGAACCAATCCTCGAAATGAAGAACCCGGAGCTCAAAACAATCAGGTAAACTTCCTACATTCTTCAAATTGTCTGAATGGTACTTCAAATGGATGATTCATGGTCACTATGAAACTACTCAGAGTGAGGGTCGTTATAGTCGGGTGTTGTATAAACTAACGACTCTTTAAGGTCGTCAGTATATTCACACTACCAATGACGACTTAAACCTGCAACTTTTCCAGGTTATGAAAAATCGTTAGGGTGGTGTGATAAACATTGATGACTCTTTTAGCTAGGTCAGATAGGGTCGTTAGTTTTTTTGTTTACAGAAAAACGACTCTAAAACCAAAACTCTCAGTAAATAAAACACTTATAGTCGTCATATATGTATTCGTAGCAGATGACGACCCTAGCCAGCCATTTCAAATTTTATGTAGAGTCGTTCGGTTTCTTAGTTAATATACTAACGACCCTTGCACTGGATTGTCATAATTTTTGATTCCATAGGATCATTTCATTGAATCGTAAAAGGCATACATCTTGCATAGCGTTACATTGAAGGAAATGAAATACAGTAGATAATAACGGTGCACTGATACACTTAACCATAAATGGCATAATTATACATAGTGCCTTCCAAGATAAAGTAGCAATCGTCGAACTCAAACTTTTTCCCACGAAGCACCTCATATCGCGCATTAGCCTTCCCCAACTGAAAACACAAAACAAAAACTTAGTTAGTATTGTTCAAAGGTTTTGATAAGTTTTACCTCTTGTTTAAATGCTTACTCTTATAACACCCAACATATTGGGCATGGCTTCCCTTACGGCCTTCATTTATATTTTGAAAGCATCACATTCCAATTTTATCTCCTCGAATCGTTCCTTGACGAGTTTCAAAGACCTTGAGTTGCGATTTCCGTCCAACGCCACAAAAACGATGAATACGCGGATCCACCAAGCATCCGATGTTTGATCAATGTCTTTGTCTTGATCTTCGAAGTGGTTTGTGACTGTTTTCCAAGCTCTCACAATGGCACAATTCTCCTCAGCAGTGTAGGGAATACTCATGGTGTTTCCTCTTGGATGATGAGAATGAATGTAAAGGTTGAGAAATATGGTTTGGGTGAAGAAGGGGTGAGATATGGGTCTCTATTTATAGAAATTTACGACCCAACAGTCACTTTTGAATTTTTAACCGTTGCCCGACTCAACCACATTTGGTGAATTCAAAATTCACATTAACTGCTATATGGGTCATTACCTTATATAATAATAAAGTGACGACTGTTGAAGATGGAAAGAGTCGTCTTTTATTTTGTTTATTGGTTGACGACTCTACTATCAAAAAGTCTTTGTGTTAAATAACATTTAGAGTCGTTAATATGTCTTTCTTCAAAAGTGACGAATCATGCCGACAATTTCAAATAATTTATAGAGTAGTCACTTGTTTTTTTACAAACCATGACGACCCTTTCTGAACTATAGTTACTGAAACAATATTTGAAGTCATGCATTTTATTGAATCCGAAAAAACATACATGTACTTGAAATAAAATAGAAAGAAAACACATAAAATAATTCGGAAAAAAACACACATGTTCTATGAAATAAAATAGAAGGAAAAGACATAAAATAGTTGAATACTGTGACTACTCGTTTTCCCGTAGTCTACGTAATGCATACAGCTCAGAGAATCTGATGCTAAGTAGTATAGATATCTCTGTTGAACTGATGATGCTAAGTAATAAAAGATATCCAAGATCACAATAATAACAAAGAACATAAAATATAATGTAAAATCTTCTAAGTTATCAGGAGACACGAGAGATTACGTGGTTCGGCATTTGTCTACGTCCACGGGGTAATGAGTGATTGTTTTTGTATTAAGTATGGTGGTTACAAAGATCTTAAATGCTTCCGAAAGTAATAGAGAGAACTCAAGTTGAAGTAAATACTTAAGTTCTAAACATTAAAGAGGTATAAGCTTAAGACTAGATCTTCTCTTCTAGTTATTGAATGCCCTTATTTGTTGGTGAGGTTTGGTATTTATAGCCCCTTTTGCTCCAGGTATATCTTTGCTGCCTTTGGGTTCATCGTCTGCTGATACACCTTTCGTACACATTGTACCTTCGCACACCGCTCGCCTTATCCAGTCGAACACTGCCATCTCAGCTGACCCATGTTCCTTTGGAAACTCCCCAACCTTAGTATAGGTTGTACCTTCGTTCACCGCCAGCTTCTGCCAATTGGGTTCTGCCACATAGTCTCTCTCCACGTGCTCTGATTATGCGTGTAGATAAGAGATTTGTGCATTTAATGCCGATTAGGTATCTCATCTAATTTTGTCCCTTCCCCAGCTGCCTCCTTGTAGACTAGGCTTTTACTCCTCTGATCTCAACCGTCGAGGCATCCTTTCTTGGGACGAGATAAAGTAGATCTGCGAAGGTATAGTTTGTAACGCAGGCTTCTTTGAATAGCGAGGGATACACAATTAACTTTTGTATTCAGCCACTAAGATCGTGACACGTGCCCTGCAGAATATTGGTATTCACAGTTTTCCCCTTTTCTTTCATATTCTATCGCTTGGTAGGATTGGAAGAAAACTTCCGTTACGCCACCATTTTGCACGTACCGATTAGGTGGTCCCTTCATGGCCCTTCATGCAATAACTTCCCCTTGAATTTCGGGACATCCAAATTTTTGGATTCTTCAGCCGCCTATAAGAAGGAAACAAAGAGAAGGAATTTTCATTAATTCCTTTTCTTTTTTCGTCGAACTGTCGCTCTCCATCTATTTCACTGAGATTTTTCTTCTGCTGCTAACTGCTCCATCTTCTCTTTGATTTCTCAAGACTCGGATTCAGCCTCTTGTTATACAAGTAAGTGACACTTTCTTTCCACTGTTGCCTTCATATTTCTCCATGCACGATTTTGTCTCTCCTCTTTTGAGGGCTTGATGTTGTTGTGGTGCTTGCATGTAAGAATTGTAGTTCTTTTTTCCCCTTTCCACGTTGTGTGAGGATTTGGGTTTCATCCCATTTCGCGTTTTGATGATGATTATGCCATGATTGTTCTTTGTCTGCATCTTTGATCATGTGATGAATGATTTTCAGTTTTTCCATATGTTGAGTTTAAACCTGCTTCCTTTGGTTGATTTAGTAAAACTCATGCTCAAAGTACGCTGGTTTTTGCCCCAAATTTGCTCATTTAGTCGACTGTGATTTTCACTCCGCCATTGATGAGGGACTGTTCTCCCTGTTGGTGTTAGGAGATATGAGACTTCCGAAGAAGCTTACGCGTAAGGGTCCGAGGACCTCTTCGTCGACTGATCCACCTTCGCGGATGGATCATCCAGATGCTACGCCATCTACACCACCTGAGGACGCGGATATGCCTGTTGGTACTGAGGTGGCTCTGACT
Organism: Papaver somniferum; assembly: GCF_003573695.1. Classification (NCBI taxonomy): domain Eukaryota; kingdom Viridiplantae; phylum Streptophyta; class Magnoliopsida; order Ranunculales; family Papaveraceae; genus Papaver; species Papaver somniferum. The sequence goes on along the minus strand of NC_039368.1, from coordinate 125,617,382 downwards.
CCTGAGGATGCTGCGGATCCGGAGGTTGAAGAAATTGTTGTTGAGGACCTTCCGCCTCCTCCTCCTCATTATGAGCTTCATAGGCTTCAATTGTGTGATAAGGATAGCTTTGTGATGAGTGCCAAATATTGTATATATTTATCCCTTTTTGTTGGCATTTAACTCATCTTTTGTGCAGTAATTCTACATTTTATCCCATATTCTGTATTTTCATTGTTTTCAAGAATAAATATTTTCTGACTTAATTTTGCATTTTTAGGTAATAAATAAAGTTTGGATGAATAGCATAGCGGAAAAGAGCAGAAAAGTAGTGAAAAGCCGGGAGGAATTACGTAAGGAAGCCGCAAAGAATGGAGCGCACGTCCAAAAAGATAGGAATGGGCTCAAGGAGGAAGAATTGTTCTTAAAGAAGATATGGGATTGGCATACCCAAGGCCCAAAATCCTTATCCAAACCCATTTTCTATATCCATACCCGCCTCCATTCTCAGCCGTTAGATCGGATCCATCTCATCATCCGATGGTCGCTCCTTCATCGCGCATCAAAATCTGAAGCTCCTGCAAAACAGCATAGTGCCTAAATTCCAAGCCATCAGATTAGAACACATTTAGATCCTACGGTCGCTTCTTTGCCTGCTCATCAAATCTCGATACTTCCGCTTAACACTACAGCACCTAACCTCGATCTTCGCCGTTAACTTTGTTGTATTTCACAATCCAACGGTTGAAGTGATTCATCTCTCATACCACCGTTAGATCTACCAACCATCTTCACATCCAACGCGTCTCCTCGCTAGACATCAAAGTTTGATGAACCCGCTCAACACCTTAGCCATCGAACCCATCGACCTCAAGCCAAACACCCTCTTCTTCCCAAATCATTTTCTTTCTTTCTTCTTCTCCTCCACCCGACAGTTGCAGAGCTGCAACTGCAACACCATGTACGCCACCACCATCTCTTCCATCACCACCTCGAGCTTCACCATCATCCAGCTCCCTAGTATTTCCCTTTCTTGTTCTTAGCATCAACCCTAGGTGCTACAGATAAGAAAGAGAAAAGCTAGGGCATCAGTAGACGCAATTGGGAGCTGTGGAGCAGAGGAGGAGCAGAGGGAACATCAACAGGGCATGGGTCGAGCTTAATTCAGAAAATTGGTGAGAGAATTTGATTTTCCCCAAAATTTTAGGGTTTCGAATTAGGGTTTGTATTTTTTGTTGTAAACTATAAATAGGAACTGATGTGTAGAGAGAAAACTGTTCTTGGACTAGCCAAGTTTCCACCCAATTTGGGTTAGGTTAATTTCAATTGTTCCTGCACTGTTAATTGTTCCTGTTAGTTTTCAGTTTCAACTGTTAAATTTCTTGCCATTGTTAATGTTGCTTTGTTACTTTCTTGTTACTGTTAAATGTGTTTTTGTTAATGCACTGTTAATGTTAATGTGTTAAATATCATGTTAGGTTAAATTTATTCCTGTTAGTATTGCAATGTTGTCATGTTAGCTCACTGTTGTTGTCACTGTTAGTTAAATTTTCATTTGTTGTTCCAATTCACTGTCTTGTGATGTTAGTATGATGGAATGCTAGGCTAGAAGCCTTTAAAGCACTGTTTTGATTGAGCAGTGGGGAGAAATTAGTGCTCATAGCAAGCTAATTTTCTTCCCACTCCATGTAATTGCTTAACTCTATTGCATTGTGTTATTTGAGTAGTGGGGAGAAACTAGTGCTCACTAGTGACAATGAGCAAGCTAGCTCTCTTCCCACTCTAAAAGAGTGCCTTAGTTTAGCTCCATGTTAGCTTAACCTTCTTCCCCTGCCTTAGGCTAGTTGCCTTTGTGTCATTTCACTTTGCTTTTGTTTTGTTTTTGCTGTTTAGTTTTTCTTTCATTGCTCTGCATTGTTTGCTTGCCCTGCCACTCCATCTTTGCCTTGTGCTGTGCACTGCCTTGTGTTGCTGCCACTCCATTTCCCTGCAACTCTGTTGCTTTTCTTGTTGCTTCCCTTACTGCTGTTTTCTTTCTTTGCCCTGCATTGCTTCTTTCCCCTGTAGCTGCTGTGCAGCACTTGCTCCTGCTGCTGCAGCCAAGCTGCAGCTGCCTTTCTCTACTTCTGCTGCACTTCTTCTGCAGCTCCTACTTCTGCTGCAACCACTGTTTGCCACCCCTGTGCTGCTGTAGCTGCTGTTGCTGTTGGCCTTGCTATTGCTGTTGGCCTTGCTGCTGCAGTACTGCTCCCTTTTTCTGCAACTGCTGCTGCCAAGCTGCTGTTGCCTTTCTGCTGTTGCTCCTGCCTACTCTTGTTGCTGCTCCAAAGCTCAATTCACTCCTGAGCCCAAGTCCCATTCATAAGTGAACAACTGAGCACAAGACTCAGTTCACTGTAAGGCCAAAGCCTATTAAAATGTTAAGCCCAAGTCATAGTTGAACTGTTGAGCCCAAAGCTCAATCCAGTTTCTAGAACCAAAGCCCATTTGCACTTTAAATATAACTGAGCCCAAGCTCAGTTCATTTTATGTTTAACAAACCCACTAAGCCCAATCCATTCAAAGGGCACTCAAACCCAATAGTACATTAAGCCCAACACTTCCAAAGGGTTTCTAAGCCCAAAGCAAATCTAGGAACCCATTTAGCTAAAACACTTCCGAAACACACCCGATCTCTGTGGATCGACCCGTACTTGCACGAGCTACAACTGACAACCGTGCACTTGCGGTATTACTGTAGGCCCGTTTTCATCGCATAATTTCTATACACTTTCCGGACCTGCCAAGTTTTTGGCGCCGCTGCCGGGGATGGAACCAAGTTTTTGGCGCCGCTGCCGGGGATTGGTGCTGTGTTTTATCTGTGTGTTTTTAGCTATTTTGTATTTCATTTCATAGCATTTGCATCTGCATCTGCTTCATTTCATTTGCTGTTGGACCTGCTGATCCTGAACCTGTTTTTCCTCTGCTGGGACGCCACCAAGGAAAAGAACCAAAACCCAACTGGGTTTTTGCAACAATATCAGAGCAGCTGGGCTGTGCTACAAAGGTAAGCCTAAACCCATTCAATTGAGAGAACCCAACCTGTGGGCTTCCAATTTTTTATTGTGGGCTTGTAATAATTAACCCAATTTTTTGGGCTTTTTATTCCTCTATTTTGGGTTTGTAATAACTTATTTTTGGGCTTGTTTGTTTAATTTGTGGGCTTGTATTTATTTTGTGTGGGCTTGTTTAAATTCTTTCATTGGACTTGTATTTTGGACTCTGGGTTTAAACCCAGCTGAGCTTATAACCGATTGTGGACTTGCTTCCACTCGAGAGTGGACCTCGAAACCAAAGTTTTAAAACAAACGTCGGGCCTTAACCAACTGGGCCAAATTAAAATTTCAAAATTAAAACTTGGATTTTCGTAGGCCGCAGCCTTCCATCCATTTCATTAGAGGCTTGCACAGTGGACTTGCTCCCATACAAAACCAAATTTTATTTTATTTATATAAAAAAAAAAAAAAAAAAAAAAAAAAAAAAAAAAAACCTTTTGTTCCTTTTGTATATATTTTGCTAATCCAATTTGATCTCGGCTAAAATATGTTGGATTTTTGCCTTGAATAACGGAGTTTTAATTCTGCTTTCGCCGAAATCGGGTATTCTCTCTCCTTTTAATCTACTCAGCATGTCCTTTTCCATATGTTGCATTTTAATTCTTTCCATATTTTGAAACATTGAGGACAATGTTTAGTTTAGGTTTGGGGGTATAGAGTAGATACCACGATAATTTGCCATAATTGAAAACAAAACTCCTTCTTCTTTTTGAAAAAAAAAAAAAAAAAAAAAAAAAAAAAAAAAAAATTGAAAAATTAAAAAAATTAAAAAATTAGAAAAATCATAAAAAATGGAGCTCATTTACCTTGAAATGTTGACTCTTGTGCAAATATGTATTTTTATTAGGAGTCTTAGTCTAGATATTTAGGCACCCTGATTCTAGCACAATTCACATAGTGATAAGAAATTTGCACGCGCACGATCTACCAATACATGTATGGCCTCGATCTTCAAGGTGTTGGATAGGAAGTTACGATTGCCAATCACTTTAGAATACTGAACGAAACTTGACTAGCTTGTTCTTTGGTTGGTTGGGATAGAAGGTGGAGGTTACATTAAGAAAGACAACCATCGAATTTAACTGGGTGCATCAAAAAGGGCTACCTCTTGCAAAGTGTCATGTAATCTTTTGTTTCTTTTGTTATGTATCAAAAGTGTTCGTAGTTAAAAAAAAAAAAAAAAAAAAAAAAAAGAGAAAAAAAAAAAGAAAAGAGAAAAAAATATCAGAAAAACCAAAAAAATCAAGTATTTATCAATTCCATCATCTCTTGTTCCAAAAATAAAAGAGAGTAGTCAATGTAAATAAGAGTCATGTAATTTGTCATCTTTTATTGTTTCTTTGTAATAAGCAAGGAGGGTGTATGCCATTGATGTACAACGCGAGAAATTGTGAAATACCTCCTACTCATTCACAATTCTCGTAAAGTCCGGACAGCTAGCTAGATTTCGACCTCAGTTCTTAGCCTGAGAAACTATCTCTTGGTGATTAGTAGTCATGATTTCAGATCTTTCTTTACACATGTGTAGATACACTTTACACTCTTATCACATGTCCTTATTTGTTATCAGTGCTAGGATTGTGCCTTGATAGCTAGATTGACATCTCCATTTTGCTGTGAGCTTAACTGTTTTGCACATGTCACGTTTGATGGAATCTGAGCTTATATTTTGCCCTTAGGTTTTGTAGGCACACCTCTGGTAAACCTTCACGAGACTTCAACTCGTCCACTAGGGACACTTAGTGGTTTAAAAGGCTTAGTGCATACGCTAAATGCATTCGAGAGACCAGCGACAGTGGTATAGTTAGGATTTCCTTAGTTTTGTTTTACTTGAGGACAAGTAAAATTCAGGTTTGGGGGTATTTGATGAGTGCCAAATATTGTATATATTTATCCCTTTTTGTTGGCATTTAACTCATCTTTTGTGCAGTAATTCTACATTTTATCCCATATTCTGTATTTTCATTGTTTTCAAGAATAAATATTTTCTGACTTAATTTTGCATTTTTAGGTAATAAATAAAGTTTGGATGAATAGCATAGCGGAAAAGAGCAGAAAAGTAGTGAAAAGCCGGGAGGAATTACGTAAGGAAGCCGCAAAGAATGGAGCGCACGTCCAAAAAGATAGGAATGGGCTCAAGGAGGAAGAATTGTTCTTAAAGAAGATATGGGATTGGCATACCCAAGGCCCAAAATCCTTATCCAAACCCATTTTCTATATCCATACCCGCCTCCATTCTCAGCCGTTAGATCGGATCCATCTCATCATCCGATGGTCGCTCCTTCATCGCGCATCAAAATCTGAAGCTCCTGCAAAACAGCATAGTGCCTAAATTCCAAGCCATCAGATTAGATCACATTTAGATCCTACGGTCGCTTCTTTGCCTGCTCATCAAATCTCGATACTTCCGCTTAACACTACAGCACCTAACTCCATCCTGAGCCGTCAGTTTCGTTGTATCTCGTAATCTAACGGTCGCTCAAGATTTATCCCTATCTCGCCGTTAGATCATCCATTAACTACACATCCCACGGCCCAGCTCGTGAAACATCATCTCTTGATGAACCCGCCTCACACCAGAACATCCCATACCCTAAAAACCATCGAGAACTACACATTACATTTCTCTTCTTCTCTTTCTCCCGACCGTGTGCAGAGAGCTCTGCAACCACCTCTCCCTGCCACCACCATCACTACCAGTCCTTGCCACCGCCGCCTGCGCCACCCTCACCACAGACACCATAAACCCATTCCCTAGTTGCCTCTCTTTCTCGTTCTTAGCATCCCCACACACTAGGTGCTACAATCAAGAGAGAGATAAAACTAGGGTTTCACCACAGTCGACAGAGGAGACCAAAAGAAGGGGTTGCTCGAAGAGACAGAAGCAGAGGGGAGATGGGTTCGACAGAGGAGACAATTTCAGGGTAAGGGTTAACTTTTCACAGACCCTAATTATGTACTGTTTTCAATTTGGGGAAGAACAAACCCTAATTTTGGGGGAATTAGGTAATTTAGGGAATTTGGGTCTGTATGTATAAATAGATGCTATGGGGTGTGTGTAATTTTCATGTTGGGACTAGCCCACATCCAGAACTTCCAAGTTCTGTTAACTATTCACTTTTAAATTTCAGTTCACTATCCATGTTTGTTTGTTGCTGTTTTGTCAATTTGTTTATGTTCAAATGTTGATGTTAATGTTAAAATGTGAATGTTAGTATTCCTGTTATGTTTAGTTTCATATCATGTTAATACCCTGTTAATGTGTATGTTTGTACTTCCTGTTTTAATGTTCATGTTAGTATCTTGTTACTGTCAATGTGCAATTTTAAAATGTCACTGTTATGTTTAATTCATTGCTAAGAAATGATGGTATGCTAGGATAGAGCTTTAAAGCACTGTTTTGATTGAGCAGTGGGGGGAAATTAGTGCTCATAGCAAGCTAATTTTCTCCCCACTCCATGTAATTGCTCAACTCTGTTGCATTGTTGTGATTGTGCAATGGGAGGAAATTAGTGCTCATAGCAAGCTAATTCTCCTCCCATTCCATTGATATGCCTTAGAATGCCACCACTGTTAGCTTCCCATCTCCACTGCCCTTGGCTAAAACAGCCTTGGTTTGTTCCATTTTCCTCCATTGTTTCCTTGTTACTTTAGTTTTCCTCCATTGTCATTGATGTTCTTTGTTTTGTTTTCTTTGCTATTTTGGTAGTTTTCTTTACTTCATTGTCCTTGCTTCTTCACATTTTATTGCATGGTCTTTGCTCCTGCCACTACTTGCATTGCTGTTCACCTGCTCCTGTTGTGCAGCACCTGTGCTGCCACTTCTCCTGGTGTGCTGCTACTGGTGCCTGCTGCACTGCTACTTGCCTCTCTGCAGCTGCTGCTGCCAATCATCTTTCTCTGAGCTCTTGCACTTCTGCTGCTGTGCATTGCCTCCCTTCCACTGCTGCTGCCTTCCAAGGCCAAGCCAAAGACTGCTGCTTCAACTGAGCCCAAAAGCTCAGTTCACTCTCAATTCTTTGAAGCACAGTTCAGCCCAAGTCCGAAGTCCAGCTAAGGCCCAAATCATACCAAAAGCCCAGGTTTAAATCCCAAGCTCAGTTCACTACACTGAGCCCAAGCCTAAGAATAAGGCCGAAGCACAAACTCAACTGAACCCAAGTTCAGCCCATCAAAACCACTGAAAGCCCAACTGATTCCAAGGGTATTCATAACCCATTAGCACTCAAGCCCAAACACTTCCAAAGGGCTTCTAAGCCCAAAGCAAGTTAGAAACCCAAAATAGCTAGAAACTCCAAACACACCCAGTCTCTGTGGATCGACCCGTACTTGCACGGACTACAACCGACGACCGTGCACTTGCGGTATTACTGTAGGCCCGTTTCCATTGCATCATTTTTATACACATCTCCTGGCCCAACAAGTTTTTGGCGCCGTTGCCGGGGACCATTTTGCTTTTAAATATACACTCCCCCGCTGCCTACCACTTTGCTCTTCTGTCCATAGCTGAGATCACCAAGTCTTTTCGTCTCCATAAGTTCGAGACCTCATTTGTTGATGGTCCCGATGTTTTGACTGAGTCCCTGATCCGGAGTTTTCCTTATGACGAAAATAACATCCTAATCAGTGTTGGTCAGTTGGTTGCTGGTATGCTCCTCCCTTTGTTTAGTAGAAAGGATCCCTTCTACTATGATGTCTTGTCTATTAGGGATGACCCAGTAAATAAGACTCAGGTCCGAGGAGTTATGCAGTATACTGGAAACTTTTGGCGTGCCCTTCGTGAAAGCTGGTACCGTAGAAAGGGTGAGACAACCCTGAAGTCCTATGATCCCTTTGCTGAGGGGAGATCTAAGCGAGAGGATTATACCCCCGCCAACTTCAATGCCACGCATGATGATGCTATCCATAAGAGTAATCTTCTTCCTTGTTGGCCCTCGTCGTATCCATGTTACTGCCAGGAAAATCCGGGAAGGAAATAGCCTTCGTCTATTGGAGGAGATTGATAAGACTGGTTTGACTGTCATCCCTTACTCTGCCAAGCTACCTTTGTCGAAGTCTGATCGCATTCGTCTTGACCATGATGATCGCTTGGACCGTACCCCTCTTCGTGTGATGGGTCCCTAGGCCTATGGTTTTACTACTGTTGATCTTCACATTCCCCTCACAGCTTTTGCTATACCTGAGAAGTATGATGGATACCAGCCTTGAGTATTCAACCCTGCTGCTTCTCACGAGGGATCCTTCGTTTTTCTCAAAGATGTTTTTGCTTTTGAAGGTTTTTGCTTCGTTTTTTCTTGATTTTCTGATGGATTTCTTTTGTAGTCTGCCCCTACTGCCCCTGCTTCGTCTGCTGGAACTGGTCCGGGCTATACTGGTAACTTTGTGGCTACCAGGACTAGGAAGAGGAAGGCTTCGGTTGACGCAGCTACACCAACACCTACGGAGGTAAGGATTACTGTCATACCTTTGTGCTTGTAAGTTCCTTAGTATCTTTCCCCTGATCCATAGTTGTCGCTATAGTCTTCCAAGAGGAAGGGAAAGTTGAAGGGTGTAATTGATCTTGAAGCTTTGGATGAGGATCCCAAGGCTGTCGAGGAGGTGCTGGAGGATGAATCCATGGAGGATATTAAGGATACCGGCCTCAACCCTCGTTTGGATGATATTGAGGAAGATTTTTCCAAGGATATCCTCAGTCCTGTTCGTGCTGGTTCGGTGGAGGGTAAGAATCTTCTTGCTGGTAGTGGTGCTCAGTTGATCAACCCTGTTAGCGTTCAAGCTCCTGTTCCTACTTCCTCTTTGAAGATTCCTTCGTTTTCTGCCCCTACCAGAGCATTGCATGTTGTCTCGGCTACTGCTGAAGCTGTTGTCGTATCTTCCAAGAGTCTTCCTTCATCTCCTGCTACTTCGCTTCAATCTAGTAGTTCGTTTGCAAAGTTTGTTACCCCCGTGATGAGAGTAAGTATTTCAGGCTCTCAACCGAAGAAGAAGGTTGTGATTTCACTTGGTAGCTTCTCCTTCAATGTTACGCCAACTTCATTTGGGAGCGCTCAATCTGTTTCTACTGCCCCTGTTAGTAAAGTCGTAGGGCCTCCTCCTTCGTCACCAGATTGGACTAGACTGGGTAATCTTCTTTCTGCTGGTGACATGGACTTAGGAGGAGCTCAAGTTTTTCCTTCGGTTCCTAGCTCATCCACCATGCCGTGTCTTCGTCGTGGTGAGGGTTCTACAGTCGTGTCCCTTGTTCATTCTCAAGCGGTTGAGGGAGTTGTTGCTGAGCCTAGACAGGGTAAGCTGTCCGAGAACTTGAGCCTTGGTAGCTCTGATGATGTTATCCTCGAAGCCATCTTGCGGGACTCTAAAGGTCCTTTTTCTGTTGGAGTTGATCATCATCGTCTTAGTAGTTCTTTTGAGGTGGCTTCTCAGCTGGATGTGCTATCTGCCCAGTATCGTGCGACTAAAAAGTTGTTCTTTTACCCGGACTGCCTTCGCTCTAGTCAGAGCTTTGGTGAGATCCGTAGGGGTAGCATCCAATAGATAGAGGCCTCCATGGACACCTACGCCGATTTCCTCCCTCGCCTCTCAGCATTCTCAGTAAGTAATTCTTGCCTTACTGTTTTGCTTCTCGTTTTTGCTCTTCATCTGCTCTTATACTTCTTTCTTCGGAAGCTTTGTAAGCAGATCGATGTTGGTTATACCTTATTCAACGTTTATAGAGCTAAGTGTACTCATTTGAGTGCTCTTTTGGAGCGTACCCGTCAAGAACATGCCCTTGTTGTCTCACAACAACCTTCGTCTAGTAATGCTGCTACTGCTGTTAAGATATCTTCGTTGGAGGACGGTCAGAGAAAGACTCCGAGATCCTTAGAAGTAGAATATTGGTATTCACAAATACATTGCGCTTGAAAACCTAAACAAGTTTAATTATATGAGGCGAATTGCCATTCGATTTCTTCCAAGAGACTATAGCAGTCCTCGTGCAAAAGCTCATGGCCGTACTTTAATTTGTATTGGCTCCGACCCAAAGAGTACTGGAAAAACAATTTTTTTAATAAGTTAGTTAGCGTTGTTGAATAAACGTAACCAAGAAATAATTTTTGATGAACGGCCTATTGATTCACAAACTTACTCTATCCATTCGAGGTACGTTGGGAAGAGCGTCAGCCCGAGCTTTCAGTTCGTCTCTCAGCAGTACACATTCATTGGATAAATAATGGTACCTTTCCCTTATTTGCTGGAGCGTCCTTCTATAACGATTTCCATTTAGTGCTTTAAAAACTTTAAATACACGTTTTCACCAAGCATTGGATGTTTGATCCATATTAAGGTAGGGCTTTCTGGTTGGGTCTTGGTTACTGGCCACCCATTGCGCTTCCTCAAAGTCGTGCTTCATGAGAGTGGTGTGTGCTCTAACAATAACAACATCTTCTTGATTATTGAACGGAGTTGGAGCCATTTTTAGTGTGTGAAAGTGATGGGTGACTGATTTGGGAAGATTGAAACTGATGGATGAAAAACTTTGAAAGGGATAGGTCTTTATTTATAGCAAAGATGTACCCAGCGGCTAGTTTTTTTTGTTGAATAAAACCGTTTCTTTGTTCAGAAAAAAGCAATAACTACTCCTAGGAATCAAACATAAATTTGATATTCAAATTATGCAATAACTGCATGTAGAGTCGTCATTGGTGATATTTATAACCTAACGAATCTTTGAGAAAACTGAACAGAATTGTCTGCCTTTGTATGTAAAGAGTCGTTATCATACTGTTAGGGTCGTCATTCTTAGCAGATGAGTCGTTAGCCTGCAATAACAACCGTGACGACCCTATCCCTGGTATACATACCGGATTTGGTCGTCAACCTGGAAAAAAAATTAAGTGACAACTCTGGTAAATTTAAGAATAACCAGAATTTCTATGCTAATGAGTCGTCAATGTGCAAATTCCATAAGTAACGACTCTATGGTTTCCAAGGTTAATTAAGTTTTAAACAGTAACGACTCTATAATTAAGGTTTTATGTATTGTTGTAGTTGGTGGTGCAACCAAGTTCTCAACCAGAACCAGTCTCTACGATGGGTCCGGATACCTCCCAACACTATATTACTGATTTGGTACGTTTCCCTTAACCGTTTAGTTATAGTTAATTTTAAATTGTTTAATTAGTGATCTCATGAAAGTGTAATTTCTTTGGTAAGTGCAGATATGGAAAGACAAGGCTGAGGCCAAGGAATGACTTATCTCAAAGGCAAAAGAGAAGATGTATGTGGTTGTTCAAAGCAGACACGTCAATTGTAAGAAGATGGAGATGGTATGCGAGAGATCGGGGAAAAAAAGGAGAAAATCACAAATATAAGAATTACAAATATGAGAAGAAGACGACTAGGGTCTAAACATGTAACGTACGAGAAAATTTTCCCTCCAAACGGGTTGAGTTTAGACCCGTCCAGCAAGGTTATCCTCCCGTTCCACCACTCGAACTCGAAGTATAAAATGAAACGAAAAATGCGATTTCTTAAATAGAGTATCGATAGTTGAAGTAAAATGATACAAATTTATGTGATCCCATATGCAAATGGAGTACACATAAAAATTCAAGAGTACAGTTTGAAACTCAACTAAATAGGATCTCCAAAGAAAATTTAGATAAACACAATAATTAAAAGCAATAAAATTAAAGAAATCAAATTTAATTCCACAAAGCAACAAATTTAATTCCGCAAAGCAACATTTTGTAAGAAGTGATTAAACAATAAGGTGTAAAAATGTACACTAAAATTCTAGGGAAACCATTTAGTCCAATACTCCAATTGAAGACCTGTAACATTTTTGAAAATCAAAGGGAACCCACTTGGCCAATTATTTTGAACACTATTTGAAGTCACATCAAAGCTTGAGAAAACAAAAGGACTCCTAACTTGAACAGACTACTTTGTTACTAAATCAATACAGACATGTTCGACAGTGGTTCAAATTTACATAATTGCTAGGTATACAATTAAAAATGAGCCAAAGAATGCACAACTAAGATGATTTAGGAGGAGTCTATTAGTTGAAATTAAAATAAAATGGACCACTTAACAGTATCAGTACTACTCATTTAAAGAATGTGAACATGTAAATGTAAAAAAATTGGGATTTCAAACAGTGGCCATATATAAATTCAAAATGCCAGTAAAGGGGTTTCGTAACCAGTCCACACATCTAAAAATCCGAACTTAGCATATTTGATTAAGGAAGGCAGGAATACATCACAGCAAAATGAGCCTGCCAACGGTAACGTATGCCCAAAAAATATAAGACCTTTAAACACAACTACGGTTCCAGACAAACTATTTAAAAACTTTGCATAAGATCCCATTACAATATACACAGCAAAATGCACTACAAAAGCATGGGTCAAGCAAGAAATTTAAAACAACCCAGATAGCCCCGTGATATACACATTATAGACAAAGCAAAAATACCAACTTTTGCTCAAGCTCATGGCTGCAAGCTCTTCCCAAGCTTACTGCCTCAACCTCGCTTCGTACTCTGTGGAAAACAAAACCAAAACGGGGTGAGCCACAGCCCAGTAGGGGTAACGAAATAATATACCAACGACGAACGAAAAGAAATCAATCTAAAAGAGTTGAGCATGTAAAATTCAGAAGCATATAAATATAAAGCTTGACAATTCCCAATTCATTTGAAACACAAAAATGAAATAATCGTCAACCGATGGTGAAGAAATTCACATTTTGCTACTAGTGAGTACCAAACTCTAATGTTAGGATAGTCAGGATATCAGCCACCGTCCCGGACGGTCTTCCGCGGGTAGCCACATTTGTGGGATGCCCCTATGGGCCTAACAAACTCACCTGTAGCCTTCCATACAACTTGCTCAACAAATCGCTTGCAACAAATCCAAGTAAACTCCCAGGTGAAGCCGTAGCTTTTAAAACTAATTCCATTAATCCAAATCATCAAATTATAAAGAAATTAACGATACTGTAATTTTGGATTCGTTTGTGAAAGACATGTGAAACCAAGTAATCCTTATGAATCAGTACCAACGTATTAAACACAAAGGAGTAATTTCTGGCAAGCACCACTTAGAGTACAAACACTTCCTGCTCATTGGATAAAAGATGTCGACAACCCTATACAACCCTATACAGATGGGAAAAAAATACAAATGATTCAAGTATGACATAAAAATGAAAAGGCCTCGCATTTTCATAAATTTGGAAAATCCAACAAACAAGTCAGTCATAATTGTCGAAGGGATTTTTCAGTGAACAACATGGCAACCAAATCCAAATTAATATGAAAAATTTAAGAAACTAAAATGACAGACTAACAGAACTTTTGAGTTGGCAACTCATTTACTGTTGATAAAGATCGTACTAAAATCCAAAGTAGGAAGCCTTTACATTTCAAAGTAAAGTACAAACAAGTTAATTCAGATTATCATTTTCAATCTAAGAAGAGATTCCTTTGGTAAAATAATACTGAAAACACATTTAAATCAATATGGGTATGAGACAGTGAGACAAAGAAGCGTACAAAGGGATTTAAATTTTGGTAGCTGTAAATGGAGCTTCAAATACAAAATTCATTTTTCCATTTGATGAATAGTTAAAAGGAAGGTTTAAAGTTCGTATATCAAACTTGATTTATGATAAAGACTAGTAACTGCAAAAATCAATAAGAGGCACACATGGATAGTTTAAAACAAGAGTTGTAAGTAAATTGGTTGGCTTATAAATGAAACTAAAATTTCAGGGGTTACCATTGAAAGAAAATCAAGCTACTGTCCATGCAAACTGATTCTCATAAATTATGAAAGGAGCTCCATTTACACATTTTATCAAACAAGGAACATGCCATACATGAACACCAAAATTTCATTGAAAATTCATGACTTATGCAACAGGGAAAGGAAAACAAAACCAAATTCTTCAATGTTTCAGATTCACACCCAAGAACAAACATGCGATAATAACCACAGAAAGGTTGCAAGAATTAGACACAAGAAATAAACAAAATTTCAAACCCAATTGCAAAGTCTCGAAGTAGAAGTTAAAGAGGAAGAAAACCCCTACCTTTGCGATACTCTGAACTATTAATGGTTGCATAGAAAGAAATTGAATCCGCGATCGGGACCCTTTGTGATCGTGTTGGTTAGATAGAAACAGTGACGGACTTTAAGAAGAGGATATCGGAAATAACAAGGGAAGGGAGGCTTGTCTCTGTAGATTTAGTTTTAAAAAGAAAAAGGACCAGCATACCCTTAGCTAATCGCATGTTAGTCACATGTCATCCGTGCTAATGATTCTATCGAATTTCCATTGCCTTTGTTAAACAAGCACCCTAATATTTTTAAGGGACAACCTAATTATAAAAAAAAAAGATTTGAAACCACTCATCAGGGATATACACATCCTACGTTAGGATCGCACACGCACTCTATACAGCTCTAACATTCCACTAAAATGGGTTGAGGTCCGTTTCAGAGTCGAGTAGAGATTTTTAGTAGTGTTACAACAAAACAGCGTCGAAGAAGTGTGGATGCCCGTTCATGATTTATTTCAAAAGGCATCACGAAACTGCTCGATGAAGATTGAATAGTATTCCGGACGGTCGTCACAACCATCCTCCACCTACAAGTTTGTATGGACACCCTGCATATGCCCGGTTAAAACCGCATCAAATGGAGAAGGTTTGGCAGATGAAGGGTTTTAGGCCTCTTAAGATCCTAAATTTCATAAGAGCGGAAGATAAGGATCGCTTGTCTACCATTTCCACAATCTACGATTCCAAAGCAATGATCAAGAGAACCGAATGGGATGGTAGATTAATTATGCAACAATCTGAGCGGTTAGCAGAAAAACTTAACTACGCCATGCAAACAAAAGTTGGTCAGGGAGAGAAAGTGACTCATATTTTTCTTGCGCACTCAAGGATGGTGGATTTGTCTCAGGGTTTTTATCAGGTTCTATTCATAGATGCCACTTACAAGACAAACAGGTATAACATGCCCATGTTGAACGTCGCCAGTCATACTTCGGATAAACAATCATTCACCGTGGCATGGTGCTTTATGGAAAAAGAAGAAATAGAGGATTATGTTTGTGCGTTGGAGAAAGTGAGCTAGGTTGATTTACCGTGGCAAAGAGACACCGCATGTTATATTTACGGATAGGGATTTTGCAGTTATGATTGACGTCCGTCATGTTTTTCCACTAGCTCAACATTTTCTTTGTACGTGGAACATCCAAACCAATCTTATTTCTAACTGCAAGAATCAAATCCAAAAGATCCATACTAACAAGGATAATCAACGTTCGAAGGAGGAAGACGAGCATTTGAGTCAACTCTCTAAAAAGGAGCGAGCGGAAGAGAAAAGGAAAGAAAAGGAAAAATACGATGAAGAGGGGGATCTATGACAAGATTTTTGCAAAGATTGGGACCATTTGGTTCATTCGATGACCGAGGTTAAGTATTATGATAACTTGCATAAGTTTATTGATGATTGGAGCACGAATCATAAGAAGGTTGTCGAGTATTTCCTAAATACATGGTTGAATCCTTGGAAGAAAAAGTTTGTTTATGCATGGACCAATAGATACAAGCACTTCAAAAATGAGTCTACAAGTATTACAGAGCAGTCTCATGGACGTTTGAAAAAAATTATGGAAGAGAATAATGGTGGGGTAGTTATGGTACAGGAAGCTATTCACGAGCACGCAGAGAATGATCTAAGAAAAATAGAGGAGCAGATGGAGATAAGTAAATACCGTTTTCTGATGCAATACATTGAAGACAATTTTTTTTATGGGGGGTAGAACACCATGCATCATGGTGGGAAATAATCCATATGATGGAAGAACTTCTAAAGTTTAGAGCTAAAGCGGCCGCTGGAAAGGTAATGAAGTGTAATTGTACAACCGAGATATGGCTCGGCCTCCCGTGTAAACATAAACTTGGTGGATACAAAGATATCATTCCTCTTGGAGATATCGATCCATTCTGGCAGAAACTTTCAATCACCCCAAATCCCACAGGAGACGCTTAGCAAGAATTCAGAGACTTGGAGATTGGAAAGTACATCAACGAAAAATACCGAAAAATGAATTGTACAGGAAGACAAATATTGGTTTCTAACTTGTGGCCGACGGCCCGTAAGAGATTGGGGGTAGAAGAAGAGCCAATAAAACAAAAACCACTTGGGCGTCCGTCAACTAAAATGCCATTTAGAGAAACTGTGAATGGGGACAAGAGCTGCACAAGTGACCCATCACGTCATGAGTATGTCCAGGAGAAATATACGGAGTATGAGAACTCTTTCCTTCCCAAGAAAAGGGGTCGGCCAAAAAACCAATTAGTCACCCAAAGTCATATACAAGTGAAAGAAAATGAGGATATGGATGTTGTTGAGTGTAGGGTCGGTACCCAGCAAAGCCAAACGAGCGGAATGGTGACGATAAGAGGAAAGGGTTATCCGTGCACCCCTAGAGATTCCCAAGGAAGACCACATCGTGTTGCTTACACTTTGTATAAAGAGTATACCGAACAACTTCCTTACGTTATCTTGGATCACCTTATATCCACCGACGACGTTGACGGCGATGGCAATTGTGGTTACCATGTTGCAACAGAACAATTAGAGCATTGGGATGAAGCGGGCAAACTAAAACTTACCCAAATCGAATATGTAAGAAAGATAATGGCCGCTAAACTCATTGAGGACAAGCAACTCTATCTAACAATGACCATGGAAGGAGATTCAAAAGACAAAGAAATGAAGTTCAAGGAGTTGGTTTCCAACGTGAAATGGCGAAAGGGGTCAAAGACGGACGGTTATAAGTTTTGGATGCAAATGTCTTTTGGTGCCCAACTTTTAGCGGACACATTCACTTGTGTAGTTCATGTGTTCAGCAAAGGGTTCCCCGGAGGCTCTTGTACGTACGTACCCTCAAGAATTAGATGTGAGCCGGCGCTATAGGAAAGAAGAATTATAATGGCACATGTCAACATGAACCATTACATAGGCTTGAAGATAACAGAGGAATGTCCTTTGTCACGGGTGGGATATGGTGACTGGGGAGAGTTCACTAAGGAGTGGACAAACCAGTACGAGTACGTCATGAACTTTTGGAATACTTTGGACCCAATGTCGGATTACGTTGACATGGTTGATGAAATGAAAGAATGGAGGAGTGTTTAATGGTTTGAACATGTTTATTTTGAACTTTGTATTTTGAAGCATACTTTTGGATGATGGTTTTATCTAAAACATGTACGTTTCTATTTTGAAGAATGCTTAGTGAATACAATGTCATTTATCTTTCCCCACAAATGTGTTTCGGTGTTATGTTTTTGTTTTTTGACCAACCGTCGTTAACTTTTAACGGCTAACGCGTAACGACCCAAACCTGCCATTATCAATTCAGTTGGAGTCGTTACACCCGATACCAATAAAATGTAACGACTCTAAGGGTCCATATAAGTTCATCTCCTGTATGTTTTTGTCACTTAAGGTCGTTGACTATTTAATCAAACGAATAACGACCCAAACTTGGTATTATATTTTCAGTTAGAGTCGTTACTATGGATACCCATAAATATTAACGACCCTAAGGGTCTATATAAGCTCATCTCCTGGATGTTTTTGTCACCTAGGGTCGTCCTCGTTTTAATCATAGAATTAACGACCCCAAACTACCAATTATATTCTTATCAAGGGTCGTTATTGTTGAGACACAAATAACTAACGACTATAAGGGTCCACATAAGTTCATCTCTTGGATGTTCTTTTCACTTAGGGTCGTCAACTATTTAATTATACAATTAACGACCTAAACCACCCTTTATTTTCTCACTAAGATTCGTTATTGTTGGAACCCAAATACCATGACGACTCTAATGGTCCGTGTAAGTTACACTCCTGGATGTTTTTGTCATTTGGGGTCGTTAATGGGATATAATATAATGTAACGACTCTTCGATTTTTTTTGTCCTCAACGACTATTTATGAATACACTTTTCCCAAAAAATTGAGCCGTTGGGATATTTTGTATATAAAGAATCGATCACGAGGTAGGAAATACAACCGAAAACAATCAAAGTAAATCATTTTTTCAATGTCAGGTCCATCATCAACTACCAATTCAATTGAAAACATACTTAGAAGATGCAAGCGACCAACCAAATCGATATTGGCAATGGAAGAAAAGATACGCAAAAGAAGCATGTGACCTACTAAAAAACCATAAACTTACACGCCGTATCCTACGAAGGAAGAAGAAGAGATGCTCGAGGCCACAAAACGAGGCAAAGAACAAGCCCATCTCCGAGAAATATTCAAGCAAGTCGACGAAGAGACGGAATGGGTTAAAAATTATTACATCATCAAGGATCTTCCCGAAGAACATCAACATGAGAGTATATTTTGGAGTCAAGTTGGTTGGAGTCCTTTCGTTAATTACAACAAGAAACTACGCTATGATTATGAGCCGTCACACATTCGTGATAGGACGATTCACGTTATGAGATTGGGCACCAAGTACAACGAGTTTCTCGCGAGACACAAATGGGATAGGCGTGCGGCCCAGATTGCATATACCAAATGGAGAGGGGAGTCATTTTATCACATCGAAGCCGCAGTGGTGATTTAATCACGTAATAACATGTAATTTGTTGAGTAACATTTATGTTAGACTTGATGTATTGAGTAAATGGTGTTTCTTTTTATCCAACAAGCTTGTTGTGGATTTAAAAAAATCCGACCGTTGAACTACCCCTTCTATAAAATACACACCCACTCCTCTTGAGAAAATTGCCCAAATCATTACATTTTCTACCAAAATACTTAAAATTTTAGTGGTAGTGGCGGAATGGAAACCGTATGAAGATTTGTGTCTCGTTAAATCATTTGCTGATACGTTTCGTGAACGTCAGAATGAAATTTATTACATGTTTTGGAAGAGAGTGAAATAGTTCTTTAATGGGCGAACCGGGAATCCCAATAACCGCATGTGGGGAGACTTGGCTTTTCGATTCAACTACATGAAAAGTTCAATGCGAGAGTATGCTAAAGTTAGGAATATGGTATAAAAACATCATCCACAAGCTCCTCTTAGGGAAAAGTAAGTAAGACGATAATATTCATTGTTAAAAGTTCGCATCGTTAAAATTTAGCATACTAAAGCTTAAGAATTCGTTGAATTTCAGTTGGAACGCTTCAATGGGCTATGGAGAATTCGTAACGGGGAAACTAAGTTCATTCACCACAAAGAATATACCACGTTGTACCAACGTGTTAGGAGGTTCATCGACGAACATTTGATATGTCAAATTCTAGAATACCCATATTAACTCTTATGTAATACGATATTAATGTAATGTTATTTTATTTATCAAATCAAAGTCCATTCTCGTTCCAATATTATAGTTTCAAAAATGGGTCGTCCACCTATATAATATACCTAATAACGACTATGTCCATAATATTAACAGATAACGTTTCTCTCTTAAAGAGTCGCGTCATTTTAATAAGAACACTACTGACGACTCGAGGATGGAGTCGTTAAGTAGCTACATGATAAACTTAACGACTCTACAATTGGAAATTTGGTTCTCTCATGGATGTTTGTGTAACTCAGGGTCGTCAATTATTACCATATAAACTGAAACGACTCTATATGCCTAAAAGTGGTATTCCCATGATTTAATACACAGATAGAGTCGTTACTTTTGTATATGTTCAACTTAACGACTCTACAATAGAAAATTTGGTTCATCTCCTGGATGTTTTTGTAACTTAGGATTGTCACTGCTTTGCGTTTAACTAATAACGACTCTAGCTACGAAAATAAACCGAGTTTTCTGTTTTAATTTCTCTAAGGGTCGTTAATCTGTTATATCGATATCATAACGATTCTAAGAGAGTAATATTTGTTTGATCTTCTGGATGTTTTGGTTCAATAGTATCGTCACTGATTTCTATATAAGTAGTGACGACTCTATTGTTAAAAAACAAATGCAGATTCTGGATAATTTTTAGTAAGGGACGTTAGTATTTTATACGAAACTTATGACGACTCTTGATATGTTTCAACTAATTGGTTAACAGTCGTCATCCTACAGTATAAAAAGATGACGAAACCTATGGTGGATCATTTGTTTAAGTCTTATTATTTGAAAACATTAACACTAATTTAAAAAAAAAAAACTACTAACATATAAAATAAAGTGGTAGTGTGTTAACAAACGGAGTTTAACAAGCAGTAGATAGTTGTATCAAACAATAATCGAACAAACAAACTTAAGTTCAAGTCTACAATAACTAAAGGTCTTCCATGACTACATTATAAGAACATCTCCTCACTCAAGCATACGACCTCTACCTCGGCCTCGACCTCCACCTCGGTTTCGACTTCCACCTCGGCCTCCCTGACTTCCCTGAATTCCTTCACCAGTTTATGTCCGGATTCTCTTACGACGGCTTTGACTTTCACTAGCTCTTAGGGAATCAACATCTTCTCCTTCCTCCGGGTTTTCCTCACCTTGGCTTCCTCCACCTTGGCTTGCTTCACCCTGTTGAGCACGTTGTTGATTCATTTGTTCTCGGGTTTTCCTGAGCCTCTTACTTTGCTTTTCCAATTCAGCGAACATTTTCTTTGCTTGTGGATTTTCAATGTGACTGCAATAATCAGCGTACTTACGATGTCGCTCAGGTTCTATCACTTCTCCTTTGTCGTCCGAACAAAAAAATTCCTTGATAAAAATCTTCATTCGTTCCCTTTATTTGCATTCAAATACCAATTCTTATTAAATAACTTATATTTGTATGTTTATGAATAACACAATACCAAAAATAAATACTTACCACAAGCTTAAGAATGGTGGAATCATCTCTGGTATCAGATGTAGAAGCCGATGAAGATTCCTTGTTTCTCCTTCGAGTGCCAGGAGGATCTATCCGGATGACCCGAGGGTGAGAGAAGCGTTCATACCATTCCAAGTAATCTTCTGTGGACTCGTGACCTTCATTCACATGCTCCCAAAAAGAGACGTCTATCTTGCTATCATGCTTATGCATATCATCCCAATGCTTGGTCTTAGGTTCAGGTTCGTAGACAACCACTAATTCCGAGTCGTCAGACTCACATTTGTCTAACTTGTGCTTGAATTACGGTTCATAATCCGGTACGGGTGAATCTTGAATATACCCAAGATGACACGTGATTCTCATCGGATTATATATTGAAAAGTCGTAAGGGTAAAACAGATGGCCAGTGTATTACACAACATCTTCCATTGCGCTCACTCGATCGTTCTTATAAGGATCAAAGATTACCTCTTCAGCTGTGATGTTATCCAATTTTTGGCGCATATCTAACAAAGCATCCTTTTGTTCCTTATCCTGACAGCAGTGTACAAGTATCGAGTCCCTCTTGGTTTAGTTTTGTTCCATTTTGGGTTGATTTTGACGTCGGAATTATCTTTGATCAATGAAGGGAAACGATCGTAAATCCACACATATATTGACACCAAATAAAATAAAATAAAACAATATGATATGTATAAAAATATTCAAAGAATAAATAAACATAAATAAAGTAGACAACTTTGTTCAATCCAATTACCTAAAGTAGAGCCGTATTCCCATGAATTTGAGAACATCGTTCCCGAGATGCAGTTGATAACTGACAATTCAAATGTGCTACCATGGCAGTCCCCCAAGAGTAGTTGTTGACATCTTCCAAAGGATCCAAAGGTTGAAGAAGGTTGACACTCACCCGGTTACCTTTACTGTCGGGAAATATAACCGACCCAAGTGTGTACAAAAAATACCCAGACGCCGCATAACGACATTGCATATCGGAGAGACCTTCAACTTTCTCTCTGATTAGTGTTCCAGCAAACATCTCCCTAATATGAATGAGTTTGAACTCTTTCTTCGGGTATTTCTTTCCCTTCACAAAAAGGTCATATGTGGTCTCTTTGATCCCAGCCAAACAATCTCTCGGTGAATCCATAAATTTCTTCCCAACTAAGCCTTTTCTTGAACTTGTCATTGGTGGATTTTCCTTCGAACGGCAGCCCTAATATCTGATCTGCATCATCGGGTGTCAATGCCATCTCTCCAAAAGGGAATTGGAAGGTATGGGTTTCTCCGTAAAACCTCTCACTGAAACTTGATATTGCAACCTTGTCATATGCAATCACAGAGCTCACAATGGCATACAAAGCACAGTTTTCAATAATCTCCTTGACTCGTTCACATTCATCCTTTAGATCCCACAAGGACATTTTCGCATAAAAAGATTGCCGCCTGAAAAGACGTACGACATTCTTATGATCCTACAAAAGAAAAAACAAGTAAATGTAAAAAAATAATTAAAGTTAACATCAACAAATCAAATATTAAAGCAAAGTTGAGATTTTTACGATTGTTTCGTAGATGGTACGAGCCCAGCTGCCCTTATATCCAAATAGAACTTCGCAGCCATCTCTAGGTTCTCCTCTCGCTTTACCACCACGAAGAGGTTCCAGTAGCAAATGTATGGCGGGAATGTGTCTCGTGATCTTTGTAACTGGCTTTCCATCCTTACATCTCGTCGGTTTCACCTGATCTTCCACTATCTCCTCATCATCACCACCAATACCCTTACCATCATTACCTTCATCATCCTCTTTCTCCTCCTCCTCCTCCTCATCATCATCATCATAAATACCCTTACTAGCATTACCTTCATCATCCTCCTCCTCATCATCACCATCATCATCACCACCACCACCACTAAGGCCAGAACTACCATTAAAACCACCATTACCATCGTCATCATCATCATGAATCTCCTTTTGTTCCATAATTTCTTCCTCATCGCTTCCGGAAGCAGATACAACAAGGGTGGAAGAAGGTGACGAATCTGACGAATCATTATTTGGGTCTCTTGGTTGGTCAATACACAACAGTACCTCATTCGGCTTTTTTCCTCGGTATGGACCGACATTTAAGTATCTGGTGTGCTGGGGAGGTTTGGAAGGAGGAGTGGGCATGTGTTTATTGTCTTTCTTTTTACTACAATGGTAACATACACAAAAAGGGAACAAATAAGTTGAGTATTCCATGCTATCAAAACAAGGGTCGTCACCTTATTCCTTAAAACACAAACGACTCCTATAGAACTTATGACGACTCTAACAAATAATGTGACAACCCTATCAGTATTTTGGGCAGTGAGCATTTTTGTTCTGCAACTAGGGTCGTCATCTAAGGGTAACGACTCTAATCTACACCAATAGAGTACAATGACGACTCCAATATATCTATTGACGACGCTTCCAATTTTTAAGACAGAGAGACTGTTCTTAGCAGCATTAGGGTCGTCAGTGATTCAATTACAGGGATAACAACCCAAATCTAGGGAAAAAATTAGTAGTAGCAGAATTAGGGTCGTTACCTGAAACATCATACAACGTAACGATTTTTCATAAAGTATACATGCATAAGAAGAATCGTTAAGGAATATGAAAATACAGAGTAACGACCCATTCACGGTAACTGAAAAAATTCGGTTTCAAACTCAATTTCACAATCAAAACACAAGAAAAAATCGAAACAAAAGTGGGTTTTAGTCACTTACTTTCTAATCGGCGCCATTTCCTCTTCTAATTCTTCCCGACTTGTTACTGCGGTCTTGGTTTTGAGATTAATCTTCAATTTAGGTTTCTCTACCAATTTAGGGTTAGCAAACTTTCCTTTGTACTCATTGGTTCGAGTCATGTTTGTAGAAGAAGTTAATCATTGATTAAAGTTTTTCGTATCGACGAGGAATCGACGAAGAAAAAAAAATTGGGTCGTCAATGAAATAGAGGAAGAGAGAAATCGGGAGAGAAACGGAAGGGGAGGGGAGGAGTTTTTGATTTTGTTTTAGAAAATGAATTGGGGCCTTATGTTTAGGGTTAATAGGTTTTTGATTTTGTAGTAAGGGTAGAATGGTAATTTCACCACCTTTTGGAACCCCCTAAAAATTTTGACGTGGGTATAAATTGGTCGGGCCAGTAATTATTTTTTGGGACCCCCAATTAACGAGGCAAATTAAGTGGGGTGTACTAAAATTATAATAAGACAACAAAATTTCATATAGGAAAAATCAGTTTTTACCTTGGCTTGGTACACCCCCACCAATCCGGACACCCCATTAGCAGCCTTGCATAATGCCAAAGTAAATTTTTGCAGTCCGAGCATGTATCTATTACTTTGTCATGGCGGCCTAGGATTTGGCCAAGCATCTAGATGGCAAGGCTGTATGGTACACTACACGTACATGTGAAATGCTTGGTGTCAGAGCTAAATTCAAATGATAGCTACAAACAAAACAAGGCCAGTGACTCGTAATATTCTTTTTTCTTTCACTTATTTTTGATGCTAAGAGAATCACATAGACATGGTCTTGCTTCAAAAAAAACGACAGTCATTGGTAAAACGAAAATCTACAGGATTATTAAGAAACATACTACTCCGAAAATGGACTGTAAATTGAATTTTAGTTTGAAAAGTTCATCAATTCAAAGATAACACCTCCGTTACACTGTCACTCTTCCATTTCTATCCTTGAGATTCCTCTTATATCCTTTTAACTAGTCATGAAAAGAATGAGAAATTTGGTGATAGTGAGAATAGCCCACCATCTCCATTGCATAAAGGCAATGACTTCCACCACCAAAATTAAGTTCATGAAATGGATATCCCAACTCAATCCAAATTTATCTCATGATTCGAGGCAACCGGATCTTAGCCTCTAACAAGACAGAGTCACCAAAGCCAAGCATGTTGCTTTGCTCGAAACTCTTTATTTGATTTTATTATTATTCAAAAAAAAGTAAAAATTATAAGAGGCACCTTACATATAAAAGCTCAGATAGCTAGAAAGAAAGAATGAGGATTTACCAACCACGATGCAAGGACTTTCAAATTCAAGGATAGCTAAAAAGAAATAATGAGGAATTTCCCAACCAAGATGGGAAATACGGGCCGGCAAATGTAAAAAGACTGTTTGGTAATTGCCCTCAATGCGTTGGAATACAGCTATTGACACACAACATTTCGGACGCATTGCTTCTGGCTGTGTTGTTATGGCTGTCGTTGAGCGCCATTAGCTGCAGGGAGATAGGCGTGCGCTGCAAAACATCAACCAAGCAAAAATTAGTAAAACGTAAACCATTTTCTGTAAATGAGATTATCTACATAAGAAAGGTTCAGTAGCATTGTCTAAACAAGACTAACCCATTAGAAACACGATGAGAATAAAAATCAAGGAAATGCACAAAGAGATGGTTGAAGAATATGCAAAAAATAAGGACAAGTTTAGTAGTAACCTCGAAACCAAAAACCAGAGTAAAGTTTTCCATGCCATGCCATGGCATTTCTTTTTAGCAGCAATCAACCCTGTGAAGTGAAACCGTGTAAAACAAACAAAGAAACAAAAGAACTTATATGAAACTCGTAAAATCAAAAAGGAATTAGGTCAAACAACAAAGTGGATGAAAACATATCAGTGAATGCCAATGAAAAATAACCTCAGCCGTAGTAAGCAAATTATTAGAGAATATATTATACTGTCTTACTTATTTTTATTAAGGAGAATATCTCCTGTCATAATTATTGTAATGAGGAGATTATCTCCGCCATAATTTTGGTATTCCCAAAAGGGATACTATTCTTTTATAATAAGAATTCTGGTGAATAGAAATCACTAAGGAAGTTATCATCAAATCCAAGATGGTATCAGAGCGATACAAGGCTCGTCTAGTTGCTAATGGTAAATCTCAACAGGTTGAGGTTGACTGTTTTGAAACGTTTAGTCCGGTTGTCAAACCATCTACTATTCGTACCGCTCTTACTATTGCTACTTCGCGTTCTTGGCCCATACATCAGCTAGATGTCAAGAATGCGTTTCTTCATGGTGACTTGACCGAGACAGTATATATGCATCAGCCTCCGGGGTTTGTTGATCCTGATCAACCTGATTACGTATGTCGACTACGTAGGTCACTCTATGGTCTTAAGCAGGCTCCACGGGCGTGGTTTCAGAGGTTTGCCAAGTTTATCACTAATTGTGGTTTTCGTGCTAGTGTGTGTGATCCCTCCCTCTTCGTTTATCAATCAGGTTCCGAGACGGCATACCTATTATTATATGTTGATGATATTATTTTAACTGCCTCTACTGATGCTCTCCTATGCCGCTTCATTGATTTGATGAAAATGGAATTTGCTATGTCTGACCTTGGCCCGTTACATCATTTTTTGGGTATTACTGTTACTCGTTCATCCTCAGGGCTATTTTTGTCTCAGTCGTTATATGCACATGACATCATTGCACGTGCGTCCATGACAACATGCAATCCAGTGGCTACTCCGGTCGACACCAATGCCAAGCTCAGTGCTACCTCTGGCCCTGCTATCACGGACCCCACTTTGAATAGAAGCCTAGCCGGTGCTTTGCAGTACCTCACTTTCACACGACCAGATATATCCTATGCAGTCCAGCAGGTATGTTTATTCATGCATGATCCTCGAGAGCCTCACATGCAGGCCCTTAAGAGGATTATTCGCTATCTTCAGGGCACAATTGATAACGAATTATTTCTCTTGGTCTCCGCTATCTCTGGCTGAACAGCATACTCTGATGCTGATTGGGCGGGTTGTCCTGATTCACATCGTTCGACTTCTGGCTTTTGTGTTTTTCTTGGAGACAACCTCATCTCCTGGTCATCAAAACGTCAAGAAACAGTTTCTCGATCCAGTGCTGAAGCAGAATACCGGGGGGTAGCAAACGTTGTTGCTGAAACAACATGGATTCGCAACCTTCTTCCAGAGCTCCATCTACCTTAACGACGTGCTACTATCGTGTATTGTGATAATGTAAGTGCGATATATATGTCTGGAGATCCTGTTCAACATCAGCGCACTAAACATGTGGAGATTGACATACACTTTGTTCGTGAACGCGTTCGTATTGGTGATATTCATGTCTTGCACGTCCCGTCTGAAAACCAGTATGCTGACATCTTCACCAAGGGCCTTCCACGACAGCTATTTGTTCGTTTTCGTTCTAGTCTTAGCGTTTGCTCCTCTCCCGCTCAGACTAAGGGGGTGTATTAGAGAATATATTATACTGCCTTACTTATTTTTATTAAGGAGAATATCTCCTGTCATAATTATTGTAATGAGGAGATTATCTCCGTCATAACTTTGGTATTCCCAAAAGGGATACTATTGTTTTATAATAAGAATCCTGGTGAATAGAAATCACTAAGGAAGTTATCATCAAATCCAAGACAAATATTCATCTGTCTAGCATCATTAACAACAACCTGAAACGACACAGAGAAAAACATGAAAGCGCATCCGAGAAAACAGAAAGGAGCAGACACAAAATATAAACGCTAATGACTTGTACTCCCTCCGTCTCTTGTTATTCATGTTAAAATTGTGTCCCTCTTGTTATTCATGTTTATATTAGAGAATATATTTTTATTAAGGAGAATATTCTCCTTAATAAAAATAAGTAAGGCAGTATAATATATTCTCTAATAGTTTACATGATTAGAAAGAGGAGGCTCAGATTCGCGTCTAGTCTGTCGGACAGGGACAGGTATCTAGCTCCTCCGATATGGCTGCAGAACTGGTTGCTCAAATGAAGGAAGAATGGGGAATCACCCCCATTCAACTTTCAAAAGAGCCGTCCAGGAGTTCCCCACCTTGATTGAGGGAGAAAGATTCGCCAGAAGTCTGGAACCTTACTTTATACAAATCATTATCATTGCCTCATTTGAGAAAAAAAGAAGGCTTACAATGTGATATCCCGGTCTAAGCATATATGAGAAAAAAAGAAGGCTCAGATTTGCGTTTATAGTCTGTCAGATATCTGGTTGCTCAAATGAAGGAAGAATGGAGAATCACCTCCATCTAACTTTCAAAAGAACCATCCAGGACTTACCCCCCCCATGATTGACGGAGAAAGATTTATCCAAAGTCTGAAACTTATTTTATACAAATCATCACTACCTCGTTAAAGATTAAAAAAGAATGTTCACAAATTCAAACGTGCAAGAATGTTTCTGGATTCTTGTTTGTCAAATCATAAACAACATAAATTTTGGACACGATAGAAAGCACAGAACAACATATACTAGTAGCACTAGCAAGTTTAGAGAACAACAACATTAAAGCGGAGGCTCAGTTTGCATTTATTCGGTCAGACAGGGATAGGTATCTATCTCCTCCAATATGGCTCGGTTTCTCAATGAAAGAAGAATGGGGAATCACCCCCAATCAATTTTCAAAAGAGCGTTCCAAGAGTTGCCCCATTTGATTGAAGGAGAAAGATTTATAACAAGTCTGAAACCTTATTTATACAAATCATCATCAGTGCCTAAGGATAGTACGCTGTATACTATGAGCAGCTTAAGTCTAGAGAACAACAACATTTAGGAGGATGCTCAGATTCGCATTTATAGTCTGTCAGATAGGGATAGTTATCTATCTCCTCCAACATGGCGGCAGAAACTGGTTGCTCAAATGAAGGAAGAAAAGAGAATCACCTCTATTCAACTTTTGAGAAGAACCATCCAGATGTTACCTCCCATGGTTGACGGGGAAACATTTATCCAAAGTCTGAAGCCTTATTTTATACAAATCGTCACTGCCTCAACTGGAGGAAAAATAAGAAAGAATGCTTTCACTTTGAAATTCCGGTCCTAGATAGTTTTATGAGAAACAATTCTTGTTGTTATATATATGAAAGAAAACAAAGAACGAAATATACTACTAGCAGAAAAAGTCAACATCATTAAAGAGGAGGCTCAGTTTGCGTTTATTCTGTCAGACAGGGATAGATCTCTGTCAACCAATATGGCAGCAGACTCATCTTCTCAAATGAAGGAAAAATGGGGAATCACCCCCATTCAACTTTCAAAAAAGCGTTCCGGGAATTACCCCCACATGACTGAAGGAAAAATGGGGAATCACCCCCATTCAACTTTCAAAAAAGCGTTCCGGGAATTACCCCCACATGACTGAAGGAGAAAGATTTATCAAAAGTCTGGAACCTTATTTCATATTAATCATCACTACCTCATTTGGGAAAAAAGAAGAAGAATGCTCCAAATTTGATATTCTAGATAACTCTATGCGAAAGAATGCTTGCTGATGTATATATGAAAGGAAGCATAGAAAGAAATATACTACTAGCACCATAAGTCTAGAGACCAACGACACTAAAGAGGAGGCTCAGTTTGCATTTATTCTGTCAGACAGGGATAGGTACATGTCTCCTCCAATATGGCAGCAGACTCGGTTTCTCAGATGAAGGAAGAATAGGGAATCACCCCCATTCAACTTTCAAAAGAGCGTTCCAAGAGTTACCTCCCACGATTGAAGGAGAAAGATTTATCGGAAGTCTGGAACCTTCTTTTATATAAACCATCACTGCCTCATTTGAAAAAGAAAAAGAAAAAAAAGAATGCTTACAATACAATTCTAGTTTTAGATAGCTCTACGCGAAAATTGCTTGCTGATGTATATGTATGAAAGAAAGCATATAACGAAATATATTGATAGCAACATAAGTCTAGACAACAACAACATTAAAGAAGAGGCTCAGTTTGCGTCTATTCTGTCAGATAGGGATAGCTATCTATCTCCTCCAATATGGCTGCAGAAACTGGTTGCTCAAATGAAGGATGGATGGAGAATCACCTCCATTAATTTATCAAAAGAACCATCCAGGTGCTACCTCCCATGATTGTCAGAGAAAGATTTATCCAAATGTCTGAAACAGGTTTGGATTTAGTCTATCAGATAGGGATAGGTATCCATCTCCTCTAATACGGCGGCAAAAAGTGGTTGCTCAAATGAAAGATGGATGGAGAATCACCTCCATTCAACTTTCAAAAGAACCATCCAGGAGATACCTCCCATGATCGGCGCAGAAAAGAATTATCCAAAGTCTGAAAGCTTATATTTCATATAAATCATCACTGCCTCTTTAAAGATTAAAAAAAATGTTTACAATTTCAAATGCGCAAGAATGTTGCTGGATTTTTGTTTGTGAAAATATAAACAACATAAATTTTTGGACATATGAGAGAAAGCAAAGAACGAAATATACTAGTAGAAGCATAAAGTTTAATGAGTTGAACGAAATATAGAGTAAAAGGAAGAAAACAAAGAGAAAGAAAAGGTCACTTAGCTGTGTTCCAGTATATATCTTGAAGCTTCTCTGATGAGGGAGACTCTCCATTTAGCACACATCTTTGCACCTCTCCGTCTTTAGAACTTTGCCGTCTTCCTTTGCACCTCTTAGTTGTGTAACTGAGTGGTGGTCTGCCTTTGCCGTCTTCCTTTGCACCTCTCAGTTGCGTAACTGAGTGGTGGTCTGCCTTTCCTTTGCACCTCTCAGTCGCGTAACTGAGTGGTGGTCTGCCTTTGCCGTCTTCCTTTGGACCTCTCAGTTGCGTAACTGAGTGGTGGTCTGCCTTTGCTGTCCTCCTTTGCACCTCTCAGTTGCTTAACTGAGTGGTGGCCTTCCATTGGTGTCTTCCTTTGCACCTCTGACTCTCAGAACTGAGCGGTGGTCTGCATTTGATCGGATGGCCATCTGTGAACAAACATAAGCAAAGATTAAGACAAATCGGATGATGGACTGACATTAGTCCATATACTAGTCTAAGTCAATGCAGAAGAAGAAAATGAGGCAAAAGTACAACCGGCAACTCTTCTCTTTCCCCTTCTCCAAAATCAACTTTGTAACAATACTGATTTTTAGTTGACAGGAACATCCGCTTGTGGTTATGATCAAATGCAGGTCTTTGGACACCCTTGTCCAAGCATATTAATCCCACTCATAAATCAGGTGCAAGCATACTCCTTGTGCTCATCTAGCATCAACGAAGAACTCTTTACAAACACAAGACCGTGGTGTATCGGTTTTCCCCTAACTTGTGCTTATTTCTTCAGCCTTTCAATAAGCTTTCTTCTAGATAAGAATTGGCCATCCAATTCTTCTTTTATGACATCACAATGCCACAAAAATGCTGGTTCGCAACCAGACTTTGCATTACCACCAAGGTACATGCATTCAAGAGAGATAATTTTAATCTTCCACCAACTGGCTACGATGAAAACACCTTCAATCTATCACATAGACATGTTCTTCATCTACTTTGCCGCTGCAAAGGCCAACATCATCTTTGCATTCAGGAATTTCCCCTAAAATTCCCATTACTTCTTGTAATGTACTCGCTACTGATAACACCACAAAGATATGCATTCCAAATGCGTAATCTTTGCATACTTGTGAGAACACATGGACTTTAAACACCTGACTTGCACCATAGAAGTCATCATACTCCATAGTTTTGTCATGCCATCACTTGAAAAACCCGGTTTTCAATGATTCTTGCATGTTCGTCTAACACTTTGGGCAAGAATTTTGACACCTTTGTCATAAACGTTCATGGCCTACTGCTACTTCAAGCTTAAAGTTCATTCCAATTGATCTTTCCACACAAGACCAACTTCTTCTAGTCTCCATACTAGTGAAACCCAAACAATTCTTCACTGAATTTGACAAACAAATGACACCAACTTGAGTAAAAGAGAGAAAAATCAGCAACTGTGTCCCCTAACCTCGCTCTGATACCGGCTGTCACATGCCCATTTAGTCGCCTGAAATTTTCATGGGACTTGACCGACAATGATTTTGGTTCAGTGAATCATCTTCGCCCACAATCACTCAACCTTGCATACTTGCATCAAAGTACGCGTCTGCCTTCACTCATAAGGCCTTGCACAACGGAAGTCTTTTCTTCTTTCTCTCTAACTCTTCGTGCCCCCATAAGCATAAGAGATTCTTCCATGTACTTAACCAATTCTCACACAACATCAGCAACATAATGAACACAAAGATTACTGCAACAAACCCATTTTGTTGCACTAAAGGAAGATTACAAAACTCGTCCAACTCATGTACCAAAACAGGCCATTCACCCTCTTGGTGAATGCCTAAAACACTCTCTACGTTAGTGGTTCTTCTCTCAAACGAACAACACTAAACTTATTGATCCCTAAGCTATTTATACAAGCTAATTATCAGGCCAAACTTCTGTGCCTTGGACAGCCAAGTGTCCAAGTAGTTTCCATAACCGCCACTTTCAACTGCCACCTTTTGAGTTGTCAAGCCAACAGGTGCCACACTTGTTCTTGGTGGCTATGAATACTCTAGTATGGTTATAAACACACTTTATAACCGTTCCATCTTGTATCACTTCATTGGCATGCTCGCAAAGCCATACACCAACTCCTAATCGTCACTTGAGCCGTATTGTACACTTGTTGTGCCATACTGGATTCTTTCTTGCACCAATGTTCAGCCATCTTGGCCGTGCATGCTTATCATTCCAAACTCATGCACGAACAATCCTTATGCTTCAAACA
Source organism: Papaver somniferum (assembly GCF_003573695.1). NCBI lineage: Eukaryota > Viridiplantae > Streptophyta > Magnoliopsida > Ranunculales > Papaveraceae > Papaver > Papaver somniferum. Next base: position 125,584,816 of record NC_039368.1, on the reverse strand, counting down.
TCGAGGCCATCTCCTTAAGATCACTCTAGTTACTCATGCGTCATATATGCTCCACTTCGCCAATTAGCTTGACAACGGAAATGCAACTCTTGCATTACCAACTTGTTTGCATTGTTCAAGCTTTGGCCATCCTTGAACTAATGCATAGACTAATCCTTAGTATATTATACATGCTTGCATCATCCTTGAGTTTGGGCCAACTCAATTCCACGGACATGCCAACATGCCGCATGCCAGCATGCCAACATGCCAACTTGCATGTTGCATGTTGCATCTTGCAACTTTGGCTTTGTCTTGACTTCTACTTAATGAAGATTCATTGTGTCGGCCAATAGCTTCATTACTTATCCAAATGCATTTACAATATAGTGCCACCCTTGCACTTTATAGGCCCTGCGGGGTTGTGCCATTCTAAGCACTTGACAGTCCACGCAGTGTCCCGCCATCCTGGCTGCACACTGACTTGGCCTGCAACTCTGTAACGCGTAATCATTATGTGCCACTTGCATGACCGTAACAAACCTCCCCCGCCTAATATGTTCAACGCCCTCGTTGAACGCAACAAAGTATACTCGTTATACTTGTTCTCTGGCCTTGTACGCTTCTGAGCCCTTCTCAGAAATCAGCAAACTTTTCTTGGCCTTTAACCTTGCCAAAATTTCTCTGCCTAGTACTTTATGCCATCACTTAGCTTTACTGCATTTCCATTGATCCTACTATCTTGAACTTTGTTGTTGCGTCGCGACCGCTTTCAACTCCATCTCAAATCATATATCAACACCCAAGTGCAACTTGGAAATTCTTCTTGCCAATTCCCTGAATTAGGCTTGAATTTCACTTGAATCATTTGCACCTAAGTACACACAAGCAATGATTCCTCCCAACTGATCACACTGATCATTACCATAGTTTTATGCCTTCACTTTCCGACTTTAGTTGCACCATGCAACTTGACAGGACTTATACAAAACTTGGCCTCATTCTTCAATCATATGCGCCTACGCAAATCATGCCATGCCTTAAGGTATGCACTCTATGACTTCATACCACTCTTGGTATGCGCCACAATCTATAGCCTTTGATGCACTTTTCCAACATCAGAACTTTTAATAGGTTTGGCCTCCAAATCATGTTGCAAAATTCACCTTCTTGGACTTGCATCATTTGTATGCCAAAGAACCTGCACCTTGTTGTTCTTTGCTTGCATTGTCGCAAAATCACGATTGAAATGCATGACTTTGGTATAGTCATGACTTAGGATACCCCTGACATCAGACCGTCTTTTAAGACCAGGCATCCTCTTCACGCGCCTTTGAAACCAACACTTTAAACATCACTTGCTCTTTCAAACTACTACGCTTTAATGTGGCGGAAAAACAACATCATGTTCTTCCAAACAATGAGTTACTCTTAACTCATTTACTTGATGGACTTACATCTTCATTCTTGCTACGTTACTCCATGCTATCGCTGCCATCTGCCATTGCACTTCCACATAACTCTCAACAGCAAACTCGACTATGCCACCAACTCTATTTGCTTCTTTCACTTTCAGCGTCTTCTATTGCATATTTTGGCTTAATATGCTATGTAGCATCTTCCACGCGAACTAACTTTACTTTGAACGAAAGAGGCAAGATCTTTCACTTCAAATACTCTCATTCACTGCTACCTTACATAGACATACTTCATTCCAACACCAAGGTCCCCTCGACCCAAACTGAAAGTATACTCAAACTTGAGCAAATACTCGCGCCAACTAATTGCAACTTATAATACCTAACAAGCCTTGCAATACTGACTTCATCTTCGCTTCTAAGCAACAAAGGAAGCGAGACAACACCTACTGTCCCCAATGTAGCAATTCACTTTGCCACATGCACTCTCCCAACTATCAACGTTCTTATGAAACTCCCATAACGAAGCACAATATAATTGACACTTAGTTGAATAATCTTTATAGACGGATGCTATCATTTTGCTTTAGCTTTCATGAAGATTTCTTTAATACTGGCCACATGCCATCTTTATGCATCACCACTACTTTGTCCTTCTTTTCCGCATCCACAATTTGTCCTAACTTGCATCTCCAACTGCATCATGCATCTTGGCCATGCCCAAATATCATTTGACACATGCTACTGTTTCATACATGCTATGCCAATTAACACCCAAATCTTGACACAAACTTGCGCACCTTTGCACAACTGGAACGGACTTAACTTCATGATTCTGAGCATCACCATAGAGCTCAGCAAAGTCATATCACTCAATGACTTCCGCGGATAAACACTCTTGGACAATCTTAACAAGGCCATAATCCTTGCAAATGAGGCGTCACTTCCTACATTCCATGAAGCAAGAATGCCGCATTCTTCTTCAAACTTCGAACTCATTTTTACTGACCATGCACAGCTGGAAACTCTTGTCTTTCCCCTTATCCAAAATCAACTTTGTAGAAATACTGATTTTTAGTTGACAAGAACATCCGCTTGTGGTTATGATCAAATGCAGGTCTTTGGACACCCTTGTCCAAGCATATTGATCCCACTCATAAACCAGGTGCAAGCACACTCCTTGTGCTCATCTAGCATCAACGAAGAACTCTTTGCAAACACAAGACCGTGGTGAATCGTTTTTCCCCTAACTTGCGCTTATTTCTTCAGACTTTCAATAAGCTTTCTGCTAGATAAGAATTGGCCATCCAATTCTTCTTTTATGAAATCACATTGCCACAAAAATGCTGGTTCGCAACCAGACTTTGCATTACCACCAAGGTACATGCATTCAAGAGAGATAATTTTAATCTTCCACCAACTGGCTACGATGAAAACACCTTTAATCTATCACATAGACATGTTTTTCATCTACTTTGCCGCTGCAAAGGCCAACATCATCTTTGCATTCAGGAATTTCCCCTAAAATTCCCATTACTTCTTGTAATGTACTCGCTACTGATAACACCACAAATATATGCATTCTAAATGCGTAATCTTTGCATACTTGTGAGAACACATGGACTTTAAACACCTGACTTGCACCATAGAAGTTAGCATACTCCATAGTTTTGTGATGCCATCACTTGAAAAACCCGGTTTTCAATGATTCTTGCATGTTCGTCTAACACTTTGGGCAGGAATTTTAACACCTTTGTCATAAACTTTTATGGCCTGCTGCTACTTCAAGCTTCAAGTTCATTCCAATTGATCTTTCCACACAAGACCAACTTCTTCTAGTCTCCATACTAGTGAAACCCAAACAATTCTTCACTGAATTTGACAAACAAATGACACCAACTTGAGTAAAAGAGAGAAAAATCAGCAACAATGTCCCCTAACCTCGCTCTGATACCGTCTATCACATGCCCATTTAATCGCCTGAAATTTTCATGGGACTTGACCGGCAATGATTGTGGTTCAGTGAATCATCTTCACCCACAATCACTCATCCTTGCATACTTGCATCAAAGTACATGTCTGCCTTCACTCATAAGGCCTTGCACAACGGAAGTCTTTTCTTCTTTCTCTCTAACTCTTCGTGCCCCCATAAACATAAGAGATTCTGCCATGTACTTAACCAATTCTCACACAACATCAGCAACATAATGAACACAAAGATTACTGCAACAAACCCATTTTATTGTACTAAAGGAAGATTACAAAACTCGTCCAACTCATGGACCAAAACAGGCCATTCACCCTCTTGGTGAATGCCTAAAACACTCTCTACACTAGTGGTTCTTCTCTCAAACGAACAACACTAAACTTCCCTAAGATATTTATACAAGCTAATGATCAGGCCAAACTTCTATGCAACCGCTTGCACAAGCCTTGGACAACCAAGTGTCCAAGTAGTTTCCATAACCGCCACTTTCAACTGCCACCTTTTGAGTTGTCACGCCAACAGGTGCCACACTTATTCTTGGTGGTTATGAATACTCTAGTATGGTTATAAACACACTTTATAACCGTTCCATCTTGTCCCACTTCATTGGCATGCTCGCAAAGCCATACACCAACTCCTAACCGTCACTTGAGTCGTATTGCACACTTGTTGTGCCATACTGGATTTTGTCTTGCACCAGCGTTCAGCCATCTTGGCCCTGCATGCTTATCATTCCAAACTCATGCACGAACAATCTTTATGCTTCAAACATCGAGGCCAGCTCCTTAAGCTCACTCTAGTTACTCATGCGTCATATATGGTTCACTTCGCCAATTAGCTTGACAACGGAAATGCAACTCTTGCATTACCAACTTGTTTGCATTGTTCAATCTTTGGCCAGCCTTGAACTAATGCGTAGACTAATCCTTAGTCTATTCTACATGCTTGCATCGTCCTTGAGTTTGGGCCAACTCAATTCCACGGACATGACAACATGCCAACTCGCATGTTGCATCTTGCATCTTGCAACTTTGGGTTTGTCTTGCCTTCTATTTAATGAAGCTTCATTGTGTCGGCCAATAGCTTCATTACTTAGCCAAATGCATTTACAATGTAGTGCCATCCTTGCACTTTATTGGCCCTGCGGGGCTGTGCCATTCTAAGCACTTGACAGTCTACGCAATGTCGCGCCATCCTGGCTGCACACTGATTTGGCCTGCAACTCTGTAACACGTAATCATTATGCGCCACTTGCATGACCGTAACACAAGTCCACTAAGCTGTACAACTTAAAAAAACTAGGAAGATTTCAAAAGAAGAAGATGGTTAGTTTCTTGATTTTTTTAAAGAGGAAACCTGTCTGTCTGTCTACAAGATTACTATCCCCCCTAATTGTGCATCTCTCTCTCATAGTGCAAGTCATTTGGTAGGTTTCATGTAGCTGGGAGAACATTATTAACTTCTATGTTGATCTATATTGTCAGCCTCAGGATTCATCCTAGATTCAGCAACCAAGTTAACAGCATATCTAGCCAAAGCAGCTGCATTCTAATTTTAAGGCATGTCCTTGCAGTGACAGCAAGCATTAGTGAATAGGGAGCTGGCTTGATCAGCTTTGAATTCTAATATCAGTATCACACACTTTTGGCCTGCTGAGCATTTTCGCACACATACCATGACCCTTATCCCCGAGTCCTGGCAATTTACCATAGATTGGCCTAGAAATTCGACCAACTGAATTCAGCCTCACAAGAGATAAAGAACAAGTTAAAGAAAATAGCCCAACCCTTGAGTATGCTTATTATATAGAGAAGGTATTTGATAAATTAATTTCACTTGCCATTACATCATTTGGTCCTACGAACCAACAACTATTGCTTCTCGGCTAACATATCTCAAAACCAAAAAAAGACAAGTTTTTAAAGGACCAAGATATCAAAAGATTGTGATATAATATCTCAAAGATGTTCGCTAGCAACTTTCCAATATGCCAGTGATGAGTTACAAGGATAAAAGATCCAGCTGCGGCAGTAAACAATTCAACGCGTTTGGCTAAACAGAGCACGACTAACAATACCAGTGGCTTCAATGTATCGATCCACACATCTGGAGACGCAACTACTTTCACCCCCACTCAGGCTCGTTCCAGGCTTAGTGATACACTTCGAAAAGCATTTGCCCCTGACAGTCTGATGAGTAGTAGTAGTAGTAGTTAGAAAAGGACATTAAAGCTAGCAAATCAATTGTCCTGTGAACAAATTACAATATATGTGCTATACTCATGATGCATCAGAGTTAAAGAACCAAAGAACAAGTTAGTCAGACGAGATAGCTACTATGGTTTATCATGATGTTCCTTAGCACCAAAAAACTTTCAGAAATTTGAATCCACACCATAAATCTGTATGTTATGTCCTACTATGTACAGATGCACCAAGTTCAGTAATTTCGTCGAGAAGGAGACAAGTAACATTTACTAGAAAGGTTATCATGGATGCAAGGCATGAGTTTTATTCTGGGAGAGCAGTAGTTAACACAGTAGGAAAATAAAAAAACAAGCTAGTTACAAATAAAACACTAGTACCCCCTTTACTACGATGGCACCGGCCATTTAACCTAAAGTTGTGAAAACTCACAGAAACTTAAACCAGTGAATTATGCAATTGCCTAGTCTAAGAAGAAAGAAGATTGAGAATTAAACCAGTGAATTATGCATGAATTTTAAGAATTCTACAAGCACTGGAGGTTCAATGCTACCACATAGTGAATTATGCAATTGCCTAGTCTAAGAAGAAAGAAGATTGAGAATTAAGGACACTGACATAGTGTTAAAATTGTGCGTGTTCTACTATGTTCAGTAATGTTGTCGAAATGGATACAAGAAACATTTATTTGAATGGTTACCACTAGATCGGAGACTGTGATTATCATGGATGCAAGGCATGAGTTTTGTTCTGGGAAAGCAGCTACCCACACAGGAGGAAAAATCATAAACAAGCTAATCACAGATGAAAGACTAGTACCTCCCTTACTACGATGACGACGAAGGATAATACTCTGAGTAGTTATTACATGAAGAAGTAAAACCATCCCAGATGATCCTAAACCACACTCTCCTCCATATAAAAACAGAAACTTAAACCAGTAGAAGCATGAAATTTAAAAAGAAAGAATCAAGGCTACCACATAGCGAATTATGCAATTGACTAGTCTAAGTAGGAACTAGATAGAGAATTAAGGATACTGACATGAAAACTGTTAAGGGCAAACAAAGGTCACCCATTCAACAAATTGGGTTTTCTAAATTGATTCGGAAGAGTGACTGAATTAGGGTAATTAGTAATTAGTGACATGACAATCAAAAATTAGGGTGATATTACTACTCCATATCCGAAGAGATATTCAATTAGTAATTTACTCAAGCCAAATCTGTAAGGGGTTTATTTTTTGTGCATAATAAAAGGCATCGAAAATAAGAACATGATACACTCAAAATCAAAGTAAAATCATACCCAAAGAAAAGGACAGGATGACAAGAAGATTGGGATTTAGGGTTTTATGATTATACCTCTAGAAATTCCTCCGCATAAGCTTGAGCAAGCTGAGATTTGAGCTGGTCCATGAAAACCTCAGGTGAAGGCTGAGACCCCGATGAAGAAGAACCACTTGAAGAAGATGAGAAATCCATCACTCAATCTACCGCTAATTCCTTCCTACTGCTTTCTTTCTCACTCTCCCTCTCTTTAGAAAAACACCTATCTCTATTTGCTCAGAAGAAGTCAAGTAACCCTAATTTCGTTTCTCCAAAAGTCTCAAATATGCACTGATTTTTCTTGAAAAAGAAGATAAAAACTCTTTCCAGTCCATCAAGCCCAGCCCATTTACCCAAGTATAAGCCCAATACGCCGGAGGTTGTTTCAACTTTTCTCACCGGCCACCAGGGGATGGAAAGTGCAAACTGCAAACTTACATTTAGCCTTAGCCTTAGCCTAGCCAAGCACCCTGGTGGTGCTCGGATTTGGTTTTATGTTTAGCTCTAGATTGCTTCAGTTTTAAGGGTGGCCACTCCGATCACAGGCTTTAGACACAAATTCAGCCAGCCGGTCACTAACTTCACTGAGTTAACACACAAATTTGGTCAGTCCACTAGATCAATCGCGTGTAATCTCAGATACGCTTGCTTTATCACTGCCAAATAGTTGATCTAGCTAGATATGAATTTAGCAATGGGAGGAGTCCCATAAGTATGTCCTCTGGTACTTTTGGTGTCCCATTATTGTCAACCATCCCAAACTTGAGCCCCAGATATGGAGCGCTCTATGTCCAACTGTAATGTACCTTCTATTCTACCTTACTTCTAGGCTAGCCCTTGTATAACTCTGGTATGCCTTATAGTTCTTGTGACGTGTCGATTAATATTTGATCATTGTTGTCTGTTAGGTTAGAGCATGTGGCGTATTTGGATTAGTTAGTCATTAGGTTTTCCTTCCAATCATAAGCCTATTCAAGAGGTAAGGAAACCCTGTAATAAGCTAAGAATGAATTAATGAAGTTTTAAGGCTGCTCCGGCAGAAGTTACTATTATCCGATTATTTTCCGTCCAATTTCTGTTCGTTTCCGTTGAATTCCATCTCGATTGTACTAATAACAGTACAACTGGCATCAGAGCCATTCCGTCCTAGCATCATGGTGGCTCAGACTTGCAAGGAGCTACAAGAAACCAACAACAGACAACAAAATGAGATCGATACTTTACATTCGAAGGTAAACAATCTTGCTCTGCAACTCAGTACTATGTCTACCAAAGATGATGTACAGTCGCTGAGGACAAAGATGGTTACTAATATGCAAACACTTAGGGCAGATGTTGAAAAGAGTTTTCAATCTCAGTTGGATTTTTTTTTCTAATCGAGTTCTCAACAAACATCAACATGAAGCTTCAGGTTCCAATACTGGGGGATTTGATTCTAATTTTTACTCTGGTGGACGAGATTCTACTCAACTTCATCGAATGCCTAAGCTCAATTTTCCTAGATTTGATGGCGACAACCCAAAAAACTGGATCCAGAAATGTGAATACTACTTTCAGATGCACAATATACAGGAGATACACAAGACACGGATGGCCGCCATTCATCTAGACGGTAAAGCCAATAAGTGGTATGATAACTTCTGTCTTAATAAAACTGATATTCCTTGGCCATATTTCTGTGATAATGTGTCTGAAAGATTCGAGAACCCTGCTCAGGATAATATAGTTGGCTTGTTCAATAAATTGGCCCAACTAACCACTGTTGATGCTTATTTTGAAGAATTTGAGTATTACAATGCATTATTACTGAGTGTTCACCAAGATTTTCCTGAATCTTACTTCATTGCTAGATTTATTGGAGGTTTAAAAGAAGAACTTAGAAATTCAGTTTTAATGTTTGATCCTAAAACACTACTCCGTGCTTTTTCACTTGCTAGAATGCAAGAAAAAACCCTTGTAATGCAACAGAAAACCCTTAAGCCCACACCAAAACCTTTCTCTCGCTCATTTTCAACTACTAGACAAGTTCCACCTACCACTTTTTCCCCTAAACCTCTTATTGTACCATCTACTTCATCTACTCAATACCCCACACAAAAATCTAATCCACCCTTGCCACTAAAGAGATTAACTCCTGAACAAGTGCAAGCCAGGAAGGCATAAGGATTATGCTTCAATTGTGATGAAGCTTACAAGAGAGGCCATATTTGTAAAAAACAATATTTATGTGTCATTATAGGGGAGGAAGCTGAGGAGATTTTTGACCAAGGTGGTGAAATTCCAAATGATACTGATGAGGATTCTCCCTTAAAAAGTGATATGAAGATCTCATTACATGCTTTAACTGGTACTATCTCTGGTGATACTATAAGAATTCCTGGTCTTTTAAAGAAACAAGTTATTTCCATTCTTATTGACACTAGTAGCACACATAGTTTTATTGATTCTGCTTTGGCTACCAGTTTAGCTTGTCCAATTTCCCAAACTGCAAGCTTATTAGTCACAGTAGCAAATGGTGACAAAACTGTGAGTTCTGGTCTTTGCTCTCAATTAGAATGGTCTATGCAAGGTCACAGATTCTGTGGAGATTTGAGGTTATTTCCGCTTGGTGGGTGTGACATAGTCTTGGGAGCTGACTGGCTTAAAAATCTGGGGGATTTTCTCTCAACCTATCCAAGGTAGTTAATATCGCGTATCGGTCTCGTATCGTCCGGGTTCGATACACCTATACAAAAGATATTACCAATTTTTATGATGATACATCATTAAAATTAGAATTTCAAATATTTATAAGACCTTAGAAAAAATAATAAGAATTATACACGTATCTCAAATTTCAAAACATAAGGTGGAAAAATCTTACGCGTTGTGACTGTTGTCCAATTTTGACAGTAAAATCTTTCTTATTATCCTTTCTTTACAATCGAAATAATCACAATTACAACTACGTAGTCAATAACAATCGCTCAAATTCTCCATTATCTGCTGTCGTCCACAGCAAAACCTAAATCCATTCAAATTCCTCCTCGAGTATCTCCACTATCTTCTGCCGTCCACAGCAAAACCAAAATCCATTCAAATTCCTCCTCGAGTATGTATGGTGTCCATCTTATATCCTAGGTATAGTCATTGATTTTATATCTTAAATATATTAGGGTTTTTTACATTCTCTAATTGACGTTGCACTTGTCTGTAAAGACTAGATGCATGTTGCTCGAAAAACTTATTCCCTTTATTTGGTGGTAATTTTGATAATTGATTATACTTGATGGTGCCTAGTTTTCCCTTTATAGAATTCATTTTTACCACAAATGATACTGGAATGCCTAATTTTCCCTTCATAGGTTTCATCTTAACCAAAGATGATATTGGAACCGATATTATCGGTGTATAGGTAAAACCGATATATCGGCCCGTATCGGCATGTACGAACGTTTTTATCGTTCTATATTTGTATCACTGATATTTTCGATATCGTATAGGTATTTTCCGATACCCGATAAAAACCTGTAATATCGGCATGTACAACCGATATTGACTACCTTGAACCTATCCAAGCTCTGCATTACCTTCGAACATAGAGGTAAGAAGATTACTTTAACTGGTGTTCAACAAAAGTCTTCCCTTAGCATGATGTCTGGCTGGCTCGACAGTTAAGAAATTCTTTTAAAAGCATTCTCATGGTATTGTTGGCCAATTATTCTCCATAACCTCCTCATCTGTACAACCGACCGCTCCTCCCAAGATTACCAACTTACTTCATCAATTTCCTGATGTTTTTACTGAGCCAAACACTCTACCACCTCCAAGAACCTTGGACCATAAAATTCCTCTCAGACCAAATGTTGAACCAGTCAACCTCAGGCCTTATAGGTGTCCTTATATCTAAAAATCAGTGATTGAACACTTAGTCAGAGAAATACTCAACTCAGGCATCATCCAACCAAGACACAGTCCTTTTGCTTCTCCCACATTTCTTGTCAAAAAGAAGGACAATTCTTGGATATTTTGTGTGGATTACAGAAAGCTAAACAGCCTGTAAAGACCCCCAAGCTCGGCAACACTATTAGACTAGTCAAGTAACAAATTAGCCGATAATAACTTGATTAGTTTAACAAGAATGTTAATTAATAGAAATTAATCTAACAGCGATTTAGATACGAAATTAGTACCAATCGATAGATCTCGAAAAGTTACGCGAAATGGACTACTCGGACGTGTCATTCAGACGTCGGACGAAGAAGATATATGTTATTTCAAGTGAAGGGTTGTGGATGGGGAAAAACGATTTGTTGGTTTTTAAGGAATTGAGGAGACGACCGTGCGGAAGAGACTCCTCGAACCGAGCGAAATGTTAAACCTCACACAGATGCACCGCTGCAAAGGGGGTGCTTTAGATTCGAGAGATCAATCTGTAGTACTCCGACCTAAATCAATACAATGACCGTTCCAGAGTAAATTCGATCACAAGAGAGGATGGCTTGATCTGTAGGAGGGAAGCTGAGAAATGCGTGGAATCAATGGTAATCAAAGATTGTGGGTGTGTGAATTCTGAATATGATAAGCTCTGAATGATTGAAATTGCTCAATTGAGAGTAGTTGCTCAATTGATGAGTTGATGATCTCGTGTTGTCAGTTTGACGTGAGATTGATGATACCGATGATGATTCAATCATGATTCAGAGACTTATTTATATTGCTGGAATTTTAGACACCATGATCCCATGAAGTGTGACAGTTGATGGAATCAAGGAGTGGGGAAGAGGAGATCGTGTTTGAAACCAGTTGCTCAACGCGTGGAGACTTGGTCAATTTTCCATCCACTACCTCGTGAATTCCTTCAACTGATTGCACGACTTGCTCACATTCCATCGTGTGTTTGAACACACGTGCCATAGACCGCCAGACCAAAACCCCAAGTGATATCCCCCAAAGTGACACGATTGACGTCTCGTGGTATGTTAGTCAATTGATGACTTCGTGGTCTGATGGGACGATGAGTCCATGTAGTTACTGAGTTGAACATGATGTTCTGAAACTCATGAGTTGAACATGTCATGAGACATAGGTATAGTTCTTACGATGAAGCGAGCAAGTATTGCTCATTCGATGGATCGTTGAATATTGGTTGTTGAACCAATATTCTTTGGCTTGAGAAAATATTTATCATCTGAGCAAGTGTTGCTCATGTGATGAATTGTTGAATATTTGATCGTCTGAGCATATGTTACTCACCTGATGGATTATTGGCAGCGTACCAAAAATATTAATTAGAATACTGGTCGTTGAACCGAGCATAATTAATAAAATTAATGACCATGAGGTCGTCGTAAAATTATTAAGGTTGAAATCTGGAATGATGATCCTTGGATTCAGAAACCCTAATTTGATCAATTCATGGTTCGTCAGAAGTTTAACCATAGGACGAAGGAGAAAGCGACTATATGGGACCATGGATCAACCATGTAGTGTCCATATGCTCACGTGAGCAAACACGAAGAACTCCTGAAGAGTTGACGATTTGTTGGTGGGAGAATGATTAAATGCTGGCTTAATCATTTATTCAAAAATGCTCGTCTGAGCCTTAGGTAAGAAAACCTAATTAATTATGACGAGGCGAGGGACCGACCATGGAGTCATGAAACCAGCCTTGGGTTGTCACGTGACCTCCTGACGATCACTTCATGAAAATCCAAAGTGTTTGGAAGAATTTTGGACCTAATACGAGCAATTGTGCAAATTAGGTCAAAACTGTGAAAATTGATGGGACCGGCGTCCGTGAGCCAAAGAGCCAATCTTGGACGGTCAATATAGCGTGCTCGTGTCCCCAAGGCATCCGTGTTTCAGTCCTGAGAATTTTGATATTTTTTGGCGTGCAATTGAGCATCCATTCGAGAAAATATGCCAAAATTAGGGTTTCGACGAAACTGGGGAAAACACCATGAGATGATGAAAAACAATTATAAAATAAGGAATGAGGAGGCGTGGGACCGCCGTGGTCAAGGCATGGTCGGCCGGTCGTGACCACGGTCCCGTGGTGCCTTTTCCTTAATTTTGTAATATTTTGATGATTTTATGAAAAAATCATGAATTTTGAGAAATTTGATGAATTTAGGGAGTTTCCATGAATTGAAGGAGTTTTCATGAGTTCATGGAAGCAAAATATTAATATAATAAAAACACGGGCGTGTGGGACCATGGAGGCATGGCCGTCCGGCTATGGACCGGTCCCACGAGTTTTTCATAATTTTTTAATATTTTTTAGGTATTTTTGATGATTTGAGGGAATTTTTCCTAATTTGAGAAAAATACCATAAAATCAAGGAATTTGATGAATTCAAGGAGTTTTTCATGAAATTAGAGAAATAATAATAATAATAATAAAATAATACGGAACCGTGGGGTATGGGGCCTGCTGGGACCAAGGCATGGCCGGTTGGACAATGTTCACGCCCCACACTCCTTTTCTTAATTTTATATTATTTGTTATGGATTTATGGAAGTACCATGAAACCGAGGAGCTTCCTCGAGACAAAGGAGATTTGATCAGATGAGAGAATTTTCATCAAATCATGGAAAATAATAAAAATGTATTAAAAATATAAAACTGGCGTGGAACTGACTACGACACGGTCGGTAGGTCGTGTGTCCGTGTTCCCAGCACCTTGGTCAATATTTTTAATTATTTATTATTTTCTTCCCTATTTTGCATAGGTTCATTGTTTCGTTGTATTTTGAAATACTCGTATGTGCGGTGACTGTTAGTGTATCGTCGTTGAATACACTTTCACCATTTGAATCGGGGCTTACTTAGAGGTAGCTCAGACGCCCGGTTGTTGATTATTTATTACTAATTGTGGAATCCAGTGGAGAATAATTCACAAAACTGAGTAATAAGATGTTTATTATTAATTCATAGGATCAGCTGAGGATTCGACTACGAATTCAGAATAATAAAGTGAGCATTACCATTCCATGGGATCATAGATTCGACCATAGAATCGGAGTAATTAAGATTTATCTATTACCATTTATGAGACCAGTTGTGGATTCGACCATGAAATCAGAGTAATGAGATAATATAGTTATTGTTATTCTCTGAGATCAAGCCGTGGATTCGATCATAGAATCAGAACAATTGTTTATTGCCATTTTGTGGGACCAGTCGCAGATTCGACCATGGAATAGGAGCAATTGTTATTGCCATTCCATGGGACCAGTCGTGGATTCGACCATGGAATAGGAGCAATTGCAATTATGAATAATTAACTTTGTGGCTCTATACTAGCAGAGCAAGATGTCTAGGAGTATTAATTATCCCTATATTAGCTTGTCGGTAAGTCATATCCTTTATATAGTCAGGGTAAACTCGTTGTTTGTTTCTGAAGACGTTATTGCTCTATACTAGCAGAGCAAGCTGTCTAGGAGCCGTCCATCTCGTGATACTATATAGAATTAATCACTGAAAGTATTCAGTATTCATGAGATATGCCGTTGTCCAGTCCTGAGACTACATATCCACATGTACTCTGAGAGAAAGTACTCTCCGTTGAGAATTCGATGAGAGACCCGTGTCTCGATACTCATGTCTGATTGCTGGATCAGAGCTTCGTATAATTATGAGTTTACGATTTTAGCCCTTGTCGAAAATCCACCATCTATATTAAGTCCCCTGCTTACTGAGGAAAGCTGTGTTCCTCAATCAGCATTAAATGGTGATTTTCCGGCCATAAATAATAATACTAGTAATTGAAATTAGTCGTAAGTTGAGACGTTACCGGATTTAGAGAGCATTAGCAAACCACGACTTGATGAAGGCTTCAATGTCATGATTGGAGCATCGTTTGATGAGCATAAATTGGTGTTGATCCGCTGGTTTGGACGACGAGTCCATGGTCGGTTAGGATTCGCGGGCCGGGCCCAATAAGGAAATCCTTAGAAAATTAGGTTTTGGCAATAAAAAATTGTATAAAAGGAATTAATCCCCCCTTTTTTTTTTATTTCACGCCCAGATCTCCATCACGCCTTCATCTTCATCATGTCCGAGCATCAGGAGTTTTTTGCCGGAGTTCCGATCGCCGCCACCGTCCGGCCAGTTTCCGGCCGGTGCCGACCAGGCAAGCGCTTTTTTTTTTTTTGATGTTTGCTGTTGTTTACATGAATTTCATGAAGTGATCATGTTGAAATCATATACCTGTGTATACAATTGGTGTGAGTTTTATGAAAAAAACCCTCGTTTTTTGAAAACGTCCGTTCGTTCGATCGTTAGTTTTGAAAACTAACTATAATCCCTGATTTTTGAGAGAGATTTTTTTATGAACCTAAGTCCTGTGATAAAACTTAGTGCATGAGCTTTCATGTATACCAAGGTTTCATCATAAAAGAAGTGAATTTTCATGAAATCGGAATAATCCTTCGTTTTAAAGACAAATAACGACGACACGAAGGAAAATATGTATGATGAACTTGTGTCCAGTGATAAAATTTTGCTTTTGATCTTTCATGTAAATACAAAACTTTATCATATGTATGAGATGTGAGCTTTCACAATATTTCGAAATAAACCTTCGTTTTAATGACAAATAACGACGATACGAAGGAAAAATAGTTTATATATATATGTGTGTGTGTGTGCAGGCGTGACATATATTGTGCAAAATATGATGATATATTTTATTTTCATGAGTTTGTTTTCATGAGTTTATTGAAGTAGAATGTAATGTGGACTTTATAGTTGTTTTTAGCAAAATGACCAATTCCCCAGCCAACGATACTTCAAGGGACAAATCGCATACTGATGATGACATCTCCAGGGATGATGCATGCATGGACGAGACCTTCATTGGTGAAGAAGAGGAGGATTCCACTGGCGTGAAGAACATTCTGGATATAGACGACGCATTCTTTGAGGAGGATCCAAAAGGAGCTGAAGCATATCTCAAATCCCCAGTATATCATCTTCTGATCAACCCTAGGACTGTGACCAAATTAGTGACCCCGAAGATGGTAATACGGCTTTGTCTCGAACGAGGGCTTTTCCTTGCATCGACCATAGATTTTAAGCTTTCTCGATGCCCTTTGGAAAACATTTCTGGATGGGCGAGGCATATGTTGGGCTTCCCTCATGTCAGGGCTATGCTCAACCAGGCACAAGTGACGAGAGCTATTCAAGCTTCTGGAGACTTGTCTATTAATCATGATGTGAAAAGTATCATGGCTTTGCTAGCTCGTTGGTGTGTTCCCACTCACACCTTCATATGTAGATGGGGAGAATTTACTGTTACCTTAGAAGATGTGGATGCTTTGATGCATCTCCCGATTACAGGTAATTTCTCTGGAGGTCTTTCAGATGAGGAAAAAGTGGTTTTTGGCACTCTGACAGCTGTGATGGAAGAAGTGAACAAGGCGTCTGGTAGTAAAGGTTGTTATGCCCATTGGTTGACACGTTGGTGGCCAAGAGATGAAGTTTCTGATAGTCCCATCACCGGTATGTTACCTATTGCCGCTTTCTTATGCCTATGGTTATCCAGAGACATATTCAAAGACAGTGGACATTTGTTGAAGCCTTTCGTAATCCCTTTTGCTATTAAGATGGCTCAAGGTGAGGAACTCCCAATAGGTAGCTTATTCCTGGGTTCCTTGTATTCTAACTTAGAGTCCTTGGTGTTATATTCCAGCGTGTCGAATGGCTTCATGAAGATTGAGTGTTATGTTAACACGATGTTTCTTCAAGCTTTGATGTGGGAACACTTCAAGAATTATGCGCCTATCCCACGTAATATCCTGCAAGGACCAAATACTGATGCCCGTCACATCTTCGCCGAGAAAGATAATGCCCGAATCATGCGTTGGTCTACAAAGCAGCCTCGGTCTAAAGCACGCCTCATTGATGTGTTGGATGAGAATCGGAGTTCGACTTTCGTCCGTGGGTCGGTTTGATTATGTTTCTCAACCAACGACTTTCAATACTGGAGAGAGCACGACTCTGAAATCTGGTGCTAACCCGAATGATGGTGAGAGATCCTTCATGTTGAGCTGTACTCCTGGTCACTTGTTATCCGTTATGCATGGAGAGTGGGCCGTAGAAGAATACAACATTGATAGGGCGGCTCGACAAATGGGTATGGATCAATGTGTTCCAACTACCCGGAGAAGGAAACCATCAGTTGATCAGCTTGCGTCTCGTTTAGATCACACTCACGTGGAAGGGAGTAGTTACTGGTTTCCTGGTTCTGATAGATTTGCATATGTAACCCCAGGTTATATAGAATTCTGGCATCAACAATTTGAGAGGTTGCATGAATTCGTGACAGTTAGTCAGCCTCCAGTGAAGATTCCTCCGTCTGCTGAGATGATCTCTGGTCGACCAAGACTGAAGTACCTTTCTGGTGATAAACGAAAATTATCTCCAGGATGTTCTCAAGTAAGATTCTCCACATGTCTTTTATGAAACCATGGTAACTGTATTCTGATCATGTTTTGAATTCTTTACAGGACGGTCGTAGCGTAAGACCTCGAATCCATGCAGATTTTTCAGATATTGGAGAAGTTGTTCACGGCGGAGAAGGAAGGAACAAAAGTTATAAGTTGTTACCTAATACCGTGAAGTCCCCAGTTCGTTCTTTGGTGAGTTCCCAATATTTCTCACCGTGACTTTCATTGCTATTAACATTAGAATCATGAAGCCAATGTTGTTAATTTTGTTGCAGAATTTTACTCCATCAAGTCTTGAAGGTCTTCAATTTTCTGCTACTGAACAAGCAATCGCTGATTTGAGTGACGAAGAAACTGTAAGTATTTCTTCACATGTTCAAATGTGGTGCTTCATAGATGAAAATATTGATTGTAAAGGACGTGTACAGGAGGATGTCGTCATGGAGATGGAGAATTCTGGAACTCAATCATCCTCTGGGAATGGGAATGGAGGTAATTCCCAAGATTCGGAGCCGGATGGAAGTGATGTTCCTCTTGTCGTTGATGTGGACAATTCCAACCCCTTGGACACTTTGGAGACTCCTCAAGTAAGTATATATCCTGTATATTCTTCATAGAAGTATAAAAGTGCTGACTTGTGAATGAATGAATGAGAACCCATGTGAATATATGAAAACTTAGTCGAATTTCGTCGTCAGAAAATTCAGAACCCAGCTTTTTAGTAAAACGCTGTAGAATCTTCGTCCGGAGTCGGATTTTGATGATCTGCATGTGCAAATTCAAGCCCGGAAAATTTCCAAGCTTTAAAGAAGATTTTTAAGTTTTGAGCACGTTCAGAGCCTGAAAAAGGCGAAATAGTAAACTTCCAGGAGACTTCCAGAACTTTTTCAGATTGCGCATCACTTGATATTTTGGCCACATCTACTCGCTCGTTCATCGGATTGTCATGAAATTTTGACATGTCATAGAGGACATCCATACGAAGAGAATGGAATATGACCCATCCTCAGATTCCTTGTAGATTGCTCCCAGTTCGTCTCTTAGTACAGGGAAGAGTTCAGTTTCTTCAGACGGACTCATCGTAAAATGTGTTTTCATGACTTTCATGTTATTTGCTCGTGCCTTGAATGTAGTATGATGAACTTTGATGATATTTCCTTGCGGTATACTGTGTTTCATAATCTCCTTTGGCTTCGTGACTCTAACCTCATGTAATCTTCGTATTAGGTGCTAAATACCGAAGTTGAGGATACTGGAGCCAATGATGATAACTCTAACCCTTCCGAAGTTATTGATGAAGAGACACCATCCCTGCACTTCGAGGCCATGAGAAGGTCGCTGCTGATGTTATGGAAAACCAGATGGTTGTTGCCTCAGTGATAGAAGAAACCGAGATAGCAGCGGAGAATACCGAAGGAACTGTTGCTTTGGTCGTGGAAGCCGCTCCAGTGACTGAGAACCGTATAATAGTGTATGAATATCCAACTGCAGGGGTTGCTTTCGATCCTCCCTTTAACACTTCACTCCCGTATCATGAACTGGTCGGTGGATTCAGCGTTCCCATTGGATATGCACGCTTGTACGAGACGATATGGAAGAAGTTTGGCCACATGATCGTTGACAGGAACCCTGGGCGTGCTTATGCTTTAACCATGCAAGTAGGCGTTATCTTGCGTGTCGTGAGTGATATGCATACGAGACCCAGGAATACCGTGACTCCAGATATACTCTTTGATTGGGAGTTTAACTTGGAGAATTCAGAAAGACTTGGCCTCAACGTGAAATGGCTTCGTAAGCAAATAAACGTTATCAAGGATTCATGTGAGAAGAACATACCCTTTCCCAATGATGTGTGAAGGAGAAGGAGGACAAGATTGCCAAGCTGACCGAGGAGTTGAACAAGGAGAGGGCTTTGCAAATCTTGAAGGATGCTGATGAGCGAAAGCCTTTTCTTGCTGATCTCTTCTGAACTTCTGAGAGATGTGAGGTTTATACTTGGGTTTTGATATTTAGATGGTTTTGGATTGACTGATGGTTAAGGATTTTCTTGTAGATTTGATAGAGATTTTCTTTTACGAAATATGAACTGAATTTTGATAAATTGCTGAATTCAAATACTGATTGCAAGTATTGCAAATGTTTTGGAGGAATTGAAATACAAATGAAAGAAAATCCTAAATGTTAAATCCAAACGCCATGAATGCTTCGAACGCCCAATACCTTAAATGTCCAATAATTTCAGATAAACGCCTTGAGCCAATTTTCGTGAATTACTGGTAGGGTTCTGCCATCTTGTGTTGTAGTATCCTCCGGCCACGGACTTAGCGACCATGAATGGTCCTTCCCAATTGGAGTTCCTTGTAGAATGAAGACCGCGCTGAACTGCTTTGAGAACCAGGTCCCCTTCATGAAACTTGTTAGGCTTGGTCGATCGTGCCTTGAATATCTTCCGCTGATTCGGAATTCCCTGTTTGACGGAATTCCACGATTGTGGCACATATGGACACTCGCGCAAGAGAGTATCCAGCATAGTGTTGATCATGCTTAGCCAGGTCTTCAGCAATAAACCTCTCGATGGAGTGACCGATTTGAAGAAGTTCTGAACCCAACCATTGAGTGTAATATTGCTGAGGTGAAGTTACCCACTCATAGCTTTTGATGACTGCTAAATTGTTCATGGGGAGAAGTCCCTGGACCATAGTAGCGTATTTGAACATTGGTAATATTGGAGCATGAGGAGGAATAAGACTTGCCTGAGCTCGAAACCTTCTGACAAAGGTGTGCGGATTTCTCCAAGTTCCTGCGTAAGTCCCATCAGAGTTTTTACTTCTTCCAGATGCTCAAACGGTGGTGCGTCCTCTGCTTCGTCTTCCGACTCGGAATCCTTGTCGATGACAGGATGTGTTGAAGGCATCGTTATCCTTCCGGCATGAATCCAAGTTCTTCCAAGGACCATGTCGTATCCAGGGTCTTCCCGGATTATGAAAAACTTGGCCTCAGTGCAGATCAATCTTTCCGTAACTTTGAGAGTGATGAAGCCGTATGCGTCTCTGGAGATTCCTTCGTGGTCCCTAATTTATGGGAGCGTGGGTGGCTTCCTGTCGAGTAATACCGGCAGCTCTGAGAGTTTTCAAAGGGATGATGTTGACAGCGGTACCAACATCGACGAACGCCCTTTTGAACTCATTTCCTTTAATGTGCACTGTGGTGAGTCCCCAGTCATACATTTCTTTGTCGGTGGCTGAAGGTTCGGTGGTGGTTTCTTGGATCAAGACGTTTTCCGGACACGATGTGGTTCAGTGCAGCAAACATGTCTTTCCTTTGAGCTTTCGAAAGATACAACAACTCGCAGACATGTTCGATCAGAGATTGGACCGCTTCCTTGACAGGAGGTTCAGAGATGGTAAAAGTTCTGACTGGGAGGGGGTTTTTGTGCACTCCCTCAGTCCCCAGGTTGATATCTCCTGATTCGACCTTTTCTTTGAATATGCGCTTCAAATTTTTGAAATCACTTGTGGGATGGCTGACGTATCTATGGAAGAGGCAATACCGAGGATTTTCCATGGCCTCTTCAGTTGGTTCCTTCTTGACATAAGGAAATTTGATTGCACCATCTTGAATCCAGGCATCGAGTAGTTCATTAACTTCTTCCATTGAACAGGAAAATCAGGTGCTTCTGGATCTTCCGTATGTTGAGGAGGGATTTTCGAATTTTCCTTCTTGTGTGCCTTTGAAGGGGTGGAGGAAGTATGCTTGTGCTGTGGTTATGCTTTTCGCTTACTCCCTTCCGCGACAGCATTTTTTGAAGGTTTCAGGTTATACTGCTTGTTGATCAAACGCCTGCTTCCTCGAGTGTCTTTTGGATCCTCAGTCTTTGTAGACTTTGCTCTTTCCAAAAGAGCGGGTGCAGTGGTTGCCGACCTCTTCGCAGCTTCGTGAAGCTCTGAGAAAGTCTGGAATCGAAGGTTTTCCAGCAAGGCCCTGTAGACCGGGAGCATGCCATTGATGCACAAGTCCACCAGTTGTTGCTCTGTGACGTTTGGGTCATGACAATCCAGGGCTTGGACTCTGAACCTTTTCACATAATCATTGGGATTTTCACTGACCCTCTGAAACATCCTTCCAAGGTCGGAGAGGGTGACTTGTTCTGACACGAAGAAGTATTTCCTGTAGAATGCGTTAACCATTTCTCCCCAATTGTTGATAGTCCCTGGTGCGATGTTGTTATACCAGGTGTATGCTCTGCCTTTCAGAGATTTTGAGAATTCCTTGAGACGAACGACATGATTATGTTCATGTTCTCCCAGGGCTTCGAGAAAACGAGAGACATGTTCCCGAGCATTGCCAGCCAGTTCCATCATATAAGGTGAAGGTTGGAGAAACGTAACCTTTGGGGAGTGGAATCCTCTGCGCGTAGGAGGATAAGGAGGTTGATGACGATGGACATGCGATGTTTTGTCTTTTCCACGGTTCTCCAAAAGGTGCTCCAGATCCTCGCGAGTGATGAAATTCGATGATCCCTTCGCTGATGAGTTGTCTGCAGCAGTTTTGTGGACTTCGTCGTCTTCTACTGTATGGATTGGAATTACTTCAGGATCGTCGTCTGAGGATTTCTCCTTCTCCTTTCCCTTCTCTTGAGTCTTCTCTGACATCTTGTCAGTAAGAGTTTTGAGATAATTACACAGCTCCTTCTGTGTAGCAGCCATGTCAGTCTGATTCTTTGCAAGAGTCTCCTGCGCTTTGATAAGATCAGCAATGGTAGGTGGTGGATCTCCTCTGACTTCTTCAGGGTGTCCGGACAGTGGATGACCTTCGGCGTGAGGAGGAGTAATGTCACCACCATCAGTGTTGGAGGTCGGAATTGTCTCCGGGATATTCTGATTGTTGTTGTTGCTAGTGCTAGCACGGTTTGTGTTAGGATTCGTAACTGAACCCGACCTGAGATCAACCATCTTGTGAAATTGTGAGATTGCAACCGAGAGAATGATCTCCCACTATGGTCGCCAATCTGTGGATGGGGAAAAACGATTTGCTAGTTTTTAAGGAATTGAGGAGACGACCGTACGGAGGAGAATCCTCGAACCGAGCGAAATGTTAAACCTCACACAGATGCACCTCTGCAAAGGGGGTGCTTTAGATTCGAGATATCAATCTGTAGTACTCCGGCCTAAATCAAGACAATGACCGTTCCAGAGTAAATCGATCACAAGAGAGGATGGGTTGATCTGTAGGAGGGAAGCTGAGAAATGCGTAGAATCAATGGTAATCAAAGATTGTGGGTGTGTGAATTCTGAATATGATAAGCTCTGAATGGTTGAAATTTCTCAATTGAGAGTAGTTGCTCAATTGATGAGTTGATGATCTCGTGTTGTCAGTTTGACGTGAGATTGATGATACTGATGATGATTCAATCATGATTCAGATACTTATTTATATTGCTGGAATTTTAGACACCATGATCCCATGAAGTGTGATAGTTGATGGAATCAAGGAGTGGGGAAGCGGAGATCGTGTTTGAAACCAGTTGCTCAACGTGTGGAGACTTGGTCAATTTTCCATCCACTACCTCGTGAATTCCTTCAACTGATTGCACGACTTGCTCACATTCCATCGTGTGTTTGAACACACGTGCCATAGACCGCCAGACCAAAACCCTAAGTGATATCCCCCAAAGTGACACGATTGACGTCTCGTGGTATGTTAGTCAATTGATGACTTTGTGGTTTGATGGGACGATGAGTCCATGTAGTTACTGAGTTGAACATGATGTTCTGAAACTCATGAGTTGAACATGTCATGAGACAGAGATATAGTTCTTACGATGAAGCGAGCAAGTATTGCTCATTCGATGGATCGTTGAATATTGGTTGTTGAACCAATATTCTTTGGCTTGAGAAAATATTTATCATCTGAGCAAGTGTTTCTCATGTGATGAATTGTTGAATATTTGATCGTCTGAGCATGTGTTACTCACCTGATGGATTATTGGCAGCGTACCAAAAATATTAATTAAAATACTGGTCATTGAACCGAGCATAATTAATAAAATTAATGACCATGAGGTCGTCGTAAAATTATTAAGGTTGAAATCTGTAATGATGATCCTTGGATTCAGAAACCCTAATTTGATCAATTGATGATCAATTCATGGTTCGTCAAAAGTTTAACCATATGACGAAGGAGGGAGCGACTATATGGGACCGTGGATCAACCATGTAGTGTTCATATGCTCAGTGAGCAAATACAAAGAACTCCTGAAGAGTTGACGATTTGTTGGTGGGAGAATGATTAAATGCTGGCTTAATCATTTATTCAAAAATGCTCGTCTGAGCCTTAGGTGAGAAAACCTAATTAATTATGACGAAGCGAGGGACCGACCATGGAGTCATGACACCAGGCCCGGGTTGTCACTTGACCGCCTGACGATCACTTCATGAAAATCCAAAGTGTTTGGAAGAGTTTTGGACCTAATACGAGCAATTGAGCAAATTAGGTCAAAACTGTGAAAATTGATGGGACCGGCTTCCGTGAGCCAAAGAGCCAATCTTGGTCGGTCAAGATAGTGTGCTCGTGTCCCCAAGGCGTCCGCGTCTCAGTCTTGAGAATTTTTATATTTTCTGGCGTGCAATTGAGCATCCATTCTAGAAAATATGTCAAAATTAGGGTTTCGACGAAACTGAGGAAAACACCATGAGATGATGAAAAATAATTATAAAACAAGGAATGAGGAGGCGTGGGACCGCCGTGGTCAAGGCATGTTCGGCCGGTCGTGACCACGGTCCCGTGGTGCCTTTTCCTTAATTTTGTAATATTTTGATGATTTTATGAAAAATTCATGAATTTTGAGAAATTTGATGAATTTAGGGAGTTTCCATGAATTGAAGGAGTTTTCATGAGTTCATGGAAGCAAAATATTAAAATAATAAAAACACGGGCGTGTGGGACCATGGAGGCATGGACGGCCGGCTATGAACCGGTCCCACGAGTTTTTCATAATTTTTTAATATTTTTAGGTATTTTTGATGATTTGGGGGAATTTTTCCTAATTTGATAGAAATACCATAAAATCAAGGAATTTGATGAATTCAAGGAAAAATAGTAATAAAATAATAAAGCAAAGGGCGTGTGGGACCGACTAGGGCATGGCCGGCCGACTAGTGGCCCTGTCACACAAGTTTTCATAATTTTATTTTATTTTATTTTATTATTATATGATGATTTGTGCAAAAAATACCATGAAATCAAGGAGTTTTTTCAAATAATAATAATAATAATAAAATAATAGGGAACCGTGGGGTGTGGGGCCGACTGGGACCAAGGCATGGCCGGTTGACCAATGGTCACGCCCCACACTCCTTTTCTTAATTTTATATTATTTGTTATGGATTTATGGAAGTACCATGAAACCGAGGAGCTTCCTCGAGACGAAGGAGATTTGATCAGATGAGAGAATTTTCATCAAATCATGGAAAATAATAAAAATGTATTACAAATATAAAACTGGGGTGGAACTGACCATGACACGGTCAGTAGGTCGTGTGTCCGTGTTCCCAGAACCTATTTTTAATTATTTATTATTTTCTTCCCTATTTTGCATAAGTTCATCGTTTCGTTGTATTTTGAAATACTCGTTCGTGCGGTGACTGTTAGTGTATCGTTGTTGAATACACTTTCACCATTTGAATCAGGGCTTACTTAGAGGTAGCTCAGACGCCCGGTTGTTGATTATTTATTACTAATTGTGGAATCTAGTGGAGAATAATTCACAAAACTGAGTAATAAGATGTTTATTATTAATTCATAGGATTAGATGAGGATTCGACTACGAATTCAGAATAATAAAGTGAGCATTACCATTCCATGGGATCGTAGATTCGACCATAGATTCAGAGTAATTAAGATTTATCTATTACCATTTATGAGACCAGTTATTCGATCATGAAATCGGAGTAATGAGATAATATAGTTATTGCTATTCTCTGAGCCGTGGATTCGATCATAGAATCAGAACAATTGTTTATTGCCATTCTGTGGGACCAGTCGCAGATTCGACCATGGAATAGGAGCAATTGTAATTAGGAATAATTAACTTTGTGGATCTATACTAGCAGAGCAAGCTGTCTAGGAGCATTAATTATCCCGATATGAGCTTGTCGGTAAGTCATATCCTTTATATAGTCAGGGTAAACTCGTTGTTTGTTCCTGAAGACGTTATCGCTCTATACTAGCAGAGAAAGCTGTCTAGAAGGCGTCCATCTCGTGATACTATATAGAATTAATCACTGAAAGTATTCAGTATTCATGAGATATGTCGTTGTCCAGTAGTGAGACTATATATCTACATGTACTTTGAGAAAAAGTACTCTCCGTTGAGAATTCGATGAGAGACCCATGTCTCGATACTCATGTCTGATTGCTGGATCAAAGCTTCGTATAATTATGAGTTTACGATTTTATCCCTTGTCGAAAATCCACCATCTACAAGGGTAAGATTGTCATTTCACTTTAAAGGGTTATCAAGGCAACCGACTTTCTTCTCAGGGCACCCTCTGTTGATAACTCAAAAGCAAATTGATAAGGTCGAGAAATTCTATTTCTATTTCTCTTTCATTTTCTTTTCTTTCTTCTTCTTCTTTCTTCTTTCTTCTTCTGCTTCTCCCCCGTTCTTCATCTGTTGATGATTGTGAGAATTAAACGAGGGTTTTGAGTTCGAATCAAGTGTAGAAAGATTATGGAATGGTTGCTGGCGGTGATGACTGTGGTTTGGTAGGTTCTGAGTTAAGAAAAGTGACGAGTTATAAAAGATTAAGTTAGGGTTTCGTCTGTATTGATGTTGTTGTGGAATCAACAGGATTATGGGGTTGTTAATAGGTAAATATTAAGAGGGTTGTTGTTGAATTGAAGTTGCAGTATTATTTTCAGGAAACTTGAGGTATTAATGGCTCTGAGAAATTATTAGGGTTTCTGTAATTGAATTCGAGAGTTCAATTGAGGACGAATAAGAGGAGTTAGAAGATGGGTTTGTTTTTAATTGATGTTTGATTGAAGTTGTAGGGTGAATTGAAGATTGAGTATGATATTAAGGTTTTCTGAGTTGGATTGGAATTCGATTTGGTGATGAACAAGAAGAATTAAGGACTGGGTTTGGTTAATTCAGGAAAGGGTTGGAGTTAATTAGATATTGTGGAGCTGTTCTGAGGAAGAATTGAGGAATACGTGATTTCAGTTAAGGTAATATTTTCTTAGTTATTCAGTTCATTGTTGTGTATGAAGTTATTACTGAATTGATCTTTAAGAACTGGTGTCGGTACTGATGTTTATTGCATGGATTTATAGTGAACTGAATAATGGAATGGTATCACAGGGTATGTATGAGATGATAGTGTTAATGGAATCGCAAGTCATGAGTTTTGGATTCTTTGTATGCTAATTGAACATTTTTAGAATGGATGTGTATTTGTAGATGTTGCTGATGAACAAAATTGAGAAGTAAGAGCTGAACCTAGTATTAGAACTGTATTGGTGAAGTTGATAGTTTGATATGGCAGAGTAAAGGAATGTTAGGTTGGTTGTAGATGGAGCATACTTGATGTTGGGAGATTTGAACTATAGTTGGTGGTGACGTAGTCGCGGTAAAGTTATACTGGGGGTATATGGAAGGGGTTCGGATGAATGTTTTACAGCAAAGATTGAATGTAACTGATGTTGCGTGTAATAATGGGTTTAGTTGTGTTGAGTTGGAATTTAAGTTAGGAGTGAAGTGTAATCAAACGGGAGTTGCAGATGAGAGTTGAGTATTGTTTTGGTTGAGACATTTTGGGATATTGCAGTTATTGCGCCTGTAGATATATAGGATGAAGTTGTTTGTAATGTTGATGTGCCAATGGCCTCTGAGAAAGCCTGCCATTGCAGACCAATGTAAGCTGAGTTTAAGTGTTGTAATTAAGTTATGTGTTATTATGTTTTTGTAGATAGAATTGACTTCTGCAATTGAACTTTGGCATATGCATCTTAGGTTGGCATGTACAATGGTTTTAGCCAGATTGCATTTAGTCTAGCTGACTGAACTTAGTGTTTCTGACTCAGTCAATCTGAATGAGTTAAATGTAAATCTAACTCACCTGAATCAGTCATGTGGACTGAGTTAACTCACCGAGTTTCCCTACTTTGACCGAGTTGACTGATTTAGACTTTAATCGTTTGACCGGGACCTGACCTTGACCACTTGACTCAACCTTGACTGTGGACCTTAGACGTTAACTGTTATTGACCTTTGACTGTTAATTTGACCGTTAGAGAGTGTTGGTTGACTGAGATGGAGTGGACCTTAGTTAGCGGGCTTGCCTAGTGAAGTTGGGCTTGTAGCCGGTTTTTCCAATGAACATGAATTGGACCCTTATGGTCTGATTTAGCCTTTTGCTTCTTTTAAAAAGTTGCAGATGTTCTTAAGACATATCTAGTGGACTATAGAACCAATCCAATTCAATTAGTAAACCTTAGCTATGCGAAAGATAGATAATAAAAGGTGTAGAACCGTATATGGGCCTAGAACCATTAGATAAAACTATATGATTCTTGTAAGAATTATGTTATAAGCCTTGTGTGAGCCTTTTTGGCTAGATTCTCAGAGTTCTTCTGTGATTATCAGTTAGTCTATTAACAACGATCGATTCAAGGATGAACCGGTGGATCATGGATCTTGAGGTAGGCGAGGCTTGTCATCAAAAGAGGTGGAAATCGATAATGAACTCTCTTGGATTCATTATGGTTTTACAAATCTTTATGTTGTGAAATTCATGCATATCTTTGTGTGGTTTGTGTGGTATGAGATGTGTGCCGACACAATATCAGTATTCTATGGCTAGGGCGATACACCGCAATATTAAACGGCTAGGGCGATACACCGCAATATTATTCTTCCTTATGTGCGGCAACACACATCTCATATATACATGAGTGTTTACCGTTCTTTATGGATGTTTACTATTCTTTCGAATTGCTTTGGAAAAGTTCTATAATATGTTTTACTGTCTTTCTGAGTTTTATTAACTTTCAATAAAACCTGCATTGTATTCAAATCATACTAAAGATTACTTGTAAGCTAGTTGTTATTCCTACGGGGCACCCCTTTTAGGGATGATGTGCTCACCCATTCCCACTTTCAGTTTCAGAGACAGATTAGAGTTGCGCAGTGGAAGCTTTGTGGCGTTGAGTCTTCTGTTATGTATATTATGTTGTATATTCTATTTGCAAACCAAATGACTATTGTATATGTATCATTTGAGAGGAGTTTTTATTTATATATTTCTGAGCGGACAAGTTTTTTGGTTAAGTTTTGTAGGAGATTTATTAATTGAATGTTTAAGTAAATGATTAGATTTTTAGTGCCTCTTTATTTAGTTAATCTCTTGGATTAGTTAGCTGCTAGCTTTGGGGGCGCTACAGTGTTGGTATCAGAGCTCACCATTAGATCTTATATGGGAAACATTAGTTAATAGCCAGTACCAGTTAGTGAAATAGATTAGTTTAGAACTGGGTTGGGTTTGTGATATAAATCTTAATTACTAAAAGCTATCAATAATTAAAAGATTTATTTGATTGATTTATTTTTTTGGTTTGTTGTTTGTGTATGTAATGAAGTAAAAAAAATTGTAGGGTACACCAATAACTTTAGCTAATAAGGATTTGAGAATAATTAATCTAAAAAGTATGATCACGTAGACAATCTAATACTATAAGAATGGTGAGATTAGTATTATTGATAGATCTTGAATGTCACATAGAAATTTATTGAATACCTTGACTTATACATAGAATCAACAATTTATAATCACATAAATGTTAATAATATTCTTGGAACTTAATAATAATTGGAAGAATAGTTAGAATAATAGTTCAACCATCAATGTTAACAATAAAATATTATAATACAAAGTATAATATTATTAAATTATTATTAATTAGTATCATATTGAACTTAACAAAATCTCATTAAAGATATATAACGATAGAAATAATAAATATGATTAAATAACTATGGAAAATTATTTACGCTTATCTACGATTAAGTTTTGTAAATTAAATAAATGACAAATTAGTAATATATGCTTTGCATCTAAACTAGATAATTAATATAATACTTATTTGGCGGTAGACTTAAGAAAGCGAGGACATAATATATAAAATGAAAAAGACTCAACTTGTTAGTAAGTTTGTACCGAAATTATGTTTAGTCTAACAATTGATCTTGTAAATTCTTAAAATAAAACAAATATACATGAAGTAGTAATAATAGTATTCAGATGTTTAGTGTAAGATTATAATTAAAAGAAAATTAATTCATATATTAATAGGTGTTTGTGGGTGAAAACTGTTTCTACTGATTTTGGTAATTTCGGGTGTGTGGATGAGAAACGAATCCAAACCCTAAACAATGCACTGCACGGGAGTACTTTTGATTCGAGAGATCAATATGTACAATCCTGGCCTAAACCAAGAAATGGCCGTTCCAGGCTTGCTTCGGTCACAAAGTGAAAGACAAGGGTTGGTCTTAGGGAGGGAAGCGAAGAGAGTGTTGAGACCAGAATAGTTGATTCTGAAGGTGTGGTTGTTTATGATTCGTATCTGAAAGTAGAACTGGCTAGCTGAATGGAAAGCTACCAGGTGATTTCTAGACACTGTGTTGTTGCCGACCAAAACTTGTTCTTTGGTGAAAATAGGTGAAGCCTATTTATACAAGTCATATTGAAACGTACCCTGGTCTCGTAGGAAGTGGAAACGATTGAGTGGTGGAAGAAAAGAGTAACGTGTAACCGTCAGTCATTATGCTTCCGTGATGAAGGAAGTGAATTCGTTTACACCGTTACTTTTTTTACGACCACTAATTATCCTACTTTATGACACTTTCTTATAACGAGCGCATTGCACGCCGTACGCTGTAAACCGCCAGACCAATACCCTGATGAGCATCCCCCAATTTGTGACATGTTTGACGTCTCGAGTGTTTTCGTGGAAAACATTTAGCACTTTGCTACGTGTGGAAAGTCAAAGTCAAAGGACTCCACAGGAAAATAACATGTAATGCTATTAGGCTCGTTTTGGATGGTCGGCTAAAACTTTCCACAGGTTTGTCAGTTCGGTGGTGAACTTCGATGGCTGAGATCGCATCTCATAAAGGAGGGTAGCCGTTGATTATGGCTACCTTGTGTTGGCGCCTGATAGTGGCGCGGTGGTGTTTTGGTGTACGCCAATGGCAATGTGGCATGGCTCGTGCATGCCAGTGGCATGATGCATGTGGCTCCTGGCGTAGCCATGGCCACTAGATTTATGTAGCTGGTCACCTGAAACTTTCCATAAGTCTGTCAGTTCGGTGTCGAACTTGGATGGCTGAGATTGCATCTCATGAGGAAGGATGGTCGTTGATTATGGCCGCATCTTGTTGTATAGCGAAGTGGGGCCATCGGCATAGTGGCGCCTGGCGGAGCCATGACATAGCGGCATGCCAGTGTCGAGGCCGTGGCAGCTGTTTTTGGCATATTTGTGTTAGACCCAAATATGGCTTCTGGAAATATTGGCCTTGTTGCTAAGTTAATCTTGAGGCCTTAGGAGAGTCACTGGAATCAGTTGGCATGACAACTTTTAGCCAAATTAGGGTTTGGCATCACAGCTCTATTTAGCACGTGCGGCATGACTGCGGCATGGCGGCGTGGCTGGCATAGTTAGCACATGTCAGTGGCACGAAGTAGCCTCTGGCATAGCCATGGCCGCTAGACTTTGGCACCTCAGTGTTGGACCCACATGTGGCGTGGTAACATTGGCCATGTTGCCACATCAATCCCAACGTTCTGGGAAACGTTACTTGGCTTGGTTGGCATAACAACTTTGCCTAAATTAGGGTTTGGCATGTCGAAACCCTAATTGGTGCATGTGGCATGCGGCCGCAGCATGGAGACACTTTTTTGTGGAAGCGGTGCCATAGCTATGCCAAAGGAACTATGGTGAGGCCGTAGTGTGAAAACGGCCACATGAGTAAGGATTTCCGTGTGTGGGTATGATATGGCGCCATTCCTGGGGCTTCCTGGGCTCACATGGCTCGTGGCATGTTGTGGGGCCGAAGTGGCATAATTTGTGTTGCGAGAATTAGGGTTTTGGTCAATGTAGGGTCGTGCTTCTGACTAGAAAACCCTAATTTGGGCTTATCATGGCGTTGGCCCCGGACATGAGGTAGGTTAGCACGTAGGGCGTTATTTATGGCATGTTTGGCATGTTGGTGCGGCGGAGTGGCATGTTGGCGTGCCGCTAAACTTATTGGCGCAACATGGCACGTTCGGCATGTTGGTGCGGCTTTTTGGAAAGCCAATTAATATGTTGTTGTGGCATGGCGCGTTTGGCTTGCCAATTAGTATAGTGGCGCGACAGGGTGCGTTTGGCCTTTAATGTATAGTGACAAGTTTAGAGCGACTTGATTGGTCAAGAAAATGGATCGGCCAAACATAAGGCGCGGCCACACCTCTAGTGCTCGTGGCGCATTTTAAAGTGACCTGATTGGTCAGTAGGAAGGAGAGGGGCCGGCCAAGCACGGGCGTGGCTACACTTCTGCTGTGAGTGTGGCGGCTTTAGAGCGACCTGATTGGTCAATGGGAAGTGGGGACGGCAAGTAAGGGCCCAGCCATAACTTATGTGCGCATGGCGAGTTTAAGGCGACCTGATTGGTCGAGGGGAATAGGGCCAGTTTAGGATGGGGCGTGGCTAATGGCAAGTGGCGCCAGTTGGCCTAAGGCATGGCCACACCTCCTTTTGCTGCTACGACTACCTGTTTTCTGATTCTGGGCAGGGCTTCGCACCTACTAATCCATGGCGGGTTAATTACCTAGTTTGTCTAGGCTTACTTTCGACAAGCAAGGTCTGGTATACTGCGCAAGGCGCAAAAGTAATTGATTGAATTCTATGTATTGACACAGAGTTCTTTAAGTTCATAGCCAGAGAGCAGCATGCTTTCTGATTGAATATCTTATGCAAAGACCTTATACTTGATATTTGGAAATTCGTGCTACTCTGCTGCGAGTGAACACGAATTGCCATGCCATATAAACATTAAGGGTTCAGCCGGGAACATAGCATAGAAAGCATTCAAAGAAACTTATATTAAGTGAATATAGGCAATGCGCCGAAATTTACACATGCGCCAGTCTGGATAAATTTCATGTAAATATATTGAATGGTTCAATAAGTATGCCAGCGGAGAGGTTAACACTCATGACTCCGTTTCCTTACAGAGTGACGTCACATCAGATGCAAGGTTTTTACAATTTTAACCCTAAGGTAAAAACCACCATCAACATCAAGTCCCCTTCTTAGCACGTAACAGTGACATTGTTGCGGGGTAAGCATGAGATGGTGACAGACAAGAGTAAAATCGAAAGGGAAAGACGTGAAGAGATTGCCAAAGGAATTCGACTAACCTTTGGCGGAAGGCATGAGGAATCCGTGATCCTTGCATTGGCGGCTTTGCATAAATTCTGCTTGGCCATGGGGTGTTGGCATCAGTGATGTAACTTTGGCTACTGACCGGCATAAATGGCACTGCAACTTGGTCCGCAGAACGGGCACTGGACGATTGGGAAAGGTAGATAGAGTTGCTGGCTTTGAATGATGGATGGCGCTGCTTGCTCAGCTATATCCATGGAATGGTTCTGCTGGATTTGAATGATGGATGGCGCTGCTTGGGCCGTGGAGCGAGTGAGGATGGATCCATGGAGAGTTGGCGCTGGCTTGCTTGGTACGCGGAATTTGGGCAAACGATGAAATTTGGCTAAATTCTGGTGACCATGTGGATCTATAAATGTCTTGATCTTTGGGTCGTTTCCCATCAAAATGGACTCCTCTTGATCTAAATTACGACACTAGGGTTTTTAGCCTATGTCGAACGCATTGATTGGAAGTATGAGCATCCAAGAAATTGAATGCAACTAGCCTCATCAAGTCTGGCCACAATCATCTCTTGCATCGACCTACCGAGCGTAGATGATATGAGGGTCTAAAATGTCGCAATCATCTCCCAATTAGATGATATGAGCGATAAAGTGCTGGACCGGCAATGCTGGATCGGTTGCGGCTGCCTACGTACCCTTCCCTACTCTAAAGGGATCAAGCACAAACCGTAGTTCATCCACGAAGGGATAGAAGCTTAAGCCAACTCGTTTGCATGGTCGTGGCCAAGCAATAATTGTAATGGCCTAGTTCGTATAGGTCGTTCCGTCAAAATGCATCCAAGTGATAAATATGTGGTATGAGGCACGACATAGTGATGCCCATGCTTAACACACTCCATTGGTAAGGCTACATATCTATAAATGAGGCCTAAGCATCATTTATACTCTTCCGTCTAAGCTATAAAGCTTACTTGGTACATGGTCCGCATATGTACCTTTAACCAACTATCCCTCCCTATATATGTTTAAAATACATTTTTACAACTTAGATTGGGGGAGAAAAAATCATTCATAAACTCCCCAGGCCGTGATGGGTGCACCTTACCACCCTGACCAATATCGATGTACAACCGTGATGGCTGTACATTCAATTCTGACTCACAGGTCAGTTCTAACATCCGGCTATGACGGCTGAACATTTCCTTAGTCAGGTCCCGTGAAGGGACGTGATGGCTGTACTTCCGACTTTGGCCCATAGGCCACTCCAATGTCCTGCCGTGATGGCTGTACATATCTAAGGCTATCTTACTTTGTGCATCGTCCGTATAAGCACCTTCAACCAAGTACCCCTCCCTATATATGTCTTAATGGAATTTCTACAAGTATGGAAAGGGGAGCATATTGACATGTTTGCTTCACTATTCATGGACGTTGCCATGAATTTATGAATGACCGGCCAAGATGGCTGCTCACTTCCAATGCCAACTCCGATTTTCAGCCATGTTGGTTGTCCGCTACCAATCCGATGCCCAGCCATGTTGGTTGTACATTACCAGCTCGGTGTCCAGCCATGTTGGATGTCCGCTTCCAACCCGATGTCAATCCATGTTGGATGTCCGATGCCAACTCGGCGTCCAACCATGTTGTACATTACCATCTCGGTGTCCAACCATGTTGACTGTCCACTGCCAACTCGATGTCCAGCCATGTCGGTTGTACATTACCAGGGCCATCTACCCAACTGGCCTAATGCACCATTTGATGCGAGATTGGCTCTTGGCCAATGTGACTTCCAACCATTTTCATATTGGCATTAGCCAATATGCCTACGCGATGTGCCTTACTTGGCACCAAATACGGCCCCTGACCAAATGCATCTTACTATGCAAAGGAAGCTTTGGATGAAGCTTCATCTCAGGCCACGACGCATCTTTTAGCATGCGTCATGCTAAAAAACACAGGGTGTTACACAAATATTCACCAGCAACTTTTGGCAAACTTATTTAAAGCTCTTGGCACTCAGCTAAAACTCAGTACAGCCTACCATCCACAGACTGATGGTCAAACTGAGAGACTAAACTCTTGTCTTGAGAGTTACTTGAGATGCATGTGTAGCCATCAACCTAAGAAATGGCATTTATGACTTCCACTTGCAGAATGGTGGTATAACACTAATTACCACACAAGCATGAAGATAAGCCCATTTCAGGCTTTGTATGGCTATCTCCCACCACACTTGGTTTTTCCTGCAACTGTCACCACTTCTGTTACTGAAGTAGAGTCATACTTAAAACAGAGGGATGCTATGCTTGAGTTACTCAAAGAAGCTCTACATAAATCTCAAGAGAGGATGAAGTTCTTTGTTGATAAAAAGAGGTCTGACAGAGTGTTCTTTGTAGGGGCAAAGTTTACTTGAAGTTGCAACCTTATCGGCAAGCCTTTGTGGCTCTCGGGAGGAACTTGAAACTGGTAGCAAAGTACTATGCCAATTTCTTATCATACAACAGATTGGTCCTGTAGCTTACAAACTCCAATTACCAGCTGAAGCTAGAATTCATAATGTTTTTCATGTTTCCCAGCTGAAGCAGCACATTGGTGTCACTCACATTCCTTCTCCAACACTGACTGTTTTAGATTCAGATGGTCAGTATCTTGTCATCCCTGTTGCTGCTCTATCATCCAAAACTATTCTGCGCAATGGTGTTTCTATCCCTCCAGTGGACGAACTCTTCAGCTGATGATGCTACTTGGGAAGTTGCCAAACACATAGCTCACCATTTCCCAAAATTCCATCCTTGAGGACAAGGATCTGCTGATGAGCGAGGGTGTTGTCATGTACCTTCTCTTCTACTTACTTCTTGGCTAGCCCTTATATAACTCTCGTCTGCCTTAATCTTCTTGTGACGTGTCGAGTTAGTATTTGATCATTGTTGTCTGTTAGGGTTAGAGCACGTGGCGTACTCGGATTAGTTAGTCATTAGGTTTTCCTTCCAATCATAAGCCTATTTAAGATGTAAGGAAACCCTGTAATAAGCTAAGAATGAATTAATGAAGTTTTAAGACTGCTCCGGTGGAAGTTACTATTATCCGATTATTTTCCGTCCAATTTCCGTTCGTTTCCGTTGAATTCCATCTCGATCTTACTAAGAACAGTACACCAACAACTTTTTTTAGATTATTTCTTTCAGGCTCAGCTAAACTATCCCGTTCACATAAAAAAAGACATCGGTCGATAGTCTCGATACCTTTGAATTGAATCTCACTCAGATGTAACCAACTCACCTGCACTTCTCCGTCACGACCTACGGATAAGATACAGAAATAGAAAGCTACAACACGTATAAAAGTGATGGATCACCATTACAGATTATAAAACAGTCCCAATGCACATTTTAAAAGTCCACCACCAACTATTCTAACCCCTTATTTAAATGCTACACCCACCAAATAGTTGGCACTATTATAGTTAGGTGACCCTTCTTCCTCTTCTTTTGTCCCAGAACTAACTAGCACGAAGCCTTGAATAGCTTGATTGCCCTTGCCTCTAAACAATACATCACTTTTTATAATCGGAAAAAGAATTATAATGGAGACTTTCGTGTGGCAAGGAAAGATCAACCCTGTCATAGAAATGATGAATGGTCAATATTTGCGCCTACAATATGCAGACTACAACCCAGGAGAAACAACTCCATCATCAGCATTTGTTAATCATCAACCTGCAGCGGCAAAAGAGACAATGGAAAATATCACCAAAACATTTTTCAGATGCATCAAATGGCAGGTTGAAGAAACAACAGACCCAGTTAACTGCCCGTACCATTACTTTTGTGCCAGTAGTTATCAAGGTGGTGACTACCCGCCTGCCATTGACATACTGGTACTACTCTTCACAGCAACCTTGTACCTTGTGACGCTGGTCTTCACCGTACAGGAGATTGTCTGGAAAAGTACGAGTACTAATTCATCTACCACAGCTGCCGCAGGAGAAGGAGGAGACAGACATCGTGCTATTCGATATAATTCTGGTGGCAGTGGAAGTCGTCGAAGTAGGAGGTACTGGATACCATCTGGTCCCATCGCCCTCCCTTTTATTCTCCTATCTCTTGCCAAGGGCTATCGCATCAACACCCTTTCCCCTCTCGCAGAGTGCATAGGGCCGGCGCTTTTCCAATTGCTTCAAATTTCTGCTCTTGCCTTCCCCAATGATGATGATGATGACTACAACATGGAAGGTAATTTCAATAAATGGAAATATGATTTAAAGTACATCCTGTTTGAGTTGTCAACAGTTTCTGGAATCTTGCATGCAAGTCTATTTTTGGATTACATAATATTGCCCTATTATACGGGCTATGATGCACTGATGTCATCAACGAGCTTCTCTGGTGAGTGTGCATCTTGTGTGTGTCGCACTGAGGTTCTGGAGGTAGGAGGTAAACTGGTGTCATACAGGGGATGGTCTATTTCCATGTTTTCTGTGGTTGGTGTTCTATGTTTGAGGACTATCTCCAGATTGTTAATGTTATTCTTATCCCACTATGACGATGAAGTCCACAAGGCAACAGTATCAGCGATGGTAAAAATACTCCAAGTTGTCATAAAGCCCGCATTAGAAACTATGAGCTGGATGTTGATATCAAAAGATACTATTTACCTGATGAAGAATTCTCCAGAGAGTGATGGGTCAGCGCCGTTAAGATTAGCTGCATATGGATGTGCATGTTTTTTAATTTTTCTGCATGTCTTGACGAAGCTGCAGAGTAGACGTATAGTGCGGGTGCGCGGCGCCATCATAATAACATGATGAAGTATATCTTATGCTTTCAACGATTTGGTCATTGTAAATACTTCCAGATTCTTTGCTGCAAATGTCTCTGCACCTAAAGAAGCAGACATAAAGTGGTCAGAAAATTTGTCATAAGATGTAAAGATACACAAGCAGTTTATAATGCTAAAATTGTTCATCAGGGTCCTACCTCAATCTGTTTTGGTGCTGTTGTTCAATTCTCGATTTCCCCCGTAAGATCAGAAAGAGATTTTTATAGATCAGACTCAATAGTTAAATGATCCATCTTCATGCATCACGACTTGGTCTAGGTTGTCAGCTGACATAGCTGTTCCTTTTGTTATGCCAACATCTCCAGTAAACCATGTATGACATGCTTAACTTCTATATACACAAGTCTACAATCTCGTAAAAATACTTTTTCTTGAAATGGTTTCCCTCAGCATTCACAAAAGGAGAAAACAAAAATGAAGCAACTAAAAAGGCTGGTTCTGCTAATCCAACCCATTCAGCAGATTATTGAATATTTAAAGTCTTAATTTCTCCAACAATTACAATGTATAGCATAAATGAGATTCAGAAAATAGCCCAGGATGCTAGTTTTGTCACATCAGACCCAAAGTGCAAATCTCAAATTTCAACTCTGGCTTAATTACACTGTACTTTGGAAATAGTTGTAGCGTGTTACAAGCACTTGACCCACTATGGAATTAAAACCTATTGTTCCCTCTTGCTTAATTACACTGTGCTTCTGAAATAGTAGTAGGGTGTTGCACATACAAACACTCGACCCACTACGGAATTGTTCCTCTGGACAGAATTGCAGTATGACACATGAATTGAAACACGGATCAGCGAAATTCAGAAGACAATGCTTGTAAAAGATAAATTAACAAGAGAAATGAAAGTTAACATGGTATTGAATTATAGGAATCTGTACTTGTACACCACAATGGAGAAGTTCTCAAAGGCAAAGAAGAACTACCACATACCTCCAATGTATCACTAAACTGTGTATCACAAGTCTTTAACATTACAGGAAGTGGAAAATGAACATCTTTCTCTACACAACACAAATGCCTAGGTTTGATCCTATTCTCTAAACTAAACGAAAAATACTGAGGAAACTCCTTCAACTCTTTTAAATCCCTTCCCATTTCGCGGTAAAAGTAATCGAATTTAGGCTCAAAATTATTCTTAAGACTATAACAAAACAACTGCGGGAATCTCCTCAACATTGAAAGAGCATCAGCATTAGTAAAACCAATGTTTTCCAAATACTCAATCCTTGGTATAAACTTATCCTCAACACTGCAAGACAGTAAAGATGTATGTTTATGTACCTCAGCTATCCCAATGCTCTGCAAGAAGTATAATGTCGGACGCAGACGCTTCTCGACATTGCAGACTAGCAATCTAGGTCTTCGATTGATGACTTTCCGAATATCAGAACCCATCACTTTAGCTTCCCTTAATAAGAATGTGAATACAGGAATAACTTCTGAAACTTTAAATGCAAGTATTTCAGGACACATACCACAAATCCTACGGAATTCAATTGAACTGAAACCCATTGATCTTATGAAATCAATAGTTGATTTCATATCATCGAGAGAAGATGAAACAATTAGATTGAGTGTGTTGAATTCTTCTTCATATTTCCCATCGTTTTGTTCTTCTTCCTGTTGTTTTAGAATGGAGAAGATATCAATTCCAATTGAATCCAAGTAGAGGAGTTTTTCTCTGAAGATATCAATTCTGCTGGTGGTGGGATTTGCAATTTGGGGATTTTCATTACTATCATCATCGACGAATTTGGGGAAATGAGACGGTTTTTGAGGTATTGAAATTAAGGTTTTGGATGAAGATGATGAGAGAATTCGAGAATGAATAAGCCTGCTGTTCTTGATGTTGGTGGTGGTGTTATAGAAATAGAAATGAGTAGAAGTCATCATATGGATTTGAGAAATGGTTCTTCTACTCGTTCCACCACCGCCGCCGCCATCAGTGGTGGTATAGAAACGGAGGAGAATAGCTTCCATGGCTTTGAGGTGAGAATCAAAGCGAGAGTGAGTTCCTCTTCTTGAGTATATTCAGAGAGAGAGGTGTTTTTTCTCTGGATTCATTGGATTGGATAAGATTCTGGGTCAAGCTGTGAACCAGAAAATCTGAAAAACCCGATCCTAAAGAGAGATAATAAAACCGAAACACGACAAGTAAAAATTGCTTTAAAATGGCCACGACAAGGATATGCCGGAAATCCTAAAAGTTGGCCAGCTGCCGGTGGGATAATAGGTACGGTCAGGTCCTGCCCACCGGGTCGCCGTTCGGCTTGTTTACTTAAAATGTGGAATGCCGGTTCGACTTAATTTAACACATGTTTGCAAACTTATTCAATCTGTTACCTCTCAAGTTACAAGCATAGACAATATGTTACCTCTCAAAGGTAGTTCAAAAAAGAAGGACATGAAACCCAAGTTGCTTTAACACATAACTTCCTAGCCCCACGTGCAAACCGGTCTACAAACTTATTCATAGCACGCTTAATATATACAAGCTTAAAAGCAGAGCTACTAGAGAGAAGGCAACAACAATCCCCGGTCCTCGAGCTAAGCTGAAGCGGGATCAAGATGCTCCGACGAGAAAAGTTAGCGATCCATCACGTGTCCAAGGACTTAATCTTGAAGAATATCAGTGCCTCTCCATCCGGCCGAGTGACTGACTCCATTCACAAAATCTACCACTTGCAGACATTCACTAACAAGAAGAACTTTGGATAATTTCAGCTTCACTGCCCAGGAAACAACCAAAAACAGTGTCATTGCTTCAGCACTAACTGCATCAGGAGCAAGCCCAAAGTTCGATTTACAAGAAATTATTCTTCCTGCAACATCACATAAAATCAAACCACTTCCCATGTTAAAGTTTTTATAAGAGCCATCAATGAATAACATATGATCAACCTCAGAAGTGGGAGTTTTAGTTTCCACGCGTAATACAGTCGCAAGGGGAGGATGAACATAAGTATTCAACATTCTTTTAATGTTGAGGATAACTCTGTCAAGATTTATCTCAACCTTATGAAAGGCTACTTCACATCGCAGCTTCCATATACACCACATAATAATTGCTCCTACACTAGGCCAGACACTAGGGAAAGGAGACTGACCTAGCCTTATCTCAAACCATTTTAGAAAGTAATCATCAGGCCACAGAAAGTCGAAAGATATCAAATGTTGTAGAGATAAAGCAAACCAGATGTGAGACGCCACAGGACAATGAAAAAAGAGATGAAGGACAGTTTCAGAATCATCGTTGCAGAGAGGACAGGATTGATCAATAGTATTGTTATAAGCATTCATAGTAGCATTAACTGGCAACATATTAGCAAAAAACTTCCAAATAAAGAACTTAACTTTTGGAAGACAGTTCAGCGACCAAACTTTAGACCAGAAATAAGACTCTTCAGCTGTAGCAAACTCATTTGTATACACTTTATAAGCAGACTTAATTGTAAAATTACCATCTTTAGTGTGTGCCCACATAACCTTGTCCTCATGAGAAGTATTCAGGCGAATCGAACGAATTTTGATAACATCTTCAGGACAAAACAAGGAATTCAGAATATCTAGGTTCCAAGTATTATGATAAGGATCTATAAGCTCACTAACAAAAGTGTAATCACTATAATTAGGATCAATAGATAAAGGAGGAGCAGAAGAACATGGTAACCATATAGAAGACCAAATCCTAGTAGAGGTCCCATTGTTGATCTTATAAACAATATTGGATTTTAGAAAGCTTCGACTATTTACAATGCCTTTCCAAATCCAGGAGGAGGTGTCAACAACCTTATCTATTTCTAATAAGTTTTGATTAGGAAAATATTTATCTTTTAGAAATTTTGAAATCAAGTGACCAGGGAACCGAGTAATTCTCCATGCAATTTTTGATATATAGACCTTATTCAGAGCATAAGAATTCCTAATACCCAGACCACCACATTTTTTAGGTTTACCAATGTTAGTCCAAGATCGAAAATAAACTGCCTTACGGGGATTTTTCTTAGCCCACCAAAAAGTTCTCTGAATGGAGTCAAACTTTGAAGTAAGCTTCTTAGGAAGGGAGAAACATGACATATGATACACAACAAGGCTTGAAAAACACATGTCGAGTGACAACAGTTCTACCAGCACCATTGAGATTATTTTCTTCATATTACCAAGTCTAGCATATAACTTATCAATAAGAAACTTAAAGGATTTAGTCTTGTCTCTATTAACAAACAGGGGGGTTCCTAAGTATTTTTATGTGCTTGACAAAAACTTTATGCCTAAGGATCTAGATAGAATTTTGATGTGTTTGTGATGCATATTCACACTTGTAAAAAAAACCCAGACTTTTCCAGATTAATAGCCTGACCCGAAGCTTTGGCAAATTTATTTAAAATATGCAACAATTTTTTTGCATATCCTTACAGGATATGCTGATAATAAAACCGAAATGCGACAAGTAAAAATTGCTTTAAAATGCCCATGACAAGGATATGCTGGAAATCCTAAAAGTTGGCCAGCTGCCGGTGGGATAATAGGTACCGTCAGGTCCTTCCCACCGGGTTGCCG
The DNA here is from genome assembly GCF_003573695.1 of Papaver somniferum. Classification (NCBI taxonomy): domain Eukaryota; kingdom Viridiplantae; phylum Streptophyta; class Magnoliopsida; order Ranunculales; family Papaveraceae; genus Papaver; species Papaver somniferum. The sequence continues at coordinate 125,542,624 of NC_039368.1, read as the reverse complement.
CTCGGCTTGTTTACTTAAAATGTGGAATGCCGTTTCGACTTGATTTAACACATGTTTGATTTTTCTAACTCTTTTTTTTTTTTTTTTTTTTTGCTAAGAAACAAACTTTTCACTGACAAAGAAGGAAGTTACAAGCATACACAATCTGTTCCCTCTAAAGGTAGTTCAAAAAAGGAGGACATGAAACCCAAGTTGCTTTAACACATAACTTCCTAGCCCGGCGTGCAAGCCGGTCTGCAAACTTATTCATAGCACGCTTAATATATACAAGCTTAAAATCAGAGCTACTAGAGGGAAGGAAACAACAATCCCCGGTCCTCGAGCTAAGCTGAAGCGGGATCAAGGTGCTCCGACGAGAAAAGTTAGCGATCCATCACGTGTCCAAGGCCTTAATCTTGAAGAATATAACTGCATCTCCATCCGGCCGAGTGACTGACTCCATTCACAAAATCTACCATTTGCAGACAGTTACTAACAAGAACAACTTTGGATAATTTCAGCATCACTGCCCAGGAAACAACCAAAAACTGTGCCATTGCTTCAGCACTAACTGCATCAGGAGCAAGCCAAAAGTTCGATTTACAAGAAATTATTCTTCCTGCAACATCACATAAAATCAAACCAGTTCCCATGTTAAAGTTTTTATAAGAGCCATAAATGAATAACATATGATCAACCTCAGAAGTGGGAGTTTTAATTTCCACACGAAATACAGTCGCAAGGGGAGGATGAATATAAGTATTCAACCTTCTTTTAATGTTGAGGATAACTCTGTAAAGATTTATCTCAACCTTCTGAAAGGCTACTTCACATCGCAGCTTCCATATACACCACATAATAATTGCTCCTACACTAGGCCAGCCACCAGGGAAAGGAGACTGACCTAGCCTTATATCAAACCATTTTAGAAAGTAATCATCAGGCCACAGAAAGTCGAAATATATCAAATGTTGTAGAGATAAAGCAAACCAGATGTGAGACACCACAGGACAATGAAAAAAGAGATGAAGGACAGTTTCAGAATCATCGTTGCAGAGAGGACAAGATTGATCAATAGGACTGTTATAAGCATTCATAGTAGCATTAACTGGCAACATACTAGCAAAAACCTTCCAAATAAAGAACTTAACTTTTGGAAGACAGTTCAGCGACCAAACTTTAGACCAGAAATCAGACTCTTCAGCTGTAGCAAATTCATTTGTATACACTTTATAAGCAGACTTAATTGTAAAATTACCATCTTTAGTGTGTGCCCACATAACCTTATCCTCATGAGAAGTATTCAGGCGAATCGAACAAATTTTGATAACATCTTCAGGACAAAACAAGGAATTTAGAATATCTAGGTTCCAAGTATTATGATAAGGGTCTATAAGCTCACTAACAAAAGTGTAATCATTATAATTAGGATCAATAGATAAAGGAGGAGCATAAGAACATGGTAACCATATAGAAGACCAAATTCTAGTAGAGGTCCCATTGTGGATCTTATAAACAATATTGGATTTTATAAAGCTTAAACTATTTACAATGCCTTTCCAAATCCAGGAGGAGGTGTCAGCAGCCTTATCTATTTCTAATAAGTTTTGATTAGGAAAATATTTATCTTTTAGAAATTTTGAATTCAAGTGACCAGGGAACCGAGTAATTCTCCATGCAATTTTTGATATATAGACCTTATTCAGAGCATAAGAATTCCTAATACCCAGACCACCACATTTTTTAGATTTACCAGTGTCAGTCCAAGATCGAAAATAAACTGCCTTACGGTGATTTTTCTTAGCCCACCAAAAAGTTCTCTGAATGGAGTCAAACTTTGAAGTAAGCTTCTTAGGAAGGGGGAAACATGACATATGATACACAACAAGGCTTGACAAAACATGTCGAGTGAAAACAGTTCTACCAGCACCATTGAGATTAGTTTTCTTCATATTACCAAGTCTAGCATATAACTTATCAATAAGAAACTTAAAGGATTTAGTCTTGTCTCTATTAACAAACAGGGGGGGTTCCTAAGTATTTTTATGTGCTTGACAAAAACTTTATGCCTAAGGATCTAGATAGAATTTTGATGTGTTTGTGATGCATATTCACACTAGTAAAAAAACCCAGACTTTTCCAGATTAATAGCTTGACCCGAAGCTTTGGCAAACTTATTTAAAATATGCAACAAATTTTTTGCATATTTTAAAACTAATCCTTCCAGGATATGCTGATAATAAAACCGAAACGTGAAAAGTAAAAATTGCTTTAAAATGGCCACGACAAGGATATGCTGGAAATCCTAAAAGTTGGCCACTGCCGGTGGGATAATAGGTACCGTCAGGTCCTTCCCACCGGGTTGCCGTTCGGCTTGTTTACTTAAAATGTGGAATGACGGTTCGAATTAATCTAACACATGTTTGACTTTTCTAACACTTTTTTTTTTGCTAAGAAACAAACTTTTCATTGACAAAGAAGGAAGTTACAAGCATACACAATCTGTTCCCTCTCAAGGTAGTTCAAAAAAGGAGGACATGAAACCCAAGTTTCTTTAACACATAACTTCCTATCCCGTCGTGCAAGACGGTCTGCAAACTTATTCATAGCACGCTTAATATATACAAGCTTAAAATCAGAGCTACTAGAGAGAAGGCAACAACAATCCCCGGTCCTCGAGCTAAGCTGAAGCGGGATCAAGGTGCTCCGACGAGAAAAGTTAGCGATCCATCACGTGTCCAAAGCCTTAATCTTGAAGAATATCATTGCATCTCCATCCGGCCGAGTGACTGACTCCATTCATAAAATATACCACTTGCAGATAGTCAATAACAAGAAGAACTTTAGATAATTTCAGCTTCACTGCCCAGGAAACAACCAAAAACAGTGCCATTTCTTCAGCACTAACTGCATCAGGAGCAAGCCCGAAGTTCGATTTACAAGAAATTATTCTTCCTGCAACATCACATAAAATCAAACCAGTTCCCATGTTAAATTTTTTATAAGAGCCATGAATGAATAGCATATGATCAACCTCAGAAGTGGGAATTTTAGTTTCCACACGAAATACAGTCGCAAGGGGAGGATGAATATAAGTATTCAACATTCTTTTAATTTTGAGGATAACTCTGTCAAGATTTATCTCAACCTTTTGAAAGGCTACTTCACATCGCAGCTTCCATATATACCATAAAATAATTGCTCCTACACTAGGCCAGCCACCAGGGAAGGAGACTGACCTAGCCTTATATCAAACCATTTTAGAAAGTAATCATCAGGCCACAGAAAGTCGAAAGATATCAAATGTTGTAGAGATAAAGCAAACCAGATGTGAGACGCCACAGGACAATGAAAAAGAGATGAAGGACAGTTTCAGAAGCATCGTTGTAGAGAGGACAGGATTGATCAATAGTATTGTTATAAGCATTCATAGTAGCATTAACTGGCAACATACTAGAAAAAACCTTCCAAATAAAGAACTTAACTTTTGGAAGACAGTTCAGCGACCAAACTTTAGACCAGAAATAAGACTCTTCAGCAGTAGCAAACTCATTTATATACACTTTATAAGCAGTCTTAATTGTAAAATTACCATCTTTAGTGTGTGCCCACATAACCTTGTCCTCATGAGAAGTATTCAGGCGAATCGAACGAATTTTGATAACATCTTCAGGACACAACAAGGAATTCAGAATATCTAGATTCCAAGTATTATGATAAGGGTCTATAAGCTCACTAACAAAAGTGTAATCATTATAATTAGGATCAATAAATAAAGGAGGAGCAGAAGAACATGGTAACCATATAGAAGACCAAATTCTAGTAGAGGTCCTATTGTTGATATTATAAACAATATTGGATTTTAGAAAACTTAGACTATATACAATGCCTTTCCAAATCCAGAAGGAGGTGTCAGCATCCTTATCTATATCTAATAAGTTTTGATTAGGAAAATATTTATCTTTTAGAAATTTTGAAATCAAGTGACCAGGGAACCGAGTAATTCTCCATGCAATTTTTGATATATAGACCTTATTCAGAGCATAAGAATTCCTAATACCCAGACCACCACATTTTTTAGATTTACCAATGTCAGTCCAAGATCGAAAATAAACTGCCTTACGGGGATTTTTCTTAGCCCACCAAAAAGTTCTCTGAATGGAGTCAAACTTTGAAGTAAGCTTCTTAGGAAGGGGGAAACATGACATATGATACACAACAAGGCTTGACAAAACATGTCGAGTGACAACAGTTCTACCAGCACTATTGAGATTAGTTTTCTTCATATTACCAAGTCTAGCATATAACTTATCAATAAGAAACTTAAAGGATTTAGTCTTGTCTCTATTAACAAACAGGGGGGGGGGGGGTTCCTTAGTATTTTTATGTGATTGACAAAACTTTATGCCTAAGGATCTAGATAGAATTTTGATGTGTTTGTGATGCATATTCATACTTGTAAAAAAAATCCAGACTTTTCCTGATTAATAGCCTGACCCGAAGCTTTGGCAAACTTATTTAAAATATGCAAAAAATATTTTGCATATTTTAAAACTAATCCTTCCAGGATACGCTGATAATAAAACCGAAACGCGACAAGTAAAATTTTCTTTAAAATGGCCACGACAAGGATATGCTGGAAATCCTAAAAGTTGGCCAGCTACCGGTGGGATAATAGGTACCGTCAGGTCCTGCCCACCGGGTTGCCGTTCGGCTTGTTTACTTAAAATGTGGAATGCCGGTTCGACTTAATTTAACACATGTTTGATTTTTCTAAATCCTTTTTTTTTTTTTGCTAAGAAACAAACTTTTCATTGACAAAGAAGGAATTTACAAGCATACACAATCTGTTCCCTCTCAAGGTAGTTCAAAAAAGGAGGACATGAAATCCAAGTTGCTTTAACACATAACTTCCTAGCCCGGAGTGCAAGCCGGTCTGCAAACTTATTCATAGCACGCTTAATATATACAATCTTAAAATCAGAGCTACTAGAGAGAAGGCAACAAAAATCCTTGGTCCTCGAGCTAAGCTGAAGCGGGATCAAGGTGCTCCGACGAGAAAAGTTAGCAATCCATCATGTGTCCAAAGCCTTAATCTTGAAGAATATCACTGCATCTCCGTCCGGCCGAGTGACTGACTCCATTCACAAAATCTACCACTTGCAGACAGTCACTAACAAGAAGAACTTTGGATAATTTCAGCTTCACTGCCTAGGAAACAACCAAAAACAGTGCCATTGCTTCAGCACTAACTTCATCAGGAGCAAGCCCAAAGTTCGATTTACAAGAAATTATTCTTCCTACAACATCACATAAAATCAAACCAGTTCCCATGTTAAAGTTTTTATAAGAGCCATCAATGAATAGCATATGATCAACCTCAAAAGTGGGAGTTTTAGTTTCCACACGAAATACAGTCGCAAGGGGAGGATGAATATAAGTTTCAACATTCTTTTAATGTAGAGGATAACTCTGTCAAGATTTATCTCAACCTTCTGAAAGTCTACTTCACATCGCAGCTTCCATATACACCACATAATAATTGCTCCTACACTAGGCCAGCCACCAGGGAAAGGAGACTGACCTAGCCTTATATCAAACCATTTTAGAAAGTAATAATCAGGCCACAGAAAGTCGAAACATATCAAATGTTGTAGAGATAAAGCAAACCAGATGTGAGACGCCACAGGACAATGAAAAAAGAGATGAAGGACAGTTTCAGAATCATCGTTGCAGAGAGGACATGATTGATCAATAGTATTGTTATAAGCATTCATAGTAGCATTAACTGGCAACATACTAGCAAAAACCTTCCAAATAAAGAACTTAACTTTTGGAAGACAGTTCAGCGACCAAACTTTAGACCAGAAATAAGACTCTTCAGCTGTAGCAAACTCATTTATATACACTTTATAAGCAGACTTAATTGTAAAATTACCATCTTTAGTGTGTGCCCACATAACCTTGTCCTCATGAGAAGTATTCAGGCGAATCGAACGAATTTTGATAACATCTTCAGGACAAACAAGGAATTCAGAATATCTAGGTTCCAAGTATTATGATAAGGGTCTATAAGATCACTAACAAAAGTGTAATCATTATAATTAGGATCAATAGATAAAGGAGGAGCAGAAGAACATGATAACCATATAGAAGACCAAATTCTAGTATAGGTCCCATTGTTGATCTTATAAACAATATTGGATTTTAGAAAGCTTAGACTATTTACAATGCCTTTCCAAATCCAGGAGGAGGTGTCAGCAACCTTATCTATTTCTAATAAGTTTTGATTAGGAAAATATTTATCTTTTAGAAATTTTGAAATCAAGTGACCAGGGAACCGAGTAATTCTCCATGCAATTTTTGATATATAGACCTTATTCAGAGCATAAGAATTCCTAATACCCAGACCACCACATTTTTTAGATTTACCAATGTCAGTCCAAGATCGAAAATAAACTGCCTGAAGGGGATTTTTCTTAGCCCACCAAAAAGTTCTCTGAATGGAGTGAAACTTTGAAGTAAGCTTCTTAGGAAGGGGGAAACATGACATATGATACACAACAAGGTTTGACAAAACATTTCGAGTGACAACAGTTCTACCATCACCATTGAGATTAGTTTTCTTCATATTACCAAGTCTAGCATAGAACTTATCAATAAGAAACTTAAAGGATTTAGTCTTGTCTCTATTAACAAACAGGGGATTCCTAAGTATTTTTATGTGATTCACAAAAACTTTATGCCTAAGGATCTAGATAGAATTTTGATGTGTTTGTGATGCATATTCACACTTATAAAAAAACCCAGACTTTTCCAGATTAATAGCCTGACCCGAAGCTTCGACAAACTTATTTAAAATATGCAACAAATTTTTTGCATACAGTAAAGATGCTTTATAGAAAAGCATACAGTCGTCCGCAAAGAAAAGATGCGAGATAGAAGAGCTATTGGCTCTAAGTTTGAAACCTTGAATAAGTTTATCCGGTTCAGCTTTTAATAACATCTGAGACAGGACTTCCATACAAAGGATGAAAATATAGGGAGAGAGACAGTCTCCTTGTCTGATACCTCTACAGGGAGAAAAAACTTCTCCCGGAGAACCATTTATAAGAATCGAATAAGAGATTGTACTGATGCATTGAAGCATCAGTTGACACCAATCATTTGAAAAACCAAGTTTTTTGAAATACAACAATGATAAATGGCCATTCTAATCTGTCGAAAGCTTTCGACAGATCGAGCTTAATAGCCATATAACCGTTTTTAGTTCTTTTTTTTTTCATTCTTTTAAAAGAGTGCAGAATATCATGACTTATTATGATGTTATCATGAATTTGCCTATTAGACATAAAAGCCGACTGAAAAGGGGAAATAAGCGAATCTAGCAGAAGTTTGAGCCTGTTGGTTAAGATCTTAGAGATAATTTTGTAAACTGAGTTTGCTAAACTTATGGGCCTAAAGTCATTAGGCGAGGAAAGATTGGAAACTTTAGGAATTAAGGCTATTAAAGTGTAGTTCAACTGTTTCAGCAAGAACTTAGTTTTGATTTTTTTTTTGAATGTGCTCAATTACCTGAACAGAAACTATATCCCAATTGTCGCGGAAAAAACCTGCGGGGAAACCATCTGGGCCAAGAGAGATCCATGGCTCCATATTTTTGATGGTGGACAAGATTTCCTCCGGTGTAGGGATATCCACAAGAGACAAATTTACTTCATTAGTAATGATTGGCTGAACATCTTTTAAAACTTCTTGAATATCAGCAGAGCAAGGTTGAGAAGAGTGATAAACCTTTCTAAAGTGAGCTTCAAACAGAGCAACAATTTGTTCTCTAGACTCCAACCAATTACCTTGTTCATCCTTAACAATATGGATGGTATTATACATATTTCTGAGTTTGACAGAATTATGAAAGAACTGAATGTTCTTGTCGTAATGGACAAAGTAATTAATCCTAGATTTTTGCTTATAGAAAGAGTTTTCAATCTCATACCAGAAGTCTAGCTGCTTTGAGTAATTTAAGATAAAATTACCAATAATTGGAGTAAATGGTAAAGATTGGAGCTTTTGTATTTCAACATTGAGCTTATATATAGTATTTTTAATGTGACCGAAAGAGTTGACATTCCATGTGCTAAGATCAAATTTGACATTGCGGAGTTTTCCAGCAACAACAAAACTAGGAGAACCCTTTACTCTCTTAGACTAAGAGGAGGACATGACATCTTTAAAATCAGGACTCAGTTGCCAGCACTTGAAGAATTTATAGGGGATGTAATGCTTTTTTTTCAAAATGAAAACAATTAGCAAGGTTATGACTATGCTCTGAATAAACTCTACCCAAATTAGTGACTCTAGTATGAGGTAGAAGGGACACCTATTTGTCATTCATAAACCCTCTATCAAGCTTTTCAAATATCAACTCAGCAAGATTTTGAAACCTTCTGTTACACCAGGTAAACGGATTTCCAAAAGCAAAGATTTCATTAAAGTTAAGGTCTATTATCTTTTCTCTAATGAAATCAGGCACTAGAGAGTTAGCCGCAATACCACCTTGTTTTTCAGAATCATGCATAATAAAATTGAAATCTCCTAACAGCATCCATCGACGGTGAATATCATCACTAATACCCTCTAAAACATTCCGTTGCGCTTTCACACCAACAATATTTAGAGAACCATGAACAAAAGAAATCAGACAGTTTTTTATTCTTGGAGTAATATCACAAACTATATGGATCATGTTAAGAGACGAGTGAATAACCTCAATATTAGACTTCTCAAAAAAAACCAGCGCAAGCCCACCTGATTTTCCAGTTGGGGGAATGAAAAACCACGAGTTGAAAGGAAGATGGTGACAATATTTTTTCACAGTGTCATTATCTACCATAGTTTCAACAAGACAAATTACATCAAAATGAAATTTCCTAAATAAACTAGAGATATGCAGCCATTTCTTATCTGAACAACAACCATTCATGTTCCAACTTAAAAATTTCATGATTAACTAGGAGGCTTAAAAGGAAAACATAGTGAAAAACAGCAAGCAAAGACAATGAAGCAACTAGAGAGGAATAAAAGAGTTTGGATTGCAGCAAACAAAAGGATAAATGAGAAAGATAACAGGTAATGAATGGGTACTTACAAGGTTATGAGCTGAGGAGGAATCAACTTCCATAGCAAGGGGGTCCATCATCATGAGATCAATATCTTTGTTAAATTCTTCTTTAGCAACAACTGGTTCCGGTAGAAGCATAGATAACAACATAGGCTCAAGAATAACATCCTCCTTAAGATCACTGATCTGATTATTAGGGTTTCCAAAGTCGCATTCTGAGTTTGTACTCATAAATATTTCAGATGAGTAGTTCATTTCAGAAGCAGCATTAAAAGCAAAACCAGAAGAAGTAAAGACAACTTGTGAAAATGAGGTACAAGATGCAGACCAGAAAACATTTGTCTCAGGAGAGCCATCACTAGATGAGACCCCTACTCTTCCCACATTGAAAGAGGTATCTGTGGGAGGATTAAAGTGAGGCAAATAACTAATAGCATGCCAATGAGTTAAAGACTTCAATGAGGTAGATGATGAAAAAGAGGTAGTGCTAATGGATTCCGTTTCAAAGGGAGTTCTAGGCCTTTTTCCCTTCCTATCATGGACAAGAACATCCGGTCCAAAAGTGAGGTTATCAAAGGGGGATACATTGAAGCTATTATTTCCAGTACTAGGAATAATGGGTGCAGAAGGTGTGACCTTATTCACAGGTTCTTTGATAGTTAAAGAAGAAACTGCAGGCAATACAGAAGACATATCAGGGACAGAAATATATAAACCTCTGTTTCCAAGAGCACCAAATGGCTTCAAATTAACCGAGAAAGCAGTAGGTCTGGAGGAACCATTTGATACAACTCCAGCAGACCGAGCAATTGAGGGACCTGAAGCACCAGAGCTTTCTCCCATCTTCGACGACATTCTTGTGACAACAACATGGGTAGCACGTGGAGAGGGAGCAGGCAGAGCACGAACATAAATGCTGGATTGTATTTCCTTACATAGAATGTCATCATGGTAAAGAACAAAACATTCCTTGCACATAAGATAAGGAAGCTTAGGATAAAATGCTGTCATGATATAGGTACGCTTAGAAGTATTGATAACCACCTTTTTGGTAAGAGGGGTATTAAGAGGTACCATAAACTTTGCATCAAAATAATTTCTAGCAGCTGATTCAGCAGAAACAAAGGTGCCAATTTCATCCAAAACTTCTCTCGCCTTTCTTTTGTTGACCAAATATGAAGGAATGGAAATTTGCACAGGCATTAGAGTTTTGTCCCAGACAAGATCAAAAACAGACTCTAATTCACCAAGAGGATGGACAACAAACAGTTGACCAAACATGGGTGTAGGTATAACATTAAAAGCAATATCCCTATCCTGTATTTTCTTGAACATGACCACAAAAAGGTTTTGAATACCCATCCCTTGAACATATGGCTTAGCAAGCTTAAAATCTGAAGATGGAACAATCCAGATTTTGTTGAGGTTGTGCTTAACTGAGGTTTTGTGGTAGTAGTTGTTTTTGTTGCAAATGAGAGCAGCAAAACTAAACTGAAATTCTTCTACATCCTCATCTAAGTCCAAGACTCTAACTTGTGCAGCAGGGATAGCCATGAAAAAGACTAGAAAAGAGATGAAATACAATGTATGTTCTGCAGAATTGGTAATGGGTGTGGGAAGAAAATGAGAGAACCCTAAGAATAAATAGGAATAAAATCAACTGATCATGCTGGGATTATCTAGGGAAAATTTCCAGACATGCAGTAAAGAGAAAATTGTATGCTTGCAGTAATGTTATAGACAAGTCAATCAATATGGAATTAACCATTGGGAGCTGAAAACTGAAAAGCTAGGTAGACTTAATGATCAAAACTTATATTCTCAACAGAGAATAATAACTCTGCTAAGAATATATGCCAAGTGTATAAAAAATTCTGATCAGGCCGCCCATTACTGAGAAAGTTCTTGGGTTAAGTTAATTAATCACTTAATTTTTAACTAAGTAAATTTAATAATGGGGCATTAAGAATCAAAACACTGCTTTTTAGGGAAAAACCAGGAGCAAATTATCTTCAACAAGAAACCCAGACTGATTAAAGATGAAGATTCCCATATACCTCTCAACCAAATCATCATGAAGAAAGTTGATTTATCTCATAGTTTTATTCCCGGGAAGATAAAAAGAAGAAAATCTTCAATGAATAAAATCTCATAATCTAATCCCTACTCAAAGTAGGATCTCAATATCTCAAAGATACTTAGAATGACTTCTCATCAAAGCTGAGAGTGAAGTATCGATGAATAACAGTAGCAAAGCAAACTTTATTGGAACCTAAAGCCATGGATCAGGTAGGAGTGTTATTAAGAGTTACCCTAAATATATAGAGCACAACTTCAAACCCATTTCTGTAGATTTATTGAATCTCATGATGATGTTCCTCAGTTTACCATGGATGCACCTCCATCAGCTCATAACCTAGAATAAAGAGAGAAAAAAGAAGAAATCAGAAAACAAGACAAATTAAGATAGGAAAGAAGAACTAGTAAGAAACTAAATCAGTATCCAAAATAATCAGCCATGATTTAAATCTAAATAAAAAATCAGAAGGAGAACATGAAAGAATCGAATTAGGTTAAAATCAGTTTTAGGGGAAAAAACAAATTCAACAAATTTCCTAAAAGATTTCAACTGAAGTAGACAAAATTTATATAAAACAGAACAAAATTTTGTAAGGAACATGATTTAATTGATGGATTTAAGTTTAGTTTTCTCTATTGATCATGAATTCTAAGAAAAAATCCAGGTTGACTAAGTCAACGTCGCAGGAAAAATCGCCACATAATCGCCTTGACTAAGTCAACGTCGCATGAAAGGATATGGATCTGAATATTGCTGTTTGATTTTTCTAACTCAATTGATTCGTTTGGATCCGAGATTTATTCGAAGGAATCTGACTCATTTCATCAAACTCAAAAATAAGAAAATCGTAGAGTTATGTGAAAATATTTGTTCCATTTACATTTGTAATCAAACCAATCAGGTATAAAATGATACCTGACTCAAATCGCTCTGAGTAGGATTATATAAACTGAGTCATATTTCGAGTCTGATACCAGAGAAACAAGAAATGATCTGATATTTGATTTGGTCCGAATCAAATGCAGAGTCAGACTCCAAACAAGCATTGTGTAACATCTTGTCTGAATCTGATTAAGATTTGAATCTAACTTGTCAGTTTGTGTTTTTATTGTTATCATGTCCGATTCGGTTCACGTATATCTGATTTGGAGTTATTTAAATCATGTACTCGATTCATCGGCACAAGTGTACATGTATTCAAAAGTTATCTATAATTCCATCATTTAATAATGGGGGATTTTGTGTTTCCCCTCAAAAAAGATACCTAATTTTTATTACCCCTTTTTAAGTCACTAATAGGTAAAACCTCCTCTACGTTAACTTTTCCGTTATCATCTAGTTAAGTAAGCACGTGTAATGCAGGCGTGTGTTATAATAAAATATTAAATATGAGAGACCCCAAAATACCCTGTAGTGAACTCTCTTCTTTATTTGGTCTTCTTCTTCATCTAATTTCTCTGTGAGAAGAACTCGAATTTATGGTCAAAATCCAAGTAGAGAAGGTGCTGCTAGTGTCGTCCATATTGAAGATTAAAGGTGGATGATTGAGAGCTATTTCAAAGATCTAAAGGATAAGAATCATTGGGTTTGATTTGGGTTTGAATTTGGCAGCAAGGGTATCAAATTTTTGGGGGTTTCATTGGGATCTGGGTTTGAATTTGGCACCACCGTCCACCAACATCACAAATACGTTGTGTGCGTGCAACTGGTAACCAAGAGATAACCCATCTCTTGTTAGATTAGCTTTTCCTCACCCTGCAAATTTGGATTAGAGAAACTCATTGTTCTAAATCTTCTCAAACACTCAAAACATTCATAAATAACACAGAGGTTAATTTGTTAGATAATTCCACCTCCATTTATTTTGTTTATACCCACTTTAATTTTGGGGTTAACACAAAGGTTAATTTGTATCTTTTATTCTATTCCTCTATAGATTCTACAATATCATTAATTGGTAGCTTCATGTAATTGCTAGAATTACAAAACAGTATATGTATTGTGATGTTCTCTAATGGCGGCACTGTATTGGATGTACGAGGACTGAGGAGGAGAAATAGAGAAGAAGGAGGGATAATAACGGATAATTGTTAGGAGGAAAGTCACTTTTACTATATGGAAAGCTGACTTTGGTCTAGTCAATTTGACTTCATGTCAACATGGGGTGGATTAAAAAATGCTTCCCCTTTCATCAATAATTATTAGAGTTAATTAGTATTTGGGTCGTGAATTTTGGTACCCTTTAGATTTTGGGTCCTAAGTTTGTCCTTTATAGTGTTTGGGTCGTTGACCCAGTTAGTCAACTAAGTCAACTAACATGTTTGGTCAAAGTGTTAGTTATAGTTAAATCCCTGTTTATCATCACCGTGGCTTTTCGAAAACCAAAAATTCAAAGAACCCATATTCAGTTAACTTTTAGCCCTGTTCTTTATCAAGAAAACAGGGAAATGATTTGATAATCGCTCAAAGGATTTCCACTATATAGATGCCGTACCATGAGGTAACCGATGGAGCATAGCAGAGGTCGCGTCAGGGCTTAAGTTTTCTACTTGATCCGAACATTGCTCAGACCAGATTGGTGCGGAAGTCCTCACAGTTCGTTGTTTTATGTGCACAGTCTTCCCTGGAATGTAAGTGAGTCTGCTAGGACGATGTTCTACAAAGAGGGCCACGAATTCAGTGGAGAGGTAATAAGGGAAGCTTTCGTTAATTATTTGTTGTTGATGTATCGCCGCCTTTTATTGCTTAATTCATCCCTGCAAATTCGACTCCATACATGACTGATTAATCCAAATCAAAATAGGACTCCAGAGACTTCAACATCTCAGGCAATCATCCATGAAATCATTATTCACAACATCTATCACAGGTTCAAAACCCCATCTTGATCTCCTGTGTTTTTCATCAAAAATCAATGATAAATCACCTCATTTCTTCGTATAGATTAAGAAAGAATGATAAAAGAAAGAAGAAATTCCCATTGTAAAGTTCAAGTTTAACTGAACCTACGAAGAAGAATTTCTTGATATCTTTTTAATCTATATACTAACGGAAGGTAATGGATGGTAACAGTTTAACCATTTGACCGTGTAGACTAACGGGGTCAACGACCCAAACACTATAACGGACAAACATACGACCCAAACACTAAGAAATACCAAAATCCACGACCCAAATACTAATTAACTCTAATTATTATTTTGTTTTGATCCGTAAAGTTATATAATGGCATTTCTTCTCCGGTCGATACAAGCCCGTAATGCATTTTATGATCGGTAAAGTTATATGTTGGCAGTTCGAAAGGCATGAACTCGGCACTACAACTAGAAAAGGCCGACCAAAAGAGGCTAAAAGCCAATAAGCAAACAAAACTAAAACAGTACAGTACAGCAAGACTAAATGGACTTAAAAGAAAAATGAATTACATGCAAACAAAGAACTGAGTTTTTGTTCTGGAGTGTGAAACAAACACATTCATTTCATTACATTCAATAAACGATTTGGTATTTTAAATAATTAATTCCAACAACATCTAGATTGAATCAACACATAAACTATTCTTCATTTAAACCTACCAAACCAAAAATTGAAAAATCAAATCTAGATAGAGATTTTGTCCAAGTTAATCGTTTCCAGCCCTCCTGTTTCTTCTGTTAACTGCTAATTTTGAGAGCGCTGCTGCGATTCTTTATAGAGATAACCATTCCCGTCCGTAGTCGACAACCACAGTTGAGAAGGCTTCTGCAGTTGACTGTGATTTACAGAAAGTCGGATCTCCACTGGCAGTGGAACTGAGTAATATTCATTAACTAGGTTAGTTAATGCTTTTTTTGGCTTGTGATGTTCAGGGTATGCAGGCCTTGTTCAAATTTATGATTTTCTTTAACTTTAGCATCGTTTTGGATTAGATACGATGGACTAACAAAATATCTCGTTCTTTCGTTGGATTCTAAAATTGCGAATAAGTGATTAGTGAAGCTCTTCATTGCACGTTCTAGATTCATCACAAATAGGATCACTTTCTTTCATTGGCTTTCAATTTCTAATATGTTGAGATTAAGAACAATACACTACAGTACGTATTTGATATTATTAGGGATTATGGATTAGTCAGTATAGTTAGTATAAAGGGTGACACGGAGTAATTTAAATCCACCCAAAGTCAAAAAAGCTTGACATAAGTCAGCTTTCCCTCTAGTAAAACTGGCTTTCCCCCTATCAATTTACTAACAACGATGAGTCCCGTTCAATTGATTTTTGTTTAATCTGTAGTCTGTAGTCTGTGCGACTACGTGCCACGTTTTGGAGGGCATAGATGTCTAATCAGGAAAAATTACACACATGCATGTCACATATGCCAACTTAACTAGGTGATGACGGAAAAGATAACGTAGAGGGGGTTTTACCTATTACTGATTTAAAAAAGGGATTATACAAATTAGATATCTTTTTTGAGGGGGAAACACAAAATCCCTCTTTAATAATTTACAAAATAATTCAGTCATATTCAACCGAGTCATTCTAAGAATTACGGTGCTGATATTTGGTTTGAGCAAAAAAAATAACATCTATCAAGAACAAAATGAAAATACAAAATAACTACTTTGGAGGACAGAAAAAAATATATAAAAGTTTATTTAAAAGAATTATCAAATCATTTACACTAATTATAAATTCAAAAAAGGATACATAATGTACCACAAAAGAGGTAAGTAAGGTCTTCTTTGTTTTATACTCGTAGGTATACTCATGTTCTAAAGATTAGAGTTAACATATTATACCTGAGTGTGGGTACATGTGCCTATGCGCACGTATAGGTTTAAACCAATTCCTCTTTTTTCGGTTTTTAACTTGGTTTGTTTTTTAAGAAATCAAAATACTTTTAAGTATTTTATTTATGGAAAATTCTTTTTCCGTTTTGAATTTGTTTTGTTTTTCAAGAAATCAAAAATTTGCGATCAATTCAACCCACATGCATTAAATGTGAACATTACGTAAGCTAGATACAACTTTATTAATCAAACCATGATATCCTTGATTAGATACTAAATCTCATAGTTATAAGTTGCAGACCACTAAACGAAATGGAGACTCCATTTCCTCGATAGATAAATACTTTCATTTTTGAAAGTATTTTGAAGATATGCCTTCAGTGATAAAGGTTCATGATCATTTAGTATGTGGTGGAAGATAAGTGAAAATATATTGTAACTTGTGATACAACTTCGTTAACTTTGAGAGATAAACTAGCATATTATATTCTAAAAATCGTTTTCTTTCTTTAACAAAATAACAACAAAAATCATTGATTACAATATATAAAAACGAGGATTGAAAGTCCAATATTTTTTTTAAAATCAACAAGATATAATAAATAAGAAGGACAACATATAAATTTACAGATCAACATAAAAGCTCAAATATTTCAGATAATCATGATTTTTTGAACATGTATTTTAGCAGCATAGTAATAATATAATTTCTTTCAATCATATAACATGCTTGAGAAATAAAAAATCTTCCTAAATCTTACCTGAGCGAAGTTTTTTAGGTACTGAAATTCCGATAAACAAAGGACATATATGTATAATGTATCACAAGCAAAGCACTCAACTTTTTATATATTGTTGTTTTCACTATTGTATATACAAAACCTTTTTTTCACTGTATAAAAAACAACAAACCCATTAAATCCATATTATGACAAAGTCAAACAATGACACAATATGGGTTAACACTAGCGAAATACCACATTATTGTATCACTTTTCACATTTTCTCAAAGAAAAATCACACATTATTAATTATGTTTTTAACACCTAAGAAATTTTCTTAATCAAGTTGCCATTAATTACACTTGTCCTGGATTACACTCATATGTTAAGTGATTTTTCTCTAACAGTAAGTTTCTCTTGTAATTATGAACTGAATCCTCACAATATTAAAATACCTTGAAGAAGTAGGGGTTTCATCTTTCAATTTCTTAGAGAACCTTGATCTTCTTCTTTTTCTCTCATAACAACTATATAGTATATTGAGATTTCCTTTATCTTCTTCTGCTGCTTTTGCTTCTTCTCTTTAGCATAAGTTTTTATCTCCCAACAAAAAATGGGGTTTCAAATCCCTAACAGAAGAAGAAGAAGCAGCTTGATGAATAAACCTTTTCTTTCTTTTTATTCTTTAAGGTAAATAATTTTCTTTTGATAAAAAAGAACTCTGAGTTCCTTGAGTGAGAGTGACGTTTTCACTTGCCCCTCTCTCTCTAAGTAGCAGCATCATTAAATACCCAACCACTATTTATTTAGGAACCACCCGCCACTCCAAGGAATTTCAAGAAAATTTGACCCATCCAAGGTGAATGGTATTTATGGCGGGTCTCGCTCACCCACTCATGTAAATAAGAATTGGATAAACTAATCTCCTCGCCCTCCGTGTATTCAACATTCATTTTCTTATATCTTCTTCTACTTCTCAAATTAATGTATCACTAATCTGCAATTAACATTCTCAATTAGTTATTCAGCTGATACAATCATGTGAATCAATCTATATCATCAAACATTTTTGTGTGTGATTACACTCAAACAATTGGATTAAGCTGGAGAAAGCATGTCATAGATATGTTTGTTTCTCATAATTGTCTTGTCCAAAAGTAAAAATAAATCAACTCGCTAATCTAGTGCAAGAATATGAAATTTGTATGAAATTGAGATTAGTGTTTAAAATCTTGTATGAAATTAAGATTAGTCTTTTACTCGATAATCTAGCAAAAATCTTGGCATAGTTAAAGTATCTTAACTTCCATTGATATAGTGAGATCATTAAATCACTGTCATTTGACCTCCATGGTAAACACTCCCAAGAACAATATGATGGTCACTTTAAAAGAAATTTACTTGGGACTGAAGATACTTACTTTTGCCAGTCTACAAGATCCGGCCTTTGTGAGGGACTGCTTGTCGATTCCAGGACATGCTTTCTACTGACATAAGAGTCATGTTTTTGCACTTGACTTCTCATAGAGAGCTTAGTCTTGGGAGTGTTTTAGATAACTCATGGTTCAAGTTCAAGTCACCCCCAGATAAAATATCAAAAGCATTACAACGTAATATGTTTCTCTTTTTTTTTTTGAAGCATATATGCTTTTTACCTTAACTGAAATATTAAACCCCATGTTTTATACTAGTGTTACCAATATATTTGCCTATACCAACACAATATTCAAGGATAACTTTAAAAGAATTTATATGATTCTCCTTAAATTTAATCTAAAACAAAAATGCAAGATGAATGTTTGAGCCATGTTATTCCTGATGAATCATACCTATAACCAGTTTCAAAACCATGAACATGGTAAGGATTGTATGGCTTATAGCCAACGTTCACACAAAACAAATTTTTCCTTTTATGCCAAAGAATTAAGAAAAAATCAGTAATTTGAAAGAACAACATGATTAGTGTAGCAAAATCATCACTTTCACAGTCGCCATTCGTGTTCTGCGTACTACTGGGTTGCGAAATGACTTATTATTCCACTTTCGCGTGCATCCAGGTCATCTCTCTAGTGTTAGATGTGACCTACCTTAAATGTGGCAAAACAATTCTTGAGTGCCTTGAACAATACAATCATGCACTGTTCCAACTTATCAAGAAAACTGTATATACTTTATACATAGATAATTTACTTCCTAACATATTTACCTATTATTATGGATCGAAAACATGAAACCTGAAAAGACGAGGGTACCCAATACACCACAATCTTTTTGTTTCAACTTATAAGTCCTCTACCAAACGTGATTGTCTATGGATAAAGTCAAAACAATACGACGATTTGGTACGCTTCATGTGATTGTCTATGGATACGAGATCAGGACAATATAACAACAAGATAACTTGTGTGATTGACTATAGATACAAGATCGAGACAATACTACAAAAAAATGTGTTACTTGATAATAGGTTTGGTAATAATCAAACTCTATAGGATCACTATCAAGTATTACAGAGTTAACGTATATGTGTATTTTACTTTGTTATAATAAACAATTATAATGCGAAAATCAAAGTAAAAGACACAAAAATATTTTGTTAATCAGGAAAACGCAAATGCAGAAAACCCCCGGGACCTAGTCCAGTTTTGAATACTTTCAGAGCCGTTATACAAAATCTAATACCAACTTTGTATAGTTGAGACCAAGCAAACTACCCCTAGCTACTTAGTTCCCTCAGTATCCCTGCGCCTTCGACTTCTAGAGTCACACACGTGAATAGCAAGTCCTTTGGATCGTATTCCAAACATCAAAGGAAGAATCTGTTTGGTCACCACTCTAATCAATCTTGCTACAAGATTTAGATGAGTTGTTGACAAAGGCTCTTATATTTAATCTAATAAAATCTTTTTTCTAGTTAGATCAATCTAACTTTAACTACCGAAATAGTCAAGTATAGATTCACAATCAATCGATATGTATCTCAAAGAGAAATATAAAGAATGTCGATCTCACACAACTAATCAATCAGATCTATCAAAAATACACTGATTTTAGTTGGATCCCAACCGATCAAGGTCCGCGCACACAATTCACAAGATACGGAAACTAATAAGAAATCTTTTTCGACTTCAAATCTTCTTTTATATTCAAAACCTGCACAACACCACTTGAATCTCTTGTAATCAATCATGCACAAAACATAGTCTAATAACAATGGATTATCACAAGATGACTTTAGAACTACCAGCAGTTCTAAAGATCCCGTCGATACTCTGATCTAGTTTGAGTGAATCTTGTATCAGAAGAGAAGATTCTCAAGCATAAACAAACTAGGTGCAATCAAAGTTTTAACAACCGTTAGTCAATCAAATCAATCGAAAACTAATAACACTGCAATTATCTAGTTTCCCACCAACGGTACTCGTAGAGCTTCTTGATCCCCACAGAATTCTTTAAACGAGCGGTCGTAAGAGATTTCACCTAATTATGATACTTTTCTCTCCGAATAGACGGCTCCACCTGAAACAACAAGAAATGAAGTTTGCCTGGCTCTTAGGATAGTTCGCTAAAAATGCAAACTTAGGTATTTATAGACCAAAAATGTTTGGACACTAAGGAATTTCCAAAACTGAAACTACTCTCAAGATATGCAATGAATGGAGAAATTTGGTTTTCCTAATTCCAATAAATTCTTGTCCAATATTTCCGAAATCTCTCAATAGAAAATCTCCAATTAGTAAATGTACATTACTAGTTTTTATTCTCCAGAGATATGAATTAATTGCCAGTAATTAAAGCATATAAAACCAAAAAAATTAATTAAAAGATTCTTAATTTATTTCGGCACATGATCACCTTGAGTACCAAGGAATATCTTTGAACAATAAATGATAAGAGTTACTGCTCGTGTTCAAAGTATGTTGACACAATCGGGTATACCACACTTCCAAACAAGTTTAGAATTGGTTTGCGTGTATTCCAAGACTATTATTTGATTGATCACCAAATCATATACATGGGTTCAATCGGTTGTACCAATCACTAGGATCGGTTATACCTAAATATGGAAATACTTGTGATCGGTCACACCAATCACTAGGATCGGTTACACCAGGAACAAGGGTCGGTTCCATCTACACATGGTATTACTTGTGATCAATCACACCAGTTACCAGAATCGGTTACAAGGATCGATCACACAACACTTATGATAGGTCATACCAATTACTAGGATCGGTCACACCAATTACAAGGATCGATCATACCATCACATGGTGATTACTTAGGATCGGTTACACCAATTATCAAAACCGGTCATACCAAATCATAAGTCTAGGCACTGTTACGAGCCTATAGATTCTCCCCACTTAGAAAATAAAATCCGCTATAACATTAGTCTCTCTATAAATATGAGAGTACCTGAACTGAATTGTCAATAGAAACTTCATACATTTGGCCCAATGAACAACTACATTCCATGGCACAAGGGAATGATCTAATAAAGAACCAATGACATGCATGGAATCACATTCAAACCAAATATGTGGGTCATGCCTCTGGAAACTGAGATCCTAAATACAAAAGTGGCTCCCAAAATTCAGCAGAAACAAAGTTATCCACACCAATGGGTTGTGCCAAGCTCCCAACTACTACACATTTACTATCCCGAAATGCCACGCTACATCCAGGTAGCCCCAGATTCCCCAACGAAAATTAACTTTAAACCAACCATAAGGCGGAGGTTGCCATTTTACCTCAATAATTTTAGGAGCTTTAACAGCTCTCCCATTCACCTTAAGAATATGCAGATCCTCCATTTTATTCCGCATATGACCCTTATTTAGTCTACCTGATTCTTCAATTAATACCTTCAACTTAGATGTTGCTTGTTAAAATGAAGTTACCACATATTAAAATCTTAATTGGTTTTTATTATGCCATATTAACCAAATAATATTATTGATTGCCGCCACTCGTAACAATTTGTTTATCTAAGAACCACTATATATCATAGTTTTGAACTAGAGTAAGCATATCTCAGATAGATGTCGCGGTAAGGAACACATTAAAAATGCTTCGATCCAATTACACAAGGAAATATCAGATGGACACTCAAAGAAGAGGTGTCATCGAGTTTCAAAATAACATGGTCTGTTGCAGAGTTACAACAAGACGTCGCACTAGTTTTAGAAAACAAGCACCATGTCGTATGTCAGAACATGATAGATTATCACACACGAATCTTTAGAAAACGTACACCGATCTTCATTTATATTTGTTAGATATTCGGGTTGGACCCGAATATGGTCGCCCATATGTATGTGGCAAGTCCGATAGGGTTCCGTATACCTTTAGGGTTTGGACCCTATATAAGCATCTCTAAAATGTGTGTAGAGGTTGCGTGATTCCCACCAATATCACACAGAAGTTTTACCATTAGAAAAGTGGTAAATCTAACCTTAAAGAGAGTTACCATAAGAAGATAAAGGTTTCAAGTTCTTAACCTGTGAATCAAGTTTGTGCTCATCTTTGGTGATTGTAGTACTTGCTGATCGTCGAGTTGAAAACGTTGTTGTTGCTGCTGCTGCTGCTTGTGTTCCTTGTTCTTGCTAATAGGAGTTCAACAACAAGGTATTTAATGATACTCGCTTCCGCTTAATCGTATAAATCTCTAATACTGGTATCGTGAGCTATAGTTTGATGCTTTTCGTGCTTGAAATAACATGCTTTGTGTGCTTGAAAGTTGCTGATAACATGATAGTATCATGATTAGGGTTCTTGTTTTTTGGGTTAAAAACCATTAATGGATGTATAAATATTTCGGATCTTGATAAGGGTGTTTTGTTTTGAAATATTTAATTGGGTATGTTCATTATTGATTAAAATGATCTCCTGGAAAGTTTTGTATCGTTTGAACGTGTGGTTTGAAAGATATAGGTAAAACCCTAGTTTTATATCATGTTTGTGAGAAGGGTTTGATGATTGTTTTGATGTATATATATCGATCCATGTTAATTAAAATTAATATAGATAGATAGTGCTCTCTGAGAGCTTTCACTTGACATATTATTTGCTTGAATCGGAGCTTGTATGAGTGAGATATCGTCTCCCGAAGTTGACCATGCGCGTCTGTACGCTGCTGGAATTTCAGAGAAGGCGATGAACAGTAACGAGTCAAATCGGCGAGTCAACCCTAGTTAAATCGGCGAGTCAAAACTGTTCAAAATCGGCGAGTCAACTCGGTCCAGGATCGGCGATTCAACTCGCGGTTCGGACCGGTGGGTCAGCTCGCGGTTCGGTCCAATGGGTCAGCTCGCGGTTCGGTCTGGTGGGTCAGCTCGCGTTTCGGGCCGGTGGGTCAGCTCGCGGTTCAGACCAGTGGGTCAACTCGCGGTTCAGCCCGCGGTTTGGGCTTGGTTGTTTGTTTTTCTTTTGTTTCTCTATTTGTGGTTGTCGGATGAACTCCAATTTTGGTACCCTAAGGTTTTTCGACGTTCCGGATTCAATAAAACTATTTTCAGAACCTAATTAGATTCAAATGATAGAGTTTATTTGAAGTTATATGGTTAATTTCTTTATCCATGATAACATGTGAATGGTTATATGTTGTGATTGTCTAATTTCTTTAATATACAACATGTATGGTGCAGATTGAATTCATGTCTTACTGAATTGTGTGGCTAGATAACATGTTGATTGATTAGATAATCATCTTGGTTTGATAACATGTTTGATTGAATTATTATCATGATTGAATAACATGTTAAAACAATTGAGTAGGAGGTTGTTTGGTTGAGTTTGTTTAATTCCCAAAAACCATTAACTTGCGCATATACTAAATAGATGTAGAAAATATTACTTTTGGCGCGAGAGATGATTAGGAGTTTAACGATTTTTCGATCTTGCGACTTGTAATGTTGTTTTGCTATTTATTTAGATTAATGTTGCAAAGTTATTTTTGAATATGTGTATAGTGCCATAAGTTTAATATCCTTTTTTTTTTCGCCTGCTATGTTAGACTAAATGGCTTCCAAGAACATCACTGCTGATTTGAACAAGGGAGAAAAACCTGATGGCAACAATTGCAAAGTTATTTTTGAATATGTGTATAGTGCCATAAGTTTAATATCCTTTTGTTTTTTTTCACTGCTATGTTAGACTAAATGGCTTCCAAGAACATCATTGCTGATTTGAACAAGGGAGAAAAACTTGATGGCGAAAACTATAACATCTGGCGCCGAAAGATCGTTTTTCTCTTGCATGATGATGGGCTGCAGGAAATAACTGAGCATGTGATGCCTCGGTCTGAGGAGGGTACGACGGCTCAACACCGTCGCAACCTCAAGGCTTACCAGGAATGGATTAAGAAGGATCGCAGTGCTCGTCATATGATCCTGAGCTCAATGCACAATGATCTCATTGGCAAGTTTGAAAACCACCAATTTGCACATGACATGATAGAGGCAGTCAGGCAGAAATTTGTAGTTACCTTTGTGGCTAAGTTGCGCGCTTTAACTATGAAGTTTGACACTTGTCAAAAGAAGCCGAATGTTACAATGAAGCAACATTTGAGGACAATGTCGTCAATGATACGCGAACTTGAGGATGCAGTTCATCACTTGACAGATGAACAAAAGGTACAAGCTGTTATTCGTGTGGAACTAGAAGTCGAGCGCTTGGAAGCTGCTAAGACTGACAGTTCTGTTTTCGCTGTTGAATCTGTTTCGCATAAGACCAATGGGTCTAAGCGCAAGAGGGGTAAGGGTTCTTCTGCTAAGAATTCTCGTGATGGATCTGGGCCATCCACTACCAACGCTCCTAAGCGCAAAAGAGGCAAGCGTGCTGGTAAGAAAGACAAAGCAGAGATGAAATGCTTTAACTGTGATAAGAAAGGACACTTTGCTCGTGAATGCACTGAGCCAAAAAAGGTAATTTCTGAACCTATTCCTCTCTATGAATGTTTTGTTTCTAGTCAAGCATTAGTTGCTCATTCTCCTCATTTGTGGGTTGTAGATTCGGGAGCAACCGACCATGTAGTGAGGGACCGAGATGGGTTCCTAGATTATCGTTGAGTTCCTGCTGGAAGCATGAGAGTTTATATGGGGAACACAACTAGCATAGAAGTACTTGGCATCGGTACTTATATGTTAAAATTGCGACAAGGGCGCACCTTAATCCTACATGATGTACTTTATGCTCCAGATATTCGACGAAATTTAGTTTCAGTCAATAATATGTTGCGTCTAGGCTTTAGTTTTCTTTTTGAGGGTAATTCTGTTAAGATTTGCTTGGAAACTGAGTTTTATGGTTTTGGTTTTATGTCGGATGGTTTTGGATATTGACAATTCTAGTTCTTATGATGCTAATAAATCTATTACGTGATTCTGTGATTTGGCATGCTAGATTAGGTCATATAGGGCAAGAAAGGATGACTAGGTTAGCTAGGGAAGGTCTTTTAGGCCCCATCGCTAAAGTCTCCTTGCCTACCTGTGAATATTGTCTTGCAGGTAAATCCATTAGAAAACCGTTTGGGACAGACAAAAGGGCCTCTAAGCCTTTGCAATTAATTCATTCTGATATATGTGGCCCAATGAACGTTAAGGCAAGACATGGAGTCTCTTATTTCATTACTTTCATAGATGACTTTACTGATATCCCACAAGTCAGAAGCATTGGACTGCTTTAGACGCTATGTATGCGAAGTTGAAAATCAACTAAGTAGGAGCATTAAGGATCTAAGAACTGACCGTGGCCGCGAGTATCTATCTGACCTATTCAAAGGGTATTGTGAAGAAAAAGGGATCCTGAGACAATTGACTATTCCTGGTACTCCGCAAAAAAATGGTGTAGCGGAGAGAAGGAATCGTACTTTGTTAGACATGGCTAGGTCAAGCTCATCTTCCTATTTACTTTTGGGGAGATGCGTTACTGACTGCTGCTTATGTCCTAAATTGCGTGCCTTCGAAGTCAGTGCCTTCCACCCCATATGAATTGTGGACAGGCAGAAAACCTGAATTGGGTAATTTGCGACCATGGGGTTCAGCTGCTTACGTACACAACAGTTCTCATCGGTATGGGAAGCTGGGCCCTCGATCGAAAAAGTGTATCTTTATCAGATATTCTGATCACTCAAAAGGCCATGTGTTCATTGGTGAGCAGCCTGATGGAAGTGTAACTGAGATTGAGTCACGTGATGCAGATTTCCTAGAACAGGATTTTCCTAGAAGGAACGAGGTAGGGGGAGATCTTAGCCTCTTTGAGGTGGAAGAGTCAATGGAAGACACACCAATTCGTCTAGTTTAGAATAGCGAAGTAATTCCTCGTTCTCCTAGGGAAAGTGGGAGTGTTCCACCTGATAATGGATTGGATCCATCGAATCAGGATCCCCAATCTCGTAGAAGTGAACGTGGAAAAGTCCCTCGTCGTCGTTTTCAGATTGAGGGGGAAAGTTTCATGGTTTGTTCACATGATGACGCAGAGCCTAAGAATTTCAAAGAGGCTTTGACATCTCCTAAAAGGGAAAAATGGATTATTGCACAGAAAGAAGAGATAGAATCAATGAGGATAAATGGTGTGTGGAAATACGTTGACCTCCTAGAAGGGCGTAAGGCTATTGGAAACAAATGGGTTTTCAAAGTCAAACGCAATGCGGATGGTTTAGATGAAAGATATAGATCTCGCCTTGTGGCAAAAGGCTACACCCAACAGGAGGGTGTTGACTACGAGGAAACTTTTTCCCCTGTGGTGAGAATTGCCTCGATACGCCTTATGCTAGCTATTATCGCACATATGGATTTGGAACTTCATCAAATGGATGTTAAAACCGCATTTCTCAATGGAGAACTAGATGAGGAAATTTACATGGAGCAACCAGAGGGCTTCGTGATTAAAGGTCAAGAGCGCAAAGTTTGCAAGATCCAAAAATCTATTTATGGCCTAAAACAATCATCTAGACAATGGTATTTAAAATTTGATCGAGCCATTGTTTCCAATGGGTTTACGATGATAGAGGAAGACCATTGTGTGTACGTTAAACGGTCTGATAAAGGTTTCCTTATCCTGTCCTTATATGCTGATGATATCCTTATAGCTGGAAGTAACATGGAAATTGTTGTCGCCACAAAAGAGTGGTTGTCCTCAACTTTTGAGATGAAGGACATGGGAGAAGCAAGCTATGTGCTCGGGATTAAGATCCTTAGAGATCGTTCAAAGAGACTTTTGGGTATGTCACAAGAGACTTACATTAAAAGGGTTCTTGAGCGATTTCACATGAAAGATTGCAAGCCCATAGACACACCAGTTGCTAAAGGTCAGAACTTAAGCCTTGAGATGTGCCCTAATACCCCTGAAGAGAAAGACAGGATGTCGCGGGTACCCTATTCCAACGCAATTGGGAGCCTGATGTATGATATGATGTGTACTCGGGCTGACATATGCTATGCTATTGGATTAGTTAGTCGGTACCACTCGAATCCTGGTTTTGAGCACTGGAAAGCAGTCAAGAGGATACTAAGGTATCTCAAAGGGACGAGTGACCTCATGCTATGCTACAATGGTCCAGATCTACGTCTCATTGGTTATTGTGATGCTAACTGGAATGGCGAAATGGGAGAGCAAAAATGCAGATCAGGGTATGCTTTCTTGCTAAATGGCGGGGCCATCACATGGACTAGTAAGAAACAATCAATTTTCGCTATGTCTTCAATAAAATATGAGTTTTTAGCTTGTGAAGATGAAGTACAAGAATCTAATTGGTTAAGGAGGTTCTTTGAGAGTTTTGAATTTGTCACTCACGCTACTGATGCAGTGAAAATTCACACTGATAGCACATCAATGATTGCTTATGCAAAAGACCCAAAGTACCATGGAAAGACTAAGCACATTGATAGGAGGTGTTGCTTTATTAGAGCTGCTCTTGCGAAGAAAGAAATAGTTTTGGAGTACATGCCTACATAATTGATGATAGTTGATCCCCTTACTAAACCTATACCAAGAGATGTTTTTTTGTCTCATGTTAGGGCGTTAGGTTTACATAGGTGGTAATGGATGTCTCTTTATTTATTTTATTTTTCTAAGACATGATGATCATAAATGCATATGTTTTATGGATAGTTATTAATAATCAATACAATTTGATAATGGATCATTGTTGTGATTAATTATTTACTTATGGGAATGGATATACACGCTGATATTGATTCATAGTGAACGCATTATGTCAAAACTTGATTGATATGTCACCAGATATGGACTGGCTTACTCACAGCAGTCACCTTTTGGCGCTAACGAGAGCGAGCAAAAGATGAGATGATGCAACGCCTTGGCAATACCAAGATGAGATCTATATAGTGAAGATCGATCATGAATGTACCTACTGTTCATCATACCTTAGAGGATAGCCAAATGAGAAATCTCTTTCATGGCGCTTGTTGAAAGCGAGCAGTTAGAAATTTCGGATTAGGCGCAAGAGTTGCGACTAAGTCAAGATTTGTAGAGTGTTAGAGTTTGTGACATATACTTGTATAGACAAGTAAAACCCCACTCTAGCGCATTTTCATATTATGCGTGCTTGCGACCACTACGGAGGTATGAAAATGGTTCCCTGCTTTTCTCACCATGTGAGTCCTATGATAATTATATTATACACAGGTAACCTTATGACTTTTGACTTTGTTATTAAGTAAAGATTCGATGATTGCTACTTTAGTATGTGTCTTATGACCATGGATGATCCGGCTTAAAAGGTACATATCTGGGAAAGCAGTTGATTCTGAAACTTCATGACAATATGGGAAGAGGAAGGTCATCAAACTCATGAATGTTTTATATTCACAGTCGACAACTTGAGTTGTCTTGCTGGAGTTGTAACACAAGTGTGAATGTATTTACAAGAAGCTAGCATGAGGGTTAGACTAGATCTACGAGGGATCGGAGTAGTCTAGACCAATGAGATTTTGATGGACCTAGGATACTACGAGATACAAACATTTTTTTAAAAAGGGTTAATGTCTCTATGCTGACTCATATTGAGCTGCTAGTATGGAGCTCCCAAAATGCAGATACCTCGACGGTCGCACGGTCTATTTACTAATATGAACTTTTCTTTCTTCTGGTACAATGCACACACACTATGTGCGAGTGAGAGATGTTAGATATTCGGGTGGGACCCGAATATGGTCGCCCATATGTATGTGGAAAGTACGATAGGGTTCCATATACCTTTAGGGTTTGGACCCTATATAAGCATCTCTAAAATGTGTGTAGAGGTTACGTGATTCCCACCAATATCACACAAAAGTTTTACCATTAGAAAAGTGGTAACTCTAACCCAAAAGAGAGTTACCATAAGAAGATAAAGGTTTCAAGTTCTTAGCCTGTGAATCAAGTTTGTGCTCATCTTTGGTGATTGTAGTACTTGCTGATCGTCGAGTTGAAAACGTTGTTGTTGCTGCTGCTTGTGTTCCTTACTTTTGCTAATCGGAGTTCAACAACAAGGTATTTACCGATACCCGCTTCCGCTTAATCGTATAAATCTCTAATATTATTTATCGCACGCCCATCTTAAGCTATCCCGTTTAAGAAGATCATAACAAAAACCCCAAACTAAAAAGGTCATCCATTCATCCATACCCAAGTTTGGAAGGAGTTAATATAAAACTATTACTTTCTTCAAAAAAAAAAATATTATTCAGCGCATCAAATCTTACCCGGCGAAGTTTTTTAGGCACTAAAATTCCGGTCTTTTCATCTGAAGATTTCAACTGGAAAACAACAACAAAAATGACAATTACGAGATCGATTTTACCTAATAATTAGAAATTAGAAGAGTTAGCCATCGTACTGAATTTGAAATTAAGAGAGAATTTTTTTTTAGGACTAATTGACGATGAAAGACAAACGAGTAATATATATTAATATAGTTGATGCCTCCAATATAATCATGGCGCACTGTCGTAGAAAAAGACAGTGGAACTACAACGTCTAGTCAGCAATGATGATTGTTTTTTCCCGGACATTAACACCTTATTTGTTTTATCCCGGAATGTTATAGATACCTTCCATTTTGGTTTACATAAATACCCTTGAAGGGTTGTAGTTTTAAGATATCTTACAACTACACTCCACAATAACTGATTTGATCTCTAGTTGATCATCATGAATTCTTGTTTTATTAACTAAAGATTAAGAATGTTTACAAGAATGATTCAAGTATTATAACAATTCTACTTGAAACCTAAGCTCAGTTTCTCTCTATTCCTATTTTGTTTTCAAGACTTGTCCTAGAATCCTCCTAGAAACAATGACCTCTCCCCTTTATATAGAATTTTACATAGTGGATGACATCTAAGAATCCCATTATTTTCGGGATCACTATGCGACATATTCGCTCATATAGAATCGCTCATCTTCGCATAGCATACTTCTTCGCATGATCCTTCACACTTTACTCGTGACTTTGCTGACATCATCTGGTGCGTCATCTCAACTTTGTTGTGTGCGACGCCCTTCGCTTAGGTTGTATTTTTACTTCGCGTAGTTATTAACGTGTGCGATATTTAACTCCTACATTTGCCTCTTCTCATGTTGCTTATTCTTCAGAGTGAGCGATATGAGAAATTCTCCTCTTGAAAATCGCACATGCCTATCTTTTTCCATTATACTTTGTCGACAGTTATCCGGGTTTCAAGTTCCTCTCTACACGTGTCGATTTTCTTCCCTTTTACCGGTTACTTCTTTTCATATTTAAGGGTTTTTTCACAATAATATCTTCCTTCTTCATCATTTATCTTCTCTCTCTTGTTGCTATTCATCTTCATCTGTTATTACCCATTTCCGTTGTTGTCACTGATTTCTTATGCTATTGTTCTTCCACCATGAACTCTGAATCAAAGTTTGTTTCCTTTCTTCATGATGATTATTGATTTTAACCATTCTTAAAAAAAATAAATTATGATCTAATTTCCATACTTTCGCAGGAAAAGCTCTTTCATTAGCACTATTCGAATCATGCAAAAACCCAAGTCTTCTTCAAGTGAAAACAAGGAATCGCAGAAGAAGAAACCGAGCATTGATAATGAATCTCAAAATAAGGAATCTCACAAGAGGAAGGCTTCACATAATAAAGAAGTAAGGAATACCCAATTATCTTAAAACAATAATGTTGCCTCTATTACTTATCTACTTTATTTTCGCAGGCTTCCGACGCAGAGATAGTTGATGGTAAGAAGCAGAAAGTTAAAAAGTCTCGCAAACCCATACCACTCTCTTCAAATCTTTCTATTCTAGATTTTAGCGCTACAGATGTTGTTCTTGTATCCGTAGTCCAGCCTTCGCATACTAGTCCTCCTATCACTCCGATAATAAATCAAACTCTTGAAGATGTTTCTGTCACCCATATATCTCCCCAGGTTTCTGAGAAGAATTTTCCTGCTACTCCTTCACCAACAAATCCTCTTATGGATGAGAATGCCTATGTTACTTATGACGAACTTTTTAAAGAGTCTCCTGTGAATAAGGAGTTTTCTCTTCACCAAGTAATAAAAAGCACTCCTCATGTTGCCTCTGCGACTCCATCGCATGCAAATCAAGTTTTTTCTTCAACCATTAACTCTAGCACTCAACCGAACCTTTCTCAAAAGAAATCCCCCATTCCAACAGATTTTACTACTCCTTCTTATGTTTCCTTACTAAATTCTTTTCCTTTGAATAAGAAAGCTTTGGATAGTGTAAAACTTGCTGCTCAAACTCTATCCGATGTCATCAACTCTGCCCAATCTTTAACTGATGATCCTTGCAAGCTTCGCTCCTGTTATGCCTTAAGCAAGCTTCAATGTGAATTTCCCGTTGATAAAGCTTCAAGGGATGATGTCCTTTCTCAAATTGACCTGAGTTTCTATGTTGCTCTAGATGTTCTGGTAATTATCCTTCGCACCTTAAATTTATCTTCTTTAATGATACTTCCAAGTCATACTAACCTCATCTTTTCCTTTTTAGGATTCTCATCGTCGTGTGATGATTGCTGAAAAGCATTTTGAATCTAGCTGTTCTCAGTTGGAACTTTCGCAGAAAAATGTTTCTTTGGAGAAGGAAATACAAAGGCTGAGATGAGAACTCCAAATTTCAAATTTTGAAGCTGAAAATCTTCGCAGCGAAAAATCAAAAACTTAGAGGTATTTATTATTATATTTGAGTCACTTATCGTATTCTGTATTCCTTCGCATACGTTCATTTTTGTAAATTTCTTTATGCATTTGTTAAGATCTAAACCGGAAGCGAATGAATGAGAGATACGATTTTCAATTCCTCGCTGAAGATACTCAAGCAAATAACGTGAAGTTGCAGTCTCAATTAAACCAATTAGATAATCAATATTCATATTCGCTTGATCAAACTAACAATCTTTCCCATGAAAATAACCAACTCACTCAGAAAATTGAGTTTTTTAGTGATCAAGTATCTTATTTTTCTAAATTGTCACGCGATGCTGACTTGCTTCATCAAACTTTATCAGAAGAAAACCATACTTTTTCTAGGGAGAAACTATCTTTTTCGAAGAAAGAAGCAATGTTTTCACATCAGTATTCAATTCTTCATGAAATAAATGAAAACCAAGCACGAACTCTTGGCGTACTGAAGGAACAGTACGAGACTTCGCTTAAAGATTTAAGCTCCCGAAATGAGAAATTAATTCAGAATAACATAAATCTTTCTGTGAAGAAAAATCAGCTTCAAGAACAATACATTCAATTGAAGAATTCTTGCGATGTTCTTAAGAAAAAGAACAAATCTCTTTCTTCTGAAGAAAAGAAAATTCTATCTCGCCTCAGTGGTTCAGTTGGTGATGGATTTGATAAAGCTATGGAAAGTATGAAGGACAATACCCTTACCTTTTGTAAATTCTTCCAAGGTAGTCAGCTAGAGTTGACTGCCTTATTATGATTTCTTAGCATTTTTTCGCACAATATTAATTCTTTATTTCTATTTATGGTTATTTATTATTCTTTGTAGATTCTGAAAAATTGCACCAGTCTGCTGTTGCTCAATTGAATTCTGAATTATCCAAGGTTCGCAAAGAATATGCAAATATAGAATTATCTCGTGGGAACCTTGAGCTCTCTCTCTCTCTGCGTCTCGAAGCAGATTTGCATTTCAGAAGAATTTTCTAGAGATAAATGCTAGAAATCTCGAAAGAGCAGCTATTCGCAAAGGCCACTCTAGTTCCCAATCTGTTATTGATGGAATTCTCTCAAGCAATTCTCTTCCAGCAGTAAAACTCCCCGTTTGCAATGTGAGTGCGGATGAAGAATATCCTGAGCCAAATAGTGATTTTGACTTTTTAAGCGATGATGAAAAAGATCAAGATGATGAAGAAATTCAGCAAGAAGAAGAGAAATCTGCTAATGAAGCCGGTACTGAGATTGAAAATCTTGGATCCAGTGCTAAAGTATGAAAAGTATTTTGAATAAGATGCTACCGTTAAGCATTCTTGATTTGCTTTCTTTATTTCAACATATTTTGAGCCTTCGCATATTTGTTTGTTGCAAGGAAGATAATACATTGTTGTTTTAATTCCCATACTTGCCTCTTATTATGTTCCTTGTAAGAAACAATCGTGCGAATTTATCAGTGGTTTGTTTAATTTACTTAGGTGACCTTATTTTTCCTTCCTATGTAAAGGTCTTATCTTGCCTCATTTTTGTGCGACGAAATCACGGGAAGTCTTTGTATTTTAGTACATCGACCCATTGATCTCGTCTTATCTTTTTCGCTTGTATTATTTCCTCTTCAGGTTTGTCGCATAAATATCACAAGTCTTAATACTCCCATGAGTAAAAGCCTTATGATATTTACATCTTTTGACACAATTCAACTCCCTAATGGAGGGTGTCGTCCTTATCTTCCCCTATGATTGCCCCTTCAAGGAAGCTTACCTCTATCGGGTTAAGATTATGGCTCTTCACATCCGTTTTTTCAACAACCAGTTGATTTCGCTATCTCGCATACACTACCTATAGGGTTTATGTCAGCAAGACCGCACCCTAAGTGGGGTATATTCGGACCGAGTGCATCATAGTCAGGATTTGTCAAGAGTGGCAAGGTACGCTCCAGACGTCCCGGGCACTCTTGACTCAACCGTGTACCTCGGCGCCCTGATCGAGTTTCTGCACTCCTTGGGAGAGCCTTTCTCACATTAGGCTCTCAATCTAAGATTACTATCTTAGACTGAAAATTTAAGGTATCTCTCCCGGATGGGCATTATCGTTTAATTCTCACCCCAAATCTCCACAACTCAAGTTCTGGGGTCGGTGTATCCTTCGCTTGAGTCATGCCTTCTAGGTATTTCCGATTATGACGTGCGATAGGTCTTACTATATTGCCTCTTGCATATGAGCGAACTAGGGTGCACACCACATTCGGATTCCTAGCCAATCTGATAATAAATATCATTTTCTGTAGCCTTTATCAAGGTCTTACTTTTCTTTTATAAAATTTCTTTATTTTCAAGCGAAATATTCGCATTACAATTATTCGAAATATTAACTTTTTATCCATGCGAATTGATTCGCAAGTGATTATGGATAATACTTTTTCAAGAACTGCCTATTCCAAGGGAGATCTAATTTACGACCTGTATTTCGTCCTTCAGGATCCATTAATTCATAGGCTCCCTCTCCAACTATCCATCCCAGCTTTTCTCCAATAATCCATCTTTTCCTTTTTGATATATTGGAATTTCGCGTAGCACTAATTCGCCTGGTTGGAATTCTCTTATTTTGACCCGCTTGTGATATTCTCGAGCTAGTCTTTTTTGATAATTTTCCATGTGTTGACTTCTCTTACTTTCTCCAAATCATCCAACTTTGTTAAAATCAAGTCCTCACTTAAATTCTTTTCCCAAGATTCTCTCTTTGTGGTAGGGATGATCACTTATGTTGGTAGCACTGCCTCTACTCCATATGTCAGATAGAAGGGCGACATTCCGGTTGCTTCTCTTCTTGTAGTTCTGTAAGCCCATACTACATTATGTACTTGTTCGCACCATCCTTTGTTGTGCCCTTCTAACTTTTTCTTCAGGTTGTCTGCGATTGTTTTGTTTGTAGCTTCTACTTGTCCATTACTCTGAGGATATAAAGGAGTAGATTTGACACTTTGAATTTTGAACGCATTGAGCAGCATTGTTATATTCTCGCCTTCAAACTGCTTCCCAATATCAGACACCAATTGTGAAGGAATGCCAAATCGGCATATATTTCAAAAATGAATGTGAAGATGTCTTAATCGCGTATATGTTGAACTGATTTTACTTCTGCCCATTTAGTGAAATAATTTGTTGCGACAATTAGGAACCTTTTTTGTCCCGTTCCTGGTATAAATGGTCCAACAATATCTATTCCCCATTTTCCGAAGGGACACACATTTGTTGATGTATTAAGCATAGCCCCAGGTGCATGTATCTTCTTGCCATGACGTTGACATTCTTCGCATCTCCTGGAAACTTGTTTTGCATCTTCATGCATATATGGCCAGTAATAGCCCTGTATTTTTGCTCTGTATCCGAGTGATCTTCCTCCACTATGGTTGCCAGCATCTGATAGACACATTTTTGTGTCTAATTTGTCCTTAATGTCCGTATTGTTGGAACTCTATTTTTGTACTAATATTGTGTTTTTATGTATTTTTAGGAAATAAACATTTTTGGAAAGATCTGCTCGAAAAATCATGCGGGGCATCCCCGGAGGACATTTGTTATTCAGACTCTCATTTTGGTTAAGGGGCAACCCAATTACTAAGGGGAACCTCAGTTGAGCATTTGCTATTTACACTCCACAGACGATTAGGGGCACTTCATCTCTTTAAATTCAAAAACTTTTTTTTGGCGGGAAATGAAGTTCTCAACTGTTAGAGTTTCAATCAACAAAATGAAGGTGTTTTAGGGAGATTCAATCGCTCAAACTTGGTAGGAAGATGTGATATGGCATGAGGAACACATTATGGGAAGTGGGTTCGATCAGAAGTGGCTGGAAAACGCATGATGATCCTTGAGCCCAAAACAGAGCACGTGCACTGTAACACGAGCAAAAATGGAGTTCTTGTGTGCATGAAAGAGTCCTACTAGCGTTGGAAGAGTGTTGAGGCGTGGAGAAGACATTTGGGAGCGTGCATGATCAAAGTTAACGCGTGCATGTGATTAAAAATGGAAATTTTCGTTATTATTGGCAGCCGAGAATATTTGGATTAAATGGAGAATATATGCAATCAATGGTCGGATTTTTGGCTCCAATTCACTATAAATACAAGGAAAAACAGTTTGGGAAAGGGGAGAAGAGTTTGGGAGGATTTGGAGCCGATAGGAGGAAGAACTTCCTGCTGCTGCTCGAGGAGAGGAAGAAGACGAAGAACTGACGCTCCAGAAGCGTCGTTCTTCAACATCACCAGCAACAGTTTCCTTGTGTCGCTGTTTACAACACTGAGTTTGTATCGCTCTTTGCTACACTTCAATTTTGTTTTATACAACGCAATTGTAACGCTTATAACTGTTGCGAATCTTTGTTTTAGCATTTTCTCATCTTTTAATCAACTTTTTGAGCTATAAAAATGTATTTTGAGAACATGATTAATATGAGTAGCTAAACCCCAATACTGGGATGATGGAGGAAGCCATATTTCACGCATATGATAATTATATTTAATTCCTTTTTTGACTACTTGCACTTATAATTAATCGTTTTAAGATTTTTCTTAATTCATTGTCATTTAATTTGATGGTTTATGCTTGGTCTTAGTACTTTTGATATGCCATGATTTCGATTTACAATTAATCTTCTAAAAATCTACCTTGGCAAGAATAAGAGTCCTTATTATTTGAGCTATAACTGTTAGGAATAAATATATGAATCATGTGAATGATTAATGGTGGAATCCTGAGTCCCAGTATCTCATGATCCTGTGACAAATTTTTGTGTATATATTTTTATTTATAAATCTTTTCAAGTCCGAGCAACGAATTCTTATTTATCGCAATCTTAATACTACAACAGCATCGCCATAATGTAATGCCTTTAGAATTTCGATTCCTTCCTTTCGCGTAAGACATCTGAGCAAAGGTCCAAGAAACGACCTTCTATAAAGAACACCATCCCTTAATTCATAATTTGTCGCACGAATTTTTAATTTGTGTGCTTCTAATCTTTTCTTCGGCAATTTCCCTTTCTCTAAATAAGAGTGCATCTCAGTTCTCCAATCTTTCTCATCGCTCACATTTTCTGCTTGTGTATCGTCTATGATCATCACATTTGTTTGCACTTCTTCACCCTTTTCTATAGACGGTAATAATAGTGTTTGTATTTTTATATCCCTTGCAACCGGATCTACTAACATTGATGGTATGAACGCCAATGCATCTGCGAGTCTATTATCTTTTCTACCTATATGTCTCCAAATTATTTTTGGAATTTGCATTGCTAAATCCATAACCAATCTCCTATAATTTTGCAAAAATGGTTCATTAGTACTATATGTGCCTTCTATCTGACGAATTACCAGCCGAGAATCACTAGTTATTTGCGCATCCTCAATCTTAATTTCAATTGTTAATCTTAGCGCGTGAACGACTGCTTCATATTCAGTTTCATTATTTGTGGATGCGAAGTCCAATCTGAATGAGTAAGCCATTCCCGCTCCCGCTGGTGAAATGAATACAATACCAATCCCATTTCCTTCTCCATTGGAGGATCCATCCACCAAAATCTCCCATCTGTTTGGATTTCACTCAGTCAATAAATCATTAGGATTTCTATGTTCTTCATCCACCTCCATCATTTCTTCGACATATTCATCTTCTTTTATTGGAAATTCTGCAAGAAACTCTGCGATAACTTGAGATTTTGGTGAAGATAAAATTTCATAACCAATCTCATAGTTTCCTAATTGTGCATTCCACCTCTCTATTCTTCCTGACCTCTTCAAATTCTTCATTGCATTTTCAATTGGTACTCTTGTTAATACTTTAATTTTGTGAGCTTGAAAATAGATGTGAAGCTTGAATGATGCATATACCAGTGCGAGAATCAGCTTTTCGATTTTTGAATAATTTTTTCTGCGGAGTTATATGTTTTGCTTATGTAATATATCGATTTTTCTACACCTTCCTCTGATTGTAACAGTACTGCACTTAATGCATGAGATGTTGATGCTAGATACAACAACAGTTCTTCTCCCTGCTTCGCCTTTTGCATTATGGATAAGTTTACCAAATAATATTTTATGCTTTGCAATGCTTTGTCGCACTCCATTGTCCATTCAAATTTGGTTCCCTTCTTTAATATATTCAAAAAGTGTTTGCATTTTTCCGAATATCTTGCAATGAATCTTCCCAATGATGCTATCAATCCATTTAACTTTTGAACATCTTTGACTGTCGCAGGTGGTGGCATATCTCTAATTTCCTGTACCTTCTCTGGATCAACTTGTATTCCCTCCTTGGATATAATATAGCCTAAGAATTTTCCTGATGATACACCAATTATACATTTTTCTGGGTTTACTTTAATATTGAATGTTCGCATCTGTTCAAATATTGCTCGCAAATCATCAACATGAACTTTCGCCTCTTTGCTTTTAATTAGCATATCATCTACATAGACTTCCAATGTTTTATGTATCCATTTTTCGAATACTTTCTGCACCATTCTTTGATAAGTCGCACCGGCATTCTTCAACCCAAACAACATTTTCGTGTAACAATATAAACCTCCTGGTGCGAAGAAAGCGGTGTGTTCTTGATCTTCTTCCGCCAAAGGAATTTGATTATAGCCTTTATACCCATCTAACATTGCTGATTCCACCATTTGAGGTATATCGGGTAAAGGGAAGCTGTCTTTAGGGCACGCTTTGTTTAAATCTGTAAAATCTATGCAAATCCTAATTCCTTTGTTCTTTTTAGGTACAACCACCATATTTTCTATCCATTCTGGATATTTTGCCTCTAGAAAGAATTACCATTACAAGATTGGGAAAAGGTGAAGATTTCCTTTGCGACAGATGAAATTTCAGAGGAAAACTTACAGCGAGCAGATCCATTGGCAATTACGGTCACAGTCGAGCGAGAAAACGTTATTGCAAACCAGAGGACATTTGAAGGATGGGCGATTGATAAGATATTGATAGATACATGAAGTGCAGTTGATATATTATTTTATCGCATATTCAAAGCAATGGGATATAAAGATGCAAAAATGACACATATAGCCTATAATGTTCATAGATTCAATAGAGCAGTTACAAAGCCAAAGGGAGAAATTGTGACGCGAATATTACTGGGAGAGGTTGAAACAAAGATAACACTATGTGTGATTGACATTGAGTCACCATACAACATGTTGTTGGGAAGACCATGGGTACATGGATTAAAGGCGGTAGCGTCAACGTTACATCAATGCATCAGGTTTCCAATTCCAAGCGGTATAGGTGAAATCAGAGGAGACATTAAGGATGCGAATACTTGTAATCAAATAGATATGAGAAATTACGAAGGACGAGCCAAAAAACGAAAGGATCGATGTAGAAAAGCCAAAGAACAAAGGAAAGAGGAATTCCGAATATACATGATAAGAGCGAAAGAAGGAAAAGGAATACCAGGCAAAGAACCAGAGGAGGAAGGTGGACGAAGTAAAGAAATTAAGGAACCAACACCTATGGGAGAACCAAAAGCAAATTTTACCGCAGCAGAACCAACAAAAGAGATAAATATAGGAACTGAAGAGGAACCAAAAATATTAAGAATTGGAACTAAAATGGATAAAGAAGAAGAGGAAAAAACAATAAGCATTCTGCGAGAATATAATGATATTTTCGCATGGAGTATGGAAGAAATGCCTGGAATAGATCCGTCTGTCGCATGTCATAAATTAGATATCAAGAAGAATGTAAAGCCGTTCAAGCAAAGGATAAGGAAAATTGCAACTGATTATCATGCTAAAATAGAAGCAGAACTACAAAAGATGTTAGATGCAGGAATTATAAAGTCTACCGTTTCCACCTTCTTGCCTTCGTAATTTCTTTTATGAATTCTCCCGGTTATCGTCGCTTGAAAATCTTCCTCAGAAATTGATACTTTAGTTATGTTATTACACTGTATATCTCTGCCTCTTTCTTGAATTAGTTTGACTCTTGTTGTCTTCATGGATCCCTTATGAAGTTCAGATCTATTAACAAGAATTAACATCCAGAGCTGTTTTCTAGCGCCAAAAATGTAGTTGTAAGAAATCTTACAACTACACTCCACTATAACTGATTTAATCTCTAATTGATCATCATGAATTCTTGTTTTATTAACTAAAGATTAAGAATGTTTACAAGAATGATTCAAGTATTACAACAATTCTACTTGAAACCTACGCTCACCTTCTCTCTCTTCCTATTTCCTTTTCAAGATTTGTCCTAGAATCCTCCTAGAAACAATGTCCTCTCCCCTTTATATAAAAATTTTACATAGTGGATGACAGCTAAGAATCCCATTATTTTCGGGATCACTATGCGACATATTCGCTCATATACAATCGCTCATCTTCGCATAGCATACTTCTTCGCATGATTCTTCACACTTTACTCGTGACTTTGCTGACATCATCTGATGCGTCATCTCAACTTTGCTGTGTGCGACGCCCTTCGCTTAGGTTGTATTCTTTACTTCGCGTAGTTATTAACGTGTGTGATATTTAACTCCTACAAGGGTAATATTCAAAAGTTATCTATAATTCATTAGTTCTATGAAAAATGGGTCATTTGTCCAAATATTTTTAAAACATGGTTTAAATGAACGAGTACAAATTAGTATGGGTGAAATGGACACTAAAAAAATAGCAAGGACTTAAACTTAAAAAAATAGTAAGGATGAAACTGGATGCATCTTGATGTAAACTAAAAATAAGAAAAAGTATTTGAAAATGGGTAGGATGAAATTGTTTACATCCTGACTATTTTTACATTTTTGTCCATTTAAACAGTATCAAAATGTAAATGTCCTTTTCATCCATGAATTGTTGATTTTGGTCTTTTTAACCAATTTTGTGTTAGTTCTGCCATTTAGCAATTTGTTAATAGATTTATTGAATTAGATTCTTAAGTTGGAGTCATTTTAAGAATTACGGTTTGAGAAAGAGAATAACATCAAGATTCAAGAATAAAGCAAAAATACAAAATAATTACTTTGGAGAACCAAGAAATTATGAACTTTATTAAAAGAATTATCAAATCATTTACACTCATTTTGAATCCAAAAAGGGAAAAATAATGTATCTCAAAAGAGGTAAGCAAGGTCTTGTTTGTTTTATACTCCTCCGTATACACATGGATACATAGACATAACTAGCTAGTAGGTACGTATATTAAACAAGAGAATCCTTGTTTGGTTTTTTCACCTCTTCCATATCTTGGTGCCCCATGTTTTTATTCCCTAAAAATGGTGTTGTCTCTTTGATCTGCAATAAACATTTATCAAAATTACTATCCTCATCATGGCCTGAAAATGAGATCAAGAGACAGAGATAGTATGTTACCTGAGAGATGGAGAGATCATTAATCTGTTTCTTTTTATTTTCATGAGTACAAAAGTAAGAGTACAACCCCATCCCAAACATAGCGACGAAAATACCGATGATATTTCGGTTTGTGAAAGGATCATGTAGTAATGTGTAGCCGAATCCAAGAACAAGGCATGTCTTTAAATGACCCAATACTTGATATGTAACAGGAGATGTCTTTCCAATCACCAAAAATGTACTAAAGTTCACCGATACGGATATCACACACGAAAGAATAATAAATGCCTGCGGATAATCAAGTACACGAGAAGAATCATGCATTGTATATCGAAGAATGAAAATACCACAATATGTGACCGCGACAAAGTATACAACGGTCAGAGAAAGAAGGAAAGAGAGATACCAAGACGAAAGGAGAGTATTTGTAGGCAAAGACATTTTGTTTGGTGAGGCATTGATCAACTAGAGGGCCGGAAACAAAGAGTATGCCAGCTTGAAATGGGGCAGATTGATAGAGAAGTTGTGTAGATGATACATTAAGTCTCTTCTGTATGGTGTTGGTCAGCTGAATTGATTCAAAAAACATCATGGGTCAAAGAAAACACATTCATGTCGTGCTGTTAATTTTAAGCATTGATTAATAATAAGTAGACGAACAAAAGCATACAATTTGGCCGACACATGTTGTTGCGATTGCGAGTAGAGAGATAATTGATCCGACAAGATTAAGCTGGAGATCTGTTATCGACGCAATGCCAACTCCGAGTAGCAATAGAGAAAGAGAGAACTTGATATTCTGACTGAAACATGATCGAGAAACTCAAAAGTTAATTACCAAATGCACATAAGCTCGAAACACAAATGAAATGTTCGTCAGTACTAAAAGAAATGTAATGACCTGAACTGCTTCTTGAGAAACAGGGTTTCCAACAGTACTGTAAAGGGTATAATTGCAAGTTTTGTCATCTGCAGAGGAAAGTCATTTCATCCGGATTAAAATTTCGATACAAACTCAACTAGTCAGACCGTAATTTTTGTTACAAAATCGTAATAGGGAGATTCAAAATAGGTTACTTGGTAGAATCCAATGGAATTGAATCCAAGACTTAAATTGAGAAGTCCAATAGACACGCCATTTAGGATACCGAAAAGCATCACAGTTTTGGTGTCGACCACCTTGGTCTCAAAAACATTGAATCTTTGTGCCACATGAAGTGTGCAAAATGTAACCATTAGATGCCAACTAGTTAATGTTGTAGCTGCAAATACAAGAGATTAAGGTTGCAGTTTAGAGAAGATTTCATTACACAAACGAAAGTTACGAAACTACAAATACAGAACTATTAAGAAACAAATCGAAATCCTTACCGAACGGAAATCCAAGATTACTCATTAGAGCTTTGTTGCATATTACAATGGCAACAGAAGATGTAACTGAAAGTGCTAGAGCACCAATTACCCCGAGCTGTAACCTTGGTGTTTCTCCCATTTTTATGTCTGGAAAGAAAACCAATACACCTTTCTTTTTAGTGATTTAGAAAAATGCAGTCGACGATTAAAATGAACGAAACAGCAAAGTGTTAACCGGTGATTGACACTGATTAATCATCCGTTGATTCGAGTAGTATGAATTAATAAAGGGAATTTTAAAAAAATGCCATACTTCCAATTTGCAGTTTAAGAAAGTGCCACTGTTTTTTTTAGAATTAATAAAATGCCACGACCGCTACATTTTCCGCCAGGACCCACCAAATCAGTCTATCACAATTGAACAAGTCAAAAAAAAATATTCATCTTTACCTATTTACCCTCGATTTTTAGAGATATCGCATAAAAAACATAGAAAAGAAAATCCGATCTCGTTCTTGTCTATTAGATTCACTATTCACTTAGGTTTAGACGGAGAACCAAAATCCTAACTTTCTCTCTTCTTCTTCTTCTCTTTTTCTCCTGTATATATTTATTGTTTAGATAGATGATTAATTAAGGGATTGATTGAATAGTGGAATTTAGGGGTTAATTAAGGGATTGATTTATATGGGCTATGGAGCGGCATCGGAGTCAGCAAGAGTGGTGGAGATGATTGAGCTGTTATAATCGGTGCAAGGAGAGATTGAAGTAAGAATGAAGGGGTAATTTCAATTATAGAGAAGTGCAGTACGTGGTTTCAATTCATCGTCTTGTCGGTGGAGCAAAGAAGAGACTTGGTTTATGGATTTGTCTCTTGATTAAATGGTGAAGTTCGGGTGGAATTGAGATTGGGGTTAGTGCATGGACTGAGATTCAGTCGAATGAGAAGTGGATGGACTGTTAGTTCGTGTCAAAAGGGCATGATTTGTTTGAGAAATTGTCGCAGTGAGAATCATGAGTAAGATGGCCTGTCTCGCTAATGCACAACTGTGAAGAAGATAATTGGTTGTTTTTTTGTGGATCTCGAATGGGTTTCGCTGAAGTGGTGTTGCTCGTGTTAGCTGTCTCTGAGGAGTAGAAAACATGAGGACAAATGGAAGGTGCTTGTGAAGTCGAGCAATAGAAAGGATGGTCGTATGGGAAGTTTGCAGCCGTGAATACAGTTGGAATCAACTCCATCAACTAATGATTGCAGGCAATAGAGAGTAGTTTGGTATGGATGGTTGAATTCTTATTTGGGATTTTGGTTGGATTAGTCGTGAATGGTAGCTGTCTACAGATCTTGGACGAGAATGGAGGTGCTTCCGAGTTCAAGATGATGGTGTACATCGACTCCAAAG
Source organism: Papaver somniferum (assembly GCF_003573695.1). Lineage (NCBI taxonomy): Eukaryota > Viridiplantae > Streptophyta > Magnoliopsida > Ranunculales > Papaveraceae > Papaver > Papaver somniferum. Next base: position 125,498,658 of record NC_039368.1, on the reverse strand, counting down.
GGATGTATTCTGAAAGTTGACGGCTGAAATAAGGGGCCAGTTATACCTGAGTTCTTGATTTTTATGATTATTATCGAGTTTGGTTGCGAGTTACATCTGAGTTTTTGATTTGATTTAGCTCCAACTCACGACTCAACTTGCTAATGACTAGCAATAATGACTTGATTTAACTCACTATAGTGAGATGATTCGAGGGCGTAAATGTCTTTTACTAAGTTAAATTACCGCCACCTATGCTCTAACGGATGTTAACCGTTTTTCGGAAAAAAGTGGATGGAAAAGATCAAATGTGTGGCATTAAATAAATTCTGAAAAAAATAGTGACACTTTCTTAAACATGATACTGAAAGTGTGGCATTTTATTAAAATCCCTTTAAATAAATTCTTTTGCATATCACACTTATTATTATAATGCAAATGTGTGATGGCACGCTGATGTATACAGTTGGGTGATATAGCAAAATCAAGATGAAGACGGTGTAACGGAAAACAAACAAAAAATCAAGTTAACTAAGACTACTCGTCCAACTAAAAATCACCCATTAACTTGAGCCTGTCATGTCATGTGTATTAAGAAGTAGCCAGAAACAAAATTCTTAAAGTGAGATTGATAATATACAACTAATTTTCCATTCTGAAATACCAACATAACTCGAGAGCCACGTACCTTGGTGATCCCCGGACGGTGGAGATCGTAGCTTTTACACTTGTTTACGTAAATGATCGAGAAAAGAGTAATGCAATTGTAGATACCTAGCTAGCTAGAGAAAGAAAAAGTGTGGTTAGGATTTTTCTGGTTTTGAGCTTCAAATGTTCTGAGAGAGAGAGAGTATGAGAAAGTAGATTTTTATTGCGCCCTTTTTATTTTTGATGATTGTAGAGTTAGCTAGGTTCGCTCGGTAATAGGCAGTGACGTCTGAATTGATTTTCTAAGCGTGTGATTGTGACTGACTTCCAGAACACAAGGTTTTAGCAAGTTAACGGGGAAATGAAGCAAAACTATATAGTAACAGCAGCTTATTTATTGTACTGATGATCAACAGTTCATACAACTTTCTATATTATAGGACTTTAGTTGGTGATTTAACGGGACATCACATTAGAGAATGAAGAGACTTAAAACGTAAGTTAGTAAGTTGAGAGACAATAATAATAATAATATTATTACTACTTTATTATTGCATTAGATTCCTGGAATTGTAAGCAAAACCAAAGTGTTTGGTGAATGAAAACAACAACTTGAGGCTCACTCACTCACTCCTTGAAAAAAATAAAATAAAAATCATCCTCCTCTCCTTAAATGTTCGTCACCAAACCTTAATAATGTTCCTCCTAACCAACAATCATTATTAATAATTAAGGTATTGGATGGTGTAATTACATGCCCAAGTGATTAATAAGGTATTGTAAGATGTAATTAAATGCGTCATACATGTATCAAATTTATGAGTAAAAAATTTCAGATCGACCAGACCACGGCCAATGAATACTAATTTGATTTGGTGATTACTTACATTTGTTTACTTGATTACCTACTTGTTTAGAGTGGACTGCCTTGGACTTCCTTCGAGATCCATGTTTCCATTACTAAGTAATGTAGAGGATAAGCAGAAATACTATTCTATCTTTTTGATGCACATGAACATCTGACAAGTCAAGTGCAAAAACAAGACACTTCTGTCAGTAGAAAGCGAGTCCTGGAATTGACAAGTAGTCTCTCACAAATCTTATAGATTGGCAAACGTAAGTCCCAAATGAACTTCTTTTACGGTGACCATCCTATTGTTGGGAGTGTTTACCATGGAGGTCCATTGGGTCAAACGACAGCGACTTAATGATCTCACTATATCAATGGGAGTTAACAAACTTTAGAGCCAAAGTTCCATTTGTGCGAACTCTTTCAGAGTTTTTATCTTCTGTCTGTTCATGTAGTGCTTTAAATGCTAATCTCGGAGTTCATATAATTTCGTACTCTTACACTAGATGATCGAGTTGGATTTTTTATGGTTAGACAAGACGGGTACGGGTCTTATCTCCGTGAGAATGAAAAACAAGAGTACCTACGGGTGTAAATAATACCCGAAAATACTCGGTCTGCCTGTATCCGCCCGAGCCCACCTGTACCCGAAGTACCCCAAAGCCTGTTATGGCCCGTCATGGACCACCCGGCCTGGCTTGGATTAATTTATTGGGCGGTCTCGGACTTTGCGATTAATTATGATGCCCGGCCTGATATCCGGCCAGGTGCCCGGCCTGAAAGCCTTTTATGTGCCATTAATCATTTAATATCCCCTTAAAAGACTTAAAAGTTACAATTTTATAATTGTCAATTTTATGTCAAGAAAAATAAAATATATAATTGCTTTTTTACTTATAATTAACCTTTTCAAAACATTAATGGTAATATATTTTCTTATTAGAAAGTTTATTGTACTCTAATTAATTATTTATTATAGGCTAAAATTAAATATATTTGTCAGTGTAATTTAAATATAAAATAATACTATCACTTATGATATGCGATGTTGGAAAGGAAAGGATATTGTAATTAATACCATTCATTTGAAAATTTAAACTTAAAAAAAAAAAATCAAAATAGTGGCTTGTCCGGCCCGATCTGGCCTGCCCGTATAAAAAGCGGGCTTTGGGCGGTCTTTGGGTAGCAAATTATCTACTTGTGCCCGTCCTGTCCGGCCTGAATTTGTTTATGGGCTCACAAATATTAAACCTGGCCTACCCGGCCTGTCTTAGTTTTTGGGTCGGGCGGCTCGACCTGCCCGAATTTACACCCCTAACCTACCTACCTACAGTGGACCTGGAAGATAGGAGATTAACATAGGGCCACTTTAGGGCCCACCTTTGGGAGAATGTGAGAGCCATCGTTTCTTTTTTAGTTTTTTTCGATTTCACGCGCACAAGCCTAAATATTTTACAGAAAAAAGTATGTTTTGGTTTTAGTGAATTTTAGGAATTCAAAATTTGAAGCATGAAGCGGTAAAAATATGCAATAAAAATATTCAATTATTAAAGACGATAATATTAAAAGTAGTCAGCTAATGAAATTTAAAATAAAATTCTTTTTCCCTTCAAGCCTCATAAAATGGCCCGTAATACATATTACAGTAACAGTTTTGTATATTTCGGAGCCAATCATTTTTATGGGATTTAAATTTGAAACATGAAACACAAAAAAAAAACAATAGAACCCTTAACACAGAAAGGATTTATTAAAATCCCACCATGGTCTCAATTAGTCTATTTGAAATTGCTTACAGAAGTAGTGATATGAGTTCCAAATAACAATTTTCTGTCATGAGTATATACTTTTTCATAAGAAGTATCAATTCAATCTTTCCCGACCGGAACCCGTCACCGGTGTGTAAATCTATTTAATTCATCATTCTGCCACCGTGGGATAACTCGAACAAAATGGTGCAACTAATGTATTACAATGTGTATAGAGAATTTTGACAGACACATTTTAGCCTTTTATACAATTATTATGCATATATAAGAGCACATGTCAACGGTATATCAGATGCCCTGAACCTCCTTATGATCTTCCTCCTTCGCCAATTCCCATGATTCATCAGCACACCCAACTTGTAATCAGATTAACATTATTTGGACACACTACAAAACAAGTAGCTTCTAGGAACCGTTGTTTTGAAAAAACCGTCCTTAAAGAAGGATATTTGGGACGGTGATGGTCTGACCGTCCCTAATAGTCATAAAATATTTAAATCAAGACTAAAATATGTCCGTCCCAAAAAGAAAACATGACCAAAATAGTATTAGTGACGGTGGAACAGGGGACGGTACATAAACCGTCCCTAATACCTCTTGGGACGTTTTTTGACCGTCCCAAGAGGCCTTCTGTTTTGTAGTGACATCCACTTCTAACCCAGCCATTGCCAACAAACTGTACCACTAAAATGAAAAGATTAAAATGAGCACAAAATACCAATCTCATTCGTATTAGTATGAGTAGTGGACATGTGGTCGATATTATGGCAAGAGTGTAAACATTAGCAGGAAATAGAGTATAGAAAAATATCATCTAAGATCATCCAAAAACCAACTGCACCCACCTAGACTCGTTAAGATTTAGGTCTACTATTGATCGTTTTTGTTTCCTCCTTCCCGTTACTACCTGCAATTGCAAATGATATCAAACAAAGAATGTCTAAATCTGTAGCTTCCCTCCTATGTTTAATCAATGTTAAAACTTCCAGACCTACGATCTCTGCCGTATCAAGGTATTGAATGTCTCCTACGATCTAGCAGAGGTTTGCACCCGTTAATATGAGCCTGTGAGCTTCTGCATCAAACGAATAGGAGAGCCTTTGCATTTTGCACCAATTAGTGCCTCTCCATTGTAATTCATTTTTCCATGTAAGAATGCTGCTAAACAGAAAAACAATAGAATCTCAATCCAATACTATGTCTTGACCATGAACCCGTTAGCCATATTACAAAATCAATAACCCCTATGATACGTATACATGTGTGTAATATACCAATAGATTCTTAAGCTCTTTTTTTCGAGGATTATAAAATCTTTACCGAACTTAATCATATATCTAAAGAGTTTCGTTTATGAGATTTGCAGACATACTAAAGATCAAAGTAAAAAGACCAAAGCAGCTGAAAAATTAAAATTAATCATATACGTGAAGAATATTGTTTATGAGATTTGCAGACGTACATACTAAAGACTAAAGCAGCTAAATAACTAATTAGAACGTATCTGCAAAACAAAACCAAACTATAAGTAATTAGAACTAAAAAAAAAGGATGAGAAGGAAAAGAGGTAGTACCAGAACCAAAAAACATGGCGGTAGGTGGTAGCAGTATCGGTAAAAAACCAAAGATTAGGGTTTGGTGTAAAATCACGGTAGTAGTAGAGGGTTCTTGTTCAAATAAGATGTAACATGCTTGATCTCTCGATATCGATGGCGTTGAGATGATATCCGCAACACACGCATCTCCCACGACCACTACGGCACACCATTAGTGATTGGTGTTTAGTTGCAGAGGAAAAATTATTTTTAGGTTTTTTATTGCTGTTGATTGAGAGGCAAGTCTCCTTTTTTCCTAGGTCTGATATTCCTAAACTGTATGTCCAGGTCTGATATTCGTAAACCATAAAATAGATCCGGTGGTGTTCCCGATCCAAGTATTGTTGATGTGAAATAACAGAATGATTTTATAGGCTAAAATACACCCCGATGGGGCCAGAAGCTCTAAGAAGAGAACTTTATTTAGATTTTAACCACAATAGAGGAAATTCACATGAAATCATATTATTAATAAGAAAACAGAGTAGCTGACTCGGAAGGAGTAGCTAACTCGGACAAACAGTGATGCCTTCAGCTGAGCTAGGAATAGCACCAGGCTGAAAGCTTCCCATAAAATACATAGTAGTCTGATTTGGAGTTGTTGGAAACAATGCACAAAAATCAAAACAAATCTCTAAGAGCTGAGTCGCGGACTAGGTCGCCTCTTTAAGGTGTTTCGCGACTCTGCCTCTTGATTGTGCTAGCAGTCAAAACTCCTCGAAAACCCTATGGGATAAAACAACTGATAACTCTTTTTTTTTTTGATTTCTCTGTACTATGAGGAATCGAACCAACAAATACTCTCTCTAACACTTTCTCGGAACTAAGTTGCAAAAGGGAATGTCGTCAAATTCTGGTGGAATAAATGGAGAGGTGATCAATCTCTTAAACTTGCCTTTCCAAATATCTTCAAACTCTCAACACGGAAAAATGGGACAATCAAAGAGATGATAGAAAATGGAGACTGGACTCTAAGGCTAAGAAGGAACCTGACTGTAGCAGAAATTCCATAAATGCTTAAGATGTTTGAAGTCATTGGTATACCTCCGGCTTTAGATGATGAAGCAGAAGATAGTGTCATATGTTCTCTAGCAGGTGGGTTTACAACAAAAAGATGTTACTCCTGGCTGGTGAATCAGTTACCTAACACCAATGAGGTGCCATACTCATGCATCTGGATACAACATGTACCTCCTAAAGTGCAGTTCTTCTTATGGGCAGCAACACAAAATTCTATCCTAACTATTGATAACTTAAACAAAAGGGGCTGCCAAATCGGAACATAATGTGTTCCTTTTGGAACGAGAGGAACAACAGAGTTATGGCTGGAAAAAGACCTAAATCTGACAAAGAAACCATCAATGAAGTGAAACACTTGATCTATGTATGGGACGGGAGAAATGGTTCTTTGCAGTCACATCCCGTGAGCTTATAACTCATTGGAAAATAATAATTGATCGCATGTAATCTGCTTGTAATACTCGTAATGGGGGCTTACGCCTTATTACATTTTTTCTTTATAAAATTAACCTTTCTCCTCAAAAAAAAAAAAAAACACTTGCTCAGAACTCAATAGATAAAAAATGATGTGTATTGATCTTCTCCAAAAACAATCTTTTATAACTCATAAAACAATCAATACGTTTTAATGAGAATAAAGCAGGATTTAATGCACACATAAAATCCTCTCGCCAGTCACAAAGAAAACGACCGCAACATAATTACTTAATAAATAAAATTAATTGATAATAATAATTACTTTAAATACATTTTGAAAGTCTAAGTTAAAAACGTCAAAAATAAGTTTCTGGATCAACAGACCTCCCAAGACCTCGTTCCCGGACTAGTGTAATATAAGTATATAGATCGGTTAATAATCAAACTATTATTTATGTCATTACCACACCAACTAAGAATCCAATCTAGCAAACTAGTACCAGTTACCAGTCTATTGTCAATATCATTCCAGACATGCTTAGCCACATCACACTCCAAGAAAAGGTGATCTACTGTTTTTACATCTTTATCACATAAAGCGCAATTACATATGCAATATGTCTAGCAATCCTACATCTAACAGTGAGACAACCATGTACACATTTCCACAAAAAATGTAATTTTTTTTGGTGGTAATGACAACTTCCATAATTGGATCCTGGGAAAATTAGGAGGGCCATCATATGGAGAATGAGTATTATCCGCAACATCAACAACTTTATAAGCACTCTTAACATAAAAAATATTCCATTATCAGCTGGTTTTCATATTAATATGTCCTCCCCACTAATAGGGATCCTAATCTTATAAATATCAGTCACAGTATTGGAATCAAACAGCGCATTCAAAACTTCTAAATTTTATCTGTTACTATTGGGATGCATTGATTGGCCTGTCAACAGTCCTCATATTACTAGAAGCAAGTCTAGAATCAAGAGCGTGAGAAATAGTTGGGACCCAAATATCCTTCTAAATATCTATTTTCTTACTATTACTCACCTCCCAATAATAATGTTGTCTAACAATTTATAATCCCATGCATATTCCTTATCAAACCCAACTATCATTATATTATCATTATTAATATGTAGTGGATTCTGGTAAGCAAAGTACCTATGGCTTAAAATCTTGACCCATTCAGCATCAGTCTCGATAAGCATTCTCCAGATTAATTTAGCCAGAAGAGCACTATTGAGCTCTGTTATTTTCTTAATATTAGCACCACATAAAGCTTTAGATTTTGCTACAGAATCCCATTTCTGGACAAACAAACCTTTTTCTCCTTGTTTCTTATTCCACTAAAAATTGTTTTGTATACCATCTAGTTTATCTATGAGTTTTTTAGGCATATGGAACTGTAATGGTGCAATCTCTCAGCTTTAAATTTAGCACAGTATGCGTACTTGAGTAGATATGAGTAACCGTATCTAGGCGTACCTAAATGTGTGCACCTTGTTGGTTCAACAATAATTAACCGAAATTAGCCATATGAACACTTTCATATCAACCCTATTCATCTTAACCATAACTAGCTCAAATGAAACTGGTTCTAGAGTTATTCAATTGTTTATATTCTCATAGAAATATATAAGACACAATTGAACCAAAATCGATTTTAATTCACTCGAATCAATTCATGAACATTATAGCCACGATTTGCAAAAGATTGCATTCCTTATTATATAAATGTATTAGTTCATGAACAAACCGATTTTAGAACATAAACTACTCAAGTATGCAAACGGGTACGCATACCTTAGTGGTCGGACTAAGTTTGGGTTCGCCAGTATGCAAACGGGTACGCATACCTCCAAACTCAATTGAATTTCACGGAACTGAACTTACGGCAGTACGCATACGGGTATGCATACTAAGTTCCCGGACTTTCACTAAACCAACCAGTACGCATACAAGTATCGTACCATGGTTCCCGGACTTGGGATAACTTGCAACAGTTAGCATACAAGTACACATACCATGCTATATCCAATAATTATATTATCATTATTAATATGAACCAACCTATTAGAACTGTAATGGTGCAATCTGTCAGCTTTAGATTTAGACAATAGTCTAGATAAACAGTCCATAACAATAATGAATAAATAAGAGGATAAGGGATCTCCCTATCTAAGACCCCTTGTAGAGAAAAAAGCATCTCCTGGTGATCCATTAAGAAGGACAAAAGCAGAAACAATACACATTCTAGAATCATAACACACCACTCCTCATGAAATCCCAATTTCCTAAGAATTTCAGTCGAAAAACTCGCGGTCTAGCTTTATTAGAACTTTGAAAGTTGGTGCTCGAATTAGTGTTTTCAACAGGTTGGGTCAAGGCCTGGACTTATGCTTCTGCCGTGGTTATTTTCAACAGGTTGGGGCGAGTTAAACAAGCATCAGAATTCGAGAATAATGAAAGGTAAAGTGCTAGTAGCCTGCCGGGGGTATTTCAACCCCTGGTAAGTCCCTATGTTCCTTTTTTTTTTTTTCCATTCTTTATCTGTGCAATTTAATTATGTAAATTTGTGGAAAGCAAAAATTAAGCTCTATTTTACTTTGTGCGAGGTAAACAAAAGTAACAATGATCAATTTCAATTAAGGGAAACTATAAGACAATTCAAGAATTTGAACTATCAGCAATGGAAGAATTTCCTCAAATGAAGGTAAGACATTGTTTGCTGAGTTGTTTATTTTCACATGCAATGTTATTTTAGCGAGCATTGGAGTTTAGAGTTTATATATTCAAAATAACTCTGCCAAGATATTTTTATAAAGAATGCATTTAGTGAAAATATATCATGTCAATTATTTAATGTTACATCAACAATTAAGTGACTGCTTATAGTAAGAAATTCGCGAAGTACATGGAAGAAAATGAAATGAGAGACGGAGTTATAACTGCAATTCAATATTATGTCTGGAAAGTAGCAACCTAGTTCATGCAATAATTTTTTGTTAAAGTTGTTCACTAATCTCCTTAGCTGTTGCACTGTGTTATTTTACTATATAGTTTGTACTGGTATTGGGTTAGTACTTTTAGTCTTTGTAATTCATATCAGTTTTACTCATTACTGAACTTGAGTAATGGTTGCTTTGCAGATGTTATACCATTTTTTGCTCACCATTTTTTCCCCTATTTTTCTGCCAAATAGGTAACGTCGATTTTTCCATATATGTAGCTCGTGATAGCTTTTGGAGCTGGTATTGGTTTTGGATCGGCATACGCTGAGTGTTTTCACATATTTGATGGGTGTATAATAGTGTCGGCACCTCCTCCTATAGTTTCTCAATATCCATTTCTTAAGGATGAGGTAATCATAAATTTTTGCTTGTATGATATTTCTACCTCAGTATCCATTCTGCTTAATGGAGTTGTAGCTTTAGATTCTTGAAAATAGATGTCGTTACAAAGTCGTTCTGAAGTGGTCATTCAAATGCTTCAATGAATATTTTGATTCGTTCAAATGCTTCATTGACTTTTAGTTCTGTTGCATCTTATCCCACGCCTGGCTAGTCTCCTACTGTATAACCCGTGAGTGTCTTAGTCTTCATGCTGAAAAGAAACTCTTATAGCCAAATCATGTCATGCTAATTTCTAAATGCGGCCACATATAAGAGTTATTGAAGTCTCAGATATCTGAAATTAGATATTTCTAGCTTGTATGTGGGCAAATTAGCCTGCCTACTCTATAGTAACCAGTGTTTTATTGAAGAAATCTACTTCGCAATTAATTATGGAAAGACTACTACACTGTTTCTTTTTGTTTCATAAATAAGTTCGTAAACAAGATGTATTAGCATTTTGTGATCATGGTGAAGTTATAGTTTGCTTCTGCAACATTATGTTAATTTTAGGTGTGTACAATAGAATTATTGGCTGTAATATATGAAGTTGTTACTTCCATTCATGATTTATATTATAATGACCTTTTCGAAGAACATTCTTGATTCCAGTTTATCTTCAGGATCTTCCTTTTTTAATTTCTATAATCTTAATCTCATGCAAATATGCAATTATCTTGCGCTGTTATTTTTGTAATATTAAAATCTCATGCAATTATCTTTTTTTGTTGCAGATGAAATTAAAAAACAAGGAAGACACCGAAGTCTATAAAGGAATTGAAGACCTTTTTATTTCTTGTTTTATTTTTGTTCAACAATTTTTTCATGTTCAATTTGTTGTAAAGTGTTGTTGTAAAGTGTATTAGTTAGGTAGTTTTGATTCTGGAAATCGGAGCGCCATTGTAATAGTTTAGGAGAAGGAAGGACATATGTCCAGCGGCTGCTTGAGTTGGCTTGGCGTACTCATCCCTATCTAGGATACGAGGTAAGATCTCTGACACCCACATATCCCATGTTAATGAGATTATTTTTCACCTTAACTAATTTAGTATGAGAATTAAATTAACCACTAAAAAAAGATAAACAAGTCAACCTTGACTTAAATCAATAATCAGTGGTGAACCTCACAAAGTTTCATGATTTTTTTTCTTCCAGGTATGGCTTTCTTCTTCTGGAGAATGTTGCGCCACAGGATCCATTAAATACATCTATCTTCATTCTCTTGCAGTTTACCGTCCATCCAGAAATGAATTTGATCATAGAAAGCTATTCTTCAGAGCGGGACATGTATTTCATTTCCATGAATTAAGTTACGTTATTTCAATATGAAGTCTAGAAACTTCTCAATCTGCTTATGCAAGCAATATGAAAAACTGTAACCATTTTTTGCTTCTCTTTTTTTTCTTTTTGTTGTATTATGCATTGACTTCTTTGGATCAGAATCCTTTTCATGCTTTTTTTTCTTCCAATAATTGAGCATCTCAACTGCTTAATTAGGACAGTGAAAATATCATGCGGCTTTTAAATAAATAACATGAGTGTAATCCATCTTTGCTGGTAATTGCTGCTTTTGCGGGTTTTTTTTTTTTTGTAGAACGTTGTAAAGGAAGAAGCAAGAAAAAGAGTGCTATATGGTGCACTTATGCTTCAAAAGTGCTTCCGTGGGTGCCAAGTTCTCCATCAATTCCAGGAAACAAAGAGAGGATTAATGATGTTGCCAAAGTGTTAGGCAACCATCTAGACGTAGTGGTCTTTGGCAATGACTTACTATCTTCCGCCATTTTCTTTGATTCCAATGCCTTCAAACAATCTTTTTTTATATCTTTGTTATTGTGAGCGTCAATTTGAATATCATACAGACCATGTCTAGACCAACGATTTCTTGTTGTAGTAAACATATACACCAAGTCAATTTGAATATCCTACGGACCACGGCCAGACCAACGATTTCTTGTTGTAGTAAATATATACACCAAGTAACAAATAACACCATGTTTTCCCCTTCAGCTGCTAAGAGCTTATCATTTTCATCCTGCCGATATCCATCCTAGCAGCAACTTTTGACGATTTTTGTTGAAAGTTCTCAGGCCATGGTAATATTATTATGCAATCCTACTGGAATTCTGAAGTGTTTTAACAACTTTACTACTTGCATACGAGCTAAATTTGTAAAGCCTCTAGACTTTGAAACGGCTAGTGAAGGTGACAATAAAGCACCAAAAGAAAGATGAGAGTAAATGTTTTAATATGCAAATGAACGATTTCTTTATTGAGTCAAGTGTTGCATCCAGGTACTCCATAATAAGTGATCATGCAGAGAATGAACTCGAACATTTTGAAAATTGTAAAACCTTATTTTGGTTTATCAAGTGAAATACTCCTCAGCCTTGCAATCTTTGCTGAAAGTATAACTTCAACATGCATGGAAATCAAAGTCACAAGTTCACAACACAAGCATATACAAAGGTAATAGAAACAAAATTCTAACTTCTTGAGTCATTGCATGGTGAAATGCCTCGTTCTCTCTCTCAGATGACTAATCGGATCATTCCAGTCAAGATTAAGCCTTTCGATTCTCGAAGGAAGATATGTATGATACTTATTATCAGTCCAATTGCTTGTCTGACTTATTACACCCGACTCAAAAAACTATACTCCGAAGATCTGTATCATACTTATTATCAGTCCAATTGCTTGTCTGACTTATTACATCCGACTCAAAAAACTACACTTTATAAAATCAGTAGTAGAATTATATGACATCCGTCTAGGGTCGAGTCAGATCCAAATAAACATGTACGGGTCTCCACTTGAGAGTTTGTTGATCTCTTTAATATTTTAAAACCTTCGCCTTTTAAAGGAATAATATTAATTATTTCTTATGGTACCAAGGGAAATTCCTATGGCAATCAAAAAAAGTTTTTGCTGAGCCACATGGATGAATGAAGGGAAAAAAACGAACAAATCCGATATTTTAGGATACCACTAGTGTTTTTATTAATATAAATTAATAAAAATTGGACCCCACTGATTACGGGTCTCCACTCTATATATTGGGTTTCTCTGGATTCAAACGAATCATTCTAGAGGTAAAGACCAAGGAGGTGGTAAGAAATTTACAACTCTCGGTAAAAGACAATTATGTGAAAAGAGAAGGTAAAAGTGGAACATAAATATGAAAAGGAAAGGTGGCGAAGATTTATCTATATCCTTTTTTTTTTGTAACACGCAAAAAAACTATTGGAAGATGCAAATTTTATTTTGTTTTATTATAATAAGATCTTTCAAAAACGAAAATTTTAATCTATAATACTAACATAGTTTCGTACGTATCCGAGGAAAATTTGAAATGTCCCATTACATAATCATGAATCTCTTTCTATTTAAACTTTTAAGCTTCTAAAGCAGGGCTTAATAGGGGGGCCCGAAAAATAATTAGGAGTCTCACACTAGAGGACAAAAAAAAGTCATTAAAACCTAATTTAAGTCACTCCTTATCCTAATTTTTTTTAAAATACTAATCTACCCTTATTTAATTAGTGATAATTTTATTTAATTAATGTTAATCTCACTTAATTTGATTTTAACCTTCTTTTTTCCCAAAATTTTTGTTTGCGATTTTCCTTTTTTTTTTTTTTTTTTTTTTTTTGCCGAGACCTGCATGAAAAGTCGTCAAGGTAGCAAAGTATTTCAATAACGACTTGACCCTGGTAATTCGTCATAACTTCTGACGATTCTGAATAGTCGTTAATGCTTATAAAAGAGTCGTTATCTTCTTTGAAGAGTCATTAATGGCGGAAATACATTAGAAGAAGATAACGACTCTTTTATAAGCATTAACGACTAATTAGGGTCGTCAATAAACAAAGACGACTCATGAGGGTCGTTGACGACCCTTTAATGTATCTCCGAATCTTAGAAGATGATAACGACTCTTTTATAAGCATTAACGACTGTTTAGAGTCGTCAAGAAACAATGACGAATTATGAGGGTCGTTTTTGAAACACTTCAATATCATAACGACTCTACCAAATTTGGTGACGATTCTCCAATAAACAATGACGGTTCTTCTATTTTTTTTTGGACAAAGATATAATTTTTGGTCATAAAGAGTCGTTAGTGTATAAAAAGGGATCGTCAAAACCCATAAAAAGGATCGTTATCTCCTACATTATAGACATCGACCATTTTTCATACCAATAACATGCATATGAAAAATCGTTAGGATATATAACTATGAGATTGACTATTCTTATCTTTCAGTTGTGATGGAAAGTCAAGAGGGAGGGGAGGAGGGGACTGATTATTTTTTTGGGTTTAAAAATGAAAATGAGTTGGGATTTAGAGTTAAGCGTTGATAGAATTTTAAGTTTTAGGTTTAGTGAAGGGTAAAATAATATTTTCACTATATTTTTGGGTGGAAATAGATTTTTTGGGATGGAAATAAATTTTTGAGGCCCCTTATTATTTCTTGGGGGCCCAATTAAACATTCTTCTAAAGCTTTCTGTTTTAAAATTTTAATCCTCAGACCTTCGCTGAATGATACAACTGATGAAATAAACGGTGGGTGGCAGGGTGCCTTTCTCCGTGGCATTACTAATCGAATTTGTGGGCTTTCTCATCCTGGGGCCCATATAATGAATAAAACGTCTCGGCTAGAGCATTTCACTCGAACACACTCGAAACCTTATTTCCCAATAGAAAAAGAAGGTTATTACTGGGGCGTCACATTCCATTAGAGGGGCGTCACCTAGTATGACAAAAACGGGTCACCCGAAATAATTTCAAAAAATCCTTATCTTAAATAATTGTGTAATGACCAAACAATCCTTATTTATTTAGTTAATTTTAATTAAATTTAATTATTATCTAATTAAATTAAGAAGATGAATTTTGTTATATATTTGTAAAGTTTGGGACAAAGTTATGTGGGAGAAAACTAGAGAGAAGAGGAAAAAGAAAAAATTGGAGATTTTTTTCAAAACCTAAATTGTTTGATTCACTCAACAAAAATGGATGAAACAAGTTACAAATTCGAGGTGGGTGAATCTTTGTATGATAGAGAAAACAAATCTTACATTCCTCATGTTGGAGACCAAGAGATTGATGATTTGTTAGATGGTAGAGAGGGTTTAACACAAAGTGATGATAAATCTCCACCAATTGAAGAAATAAATCAACAAAGTGAAGAACCAATGGTTGAAAATCAACAGGTACACCTCTAAACTATCTCCTATGGGTTCAATTTCGCTCAAAACTAGCTTAAGTACGTAAAAAAATTCAGATTTTTAGACTTTCATGGCAGATTACGTCTGGGTTGGGCTTGGTTTCCAACCTTAAGTTAGTTTTACGCCTGGGTTTGGAAGAGGGTTTGGTCTTCGTTTCCAACCGTAAATTGGGTTTACGCCTAGGTTTGGGATAAATCCGAGCGTAACTAGTTTCCAATAGGACAAAACTTGAGAATTACGCCTAGGTTAGATTCATCCAAAACACAGACGTAAATAGTTTTTGCATGGGTATTTATTACTTGTTTTACGTCTTGGTTAGGATTTTGGATTTCCAAACGTAAGTAAGAACGTCTAGGTTATATTTTCATCGTTTCCAACCGTAATTGAAAACGTCTAGGTTAGAGGTTGAATTTTTCAACCGTAACCTTTCCTATGCCTAAAACATCTGGGTCCGTGTACCTTAAAACCTGGACGTAATTCTAGTATTCTTTCTTTTTTTTGACTAATATTGTGATATTTTGGTTGATAGATTGTGCTTCCACCTAGCCCAATGTCTTCTCAACCTAATGCAAACGAAATTCTAACCGAAGATTCATCCCGTCACTATTTGAATGACTTGGTAAGTGTATTTTTCTTTTTTGAAACTAATGGAAAGATATGTTGCTCATTCACTATGTTTTTGTTTTTTTACTAACTTTGAGTTTTTGGAACATGTAGAGATGAAAAGTAAAGAAGATGCAAAGAAATAGGCTAGAGAACGTGGCAAGTCAATTATGTGTGTTATAGTTTGTAATGGATCAAAAAATGACCGTCACTTTCAAATGGTTTGCGAGTGTAGTGGAGAAAGTAAAAGTCATGTGAAAAAGGGTATCGTATATGAACCAAAGACGAATAGGAAGAATACTACTTTCACTAAGAAGACTAAATGCCCGTTCAAGCTTCAATTCAAGCACAACAACAAAAGTGTGAAAAGTGAGGAGTGGTATTGGTATTTGGAGAAAGTTGTATGCGCTCGTCATAACCATCCCATACCGAATACTTTGCTATCCCATCCTTATGAGGCGCGGCTTAATGATGAAGAAAAACTCATTGTAAGTTTCATGACGGAAAACCGTATGAAACCTCTTGATATACTTGGTCATATAAAGCTCGTAAACCCAAAGAATGTTTCTACTTTGCCAACCATATACAACGCCAAAAAAAAATTGAAAAATCAACAATGGGAAAATAGAAATAAAATGCAACAATTAAGGCATTTGGGGGAGAAGTATAATTACTCGGTTTTCCATAATGAAGATGAGGATGAACAAATAAAGAATCTCATATTGGCTCATCCTGAGTTTATACAATTGGCGCGGTGCTCCAATCAAGTACTTTTAATGGATTGCACGTACAAGACCAACAAGTATGAGATGCCGGTGTTGAACATTGTTGGACAAACTTCCACCAACTATCCATTTAGTGTCGCGTTTTGCTTCTTGGAAAATGAGCTTGAAGAGAGTTATGTGTGGGCACTACAACAAGTGAAGTTATTCTACGTGGAGGGATATACTCCAAAGGTGATTGTCACCGACAAGGAACAAGCATTGTTGAATGCAATAGAGAGGGTTTTCTCGGATGCTCATCACCTTGTTTGAACATTCCGCCTATGGAATAACATTGAGACTAAATGTAAGACTATCATTCGTCCAACAAAGAAAAGTCAAATGGAAAGAATAAATAAACTACCGGTTGATCAACAAAAGGAAGCCAAAGAGAAATTTAAGAAGGATGATGGGTTGGCGGAACTAAGATGGGTTAGTCTCCAAAAGGATTGGGAATCCATGGCATATTCTCTCATCGTGGAAGACTTTGAACAACGATCTCGTATGGTATTGGCTAGTTTGAGAAGTTATCCAACTATGGTGAAATACTTGGTGGACAATTGGTTGGATCCGGACAAAGAGAAGTTCGTAGCCGCATTCACAAACCAATATAGGCACTTCGACAACCAAGCTACAAGTACGGTGGAATCGTCTCACAACCGGTTGAAGAAGAAGCTTCATAGTGGTGATGGTGGATTTGTTATGGTATTCCAAGCCATGCAGGCCTATCTCCTCCGTGATCTCGATAGAGTTAGGGAGTTTTTTGAAAAAAAAACCGATCTAGTATGCACACTAAATGGAAAGACAATGCTTGGCTTCATGGAATTAATCATAAAGTGTCGCATCGTGCAAATGATTTGATCATGAAAGAAGTGATACAATTTGAGGCGGGTAACTATGTCGGAAGAGAGTGTGTTTGTCCTAACATGACAATTTTGGGCCTCCCATGTCGGCATGTCATAGCCAATTACAATGAAAAAGTTATTCCGATACAAGATGTTTATCCCTTTTGGCAACAATTATCATTCCATGAAACAATAGTCGATCAAGATTTTGGAAGAACATTTGTCGATACCAAGATCGGAAAAGCGCTAGCCGCGAAATATGATAAATTAACACGGGGGCAAAGGCAAATATGGTTGAGTAACTTGAGTAACTTTGTATACCCACAAACTAGGTACAGTATGAAGGAACCACCTAAGAGAAATAGAAAGGGGAGGCCTTCTAAGAAAAAAAAGATGAGTGTAGTAAGGAAAACGGCAAAGGAATTGTTGGAAGAATCAAAGAAAAGAGATCCTTCGGGTTATGAGTTGTTGAGAAAAGCCTATGAAGCGGAGGATGAGATGGAGGAGGATGTTAAATGACCTACTTAACCCAGTGGTTAGAGTATTGCTTTCATACGGGGGGAGTCATTGGTTCAAATCCAATAGTAGGTAGAACTTTTAGATACCGGAGTAATTAGTATCTAATAAGTTTTTCTACCCACCCTCCCTTTTATTTTAGTTGCATAAGAAATGCCATTACAGTTGATTCGACTCAATCCGCAGAACCAAAATATGGTGTATAAACAGAATTTCCTTTTTTATTGGGGCGCACCTATTTTTTATGAAATTTCATTCATAGCCTCTACTCGCGTCCTAGCTCGTCTGACGGCTAAATTCGCTTCAATTGTTTGTCTCTTGCCCTCAGACCGACTTAAGTTAGCTTCAGCTATTTCAAGAGCTTTCTGAGCTTCTTGTGGATCAATGTCACTACCCTTCTCCGCATCATTTACTAAGATGGTAATCTCATTATTGCCTACTCTAGCAAAACCACCCATCAGAGCGATTTTTAACCATTGGTCATTAAGGAGTAGTCTCAAAATACCTATATCTACAGCTGCGGCAACAGGGGCGTGATTTGGTAATACACCCATTTGGCCACTATTAGTAGATAAAACAATTTCTTTCACTTCTGAATCCCAAAAAATTTGATTCGGGGTTAGTACACAAAGATTTAAGGTCATTTCTTCAATTTTATCTCCACTTCTATGTTCACAACCTTCGCGGTAGCTTCGTCGATGTTACCTACCAAACAAAAGGCCTGCTTAGGAAGACCATCTAATTCTCCGGAAAGGATCAATTTCAGTCAGAACTAGACAGATAATGGCTCATTTGAGACCTTACTGATCATAGAAAAATATCACGTGTAAGTATCCATAAAATATTTCACGCCAATTTTACGATAACAAAGCATGTACAGCTGCCTAGGCTTTTCTTTCAAAATTCAGTTTTGCTCTGTAGAACTTGAATTCCAGTCAGAACTAGACAGATAATGGCTCATTTGAAACCTTACATATCATAGAAAAATATCACGTGTAAGTATCCATAAAATATTTCACGCCGATTTTTTAGAAGCAAGAAAGACTCCTCTTTAGTAAAAAAAAGTAACTGATTAAATGTTTGTGTGCAAATAATCCTAATAAATTTACAAAATTTATAAGTGCATGACTTATAGAGCTTTAGTTTCAATTCAGTATGCTTCAGTGTTGCACTAGTCTTGTTTTCTTTTATTTGTGTTGGTTAGGTTTAATAATCTAAAGAAGTGCTAGAATCGAGAAAGTGTATATCTATGTCAATTCGACGTTGACTGACCTGTGATACCTCGAGACGACGGGTTTTTCTAAATAATTTTTTATGTGAGAGGCTCCCCAGGGTCTTGCCAAATCTGGTTTCCATATTGATTAGAGTTGTCTTTCTTGCTTGGCTCTTGAGTTATATTAGTAGCGTCTTCTTTATAGCATGTTCCTAAGCATGCTGCCCCTATTGTTTATGGAAGTAAATCTTGAGATTTGTCAGTTTCTTTTTTGTCAACCCAGGCCGAATGGTCATTCCTAAAAGAGACGATTTGAACCACTGACACGTAATCTTCGGCACAAGGGTCAACCAGTAACATCCAGAACTGAAAGCAGAATGTAATAGCTCGACCTTATAAGGCTCAAAGAGACTCGACTGGCAAGGAGAGGGGCGAGACTAAAAGTAGTCCTAACCTACCTAGAACTCGACTGAACAGGAGGCTAACCTGGTACATCTGTTAAGTGAAATGTGCGCTATCCTCCTCAGAATTGGCCGTTAAATGGCTGTCTAAAAAAACACTACAATAAGTGAGGGTTGGATTACTCACCTTAAGGGAACTGACGTCTTGATGTGATAATTATCTAATTGTTGATCGGGGCTTTCACTATGAGTAGTCAACATCGAAATCTTGGCTCTCTGCTGTTCCGGTTAAGGGCTCTGTCCTTTGACTCCTGCGAGCTTCGCGACCTTTGTTCAACGCTCCAGATGTATCTGGTTCGGTTCCGCCGAGTTATGTGAACGACCATCTGCTCGTTGGTCCCACCTGCCGTCGGGCCAAGGGGGCAGCGAACTCAATTTCTAGTTTGATCAAGTGCTTAGTGAGGCTTCTTTAACAAAGTGTCGAGGTTTCATATTGTGCGCTTAGCTTATAAGGTTAAGGTGTCAGAGGCTGTGCTAACAAAGGTCATATTTCCGAGTGCTTCTTTCAAGTGGTAGAGCTTCCATATTTAATTAAGTTTAGAAATCCCGCTTTACGAGATTGGTATTATATGATGGTTATTCTATTTGCGTACTTACTTAACTTGCTCATACTTTCAGTCTACTTATTCAACTCGGTCTTCCTTGGTCCATAACAAGCTTGATGAGATATTTGACCTTTGGTTTGATAAGATGCTAGAGTGCTTTTAAGGTGGTTCACCTTTCGGATTGGTTCTTTCCGATGGTTGAAACGATAGAATTGAAGGAGGATAAGTAGGAGATACCAAAGTAGGAGAATACGAGAAGCAGATTGGTTCTTTCCGATGATAGACAGAGTACTAACATGGATATACCAAAGTAGGATAATACGAGAAGCAGATACATTCAGTGGTGAGCTCTGCTCCGGATCCCACTTTTCCACTTGCACCTGCTGACCGAGCTGACGTTGTATTCTCTTCTCCAATATCACCAACTACTGACCTATTTGACCAAGGTCTTCCTTATACAACAGATTCTCATCCAATAGAATCCCGATTTGACCTAGTATCCCCAACTTCTTATTATATCGAGGAACTAGCAAATCAATCATCTGAGAGATCTTCGTTTTTTCCACCAGATCAACCATATTCAGTAAGTAGCTCTGCCTAACCTACACTATCTCCACTAGCTAATCCCGGTCCACTTAGCCTAGGACAGCTTCTCTTTGAATCAAGACCACTTGACCTATCTTCTTTAGTATCTCCAGTATAACCTGCTATTTCAAGATCACTTACTACTGTTGAGGAATCAGCTGACCCATTATATGTTCCAGGAAGCCAAGTAACAGCACTTCTTCTAGCAAATGAACCACTAAGTACACCAGTCTCAAATGTTGCATAAACTGGGTCTCCAGAAAGGGATCTACTAACGAAGGTTTCACCATAATTACTTGGCAATGACATACCTGATGAACCAGATTCTGTCCACTTCTCCTAATCACCTGCTCAATCAAGATGACCAAGAAGACCGACAGAGATAGATTTTTTACAATCTCATTTGCTAACTGTGAAATTAACCAAGGAAGATAACAACTCTCACTAGTGATATTAGGAAGGTCCTGTACAGAGACAGAGTTTGGGTTATCTCGAAACCATTTCGATAGCCTGACCGTCGTAATGTTAATTGTGGTTACATTCATAAGTAGCTTAAATTCCGGAGTAAGTGGACTTCTAAATGCGATATTTCATTAGTGATCCTTTCAGGGCCTTGGCTTGTCACATGAGTCTGAATTTCATATTTCCGTATATGAAAAGAAGTATAAACATCACCATATACTAGAGGTTCACTAATAAGTACGGCGTCTTCAAAATTGTAGCCTTCCCATGGCATATAAGCTACTAATACGTTTTTTCCCAAAGCGAGTTCTCCACTAACTGTAGCAACACCATCTGCTAAAATTTGTCCCTTTTTAATGTAGTTACCCCGTTGAACTTGGGATTTTGATGCATACAAGTATTTTTGTTGGAACGTTGATGCATAACCACCGTGGAAACGACATTACGAATCTTGTACCAACCCGTGGATCACATTTTGTATACATTGTCGAGAATTCAAGAAGATGACATCTTGACTTTGATAAGCTATTAGTGCACCTATATGACTGGTCGTTAGATCTGGAATTTTACTCTAAAGTGCTGTCGAGATCGAACTCGATATGAATCCCCTAGATATGCGTGCTTTATGAACCCACTCGACTAAGCCGGTCAGATTTCTTATTATTTGTCTCAATAGCTAGACTCCTTCTTTTTGTGTGTGTGATAGAATAAAGAAATTTAGGGCTAAACGCGAACTGAAAGGAACGAGAGTTCAACTTGTGGAGACATAATATGTTATAGTAACAACTGCGACGGCTTCCCCTAAGTTTAGATTCCCTAATCCCTTGTATTCCAGCAGCTCGCATACACGAAATGAATCCTCGGCAAGAAGATATACATCTCAGTCTTTAGGGAAACTACCTACACTCACATAGCGGAGAAGGTTCGGTTCAAGGTTGAAGTTAGACGTTAGGGCTATGATCCCATAATATCCTGTCAACACTGTTTATAATATTTAACCCATGAATGACTAACGTCTCTCCCGTCTCGACGAACAACCAGAAGTTGGATGCTGCTTTCTTTAAGCTAGTAAGTTCCTTTATTAGCGGCTATTAAGTTTACTGGCTATCCCGGATAGCCAGGGAAGCAATAATAGAAGTCCTTGAAATGGAAGTAACAATAAATCAACAAGAGAATGAAGGAGGAAGCGGAGGTGATATAGTTTATCCCGGAAGGGCTCAGTCTGTGGTTAGTTGATCGAACCGGGGATCGGTAGTCTACTCAACGCTCTGCTCATCCCCCTTTATCCATTATCTTAAAGAAGCATCCTTTGATACTTCAACATTCTTAGTTCGAAAGAACCGACCCCGGGTAGCCGAGTCTCTAACACCAACCTATAATATTGAAATGATATACCACAACCCAAGGGCAGGTCCAAGGTCATGGATAAGAAAGTAGGTTGGCGAGGAGATAGGGTGCCTAAGAAGGAAAGATCAGTGCCGCCCACCAGAGGCACCCCTTTGGGTTTCTTAAAGTCTTAAAGAATAGGTTTCATGTCGTTCATATAATCCAGAAGAACGCGTATATTCCTTTCTTTCTTCTTAAGATGTCATATCTTCATAAGGTAGATAGAACTCATCCGATGACAAGCGTAGAAGCAGTTCCTCCAAATTGTCTTCCCCTGGCCTCTAAAACTGACTTGACCCCATTGAGTGAACAACTGAGAAACAGTATCATTGAATTGGATATAAATTTGAAAGAAGCCCATCTCCTAGGGTTTGAAACTCTTACCTTAATTAAATTTGAATCACCGGATCGCATGAACAGTTTCAAGGATTTTCTTTTGACGTAATTTATCTTGATCCATTCTCATGACCTCTGAGACTAATATGGATATTGGCCTAAGTTGTTTACTTACTTGTTAGAGTAAGGAACCGGCAAGCTTGTCAGAAAAGGAAAATTTGACATATATGTGTTAAGCATAAGAAGAAAACTTGGGTTAGCTCCGCGTCTGGTAATCTTGGATCCTTATTTAGTGGGTCCCGTCCTAATAGGCTTGTGGTTCACTGTTCAGGCCAAGCATTCACAAAAATCAAGAAGTATAGCCACTTCATTCCTCTCACCTGTCGCAAGATCGAGCAGATAGCTTAGCAACAAGCTGTAAATCCCTCAAAAAAAGACACGGTTACAGCGAAGTTTTGCACCAACAACCCGTATCTCCTCATATTTGATCAGATAGGTTGGTGTTAGAGAATCGGCTACCCGGGGTCGGTTCTTTCGAACTTCTTCTCTTATGATGAAAGTGTTTTCCCGTGCTTGTACCACGTGTCCCAAATATTCTCAGTACATATGGCGTGAGACGATTCCACCTATCGAAGTCAGAATGGGATCGGGTCTTTTCACGTCTCACCAAAGTGCCCGGTTTTTCTTTAGAAATTGATGAACAAGAGGTAAAGTTGGTCAAGGTGTCACAAAAGGACGTGCCAACAAGCAACGTCTCCTACCTATAAAGTCGTTGCGCGTTAGCACGCGCATCCGTTTTCAGGTCTACGTTGCCACGATCTTTTTCTATGGAAGCGGGCAGGCCTGCTGAAGTTCGTCCCGGTTTTTTGGTGTCCTAGGAGAGGGATTGGCCTTTCTAACGCATATTTTTTCTACAGGCATGGCCCCATTCATACAAGTGTTTTCGATCGGAGCATCAAGCAGCGCAACCCGGTTCTACTTGACTAAGCCCGTGCTCGTTCAAGGAGGGAGTTTACTGACTTGCTAGAGTCAGGCTCGAAGATAAGAGTATGTCCTACATGTGAGGGAGTTTTCTTTCTTTACCCAACTAACCCGTGGAACTAAGGGCCCCAACCCTACATTCATGAGTTTCGAATGAAGAATTTAAGCCTTCTGTTCCTCTTCGTCGACCGAAAAAAGCGAGATAAGTTAAGGATCAAAATGAATCATTCGAAGCAAAGCATAGTGAGAAATCCTTTCTCGAGGAAGTCCACCCTTTTAGGGTTCCATCCACTCATCAAGGTTAAGTAAGCTGTCTATATCCGTCTGACATCTTGACTTCACTTAGCTCTTCTAACCTTAACGTCAGCTCTTAGAACTCAGATGCGGTCAACCTTTCGCACCACAAAATCAGTCCAATCGTGAAGAGAGAGTATGGCGATTGCTCCTACATAAACTACCTTCTAAACGAGAATAGCACCGGGCAGGCGATCTTGTTTTTTACAGGATTTCTCGTTACTCATGTCAGCATTCTCACTTCTGATATCTCCAGGTCTTGTCACCAAAAACCTTCACCGATTGACAGAACGTCCTAGTTAAATAAAAGAAATTCGTTTCTTAATTAAAAAGAGATCCTTTCCGGGCCTTTGACTCTAATGGATGGGGAAAAGTAGAGGATTATTACAATAACTGGGTATGCGTTGGTTGGCGACCTTGGACGGCTAAGATTTGCATCTTAGATGGAAATATGGTCGTTGACTGTTGCAGGCCTTCATTTTGGTAGCCGTAAAGGGAAGGCCGATATGACATGGTTTAGGGGCGGCAAGGTGGATGGCACGGCATGCCATTGGCACATGTGGCATGGTCGGCATTCCTTGACGCGGTTTTGGCGTTGGGCCAAAGGTTGCCATGCGTTGGTTGGCGACCTTGGACGGTTAGGATTTGCATCTAAGATAGAAGGGTGGCCGTTCATTATTGCAGGCCTTCGTTTTGGCAGCCATAGGCATGTGGCGGGGCCGGCATGGTTTTCCATTGGCACGGTGGTGCGGTTGGCATGGTTGGCATGCCTTGGCGCGGAGATATGGCTGGCATGACGTGCCATTGGCACAGTGGTGCGGCTGGAATGGTTGGCATGCCTTGGCACGGAGGCGTGGCTGGCATGGTTTTCCATTGGCATAGTGGTGCGACTGGCATGGTTGGCATGCCTTGGCGCAGAGGCGTGGATGGCATGGTTTTCCATTGGAACAGTGGTGCGGCTGGCTGGGTTGGCATGCCTTGGCGCGGAGATGTAGCTGGCATGATTTTCCATTGGCACGGTGGTGTGGATGGCATGGTTGGCATGCCTTGGCGCGGTATCATGAGAATTAGGGTTAGGCATATACAGAGGTGATGTTAGTTAATACTAAGGGTTCTGCCGTGGAACATGACACATGTATACATAACAAAAGGTACCCTGATAATTCTTACTTGAGCATGTTGAATGATTCAATAAATGCGATAGTGGTCGTAGTGACGTCATGTCTAATGTAAGGTTTTATGATTTTAACCCTAAGCTAAAAACCACCATCAACAATAAGTTAAGATCGGTTCTACCAGAATTCCCACCTTAGGTTCGAATTGGTCATCCAATAGATCTTCATAGAAAACCGGACCAAAACAGCAGTTGATTTCTTTTCAATTACCGAACAAGTTTCGATATGTACTTCATTTAAACATATGTAATGAAACAAAGTTTCCTAGGATGAAATCACACCTAGATCCAATATACAATCAAGTAACGATTTACATAGATTATGTCGATATCACATTTACGAAGTTCAAAAAATAGAAGTTATCCTCCGTAACTAAATATGCTTCCTTGACACTTTGATCATAATAAAATGACCAAGTCTAATACTGAATTATTAAATATAACTTCTCATATTATGTTTTCAATCTTAAAATACTTGAAAGTAACGACGGTATTGTAAACAAGTCAAGTATGTATCACTAACCTCAAGTGTGGAAGGATGATGTATTCATTGTAGTCGATACATCTTCACGTTCTTCAGGTCTTCAAGGTAATACTTGTACGTCTCAACATTCCTAGACTTTCTAGTCAAACCTAAACGAAGTGACTCTAGTTAAGCTTTGATACTAAAATGTGACAACCAAACTTGACATACCAACGCGTTGTGGTTTCGATCGAGCATGTTCTAACATGGTCAGTCCTACTAGAGATCCGTTTATGTGAAAACACATAATTTATGATCGGTCCTAGTAGAGATCCTAGTATGATATTAATCCTTGTAAAGATCCTTCGACTCCTTTTCAACTACGAAACAAGTTTCACAAGTCTACTTCCTTATACTCATATAGTTAATCATAGTTTTCTAGCTAGGTATGAAATCAAACCGAAAGTTCAACACACTAACTAGTAAAGAATTACCAAATAGTGTTATGTTGAATCGTACATAGTTCAAAAGATAAACATTACACTTCATAACTCCACTATACCAAAATTGTATAAAATAATTAGTATATATTTCCTTGACACCTTGATCGTAGCAGAATGATCATGTCAGCAATACTAGATTAAAGATAGAAATAGAGCAAGTTAATATTGTAATTACTAACCTCAAGCTGAAGGATGATTTCTTTATTTTCTTCAAATCATCTTCAGATTTTCGTGAGTAACTAGAGAAAGTATCAATATTTTTATCGTTCCTAGTCTAACCTATCGAAGTTGACTTTAGTTCAAATATCAAGGGACTCGAAATTTGGAACTAAATAGAAGAACCAAACTTGACATCCCAACGCTTGGAGAGTTCAACTGAGCAGTGCTCTAACACCATATTTTAGTCCGATCGAGCGTTATTTATAAAATTAAATAAAATCATCAAATATGCACAAAATAAAGAACTAAATAAATGTAATCTACTCCCCTCCTTCATGAGGCACTGGTAATCGCATTTCAAAATCTAACTCGAAATTAGTCTTCATGGTGAAATGTTGCTATCGGTAGCTTATGCGGGAGATATTTTTATAGAAAAGGAAGATAATTTCCCCGGAAAGGTTATTTGAAATAATAAAATTCTAGAAACAGTGCTCTATGATTTATATTCTCTCCTCTCTCTTCCAGAAACAATGCTCCATGATCTATATTCTCTCCTCTCTTTCTTCCTCTCCCTCTCACGATCAGAGAAACCCTAAAGTTCTAAAGTGCCGCTGCTCCGATTTTCTCTCATGAGAGTAGATCGGATCATACTTTCCTACATACTCTACTCTATCTCCTTTCTCTATTCTCTGTTAGTTTTTTTTATTAAATTTAGTGATTTCCTATTGCTGGATCTATAATTTCTACTGGTTTTTTTTCTTGTTCTTAGTCCATAGAGATAATTTCTTTTGTTGTTGATTTTGGGTAATCTTTAGGGTTTTTCTCTAATTTTGTTTTTCAATCATGGTGATGAAATTGAAGAATTTGATTTTCTCTGACTCCATCATTACTGCTAATACGACCAACATCAACTTCAAAATCAAGATCTCCGGCAACAATCAAAACCTCAGCAACAATGGAAGCATTAGCAGCAAACACCAACAGACACCAAGACATCAACAGAAAAAGCAGCAACCAAGACTCCGATACTGATGTATTTTCAAACCGATTTCGACCGTTTCATTCCGTTTCAGGGAACTTCTGGTACTTTAGATTAGTTAATTTAGTTTGTTACTTATGGATTCAAAACCCTGAGAAATGGCTGGATTTTTTGGTGATCCCTACACTAATGCAATATGCAGTTATGTGTAGTTTGTTTTTGTTTCAAACAAAACAAGTTTGGACATTTAACCTGTTCTTGTTACAGTTTCCTGGAATGGTAGAATTGGAAGTGAAGATTGAATCAAATGACCAGTATTTGTGGAGAAAATCATGTAACAATGTTGGTTTCTTTTGAAGTTTGTTGTTTGTTTAGCTGATGTAAACTGTGATGACTCTTGTAATGATTCGATCTTGTATCGGAAATTGTATTTATGAAAAAAAAAAAGAAATAATAAAATTCCTTCAAAGATTTCTTTTGTCATTTTCCAAAGAATGCTTAATAGGCAACTCGAGACGATAAAATCATAAAATAACTAAAAGTGTTTCTCTGTTATATTGTTTATGTGGGTCAATAGATTAAGATGCGGACCAATCTTTCCTTCGTTATCAAGAGGCTGAGATGGTTTGTTATATTTTTTCCCCGTAATATGTTCATTTGCTCATTTGACATTACAATTACTTCGACAATGGAATGCATAAGTGTTTGAAGGTGAAACAAAAATTATTTGAAAATTTTGTTTTATTATTTACGCTTTCTTTTGGATCGTTTGGAAAGAGAGAAATCAGAGAATCTTCGAAATTCATCAAAAATCGAAGACATTGCAGTTAAAATAAAAGCTCTAGATTTCAATTCATTTTTTGATTCCATGATGTATGGATGGGATGCAATTTTCTCATGAGATCCTCCTTAACTATATATTCATTTTTTTTTCCTTGTATCTCGGCTCAATCTCTGGTTCGAGATCTCCTTTTCTTGGGTTGTTTGTTTTTCTTTTTGTTGATGAATTTTCCATTTACAAAAAAAGAAAAGATATAATAAGCATAATTTGATAATTTCATAGGTTAGGTTTGGTTATTCAGAAAGGTATTGATGCCCAGCTAGTAGCTAGGCTACCAATTGTTTTTTTGTAATAATGATTTGATAATTTTATGATCATCTATAATAATAAAAAAAACATATTTATAATAATTATTATTATCCTATTTCTATCGTTGTCAGGATCTATTTCTGACTTATTTGCTTTCAGAAGTCAAAAATAAACCTCTAAAATAGTAAGCAAACATGGTACAAAACTAAAAATAAACTGCTCAAACATGCCAGGGCTACATGCTATTTAGAGATTCTTACTCCACAAGAGATTCACAGGAGATGCTCATATAGTCGACAATCTTATATGAGACCGCTTTTTATTTTTCTTTTGGAAATATTTTAGAACTCGGATTAGCCCACCCGAAACAGGTACCTCTCGAAATGAAAGAAAAAATGTAGAATTTTTCTTTTCAGACCTATCGTCTCTTCATCCGTGCATATTCTCCAATCTCCTTCCTCATCATGGGCGGAAGCAAAGGGGGCACAATATTTTAGCCCCTTTCCAACTTTGTGGCTCCGCCACTGCTCCTCGTACTAGAGTTTTTTCGCCACTGCGGATGACAACAATCTTTCCACCCTAGAAAAAAGAACACAAACACGTCAACATATATATAAATCGAAAACCGGCCAGCTAAGTCATTTTAGTGGCAATTTGTTGTAATTTGCAAAGTATTACTGTTTTTTTTTTATCAATACAACAAAAAATTTATAAATAGGAGAAAAAAACAAAGAAAAAGCCATGGGGATCCCATCGCCATTGGGATACAGCACCAAAGCAAGAAGAAAAAAAGGCAGCTTCACCAAACTGCACAATATATGATGATAATTGCAAAGCAAGTAGTATTGTCTTGTCACTCTTCTACTATTAAAAATTACACATTGGATGTATGGCTATGGCGCATGCATTGGCTTGGGTTTGTTTACGAGGTCAGTCTAATCCCATCCCCATTCTTTACTGCTGGACAGCCTGGGCAGGATAGATTATGTTCGATATCATATCATATCATATCCGTCGTCTCTCTCATCTCTCATCTGAAAAGTGCTGATGATACCTGCACCTTCAGTACTTGTACAGTTCTACTCATTAATTTGTTTTTCTCCGAGAAATCTTACCTTTAGATTTTTCCCAGGGAACAACAAAGAGATGCAGCATCATTGCTATTATTATTCATCCTTAAAACTTTTAAGGAATCTTTACTCCTCTTGTTCTCTGTTTTTCTTTTTGTGTTTAAGTAGACATAAAAAGAGATCAAAATTCTCTTTCTTTTTTCAATTTTCTATTCTTCTTCAACTCAACATTCCACAGAGATCTCAAGCAACTGAAAAGGTAATTAAGGGTTTGGAAGAAGAATTGCAAAAAAAATTCTTTAGGGGTTTTGTTTTTCAAATCTCTATGTAAATTAGCATCTTCTTCTTCTCAATTTATGGATTTTATTTATGATTATTAGGGGATTTTGATTATCTTGATATGATTCCACACTGTATCATCTGGTTTTTGCATTTAGACAATTGTAAATCGAATTTGAATATTATATCTTTGATCCCTCTAAATTCGTTCTACTCTTTACTTTCTTTCATTTTTTGATTGAATGTTTGTTGCTTATTCTGTAGCTCTAGGAACCTGCACTAACTTGCTGCACAGTAATGCTTTGCAAGGGGTTAGCTTTAGTTGCAGGTCTGCAGCTAGTGATGCAATAGGATTGAATTTGAATTTACTCCCACTACCAATAAGCTGATTGTCACTTATTTTAATAGCAATGAAAACCTCATCTTTGGTGTTTGTCTAGTTATGTGATACATTAATGGTTTTGGCACTGACTACACTATTGTAGTTTGTTTCATTGAGTCAAATATTCTATGTTGCTCACTATACTCTTCTTACACTTTCTTTGCTACTCTAAATGTTCTTTCTTGTTGTCTGATTTTTTAGTAATGTTCCCATACTTGTTTGTACCAGCAATTTCCAATTGAACTATTTATAAGTTCCACCATGTTGTGTAAGCATTACCAAAATTAGATCTAATCTTCCATCTTACTATTGCAGCTTCTTGAGGATTAATCCAGTGCCATATTGCGATTAGTGGGTCCTAGAACATATGTAATTCAGCAACAACGGGGTCATACCAGTGTAAGTGCAGTTCCAACTAATCTCTTCAGATATTACCTTGCTTACTTGTACCATGATAATTTGTTATCCTACTCATCTTGTTCTCCTAATGCACAGGCTCTGGAAGGGTTTCCTGCGGTCACTGGGGCAGACGTTCGGTAAGTTGCTTTCTTAACTATGGCATGCTCTTGATATGGTTGTTTTGCATTTAGTTTCTTATCCAAATCTGTAGTATCCTAACACCCAATTTGTGATCATAATAAATGTACTTAGGTTCTTATGAAATGTGAACTCAATTTTGTTAGTCCTGATTAATGTGTGTATAATTTTGGTCAATGGACTATACAGAATTATGATTATTTCTGAATTTTGTTATTTTATGAATATTTAGTTTGTCATCTTTTCTCAATTTTGTTATGTGTGATTACGATGAATTCAATTCTGTATAATCTGTTGTATCACAAATTTAAAAATTTCTTTCTTACTTCCTATCTTTAGGTTCCTCGACGGACTCTCAAGGGATTCGATCTACCCTAGGGATTGTTTCTCGAGCGATCATGGGGTTGCTAGGCCTGCAAGATTTGCTGGTCGACGTGGTAGTAATGATGATAACTTTCTACCTTCAGACTATCATAAGCATTGTACTTTTCAAAGTACTCGAAGTAGGGAAGAGAGCCATGACAGAGATGCCAATTATGGCCGTTCCATCTGTGGTTCTGATTTCAGAAGGGGTAACAGATATGATAGTTGCAAAAGGCGTGATTTCTGCGGCTGTGTTCGTGATACACAAAGTTTGAGTTGGGAGAGAGATCAATTTCCAGGTAGTAGACGAGAACGTTCTTGGTGTCGTGGACATGACTATCGCCAGAGATCAAGGTCTCCTCATGTTCGCAGCCACAGCCGAAGTTACCGGGAGGACAACTATGACCATAAACGAAACCCTGTACATTCTTCAATGGTATGCTGCGACTCAAACCGTGATATTCAACTCGAACCTGCTGATTTGAACAATTGAACTAACATTTTTCCAAATTGCAGGTTCCGTCTGCCACGGTTAAGGTGATGGGGTTGTCAAAAAGGGCAACTATGAAAGATATCTGTCGGAACCTGGTAACATTTTTTTCTAACTTAGAATTTGTTTCAGCTCTTATTTGTATTGTGTTGTTTTACCTATACTCGACAGGAAACATCTTTGTGTATCTTCCGAAAGGACAAATTTGGTTTTGTCATGCACCTTCTAATTCAAATGCATCTATGAGTAGGTGGAATGGGGGCCTTTTCATGACGCTCGAGTTATAAAAGAACGCAATTCTAGCTCCTGCAGTGGAATTGCATTTGTCGATTTCCCATCAGTTGTATGTATGTACATTCGTGTAACCATCAATTTTTTATGCATGTTTTAGTTGTTGTTTAGAAACTAATCTTGGTGACATATAGGTAAAGGCTGGCACAATGATGGATGCAATCGTACATGATAGCCTCAGCGTTGATGGCATGATGTTGCATTTTGAGTATAGGTATGTGGTTTGCATTTGGATATATTTCAGCAACAATAATACACGATTTTCATGAACATTTCAAATCAATAACCGAAATCTAAGTTGGCTACATTATATGTGGACGATAACTAGTATTTTCATTGTGATTGGAGGCCACAAAAACAAAAAATGACAGGCACAACCTGAGATGTTATACATTACAAACACGAGCAATGTACTTTAGTGGACACTAAATATGAGTATTTTTACTCTGGTTAGTCAGAAATATGTTCCTAGATAGTTCACTATTGATAAAAACTTAAAGAGGACAGTACTTTGATTATAAACTCTTATAAAGAGGCTTGCAGATTCAGAACAAAAATGGATATATGAAGGTGGCATTCTTTGTTAGGTTAAGAATGAGTTTGATGATTGGATTTCACTATTGATGTTATTTCTCAGCATAACCCAAATCTCTGCAGCTAATGCAACCAATACAAACCTTGATTTTTTTACAGCTTTAGGAGAATACCAACATATGCATGAAAAACGAAGAAGGCAAGTAAAGTGGCGGAAAGCATTAGATAGAGGTACTACTGGTGCAGCTACACAACTGCAACAAGATGAAGATAAAGTACTAACGGAGTTGGTGGAAGAAGCTGAAGACAGAGAAGGAGCTGAAGACAGAGAGGAGGAGCAGATGGTAGAGGAGGAGGCCGAAGAAGTGGAAAAAAGTAAGGCAGAGGATGTGGTAGAAGTAGAAGACAGTGAGGAGGAAGGAGAAGCGGAAGACAGTGAGGCAAAGCAGATGGTAGAGGAGGGCCGGGAAGTGGGAGACGATGAGGGGTTAGACATGAATGAAGGAGATGGAGAAGAAAGTGAAGAAGAAGAAGTACAGCAAGGCAGGGTTTCCACGAAAAAAAGGTCGAATAAATGGACTGGAAGAGAAACCAATTTTCTAAAGGTAGGATTTGATTTGCACCAAAGTTTTATTTAATCTCCATTTATCCACTTCCTTAACGATAGTTTATATGATTTTTAATTTGTACAGAGAGGAACTTTTTTGCTCTCTGGAGAAACCAAATCATGGACTGAGATTTTGAGGTTGGGATCTCATATCTTCCGTCCTAAACGTACTGCTGAACAACTAAGGGAGAAGGATAGGCGTACGAGGGGAGATACTCACAGGGTCCGAACAAAAGGACGAAGGAACGGAGATACTTGCAGGTTCCGAACAAAAGGTCGTATGACTCGTAGGGTCAGGACAAAAGGGCGACGCGTTAGGCTATGTCTATGAATTTCCCCTAAACAAATTTCCCCCGCAATCTCTTTGGATGTTGTCAGGTTTTCTTGTACTTTGTGAAAAGAAATGAAAGTAATACAGACAAAGTATAATCTTGTGAATTGTCTTGCTGCGGACAAAATGCGATGCATATGTAGTTCATTTTGGCTACCAAGGTAAACACTTGTTTTCTGGTTAACGTGAAAAGAAATGAAAGTAGCAGTACTAGTATTGACTTGATTATGTAATCCGCCTTTGGTGTTATTACCTATATCACCCATATATTTTGTAAATATATGAATACATATAAGACTCTTTGGTTTATTGTGATGAACTGGTTGAAGGATTTCTATTTTCGACTCAATGGCGGTATATGTATATCACTTAAATGCGGTTTTGTTCTTTTACTTTGGGTGGAATCATGTTGCAACATGAAATGATAAAGATGTAAATACAAAATCAAACATTTGAATGGGCTGGTTTCAACACATTCATGGGACATAGTTTTGTATAAAGGCAGGTTAAAGTCACACAACAATGCCTGAATCAGAAAGAAGTGCGACAGCGTTGCATCACCAGCAGGATAATGTAGCAGTAATCGAAAGTAAAAGAACAAGCTGAGTATCATAGTTACTGGAGTGGACCCTTTCATTTTTGTTTATTGGGCAAATTAATAAAGTGTCCTGCTTCAAACCATATAATTAATAAACCGGCCAAGCTTTTAAATTCTTTTAGAAACTGGTCTTTCTGTTAGAGTTGACACCTGGGCCCACCAGATCGGTCAGCTGCGTTGAATAAGTCAAACTCGGTAGGAGAATTTACGACTGTGCCCTTGCCCATTTAAAGACCCGTGTGGTGTAATCTCTCACCACACTTTCTCTTTCTCCCTCGTTCTCTTTCTCCCTCGCTCGTTCTCTTCTCCCTCGTTCTGAAACTAGGGTTAGGTATTGAAGCTGTTTGAAAAGAAAAAGAAAACTGATGTTATTGAAGTTGTTTTTGCTGAAGACATAGATGTTAGCAGAAATACCAGAGTGTATTTGGAAGAAAAGTTCTACATATTTAGGGATTCAGAGATAGTGGTGATACAGTGAAGATGAGGTACAAACCGGGATTGAAACAGTCTGAATCAAGGTAAGATTAACGAAACCCGTGACTTAATATATGATGAAAATCATTGTATTGATAGTTAATTAATTTAATTGATCGATTGATTTTTAGGGTTTCTGTTTTTTTTCCTTTGTAATTAGGGTTTAATTGAAACCAAATTTTTATTGTTTAATTGGGGTTTAATTTTTGTGATTGGGTGTTTGATTTTAAGTAATATTGCTTAATTAGGTTTTCATTGGGTTTTCATAGGTTTATATCTGATTTTGTTTCATTTGTGTTGCAGTCAGTTCAAATTTAGGAATATCAGTGTATATGCGGAGCCAAAGAATGAGACTTTGGTATTTCCTGATTGCCATGGAGATGAAACAGACTTGATGACACTTAAGTATATGGTGTATAAGGGTTTTTCTATGGATGTTAAAGAGAAGTTTAATTTATATTGGTTTAAGGAAGAATGTCTGCCACTGCCATTGTTAAACAATGATGATTTTGATAATTTTTGGGAGGATTCATTTGTAAATGAGGATGGATGTATATGTTTGTGGATGGGGATGAAAGACACAGTGTTTGGGACTCCAAAGACTACACCAAAGAAGAAGACAGTTAGTAAGAGAACCACCCCTAGAAGAGATCCCCAAGGCTAAATAGTGTGGATAAATCAGTTGAAGGTGCATCAAGAAAGCTGAGTTTCATGGATGTGCCCATGTCCAAACATTCTCAGGCTAGTAGCAGTGGTTGCAGTCAGTCAAAAGCTACAAATGAAGTTAAGTTTGTTGAAGATGTGGACAATATTCAGCTGGAAAACACCAAAGAAGATGAATGTCACCCAATTGAGAATCCAGAAGCTCCTCCAGTATATGACAGTGATGAAGACATTGAGTATGGGTCAGATGAAGAAGAACAAGAAGAGAAAGAAGAAGAGAAAGAAGAAGAAGAAGAAGAAGAAGAAGAAGGAGAAAAAGAAGGCAAAGAAAAAGGTATATTTCATTT
This sequence comes from Papaver somniferum, assembly GCF_003573695.1. Classification (NCBI taxonomy): domain Eukaryota; kingdom Viridiplantae; phylum Streptophyta; class Magnoliopsida; order Ranunculales; family Papaveraceae; genus Papaver; species Papaver somniferum. The sequence continues at coordinate 125,463,424 of NC_039368.1, read as the reverse complement.
ATAACTGATTTCATTTATTATAATTTGTAACTTATTATATGGTACTGATGTTGATCTTAGCTTATACTATTAGAGTATAATAATAATTTTACTGTCTTAGTTTCTGCTTAATTGGTTTTGATTGGTTGAGTCTCTTACTGTCACCAAATTTTCCTTAGAATCTAATTTCCTCTTGACTTGAAATAACTGATTATCCATAGCAGTGCATCTATTGTTTGTGCCGAGGACTAACTACTCTCACTGTTTGTGCTGAGGACTTGTTAATCAAGGATGTGCCTCACTTCAATTTTTAGGCATGTACTGGTATCAATCTCGTTTTAATCCACTAAAAACAACCATTGGCCTGCAAGAAAAAATTAGCTTGCACATCCTATTGACGTTACCTTAATCAAATCATTGGTGGCATGGCATTGGCATAATATAATGTTCATTTAAAACCCATGTAGATTATGGTGTATGCTTCTAGCGTACAATCACTTGTAATCCAGTTTGAATGAAGATTTGTGCTCGTAGATTGTGTTGTAGCGGAGAGTGAATCCCCACTCTTAACTTATTGGTCCTTTTTCTTACTACTACTGTACAGTTGGATGCAAAAGCTGTGAATTATTCACAGGACCTTTCAAGTCCCATAAGAATCACCATTTTGGTTTCTACCGACTCAATTTGATGCTCTCTATTTTACCATCTTTGTTTTGTTTTCCACAAAGAACTAAGATTGTTTCCTTTGGTTGCGCGCAACAATGAAGAACAGCCGAAAATACCAGAAGGAAAAGAAAAAGAAGTACAACAGACTGAATTTGAAGAAGAAAATCAAAGCAAGAAATGCATAAAAAAGGGCGCAGGGCAGTTCCAGCGGGCAATTTTGGAAAGAGTAATGCAGTGAATCGCCCCCCTTCCTTGCATCCTCCTCCTACTTGTGCACCAGCTGCTGTCACCACTCTGTGGTATGTTCAACATAATTTCTTTCTTATAGTTCAGTGCATATGTATGTCAGCATGTGATAGATATGTGGATAATCCTTTTTTTCAGTGCTAGGTGCAGCAGAAGCTGTCAAAAGAAGAAGAGACCAACAGTGAAGTGGACGCTCGAAGAGGAAGCGATGCTCAAGGTACCTAATAATTTGATGTTTTCTTGGTATATAAGAACTAAGAACAGTATGTTTTCAACAAATTTCCAAAATACTATATACTAACAAGGAGTATTGTCTGCTGTTTCATAGGCATTATTGCTGCAACATGCGGGGACTATTACGAAATCTGGTCCTTGGGAGGATATGCTTTTAGAGGGAAAGCCTGTATTCAAGAGTTCTCGAATGGCAGGTGATTTGAAGGACAAGTGGCGCAATGTCCTTCCGCATTGGTTAAATGAACCCTGAAGCACTAAAACGTGAAGCTATTTTGAGTATAACTAAGAGTCGATGAATCTTTTTGGATTGAAGAAGGCTATTTTGAGAAAGACTGCAGAACGTTAGATGTGATTTTGTATAAAAAAAAAATGACTGCTATAGTTATAAGCTTTAAGGGCTTAGTTTATTTTGAAGTGGTTAAGCTGTGTAGCCTGAATACTCAATTCTTGAGTCGGGATCTTTTAACATTCAAGTATCAGCCACGGCTACCACTCCTTATTCACACGGAATGGAATATATAATGTAAATTTTTGAATCTAGATTCTCTGGAGACAATTTCTGTACCCGTTCCTTATGTGCGCGACAACATTGAATATCAAAGGCTAGAGAACTTTGGGTGTGCGTAGGATTTCCCCTTTCACGATTCTTGCCTCTCATTCTCTGGCTCTGATTTGTAGTCCTCTTCTTTGGTTTATCAGGTAAAGAAACATTTACTTGCCAAGTTCTTGTTCTGATATCCAGCAATTTCTATACCTAAGATACTAAAAAAGATACAATTTTGTTAGCAAAGATTGGAATGCAGATATAAAATTTTGTCTAACAGAGATTGGAATGCCAATAAATATCGTCATGATTCTTTATGATAATGACCAAACAATATTTGACATGATCTTTCTCCTTCTCAGATTCAGAACCAGCAGCCTTCTTCTGTGTTATTCAACCTAAATTGAACTGTACCAGAATTCAACCTCAAATAAAATTACACAACATTTTAGTTAATAAGTACCAGAAACAAAATTCACCAAGAACAAAATAGTTCTATAAACGTGATCCAAATGCACAGTACTAAAAAGTCCATCTCTACACAAATATCCTACCAAAACTGGAATTGAATATTTATAGAGAACCTTTACCAACTACTTACCAGGAAACATAATCCGCAACAACCAATCATTTCATTCTATCACCAATCCACCAGTAATATAACCAGCTTTCAAAACCTTTCCGACATCCAATTTAAAAAGTTCACAGTTACCGCTTCACCACTCACCTTTTCACTATATACCGTGTCACCGCAAAACGTTTGATGGGTGAGCAGCAATGGGTATGCAGCAATGAGTGTTTCACTATTTCACCAAGAACGGTTTCACCACGTATTTTTTCATTGCACAACTTTTCATCACACACCTTTTCACCGCATACTTTTCATCACACACCTTTTCACCTCACACCGTTTCACGGGTGTACGGCAATGGGTATGCGACAATGGGTGTTCACCACTTCATCACACACCGTGTCACCACACACCGTTTTAAGGGTGTGAGGCAATGGGTGTGCGGCAATAGGTGTGGCAATGGGTGTGCATCAATGGGTATGTGGCAATAGGTGTTTCACCACTTCACCGCACATCGTTTGACGGGTGTGCGATAATAGGTGTGGCAATAGGTATGTGGCAATGGGCATGACATTGGTTATGTGGAAATGGGTGTGAAGGGCGCAATGAATATGAGACAATTGATGGGTAACAGTGATAATGGCTGATTGGCAATGGTCGTAATCCAAGTGGACCTTTGACTGAAAGCAGCAATATTAATATAATCAGTGTACAACTGTTATATGAAATGATTCCACAATGAAATACAAACATACCACTATCTCAGTACTAAGACAAACAAAGCTAACAAAAGTTAACACATACCCTTCTTCTTCTCAACACCCACCCCCCACCCCCAAAAATTTTAACTCTTAAATCTGATTTTAACTTAAACAAACTAATTAACTTAATTTAACTAATCATTAACACTAGTCATTTAAGGATAATTTAGCCATTTCAAAAAAATGGATAAGGGATAACCCATATTTACTATTTCATAACCCTTTTTTGTCCTGTAGTGTTGGGCCCCTAATTAGGATAAAAATATGTCAACTTCAATCTGAACGCCCAACCTAACTACAGGTACTCTCTAATCGTCGCGTCGTTGCTAGCGAACAAGAGCCTACGGACCTCGGTGCGTTTGCACAAAGGCTATTTTCGTCATTTGACAGTATATGTAATCTGGGGACGGTTAGATTAATAAAAAACGAAGAAAACGAGATCTGAAACTCAAAATTCAGAAAATAGGAGGTCTCATCGTATCCCTCTGGAACCCTAGACAAGTCGCTCCAGGATCAGCAACTCAAACCCAGGTCAGTTCTCTTTCTCTCCCTCCCTCTCTTTTTATATCAGGGTTTTTCTTTTTCTGCTTGAAATTACTTGTTAATTCGTGAACTTCATCGAGATTTTACTTGCAGAAACTGAGAAAACCCTGGCCCTAATTTATGTATTGATTCTTGAACTAGATAACAATGTGGATGAATGAATCGCATGATTTTCTGAAAACCGTTTCACAATTCGAAACACTGGAAACGAAGTACCCAATCTCATAAACCCTAGAAAGGTGAATATTGAGTTGTAAAAAGAGGAAAAGACCTAACTAACAAATGCTAGGAAGATGTGAAGCCTTAATGATTCCATCATTCCTCAGGTTGTTCTTAGAGAACCATGGTTTTAGGGTTTTGATTGATGAATTAGAGATCCTTGAGTGTTTGACAAAAAGTTTGGATGAGTGAAGGTGGGTGAATTAATGGGTGTTGTTATCTACGGAGTTTGTACTGTTTTGTTTATATCTTCCTTGAATTGTTTTTTAGAAAACAGTGGTTGGAGATTTTGATTACAAGTTTCAGTATTGGGTTATTTTTATGAGTTTGTTTTGATATCTCGAGAAAAGAGTACCAAACTAGATGAAAGGAGATATCCTAATGCTGTGTGAGTATGAACAAACTCAAAAGCAGAAGAATAGATCGGGATTTGAAGTTATGGTAATTTCAGTTTTGTTCTGTGCATAATTATATTCTTCCCATCTTGCTGGGCATGTTTCTAGTTTATCTGATTGCTTAGTGATCTGTTTAATTGCTAAGAAATGTAATTTTGGCAAAAGGAGATTCATAACAATGATATATTGGTTCTTAAACTTTTATGCACGCTTCTATTTCTTAAACTTTGAAGGAAGAAAGGAAGGTAGTTGAAGTTTTAGTTGAAGAGGTGAGTCTCAAAATCTCTTTGTCTAGTTAACAATGCATAGGTGGAAGCTGGTATAGTCAGCATGTTGTAGCGGAAGTTTAAGGAAAGATCCTTCTAAACAAACCGAGAGAAAAACTCTCCCAAAACTGGATAAGTGATACCCAGATATGGGCATAATGTCTTGGGGGGATTTCTCTCTCGGTCCGCCTATCTTTTTTGCATAAATGTTACGTATGAAGACTTGTAAATAGAATGGGTTGGCATGTGATGTAAGGGGG